>NC_068311.1:14382491-16794991 GCF_025860055.1 Xyrauchen texanus
GGGTCAGAGACTAAAAATAAAATAAAATTTTGCATAAAGCAGAAGCTTATGCGCCACACCTCCTACCATCACCCTTGGAAAATCATCCTCCTTTCTTATCGCAGCTTCTAATGGTTCCAGGGCAAGACAGAACAATAATGGGGAAAGAGGACAACTCTACCGAGTGTCCCTATTCAGAGTAAAATAATCTGAAATTAACCCATTTGTTTGTACCGCTGCTACAGGGTGTCTAAAAGTAACTTAATCCAACCAATAAATGTGCTCCTGAACCCATACATTTCCAAAATGTTAAAAAGATAATCCCACTCTACCATATCAAATGCGCCAAGTGAGATTGCAGCGACTGATCATTCACCACTGACCACATGATATTTATGAAATGACTAATGTTATCAGAAGAGCTATGGCCCCAAATAAACCCCACCTGATCTATATATATATGTTGATCTATATATAAGAGATGTCATAACTTTACTTAACTTGTTAGCCAAAATATTTGACAATTTTAACATCTAGCTGAATCAGGGAAATTGGATGGTAACTTTTACCCTCGCTTGGAACTTTGTCCTTTTTAAGAATCAGACTGATTCGGGCTTGCGTCATGGTTGGCGGAAGCTTTCCATTCTTTAATGATTCAGTATAAACTTCTGCACTCGCAGAAGTATAACCAAGTGGACAAAAATGCACGTGTATATACAAAATATACTTATATTTAAGATATATTCTCTTAATGCAAGTCTAAATATCTTATGTTGCTTCAAGTAAATTGATCTTGTTTTAAGGATTTGTAAACAATTTTAAATGGAAAACAAGACAAAAACACTAACAATAGGATTTTTTGCTGTGAATTTCTTTATTGAATTAAACTTTTTTTTTTTTTATTCATTTATTTCTGGCAATGGCACAGAAGTACAAGGCAAACAAATATTGTTAAGTCATACAGTGTAAAACAAACATACAGTAGTAAACTATGACGATCGAAATCTGCCTGAAAGGGAGTGGGAAGAAGACAATTTATTTAATCCCACCCCAGTTCCCCATTTAGTAATTAATACATTGAGCTTCATTGTTACTTTGCTCACGGATTGTTTACAAATGTTGTATCATGGTGGCGTTACCACAAGTAACAAGTATTTATTATAACAATAGTACCAACAATTTTAAGAAGAATAAACAATGCCAACAATGGTAATGGACAATATACCGACGATGTTAATGGACAATACCAACGATGGTTAGGAAACATTGAGCACATGTTAACACTATAAGACAGAGTACAACAGCAATGTAAATTAAAGATCCTCATCTCTGTATTTTAACCAGACCCGATGTTTATATAACAGTTTAAATTGATAAATAGTTTTACATTGCTTTTGTTGCAAGTCCAGTTTGTTCCAGAGTTTCACTCCGCATACAGACACACAATAATGTTTACGAGTGGTTTGGGCTCTTTGTAATGAAAAATATCCAAAACCTCTCAAGTTATGAGCTCGCACTGGAATTTGAAAAAAACGTTGTAAGTTAGGCGGTAATAAGTTGTTAAATGCTTTATATAGGACTATTGATGTATTGTATTTTACAAGATCATAACATTTTAACAACTTTGACTGCGTAAACAGATTATGAGTATGTTCTAGAAAACCAACCTTATGAATGATCCTCACAGCTCTTTTCTGTAATATGATCAGAGGATTTATTGTGTTCTGGTAATTATTTCCCCACACTTCAACACAAAACATAAGGTATGGTAGTACCAGGGTGCAGTATAAAGTACGGAGTGCATTCTCATCAGGGTATAGTTTTGCTTTATTTATAATTGAGAGGCTTTTGGAGATTTTTGATTTTATGTATCTGACATGGGGTTTCCATGACAATTTACTGTCAATTTTTACTCCCAAAAATATATTCTCACTCACAATTTCAATTAGGGTACCATCAATACTTATTCTCTGTTTAGACATTTTGTTGCGATTACCGAACATCATTATCTTAGTTTTAATTATATTCAACGATAATTTATTTGTATCCATCCACTTTTTTATTATATTTAGTTCCCTGTTTACCGTATTTACGAGCTCATTATAATCATCACTACTGTAGAATATATTCGTGTCGTCTGCAAATAGTATAAGTTTCAGTACTTTGGATATATTAAAAATATCATTTATATACACATTAAACAGTTTTGGCCCCAATACTGACCCCTGGGGGACACCACAAACAATGCCAAGAGTATCTGATAAATACTGACCAATTTTTACAAACTGTAACCTCCCTGTTAAATAACTTTTTAACCAATCTCCAGCCAGCCCCCTAATTCCATATCTTTCCATCTTATTTAATAGGATTGAATGATTAATAGTATCAAAGGCTTTTTTTAGATCAATAAAGATACCAACTGCATACTTTTTTTTGCTCCAGTGCATTAGTAATTTCTTCAATAGCTTCAGTTATTGCCATTGAGGTAGTTCTTTTGGACCTAAAACCATACTGACCATCATTAATTACATGATGTTTCTTGAGAAACTTTTCAAGTCGAGAATTGAAGAGTTTCTCTAATATTTTTGAAAACTGAGGCAAAAGAGAGATTGGTCTGTAATTAGTAAAGCGTATTTGTTATCCTTTTTGAAGAGTGGAATTACTTTAGCGATTTTCATTTTACTTGGAAAGCAGCCAGTCTGGAATGACAAGTTCAAATATAAGTTAAAGGTTTTACAATATTCAATATAACTTTTTTAATCAATATCATGCTGATATCATGACAGTCAGTGGAGAACTTATTTTTACATTTCCACACAATGTTTGTCACTTCCTGCTCATTTGTAGCTGAGAGGAAGAATGACGAAGAGTTCCGTTCAGTAGTTGATTTTGCAGCTCCATTTTCTGGAATATCAGCGGCCAACTTAGGGCCAACATTTACAAAAAAATTGTTGAACTTATTTACTACATTACTCATATTATAATCTTCACCATTTTCATCAATAAAGTAATCAGGATATATCAACTTTGAGGTTCCTTGTTTGATTAGGCTATTCAAAACATCCCAAGTTCCTTTTATGTTATTTTTATATTCATATAGTTTTTTTTGATGGTATAACCATTTGCTTGTTCTTATAATATCAGTTAATTTATTTTTGTACTTCTTATATCTTTGTTCCACTTCTTTTGTTTTTACTTTAATAAACAATTTATAGAGATTGTTTTTCTTTTTACAGGCATTAATTATTCCTTTCGTAATCCAGGGGCTTTTTTTATGTTTTTCCTTTATAAAATATTCTTTCACAGGGCAATGGTTATTATGCAGGGAAGTAAAAATATCTAAAAATTTACAATAAGCACTGTCCACATTTGGTTCTCTGTAAACTGAAGTCCAATCCTGGAGCGCTAAACTATTGTTTAGGGCACGGATCATGTCCTCAGTGATTTTTCTTTTAGAGATTTTTGCCATAGCATCTTTCGTTTTCTTAAGATTAAAATCATACAAAGTAAAAAGAGGTAAGTGGTCAGTGATATCACATATAAGTAGGCCACTGATGATTTGATTTCCCATAATGTTAGTAAAAATGTTGTCAATGATTGTGGTACTATGTGACGTTATTCTGCTCTGTTTCGTTATAGTTGGGTACAGAGACAAGCTATACATTGTGTCAGTGAAGTCTCAACGTTTTTTAGTTTGGTTGGATTTAACAAATCAATGTTAAAATCACCACAGATAAATATGTTTTTTTGGTTCACAGTAGAAAACAGTTTACCCATCCACTCATTAAAAGTTTCTATGCTTGAACCAGGTGCCCAGTATACACAACACATGAAAATATTTGTCTTTTTATCATTATGAATTTCCACTGTTATGCATTCAAATAAGCCCTCCACAGCTATGGTCATATCAGTTGAAACATTAAATTGAACAGATTTATGAAGGTACAAAGCAACCCCCCATTTTGTTTATTCTGTTTGTATATCTTAATTCATAGCCATCAAGACAAAAATCAATACCTTTATCATCGTTAAACCAGGTTTCAGTAATTGCAATAATGCTAAATGGATGAGCGAAGTGTTCCAAATAATCTTTGATAGCCTCAAAGTTAGTGTACATGCTTCGACTGTTAAAATGTATTATTGACAGGTTATCTTCTGATTTTACACTATTTTCATATTGTTCTTGGGTAAAATAATTGCAGTTTTTAACAATCGAAGAGAAAAAATTATTGTCAGGGTCTATCTCAGTATCAGCCTCTGTTGTAGTGTATTCTTGATACTCACACGTTTCCAGTTCCATTTGTTGATGTTGTAGGATGTTCTGTAACATATCCCAATCAGTACTTGATGTAGTCTGTGTTCTTGGTATGTTTTGCATTTTAATAATGTAAAGAGTCACAAGCTACTTTAATACCAGGTGCTGCATCAATGTCAATACTTATCAAGATCTTCTATCCTCTTCACCACCAAAACTTTTGCTTCCTCCGGTGTCCCATTTAGTTTGATGAAGATCTTACAGTTAGTTACCCAGTTAACTTAATAAAAAAAAAAAAAATTCCCGTTAATTCAGTGAATGTCATTTAGAGGCGTTTTTAAAAGATTATTTTGTCCTCTTTATTGTTAGCAGGCACGTTTAATACAAAATTAAGTCGGGGCACAAGCTGAATAATCGTATAAGAGCTAACGATTAATCGTTGCAATAATCACCGAATAGGCAAATAATTGTTAGATTAATCGATAATCAAAATAATCGTTAGTTGCAGCCCTAGCAGGGTGCCAGCGGCTTGCAACATCCCCACAAGATCTATAAAAATGCCCTTATTATCAGCGTTAGGTGTGTAAATATTAGACAAAATCAACCTTTGCCCCTGAATTTATGCTAAAACAATAATGACTCTTACTAATTTATCTTTAATCTGTTGAAGACATTTGAATTATAGATGTTTATTTCTCAGTATAATGACCCCCCTACTCTTACTTGAGCTAGCAATAAAGAGAACCTGTCCACCCCATATCTTCCCAAATTTTTCAGCTTCCTGAGGGGAAAGATTTGTTTCTTGAAGAAACACTATAATATTTCTTACGCTTAAGAAAATAAATAACCTTTTATTAAATAATTATATATAAATATATCGCTATACTTTTTTTTCAAGATATTGTATCGATACTTTAGATCCATGTATTGATATTAATAGTCAGCTATTTGTGGATTCATATCATGTAAACACACAACAAAGTTGGCACACTGTTACTTCCCGAACAATTTAATGAGCTCACCAAGGTACAGAAACATGATGTTTCAAGCTAAGGGATTTACCAGCAGTTCAACAATTATATTATTATTCAATAATAATGAAAAAGTGAAGATTGAAATGTAATCCGAAGATTCACTCTTTCTCCCAAGGACACATTGGGGCTCTCTTGTGCAGTTTTAATTGCGATCCAATTATCATAATGTGATGCATGACAATATATTAAATGTATGCAACATTTATCACGATATGTAGCCTATTTTATCGCAAGGTGGTTAGTGATACCCAGCCGTATTGTAACGAAAATTTGGACACACCGAGAGTAGACCTGAATTGAATGCTGTAATGGACACTTCGTGATTACGTAGTTGTAATTTTAATCTTAATTATGTATGTATTGTGCTGCCCTATCCCACTGTTTCGTTAGATGAATCTCATTGACTAGCACAACAGCAGCAGTGTTCCGCTCTGCTGCAATACATGCCTCTTGGTCAAATGTAGGCTTTAAAGGATGAACAGGTAGAGAGGTTGATGCTGATGTTAGAGTGGGCTATCTCTTGACCTTTTATGTAATTCCTTCCAGCTTGTGGTTTCTTGCACTTTGAGGAGATTTGGCTAGCAGCAAGAATTGGCTTTTTCACATATGCAAGCTGTCATGTTGGATTGAGTGTTGACATGGTACCTGGAGGTGAAGGCCCTTGATAGTGAAATAGACTCTGATCGGATCTAGATGACAGTAGGCCTCAGGGTAGCGGCCTTTACTTGATGACAGGATCTCTATCCAGATGCTTTTAACCCTTCCACTGGGTTAGATACTGAGATTGTGCATCAGATGTCAGATGGACGCTTCAAGTGCAGTCACGCTTGAGTGTTTGCTTTTAAAATAAACGTCACATGTTTATAAAAAGGTATGATTAACTTGTTTTTCTAAATATGGCTGATTAAGGTGTGTGACAACACTGGGAACATTGCTGATGCATCCAGATTTAAGTGTGTGTGACATGACTGAGATGATTTGTACAAGAAACAGGCCATACCTGCGATTGGTCTTGCCCTCATACAGGTTTGGCTCTGAGCGGGTGCGTCGGAACACAAGGTACCTGTCACAAATAGTTAAAGGCTTTCACTGTCCTGTCCCATCAAACAGGATTTGAACTTTTCACTTGTCAATTCAAAAAGGTTAGCATTAAAACTGAGGGTAGTGGGTAAAATTTGATGGATGCCTCCCTGGCATTTTTATGGCTAAGCAGTTGCCTGTTGTGTGGTGACCCTTTTCTTCCACCTCTTGGTGGTTGTGGGCAAGCAAGGATGAAAGCACTTCTGGCCCAGCGTGTCATATTCAGGGAAGCCTTGCCCTCTGCAGACAACCCTTCACCAATCCAACTACAGTATTTGCCAGTGTTGATCTATTTAGTTCTGTACAGATAAAACAGTTGTGGCATAGATGCCTCACTCATGTGTGGCCTGTTTGGCCTTCTGATCAGTCAAGATGTTTTGTGGAGCAGCAAAATGTGAAGTTTGAATACATGTTCTCTGCTTTTCCTTTGAGATTTGACATGGTCTAGACATGGTGACGATTAATACTACCACTAAATTTGCACAATTCCCAAACTTTCTTTACCTGTGACTGAAATGTTTGCCATTTTGCAGTAAAACTCAAATTTGCAAATATCTGTTTGTAATTTTATGGCCGAGACACCTACAAAATCTTATTTTTAGATTTTTGTTTTAAAAAGCATGGTGCATCTTGCGCAGCCAAAAATGGCGATTTATAGTAATTTGCTCCATGCAGGGTTCAAATGAGCAACCTTCCAGTTAAAAAAACCTTAACCTTTACCACTGTACCATATCAACCACTCAATGGACATGCTTGTTTGTTTGTTTGTTTGCTCTTCTCAGGCATTGGACCTGTTCATCAGGAGATGTAATGTGCAATGTTGCCTTGCTGGCTTAACCTCAAATTCTAAATGTAACATCATTCTTTAAAGGTGTATCTTCAATCAAAGTGATCCTTATTTCTTTTGCATTGCAGGTTGAACTGAAGATGAAATATAATGACCAGCATGCCAAGTCACGTGGGCTTCTGCCTGGTGGTCGCTGGTATGAGATTCAAGCTTATCGTGCATTAAACCAGGCACTCGGAAGGTAAGAGCTGCCTAGAGAAGGCCACTTCTGATTACGGATGAAAAATTATCAAGATATTTTAAACGACTGATTTGGTGTAAATAATGCTTTGTTTGCTGTTCTATTTGCCATAGGTGTATTCGGCATAGAAATGATTGGGGCGCACTGATTCTGGTAGATGACCGTTTTAGGACAAACCCAAACAAATACATCACAGGTAAATTTCCAATGTAATTGCATACCTTGAAACTATGGTTCTCAACTAGGGAGCCTTGGCAAACTTCTAAAGACATGGTCACATTTACCTTTGCACAGCGAAATTCAACGGGCGAAATAGTCATATCAATGGGAATCCGCGGGATCGTTAATTTCGGTGGACTTCAGTGGCGAAGAATTTCCCCTTGTGGATTTTGCATGGAGTTAAAAAAACTTTGAAAGGTGAATTCGCCACATTGACCAATAGTAAGTTGCTTGTTTTGCCAGTGACCTCTGTTTGGCTGGTGCTTCGTACACATATACATTAAAAATTCACTATGGACAAGGAAATAATATTTAGCGGTGAGTTTTTTTTATTATTATTTAAATTTTAATTTTTTTTTTTAATTTTTTTTTACTCAAATGCCCTGCCAATGTTCACTCTAGTTTTTGCTTGGCCATGATCACGTTCCCGCTTAGCCAGACAGGATTCAGACGATTCATTTTTTTTTTACTTTTTTTTTTTTTGGCTTAAGAGTTTGTGTAGGAGTCTGTGTTGTGCTAGGAGCCAGATGTTTGCTGAATTCCATCTCTAGGATAATGTTAGATAGTGTTGCAGTTTGTTATCGCTGTTGAATAGCGTGAGAGAAACACTGAGGCAAGGCTTTCGGGAGCGCGCATAAACGTTACATCCTTGGATTTTCCCGGCAAAACCGACCCGCTCCCTTCACATGTAAATCAGTCTACAGGCTTTAATAGGCAACCTAGGAATTCCGGAAAAGGTTTGTTTTTTAAGTTGCGTTACAAGCTGTTCACACATTGGCAAAAAAAAGGTGAATATCACATGAAACTTTTACATACTGCACATTTATGGGGGCTGGAAGATGATTTAAAATAAGTTATTAAAAATGTTTGTTACTCTGTGAACAAAGAGACTCTCACACTGTTCTGCTTAAAGGTATGCCCTTTTTACAAGATGTAATATAAGTCTCAGGTGTCCCCAGAATGTGTCTGTGAAGTTTCAGCTCAAAATACCCCACGGATCATTTATTATACCATGTTATAAATGCCTCTTTTTGGGTGGAATCAAAAACGCGCTGATTTCGTGTGTCTCTTTAAATGCAAATGAGCTGATGCTCCCCGCCCCCTTTCCGGATGAGGGATGTGCCTTTACAGCTTGTGCTTCGGATACTACAGCAACAACAAATAAGAACCAGTATGACTGACAGCGTAAATACCGGAGTTCAGCCATATATATATATATATATATATATATATATCTGGTCTACATGAATACAATCAGCAACAATGTTAACTTTAGCTGCATTAGCCGTGGAAGCCACGAACAAGCACATTCTGAAAGGCGATTTGCAAACATTCACAAAATATAAAGTGCAACACTTACATCTTCAGGATATAAAGCTGGAACACGAACAGTTGGTACTGATCCATGCTTGAGAATAAAAATTTTTGAAAATCCTGGTTATATTGACACTCATTCACAAAGCAGTCTGGTTTTTAATTATTTGCACAAACATTCACATATTTTTGAATGTTTAGGGGCACATTTCCTTCAAAAACACAGATTGTCCACTGCATCTTCAGTGGCTCTGATGCCGGGAGTACATGAAGACTCTTGTGTTCACTTTTACAGCCAACAACAGAACACTTGACGCTTACAAATCTGAGACATTATTCTTCTCACTGTATCTGCTCCAGCGTGGGAAAAAAATTGCGGACTGAGTGTAGATCACTCAGGGGAGGATCTCTGATAATAGGGTAGAGTCCGTCACCAGTCTTGGGCGAGGACTGCTCTAACATGACGTCAATTTAGAGCAGAAACGAAAACCATTAATTAAAATATAAGAAAGAGGAGTGGGTGGACTTTTAACATTGCAGGGTGGTTGTGTATACACTGCCAACTCACATTTATGTACAAACACAATGTAAAAGTGAATGTTGCATAATAGGTCCCTTTTAATTCTATACTGCAGTCCTGCATTTTATTTCTTTTTTCACATTGAGCGTTAGCCAAGTTAAAGGTTGTGTGCTCAAAGTTGAGCAAATCATATTTAATATAATGTCAGAAAAGACCTTTAAATATTTTGTCTCTGACTATTGGGGGGTCCTGGGGCCAAAAAGGTTTAGAAACACAATATTAAAATGAATTGTGGCATTGCATCACCCTGCTGTAGTTGCATATCTGTATCACTAGATGGAGATAGTGACCTCCTGCATGGGTTTTGAAACACTAGACGGTGAACTGTGGCCAGATAATGTGTACATAAGGGCTTTTCTCTTTTACATGTAACATCATTGGCTAGAAAACATTCATTAGTTGAAAATCTATACAGAGGACAGTAATGTGGTAGAGTGTTATGAAAATAGTGGTCATGTGGAGTGGTTAAATGTTTATGAAACACTGCTCTCCTCTACTTTCAGGCCTGTCAAAGTGGGTGCGTCAGCTAGTAAGGCACCACGACACCTTCACTGGTGCCATGCAGTCCCTGGAGTCCTTCTCTCAAGTTCAGCAGGGGGCAGTAGAGACCTTTAAAGAGCAACATTCTCAGGCTGCCCCTCCGTACCCAAGCCCCTTGCTGGTCGGATCCACTGGTACCTTACCCACTCCTGAGATAATCGTCCCCCAGAAGCCATTTGTCCCTTTGCCTACAATGCCAAACCTACACACTGAGATTCAGGCTGCCGTCTCAGCCAACTCTGAGAGCAGGTCTTCTGAATCGGGTACTGTATATGGTATGGGTTGATATAAATCTAAAATATTTAATCTTTAAAATCATAGTTCACCCTAAAATGTAAATTATTTCATCATTTACTCACTTTCATGTTGTTCCAAACTGGGATGATTTTATTTATTTTGTGGAACACAAAAGAAATTCAGCAGAATTGTTTTGATTGTTTTTTAGTTTTTGGAGTTTGACAAATTCCATCCCGTATTTACTTCTATTGTATGGCAAAAGAGAAGTGTGAAAATCTCCTAACATCTTAAAATCTTCTTTTGTGTTCCACGGATGAAAGAAAATCATGCTGGTTTGGAATGGCATGTGTGTGAATAAAATATTTCATTTTTGGGTAAACTAACCCTTTAAAACTCTTATACATTCTCATTTGTGTCCTGAGGGAATAACTTTTTAATGCCTGTTTATACAAATACACTGTATTTGATAATGAATAACAGTTGAGCCAACACCTTCTGTTTCCTGCTTTACTCCCTTAAAGGGCAATCGCTTGTAGTCCATTCAATTCCTTTCTTTCAATATGAGGACTTGTAAACAATGATTCTTAGTTTGAACATGAATGCTGCGGCATCTGTTCTACACACCTAAAGTCCCTGGCATACATTTTTTGGGTACATCAAAACCATCTGGTTAGTGTGTCTGTGAGTGTGATATGTATGTGTGTACATACTCTTCACTCCTCATTGCCCCTGTCAGACTCTTTGGTCCCCGATTGACTGAACAGCACTGGGATGAGCAGATGTCTGACTGTTGCTTTTAATGAAATCCCTTTGACCTTTGTTTGTGGTAGATTGACCGTGCATATTTGTGCATACTTGAGAACAAATTAGGGACTCCACTCCTCATTCAAACACACAAATCATAATGCAGACACACAACCAAAGCCTGCAGCATTATGATAAGAGCCCCGGTGCTTCATTACCACTTAATCAAAGCTGGCCTTGGAACTAGTTTGTATTGAATTCTGTAGAACAATGCTGACTGTATTGTTTTAACCAGAGATTCTGGTTTCATAGGCACACATTTGAGTCTGTATACACACCCAGGAGTTTTGTGTGTTTTGTCACTTATATGTCTTTGTGTCTGTCTGTTTGAACAGGTGGCCAAAAGAATATACAGCATCCATCTGATCCAATCACATTACCTAATAGGGAATTTAATATCCACAGAACAGCACAACCTATAGGCCATCTCTTCACCTCCACTCCTGTCAGTAGCCAATTTAAAACCCCTATATTTCAAACTGAGCACTCCGAAAAGTCTGTTTTTCACAATGTATTATCAGTGGACAGCAAACAAAGCAAGGAAGTTGTTCCTGTACTTGCTGAGGAACAAAACCATGAAACAAGTGATGTTCCTGTACTTCCTGTGGAAGCAAAGCAACAAACAAGTGGTGCTTCACTTGACCCTCCACCAGAGATGTCTGTGGAGTTTGCTTCCTCCAAACAGAACACCAGTGGATCTGAGCTTGAAGACACAGAAGTGGAAGAAGAACAGAGTATCTTCTACAGCCCTGAGCTGTTTGAAGGAGACGGGGAGGCGATGGAAGAGACTAGTGTTTTAGAGGTTGATAAATCTCTGCAAACAGAAAACAATAATTCTCCCACTAATGGCACAGCTGAAGTACCTCCTGATGACCTGTTTGGCTCCGTGCAGGACAAGAGGACATTGTCCGAAGACCTTGTGAGCAGCACTGTCCTAGACCATGCGATTTTACAGTGTAAATCAGAGCAGACAGGTTTAAACTCTAGCACAGACTTTGAGAATAGGTCTGCCTCACATAATGGCGCTAGCAGTAGTCGGTCTCGTAGACTCTCCAGATCTAGGCTGCAAAGGACCACTACATCAGGAACATCAGGTAAACTCACCAACTACTTCAAATATGTGCCCCCGGCCAGCCAGCCTTGCATTATCTCAAATGATGATTAATAATGCAACTTTGTGTATGGTGTGGACACGTGATTGTATATCTTAATTTTAAAAAAGTAATTACTCTGTTGTCTCTGAATTTGTGTAACAATGTAACATATTCTATCCAACCCCCTCTATCCAAAACATGAACGCTGATCTGTATTAATATGTGGCTAAATATATACATGCATCTTTAAGAATTATTAAAATAAGTGACAAGCACATCCTCCACTCTGTGACACGTGATGTCTCAACCGGGTCAATTTTAATGAGATTCTCTGTGGTGACTATATACTGGAAGGAGGTGTGGGGTGGGGGTTACATGGCTGATTTCACTTGCCTAAGAGGTTCTACATTTTTACAGCCCAGTAAAATTTTATTTGTGTGAACTCTGAATGTAAACAGGAGGGCAGGTTTGTAGCGCTGGGGGCAGGGGAACCACGTTAAAATGGCAGGCAGGTCTGTAAACAGGCACAGGAAGCTTCTATTCATCTCCCTCTCACTGAGAGCTCCATGAAAACAACAGCATCTGACTGATCACGTTACATGAGCACACTATTAATGCATTAAAAAAAAGTGTAAAATGTGTTCTATAATTAAATTTTTTGAGACTACCTTAGTGATGGCAGTGATATTAATGAACTGTAAATAAAATTTGTTTCTTTCTTACACCAGTGGATTTATATGGATTTTATACCAGTTTTGACCACTATTGTGTTGTTTAAAACATTCTAAGCCTTAAACCACATTCTCTTCCTCTCCTTCCTTTCCACCTCTGTCCACAAACTTGAACAACAAAGAATGAGTAATTTGTTATTTTGAAAAGATAAACAGCAGTAACTATTAGACAAGCATAAAAAAAGAGCTCCCTTGTTTCAACATTTGTTCTGCAAAAGGCTAATGTTGTTAAATCAGAGGTTATGTCATTGTGCATTTGTATATGTCATACTGAGACACCTGTGAACATTTCTTAGTGAAAACAAAGGAATCGTTGAATCAGAGTTTTTAATTGAGTTTTGAATTCATTGAAAGGAGACCGTTTGAACTGATTCACAGAAATCAATAGAACTTACAAATTCCAAGCATGTTTTTGCTGCAGAAGTTAAAATCTGATACACTGTTAAAACATCAGTCTTGATGGTCTCAAACAAGTGTCATTTCAGTGTATATTGTGAATTTTCAATATATCACCTAGTCCTATAGTCCAAGGCATTGTAATGTACCATAATGCTGGCTCTGATATTTAGAACAGCTAGAAAAAGGCATCATATTTTTGAAGTCATAAATAATTTAAACACGTATGTTCAACTCGTTTAGGTTTATTTTATCCACATAAATTGACTGCTGCGGAATAATGCATTTATAGATAGTGTTTTTGGAAAGGTGTTGTTACCGGCTGTATGATCCAAACACTCGCAAACATGTAACCAGAAGGTAAATGTGCTCTAAAATATGTTTTCGTTTACATTCTGTTCCAAGAAACATATTAAATTTGTTATTTTTCTTGGAGACTTTGCACAGATAGAAGTGGTGGGGGGTGGACCCTGACAAATTAACCGCCATTAGCCTGATAAGATTTGTCTCGTTAGAGGAGCTTAAATGGCAACACCGTTAATTTGGGGGCCAGTGAAGAGCAAGGAAACATTTTTATTAAATCTCATCCCTCTTCATCTGCCCTGTGCAGCCAGTTTGTTTTTGTAATTGCATGGCGGGCTGAGATCGACCCATTAGTATCAATCTAAATAAGGATGCTAAAGGCTAGGGCGTGTGAATGTGTAGTTTAAGATGTCCTAATAAGCTGTCTGCAGCCACGCAAGACAGCGAAACATTTGGACCCTGTCCCAGCTAGCCATTTATTATACTAATAAATGTAATTGAATTAGCCTAATTCAGCCCTGTGTCCCTTCTGTCCACTATTAAATGTTTTTTTTTTTTTTTTTTTAAATGGAGCAATGCTGTACAAGAAAGCTCTTTCCACTGAATTAAGCATTATTGTTTTCATGTGCTACATAATGGCAGTGCTATTATAGTTAATGAAAACAATTTTTTTTTTCACAAAAATAAAAATTATTGGGGAAAAAAATTGAAACTAATCAAATAATTTTTATAACTCCAAAACTAACTAAAAATAAAAATTATCTCAAATTAATTTTAGTTTTCGATGTAATATGGTAAATATGGGCAAAGTGGGACAATTTTGGAAATTTCTCTTTTCTTGACAATGAATTGTGATCCAAACGATTCATAACCTCACATTACACATTTGAAGAAAGCTTAGGATGTGTTCTATTTTGGTCAATAGCAAAAATTAAGAAATATTCAATACTGGGAAGTAGAACCTTTGAAGATCATCTATTGACCAAATCCCAGATGTGTTTAAGCAGCAGGGCCTACTAGTAAAGTGTCACAGAATAAATATATATTTTTTTCTTCTAAACTTTCACATCATAACATTAAGTTTACTTTTATTTGTTTATAAGCTTAACTAGATTTACATAAAATTTGTCATTTTCTTTACCATTGTTTTTCTCACCAGTGGTCATGAAATGAGTTCTGCCACATATCCAAAAGTAAAATCATACATTTGAAACCTCAAAAAGATAAAGGGATAGTTGACCCCAAAATTAAAACTCTTATCATTTACTCACCCTCATGCCATCTCAGATGTTTGCTTTATTTTTTCAGCTGAACACAAATTGAGATTTTTAGAATAATATTTCAGCTCTGTGGGTCCATACAATGCAAGTGGATGGGGTCTGAAACTCTGAAGTTCTGAAAAGCATATAATGGCAGCCTAAAAGTCATCCATAAAACTCCAGTTGTTTAATCCATGTTTTTTTTTTTTTTTAAGTAATCTAATCTGTTTTGGGTGAGAACAGACCAAAACATAACTCCTTTTTCCCTGTATTTCTTGCAATTGCGGTCTACAGGAACAATCATGATTTCAAGCTCTATTACACTTAATAGTACAGTTCGCAGAGTGCTAGATGGCGCTGAGAAATATAATCAAGCTTGAAATCATGATTGTCAAGGAGACTGCTGATGTCAAGATTTGCAGTATAAAAGGTCTTAAATATTGATCTGTTTCTCGTCCACACTTATCATAGCGCTTCTGAAGTCATGGATTAAACCACTGAAGTCATATGCATAACCTTTATGCTGCCTTTATGTGCTTTTTGGAGCTTCAATGTTCATTCCTATTGACCAACAGAGCTGAGATATTCTTGTTAAAATCTTAATTTGTATACAGCAGAAGAAAGTAAGTCATATACATCTGTCATATACAAATTAAAACTAACAAACTGAAAAAAAATAATGGCATCTAAACTAAAATGTAATGACAAATTGAATATTAAATGGAAATAAAAAATTATAATAAATCCAAAACTATAATTACACTGCATAAAGGTAACACCATTTTCATTTATTTATTTACATTTGTTTCATGTTTATTCTGAAAGTGCATGTGCTTGGTTTAGCAGGTCAAAATTTTGACAACCTGGCCAGGGAGAAGGTGCCAGTGAAGTCCCAAGCTCGGAGTCAATACTTGGGCCATGGAAAAAACAGATCAAGGCCTCCAATCTCACTCAAACCAAACCTAAACCAGACAATGATATGCTGTGTCCTGAGTAAAGCTGAGACAGAGCAGACACACAGAGTTAAGCAGCTGAAAACAGAGGGATTGGGACTGGTAAAGAGCAGAGGTGTCTTGTTCAAACAATTCAACCATGCCAGAGCAAAGGCTTTGGTAGTGCCAGTGAATGGGGGCAAAAGGAGAGATGCATGTAAGCCCCCAGACCAGATACTCTCAGGACATGATGAATTTCCTTTGGTCGCATCTGCAGTGAGGTTAGAAAGGGAGAGAAAGTTTTGTCAATCTGACACTTGTACAACAGCAGAGCCATTGCCCCCTACACATGTACTGAAAGACAGTGTAGAAACCCCGCAAACAGGTAGGAATATCTGCGCACATAGACATTTGGATATACTTACTCATATGTTATTATTTAGTGTTCTCACTATGATCCCGTTACAATAGGCATAAAAATTCAGAGGACATATTCAAGGAAGAATAGGCATCCGAAGAGGCTAAATAGTGTTTGAGGGCAGACATTCCCAAAGACATGGGTTAGGGCAAGTTTTTGCAATCTAAATGGATACTCTGTGGTTGAATCTCCCTTGTGTGACTTGGAGTCTTTCTCTTCCAGTGGCTACCCAGTCAGTCTGGCATTGTGATTTGTCTTCATCATTGTCCTTATAACCAAGGTAAGTGACAAAAGGCTATTGGCAAATCACCACAATGCAGTTTTCTGAATATAGCTCACCAAATCTTTCGTCACATTCCCAGTGGGTAAGAAGTTTCCATACACTTTATTAGTATTTGGTAGCTTTGCCTTTAAATTGTTTAACTTTAAGTTCTGCACACAAATTTGCTATCGGATTGAGGTCAGGGCTTTGTGATGGCCACTCAAATACCCTGACTTTGCTGTCCTTAAGCCATTTTGTGACAAATTTGGTGGTATGCTTGGGGTCATTGTCCATTTGAAAGACCCATTTGCGACTAAGATTTATCTTCATGGATGATGTCTTAAAATGTTGCTTCAATATATCCACATAATTTTCCTTCCTCATGATGCCATCTATTTTGTGAAGTGCACCAGTCCCTCCAGTAGCAAAGTATCCACATAACATTATGCTGCCACCCCCATGCTTGGGGATGGTTGGGATGGTGTTCTTTGGCTTGCAAGACTCATAATAACGATGATCATTATGGCCAAAAAGTTACAATTTTGTTTCAACAGACCAGAGGACATTTCTCCAGAAAGTAAGATCTTTGTCCCCATGTGCACTTGCAAACTGTTGTCTGGCTTTTTAATGGCAGTTTAGAGCTGTGGCTTCTTCCTTGCTGACCAGCCTTTCAGGTTATTTCGATATAGGACTCGTGTTACTGTGGATATACACTCACCTAAAGGATTATTAGGAACACCATACTAATACTGTGTTTGACCCCCTTTCGCCTTCAGAACTGCCTTAATTCTATGTGGCATTGATTCAACAAGGTGCTGAAAGCATTCTTTAGAAATGTTGGCCCATATTGATAGGATAGCATCTTGCAGTTGATGGAGATTTGTGGGATGCACATCCAGGGCACGAAGCTCCCGTTCCACCACATCCCAAAGAAGCTCTATTGGGTTGAGATCTGGTGACTGTGGGGGCCATTTTAGTACAGTGAACTCATTGTCATGTTCAAGAAACCAATTTGATGATCAATGATTCGAGCTTTGTGACATGGTGCATTATCCTGCTGGAAGTAGCCATCAGAGGATTGGTACATGGTGGCCATAAAGGGATGGACATGGTCAGAAACAATGCTCAGGTAGGCCGTGGCATTTAAACGATGCCCAATTGGCACTAAGGGGCCTAAAGTGTGCCAAGAAAACATCCCCCACACCATTACACCGCCACCACCAGCCTGCACAGTGGTAACAAGGCATGATGGATCCATGTTCTCATTCTGTTTACGCCAAATTCTGACTCTACCATCTGAATGTCTCAACAGAAATCGAGACTCATCAGACCAGGCAACATTTTTCCAGTCTTCAACTGTCCAATTTTGGTGAGCTCTTGCAAATTGTAGCCTCTTTTTCCTATTTGTAGTGGAGATGAGTGGTACCCGGTGGGGTCTTTTGCTGTTGTAGCCCATCCGCCTCAAGGTTGTGCGTTTTGTGGCTTCGCAAATGCTTTGCTGCATACCTCGGTTGTAACGAGTGGTTATTTCAGGCAAAGTTGCTCTTCTATCAGCTTGAATCAGTCAGCCCATTCTCCTCTGACCTCTAGCATCAAAAAGGCATTTTTGCACACAGGACTGCCGCATACTGGATGTTTTTCCCTTTTCACACCATTCTTTGTAAACCCTAGAAATGGTTGTGCGTGAAAATCCCAGTAACTGAGCAGATTGTGAAATACTCAGACCGGCCCGTCTGGCACCAACAACCATGCCACACTCAAAATTGCTTAAATCACCTTTCTTTCCCATTCTGACATTCAGTTTGGAGTTCAGGAGATTGTCTTGACCAGGACCACACCCCTAAATGCATTGAAGCAACTGCCATCTGATTGGTTGATTAGATAATTGCATTAATGAGAAATTGAACAGGTGTTCCTAATAATCCTTTAGGTGAGTGTAGATACATGTGTACCTGTTTCCTCCAGCATCTTCTCAAGGTCCTTTACTTTTGTTCTGAGATTGATTTGCACTTTTTGTACCAAAATACATTAATCTCTAGGAGGCCGAATGCATCTCCTTCCTGAGCGGCATAATGGCTGCCTGATCCCATGGTGTTTATACTTGTGTACTATTGTTTGTACAGATGAAAGTGGTACCTTCAGGCATTTGGAAATTGCTCCCAAAAATGAACCAGGCTAAAAGACTAAATCTTTTTTCTGAGGTCTTGGTTGATTCCTTTTGATTTCCCCATGATGTCAAGCAAAGAGGCACTAAGTTTGAAGGCCTTAAAATACATCCACATGTACACCTCCAATTGACTCCAATTAGCCTATCAGAAGATAATCGTCTAAAGGCTTGATTATTTTCTTGATAATTTTCTGGAATTTCCGAGCCGCTTAAAGGCACAGTTAACTTATTGAATGTAAACTTCTGACCCACTGGAATTGTGATATAGTCAAGTAAAAGTGAAACAATCTGTCTGTAAATTCTTTGGGAAAAATGACTCTTGTCATACACAAAGTAGATGTCCAAAACGACTTGCTAAAACTATAGTTTGCTAATATGAAATATGTGGCGTGGTTACAAAAATAGTTTTAATGACTTCAACCTATGTGTATGTAAACTAATGCTTCAACTGTATATGCTGTATATATAATTTGGATTTTGCACTTATAGAAGTAAGTGTATAGAGAGACAGGAAATGATTGGGAGAGGAGGGGGGTCAGGATCAGGAAAGAACTTTGAGCAGGGACTCGGGTCACCCATAATTCTACTGCACCATATGTCAGAGTATTTGCCCATGAGGCACAGCCATTGACCAGGAAAAAAAATGGCACTCCATGTGAAAAAGGTTGCCGACCCTTGTTGTAGAGGGAGATCCACCAATCACAGAATTGGGGTAAACAAAGCACCCCAAAAGCTGTAAGCTTTTTTTATTAGCTGTTCTGGAACTTCCGCCATTGATTTAGAAATGACCCTCTTTCCTAATCACCACCCTCTAAAGACAGTACTGAGACCGTCACCTTCTCCCAGTTGTCAAACACAAAATAGCGGCCTCAGCTGACGACTGTTATGACTCTGAATATGTCATTAAACCTGAATGTTCACTTCAACTAATGTATTCTGAGAATGTGCAGAATTATAGACAGGCAGAAAGCACATTAAAGTCTTCTGATCTAGGAATGTATCCGCAGTCATATTTTTGTTTATTGTTTGTTTGTTTTTTTTGTTTGTCTAATGCTTTCCCGAGACAGTTGAAATATCAAGACACTTATTTTAAGTGAAATCTTCCTGGGAGAAGAAATATTTTCTGCATATTAATTCATAAAAAAATGTCATGCTGTACCTTTAATCAAGCCGGTCTCTTTACACTCTCACACTATTTGTATATATCTGAGTAACTTTCATTTACTTAAAATTAACAGCAATTTATGATTTTAAAGCATTTTTAAATAAATCACATCATTCACAATTAATTGTCATTCGCACATAAAAGACAATTAGTACTATACAGTCTTGTACCTTTGTCTTTTTTTTTTTTGAATTTCAGACACTTGCTTCAAATCTCCATGTGTGTAATGTTTTAATTTGCCTTGGTGCTGGTTGGTATGGCACAGAACGTTTTTATGAAATTCCTTTAGAAAAAATACTTCCAGAACCAAGATATCTGAAAATGTTGATGAGCACTGTTGCTCTGTATTGGCGATGTGATGCGACAAAGTTGAGCAGAAGTTGTTATGTGGTGAAAACCTGGAATATTGCAATGCAGTTCTCCAGTCATGGAAAATTAGAAAAAAGACCTAAATGTCCTGGGAAATAATTATTTGTCATGAAAAAGATTTCAGTATAATAAAACGGTTTGACTGTGTTGATTGCAAGGTTTTCGGTACAAAAACATGGTAAAGATCGCACTCGGAATAGGAGTCAAATACTCACATTTGAATCGTTTTGTCACTGCCGGTGGCTGCACATTGTGAAACAACATCATCGGATAAGGACGCTTACACACTTGTGATTGATTACAGCCTCAGCCAATCGTGTGCTTGGCAATCGCTGTCCAACCGTGGTAGATCGCTTGATTGGCTGCAGCAGCGCGTGCACAAGTGAGAAGCGGCACTCGTGAAACTTCTCTTTTCATAAATATACTGAATGACCTGGTACATGTTGTTCATTCACTTCAGCATCAGCATGTGAGTCTACCTTGTTCATCATGGAAAGAAAAGGTCAGAGGAGCTATTAATGTGTATTAGTTACTGATGTTGATACATGTTTAAACCAGCACTCATTTGTTACTTTATTTGTGGTTATTTCAGGTGAAGAGGCATAGAGTATCCTCACACAGTGCTTTTCTGTTTTTACATGTGTAATCGTGTACTCTGTTTACATAAATATCCACCCTGTGCATATACCATGCCATATGGGACAAATTCTTCGAACTGGGTGAAAATCCGTATTGATTGGAAGTCTTCAAGCTGTAGTTAAACCAGAACCAGACAGGTGCTTAGACACAACAAGGAACCCACAGACAGAAACTTGAAAAACAAAGTGAAGCCCCGTATAACTGCAAAATTATACAAGAATTTGTAATCTATGCAGCATAAAGCATGCTGTTATGCATTAAAAAATACTATTAAACTGTCTAAGGGCAGTTTAGTAGTGATTTTGTCCAATGACTGAGAAATTCAGTTTAATAATTTGTGAAATATTGATCAAAAGCTTACAAGTACTTATTGGTCTTTAGTTAGTAGGCTGTTATAAGCTGCACCCCCATACATGAACATAAGTTTATTGATCCTTCGATTCTGCAGCAAGACAGTAGCAGCTCAGTGCAACTTCTCATTTTGCATGGTTTGTCTGACCTCAGCTGACTCCATCTATTGAGGACAACATGTTATAGCCTAAAAACACTTTTCCTTCCTCTGGACAATTAGAGGAAACAAATGATTTTGGAAAGAAGAAAAAAACGTCCAACTGTCATTTTGCATTGTAGATGCTGTTTCTGTTACATTTTAGAAATACACTTTAGTATGCTAGTTTATTGAAGCTTAAGTTGTTGTATGGGTGGAATATGTCCTGCAAGCCTGGTGCACCTGCTTTAAACCGGTTACACTCGTCACCCTCCGAGCCCACACTCATCTTGACAAATCTGCCACCCCTCTGGCCTGACCTCCATCTGGACATGTAGCATGGGACCGACATGCTCCCCAGAGGTGCCATCCCATCATCCGCGCCGTGACCATTGCACCATGTTAATCACATCTCTCATTGTTGTGTAATGGAGGTTTTATCTGCTGTCCAGCACTGTAATCCCTGCTGTTCTGGTGCGCTGCTGGCCCATTTTCCTCAGCCTGGCCTTTTGTCTTTGCCTCAGAGCAGAGCTCTCAAAGGTGTTGGCCTTAGCCGTTACCTCTCAATGCTGTTCAAACTTTAATTCATAATGGGCCAGTACGTTGTGGGAACATTCAATTATTGGCCATTATTCACAGTCTGTAGGGAGTTTGGCGCACACAGCATAGTTTGGTAGTTTTTAATGTGGCGAAATAAGGTTGATAGACTCTGACCCCATTAAGGAGGTTACCGTTGTATTTGTAATTAAACTGGATCATTTTGTCTCGCGAGAGGAAATTATCACGCTTCACAGAGTATAAAATGTGATCATTCAGAGCAAAGGTTTTCACATCACTGCTTTTTGGATGAAACAAAAGAAAATGTTGGTTCATTTATTGTCCGAATGTTTGACCAGTTTTAATATTGTTTATTTAAATAAGTTCTGTTTAAAATTTGTATAACTTTTTTTATGGGGCTTTGGTAATTTGTGAAAAATATGTTGAATATTTTGTCAGTTTCATTCATTTGTAGGAACTACTTATGTTTTGTTTATTGGTTTAGCTGTTAGATTACTGACATTTTGTACTTGTTAAGATTTATTTTTGTCTACAATTACCTATCCTAGATTAGCATTTTGATTTGTACCACTGTTTGAGCAATGGACTTTGATATGAAACCGTTAACTCAATGAGCAGGACATAAACTCATACACTAGGTTTACCACTATATCTCAGGCCGTGTGTCCCTGAGGTCTCACATCACACAGCAAAAAATCTGTTAGCCAGAATCTGTGATAACATTGTTAAGGACGGTGGGTGGGGTGTTGTAACTGCTATGTTTTTGGTGTTTTAACTAGGAGTGGCTTGTGGACAGGTGGTTGCCTAGTCACTGAATGTTTGTTGCTGTGGCAACAGTCTGCACTTGATAAATCCTAGTTTCTTTTTTATACAGGGGGATGAATCTAGGCAGGTGAGGAATAATCTATAATGTAATGGATAGCTAATCCCTGTTTTTGTTAATCTGTCTGTAATGTTACCATCTTGTCCTGGCTTGGATGCCAGTTTTTACAGCCCAAAATCAGAATAAAATGTCTTATGGGCTGAAGAGCCTCTGTTAGAGGTTTAGACCTATAATCTCTGGCCATAATTGGCTTATGAGCAGACAAAGGTATTAAGGAACTCATGAAGAAAACGTCTAACATATTTCACGTCTTTGATAATCACAGGCAAAATGTTTAATTATTTTAAAAGGTTGGTTTGCAAAAGTTTGGGTAGAAGTATAGTTATATAGGAACTCATGAACATAATTTAGTAAATGTTTAGGATGTGATTTGGTATTTGTTTTTTCCTATTGTTAATTTTAGAGTCTGGGTCTCTGAAGGAACTGTTGTCCAGTTCTGATCTTAGTTCCTAAACATCTCCACATCAATCTGTCTGCAGGCACAGCTGTCAAATCTTGGCTTGGGCTATAGTTTTGGAGGCTCTTGAACAATAAACCCGGATTTCTTTTAGAGGTTTATTTAGAATTAGACACTTAATCAGACTTAACTTGATAAATAGACTGATCTGGGTATAGACATTCTTTGTTATGGTTCATCCTCTGTTGTCAAAGCCTTTAATATGTTTTTGTCCATAATCTCTGTTAAATCATAAGAGGACACTTGTCAGTTAGGTGACGGGGTTTAACCTGGTGTGTTAGCCAACATATTAGTTGTTTCTCCCATTTTGTCTTCATCCTAGGACTTTGTGCAAGTGCTGTATAACAAATGTGAAATATTTTGTATTGAGAAAAGTTTTGTTCAGATCTTGACTGATGCTAATTTTGTTTATATATTTTATTCTTTATTATATTGTGGTGTTGATAGAAGTGGTAGATATCATAGATATTTTAAGCAAAATGTCTTGGTTTCTGTACAATGTTTGAAAATTAAAAACCTCCAACACTTTTTTACATGTGGCCCTTTCATTTAGTTTAAAGTGCTGTAGTTGTCATTAGTTTTATCAAGAACTAGAAAAAATTGATTTCTTAATTATAGGAGAGTAATTATGTGTTGGTTGTTAATTAATACAGTTAAAATTGCTGTTGACACACAAATGAACATTTAGTTAATCAATAAAATTGACTTTTTAATAGAGAGGCTGATGGGCCTTATATTCAGCTAAACAGCTTACTTCTGTCTTTAGGGGGTCTTTATCTGTCTCAGAAAAAAAGGTACAAAGCTGTCGCTAGGGTCGTACCCTTGTTTTGGGTTCATATTTGAACATTAAATGTTTTAAAACCTTTTCATTTTTTTTCCCAATAGCCAGTCACCATTTCTAAGACTCACCAGATACTTTGAAATATTTTTGCATGATTCAGATTAAAGCACTGTTAGACAAAAATGTTTGGTACTGAGCCACAGACAACAGCAAATCACCAAAGCAAGACAATGAAGCCTCTCAATGTCCTGTTATTCTCTGCTATTGTATTGCTAGACTGCTTATTATATTACCTCACATTCCCCTTGTTTTGTGATGTAAGGGCCTTATAAAGTTGTCTGTTTCCACTGTGTGTTTTTGATTTCACTGTAAAGCTTGTGAAGTTAACATCTCTTTGAGGACTGTCTCTGTACTGATCATAGCAGGGATTACCTGAGCAATGAACTTGGTAGTCTTCATGCCATGCTGTAAGCTGCAATGCTGGCTCCTACTGGAGGAGAGAGCATTCCTTCCTGGGTGCTAAATAACCATGTTCTTGAGGGTCTGACTCCTGCTCTCTAGCTATCAGGAATGAATGTTAAGAGGCTGAATTTGATTTCCTTGCTGAGTTTAGGGTAAATCAGTACATCTGGGCCTTGCTTGTAGGTGCTCTGTGCTGACAGTGATTTGCTGCCATCTAAATGCTGCAGACAGGCTATTTTTTGTGATATCGATGCAGGCCATAAATTTAATACAGGGCCCAGTTCGTTCCCTGGACAGGTGGACTGGAGGCATCTAAACAAGCATATCTCTTAGTGTACATTTAGACCTTTCAGAGAATTGCTAGTTAAACTGCCCCATGACTGTTTGCCCATGTTACTTAGGTCTGCACAGAATCTGCACCTGCAAAAATCCACATATTTCCACAATAGGGCAGTGGTGGCTCAGCGGTTAAGGCTCTGGGTTACTGACCAGAAGGTTGGGGGTTCAAGCCCCAACACCACCAAGACACCACTGTTGGCCCTTGAGCAAGGCCCTTGAACTTATCTGCTCCAGGGGCACCGTATCATGGCTGACTCTGCACTCTGAACCCAGCTTAGCTGGGATATGTGAAAAATAAATAATTTCACCATGTATATGCAGAAATGTATGTATAATGTGTGACAATTGATCAATTTATATATATTTATTTAATATTTGAATGCCTGTTAGTCATACATTTTTAAATATCAATCCCCTTTAGTGTTCACCTTATTAAATATTTTTATGAAATTGATAGTACCTTAAGTTAAAGTCTTAAAGTAATATTCCTGGCTCAATATAAATTAAAGTCAATTGACAGCATTTGTGCATGATTTTTGTGTGATAAAACCACTTACTAACCCTTTTCTGTGTAAAGTTATATCCAATTTTACAGCTTCATTTCCATGACGACGTAACGTTCCCTAAAATCACAGTAAGAACGATGATTAAAACAAGTTTACAGCTTAAATAATACACACATTTCAATCAAATAATTTATTTAAGAAACTGGTAAAAGTTCTGATGGTTTTTAGTGGGCCTTTGTAATACTAATAAATACTGCTTCATAAAAACATTTTCATATCCAGAGAAATTTCCTATGTTGCCCAATTCTACAAGTAAGAAGTGCTCTCCAGCACTGAGACATAAGCTTTGTGCCGATGCACCAAGAGTCATTACTGAGTAAACAATAAGCATGTTCTTAACAAGTCGATAGATATTTCATCATAGAAACAAATCAATCATCTGCTGTAAAATCCAGCTGCCAGCCCCCAGAATGATGGATTCTAAATCTGTTTGTAGAGGTTTTTGTTTAAAAAAAAAAAAAAAAAAAATTCTCCTGGCTGTGAGAGAATGCCTGACTCCTTTCTCTGGTTAAGTGTCAGTGCTTACAAATGAGTGAAGGAAACTTAAGTGAAAATTGAATGCTTTAGAAGTGCCAGGAGGGAAAGGTGTATGTGTGCCTTCAAGCAAATTTGTGTGCTCGCAAGAATGTAGGTGGTCTCTGCTTGTGTAAATATTGGAAGCCCCGAGACACAGTGTGTCAAAACACGCAAGGCTTCAAGTGCCACTCTAATGAATGGGGGCCACATGTGGAGTGCCATGGCGGTTTGTTTAAGCAAATGAGCTCTGATGACAGACATCTGCCCTAATGTGCAGGCCGAGACCGTTCTGATGCAGGATTTATACACAGACACACATGCTAACGTCACAAACACTGTTTCTGCTACACTGCACCCTTCCCCTCTGTGCCTCTGTGTCAAGGGGAGAACTTAGAGGATTTTCAAAGTGGCAGCTGAATGACAGAGGCACTCCGTGTGCTGACAGACAGGCTGTGTAAGAGAGAGGGGGTGGGTGAATTATGCATGCACACTCCACAACACTGAACGCTTGCCCTGACTCATCATTACACGATACACAAGCATCATGGAAAAGACAACTGTTTATTTAGCTTCTTTTTGAGTACTTTTATTCCTTTTGCCTTTAATCCAACCTACTAAGTGCGACCCAGGTTTGGTTGTGTTCATTTTAAAATTGATGATTCCTGAAACTATTTAAGGCCTTTCAGAGGTGGGAGTTTAACATGTGGACACGAGCCAATGGTGCTAAAAGTCTTGTGCGTTTTCAAAAGATTCTGCACAACTAAGATCAAATGAGTTATGAATTGTCATCGGAAGCTGAGTTTTTTAAAGCATGGCTTTCAGTGGGAATTTGAAGTGCTTTTTGATGAGTAGTTGACTTTCATCTTTACAGCTTCATTAAACCGTGGCTCATGGCATTTTTATTTTTATTTTTTTTTAGAGTAATTGCCCCTTGTTTTGCTGATAGACATTCACTTTAGATATTTTTGCTGCTATAAATTTTATATGAATTTTTCTAGCATTATTTATGTATAGCTGTTAACAAGTCATATTTGTATTAAAAATTCTACAAAATAAAAAGGGGATCTGAAGAAGGTGTGATTGGGATGGCAAAGAGTTAAAATGCCATCACTATTAATCAGTGGTGAATTCTCAGGGCCAGCAAAGCCTTTTCTGCTGGCCTAACATGCAAAATAAATAAATATTTAATTCTCAATCACCTTGTATTTTTAATTGTTCCACTCTTAATTAATCTACAAACAAATAGTGAAAAACAAAGTTTATCCAATCAGAATTTATTCCTTGATGCTTACAAGCGAAGCGTGACAATTATTTCACAAATCTTTGAGCTCCACCCCCTCAGGTCTTCAGAATTTCCACAGAATCCCTCAACACTGCAAATTAATGGGCCACTAAAGTCAGATTGTCAGATTCATCAGCCAATCAGATTTATTTATTTATTCTTTTTGGTTGTGATCTTTAGGATATGTCCCGGTCATGGCCATCTAGCTGACCTTGAGTGATGCAATCACACTTTAAGTGGTGTAATTTGAAAGCAAAGTGCACAAGATCTATAGCTGGTGAGTCGATTGTCATTACTGCCACTATCGCCATTGAGAAAGGGATCCTTATGGATTTAAAAACACAAGAAGTTCTGCATGACTGTGATGAATTTATTATTCTGGAAAGGAGTACTGGTTTTCACTTCAGGCTAATTGGTAAGTGCTTTTTGCTTTGTTATAGCAACATCAGGAGTTTTCAAAGTGTAAATTAGGCTGCTTGAGCATTCAGTGTCGGATCAAGTTTTGAAAAGTAATGCTGCGTACCATTCAACTCGGAAAGTCGGATTTTACAACTTCCTACTATGAAACGTGCAATGGAATGCATCTTGAAGTCAGAATTCAAACTTGTAGGCTCGTGCAGTAATTCTCAACTCCGAGATGCAGGGGCATGATGTCACACAAACATGTCGACACTCAGGGAGATATACAAAGTAAGTGATAAACATTCACTTTATTAAGTAATGTCGATAAATCAGTTTGTTTGTACATTACATGATATTAAAGTTTGTTTAATAATAAACTCCTGCAGAAACAAGTGTATAAAACATTATAATCTCTTTTGATAATCGTACACCTGATCATACATGTGTTTTTAAAATGTCAATTGGTATTACTAGTTAGCTGCAACATAATGTATGATGTCCAAAGGCATAGGGTGTCTTATTCATTGTGAAACTGTGTTTTCTTAATGGCATGAATCACACTGAAGGCCTAGATGTCTAATGCATGCCCCACCACTGCTATTAATACATTATAAGCTGAGCACCAGGATTGCACCAAAAACAATAATGGTGTCAGATCAGCCCCAAGCCAAATTCTTTGCAACAGCAACAACAGAGGTGATACATTAGAAACTGAAAACAAGTGAGTGTTGTCATTTTCCAAAAGGATGAAAGACACTTATGTATTGAATGGATCCATGCTCAGAAGTTTGTGTGCTTTAACAAGCGAAGGGATTATCTATGTAAAAGAACAAGGGGAGGTGTCGGCACAGGTGCCTATCACTGAAGCTCCACTGGCCAACGTCCAGACACACTCACGCATCTGCAGCTCCCCTCCCTTCCTCTGCGTGTCAGCTCACAAAGCCCATGGGCTTGCTGACAATGAAAGCATCGCCGTCGCGCCAAGAGAACACCTCGAAAAGTAAACATGGTCATGACTGGCCACAAAAGCAACCAGGGAGCACTGCACTTTTATGCCCCTGAGTGCCTTGTATAGGGCACAATGACTTGCAAACCTGGACAGCAGGTGTAACATTAAAGCACTGCTCTGATGTATTGTGGCTATCTATTCTCACTAGGATCTATATTTGCTTTCTCTTTGACTCCCCAATCACACCCAATAAAGCATTGTTTTTAAATGCAGAGGAAAGTGCAGTGTTAAGCTTTATCAGTTATGCTTAGAGGTTGTGATGTACAGTTGTACTCTGCATCCCACTGAGTCGCTCCGTATCTTTCAATTATATATTTTTTTTGTATGTTTTGATGAGCATTGGCCTGTGGTTATGATATACATTTGTAGCATTTAATATTTGAATTTACAGCCATACATTTGTGTTTTATAATTATACATTCAGATTTAAATTTGTTTTTAGATTTATAACTAGATATTTGTATAGCACATTCAATGGACCTACAGTTAATTGAAACTGAAGTGTTCATTTACTCACTAAAAGGCTTTGCATTCAAGGCCATTAGGTGTCAGTATGCTCCACAGTATTGGTGTCTTACAGCGTACACATTGGATTTCATATCCAGTTAGACAGATAAAAACATCTTTCAATATTTTAAGTGTTCATGTCACAACAATGGTGCTGAACTGTTTCTTGTTGGCCCAAATATGTGTGAATAAAACTGCACAACTGACATTTATTGCATCCTTTTCTGCTCAGTCATCTCAAACAAGGTCATCAATTTAAGCTGCGATTCCCTTTTGATGTCAACCATGAACCTCAGTGTCAAGTGAACCTTTGAACTTTGTATAGCAGCTGTTGGTTTGAAGGCTTGCACGCTCTTTGCTGCTGGTATGTTTTGATCAGCAGGACATTATGGTATTTTCCTCCACTTTCAACCTTGAAGGGCACAAGCTTGGACTAGCTGGAGAACTGAACTCTCCTAAAGACCCTAGAGGGACCAAGTGACACCAGTTCTTTCATCAATTGCTGTATCCCTCGCAATCCATTCTCCTCCTTTCCTATGTGTTAATGATTGCATTTATGCTGTTAGACTGGAGCAGAAGTGAGACAAGGGATTGGCTAAAGAAAAGTGAACATGTTGATGATTGCCATTTGGCATATCCTGCTGCTCCAGTGAGCTGTGTGTCTTTGTGGAGGCCGTTTGCAGAATTAGGAGTGAGTCGGAGGCGTTAAAGCTAGGGATAATGAGAAGGCAAACAGGATTATTGACAGAGACACAAAGGGAGCTTTGGAGGTGTCTCCACCTGCTGTGTGAATGTAGCACACACTCCTAGTGCACTGGGAGGTACATAAGATCAACTCAAATTTGGTTGAAGCTGTTAACCCTATCGGGTTTGAACAGATGCTTAACTGTCAAGTTGCAGACTTTGGAATCACATACACAATATCTCTGAAGTCATTTGACCCAGATAAAACCACCTCTTTTCCATTACCCCCTATTTTTTGAGGGCACTTTATTTGAACACGCCGTCATTGTCTGTTAATTGGCTTTCAATCGTGACCCACTTTTTGCCTGTTAGGCCTCTGCTCCCCTGTTGTGCAATTCCAGTCATGTGTCCAATTATGCCGTGAAGTGGGGAGGAGGGACAGTGCATCCCTGAGTTTTGCCGATTGGATCGTTACACCATCTCTAATTACCTTCCTCTTCAGAAGGGCCAAGGTGTCACCGACGTGCTCATTTCACCCGGTCGTTCTTTTCCCTTCACTGAACGTCAGCACCTCGGTAAACCAATCCCCCACACCATTAGCTTTTTCAATTGTAGACAGGGTGCTGTCAATCAACACTTCTGCACACCTGGTCTTGCCTCCTTGTAGTCATAATTAAGCAATTGGATGCACACTTCTGTTTACGATCTGTGAGAGTCTTGCGAAGATTTACTTGCCACTAAGTGTATGATATTTAAGTTTGCCTATTTTCTTTGCAAATGGTGTGAGTACATCTGTTTTTGAGTCTCATTTGATCAAGTACCAGCTTTGCTAAGATGTTCAAACTTCTGGAATCCTCCTGCAATCAACAATGTAAACACAAGCAAATAACTCTCCTTTGTATCAGGCAAATAATTTGTCTGTCCTAGCAGTTTCCTCTGAAAATGCTTTGTGTATCAAGACAGGCCATTGTATTCTGACGTACTCTGGAGGATTTTGGATTTTAAAGTGTATGCAAAGATTATGAGGGCGTCTGGCTGGAGAGGCAAAGAAAATGAAAAGAAAGCACACACTTCAAACCCCCAAAACTAATTGAGTGTCTAAAACAACATGGTTTCCCAGGGTACTCCATAAGTGTGAGCTAACAACTCCCTGTCAGAACACGGTGTGACCTGTCAGTACCCATGTTTAGACCAGCATAACCTCTAGGGCCCAGACTCATCTCTTGATTTTTTTTAATCCCGTTTGAAATGGCACAAAATAACACTTTTATAGGTTTTAGATTAATAAAATCAAGCAAAAATTACAGTTTTTGCTAGTAGTGGTGGGATCAGTATCTGTGTTCCCTTCACGCAGTAAATCACGTTTGCTTGTATTTGATTTTAAATAGCAAACAGTTATTTTTTTTTCTAATGACAACAGAATAAAAATGATTGCAAGTCACGCAGTTCTGGCTTATGAATGTCTCCTCCTCTGCTCTACTCCATAAGAAAAGACTGGTTTGATAAATGCATAATCTTGCTCATGAACAAAAATAAAATGGCCAACTGTCAATATTTGAGTGACTAACAGTTTAGCCATTTTAAAACTCAAAGTTTAGAGTGCTGTTTTATATTAGGAATTGGATTACTAATGGCAGCAAGGGTATTACTGCTATAAAAACAGAAAGCCGACTGATTCCCCTTCTCACACATGCTGTCACTTGAACAAAAGAGTTGTGCTTTCTCTCACTCTTGTGCTCACGGCACATACACAAACACACAGCACAAAGACCAATTGGGGCAGAAGCTATGAGAGTAATCCAAAGAGCAAACAAGGGTGGGGAGCAGTGAGATGTGAGTGTGGCAGTGAATTTGGGGAGAGGTTAAAGATCCAAATGCCTGTTTTTATGTGTGTTAGTATATGATTCTACAGTCTAAATCAAGACACCATGTTCTCTTGTTGTTCAGGTGTATCGCTCCTCACTTCCACCCTAAACATTGCTGTTGGATTTAAATAGGCTAAAACAGGCCACTGCCTTGTATTTGAAGGCAGAAGTATTTATTATTTATACATTTTTGTTTGTTTTCAGTCCATGACATGATTTTTCAATCATCTTTGTCCATAACCAGATTGTTTATCATACTTGTTTAGTAGTACAGTGACAGGTTGTCAATTAAGCCTGCACTTTAGACACACTACACCAGTCCACTCTTGTGACACAAGGATGTTGGCTGGTTCAATCCGGATGAGAATGAAGAATTGAAGGAGACAGGCTGTTGCGTCAGTTAGAGGATAGAGGAATTAACCGACTTGCTTTTGCCCTTTAGCTAATTTATAAACTAATCAAACTGGCCTAGAGAGCATGAACTAATAGAGCAGTGCAAGTCTAATGTATTTGCTTTGTTGTGCCTTTGCACTGGACCTTAAAAGGTGTCAACGATAAAGTGTTTTGTTGGAATTTGACTGTATAAATAAAGATGTTTTGCATACCTTTTCTTTTGTATCAGCAATATTTGGCCTGTTGCAGCAAACTAGACAAACTGAGCTGCCCTGGAAGTCATGGGGAAGTTAATGATGGTTTGATTATTAAACTGCATTGTGTGACTTTGATTTGATGACCCCACTTTATACTGTATAGTAAATGTATCTTTTTTTGTGGACCTACCTACCTTTTTGCAGTGATGCTAATTGGTTAATTCTCTATGTGGTTATTGGTGATATGTTCTCCTTTTATATTTATAAAGATGGAAAGAGCCTCACCCATGCAAATAAGCAAAATTTGTCAACCAACTGCTGTGCATTCAGTTAGTGATGCTGTTTAAAGAGGTGGGGGAAGTTTATGCCTTGTGGAATGGGCTGATATGCCAAGTTTCTGATATTTCATGACCAATGACGAGTATAACAAATTCAGTTAAATGCCCTCTGCACCAAAGGCTTATGGCATGAATCCCCTTTTGAACACCTATTTAGGTGTTTAGGTTGTGAGATCACATACTTAAATTCTTCTTAGACACATTTGTCGGTTCTTCTGGATTCCAAACCACAATTTACATGCATTGACATGGCTTGTATTTGTGAATTTGGTAGGGAAGATGACAAGATAAAGACCTGGGCCATGAATAGAGGTCACTGAGAATATGACTTAGATAGGTGTATATGCAGCATTCAAAAAGGGTTTCTTCAATATTTGTTTTCTGAGCTGTGGAGCTCTTTACAAAAGGGTCCCAGATCTTTAATGGAGAGAAAGAACTAAGTCACTTGTGGAACCTCAAAACATTAAAGATACTGTTTCATAATCAATGTCTTTAGCATTCCTACAAGGAGAACAGAAAAAGTCAAACTGCTGTGTCCATATCAGCAGGAAGATTAACAAGGAAAGTGGAAAACAAAAGACCATGTCAAAAATTATGTCTCCCTGTTACTTGCACTCGCCCTTGTTCTCTAGTGCTTTTAGCTTGACCTGAGTAGGACTCTTTGTCCTCAAATTCTCTTAATTAATGAAAGACTCTGTGTAATTGGATTTCTTTGTCAGTGGTTTATGCAAGGAATTGGCGTAGTGCTGTTTATTTAGCTTAGGTAGTGTGTGTCTTCTCATTCCAGGTCAGTCACAACATTTTTGCAAAAGTTGCAGTTTCACTTTCAGCCGTAACATTCATGGTTGATTTCACTACTAAATTAACATTAGTAATAATGAGTTTTCATGCTATGTACAGGTTTTTCTATAGGATATGGAAACATGCTGGCACAGTATGTAAATGAGAGACATGTGAATATTTTAACCTCCATTGAAAAGTTCATTGTTTTATCCAATCATAGTTGACTAGAGGTGACACCTTGCCTTTACCTTACATTTGAGACGTGTAGCTATACAATACCACTGGTATCGTAAGTTCAGAAATTGTGAAAGGACACTTTCATAGTTGAAGTGGCTATTAAAGATTAGCATCCCCTGCATCTCCTATGGTGAGGAGAAAACTGTAGTAACCAGGTTGATCTTTATTTTAGAAACTTTTTTTTTTTAGCGCACCAATCAATTTAACACTGACCACAAACACTACTATTCTCTCTAATGTCCTCCAATGAGACCTTAACCAACAATGTGTCAACAATGTTTGCATAGAGACATCAGTCATTTGGCAGACAGTTATCTGTGCCATCAGAAAACAATCTGTAGACTGGCATCTCTAGTTCAAGAACTGATTTCACAGCATGTAGCACATTTGCACTTCCCTGAAGCCCTCTGGGGCATTTTACACTTACGCTCAATCTAATGAGTGTCACTAGTTTCCTGATTTTGCAGTTCTGAAAAATATTTCATGTTTTTACCATTTGGAGATTTGAAACAATTGTTTGAGTTTGGTGTTTATGTCTGATGAATGATGTTGATAGGTTGTTTTGATGGCTCTGTCTAATAGTTTTAATATTAGAAACAAAGATATTAGTGGCAAAAATTTAAGCTATTTTATTTTCCAGTCTCTTTGTGCCATTTTAATAAGTTATATTTTAAAAAGAATTCTTATGTTAAGCAGCTGCCAGGAAATAGATGTACATCTCCATTATCTTTGTAATGACCATGTCTGCCCCTGATAATTCCCCTCCCAGCAGCCTTGTTTACATAGCCCCTCTACAAACATACAACCACCCACAGCACAGTAGGTGTGGCCAGCAGAGCCAAATAGGGGTATGAACAAGATAAAATATGCATGGACACCAGTTGTGACCTTTTATATGTTTTTCACATACCCACCATTCCTTTAGTGCCTCAGAGGTGTCCAAGCACGCAGGTCATTTAAGGGTAAATAAGGGTTGTATTACCCTTCCTTCGTTCTGTGCCTGAATGCTGACATTTTTTCTTCTGACCCTCCAATAAGTGCTACAGTGTATGTGATTTCCCACATTATCTGTTTTCCTTGGCTGCACATCAAATGGAGGAACAGAAATGCAGCTGTTCCTCAGCGTGCTGCCCTTATACTCTGGATCTTACCTGTATCTGTAATATTTTCTTGTTTTTCCTTAATTACTTCTGGAGTAAATCAAAACAAACTTGAGGGCATGAAAAGTCACCTCCACAGGCTAAGCAGAAAATCCCCAGCTAAAAAAAATTTGAGCTTTAAAGGGATAGTTCACAAAAAAATTAAAATTCTGTCATAATTTACACCTCATGTCGTTCCAAACCTGTATGACTTCAGACGTTATGGATGTGACCTTAGAATGTCAAAATTCATCTGGATTTGAGAAATGACTAACCCTAACCCTATTCCTATTGAGTAAATACTGCTTTAATGAAGACAGTCAAGCCATTTGTATTTGTATAGCACTTTTCACAACCAATATCATTTCAGTGCAGCTTTACAGAAAATTATGCTTTATCAAAAATAAAACTAATATATCTACTGTTTGTCTTTGAGTCGTAATAGTGTAGTTTATTAAAAAAAAAAAACTGATTGTTAATTGCACCTTAAAATAAATTTAAAAAAATATTATATTTAGATTTAGATCCCCAATGAGCAAGCTAAAGGCAACTGTGGCATTAAATGCAAAACTCCATAAGATGTTAAATAGCCTTGGCAGCCAATTCCCCTCTGGCTTAAACAGCATTAATATAATGCCAATATTAGTTATTTATGTGTAGTACAAGTCAAGATTTAAAATTTGTAAACTAAGTAAGTGTTAGGGGCCAATAATAGCTTTTCTATTAACTGTAAGATTAATTATTAAAAAATTACATTCTTATTTAAATGTGGAAGTGCAAATAGATGCATTGTCCTTTGTTTTTTGGCTAATGAAGGCTGCAGTTAATGTATTATCCAGTATCCTGTGGCCTTTAGTATATGTCCTTTTCCTATATAGCTTTTCCACAGTCCATCTTTTTGTAGGTGTCTTTTCAAGTAAACACCTGTCCTGACCAAGATGCCATATCAGCTCAGGACAGCTTTACGAAAGCCAGTAGGGATGAGCTTCAAATCACCTTGTAAAGACTCTTTGAGCCTTAACTGAGGACCTTTATCCCCTAGTTTGCCTTCCATTTCAGGTTTAGGGCACTTTCAGTGCCACAAGTTGGCATAGCTTTTGGGCAGCGGCTCCTGAAAAGGCCATTTGTCCTTTTACAAATTATAATTGTATAGCATCTTATGTTGCTTAACTGAATTTCCAGATGCCTAGGTTGTTTATATACTGGACACATTTTTTACTTATGTTATGCTGAAAAGTCTAAATCAGATCGCTGTGCTATTTTAAATTAAGTATTGTTTCAAATTATGGACCCAATGCTAGGTATATTCTGTATTTTAATGAATTTTATTTCTCTATGCATAATTTGTCTGTAGTCTTGTGTCTAATATAAATCATTGATTTTCTTCCATGACTTTCGATCTCAATATGTTATACTTTTTTAGTTCTTGTTTAACACCTGCCTAAAGGCTTGACATAATTTTATGGAATATTCCAAGCAACATAAAGGCACAGTTAACATATGCTACATAGATTCCAGGAAATAGCCCTCATTCTTTTAAAGTGTCAGATAAAGTGATAAAACTGATTGCGTATGCTGCTAACTTGGTCCTGTTTTTCAGTAAGCCCACAGGTGGATGTGGCAGATGACACGCAGATCCGATCTGCTTTAGTTTTATTTTTATTTGCCCAGTGGATCTGGCTAATTTACATTACAGGCTTTGATGGCAAAGCGTGCAAAATGACAAACAAGGTTGAATTATGCTCATCCCCCTCCTCCTTTAGCCAGGTAATCACTCTTAGATGATCTTATCCCCTTTACCTGCTTTGTCAGTCACTGGTGGCCTGATCTTCCGTAAGCTTTATTTGTCAAACTAAACACTTGATCTGTGTGCGGGCATCAGCTGGAGGTGAGGTCTCAAGAGTCCGATAATCTCAATTGGGATTTTCTTGAGGACACATGTATTAGTCAGAGGCTTTGCTTTTGCTTTTTCATGGCTAATCGCAAGATCTTCCTTCACAGTATATGGGATTGTGAGCTTCTCCTGGGAACAATAGTAACTTGGTAAAGGTGATTCTGGGATAGTCATGTCCCATGTGTTACACAACCAAAGAATCATTGCATGTAATGCACTTTTTTCACACTTTCATGTATCTAGTTTCTATTTAAAGTACAGCAGACAAATGTTGATCTTCCAGCCATGTAATTTTAAAGCATTTAAACATTACATTTGCATTTAAGAATCACATTCCTCATTGATTAGTTTTTTTATGGATAACCAATAACGGGTTACATTAAGATATGTTAACAACTGAAACGTTTTCATAAAATTATTTGTTCTTTATCTCCATGGGTCTGTAGTAACTGTATTCTGCCAGTAGAGGGTACTGTCACTCCAGATGGTTGTGAAGTCACGGGCAGCCATTCTTCTCTCCCTATACACAATACCCTGCCTATATGAATAGACCTGTCCCTATTCATTTAGGCAGTGTACAGTCCACTCCAGACAGCCCCTGTTGAGTCTTTTCTGTCAAGTCTTAGAGTTCATTCATTTGTTATTTTTTTTTAAATAAATGGAATGTGTTGTAGCAACAGAACTGGTACATGTGAGGGAAGCATAAACAGTGCCTCAAGCTTAAACAAATTGGTTTTCCACTTACTTAAATGACTAATGCCTAAAAGGAGTGATGATGTGGGTGTCAAAGACTTGTACCTGTTGGAGGAAGAATTCAGCTGTTGTAAACGCAGTCTCATTTCTAAGCTGCCGTGTACCAGAAGTGATATTTGTTGAGACATTAAGGATTTTTGTTTTGTTGTAGAAGTCACATCAAGACCACATCGATCTCCCCATTACTTAAAATGGATTATAAACATACTCAAAACAATCAATGCCAAATTATGGGCCTGGTCTTCTCAGTGAAGAAACTGATCTCTTTTCTTTGACCAGTACAGTAGATGCACCACAGATAAAAGACCGAGCGTTGCAAACTACGATTTCTAATCAATTATTGGTCGCTATTAGGTCACCTTTTTGCTGGTTGGTTTACACTGTGCAGCACTTCATTATCTTGTTCCAGCTTCCAACACTCGAGGATGCTGTGGGGGACTTGATAAAGGGGCCTCCCTTGGTGCATTAGCAGCTGATTGGCTGTCTATACTCAATAGAAACTCAGAGCAAATAGGTGGAGTATTGGAAAACTTTTCACGCTTTCGTATAAGCAACAGATTTCTTTCCCTTACTACACGAAGACAATGGGTCACACACTGTGATTGGCAAGCTTTAATAAATGCAACAAATGCAATGCACGTTGAGGTAATTTGTAGAGTATGCATTTGTAGTCTTGAATTCCCACTGCAAAAGTTGTTGTGTTGAAATCCTGTTTTTCCAAAACATGTTTGTATTTCAGTGAATAATGAATTTGGATACAGTTCAATATTGCTTGAGTTAGTTTAGTTGGATTAGTTGTAACTGGTTACATAGTCCTATTTATATATATATATATATATATATATATATATATATATATATATATGGCACATAAGATACTTCACAAAAACATTTCTTTAGATGGTTATACTTTCAGCTGGGGCCGATCAAGGGCGGACTGGCCATCGGGAGAACCGATTGGGCCGGTTGGTCTGCCGCGAAATGTGCCGAATGGGCCGTGATAAACCAAACCGCCGCGTTATGCAGAATGGACCACAAAATGGCGCCGCGATATGCAGAAAAGGACAGCGTGAAAAGGACCCATGTAAAATCCTGGGCCGATTTCTCTTCCCAGTCCAGTATGTATTTGGCAGTCTCTTTTATCCAAAGCAACTTACAATGCACTTATTACAGGAAAAATCCCCCCAGAGCAACCTGGAGTTAAGTGCCTTGCTCAAGGACACAATGGTGGTGGCTGTGGGGATTGAACCGACAATCTTCTGCTTAGCAGTATAGTGCTTTAGCCCACTACACCACCACCACTCACTGTTTGCTTACAAGCAAACAGTGACAACTGTTTCACAAATTACATGCCCTTAGCCGAAGCAGCACTTGAGTCTGAGCTCCACCCCCTCAGGCCTTCGGAATTTCCACAGAATCCCTACAGTGAAAATGAATGCACATCTGTCAAATTCATCAGCCAATCAGATTGATTTATTTGTTCTTTTGTGATCTTTAGGATACGTCCCAGTCGAGGTCTTCTATAGCTGGCCTTGAGTGACACAATCACGCTATAAGTGATGTACGCAGGAGTTTCTAAGTGAAAATTAGGCTGCTGGAGCATTCAGTGTCAGTTCAAGTTTTGAAAAATAGTGCTGCGTTCCATTCAACTTGGAAAGCCGGATTTTACTAGGAAAGTGCAATGGAATGCATCTTGAAGTCAGAATTACAACTCGTAGGCTCCTGCAGAAATTCTCAACACCGATTTCTCCGAGATGCAGGGGCATGATGTCACACAAACATGTCGACACTCAGGGAGATATACAAAGTAAGTGATAAACAGTTTATTTAGTAATGTCGATAAATTTGTTTGTTTCCACATGATATTAAAGCTTCTTTAACAAATGCCTGCAGAAAAGGGTGTATAAAACATTATAATCTCTTGATAATCGGACACCTGGACCACAAATGCTAGCGCTGCAGCATTGTTTATCAGTTGGGTTGCTATGAGACATCTCTAATGAGAGCCAAACCCCCTGCTAAGCTAACGGGAGTGGGGAATGGAATGCATTTATGGTCAGAGCTATAAAGTAGGAATATCCCACAACCAACTTGAATGAAATGCAGCATAACCTTGTACCCTGATGAAACTACATTTATTGCCAGCAACATTTAAATCACAAATATTATTAGATAGATTTTTCCAGGTATTATAGATCATCTTGTTAGATTCATATGAAAATGTATGATTTTTGGAGACGTTAATTTCACAATCTGTCATGCTGCAGTTAAAATCATGCTTGCTTGAGCATTTAGTGTCATTTCAAGTTCTGGCTTTCATGAGTGGACGTGTTTTTAAAATGTAAATTGGCATTATTAGCTGTGACATGATGTATGATGCCCAAAAGCATAGGGTGTCTTATTCATTGTGAAACTCTGTTTCTTAATGGCATGAATCACACTGAAGGCCTAGACTTTAAATGCACAGCCCGCCACTGATAGATATATATATATATAGATCTTATATAATATATATATTTAAGCAATATCACACGATTAAGAGTGCGCACGAGTCAGCACTGCTGTGATTCAGCCGTTGGTGATTACAGAAGTGCTGATGTAGGGCCATATAGCACGATTGCAAGTATATTTTTAAAAAAAATAGAAAAAAAAGAGTATGTTCAGAAAAACGCATTTGTGCATGGAACTAGGTTCTTACACAATGAATCAGAATCTGCTGTTGCTGGTTCAAAACAAATGAGGCATCCAAGCCTCCGTTAGTAACTCAAAGTTCACTTCAGAAATATTATCAAGGCTCGTGATGTTTCGAACAAGTTATTGGATAAACAAGGATGGACAGCTGGATGTGTGTGTGTGTGTTTGTGTGTGTGAGAGAGAGAGAGATGGAGTGTGTGCAATTACCTGTTGCCACAGAGATGCTGTCAGCTTTTTCAGTGGGAAAATAGACGTCCAAGCAGGGGTATTCCTCTCTATTTCGCGGTAGCCGGTGCGCAAGACTCATTCACTATAAAAACTCAGATAAAAGGTAAGCACTTGGGTTCTGTAATAAATCAGTCTGTTGTGTCTCTCAGCATGAGCCTTAATCCTGAATTGTCCATTTAAAGCCATTTAAAGCTATTTCCTAGCTTTGGTAATGTATCAGTAATACGAGCTATCACGGAGCGCAGTTCTATGTAAACAATGACTAACAGATTCGCTTTACGTCACCAACTGGCTCATATTACACACAAAAATTATTTTTTGCCACCACCTGCTTGCTAACATATGTAATTTCAAACATAAAGCCAGTAACTCCTAACAGATACACTTTACTTTAGAACAGCATGAACACGGAGTGATACACACACACAGTGAAGCGTCGGAGTGCTCATGGAACGTCTCGTCCAACCATTTCCAAACACCTGAAGGTACCACATTCATCTGTTCAAACAATAGTACGCAAGTATAAACACCATGGCACACAGCCAAAAGCACACAGCCTGGTGCACTTCACAAGATGGATGGCATCATGAGGAAGGAAAATTATGTGGGTATATTGAAGCAACATCTTAAGAGATCAGCCAGGAAGTTAAAGCTCAGTCGCAAATGGGTTCTTCCAAATGGACGATGACCCCAAGCATACCTCCAAAGTTGTGGCAAAATGGCTTGAGGACTACAAATTTAAGGAATTGGAGCAGTCATCACAAAGCCCTGACCTTAATCCAATGGAAATTTTATGGGCAGAAATGAAAAAGAGTGCGAGCAAGGAGGCCTACAAACCTGACTGGTTCTGTCTGGAGGAATTGGCCAAAATTCCAGCAACTTATTGTGGAAGGCTACTCAAAATATTTGACCCAAGTGAAATAATTTAAAGGCAATGCTACCAAATATTAACAAAGTGTATGTAAACTTCTGACCCTCTGATAATGTGATGAAAGAAAATAAAATCGTTCTCTCTACTATTATTCTGACATTTCACATTCTTAAAGCAGTGATCCTAACTGACCTAAGACGGGGAAAGTTTTCTACGATTAAATGTCAGGAACTGTGGAAAAACTGAGTTCAAATGTATTTGGCTAAGGTGTATGTAAACTTCTGACTTCAAGTGTGCGGGTGCATGTGTGTGTGTGTAATTACCGAGATTTAACGAGTAGTATTTGTTTGGTCGTGATCCTAAAATGGCAGCCCCCATGAGCCACAGAAAGTGTGGAAAAACATAAGAGAAGTTTCAGAAAATTGAAAAAGAAAAACTACATGCATAGATACTGAATTAATTGCGTTAATTTATTTTACAGTCAACTATTAATTGCATAAATCTACGTGTTAAATTTTCCAGCCCTAATAATAATAATAATAATAATAATAATTTTACACAAAAAAAAGGAAAAATTGTTAAAAATTATATATTTAATGTATGATTTTACTATTTTATTAATATTAACATTTTATATTATGTTTAACAAGTGAATATAGTACAATCATCTGTCATTTCCAGTAGTCCCTGCTTGAGCAATCACATTTCATTATATTTTATGGAAATAGTTATGTTTCTACTTATTTTTAAGATCAGTTATCAAAAAATGTGTTATATTTTATGTAGTTTAGTTAATGTTACTTGCGTTATATTAGTGTCACATGTATTGCCGTGATGGTGTTTGTGTGAGTGACACTGAGCACAGTCTCTTCATGTTTATTGGTCATTGCTCCATCATGTGGCCTTCTACTATGGTGTTTAACATTACATATTAAAGTGAAAAGAATATTTTGATATTTTCAGAAGGTTAGTATATTTAATATATATATATATATATATATATATATATATATATATATATATATATATATATATATATATATATACACACACATTGCAAGAAAATGTATGTGAATGCTTTGGAATTACCTGCATTTATGTATACATTTCTCTTAAAATATGTTTTAATCTTCATCTAAGTTGAAAAAACACAATCTGTTTTAACTAATAAAACACAAATTAATATATTGTTCTTTTACATATTGAATACATCATTCAAACATTCACAGTGTAGGTTAGAAAATGTATGTGAGCTCCTAAGCTAATGATGTCCACAAATCTAATTAGAGTCACGCATCAGTTTATGAAAAAAGATTAGTGTTAGTTAGAACTACTTTGACTTATTAAAAAGCACTCAAATATTTTGAGCTTGCTGAACTCAAGAAGCATCTGCTGACATGGACCATGCCTCACAAAAAGATCTTAGAAGACCAACAATCAAGAATTGTTGCTTTGCATAAAGCTGGAAAGGGTAATGAAGTTATCTCGAAGAGCTTAGATATTTGTCCACAGTTCGAAAACCTTTTTATAAATGGAAACGATTTTATACTTTGGCTAATCTTCCTTGAAGTGTCCGTCTAGCCAAGTTGACTCAAAGAGTCAAGAACCCTAAAGTGACAACTAAAGACTTAAAGGAATCATTGGAACTGGTTAACATCTCTGTTCATAAGTCTACTATATGGAAAACATTAAACAGACATGGAAGGCTCTACTTTTCAACAGAAACATTGCTGTGTTCCTTATGTTCGACAAACACCACCTTAACACTCCAAAATGCTACTGGCTTAATGTTTTGTGGACTGATGAAATTAAGGTAAAATAGTTTGGAAAGAAAATCCAGCATTACGTATGGCCTAAAAGGGCACTGCATACCAACATGAAAACATAATCCCAACGGTGAAGTACGGTGGAGGGAGCATAATGATTTGGGACTGTTTTGCTGCTTCGGGGCCTGGAATTATTTCCCAAGTTTATTAAGATTTCCTACGTGATGATGTCAGGGTGACTGTGCACCAGCAGAAGCACAGTAGATGTTAGGTGATGCAGCAGGACAATAACCCTAAACATCGAAGTAAATCCACTACAAAATGGCTTCAAAAAAAGAAAATCCACCTTTTGGAGTGGCGTGTCAGAGTCCAGTCCTTAACCCAACAGAGATGCTGTCGAATAACCTTAAGAGAACCGTTCACTCCAGACATCCTAAAAATATGGCTTTGCTGAAGCAGTTCTGTAAGGAAGAATGGTCCAAATTCCTTCAGAGCGATGTGCAGGTCTAATCCACAGCTTCCGGAAACAATTGGTTGAGGTTATTGCTGTCAAAGGAGGATCAACCAGTTATTTAATCCAAGTGTTCTCTTTTTCTTGTGAATGTTTGTGACATTTTCAGTAAAGACATGACAGATTATAATTGTGTGTCGTTATTTGTGACTTTGATGAAATAGTCACATTTTATGTGAAAATCCGCTAATTCTAAAGGGTTCAAATATATTTTGTGTGGGTGTTTACTGTACATACAGTTTACAGATAAAAAGCCTACAGTGGAATTTTGTTCCCCAAATTTGAGTTTATTTGTTGCCTGATCTTCTGCCATTACTTGCACACAATATATCAACCTCAGAGGCTTCAATTTAATCCAATGGATAAAAAAATCATCCATCCACCCTTTCGTTAGTTAACTGTAATCTGTGGTGTGTGTATATAGTACAATTATTAATTTTTATTGGCCCTTTTATCCAAATCCACTCGACAATGTCAGACCCCAATTTTCTACAGTTGGGGTTATATTTAATTGGAGTCAACCAGATGTACCTTTTGATCAAGGGATACCGCCATAGTTCCACCACTTGAGTTGGACCTCTGAATCTCGCAATTTGGCCCTCCTCATGAAGCCCACCCTCTATTTTAAGATCAGTCCACTTCCCCCTCCCCTTTCCAGAACCAAGACCACAAACAAATTTTGCTTCAGGGATTACAATAAAGATTTTGAACCAAAGTCACTGAAATGACAAAAAGCAACTTATCTTACTTTACATTAGACATGACATCGATGTATGCCTTCTGCGAATGGGTAGGGGATGTCTTCATGTGGTGCCCCTCCCTTTTCAGTCACCCTCTTTTTTCATCCAGGGAGTGTTGGCGGGGCCGGCAGAATGCAAAGCCATCCGGTCGCCCCAGCGGATCTAGCTGCATGTGGATCGAATCAGAAATATCCACTAATTGACTATTTACTGGGCTCCAGAAAGGCCATAATGGACTTGATATTAAATCTCCTCCAAGTATTTAAAGCTTGCTTCTGAGTGCTCTTTAGAGCTGGTTCCAGCTTTTACAAGGAGGGGTGAAATTGCAATGCACAGAATAGCTTCTGGGTCAGAGAGTGCCTAGCCAAGGCAGTTCTCAGATGGGATTTAGGGATGACAGTGGGAAGCTGCAAGTGGAGGGCAGGGGAGAGCTACAGCCACATCTCCTCCAATGAGTTCCAGATGCCTCGCAAGTCCCAACTTCTATAGATACTACAAGCTAGAGTATTCTATGTGAGGCTTAAGCCTAGCTCTCTTTTAATGGAGATAGACTGCTTTTCATGTGGAAAGTTAAATCGCACAAATCGTATAGGTCCAGTTTGTCTTTTTATGTGCTACCAAAGCCTTGGTTTTAAAAAAGAGGTTTGATCAGATGACAATAAGGGTTCTTTTTAAGTGATCCTAGATTTATCAGATGGGATTTAGTAAGGGAGTGTGTTTCAGTTTTAAAAGCATATTAAAATACCACATGGCACTTCCTGTATTTCAACTAGCTCACAAACAACTGCATGACATTAAAGTTATGTATAATGCAATGATATTTACTTTTTTGCACATGTGTCTTATGATTCTATTGGTACTTTATGGAATACTTTCTTGCACTGTCTTTTACTTGTGTAAATCAAAATGTTTCAAAGAGCCAGAATCTCTTATGTTCTCATTCTCTTCCCTCCCCTTAGATGTGGTTGTTTCCATATCAGAAGTCCAGTTCTACTTCAGAATCAATAACCAAGGACTTATTCTGAGGAATTACATTTTTTGTCATTTTTATTTTGATCAAAAGTAAATAAGACGCTATGTTTTACCTTTTGTTCCTAGGAACCAGCACATCTTTATACAAATTAACTAAAAAACATTTGTTTCAATTTGTTTAATAAATTGTTCAATTTATGAATCATACTTGAAAATGTATTGATCTGCATTTAGATACTCTTATTCAGAGGGATTAAAAAAGTGCTTTAGTTTTCATATGTGCATATTTATTTTTTATTATTATTAAGAGCTATCTTATATGATGATCACAATTATTAAACTTTAGTATTTGGTCTGTGTAAAAGAAAGAAGAAAAAAAAGGCACTCATAGTGTATCCCTAATTCCCAAAAGTGAATGACCTATTCTTTCTTAAGACCATAAATATTATGTTTTTTAATTAAATGTTAATGATAGGTATTCATCTCTAATCTGCACATTAAAATGATTATAATATAATCAACATTCAGGAATTTTCAGTTCGATGGACACGGTGGGTTAGTGTCATCTGTAAAATTGTTCCTGCTCTCTGGAGTTGATTATGAGTATCAGCATTGCAATCACATTTCAATAACACATTTCCAAATATCATGTGTTACTGAACACATATCGCTACCTTATTTTTATTACAGAAAACAGACTGAGCACAGCTGTAGGCTGAAGATCCCAAACTTCTGCTTTCCGTTTTTTTATCTCCCATGGTTAGTGGTTTTACTTATTATTTGGAATCGTAATGGCATATACTTCACATGTGATGTGCCACACTATTGAAAGGTTGCTGTACTTTCATGTGCTTTGTATACTGTTCAAACAGGAGATCTTGGATACACTGCTTCATAATGAACTCATCACGAGAGACCACAAAAGCTACCGTTTATTTAACCGGTGTGCCAAATTTCTTTTTATAAATACCCATGGAGATGATTTGTTAGATGCTTACTTTGTAATTTTTTTCAGAACCATATGCTCCCTTAACACATCCTGTTTTTCTTCATTAAAACTACTGGCCTACCAGTGATACCCTTTGTGATCATCTTTGAATTTGCCTTATGGATGCATAGGCTGTTTTACATTTTCAATCTTGTAAGGATCTTCCAACCAAGCCAGTTGAGTTTTTTTGGACTTCAGTGGAGTTCTCTGTACCATTCTTCTATCCACTTGGCTTAATGATCATTCTTAAAGCATCCATCTGGTTGCAAGGAACTTCTCTGATATTCCATTGCAGTAATTGCACACGTTTGGACTATGCTCAAACCCTTCTCTTCCAGCCCATACAGTTCAGCTGACCTTACACAGAGGCATGGTCTGATAAATATGTAATTGCACAGGAGCACATCCAACACTACTGTACTGAAAATGTCCAAGATATATTTGAGACAGCATTCATTTGAGCTAACTGCAGATTGTTTGATTTCCAGGTATTATAGAGCAGCTGCAAGTCTAGTGTATGTGTGTATGTATATATAATTTGATTATGGCAGAGGGTCAGATATTTTAATACATAATCGCTTCATAGATGTGATTGCAAAGATATATTCATTACATTAGCAATACTTAAAATGGAAAAGACCTTTTTCTATTTAGAAATCGTATGTATTCTGTGAACATCCTGCAAAACAATCTTTTGGCTTAGCACAGGTTTTACACACTCTTAACATGTCAAGAGGTAGAAAGAAGCTTCAGTAATTTTGTTACGGTTAACTAAAAACTAAACTTCCCACTATAATCTGGCACTGACATGATTCAGACCCAATACACTAAGGGCACATCCACACTAATCTGTTTAAGTTTGAAAACTCTGTTTTCAGTTATCTAACATCATTGTTTTTAAGTAAGTACCGCATGTGGTTGAGGAGAGCATTTTTGAAAGTCTCCATTTTTCAGTGGAGGAAGATGCCATCCTATAGTGTGGATGAGAGGTGTAAATGTAGTAAAATCAATGCATTTTCAAAATGTAACAAGTTAGTGTGGACATGGCCTAAAAGTCCCATGATTTCAATTGGCACACATATTTTGTGCTTAATACACAAAGCTGGCACTGAAAAGTTTCATATATCTTAATGTCGACGCCTGCACATTTAACTGCAACTATCTCAAATTAAAATAAATACACAATGCCACACATTGTGGCCATCCTATACTACAAGGCTAAATAGATGTATGGCTTTTGTTTTACAATGTAGCATCATGGCTGCATAGAAAATAATCTCATTCAGTTGTTGTTCAGAAAGGAAGAGGATTATCTTTGTTGTAGGCTGTGGGTTAAATGATGATGTGGATTACTCCTTAGCTGTCAGTCCAATGAGGCCCAACACTGCTTAGGCCCATTTGGTACTGATAGGTTGGTTCTCGTGTTGAAGAAGGGCTATTGGTTGGATAGGCTATGAAATCCCTTTGTGAACACAATGGTGAACCAGGTTTCCTATGAAACGGGGAGAAATGTACAGCTCTTTCATGGGAGGTGGGGCCGGAGGGGGAGGATGATGATGGTGTGGGTGGCAGTGCCCGCTGTGGGGTGAAAGTGACTTGGTCAGGATGTGCTTGATGTGAACGCTGCATGGACAGAGAGTTGTGAGGAACCACAGAGGCAGCAGTGGGTGTGCTATTGAAGTGAGCTGTGAAGGGTTGGTATGGCATTGCCTCCATAGTCTGCATGCCATAGCGTGGGTATGGTTGCACTGATGCCCACATATTGCAGTTCAGCGAGGGGGCTGGTAGGTCATCTGTACCCACGGTGCTCCCTGCCTCTTCCTCCATTCCTCCATACATGCATGTCTCTCTAGAACCCAAAGTCTCACTGCAGTATGGATGGGACAGAAGGGGTGGCTCGTAGGATGGAGGAGAGCGGAAATAATGCTCCTCTGAAACTGCAGAGGCTGTTGTGTCCAGGTAGGGACGTTTACATCCTAGCTCCAAGTGTCTTGTGTTTTCTAAAAGAGAAGAAAATATCTGGGTTAACAACAGTTTGGAAATACATTCAAATAAAAATTTCGCTTCAAATATTCCAAAAAAGAAAAGCTAAGATCTTTACTTCTAGATAAACAAACAGATATTAATATATATAGTTTGCCACTACACTATACCTCTGTGCTTGAAACAGTGGTAAATGAGGCTGGATTCTCTACTAGAATGTAACGAATTGGAAAGAGCTTCCTGGGAATCAGAGTCTGGCAGGGGAACACCACTGTCATATTGGTAGTGAGAAACCACCTGTGGGTGGCTACTCAGCACACCTGTGCACAGTTTTCCAGACAGATGGCTGTGTGATGAGATAAGCCGCTGTCGAACCATGTTCTTAGAAATCATAGGGTAATCTTTCCTAGGAAAAGGGACACTTAATCAGTAAAATATCCATATTGTGCATTACGTATTATATTTTATAAAATAATCCTACCCTGGAAGTCTGGACACACGCAAATCACCCTCATCGCTGCCACGGAAACCTTTGGCAAAAGGATTGTTCTCAATTTTTAACTGGGTGATCTATAAAGAAAGATACAAATTAGCATTTGTATAGGTTTGGGAAAATATTTCAAGTGTATTGTATTGTGCGCCTCACTATGATAAGGGTTCTCGTGGTACCTTATGGTTCTGATAGGATGTAACAGAGATGAAAGCTGTCTCATGGAAGACATGAGTGCAGTAGGCTGTGTTCTTGGAGCCGAAGGCATTGTTTTCATCAGCTTTCACTATGTGTAACCTGGGCTGGTATTTGTGCATAGAGTTTAAGATGATCTGTGAAGAGATATGCAAGCCAATGTTAAGATAGAATTCCTCCATTATTTTGTGTATATACAGTACATACTGTATATGTGCAAATGTATAGTTCCTTAGGTGGTTAACTCACCACATGAGAGGATCAATAAATATGTCAAGAGGTTTTGGTCTGTGTTGCATGCAAGTAATCCAATTGGATCCTTTGTGTATGTGTATTTTATCATAGTGTTCTAGCACCAGTCTGCTTAGTGCATCCGTGTTCAGTGAAGCATTTAGTTGGGGTCATCCTCAACATAGTTCTGTCAGGGCCAATGAGCATCAAGGCATTTCCTTTGTTATGCCGACTCTCAGACAGAGAGTGAGGCAGCTCTCTTCTTTGTTGCATTTTTTTTTAACAGGAGTCAGGAGCACTAGTAACCCACCCACCACACCCCCCAGTTAGACGGTAGCCCTGCCAAATGAAAGGTTTCAGTGCTTCATTGGTTGAGTGCAGACACATGTGACCTTTGCCTGGTTGGCTGGCTGGCGTCTTGCAGTAATGCCATGTGATACAAGCTGCATTGGTGGTTCAAGATACAGGGATGTCTGCTGTCCAAGTGTATTAATCAAGAACCTTTGTCAGATCAATGCAAACTGCAAGGCTGCCCAGTGACTTTCATCTCCCTGTTTTCTTTTAATCTAAGATCTATATTTGGAAGTAGAGGATGTCATGTTACCTTAAAGCAAGATGGTCCTGAATTGAAAAATTCCTGTGTGTTCAATCTAAAGCAAGCTTGTTACAATCTTTGAGTGTTGCGTGTCTATGTAGTCAGTGGCTTGACAAGGGAAATCAAAGCATGGCATAGAGGAAACCAAATTAAAACACTACTAATCTGTCATAAAAATAACTGCAGCAGAAGTTGTATATAGCTTAGTACACTTAAACATAGGCACATTTGATCACGTTGGACAATTGACAGAACATTTTTGCTGTTTGATCCACTGATGTCTTTGATTCACACTGGTTTGTTATGGCATAACTTTAATGTATGTTTTGACTGTTACTTGTGTGGTAAGCACTAGCCTGGCTGCGGTGCCATTCTGTATTGGGATCTCGGCTAGCCAGAGTGTCCCTGCTGGTGTGGGCGTCAGTAGAGCTTAGCAACCTCTTGCTGGGCTCATTACTTGCCCTTATCACTTCCTAGGCATTCAACTAATCCTGACAGGCCAACTTTGTGCTGTTCTGATAGGTTATGAACCTAATGAGCTTGCTTCTGATGTGATTGCCTCAGACAAGCTAGGTCCAAAGGGTCCTTCTGGGCAGTGCTGCCATGGTCAGACTCCTCACCTCTGCTCCAATGTGTCTTATCTACTCTCAGATGACCATGACCGCATCTCTCACGTGAGGTGTATTCATTCTGCTGATTAAAAAGACATGGGGTATTTTCTCGCATTCAACAGCAGGTAGTCCCCCTTATGTGTACTTTGGAAGACCATATTCGAGAGCTATAACATTATATTATGGCACAAACAAACTTAAGAAGAACTAAGAGGCTTTTTTGTGTTTTTAATCTACAACTAAACATTTATTTCCATTGAGAAGCATTTAGCAAAATGTCTAAATTAATGCAGGAGTTGTTTCCTCACCAAGTCTAACTTGAAAATATATTTTTCTCACACTGTCCTCTTCCTTTCATAAGCACAAGTGTTAATAACTTTAATTGATAAAGACCAGATTTTGGATGCGTAATAATTGTAACTAATTTTGCCATTTGTAGAAAAAGGTTTCTTAAAAGCAACTCACATGCCCAAAAGGATCAAGGTGGTTGTTTGTGAGCTTCAGCTTTTGAAATGAGACCAGTTGTCTCATCCAGTGGGCCCCTGTTGCGGGAGAGTCTGGGTGGACATAGAGTCTTCCAGGCATGGCAGGCTCCGCTTTTCCTGCCACCATCCTATTGAAAAGAGCAAGAGACCAATATGCCAGTACTCTGCTTACACGTAACAGCATTAGCAATACTTGAAGACCTGCAGAATAAAGTGGGTGATGTGTGGTGGTTATGGCTCCGGACTAGCAACCAGAAGTTTTCTGGTTCAATCCCCAGAAGGAGTAAGCCTTGAGACCATTGTGCCCTTGAGCAAGGCACATGACTGCAGGTTTTTCTATGGCAACATTGTTGCAGAATAACATTTTGTTGTCCCTTGTCATATGGTATTAAATATAGATTCTGTTCTAGATATACATACCTGTCTGGCACCACTTGACATCATGTTATGGCCATACTGCTTTTAAAAGAAAGCTGTTTTTCAGTATCATGCAAATACTTCAGGTTATAGCAGCAGGCTAGGGAAAGGTTTGCTTTATGCAGAACATCTGTACATTTAATGACCTATTCAGATCATGAGTTGTTATGTCCATGGCATTATGGGAGTAATTCCCAAAGACTTGTGATGGCTGCTTTAACCATAACATCACTGCTAATTGTGTGTGCCTCAGAGGTGTCGCTGAGTATCTCCAGAACCAATGCTGGCAAATTATGAAATTCCAGCCCATCACACAGATTTTGAAAAGTGTAATAAAATACTGGTTCTCTTGATAAAACATGCTATTTATTAAGATTTGCATGGTGTAATTATTTCGTGTTTTTCCATGCTGGGGAAAAAAAAACTGATTTTATTTTATTTGTAGTGTCATTGTTTGCTGAGTTGCATGGGTGGATGGTGCCTAGATATCTAGTAGCATTGCCAGAGGTAAAGGGTCATAAAGAGGACAACACGCATCACCCAGCTGTTTTCAGCACATTGGTTTTGACAGACTGCCTGCTGTGGCCTAGAGTAATTAACTGTGTGCTAATGACAATCCATAGCCAGAGCCAGCATTGCATGGATTATCTGCAATGATGTATACTGTACTACATTGTTTGATAATAAATATGGCTGTAAAATGATTTTCCTTCAAAATAATCTTTTTTAAAGGTAGTTGGAAACAGGTCGTTTGATGTGCTAATTAACATTATCAATATTTAAAAGTATTAATGCTATTATTGACTTAACTAACTTATTAATAAATCAGTCATTACTTACAATATTTACTATTAATAATGTTTCCAATTTATAAATTATATATTTTTGTTAACCGAGAAGTGTAACTACTGTGAAGCATCTGTCTACTCAAGACCTCACAACAGCAGAGGCAGAGTGTAAAACTTTATACATTTTTTGTGCACCAGTGCAATCTGGTTTGTAAAGTTAGAGGGTGCATCAAGGGAACAGTCAGTCAAATGTGATTCAGTCACGTGTGCCAACCCATGGTGAAGCAAAATTGCCAAAGCCTCTGAGTATTCTTAAACAACTTTCCACAATGTGATAAATATGATTATTCAGCAATTGAAATGGTTAATAGAAGATTCTTAAAGGCAAAGCATATCCCATCTCTGAGCAAAGAAAGATCTGTTCTTCATTATTGTGCATCCATACTTTGACAAACAACAGCAGAAGAAACAGCAGTCTTGGTTCTGAAAATGAGGTGCAGAAACTTTAAATGTGGAAACTTACCACTTGTTGTCACAGAACTTGTACCGATGGTCATCAGCTGGGACAATGTCAGTTAAAAGGATGTATTTGGTCTTGGGATTCATCCCTGTGACTTTAACTTTGTAGCTGGGGAACATCCGTCTAAAGAGATTGGAGATTGTCATCTGGGTTACAAATGGTGCCATACCATTGACAGATAGCTATTATTTCACTTTAAAAATATACAATGGCCTTCTGTTCTTTGAAACTCAGCTCTATTCCAGGTGCCCGTCTTGTTACAGTATGAGAAATAAATGTTATCTTTATGTTCTTACATTACAATTGTCTGTTTTATTAACATACAAATATGGGCTTGTCTTTAAATGCCATTTAGATTGAACTGGAAAACTTAGTGTTATTGTGCTTTTGTCCTAAATGAAGGTCATTCTCTTTCAATCGCATCTACACAGGCTTATCTAATTTGTGTAATTCAGGTATCTCAATGCTGTCTTTATTGCTCATTACAGGAACAGGTTTTTCCTCCAAATGACCTTATGAAAATCAGACATAAGCTGGGGTGCATGAGCAACAGCTGAGCGCTGACAGTAAGCATGGATGAGACTGTCTTATCGGCTCTTTTGCGGGTTTTAACGGGCCTTAAGTGCAAGAGAATTATAGGAAGTGTTTGTTTTGGGAGGATGAGTACACGATAAGTGATCAGATAACAGCTTAACCTGTTTTTAGGACAGATTAGTTGTTTAAGAAGCACAAAAGGTCACTTATATCTCTAAGGTTGAGTTTTCCAACATCCCCAGACAACCCTCTGCGACGCTTCACACAGAAATGACTTAGTTGAACGTACTGTCTATTATAAAAGGCTACATACATCAAATTGAACTGTTATCCTCTGCAACCCCATATATGGAATCCTGATTTGCTTTTGAGCAGATATACACTGATTATGACCACCTGCCTAATATGCTGTTGGTTCTCCACGTGCCGCCAAAAACAGCACTGACCCGCTGAGGCATGGACTCTACAAGACCCCTGAAGGTGTCCCGTGGTATCTGGTACAAAGACAATAGCAGCAGATCCTTGAAATCCTGTAAGTTGTGAGGTGGAGCCACCGTCGGATTTGTTGGTCCAGCCCATCCCACAGATGCTCAATCGGACTGAGATCAGGGAAATTTGGAAACAAGGGCTACACCTTGAACTCTTCATCATGTTCCTCAAACTATTCTCAAGCAGTATGGCAGGGCATATTATCCTGCTGAAAGAGGCCACTGCCATCAGGGAATATAATTGCCATGAATGAGTGTACCTGGTCTGCAACAATATTTAGGTTGGTGGCATGAGTCAAATTGACATCCACATAAATGGCTGGACCCAGGGTTTCCCAGCAGAACATTGCCCAGACCATCACACTCCTTCCACTGGCTTGTCATCTTCCCATAGCGCATTCTGGTGCCATCACTTCCCCAGGTAAACGGCACACACATACACGGCCATCCACGTGATATAAAAGAATATGGGACTCATCAGACCAGGCGATCTTCTTCCACTGCTCCAAGTTTCTGATGCTCACTTGCCCATTGTAGGCATACGAGCAACGGTAGACAGGGGTCATCACTGGCACACAGCACAATACGCAGCAGGATGCGATGCACTGTGTTGTGATACATTCCTCCCGCAACCATCCGTAACCTCAGTAGACCAGACGGGATAGCCTTCATGCTTCGATGAGCCTTGGGTGCCCAACACCCTCTCACTGGTTTGTGGTTTGTCCCTCTTGGACCACTGTCAGTAGGTACTCACCACAGCTGACTGGGAGCACCCCACAAGCCTTGCTGTTTCAGAGATGCTCTGACCCAGTCTTCTGGCCATAACAATTTGGCCTTTGTCAGAGTCGCTCAGGTCTTTACTCCTGCCCTGTTCTCCTACATTCAACACATTGACTACAAAAATGGATTCTTTGCTTACCATCTAATCTATCCAAACATTAACATGTGGCCATGTTAGGAGATGATGTTATTTGCGTGACCTGTGAGTAGTCATAATGTTTTGGCTCATCAGTGTATATGTTTTGAAAGAGCATCTTTGTAAAATATGGGAATGACAGACATAATATTCTAATAAAGCAGACATAGTCATAAAACACATCAATGGAGCTACCTTTAGTGACCTCTTCACAAGAAAAGGTCTCTCTTTCATTTAATCCGCAAAGTTGCAAAAAGATAGTCTCCTTATAAACTCTTGAGTGCTTTTTTAATGGCAAGTCTTTTAAACAGCATGCTGCTAAACAGACATGCAACCCCATCATTGCACCACCCCACTCCACCAGGAAATTTCCACTATATCACTTTTTTAGGCCTTCTAAAGGATTCCACCAGCCTTCATACATTTATTACTGCAAATAAATGTGCCCTGTGCTAAATCATTTCATTACATTTGCAAATGCAGAGTTTCAGAGATCTGTGAGTATCTACCTTTAATATCTGGAGGGAGTGCTCAGGGTAGAGAGGTAAAGCTCTGTGTCTGGTCTAGGCCTGCAATCCAATCATGTAAATCACTCAGGGTGAGGGATTGCTAAAGAGGTGCTTTAAGCCATCAGGAGCATCTTAAACAAACTTGTCAGGCTATGCTCTGATGATGCTGTTTCTTTACAATAATTACAAAGGCCAGAGGTCCACAACCTTATTGTGCTATCGGTTGCGACATTGTTACTAGACTGTAGCAAACGTTATAAAAAATAAAGGAATATTCAGAGTTCAATACAAATCAGTTGACAACATTTGTGGCATAACGTTGAGTACCAAAAACATTTATTTACAGCATCATGTCAACAAAGTTTTAACATTGGATATAACTTTACACCAGAAATGTTATAGTGATTTTATCACCCAAATCATGTTAACAGTAAGATTTTAACATTAACGGATTGGCCCCATTCACTTTCATTGTAAGTGCCTCACTGTAATGCAGATTTTTGCTTTTTTAAAGAAAGGATGGACCATTTGAAAAACAAAATTTGTGGTAATGCTAAACTATTATGATAGTAATAGGAAGATTCCTTTAATACATTTTTTTAAGTTAAATACACTCAGCACTTAATTAGAAACACCAGTACATCTACTTATTTATGCGAATATCTAATCAGCCAATCGTGTGGCAGCAGTGCAATAAATGAAATCATTGATTTAATTTTATTTGGATTGATCCAAGATGGCAGCGCGGTAGCACGCAGCGGCCACTCCGGATCCAAAATGGTGCTATTTTTGTAACTTAGCCCGACTTTTACGGCACTTGGACATCGGAGCAACCGGTGTTCATGTCTACCATCGCCAGACACTGCTAAAATATAAGATTCATGCAACAAACAAGTTGCTACGCGAACTCTGCTTGCTGCGGAGACCAGGCCTTCAGTCCTCGCCGTCGCCAGATGCCGGTAGCCGGGGAAGGGGACGTCGTAAGTGGTGTGCGAGGAAGCAAGATGGCAGGGGTCAATGCTAGGCTAAAAACAAACCCTAGCCAGCCGGCTCTCCCGTCTATCCTGCTCTCAAATGTTTGCTCCCTGAAAAATAAACTGGACTACATCCGACTCCAGCAGACTACGCAGCGTGAGCTTAGAGACTACTGCGTCTTTGTTTTCAAGGAGACGTGGCTCAGTGGCAGAGTTCCGGACACCGCCATTCAGCTAGACTGGCTCGCCTCGTTTCGTGCCGACAGAAATGCAGCTCTGTGCGGTAAGACTCGCGGTGGTGGCTTGTGCGTTTACATCAACACAGAATGGTGCAATAACTCTATGCTAGTCTGTAGTTACTGCTCATCGCTGGTGGAGCTTGTGATTGTTAGATGCAGACCTTTTTATTTACCACGGGAATTCACCACTGTTATTATAACCGGAGTTTACATTCCCCCCAGCACTAACGCTAAGGAAACGCTCTGTGAACTGTATGGGGCTTTGAGCGAACTGAAGAACGCTCACCATGACGGACTGTTTATTGTCGCCGGAGATTTTAGCCATGCGAATCTCAAGACAGTGCTCCCTAAATTCCATCAGTATGTGGACTTTGCAACAAGAGGGGTGAAAACGCTTGATCTTGTTTACACAAACATCCTAGGCGCGTACCAGGCGGAGCCCCGCCCCCACCTCGGCTACTCAGACCACATCTCTGTTATGCTAATTCCAGCATACAGAGCGCTCGTCAGATGCAAAAACCGCTTCAGAAGCAGGTGAAAACCTGCTGGATTGATCCAAGTTGGCGGCGTGGTAGCACGCAGCGGCCACTCCGGATCCAAAATGGTGCTATTTTTGTCACTTAAATTTGTCACATTTCTGCTCTTCAGGACTGTTTTGAGTGTACTGACTGGCACGTTCAGGGAGGTTGCAACATATGGCGACTCTACCAACTTGGAGGAATACACAGCATCAGTGACCAGCTACATCAGCAAGTGCATTGATGATGTCACCTTCTCCAAGACCATCACCACACACTCCAACCAGAAGCCGTGGATGACTGCGGAGATGCATGTGCTGCTGAGGACCCGAGACTCCACCTTCAGAGCAGGTGACAAGGCTGCACTAAGAACAGCGAGGGCCTAACTGTCTCGGGCCATCAGAGAGGCAAAGCGTGCACATGCCCAGAGAATCCACAGTCACTTCCAGGACAGCGGCGACACGCGGTGCATGTGGCACGGCATCCAGGCCATCACGAACTACAGGACAACATCAGTTGCCTGTGACAAAGATGCCTCCCTTCCAGATGTGCTGAACGACTTCAATGCTAGGTTTAAAGCACAGAACGATGTGGTGGCTAGGAAGACCACCCCTCCTCCCAACGACCAGGTGCTCTGTCTTACCACGGCTGATGTGAGGAAAACTACGTAGAGTCAACCCACGGAAGGCTGCTGGACCAGACAACATATCCTGGCAGAGTGCTCAGAGGATGTGCAGACCAGCTGGCAGATATTCTTACCGACATCTTCAGCATCTCTCTGAGCAGCGCCATCGTTCCAACATGCTTCAAGGCCACCACCATCGTCCCCATGCCAAAGAAGTCTTCAGTGTCCTACCTCAATGACTAACGTCCTGTCGCACTCACACCCATCATCATGAAGTGCTTTGAGAGGCTCGTCATGAGGCACATTAAGACCCAGCTGCCCCCCTCACTAGACCCACTGCAGTTTGCGTATCGTCCAAACCGTTCAACAGACAACGCCATCGCCACCACCCTCAATCTGGCCCTCACCCACCTAGATAAAAAGGACTCATACATTTGAATGCTGTTCATAGATTCAGCTCAGCATTCAACACAATCATTCCTCAGCACCTGATTGGAAAGCTGAACCTGCTGAGCCTGGACACCTCTCTCTGCATCTGGATCCTGGACTTCCTGACTGGGAGACTTCAGTCAGTCTGGATCAGGAACATCATCTCCACCACCACCACACTGAGCACTTGTACCCCCCAGGGCTTTGTGCTCAGTCCACTGCTGTTCACTCTGCTGACTCACGACTGTGCAATGCACAGTCGAACCACATCAGGATGTGGACAAAACAAAAGAGATGGTTGTTGACTTTAGGAGAGCCCTGAGTGACTGCTCTCTGCTGAACATCGACGGCTCCTCTGTGGAGATTGTCAAGAGCACCAAATTCCTTAGTTTTCACCTGGCGGAGAGCCTCACCTGGTACCTCAACACCAGCTCTATTACCAAGAACGCCTCAGAACAGTAAGCTCTACTTTCTTCGAAGGCTGAGGAAAGCACATCTCCCACCCCCCATCCTCACTACATTCTATAGAGGGACTATTGAGAGCATCCTGAGCAGCTGCATCACTGCCTGGTTTGGGACTTGCACCATTTCGGAGTGCAAAGCCCTGCAGAGGATAGTGAGGACAGCTGAGAAGATCATCGGGGTCTCTCTTCCCTCCATCAAAGAACAAGAAAGCAACCAGCATTGTGGATGACCCCACACACCCCTCACACAAACTCTTCACCCTCCTGCCGTCTGGCAAGAGGTACTGTAACAGCTTCTTCCCCCAAGCCATCAGACTCCTCAATACTCAGAGACTGGACTGACACACACATACACGTGTCCTGAGCTGATCTTTAATTATTGTCACTTTATTCCTGGCTGCTACCTCAATAACTGCTATGTGCATAGAACACTATCTCATAGTATGTTATGTTTACATTTGTAGAGTGGTGGTGGTGTAGTGGTCTAAAGCACATAACTGGTAATCTGGTCATCAGAAGGTCGCTGGTTCGATCCCCACAGACACCACCATTGTGTCCTTGAGCAAGGCACTTAAATCCAGGTTGCTCCGGGGGGATTGTCCCTGTAATAAGGGCTCTGTAAGTCGCTTTGGATAAAAGCGTCTGCCAAATGTAAAATGTAAATGTAAATTTGCCATTTTTAGAAACTCATCTTTTTGCACTACTGAGTACTGGTCGACGCTGCACTGTCTCTCACTGTGCATATTGACCTGTTAATTTTTAGTAATTTATTGTACTGTCCCGTACTTTTTGCACACGTTTGCACGTGCACTTTATATAGGTATGTTATTTAGTCTGTGTAGTCTCATGTGGTTGTGTGTTTGTCCTATGTTGTTTTATGTAGCACCATGGTCCTGGAGGAATGTGGTCTCGTTTCACTGTGTACTGTACTAAATGTATATGGTTGAACAACAATAAAAACCACTTGACTTCACACAGATATGGGTCAGGAGCTTCAGTTAATGTTCACATCAACCATCAGAATGGGGAAAAAAATTGATCTCAGTGATTTCGACCGTGTCATAATTGTTGGCTTGAGTATTTCTGTAACTGATGATCTCCTTGGATTTTCATGCACAGTCTCTAGAGTTTACTCATAATGGTGCCAAAAACAGAAAACATCCAGTGAGTGGCAGTTGTATGGATGGAAATGCCTTGTTGATGAGTGAGGTCAGACTGGACTGGTCAGACTGACAGAAAGGCTACAGTAACTCCGATAACCACAATTGTAGTGCACAGAATAGCATCTCAGAATGCACAACACATCGAACCTTAAGGCAGATGGGCTACAACAGCAGAAGACTATGTCGTGCACTTTATTAGACCATAGTGTTCCTAATAAAGTGCTCAGTGAGTGCATATTAAATATATTTTTTGGCTTGTTTGTACATGAGATTGTTTATACAAATGTACAAAATATGTATATATAGCAAAACAAAATGCAATATGTATAGACCTAATGGAAATTCAGTTAGGAAAAAATGACAATGTTTACAGTGCTAATATTGATAATGTAATAAGTCTGACTACATTTACACAAGACTCGATCACATGTAATGTATGCTCTTTCCATTTAGGATGCCACACTTTGACATAATGACTGTCATGGTAGATCACATGGAATTTCTAATTTGGCATTACAATGGCTATGTTACAGTATTATGTTGCTGTGGGTAGTCACATTGTAGCACTGTATTTCTTATTACTTAACAGCTGCTGTTTTGAGTTTTTAGATATTGTGACAATATGCAGAGGAGTCCAATTTTTTTCAGATGACAATGATTAGTTTTCTTAGTTATCTTAAGCACAGTGTGTTTATGTGAAGCAATTTGGACCTACACTTCAGTGTATATGTGTGCGGAAGACAGTGAGAAATGGAGAGTTTGAGAGTGTATCATATCAGTGTCAGCATGTGCATGATGCCAGCTGTTTCTTTTAGTGCTCTTGCGCTCCCGCTCTTTCTATGATTCATGCTATCTGTTGTAGACGCCAGCAGTGCATAGATCAAAAGGCACTGGATGATGAAGCAAGAGGGGTCCTTTAGGGCCTGGGAGATGCCATCAAACAGGGCACCATGCTTCTCTGATGCTCACTCTGACGGGCTGTGTACAACTAACACCAGCCGGCTTCTTTCAATAGTCATGCTTAGGACTGGGCTACAGACATGTATGCACAATAACAAGCCATTCATGTCGACACTACTGGAGTTGTAGCAGAGTTTAGCTTTGTGTAGTGTTCAACACTATCACTTTTTCTTTAGGAATCAAAGATGAGCCACAGTTCTGTTTGACCCACTTTCTCTCCATAGCTATTAGTGCAGATGTATATTACATTGTTTACACTAAATAAAGAAAGCGTGATTTATTATTTTTATCTATTTTTAAACAATCATTTTGACTCCATTCTTTGGAGTTTCACCTTGCTTTGTGGAATTCATATAAACAAAATACTGATATAAGCAAATTTTTTTACTATATTAGAACAATACATTTTACTTAACAGTGTATTCTTCACTGAAAATCTCTACTGTTGAACTGCATGTACCGTGCAGAAATGGCTCAAGCCTGCTATGTAACACAAGACCACGATGAGAATCATTGCATGAAATTGGCCTCAATTTTGTGTAATGGGAGCCATCGTGGAGAAACTTGCTGAGTTTTCTCAAGATTTACAGTTCAGTGAATGGCTGCCTAATGTCCTACAAGTAATACCCCCATCCCCCTCCCAAAAAAAAAAAAAAATTATTTTGAAAAGCTCTTCCTGCTTCATGGTTCGACTGACATATTGAGCATCTTTAACAGAGCCTGGTGTCCATTATACACAAAATATGTAAAATGAAATGAGCTCATCTGTTGTTGAAGCTGCATGGAAATACAGGCTCTTATTTGTTGCGCAGCTGTGACTGAACAGTGCTTGGCTCTTCAAAGGGTTTAAGGATTGTTAGAGCACTTTATCAGTTGGACAGGGGGGAAGCCCATCCCTCACAATTTTACAGCATTAAAGAAAAATTGTGGTGACCTTTTGCATTTTCCACAGAGAAGCCCTGAGAAATGACTGGCTAAGGCTGGCAGAGAGCATTGACTCATTCTCTGCTTAATATCCAGGGTCTTGCTCTTAATCCATAGGGCACATTAAATCTAACACACACGGCTGCAGTTTGTGTTTTCAATTAGATATTTGTATGCGCAGGAATTTAGCCTTGCATTACCTTGGTAGCATAATATTTTATAAACATTCCATTAAAGTGCTTTGCATCTAGGCATTTCATGCAACTGAGACTTTTATTAAATCAGGCTTTTTAGATTTGTATTTCTTACTGTTAGCAGGATGACCTAGCTATATTTATGTTGACCTGTTTGTACACATGGGTGGAAGCAATGCTGTGTTCTAACCTGCCTGCTTTGGTGATGATCATCTCGGTTCCGGCCTCGTGGAACTTCTTCCATAGATCCCTGTCATGAAGAACCACTTTGATGTTTTCAATGTTCTGAAGGAACACATAAAAAAAGATGAATGATATGAGTGGTTTATGTTGAGGGAAAAACATAACAAAAATTATTACTAATGCTATAAATTATTTTGAATAGTTTAAGTAATAATAATAATATTAATTTCATGAAAAAAAATGTCTTTGTCTTTTATTATATAGCTCTTCCAATGTTTTATTTCAAAATGAAAATGGAAAAACTGTTAAGGAACAAACAGCAGAGTGTAACCTTTAGCTCTTCTGTTATGTTACATTGCATCTTTTAAATAAATGTAAAGACCCACAATTTTAAACAAACCAGGAATGATTAAACAGATGCAAATGATTGGCCACCTGGTCAGGCTCAGTGTTTTGGGGAATGATGGGAGCTGTAGGCAGGCCCAGATCCGAGGAATCACTGGCAAGCTCAGGATGCCCACCGGACTGGGCCACGGTCAAGCCTTCATCCGCCACAGTTAAAGCCTTTTCCTGTAGCATTTCTGTAGAATTGGTAAAAAAAAAAAAAAGACGGCTTTTTTTTTTAAAGACGGCTTCATAATGTCTTGGGAGAAAGAAAACAGTGTGCCCATGCATTCACTTATTTCAAGATGGAAAATACATTTTGATTAAATAGTTACCAAAAAACAGGCATAATTTAAAACATTTAAGTAACAATGTTATTCTAAGAAATAATAATTCCAACAATTATTTATAAATGTTAAGCAAAAAACCTGAAAATACAATTATAATTTCGATTTACTAAAATGATAACTTGCAAGCACATAAGTTGTTTTGTTGCTTTTCCAGTAATTTGGCCGATTCAATCAGTAATGATGAAACGGTTTAAAGAAAATATGTTATGCAAATATAGAACACTGTACATGTCATAGGCTTTGCTAGACCCTCTATATAGGATGGCTTCAGCCACTGCACTAGTTTGAAGCGTGACACTTCAAACGAGTGAGGATTAGCATCTGTTGACCTACTGATTTAGAGGAGGTATGTCATTTGTTTAGTTCAGTAATCTTGCTTAACAAGAAGAGAACACTGCTGGCTGGATTAATTAGACTGGTTTCAGATGTGAGAGAGCTTTATCAATGGTTTAATGATCCCTTCAAAACACATAATGTTTATTTGTTGCCACCTACTGGCCTGAATCTTTAATTTTTTTTATACCTTTATTTTAACAGGTTAGTCTCTTGATAATAAAATCTTTTTGAGTGATTTTCTCTTTTTAAAAGACTCCAGTCACATGTTAATGACATACAGTACAGAGTAACATCATCTGGAAGGTAATTCACTGTACTAAAAATGCACAAGCTAAATGTGACCTTTATTGTTATAATAGTTTTTTGTGCTGTTTGACATAACTTTAATCTATACATGTTGCAAAATTATTGATTTATGTTCTACAATTTTGTTAATAAATGGAGAATAAAAATATTATTGTTTTATTAATATGAAAATGACAATATTCTGAATGAACATTAGCTGGCTGTCTTGAATGATATACTGTATATTATGGGGGCCAAACAGGCAATCATTGCATACAATTTAAATATATAGTTGTAAATCCTCAATATATATACTTGTAATTCCAAATATGTAATTGTAAGTCTGAATATATAAATCAGAATATACATATACAGTTATAACTTCATGATCAGGCATGATCATAGACAGATGTTCTTGAATAAAATGTTTAATTAAAAGTAGATCCCTTGTCTAAATAATTCAGAATTACTCAATGATCACCCAAATCTGTTATCCAGACCAAGTGGTGTCTTTTTCTGCTTTAATTGTATTTATTTATTTTTTTCTTCCCTTTTTCCCCCAATTTGGAGTGACCAATTCCCAATGTGCTCGAAGTTCTCGTGTTGGCGTAGTTACTCACCTCAATGTGTGGGGTGGTGGAGGACGAATCTCCACGTCTGAGACTGTCAATCCGCGCATCTTATCACATGGCTAATATTGAGCGCATTACAGCAGAGACTTAGCGCATGTGGAGGCCCACTCTATTCTCCACGAGATCCACGCACAACTCACCACGTGCCCCACCGTGAGAGAGTGAACCACATTATAGCGACCTCGAGGAGGTTTCCCCATGTGACTCTACCCTCCCTAGCAACCGGGCCAATTCGGTTGTGCTTAGGAGACCTGACTGGAGTCACTCAGCACTCCCTGGATTCAAACTTGTGACTCCAGTGGTGGTAGTCAGCGTCAATAATCGCTGAGCTACCTAGGCCCCTCTTTTTCTGCTTTATTAAATTGAAGGCTGGCCGCAGCGTGGACGGCAAAGGTGCTGAGAATTTGGGGTCCCTAATAGATAATTCATACACCGTGGGGATGTGGTTTAGTGTGGGGGAAATCAATTCCCCTAGCATAGTTACTCATTCATTCCTATTAGAATAACGAGGGGAATTATTTGATAGATTTGGCTATTTTAACAACGAAAAACATGTCAAAAAGCTTTTGTGTAGTTGTGTAGTGTAAAAAATTATATTTGATGGCCTTTAAATCGATAAGTATATAAGCCTTATACGTGGAAAGTTGTCTGGTTATGACATTATGGTGTGAAACAAATAATTATATTAAGCACGTTAACTATTTTAGTCATATATGTAAAATTAATATATTCAGGATTTACAACTATATATTCAGATTTATATTTACAGTAATGTGTGAAAGGCACTCACAAAAATTTCTTAAAATATAATTACATAAATATTAATGTCATACAAAGTCCAGTAAACCGAAAAAAATCTAAATCAATATTTTGTGTGAACACGTTTATCTTCAAAACAGCACCAATTCTCCTACTTACACCTGGATACGGTTTTTCTTGGTTGTTGGCAGATAGGATAAACCAAACTTCTTGGAGAATTTGTCACAGTTCTTTTATTTATTTAGTCTGTCTCAACTGCTTCTGTCTCTATGTAATCTCAGACTGACACAATGTTCAGCGGAGGGCTTTGTGAGGGCCATAACATCTGTTGCAGGGCTCCCTGTTCTTCTATTCTATTTGCAAAAGTAATGTTAATGTTTGAGTATAACATTTATATTTCCTATTGACATACTAAAGTAGCAGATATAAATAACCATCTTAAGACAAATCTTTTTGTGAAACATCTTATGCCTAAGACTTTTGCACAGTACTGTGTATATTCAGATTTATATATTCAGGATTTACAACTATATATTCAGATTTATATTTAAATTTACATCTATATATTCAGATTTACAAGTATATTCAAATTTATATTTATATATTCAGATTTATATTTACACTGATCAGCCACAACATTAAAACCATCTGCCTAATATTGTGTAGCGTCCTGTTGTCTGACACCAATAATCATCCATGTGATTCTCAAATCAGCCAATCGTGTGGCAGCAGTGCAGTGATCTCAGTGATTTTGACTGTGATATGATTGTTGGTGCTAGATGGGGTGGTTTGAGTATTTCTGTAACTGCTGTAACATCTCCTGGGGTTTTCATGCACAACAGTTTCTAGAATTTACTCAGAATGGTGCCAAAAACATCCAGTGAGCAGCAGTTCTGTTGGATGGAAATGCCTTGTTGATGTGAGAGGTCAACTGAGAATGCCAGAGTGGTTCGAACTGACAAAGTCTATGGTAACTCAAATAATTTGCCCTCTACAATTCTGGTGAGACAAATATCATCTCAGAATGCTGTTCTGAGATACGGGTTGGTGCTGTTTTGGCAGCACGAGGGGGACCTACACAATATTAGACAGGTGGTTTTAATGTTGAGATTTCTTTTTATATATTCATGTTTACAACTACACTACTGGTCAAACGTTTTGAAACACTTATATATTTTTTTTTTCACATTTTAGAATAATACTAAAGTCATCAAACTATGGAATAGCATAAATTAAACTATAGGAATAATGTTGTGACTAAACAAAATCCGAAATAAATAATAACGGTGTTATATTTTATCATCTTCAAAGTAGTCACCCTTTGCCTAGAATTTGCAGACATGTACTCTTGACATTTTGTCAACCAACTTCTTGAGGAATCACCCTGGGATGCTTTTAAAACAGTATTGAAGGAGTTCCCATCTATGTTGGGCACTTAGTGGCTGTTTTTCTTTATTATTTGGTCCAAGTCATCAATTTCAAAAACTTTTTTTTTATAAAATTTTAGTTTTATAATTAAATAAGTTAATATGGTGGCACAATTATATTTTTGGTCTAGAAAACTAATTTCAAACATTTAATCATGAGAAACATTTCAGACAAGTGTTTCATATATATATATATATATATATATATATATATATATATAAAACTGTGATATATATCATGTACCCCCAACCCCCACAAATAAAAAAAACCTTAAGCTTATGCAAACTAAAAATGACATGATATATAAATAATGAAAATACCACTAATGATTTTGTTGCTCTTTGTTCCCACATAGTCTGCTGTAATTGATTATACACACAGTCATGGGCTGCAAAATTTTAGAAATTATGTACATTAACATTTACATTTTGTGAAGGAAAGTCTGTCCTCATAGCATGACCTTGCCAATTAATTTCAAGGAATGGGTCAAAATTCGTTTGTTCTAAAGTATTGCAAGATTAAATATTTACATTTTCAACATTTTGGCACCTCAGTTTTATGGAAGGGTGCTAAAAACGGCTGATTCCATTAAGGGAGGTCACAAACTTAGCCTTCTCACGCACCTTCTGCTCATGCTCACGAAGGGTACATCTCACAGTGAAGACATTTCTGTACTGCAACACACTGTCTCCATAATGCTGCCTGTCTACACGGCAGAAACCAAACTGCTCTCATGGTGAAAGCCAATCCCCTCCCACCCACTCCTAATCTCACGCATGTAAACCATGTGAGTGTGCACCCTTTAGATAAAAGGAGAAGAGCGGGATTCTGTGTAAACTTGGGCAGACATTTGCCAAAGCTAATAAAGATAAAGTCTGACAGGCACCATGAGGCTACAGCAAGTCAGCCTTGGACTATTCCAATCCAAAATGTGCCTTTCACTTACACTGTTTAACTAAGCCCAGTGAGCGAGAGTTCTGTTTACATCTCTGTCACCCCAGACCTATAATCCACTAAACTATTCCTGGCAGATACTGCTCTGTGCACACTGGGGTTGGCTGGATATTTTCAGAGCCTGTTGTCCAAAACGTTGAACACTGGAAAAAAATGTGTTTGTTTAACTTAATTAAATTGTGGACATTGGTTCCACACAATGAAAATTAGTTTATTTGATATGAAATGAAAATGTAGGCTCTACTCAAACATTTGGTGTAGTGAAAACCTGTATGAATTGAGTTAAATGAATTAACATGATTTCAATTTGATCTGTTAAAATAACTATTGAACCTTGCAGCTTGATGGTAGCTATAGCAACAAACACATTAGCTTATTACATATATCGTTTTATACTGCATAACAAGTATGGTGCTGCTGAGAGTCTACAGATCGGCAATCAGTCATTATACTGATGATTCATCAGTATTTGCTTTATGAGAAAAGCAATACACACTGAATTTCTGGTAGTAATATACACAATCTCAGCTTAACCATTAGCTCTTCTCTTCTCCACAATGATAACCTCCAAAGAAATTCAACATGACAGAAACTCCTCTAAATCCTAACATAAAACCAAGTCTTCTACTTGTTTCATTTTGTGTAGAACTACTTAAAAATAACGCTTAATTTTAACATTTACTTCCTCAATCCAGTCCCATGTAAAGCTCTGCCCAGTTTCAACAATACATTGATGCAACAAATATTATTTACATATTCCCAACTCAATTGGAATAAGTGAACATAGATGGATTTGTACGCAATGATATTAAGTTGTGACCAAATTCTAAAGAATTGTATTGCATCAGCTCATTTCAAATAAGCTAATTGAGCAAGCAGTAAAAATCACTTTGAGTGAATGCATCCATTAGAAGTCTGAATCCATTTGAACATTTCATAGCAATGTGATCATATCACTTTTTGATGACTCTGTTGATTATAACTTGGATTTTACGCACTAAAATTATGTTCTCATCTCAAACTTAAATGTAATAAGTTGATTTCAAGTTTAGCCTACTGGTTTAGTATTTTCAAAAGAGCTGCTTTTCCTTTTTTATTTTTTATTTTTTTGTGAAAGGTGGCCAAATTTCAACAAATCCCCCATTTTCTTTTATTAATTAATAAAATTGTTTGAACGTGGACTTTGATAGTTTGGCCATGTTTTTTCCACCCCAACTTCACCCAGTTCATAGTAATTTGTTTTGGAAACCTAAACGCTCTCTTTTGACTGAAAAGCTGAAGTGATTTCATTTATTTGGGAGTCATCTCCCCAGATCTGTTTATATATATATATAGATAGATATATATATATATATATATATATATATATATATATATATATATATATATATATATATATATATATACAGTTGTAATGCATATTATTATAGCATCCCAGTATCTTTTGGTTTGCCCATTTGTTTTAGTAGATACAATGTGTTTTACAGAGACCAGACCCATAGACTGCTAGCATACATCAATTTTCCTGCTCATGCGATTTAAAGGAATTCTTTATACTGGATATTTTAGAGCCAGGAATATGTAGGTTATGGCTGCATGAATTTATTCACCATCATCACGAAGAGTACATGAATAATATAATTGTGATGGCCCTGTTCAGGTGTACTTTAACCATGGAAAATTGACAGGCCTCAACAGCTGGACAACAAATTTGAGAACATTTTAATTTCCAATTCAAGTGATTCAGTTGAACACACGATTGCAGTGTCATTTTCATTCGTTTTTGGAGTATGTTGAGGAATTAAAGTGTGGGAAACAAAACAAACAAACAAAAAAGATTGACGGGATAAGTCGTATATATCCTTCTACAGCATAATTTTGTTTTAGGTGGAGTTTATATGGAATTAGTGTGGTTGTTATATTATGACTTGAAGCATTTCACTTTGGTAGATATTTGATTATATAATCATATATCCATCCATCCATCCATCCATCCATCGTCAACCGCTTATCCTGTGTACAGGGTCGCGGGGGGCTGGAGCCTATCCCAGCTAACATTGGGCGAAAGGCGGGGGACACCCTGGACAGGTCGCCAGTCCATCGCAGATAATCATATATTTAAATGCTTATTGTCTATTTGATTAAAACAGCTATTCCGAAAAAATAAAGGTACATTTCATGACGACAAACAGTTTAGATAAATTAGGGTTTTTTTCCAGCAAAATTGCTGCAGATAAAATTTGACTGTAGTCTAAAAAGTGATTGTTAATATAAATATTGCATTTTTACATTATATTTTATTTTGCACATTGACATCAATAATAATAATGAGAAGAAGAAATAAAGCATGTGTTGTTTTCCGAGCACAGTAGTAGCCTATTATCCGAATAAAATGATGCTATAAGGCCTTTGATCTGCTCCATCCCTGAAGACAAAAGCATGGGTCAGGATAAAAAATAACTGCATTATCAGATGTTATTATCTGTTAGCCTGCTCTCCCAAAAATATTTTTTAAATTAAATAATGAAAGCGCACATAAAGGCATTTTAATATGGATCACATCTACACGTTCATACAGCAGACAAAACCAGAAATTAAACTTAATTCTCCTTACTCGTCTAAATCGCATTTTAAGACAATTACGGACAGCTCCTAGTCAGTGCTTTATGTATGAAGGGCTGACGCCTTCTCGCTGATCGGTTCATTTGATAGAGAAGAATAGATCAACTGCGTCTAATCGCATTACCGTCCTCCGTGCATCTTAAGCACACCAAAGTACGGTTCAGTCCGGTACAAGGTTTCAAAGCAGCTCGATATTACCTACTGAGAACAAATGTAATGTTACCTCATAAAAATAGTATGTTCTGATATCCTCCATATCATTCCAAACCGCAATTGTCTGTCCACAGCATGCGAGTGTAGCTGCTCAGCATCCCCTGTATCTGATCATGAGCAACTCTTCCCCAGGGTCTGCTTCTGTTGAAATAACGCTGGTAGACTCGTAACACTGGAGAGGATTCGTCTCAGAGGTGAATGGGGGAACTCGGTTCGTGATGTTTTCTCGGAAACACGGAGTATCCGCTCAACAGCTTGATTTGTTAAAACACCAGGGTGAATAACTTGGCTTACTCACTCCTTCCCTCCTTCTCCCAGTGCCTCATCGCTGACGTTGCTCTCAATAACACCAAAACCCGAACAACCCGATGCCCGAGTTCAGACAGACTCACGACTCCAAACGAATGTTTGTCTCAGGAAGATAGCGCGTTAATTGTACAACATCATTTGTTCCCTCTTCTTCTTATCCTGAATAGTTTATGAATATGATGAGTAAATCAATAACTTCAAATGAAGTATTTGGGACACTCAAAATCTGTTTGTCATATAAGCTGCTTGCACATGCATGACCAGAAACAGATTGAACATCAGACTATCTATATGGCATGATATTTGTCTGGTTGTATATGTCATGGCTTTATCAATTCCACAGTTCAATTTGTTTCATTTCCCGCGTAGGCTATTTGTTCCGCTTCTGAATGCTCGCATGTTTGAATTTGAAATCTGCAGAGGATTTACAGTGAAATATGTTTGCGGTTTTAGAGTAAATGGGTCGAAGCATAAGGCTGAAAGATCAATAAATCACCTGGAAAGTTCGAGGGCCGTGGGGGCTTTGACGTATATCTACTGGTGACATCACCAAATGAATGGCAATAGTCCGAATAGGCCTATGTCCTTCACGAAACCATTTGTCATTCTCGCCTATGTAATTTTTCCAAACAGGTGATGTTATCTGATGAATTCGGCTGATAAAAATGGGGGAGACGGTTTTCGGTTTTAGGACAGGCCTCAGTTATGGGTCAAATCTGTTTTGTGCAGGATTGGTGAATGGGGTGAAAATAAATTGTATGTGTTTCGTTTGAATGTGTGAAATATTTGTTTTACCCTGGACTATACACAGATTATTTTATTTAGAAGGTTAACCGAATCATTGCCTATAGGCCTACATCTACACTAACTTGTTTAATTTACTTTAAAAGTTAATCTGCACCCTCCGTCCTCCTGAACTTCTGCAAAATTGTGTGGTCACAATGTGTGATTTAATAAAAAAAAAAAAAAACTTTTTACGCAATAGTTATATAGAACATTTTATATAGAATTTGATATATATTTATGTTATATATATTTATATAACATATATAAATACATAAGTATAATTATTTATTAAGTGTAGCTATATAACACACACTATACTAATACTACTACTACTACTAATAATAATAATAATAACAATATTTTTCGGGAACGGATTATAATGCATTTATTTGTGTTATAGGCAACTGTGCGCATATGTTGTTGGTATTTATTTCTGCATGTATTTCCGCTGTACCTTTAATAATAAAAGCGTTTATTTAAAAAAGAAAACATTAAATACATCAGCCTAAATGCGCACTTTATTGTTTATTTAAAATCTCGTGGCATTTAAAACCATTGGGGTCTTGAACTTTTCCTAAATTGTCCAAATAGTGCTGGTGTAATACTCCGCTATTACCCATGACAATCAGATTTTCTCGTCATAGATTAAAACGAAAACAAATAGTTCAATCATATTTCATAGATACAAGAAAGCAACTGCAAATAAGAGCTTGCCCATATAAACAACAAGGCCTATAGGCTACAAGACCCACATATTCTTTCAAGGGAAATTTATTTTAGGCTACAATCATTTGCTGAAATCGTTGTTTAAAACGGTCCCAGTGCGTACCGTTATCACACGTGATTGAAAATAATTGGTCTTACCTCCACCTCTCTGATCTTATACACCCTCTGTGTGTGTGAACTTCAGGATGAGACTCGCTGAAGATGGGCGCTTTCTTGGGGATTCTCAAGTAGGCAAGTTATACTTTAGCGTGGTATACAAGATGTCGCAATAAAAGGGATGATTTTTTATAGGGGCTGAATTGAGCTGCCTTTCAGAAAGGGAATTTTAACTTCACTCACTCCCACCATCACGTGGTATTGAAATTAGGAACAGGAGTAGTGTGAGCTACATGACAGTGTGTTGTCGAATGGACATTGAGCGATTCTCTCAAAACTTTCCCATTACAGTTGGTCTTTTCATCAGTCTTCACGTTTTTCGTTTCATTTGTCTCATAATATATTCTATGCACCAGCAGCATACCCAATCCAAAAAGTTTTGGACACTATAATAAATTATCCTCGTGTTACGGTCTAATAATTCATACAAACATGATCCGTCAATATTTACTTTGAAGCCTTGATTATGAAAGTAAAATCTAAATAATATTTGGACGCTTTGAAATGTCTGATTTTCTTAATCAGAGCTTTACAGATTAATAGTTGGCTATATCAATACAATCTTTAAAAATTAGGATGAAGCATGCATAATCGAATTTAGCATCAAAGTTCAATCAATTCCCCCTCATAATGCACACTATGAACTATTTAAAATTACGTATATTTTTTACACATATTTTTAGCTTTAAACGGGCAAAATGATTAAATACCCTGATAAACTTACAGAACATTGTCTTTACAGTGTTCATGCTGTTCAGGAAACACACAAATCATGTGATGCAAGTATTAAAAAAAATAGAAAATAATAATTAGAAGTAGATAATTATACGTTTATTGATTCATTTATTTTACAATGATTCATTTTGATTTACAGCCTGTGCTCACCCTCTACATATATTATATTTATACATTATTATTATATGCATTATTTGTGTTATTTATAAATCATATGTACACATTAAGTGTGACAAATTATTTATTTTATTCTAATGAACACATTTACAATTCTTTATTTTAGCATGCTTATTCATTTTAAAATTGCTTGACTAAAGATTTTTAAATCTGATTTTGCAAATATTGCTTGACTTTTTTTTTATTTCTGTGTTATGCACTCTGAATTGGTATCCTTGTGGGACCATCAGTGAGTGATTAATGTGTATGGGAGTGCAGGCTCTTTTTCCTTAGAAAAACATTTGCCTGTGTAATTGGTCATGGGCGAGAGGCTAATATACAACAAAATGTATATTACTTTTCTCTTTCTCTTTCCCCCTTTCCCTCTCATAGAGCCATCAAAGTAATCATTCCATACTGTACATACTAGTCTTACATATTTCCAAAATCACCGTAATATCTGCTTATCCTGCATAGATCCCATTTGTTTTCATACTGAATAACTGGCTTATACTTGTGTCCAGTATAGTGTATTTGGCATGAAAGCGTTGGGTGAGGATGCTCTCATCTTTTTTTCTACTTGCCAAATGTTTCAGAAGGCCATTATGCGGAGTGGGCTCTACACTAGCACATTGTCTACGCCCGGCGGCAGATAGACAGTACAGAGCAGTGACATCACAATGGCTTCATAGTGAAACCTCCGACCGACCCGCCACCCTGGAACCAGCATAACCCCATACTGCCACAGTCATTAGCTCAGATGTCTGCAGTTGGAGTGTTTAGCATGCATGCTGGGTCTTTTCTTCCACCATTAGCCCTCTTCCCATAAGCACTCTTCCTATGTGCAGAGTAGAGAATGCTTGGGAAGTTTTTCACAGTTTTCATGGTAAGGCCTGGATACAAAATGATATCCATCTGTTTTCACTGTTTGTAATTGATGCATGCTGTTATAAGATTTAAAAATAGAGATTTTCTTAAAAAAAAAATGTATGTTGAGTTTAATTTAAATGCATTTTGTTCAACTCTTTTCAAAATGTTCTGATATAAAATAATTTCACTGGCTATAGTATCCAATCTCCGAAAACTTTTGTATTTATGAATGGTTGGAAGATCTACAGTGTTAAGATGAGATTGTGAATTTGGACTTTATCAATCTTATCATTAATTTAATTTAAATCTGTTTGTTTTGTTGTGTATTATCACATATTTATACATATTGTTCTCATGAGTAACATGTATTCATGTGACAAAATCATCTGATCAGTCTTTTCTCACTGATATTGATATCACAAGCATTTCATTAAAAGATAAGCAACATAGAAAACAATCACATTTGACAGTGTTACAGACCTTTGGTATATAAATGTATACAACAATTCATACTTTTCTGTACTTTTTAAAGCTTAAAGTTGCATTCCCTACTAATGACATCATCTTGCAACCTTTCCCTTTCATTTTCAGATTTTGGGTTTTACTTGATTCAACAGAAAAATATGACAGATTAAATATACTTAATTTATGAGATGTCTATCATAGAATTTCAATGATACTATCATGAAATATGGAAACCACATATACTATATTTACAATATACTTATCACATATGCTATGTTATCCTTTGTTTGCTCTACTCAGGCTGATTAGTAAAATGAGACTACATAAATTGCTCTAGGTCACTTGACTAAACGGCTTAAACAGCACACTGATAATACAGCTAACTAGGTGGTTTGGTTTTGCCCTTGAGATGTAAAGTATGGCAATTCTATTTATATAGTTCTTAATAATAAGGTCTTTTTAACACACAAAGTATTGACTGCCCAATTAAGGAAAAGAGTCTGGTTAGGATGCAGAAACATAGAGTGGTTGGATCATGAATGTAGCATTTCTAATCGCTCATATTTGGGTGGTTGTGGTATTTATATAATTGAAAACATTTGGAAGCAGTCACATCACATTAAAAAGTTAAAAGTTATGATGGCATTTGGTTTGGTTTGAACACATTACAGAGTGCATAATAACAGTTCAAATTAATGCACAGATAAATGGAAAATTATATTCATTGCATAGTCTTAAATATTTATACACTGTGTATCATACCAAACGGAAAAGCATTTAAAAAGCAATTTTCTGAAGCATTAACCCTTTCAGAAATTACAGTTCCTACCTGCTCATCTGACATACCTGCCTGCTTTCCTCACCCTGAAAATAAAAATATAATTTCTACGCATGCCTTTAACATCTCCACTGACTCCATAAACAACTCATATGATATTTACGATATACAGTATATTTCATATTTTCTAAAATCATACACAACTTTTGTGTTGGTAACAGAATTTCAAACCAAAATTGCACATGTTGTCAGCCACTGACTGTGTCTTGAAAGTTTTATTCCTGCAGGGGGTGCTTGAATCTCTAAAACCGACATGCATCCGTATTTCAATCTCAGAACATTTTATATCCCATAGCTTGTTTGCACATGACGTCACGTCACTGCGTTGCTGTGGCGTGAAATGCAGATGGAGGGGAGGAAGTGATTTTCTACATAGGAAGCATTATCACAAACTCAAAATGCCTATGTTTTACATTGTTTACGGTTGCTCAAATCGACCAAACCGAGAAACCATAAGGAGCTTTTATCGTGTACCAAAAGTTGTTGTTCATGCAAGAAATATCCAGAGTAAAATTATCTGAAATTAGTCCATTTGTTTGTACCGCCGCTACAGGTTGTCTATAAAGTAACTTAATCCTACCAATACTCCCGAGCCCATACATTTCCAAAATCTCAAAAAGATGATCCCATTCTAACGTATCAGACACCTTTTTGGCATCAAGTGAGATGGCAGCGACCAGAGTTAGTGACCTAATGATATCAAAAGAGCTATGGCCCGAATAAACCCCACCTGATCTATATGTATTGAGATGTCATAACTTTACTTAATCGTTTAGCTAAAATGTTTATAATATTTTAACATCTAACTGAATCAGGGAAACTGGATGGTAACTCTTACACTCACTTGAATCACTAAGAACCAGACTGATCCGGGCTTGTGTCATGGTGGAAGCTTTCCATTCCATAAAAACTTGTAGCAAAAGTGGAGCTAATTCTGTAGCATAAGATCTAAAAAACTCAGCGGGAAAGCCATTTGGCCCCGGAGCCTTGCCTGTAGGTAGAGACGCTGCTGGGCTTTCTTGGTAATAGAGCTGGTGTTGAGGGACCAGGTGAGGTTCTCCTTGCCAATTCCAGAAGTTCTTCTGCTTACCACCTTAAGTGCCTCCCAAGCCACGCCCACAGAGGATACTGAGGACCATATGGTCTCCATATAGAAATTGATCTTTAACATTTGTTGGAATTCAGGATTTTGCAAGAGGGATACATTAAAGCGGCAACTATATGATTTCCTTTTCTTCATATGTGGCAACACCTCTAAACACACCAGGGCATGATCTGAGACTAAAATAATTCCAATTGAGCAATCAACGACAGATGAAATGAGAGACTTAGATATATAAAAAAATATATATTCTAGATTAAATCTTATGGATTGATGAAAACAAATTATGGTCCCTACCAGATGGGTTCAAAAGTCTCCAAATATCTGTAAGACCAAGAATTGACACATCCTGTGAAGCATCAATATTGCTCTAGGGGGCTTACACACTTTTGCTTCACTATGATCAAGGACTGAGTCCATCAAAAGATTAAAGTCTCCTCCTAATATTATATCATGAGGGGTGCCAGTGGCTTGCAACATCCCTTCAAGATCTATAATAAAGTCCTGATCATCAACTTTAGGCAAGGCAAGGCAAGTTTATTTATATAGCACATTTCATACACAATGGTAATTCAAAGTGCTTTACATAGAAGAGATTAAAATAAGAATAAAATAAATAAGAATAATTGAAACAGTTTAGAATAAAATAAAATAAAATAAAATACAGTACAAACAGTTGGACACACAGTGGCACAGTGCTCATTCGGTAAATGCACAGCTAAACAGATGTGTTTTGAGTCTGGATTTGAATGTGACTAATATAGGAGCACATCTGATCTCTTCTGGAAGCTGGTTCCAGCTGCGGCTGGCATAATAGCTAAAACTTTAGGTGCATAAATATAAGCGAAAATAAAATTTTGTCCTTGAATTTCAGCTAAAATATCAATGACTCTTCCTAATTTATCTTTATTCTGTTTGAGACGTTTGAATTGTAGATGTTTACATAACAGCGTAATAACTCCCTTGCTCTTACTTGAGCCAGGACTATAAAAAATGCCCACCCCATATCTTTCCAAAATTTTCAGCTTCCTGCGGAGAAAGATGCGTTTTTTTGAAGAAACACTATATCATATTTCTTATGCTTAACCTTCATTCTATTTATGGGGTGCCCCAACCCATTCACATTCCACGTGGAGAGAGACAATCCACTCATATTATCATTTTACATTTTGACATATAAGAAAAATAGATTGTGTGTCAAAAAAAGATTATAGTCAAGTCAAGTCAAGTCAACCATATACAGTTAGTACAGTACACAGCAAAACGAGACAACGTTCCTCCAGGACCATGGTGCTACATAAAAACAACAAAGGACCAACATAGGACCACATGAGACTACACAACGAAATAAAATACCTATATAAACTACCTATATATACCTATATAAAGTGCACGTGCAAACATGTGCAAAAAGTACAGGACAGTACAACAAATTACTGACAATGAACAGGACAATAGACAGTGTAAGCGCCGACCAGTACTCAGTAGTGCAAAAAGATGACAGTTTCTAAAAATGTAAACATAACATACTATGAGATAATGTTCTATGCACATAGCAGTTATTGAGGTAGCAGACAGTTATAAAGTGACAGTTATTAAAGTGCAACTCAGGACACGTGTGTGTCAAACCAGTCTCTGAGTATTGAGAAGTCTGATGGCTTGGGGGAAGAAGCTGTTACACAGTCTGGCCGTGAGGGCTCGAATGCTTCGGTACCTCTTGCCAGACGGGAGGAGGGTAAAGAGTTTGTGTGAGGGTGTGTGGGGTCGTCCACAATGCTGGTTGCTTTGCGGATACAGTGTTTTTTGTAAATGTCTTTGATGGAGGGAAGAGAGACCCCAAAGACAACATTCCAACATTAGTGCGACAATCAAAACCTGAACTTCCCCTAGAACAAAACAAACAGAAATAAGAAAAACGTGCATTAACCCCGCGCATGACAGTGCCAACTGGCGTCCATCCCTCTGAACACAAACAGTCCATGGATGCCTATGAGAGCCCCTGCGACATCAGATTACTCAAGTTCGGTGTTTCTATACAAATTTTGTGATACAGAATTACTCAGCAAATTATAATCTATAAAACAAACTCCAGCCAATAGGCAGAATACACATAAAGAGCATGTAGCTTCATCCATAAAACTGTCCTGAAGGGGTTACACTCTACAAAATAAACTCTTGCCGCTAGGCGGAACCAGCACAAAAAGAATGCACAGATTCTTCAAACAGTCAAACAAAAGTTCAGTGAGCTGGTCCACTCGGCTGTAACATGAGTGCAAAAAATTTATTTAATCGCTTCAATGTCTTTGCAAGAAATGCTCTTTTAAACAAACCCCAATCAATGGAAGAAATAAGCACAAATAGTGTGTAAATTCATTCACAAAACTGTCCTGAAGGTGTGCCACTCTACAAAAAAATTAGCCCAGCCACTAGGTGGAACCAGCACAAAAAAAGAAATTGCACAGAATCTTCAGACACTCAAGCAAATGAATGTTGAGTACAACGAGATGACTTGCTCACTCCATTGACTTTATGAAGGACATCGCTTGCTGTGGGCATGTGAATGTCTTACGGCCATCCTTAGCATCAATTCTCAATTTGGCCAGGAATATCAGTGCAAAAGCTACCTTCCATTGGTGTAAATATTTCTTTCATTCCTTGAATCGATCACGCTTCTCTCTTGTCGAATTTGCCAAGTCTGGGTACAAGAAAATGCTGTCCTTTAATCCTCGCCTCACACAAGATCTTTATCTGATGATCTTGGAAATTTGGCCAGAATTTATCGGGTCCTGTCTCCCTCTGAGGATCGACGAGCAGAAACCCTGCGAGCCACGTTCCAAATCCACCTTGGTTGCTAGCAGATTAGCAGATAATTCCCTCTCCGATGACTCCAGATAATCAATACATTTCTTTACATCCCCCACTCTTGTAACCACCTCAGTGTATTTTGCCTCCATGGCAGTGATCGATCGACGTATCGCAGCAAGATTCTCCATGTCATCAATGACCTTCGTCAGCATTGCCGACATGTTCAGCATCTCTCGCCGCATTTCCCGCACTTCTCTGTCTAAATGGACTCCCAGGCTCGTGGCCTGGGAGTATTGTCCTAAAAAGAACACTTAATGTTTTTTTACTACACGCATAGCAGCCAGGTAACTCCATTAGAGTTTGAGACTCCATCCTAACTTCCACTAGGTATGGTTTGTGGTGTGGCAAAGGTGTGATTCTCAAATGTTTCAGCACCTGTCAGCAACAGACATCATCATTTATCTTCCACCTCGATATTTGAATAGAGCCTCAAGAAAAAACATACACCACATGGCCCATAAGCACCGTTGCTTTCAAACAACAAACATTTGTTTATTGCCCCAGTATTGATTTGCAAAGTGGAAATTATGAATGGAGAAAGCTGGGAAGGGCGTCATTCTAAAAACTCTGTGTCATACTAAACAAGTGCTGTGTATCATCTGTTTTAAACTGAAAAAGAACATATTTGAATTGCCTGTTAGTGTCATAATATGACTGAAATCTGACTCCAGGAGCAGTAAACTTACAAAACAACAATATAAGTATTTGTTTGAAGGACTTTTTGCTGAAATGGCAATTACACGGCACTGCTGTTGGTGACAAACTGGTAGCCTCAAGAATGCAAGACTTCCAGCATTTTGGTCTTAATACAACCTTTAGGCTGAGGTGAATAATGTATTTTATTTATCTTTCTTAGTCTTCACTTTCAAAGCTACATTCATGACAAACAGTGGCAGGCAGTGCATTAAAAGTCTAGGCCTTCAGCGTGATTCATGCCATTAAGAAAACACAGTTTTCAAAACTTTGTTACACTTGTTGTGTTCCCAGTCACAAATGACCAGCCATTGGAAATTAATGGATTATACTACAAAAAACTAAAATATTAAGTGTTCAGGAGAATCCCAATCCTTTAGATTACCACATGTGTGGATGTCTGTTTGCACACACAAAGTTCTCAAACATGTGCACACACGATGTGCATCATCTTTCCATGTTCACTCTTTGAGGAATATTTCAAGATCTACTCATCATATTATGTTGTGTTTGGGCTCGTTTGAATTGGAATAGTCTGCTGAAGCTACAATATGTAATTTTTTGTTATATGTATGTTTCAGGAAGTACAAAGGAAAAAAGTTCAAAAAGACACTACTGTTTATTATATTTATGTGTGTCTGTGGGAGTTTCATACACTTTAAAATGATTCCTATTTTGTTTAGACACACAAGCGTTTTTTTAATTTATTACGTGGGGGGAGTGCCCCCCATTAGCCTGGTATGATCTCAGTTCAATGAATCCTTCTATCAATAAATGTTTTTTAAATATGTTTAAAAAAAAAATATGTTCATAATAACTAAAAAAAGAAGTGGATAAAAAAAAATCAAATGCAGTATCTTGGGATAATATTTGCAATTTGACAGATTTATAACCAAGCTTAGTGGGTCAGTCATTTCTGACTGGGAACACAAAATGTGCTGGCACAAAACAAACACAGCACAAGGGTTAAAGACTTCAGAGCAATTTGGAAAAGAACAACAAATAAATAAATAAATGTGCATGCCTTTAGCAGCTTTTGTGTTTCTGTGAGCAACAGCAGTCTATTCTTACTACAGTTGTCTATTATTACTTGTTTGGTGTTTTTGTCACTTAGACTTTTAGGCTCATAGACAGTCATGCTTCATGCTAATCACTGACATCACCACTGCTCTCTGACCTCTGACCATGTGACACAGGGCACGGGACAAAATTTAGAGGCACCTCAACTGCACTAACTTGTAATGTGTTCTTTACATTGCATGCGCAGTACCCCAAACCTTTATTCTGTACACATTTCATAAAACTCACAATAACTAGGTAATTTTACTGGCTGATATATTGTCACAGCTAAATACACATTTAAATGTACTTTTAAGTACTTTTCCACTTTTTGGTTTGGCATTAATGCTTTAAATGTTTTTGCCAACATTATGACTTAATTACTGCCCTAAATTTGTTAGATTAGTTGCACAATTAATATTGATCTTAAATTACTCTTTTATTTTTTTAACTGAAATTATATATGTTGTAATGTAGTGTGAAAATTTACTATAGGCCTAAATAATATTGTATATATTTATATATTATTTTTATATCATGACTATTATTCATTTATTTTAATTTTTTTGCTTTGTGCTATCCAAAGATTACCTGCTGTTGATGTTTTAGTCTTAATATTCTTTAATGGAACAGTTCTCTGGGTGGATCCTGTTAGGGCTTGAGGTGTAAGTACCCTCTATACACTTAAAGGGATAGTTCACCCAAACACTTTCACACTCTCATCATTTACTCACCCTAATGGCATCACAGATGTGTATGACTTTCTTTCTTCTGATGAACACAAAGATTTTTTGAAGAATATCTAAGCTCTTTAGGTAAGTACAATGCAAGTGAATAGGTACCAAAAGTTTAAAGCTTGCATAAAAGTAATGAATATAACCCCAGTGATTAAATCCCTATCTTCAGAAGTAATATGATAGGTGTGGGTGAGAAACAAATCAATAATTAAGCACTTTTTTTTACTATCAATGTTCACTGCCACTGTAATATTGGCTGGCAACAGGTAGACGCAAAGATGATGATGAATTGCAGTTTAATAACAAAAGGGACATCCAATAAACCCTAACTCCAAACGTGACTACAAAACATAACGACTTGACCATAGAACCAATATTACACAAACAATACTTGATGGACAATGGCAAACATGATGGTTAAATATTTGGACTAGGGAGAACACATGACAATGAAAACTTAGAACTCTAAACAAGATGACAAGACTGCTAACAACCTAATAAAACAATGAACGAATGAGGGCAAGACACAAGAACATGACAAGGAAACACATGACAAGGAAACAGGAACTAACATAGCATGGAACTAATTTAAAGTAAAAGACATGAACAAAAATGCATAAAATCCTGACATATCCCCCCCTCTCGGGGTGGCTACCCACACCCCGAAACAAAAACACAAAGTCCAAGAGGGAGCTGGGGGGTGTGGGCCGTGGCGACATGGCGTGGTTTCGTGACTGGACATGGAAACAAGGTGTGGGGTATGGCCTGGTGAGACAGGGCATGGAGACTGGTCTGGTGAAAACATGGCCTGGAGCATGAGACCAGGGCGGAGTCCGTGGGGGCTGGAGCTATGAGAGGCTCGAGGGGAGGAGCCATGGATACAGAGGCTTGAGGGGCGAAATCATGGAGGACTGGATACCCGGAGAGTAGCAGAAGACTCGAAGGGCCATGGTGGAGCCAGAGGCAGGGAGGACCAAGGCGGCGCCAAAGGCTTGGAGAAGCAAGGTGGAGCTGGGGAATCAGAAGATGGAGGCGGAGCCGGTGGGGCTGAGGACCAAGGTGGAGCCGTAGGGATGGAGGTCTTCAGTGGAGCTGAAGTATCGGAGAGAAGAGGCGTAGCCAGAGGATCGAAGAGCCAAGGTGGAGCCTGGTGATCGACAGACCAAGAAGGAGCTGGAGGGACGAGGGACCCCGGTAAATCCGACAGGCTGAAGGACCGTGGTGGAGCCGTGGAAACGCAGAGCCGAGGTGATTGAGGGATCGACAGGCCAAGGTGGAGTCCAGAGCTCGGAGGGTCTAGGTGGAGTTGGATGTTCGAAACCGGCTGATCAGGAGAACTCAGGGTGGGCACAAGGGCGGGAACCGATGAGAGATGGCTCTGGAATGGATGAGGCCTGCAACGCTGGCTCTGGGATGGACGAGGGTTGCAATGTGTTTCGTTGGCCGTGGCAGATGTGGACTTTGGCTCATTGACCAGAGGTGAGCCTGAGAAATTGCATGGATCAGACTGAAGCTTGGCTGGGACATGGCATGGCGTAGTCTCAGGCATGCTGTGACATGACCTGGAGCAGGCTCAGACGTGGCTGTGACATGGAGCAGCCTCAGGATTCTGGGCAAAAGGTGGCGAACATGACGTGGGACTAGGGCTTGGCGGCCATGATGTGGGACTTAGACTTGGCATCCACCTCCCCCACAATGAACGTAGAACCACTTATCTGCAGGGCAAGGTCGAAATACTGAGCCAGATTGAGGGGACTGCGACCACCAGGCATCAAGGAGGAAACCGGCTCAATCAATCCCACCCGGAAAATGTCCTTGAGGGCGACTGCATTAAAGTCCACCTGGCAGGCCAGTGTGCAGAAGTCGCATAATTTTTCAGGGATTGATTCCCCTGGTAAAGACGCAGTAGTTGAACTGCTGAGTTCATCTTGCGATGGTCAGGTATTCTGTAACACTGTTGCTGTCAATGAAAAAGACATTGACGTGTGATGAACCCAAGTGCAGTTTAATAACTCCAAACATGACTACAAAACATAAATCTTGACTTGACCATAGAACCAACATTACACAAACAATACTCAACGATGGACAATGGCAAACATGAGGGTTAAATACTTGGACTTGGGAGAACACATGATAATGAAAACCAATGAACACTTATAGAAGCAAGATAACAAGACTGCTAACAACCTAATGAAACTATAAACCAATGAGGGCAAGACACAAGAACATTGGAAACACATGACATGATCACATGACAAGGAAACAGGAACTAACATGGCATGGAACAAATTTAAAGTAAAAGATATGAACAAAAGCACATACAATACTGACAGTCACATTCTTCTTTTGTTTTTGCCGATTTGTATTCTTGGTGCATATCACTGCCTACTACTGGGCAGGGAGGAGAATTTATGGTAAAAATGGACTTAAATATTGATCTGTTTCTCACCCACAATAGTAATATCACTTCTGAAGAATTAAATTTAAGCACAGGATTCATATTCATTACATTTAATTGCCTTTATGTGCATTTTGGAGCTTCAAAAATCTTTGTTTGTGTTCAGCAGAAGAAAGAAAGCCATAGGGTAAATGATGAGAGAATTTTCATTTTTGGGGTGAACCATACCTTAAGGCTCCTAATATCTCCTACAAATAGTCATATCACTGAATATAATCCTAAAAACCCAGAGACCCTTAAAATGACCCTTGACATTGACCTCTCAGCCTCTGCTCTGGCAGTATTAGTTCTGTAGCTTGACATAGCTGATTTTTGCTATATGGACAGAAGTCAGAGGCATTATCCTTTTTTCAAGCCTTGACCCAGAACAAAGAAAACTAAATGGCATATCAGTATTTAAAAAGAAAAACAATAAAACAAAAAATGTATTCACTGGTTTAAGGATCACATAATTGCAGATGAAATTAGGCAAAGAGGAGAGACAGTGTATTTGGGGCCCCCAAGTATTTTTTGAGGCCATTTTAATTTATAATGTTTCAACAATTTATGTCTTTTTTATGGTGATCTCTGTGATATGGTGGTGCTCTAAAAATGATTCTACCATGAATCCCAAGTTACTGATCAGTATTTTAAAATGCACCTACTACAACCGACATATATTTAAGAGATTAGACTTTCAGTTTCAAATAAACCATTTATGCATTCACAAATTAAAAGGTTAGATCATGAAAGACTTTACGATTTCTATTAAGAAATTGCCTAGGATTATTGAGGCCCATAGAGTTTGTGTATTCCCACATTGAAACCTCTTAAGTGTGAGAGGATTGTATGTTTTGAGAATGGTTGACTAGTTTAGTCTCAGACCCTCTATCCTGATGCTTCATCCATCATGATCAACTGTAAATATTTAGTAATCATCTTTGTTCATCTCTGTGACAGTGGCGAGGAGACTTGAGTATGTGCAACTGATTTATCCACGGCCAGACTTGGTAGTCCAGTTTGTGTTGTGATTCTGGAGACGCCTGTTGTCGAACTCTTTCTGGTGGCTTAGAGGTGATATTTATTCATCTATTTCTGTTGTGTGGAACAGCAGAATTATTTAACAGTGCTGAAATGTGCTTTGGTAGTGTTTTGTTGTTAGAGCCTTATTAAATAACCTAGAGTATCAATAGATTTCTTTGTGCTTCTGCTTTGTTTAGATCTAAATTTGTAAACTTGTATTTAAATATAACTAGTATTTTCTTTCTTTCTTTCTTAGCTAATGATCAAAAGTTTCAAAACCAGTCTGTATAGCATCTTTTGTCCTATTTTTATTTTAAGGTGAGTTAAAAGTATAAATTCAACTAGGTAGCTAATTTCAGATGCATTGCTTCAAAATCTCAATTTTGTGTTTTACTGCTTCTCAGCTGGAGCTTACTATTGTGCATACTTTCTTCTTTTAAGCAACGATAAAATTAAAATGCGTATACCATCATAGATATGACTTTTGATTCCGCAAATCCTTTAAGGCCCATTAAGACATTATGTTAAACGAAAATGATTCCATTTACACAAATATGAGGAAAAAAGTTAGTGGGTTATTACGACACCTAGTGGTTATTTTATGTGCTGCAGAAAAACAACTTGGCTGATTTTTTTATATGGTGACAGTCCACTATTGAAGAGTAGGAGGCGTCTGGTTTGTTGTATGATATATTAACTTTAGATTGATAAATGCATCAAGGAAAGCAAACAAAACCCATTGAAAGTTAGATTCATATTAGTATATTAATATGACAATTGAGTGTTTTTTTGTGATGTTTACAATGTTTCTTTTAACAGGCACAATAATTGACACCTGTGTAGCTTCCTTAACTTTAAGCATTTATTTTCTGTCTTTAGGATACATGCCTTTATAATTTTGTTATGCTATCGAGTATATGGACCTTTTAGATACAAGAAAGTTATTTTTTTATTTTTTTGTGTGTAATGTTTTCATATAGTGAGTATATTTCATGGATTCTCAGCTACCCATTCTGGTAATTGCCATTAATGTTGTCATGATTTGTAGACTTACACACACACACACACACACACACACACACACACACACACATATATATATATATATATATATATATATATATATATATATATATATATATATATATATATATATTAGTTATTTGAAAAAGTCAGCATGTGCCATAAATAATCGTTTTTTACTTTACATTACATTTACATTAATATGTCCAGGAGGTGGCGATGGATCACTGGTACTGGTATTTATACTTCTGATTGATTAACAGAGTGATTTTGGGGGGTTAACAGAAGCCATATCTTCTCTTTTGACATAACTCCTGAAAGAATAAACATGAACCTTTCTATCAAATGGTACAACCTGTTTGGGAATGAGGCTCCTCCTCTGGATCTTCATAGTCTCTGACAGCTTCACTAAAGAGATGCATTCTGGGAAGCTTGTGATGATACAGATATTATTTGTATTATCTGTCTTCGTCGGATCACCTTGTTTTACCATGAGGCATTATGACAGACAAAACAACTTTAATGGTTATATTAGCCATCAACCCAATTATTCCTCAATACTTTTGTTTAGAAAGGAAGAAAAAAAAAACTTTATCGACTTTCATATTTATGTAGGTTATGCAGACCTCAGAAAAGCCTTTTTATTAATTATTATTATTTGTTTTTTATATATATAATTATGATATTTATTGTATTATTCTCTAAATCAAAACGTTTGCTGAGATGTGTGTGAGAGAGAGAAAAAGGCTTTAAGCATCTCTATACATTGATTCTATATATAAATGATACACACCATTTTCATTCTTGTGTCTATGGTCACTTTAGGTGTAAACAAAAGGTTTAAAGTGTATACATTTTTTTTACATTTTAGCTATCTTTCAACAACCTAGTATATAAGTTAGTATGCTGCAGTACTAATTTTTTTACTATCTAAAATGATGAATTAACCAACATTAAAAGTGGAAATATGTTACAGAGTGAATGTTTGTTTTGTTTTTGTTTTTGTAATAGACTAATGGAGATCATCAAGTGCATGTAAACTCATTTTAACAGGAGACCTATTTAAAGACAATTAACAAATAACAAAATGGCTGAAGAGTCTCTCTTTTCTTTGCAAAGTATTTCTGGGTTTCAGAGAATTGAATGATATCAGCAACAAGTTATCTCAACACCTCAGTGCCTTCATAGATTTTCAAGCTTCTCGGTGTTCAATTTCAGCTTATGCAGATAAAAACTCACCAAGAGGACTGTGAGAAACCAAACGTTATAAATGGTCCTTTTGTCTATTTTTTATTAGTAGTAATATTAAAAAAATTAATGTCACAAAATAAATGTTTGCTTCAGCTTCAGATTTAGTCCTCCTCGCTTTCCGATTCGGGTGACTTAAAGATAAATATGTAAACACTTCGCTGTTTTGTCGTATGCCAGCACTATAATGACTTGTCATCGCAGTCCATTGATTGGTCATTGACTGATTAGTTTGGACAAAGAGTTAGGCCGCGTTGTTCGGTCTGTTAATTGAATATAACAGCGTTCAACAATGGCCCCATAATGAAAACGAGGGCTTGTGGTCATTGCACGAGAAAGAAAGGAACAGAAACAAGAGGGATCTCTAATTAGAAGCTGTAACTCTCTGGATCTGCCCCTTTGTACGCGGGTGTGGGGAAGCTGCATGGCCGGCAGGCAGGCGACAGGCGCCGGTTGCTGGACAAAAGGCTGTCTGCTGCCAAAGTGGCTGGACGTCCAAACTCTCATCCTCCGTAACCTCGTAGGCGCAGCACTTAACCTTTACACTATAACATGAGACAAGTTTTCCCCAATATTATTTCTCTGCTGTGCAGTTTATCAACTCATTACGGCAAGGAGCCTAAACTACGATTCTGGTTGCACTCAAATGGTTAATGGTCAATGGTGCCAAAAAGCGCACAGCGTATTTGGGTCATTGGATGAAAACGAAGGAAAGGAGGTGGGAAGGGTCGAGGGTTGTAGACTACTTCTTCCGCCAAACCTTGTCTATAAATACTCGTACATTACAGCTCTATGACTATAAATACGCAAAAAAAAAAAAAAAAAAAAAAAAGAAGAAGTACAATATGCCATTATACTCCACAGGAAACTCTGGAAACGATAACAGATTAAGATTGTTCTATGTCTTTGGATCCTGGTTTTTATTTTGTATTTTTTTTTTTCCGCTGGTTGACCAAAAAAGGGTTCAAAAAAAGAATTATTATTATAGTTATTATTATTAATAACACAATAATAATAATTATTATTTTATTAATAGTACTATTATATTTACTATTATTTTAATAAATAGAATGTAATTTGTTTTATATACATTATATTCAATATAATGTATACATATACAATAACATAATAATAACATCATACATGTTCAGTATAACAGAGTAGTAGACTATTGTAAAACAACAATAACTGCAATATTTTCTGTTTTGTTTGTTTTGTCAATAGTTTTCTAGAGGCTACTTTTCGAAGGAAAATGGCACATTAAAATAAAAAAATAAAAACAACCGCAACCAAAATAATTTGCACATGCAACGTTGATCTACTTATTTGATAAATAAGCTACAACTGGTGTTGTAGCTGTCAGTGTTTTAAAATCATGTTGTTGAGGGGTAAATAATCCAGAACATGAGCGAGTGAACAGCACTCAATTCACGACAGAGGGCGCAGTAGCTTTTTCCTTGGCTGAGCTACCATGCAAAAGTTTTTGTAAACCCTTCAAGAATTGATAAATATGTAAACATCTCTACTTATAACCCCTTTATTTCTTTTTCTTTTTTTTTTTTTTTTTTTTTTTTTTTTGCTTAAAAGGTTTATGTTGCGTTACAAATGAGAAAGTATGCCTACCCCACATTCATATTTGTCTTGTTGCTTTTACAGATTTCAAGTTGTTTTTTTTTTTTTAAATAATGTGGTTTTGATTTATTTTTACACTTATTTCTGACTTTTTTTCCCCATATTGCAGGCCCAATAATCTAAGTCTCCAATCGGGTCAGTGTATCGTGAATAGAAGAAGGTAGTGCCATAAATGTAACATATTTAAACATTGATTTTTTTTATTGAAAGTGTGAAAGAATCCTACAACATCAACAACAACAGAAAAAATCCGGACAGCCAGCAAAACGGGACACGTTCATATATTTATTTATATAAACTCAGCTCAAGAAGAGGAATGTCAGTCTCTTCTCTGTTGGAGTATACATTAACCTGAGGCTTCCCAAACCTTGTGAGTCCCGCAGATATGTTTCTCCGGCGTGATAAGTGTTTTTTTGTTTTGTTTTTTTACAGCAACTGCTACAAGTCAATGATGGCACACGCTTCATTGCGTGTCACAGGCAGATTAAACAGCAACGCATCACAGATAGGTACATCTTCTGTATCCAAACAACAAACGCTATGCCTTACATTTACAATTGTGAAAAATGAAGAAAAAAAAACAATGCAATGAGTTAAACTCTAAATATTATGTACACGCAAATGTACAGCTTTGAATAAATTAATACCAATTTGCATATTCTTAGGTCCTTGTAGCTTATTTACAGAATTAGGATTATTTTATTAATAATTACATTAAATAGTTCAGGTAGGCTATAACTGTCTGTCGGATTTAACTAACGGTCCAACTGTCATTTCAATCCCTTTTGACATATCCTTTTTTAATTTCACTATCTTCTTTTTTGTCTTTTTCCTTTTTGGATGTAGCTTTGAAGTTTTCAGTCTTAACTGAATCACCATTTAGATATTGTGACCAGTAGTGATCCTACTGACGTTACACACACACACCAAAAAACAAAATTGTTAATTCCTCTCTTCACTAGATTGGCGTGGTCTTTTCAACACGTTCTACGAAGAGTCAATTAGGCCACCGTAGATTGTCTTCGCAGAATTTCCTACGCAGATCTCGCAGATCCAATTTATGCAACATTTTTTTTTTTTATTAATATTTTTGCTTGTTGACTGCTGTTTGTTTTTTCCACTCCAGTCATCCATAAAAAAAAAAACAGTAAATGGTGAAATCTCTCACAGAGAACCACTTAATAAAATCCTCTGGCAATTCAAGTCATTCCCTGGATAGGTTTGGGGACGCTTGATCACTTGGGGGAATCCCGAGGCGAGGAAGTCTCCCGCCGACTCTCTAGGCCGCTCACTAATCTTTGAATATTCTGAAGTTCATTGATGGATTCCTTCATTGCTGTTTTAGGGGAGCCGTTCCTCTGACTAGCCCCAGATTTATGATTATGCTGATCAGGCACTGGACTCGCCTCCCTGCTACCACATTTAGAGGATTCAGATGAGGGGTTCAGGCCGCTTGGCAATCCGGTAGTGAGTAGGTTTGTGCTTTGAGGGATAGACACGGGGAGCTGGTAAGGGTTGAATCGCAGTCGAGGGCGAGTGGAGCTGCTCAAGAACGGGTTTCTGGAGAGTGAGGAGGCTGTGCTGCTGCTCGCGGGGAGGGCGGAGGCCGCTGCAGCTGCCGCAGCCATGTAGGTGTACGGATATGGGAAAAGTCCACCAAAGGTTGGCATCGGAATGCCCTGTAATAAGACACATTTGTTTAAGACTTTTAGCCCACCAAACGTGGCGAAATTTTCAGAGAGTCTTTATATGCACAAAATAACTATAGGCTATTCTCAGCCCATCTGATTTTAATGCAAGACGAATTTATTGACTACAGCAAAGGACTCATAGAGTTAAAGGCATAATGACATTCTCACTTTGTGACATTATTGGCAAATAAAAATCAATGAATAATTATTCAAGAAATATGTCTAAGAAATAGCCTAATACATATTTGCAAATAATTTTTGATTTTCTTTTGCACATTTTAATCGGTAGCCACATTCTGAATTCTTCATAACCATAACTTCGGAGCATTACGAAATTTATTTTCTCAATGTAAAGCTAAATATTTGTTATATAGGCCAACTGATAATGCTCTGCCAACAGTGTGTAATCTATCAAATCAAAAGGCCATCTTACCAATAAGCACTGTCGCAAGATGTAACCCCTTTTGTATTTATGTATTTCATAACCAGGCATGGCGAATGGCTTATCATGACAACGATTTAAATTGTAATATAGAGGGTTTCCTTACCTGAGAGGCAAGCATGTGTTGAGACAGATGAAATGGAAAAGGATTTGGGGTGCCTCCAGTACCCTGGGCCGACAGACTCCCATTCTCCAGGCCACCCGCTCCTGATACTGAAGCCAACAGATGTCCCATCCCCATGGCTGAAAACGCTCCGGGTGCCATGGCAAACTGTCCAGGGTGGAATAATAGAGGCTGCCCGGTGTTTAGTGGGTTAAAGAACTGTTGACTGTGTAGGCCTGAGAGCGCCAAACTTTGAAGATGTCCTGCACTAAAATGTGAAGGACTTTCTGTCTGTACCATCAGAGGAGAGAAGCTCTCTTTACTGCCGCTAAGACCCCCGTTTTCCGTGTCCTTCTTTGACAGGTCCGTGTCTTTCCTCTGCCTGCTCTCTAGTTTGTCTTTCTCCAAGTTTTTTATGCTAAATGTGGAATTACTATATTTTCGGGACTCCGGATAATCCTCTTTTTTCTCCAGAACAGGCCTCTCCCGCCCCCGGTCTTCACATCTCGACCTGAATGGAGATGGAGGCTCAGGTACAGGACTGCTGGTGCCTCCACATCGCTCATCTTGGGGGTCCATTTCGTGCTCACTGTCACTGCATGTTTTCTCATCTGTAAAAAACAAACAAACATTGTCATAAATTACTCATTTATTCACATATGAGGATGACAAAGGTAAATGGCAACTAAACAGTCATAGAGAAGACAGATCATTTTTGTAAATACAGTCGCCTAATTCCAGGTCGAGACGTAGTTTTAATGCGTACGATGTGAACTCAAATAATTAAAGGTTGCCAGCAATTACATGTTTTTACATGTATCGCTGATTGAATAGACTACTCTACTACTCTACTCTATTGAATAGCCATATTTTGCTATCGAACAGGCGAGAGCGCCTTCATGGTGTCAATAGGAGTCCAACTGCAAACAAATAAAAAATTGGGAAATGCGATTCAATTATTAACAAGTAATCACAAACAAATGGATTACATTTAAAAGTTCAATTTAGTCTGTTTTCACCACCGAGACGTATGGCTGTAATAAGGTATGCTACAAAGAAGGCCCATAAACTTGTCTAGGTTTTGGTCCAGACTGATTCACCTCATAACTTGATGCGTAAATTACACTAGACTTTTCAGCACCGTTGGTCATAATAATGCATTGTGAAAATTGCATTGTTAATTATTGAAATAGTCTTGAAACGCCGAAGGCATAAGACATCGTCTTGTAAATGATATGCTACTTAGGCCTGTTTCCTCTCAGTGATCATGAAACATACCAATATAATTTATTCATAGTTTTAGACCAACCTCTGCTGCTTCGGTTGAATCGAAGTGGGCTGGAAACCGGTCCAGGTGAATGACTAGCATCTCTACCGGTTGCAGGTTCGCTTGAGGAAGCATCAGAGTCTCCGCCATCACGGTCCACTTTGCATTGATCCTCATACATGCGTAATGTTGGAAGGGTCAGCTGTTTTCTGTAACAAATAAAACACAGACACCAATAAAGTCACACATCCAAACCATATGACCTAAAGTTGACCGACTCAAAGACTATGGACAGGTGAAAAAGTTGAGCTTTGAATTGGAAACATTTTACTATACTAGATTACGAGTCTGTTTTAGTTCTTCGACCATTTTACATTGCGTAATATCGCATGTATAGGGTGAGGGTTCAGACTCACCTTTTCTCCCTCCTTCCATTCCCTGTGTCTCTGAAGCCTTTGGCAAAGGGGTTATTATCAATCTTCAATTGTGTTATCTGGATACAAAGAAAAAATATTGATGTAAATATCATTGGTTTTAGTTGTATTAGAAATGTACTAGTGCTAAAAGCAGTATCATTCGTATTAGACTGCTGTTGTCGTCAACGGTATGGTACAGTAATATATATGAATTAATAATCTACAAGCAAACAGCTCAATCTTACCAGATTGAAATGCATAAACAAACACATTATTCATATGATCCCAACACCGTTAAACACAGACTACTTCCGAGTGCTAATTTATTTATTACAATTTTAAATGAAAGAGATATTTAATCAGGACCCCCCTGAGAAAATTCCACGAGTAAACATTTTTCCATTTGTCAAATTGTTATTCTCTACAGCACAACAGAGAGAACAATAGTGGCCAACTAGTTGAGTGACGCAGACCTACTATCAATAATTAATAGTGTGGTTTGAATCATTGCCAGTTTTTACAAGTTCCATGAAAATACAGAGCGATGTAACAGAACGATTTTTGTTTTGCCCAGGTGATTTGGACGCTGTAGGCTACAAGTTCACAAGAAACCAGGTCCTTAATGTGCATAGATTGCTCAGTTAGATTGCCGCTGTCTTTAAAGTTTAGAAACTGACACGCTTTGATTGCTGTGCCTCAAGTGTGTATAGATCCTGGGCGGACAAACCGGCGAGTTTAGTGCCTGCTAATCGATTGTGACTCTATGTCATAAACTTTACGATACCGACATGCTCTCCAGGCTCCTCGGACACAGACGACAATTAGCATCAACAGTAGCTGGAAGTAGCTATCGCTAGATATTCAATTATTTTTATTTTTAATTGCTTTAAAAATATAATTCTGCATCATCTTATTTAAAATAAGCCACTCCTCTTAATAAGACTAACGTAAAGTGGAAATAGTTAATCCGATCAAACTTTGTAAAACGACCAAAATTTCCATGAAAAATATGAATATGTCATAACATAAACTAGTTGTAAGCACATATAATACCCATGTAAGGTTCACGGCAGGGTTTCTGTAATCCTGAAAATATGAGTACATACCTTGTCGTTTTGATAAGCTGTGACAGCAATAAAGTCGGTCTCAGGAAAAACATATGTCCTAAAAGTGCTGTACGGAAGCTTTAGAATATCATTGGCTCTCACAATATGGAACCTGGGCTGGTATTTATGCATTGAATTCAGAATTGTCTAAGAAGAAGGGGAGAAAGAGGAATGGAAGGAATTAGTGCTTGTCACAATAATGATCAATTTCAAGATACCAGTCTTTAAAATCATTTTAGACAATAAATACCGCATAGACTACTAGTTTAAGTAATTGTGGAAATATTGGTCTTAAAATACAATGCAGCTTGGGGTAAACAGAAACCAACATGAATGCAATGGTGGCGCCATCATTATCACAAACAAATCACTAAATATTTGAAATAAATAATTAAACAGGCAATTCTGTAAATTGATCATTTAAAGAAACAACTTTACAACAGCACACGTGTGGTGAATAAATAAAATATTTACTTTTTTCGATTTGACTACAAATATCAAATGGTTTTTCCATGCATGTAAACGTTGTTTCCAGTCGATTTGTTTGCAAGCCGGGGTAAGGAAGCAGAGCGCATGCTGTATTTGACTGCATGCTCATGTATAGAGTATTGGTCAGCTTCGTTGCATCCGCCTCAACTTTTTCATTGAACCTAACCAACACAGCAGAGACTGGACAGGTCGCTCAGCCTATCAGTTTGTTGCTGTGCTCACTCCTACGCAGTGAGACACAGCCAGAAAAGCCCAAATGACACTTTCAAGGTTATTTGTAAACTCATTTAGCTACTGTAAGGTGATTCAAGGTCCGTCCCGTCACTTTCACCCTCTCATAAAAGTTATAGCCCTTTGCGCTTCTATCATAAACAATTATATCATAAAGAAAAGTCCAAGAAAATCTCAAAATGAAGTATTTTCATTATATAACTGAACTGACAATGTCATAATTATATATAACAATACATTTACTATTTAATCACTCATATCTAGTTTGTAAGCGTGCCGAATCAAAGGAAGAATTTAAATTTAGCGGCATCCAAATAAAAAAATACCCAAAATAAATGTAGGCTATATATAGGCCGCGGAAATGGTTAAGTACCCAAGCTAAACGGTGTATTTCTGAATTATTCACACTTCTCAGCACACAGAAACAACAACAACAACAACAATATTTTAAGCAATATATAGCCTAATCATCATTACGCGCGTGAAGCTTGACAACCCACAGACGGCAATACATTTAGGCTATATCAATATATTACACAGCGATATAAAATGTTAATAGCCTTACATGCCGTACACAAATATATTAAAAATACGTTATTGAAGAAAATCAAAACAATGCCAAAACAGATTACTTACAAATCCATGTTTGTCCGAAATGTTGTTCGTTAACTTCAGTTTATGAAAAGCAACAGGCTTAGCCATCCATTGTTCACCAGTAGCTGGACTATCCGGATGTATATACATTCGCTTTGGCATCTCCGGGTCGGCCTTCCCCGCAACCATCCAGCGAGAGTTGTGAAACTTGTAGCGGCAGTCGTCGGCAGCCACAATATCCATTAATAGAATATACTTGGCTTTTTTATCGAGTCCATTAATGCGGACTTTAAAAGGTGGAAACATTCTCCTGTAGAAAAAGGGATAACAAATGTGAACTGATGTCCATAAATCAAAATCTTCACAGAAAAGTTTTTTTTGTTGTTGTTGCTTTTGCATACAACCAAACGCAAGCAAATTCAAGCTTAACGTTTTAACAACCCAACCAAAATATCCAAGGAAGCAAATAATAAGTAAACGTTGTCAGTGCTATGTTGTACCCTGACTAGATTTCATTACAGACAAAACATGTTCCAGTGATGTTCACATTTCACCTAGGCTGCAGATAAATTAGCTCGCCTCAAGACTTAAATCTTCCATGAAAGTGTCAGCCTATTTACATAAAGTAGTTTGCTGTCACCCCAGAACCAAGAAAGACCTTTCACATCACGAGCTAAATTAAAGCTCAGTTTTAACGGTACCACACCATGCCTTGAGAAAGTCAATATTTGATATGAGCAACAAAATCTCTCCTTAAAGTCTGCTATTTTCTATTTGCTTCTCAACAGAATACGCAACGCTGCTACTTTAGCCATTTCGAAAGTCAACTGAGCATATCAATCATTCAGGTACATATGCTCTGACAGTAAAACGTTCACTTTTGTAGTCTCCTTGACATAATAACTAGGTCATCCGATTCAGGGTACAAGTTAATAATAAGAAAATAAAGGAGAAATTACTTATGAGAAACATATGCACAAGACACGGATTTAGTGCAGAATTGACTGTGAGTTCTGAACTACACAAGCATCAATCGAGCAGTTATCAAAAACTATGTTTATGCTTTTAATCCATGCATTTGATGCGTTGGCCTATTTATTTTAGAAGATATGTGATTTACTATAAATAATATCGAAACAAAAGACTAAAAATAGAGCAACTGTGATCTCACCTGCCAGATTTCGTAATAACCATTTCTGTTCCTATTTTATGGAACTGGTCCCATAGATCCTTCGCTTCCAGTGTGACTTTTGGATCATCTTCCACTTCTTCCTCAGGCTCTAGGTTCTTGAGACTGCGAAGATGAGCTGCCTGATGATGGTGACTCAGAGCCGGATGGAGTCCAGCCTCCACGGCTCCAGCCAGGGTATGGTCCGGGATCGGCTTTGTGAGAGCCCCGGGAGGCAAAGTCAGCGCCGGGAAGAAGGAGGGTTGCGCGGCCGCGAGAAAAGCTGACATTGGGAAGTCGGTCGGCCGGTGAGCGTGGAAAGGGTGGTAAGCCATGGCAGTCCCTGTAAAAACTGGATCTCTCATCGGTGCATCCAAAAATCGTAGTGAAAAATATATTTAGTGGTTTATTCTGGCCCCCCCCCCCAAAAAAAAAGAAAAAAGAAAAGAATCGCGTATCCAAAAGATTATATTGTCTCACTGAGAGGAGGAACAACAAGCAATTAGGAATCACCGTGCTATATATGGATCTTTAAAGACGGTAGATGAAATAGACGTTTAAAACGAGCAAAGGCAAGAGTGGTAGGAATCTTCCACTTTATCTCCCGTAGCTGTTGGTTTCCACGAAGTCCCCGAAATAATATCAAAGTGAGCGCAACGACGCTTTGAAGGCAGATTTGGGGATTCCTTTTCTCCAACAGTTGCTCTCATAAAAACAAGATTACTCTTTCGATGCGGATGTCCACGCAAGCGCCGTCATTCTACACAGACGCGGAGATAAAATGGTTTGATCTTGCCCTGTCCACTGTACAACTGTAACTATCTCACATGTCCTTCCTGCTCTGATCCCAGCACTAATGAACCAAGCCCCCTTGATTGCTGATTTTACGCTTTCTGGACCAATTGTGGGCCTCTATAGGCGTGGTTTTGACAGCTCCGGCCAGGCTCGAGGAGAGGGGGTGGACAAGAAGGCGTCGGAAGCATTAGCAGTAAGAAAACATGTCAACAGAATAAAATATTAACCAATGACAGAAAAGATCGGGAAATCCCACCCCCGTCTCCAAGCCATGCACCGGGTCAGCCCTCAGTGCTTAGCCGGTGAAGACTGCACCTCGGTCGGCTTGCGCTTTATAATTACGATGAAACGACGCCTCCTTGTTTGAGGATCCAAACTCACTTTCCGATACATTAAGATTAATAACGTATAAATGACTGCGCTTGTACTCATGCAAAAGTGTACATGATTATATATAAATATTTATATATATATACGGCTATATGATTAATCAGCGCAAAATATTATGTAGGCACATTTTAACATATGAAGATAATTATTCGCAATAGAAAATATAAATGTATACCACAAACATGGGCTAGCTTTTAGGCTACCTATTCGCTGAACAAAAACGACCGCGTCGAGTAAGAGTATTTTGATAATAATAAAAGCACTGAGCACTCACAGCCAAGGGACATTGTCGACTTATTAATTACATTCAACGTTTCACTGTGTGAATAACTATTTCCGTACTTCGTCCGTCTGATGCGAATGACTTCATGCGAGGAACAGCAGCCAATAACCGGACATTGGCACTTTAAATTCTGTCCCGGGTCATTCAAAGCGCACAGCCACGTGCTATACTGAAGAAAGAGGAAGAGGCTTGATGGAATCTAAAGACCAATGTAAAGCTCATTCTGGTGAGTGCTCCTTTAGCGTACTCTTAACTATTACAAATCTTATGGAGTAGCATGTGGGGTAACGACCATCAAATGCGGGTTTACCTTTTAATGTAAATCCAGAATCTACTTTATATTTGATGCATATATGTGGTGTAGGCAACTGTATGTTTATGGGATATAAATGCAGTAAATGCAACAAGCAAGGAATCCTCAGAAATGACCGTGTGTTGTATTACACTGTGCTCAGATAGGCTACCTGTGAATACAATGTTTTTATCTGATTTGCAACATTTTAGGTGAGTGGATAAAAATGATTTTCTTTTCTGTATTCTCTAGAGATCTCTACATCTTTGCGCCTTTAGGTTTAAAACAGACCATGCCAGCATGCGTCAGACCATTATAGCCTAAATGTTCACCTTCTACTTTCGACCTGTAGTTTCACGAGTGGGTCGAGCGACGAGTGTTGTCTGGTGTAGTCTATGCCTTTAAGAAATCCACTCGGAGACTCTAGATTTACTTGGATTGGGTTTGTTAGATAGCCGCTTGGCGCCAGTCGGCTGACGTACCACAGTAAGAACCGTCTCTTGTCAGTTCATATTTACTCCAAAATCATCTAACGGTGCACTCCAACCCCCCCTTACCATTCACGCCAAAGTTTTGACTTGTTCTTGCTTTCTTCTGAAAATGACTTATGATCTTTATAAGTTGGCATGCAAAAGTATGCTACTTTTTGACCAGATGTCAGATCGAATATGCATGAATAGGTATTTCCAAAACGCACCAATGTCCAATCTCCGTGTTTGTACGGACGGATTCAACCAGTTGCGGAATGTTGTCACTTTTACACTTCAATACAAATCAGCAGAACACGATGAAAGGCTGTAGCTATGTTTAACCCTTCCTGCGCCAGAGAGGACATAAAAGACACACGGACTGATGCAAAAGGAATGCTTATATTAAAAGCAATGCTGTTACGTTCAAATAAAACGCAAAATGCGCAGCTAGCTAGAAACATATATTTGTAACTTGTATTTAAAACGTTTAAGATGACGTATAATATCTATGTTTTTTGTTTTAGTTTCGTGATTTGAGATATCTATTTAGACATAAAGCGGTATTACTCCAGACCATTATGTATAGCTGACTGATCTTAAACATGTCATTAAAATAGCCAATAGACCTTTGTAAAATGTTTGAGCTGTATTAGATTTTTTTTTCGAACACGTTGAACATGAATCTTGTTTAGCCTAAAGCATAAAGAAGAAAAAAATAATAATTAAGAATTGGCCTATCTATTAAAAATATATATTAAGGAAGCTGAATTACATATCCACACCAATGCATTGCATAATAATTTGCACCGTAAAAAAAGATCGAGACAGAGAGACAAATAGTGCTAGACACTTGTTGCTCAAGTCATGTGTGAAAGACCAAAAAGAAAAAAGAAAAGGAGCTCAAATGGATTTATTAATAACCCGACAGTAAAATATGGGCTATGCACGATTTTACAAAACAGGTGTGATATTTAGGTGAAATTGAATTCTGTTGCCATGGCTTGCTTTTATTTATTTATTTTTTTATAATAATTTCACTAAATAAAAATGTATACTTATTATATTACCGCACTGCAATACAAATGGAATAATTTCAATGTGTTTGCTTTTATGAAATGAAAAGTTTAGCCACATTGCAAACGAAATGGTAAAAAAGTATTAACAGTAGTTTAATGCAATATGTTTTATAGTGAAGCGAAAATGAAGTCAAGCTAAAACATCCATGAATTCAAATGTCTGATTCAAGAAAAATAAACCCACATTTATCATTCGCTGTTGCATTATGCCATTTGGCCCTATAAGGTGTAAACTACATATTTTGATCAAATGCATTGTTCAAATTAATTTTGCGAATGACCACGCCAATTTGACAAAAGTTTATAATACATTTTTAGAATAAATCACATTTTAAGAGAAGAAATAGAATACTTTATATTCTTTGTTTTATTATATTTGTAACCTGGCACTGAAATGACCTTTTCTACTAATATTCAGCAGCTTAGATTACCTGGTAAATATGAAATATTATTTATTAGGATTTACAGATTTTATGTATGTGAAGTAGAAACTTGTTGAAATGTGGCTAATCAATAGTAGCTATTTGTTTGATCTGTGGACTTAAACTTCGACAAAGTCTGATTTGGATTGGAAAGAGATTAACCACACATGAGAAGAATGGTAATGGTTTTCTATGTATATACTAAAGGAAGTAATCACATCAACAATGTCTCTGCAATTACGCCAGATTTATTTTTCCTGCCGAACACATCTAAACCGACAAGAATGTAATCATGCTGAGCTCTTATCACACACGACTAAAAACCGTTCATGCTGGTAAACTTCTCACTGCACTGCCACTGTATTGCCAAAACAACGGGGCATCGAAAAACCGATGACCACTTTTAATCTGCATGAAATTATCGGCGATAAAGCTGATCAGAAATGTTCCTGATGCGTTATAGGAAGACATAGTATGGAGTCTCTGTGGACATCATTAGTTAAAAATAGCCTAGAGTCAAACTTTTATGCATGATCAGCTTCTGTTAGCTTTTGTGTCCTTGAGACGGTGTCCGCTGAAAGACAATGTGTCTAATTGTGCTTCCATGGTTCAATGGAAATTAATATGTTCCTGCAAAAGATAACACAACCCTTTTCAATACCTTTCACGTATATGAAACTAGAGGATCCTCTAGGGCTGATCATTAAATGAGCGTTGCTCTTTTTTTCTGCCTTTACATTGTTGCTCCTTCTTTTCATCTTTTCATCATCTCTCCCCATCTCTCTGCATCATCTCTCCTGCTATATTTAGCCAGTAGACTGAGGCCTTGGCGCCAGGCCGTTTAAGACCTGTCAAAGTCCCTCATATTTCCCCTTGTCACATATAGCCTATACCCAGCGCCTCCACCAGCTATAGCAGCCCCATCTCTCCTACTCTTTTCTGCCCAGCTTCTTACTACTGATGCACACAACCTGTTTCAATTTCACCACATCCCCGTTTTTTTTCATTTGGACAGTGGATTTGATATGCTCGTGCTTATTTTACCAAATCATACAATTAGCTCCTCGCATAGCCCATTTTGTCTCACCGAACCGAATCAGCGGAATCTCTCGTGCCATTTCCTCTGGACATTCTGTATGTGATTGATGCAAAACAACAGATTTACAGACAGCTCTGGTGTAACGGTCCACTCGCCCGCTACCTTCCCTCTGCCCAAAAGTGAATTGGCATAAATGCTGCATAAATCTTAAAATTCACTCCTTGTAACTATATAACACGTTTTGTAACACACACACACACACACACACACACACACACACACACACACACACACACACACACACACACACACACACACACACACACACAGAGCTATCATTATGCGGACTCTCTATAGACATAATGCTTTTTATACTGTACGAACTATAGATTATATCCCTTAAACCTAATCCTCACACACAATTCTTAAAAAAAAATTCAATAAAACAATGTTTTGTATAGTTCGTACAGTATAAAAAGCATTATGTCTATAGAGAGTCCGCATAATGATAGCTCTGTGTGTGTGTGTGTGTGTGTGTGTGTGTGTGTGTGTGTGTGTGTGTGTGTGTGTGTGTGTTACAAAACGTGTTATATAGTTACAAGGAGTGAATTTTAAGATTTATGCAGCATTTATGCCAATTCACTTTTTTTTAAGTTATTTGAATTATGGGGACACTAGAAATGTCATCATAAATCACATTTATAGCATAATACCCTTGTAATTACCAGTTTGTAACCTAAAAAATAAAAAATGTCCTCGTAAACTACCCCAAACTGCCCACACACACACACACACACACACACACACACACACACACAAAAACATGTACACACACAATAGATTATTGATTGCTCTTCGATATTTTTGGCAAACATTTGTGTAAATTACTGCTTTTACAAGACATAGGCCTATATGTGTGAATGCGAGTTTCGTCTTGTTATCTCTATCAGACATTTATGGTTCTATATTTTAATAATATATAGTGATAGTAATAAAGGTCTTCGTTTCAGTAAGGACTCTGGCTGGTTCGGACAAACTTGGTGTCATAAATTAAGAGAAACAGCAAGATAAGAGTCTAGTCAATAGCCCACTAATATCATGACCAACAATCAAACTGAAAAAGCATAGAAAATCACATATATATATATATATACAATTATATATGTATATATTTTAAATATATATATTTTTTTAACACTCTAGGTGGAAATAGTAAATAATATATGCTATGTTTAAGAAGCCTAAATATTAAATAGGTTAATAATAAGAAAATATTTCGATATTTTTACCCAAAGGTCCTTAAATTAATGTGAATAATTTAGAACTTTCAGAATCCACCCTAAAAGACTAAATCCAGTCAAATTTGCTCTTAAATTACTCTTAAAACCATCACTGATGATAATTCTCCACCTTCGGTGAAGCTACACCTTATTCAGGTAACAGGTGGGGGCGCTCTAAATACCTCAGGGAATTGGTGAAGCCGACATGATTGTGCAGCTCGTTCATGATGTGTCTGTATCATCATCTAACTAACACAACAGCTAAACAACAAAATGATGTCTATTTATTTTTTCCCCCCTCTCTTAATTACTTTTTTTTTTCCTCAAGCAGGAATGGAACACACTTGTGCTTAAAACTTCTATTTATTTCATAGCACATTTTACTAATTGTAAAGGGTTTAAAACACGAAAAACATCATTGCTACTAACGGAGAAACAACTATAACAAGCTCAGTTTCATGATTTCGTTGTAATAGAAACATCCTGTTGATATAACCACATTTTTTTTTCTAACCCTTTACATTTTAATGTCGATATTATCACAAGAAGTAACACCCCATATATATATATATATATATATATATATATATATATATATATATATATATATATATATATATATATATATTGTTTTTCATTAGCCATGAGGCTTGTCAGACTGGTTACACCTTTAAAATCTTACACTGGCATTAGAATTAAAGTAGGTGATTTTTTTGTTTCCTTTATGATCACACACACTGGATTCACTCGGTCCCCTGAGCTTTTGTCTGGTGCTGCTGACCCCATAATTTCCCCTTCAGTGATTATGCCTCATGCTCCATCTTATATGCAACAAGTGTTTCACCTTTTCTGTGACTTCTGTGGTTGATAAAAATTGTTATCTGATGTTGTGATACACCTCTAGATAAAATTATACACACATAGATAGCCTCTGCAGTATATCATTAATAATAATTCAAAAAAAAAAAAATTATAAAAAAAAAAAAAAAAACAGTGAGAAGAAAGTAAAAATAGCCTGTATGTTATTCGCTAAATAGTTCTGTCTTATTTCGTATTCTTTTATTTTCGTTTTGTGGTCCTTATAAATGATCCTGATATTTTAAAAAGCAGATGATTAGCCACCAAAACCGATCAACAAAACATCACGTAGATTTCTTCTTCTAGACTTGTAATTTCTAGTGGACGTTTCATGCACATCTAGGGAATTTCGTTTAATGAAAAGAGTCATCACTTATTCAAGATTAAATTAGATTAAAGATTTCATGCATTGAAATTTTTTGTTTATCACATTGAATCGTAAATGTCGCAGGTAACTTGAACAAAAACCCGTTTTCAATATTATATACATTCATTCAATGTGTTGTTCTCACTTTGTTTTTGTTATTGTTTTCGGATAAAACAGCTGCTTAATATATTCCATATCAGATTCACATTTAGGAAAGTTAAGACTAGTAAAAAGTTTTAACTAGTCCTGTGTAACATTGATAAGGGAAACATCTCAAAATGGGCTAACATCAATATTAAACAGACAAAGCGTCCTCTCAACATCCACCGGCGCTATTCAGTGAGAATTACTTCAAGATAAAGGTGGTTTGTTCTTACTTTAGGTGTCTGTTAGCATACAAACGCCCATCGGTTCGATCAAGCCACTGATGAGATGCTCGTCCAGGTGTTGTGATCCTGACGATAAGTTGATCTAATCGTGGCTATTCAACAGCTAATTGAAAAATACAGTGTGTCACACATGAATGTAAACAGTGACTCTTTGAATCCCCCAAAGCTGTCATATATGATTCACTTCGCTGTATCTCAATAGTTGTGGGGATGAATGCTTTGCACGTCTCGTCTGATTGACAAATAACAAATATTACAACACAAGTGTATGATCCAAGAAGGTATATTGACTATCAATCAACCCACAGCCCCCCAAAACATGTTTTTAAATAGCTGTTTCTTTCTTTTTTTCATGTAAATATATGTAAAATAAAATACAAAAATAAATACATAACAAGTTGCATTTATAAATAACATGCAACAAATAGGCCTAAATAATTAGCAGAACTTCTTAACTTGTTCGTTAGCACTGTATGGATAATATATAATACAATAACGATTAAGTCGTAAATGTTTGGAACTTTTCTGTGCAGGTGAATCGAATTTTATTACATAATATGAAATGTATGATACGTTTTGTTCCCACAGACCTGAGTTTTAACCCGTAATGGCATTCTTCAGAAATACTAACATGTTTAAGGTACATTTTTAGTAGTTACATTTCTAGAAAATGCAATACTGATATGCGTGTCATGAACTTAACTTCCTCTAACATATCTGTTCTTTCTCAAATGCATTTCAGTTGCGAGTTTATCACTTCGAATTAGAAATGTCGCAAGCAACTTTAATAAAGACCCTTCTGTTTTCAATATTATTGACACTCAGTAGGAGTCGTTCTCGATGTATTTACGATACATCTAACACATGTGATAAACAAGGTTATTTAAATAAAATACTCTCTTTGATGATCATTTTATAATTGTGACAGATATTTTGATCCATCTTTATAATGTATAATTATTCTAATTATTCAACATACTCCTGTATTATCTATCTATCTATCTATCTATCTATCTATCTATCTATCTATCTATCTATCTATCTATCTAGTCATAAATGTACATACATTGGCCAAGTAAGTTAGGATCACTACTTTATTTAAATAATGTGAAATGTGAGAATAATGGTAGAGAGAATGATTTATTTCAGCTTTTATTTCTTTCATCACATTCCCAGTGGGTCAGAAGTTTACATACACTTTGTTAATATTTGGTAGCATTGTCTTTAAATTGTTAACTTAGGTCAAATATTTTGGGTAGCCTTCCACAAGCTTCTCACAATACATTGCTGGAATTTTTGCCCATTCCTCCAGACATGGTGTAACTAAGTCAGGTTTGTGTGCTTGCACGCGGTTTTTCTGTGCTGCCCACACATTTTCTATCAGATTGAGGTCAGGGCTTTGTGATGGCCACTCCAATACCTTGACATTGTTGTCCAACTTAAGAGGTATGCTTGGGTGAGTGAGTGAGCTTTAATTTCCTGGCTGATGTCTTAAGATGTTGCTTCAATATATCCACATAATTTTCCTTCCTCATGATGCCATCTATTTTATGAAGTGCACCAGTCCTTCCTGCAGCAAAGTATCCACACAACATGATGCTGACACCCCATGCTTCATGCTTGGGATGTGTTCTTCAGCTTGCAAGTCTCACCCTTTTTCCTCCAAACATAAAGATGGTCATTATGGCCAAACAGTTTTTGTTTAATCAGACCAGAGGACATCTCTCAAAAAGGAAGATCTTTGTCCCCATGTTCACTTGCAAACTGTAGTCTGGCTTTTTTATGGTGGTTTTGGAGCATTGGCTTCTTCTTTGCAGAGCAGTCTTTCAGGTTATGTTGATATAGGACTTGTTTTACTGTGGATATAGATACCTGTTTACCTGTTTCCACCAGCATCTTCACAAGGTCCTTTGCTGTTGTTCTGGGATTGATTCGCATGTTTCGCACCAAACTATGTTCATCTCTAGGAGACAGAATGCATCACCTTCTTGAGTGGTGTGATGGCTGCGTGGCCCCATGGTTTTTATACTTGCATGCTATTGTTCGTTCAGATGAACGTGGTACTTTCAGGCATTTGGAAATTTCTTTTGTTTTTCCCATGATGTCAAGCAAAGGTAGTTTGAAGGTAGGCCTTAAATGCATCCACAGGTACACCTCCAATCGACTCCAATTAGCCTATCAGAAGCTAATTGTCTAAAGGCTTGACATAATTTTCTGGAATTTTCCAAGCTACTTAAAGTCACAGTTAACTTTGTTTCAGTTTATGTATATTTCTGATTCACTGGAATTGTGGTATAGTCAATTAAAAGTAAAACAATCTGTATGTAAACAATTGTTAGAAAAATTATTCGTGTCATGCACAATAATTTTATATATTTAGTCATAACAATAAACTATAGTTTACCAATATGGAATCTGTGGAGTGGTTAAAAAAAATCTGTTTTAATGACTTCAACCTATGTGTATGTAAACTTATGACTTCATCTATCCGTCCGTCTGCCATCCCATCAGTTGATATTCAGTTACTAGAGATGCATAAACTCTAATGTGAGGAGACCAGCAGCTGTGCCGGAAAATAGAAGGTTATTGAATGGAGGCCATTCCCATTGGGATGTATAGAGGATTTAGAGGGTGTTTTTGAACAAACAGCCACAAAATCTTAAATTGACTGCCAACAAGCCTTGAGAGATTGACTCATGTGTTTCAGTTCCACAGTGACTTAACAGCAGACGGTTTATAGATAAATGTTTTTTAAACCAATCATGCAAATTTGCACAGCAGCTTTCTGAACCCGAGAGGAGGAAACCTCTGACACACTCTCACTGAAATGTGTGCTGTCTTCTATTGCTATTTATAGGAGGACGCTCCAGTGATAAGGTGGCACTGGCGGTCTGGAGGTGGAAAGAAAAAGAGGAACGAGGGCTGATATTACCAGACTGAGTGTGAGGCCTGCCACTCTTCTCCACACAATCTAGATGGCCAATACATATCGGCTTTGAGACATTATGCGCAGCCGTGCTATATAAGTACAGTGTTTGTGTGTTTAGGGTGCTTACGGTGGGACATGGAGACTTCGCACCTCCTGTGTTCTCCTTGAATGGTTGAGAAGAGGCCTGAAGATGGTGAGGAATACAAATTTATAGTAACAGGTGAAACAAAAATATTTTCTGTTCTTTGCATGTATCATATATATTTGCTTGTTTGACGCCGCACAATAAAGATCACTATAATCACACAACAAAGGCTTTGTGAGTGGTTTTGTCTGCCAGGTGGGCATTAAGTCAAGTTGCATAATATTAAGTAAGTTCTTAGAAGAAAAAGACACATCAACAGGTTTGCCCTGCTTCTCTGATAGCAATACATCAGTACAATAACTCAAAATGACAAGTAGTAAAGCTGTATTAAGTAATGAGATGTATTATTGCTTTCAGCATTTCAATATCCATTATACAGTCTTTGTAGTTTCAAAACTGAAAGAGCACAGTTATAGAACTTTGACATTTGTGCAGCTGAAAAATTCCTCATGAAGTTACACAATGCACAGCTGGTACTGAAAATGTAGCAGCATTAGATAACTATAAATAAACTTTTCTATATAACATAGTGAAACAATGCAATTAAAGCAGTGATGGAGGGAATCTAAGACAACAATACCTGTGGACATTACTGTAGGAGGTAAAGATTATTTTAAAAAATCAGTTACCTAAATAAAGGCAATGATTTAGATTTTTAGCCTGTGTCTCAGATTTCTATCATAATTTAAATGCAGTTTTTTTTTTATAGCAAATATAGGATGAAAAAGCAAGGCAAGTTAACAAGTTTGTGAGAAAGTCAAAATGCACATATTGTATTAAACAAACACCAAATGTATAGAATCATTAATTTCACTTGCCTAAATTCCTATTTCATGAAAATATTACTTCAGTATAATAACAAAAAATCCTGTAGTCCATACAAAGCATGTGCACTGCATTCACACATCAAATCATGCCAACTTTGCCCATTATCAATTATGGTGAACAAACCATGACACGTTTCCTCTCCAGATACCAAGCTACTCAGGTTTTCAACATGCACCGAACTGTCAGCCAGCACTTTTTAAAGGAATATGCTGTGTTCAACGACATTTATTTTGACTTGTCCCTCCTTTTCTTTAAAAAAAGAAAGGCTGGATGAGGCATTTACAATGGAAGTGTATGGGGCCAATCCGTAAACAAATGCTTTTTTAAAAGAAAAGGAGGGACACATCAAAATAATTGTTTGTGCGAAACAACATTATCCACAAATGATGTTGGTTTAGCTTAACTTATATTGAACATGGAATATTCCTCTAAGCTTCTTGACAAACGGATGACTGCACATTCTTTTTAGCAATTTCATAACTCTTGTATTAGCTTAATTGGTATTCATCAATAGTTGTGTGTAAACTTGCATCACGTCAAGAAAAATTATTCTAACTGAATAATATAAATTGGTTAAGCAAATAATTATTATATTGATTATAATGATGATGATGTGTGAGGGGACATGATCCATAAGTTTATCTAATTCCTCTTATGAGCTAAATTAAATTTGCTGTGGATATCCGAGTGTACCACTGTTGAATACCAGCCTTGCACACAGCCAATAAACCAATTCAACATGAAAACAATACATTGGTAAACAAAGGTCCCTTCTAAAAAAAAGAAAATGCAATAAATCTCACATTTATCCATAATTTGAAATGCATTTAAAAAATAAAAAATTAACTTTAAATAAATAATAAAGAAATCACAAATAAGTGAAAGAAAATCACGTCCCCAGAAGAAAACAGATTAAAACAGATTAAAACACTATTTGTCTGAATATGATTAGCAACACGTGTTTCTTTTATGAACAGATCTTAAGCACTAAAGTATTTTTCTTAACATCAGTACATACAAACATCATTGGAAGGCAGTTCTGCTTTTAAAAAGGAAACGGTTTTAATTGTGCTGCAACTCAGTCGTCACTTTGACTCATTTGCTTCAATGTAATGATTTATGACCTCAAGCTTAAATCTAGGTAATCAGGACGCAGATTTGGTGGACATATACACTCTCTACAATAAAAGACTCATACACACGCTCAAAGAATGATTAATAAAAATGGCACGTTTTCTGAAACTTACGACTCCATCAATCCCTCCTACAGTACATCAGACCAGCGTGCTCTCTCTCTCTCTCTCTCTCTCTCTCTCCTTCTCTTAAATGAAAGCTACATCACATTAACTTCTTGATCTACAAACATTGTGAAATGACAATAAAGCATCTTGTTAGTCAGAAAATGAAATTCTAGTCTGAACTCTGGTCCTGATTGAGCATTGTTTTCCTATATCTGTGCATGCCTGGTTCGATTAAAGAAAAAAAAATCCACATTTCAAATAACAGCCATTGGAGCAAAGATAAGCCGAGAACACTTGGTAGAGAGACAGAGATTGAGAGAGTGGAGACTCTCTGATGTGGTTGTACTGTCAAGATTGTCCAAAGCCAAAAAAGAGGCTTCCTTGGGACTGAGATGAGCACGGGACAGCTGGTTTTAGGGGAATCCGGTGGGGTACAGGCTCAGGGGCTGGCTCTCATTGGTGGGGAGAGGGGACCGGTAGCCTTCGAAGTTCTGGGGAATGCTTCCACTGGTGGAACCTGAGCTATTGCTGAGTGTCTCGATGCTTCCCTCCCTCTGCAGTTCTGCTGCATTAAAAAAATGAAATGGAGAGCATGAAGACACAGGCACAGAACATTACATTTCAGGAATATCCACGTGCATTCATAAAGGAAACAATTCACTGCAATGCTTAATGTCATCACTGTAAAAATGTGCCTAAAAAATCTTAACTAATGTGACAGAATTGTTCTGAGATCTAAAAAGTAAATTTTTACTTGCCATTTTTTACCAGGAACACTTCTGATGATATATTGTTGGAAAAAGAGAGACAGATCCTAAAAATAGCCTTGATTATAAAGTATATAATGATGCTGCAACTCTCAGAACAATGACACGACTGTTGAAACAGGGTAAGAAACTTCGCTTTGGAAAAATATCATTCACTGTATAAAGAAAAAAGTATGGTTCATTTAAAGTAAATTACAAACCAAGATTAAAAAGAGGTCTCATGAGTAAAGGCCATGGAAATTATTAGCATTTGACTATATCTGACACATTTACATAAGTACGATGTTTGATTAATGAGCATTTGTCCCTGACAAATAATACAAAATTGAAATTGGAAGCAAAATTTGATTAAAACTCTAATAACAATAAAACAAATAGCCTCTCATTACCAAACATGGACCTTAAAGGGATAGTTCAGCCAAAAATCTGAAATCTGAACTTAGAAGAATATCTCAGCTCTGTAGGTCCATACAATGCAAGTGAGTGGTGACTAGAACTTTCAAGCCCCAAAAATAACATTATTGCAGCATAAAAGTAATCTACACTCACCTAAAGGATTATTAGGAACACCTGTTCAATTTCTCATTAATGCAATTATCTAATCAACCAATCACATGGCAGTTGCTTCAATGCATTTAGGGGTGTGGTCCTGGTCAAGACAATCTCCTGAACTCCAAACTGAATGTCAGAATGGGAAAGAAAGGTGATTTAAGCAATTTTGAGTGTGGCATGGTTGTTGGTGCCAGACGGGCCGGTCTGAGTATTTCACAATCTGCTCAGTTACTGGGATTTTCACGCACAACCATTTCTAGGGTTTACAAAGAATGGTGTGAAAAGGGAAAAACATCCAGTATGCAGCAGTCCTGTGGGCAAAAATGCCTTGTTGATGCTAGAGATCAGAGGAGAATGGGCCGACTGATTCAAGCTGATAGAAGAGCAACTTTGCCTGAAATAACCACTCGTTACAACCGAGGTATGCAGCAAAGCATTTGTGAAGCCACAACATGCACAACCTTGAGGCGGATGGGCTACAACAGCAGAAGACCCCACCGGGTACCACTCATCTCCACTACAAATAGGAAAAAGAGGCTACAATTTGCAAGAGCTCACCAAAATTGGACAGTTGAAGACTGGAAAAATGTTGCCTGGTCTGATGAGTCTCGATTTCTGTTGAGACATTCAGATGGTAGAGTCAGAATTTGGCGTAAACAGAATGAGAACATGGATCCATCATGCATTGTTACCACTGTGCAGGCTGGTGGTGGTGGTGTAATGGTGTGGGGGATGTTTTCTTGGCACACTTTAGGCCCCTTAGTGCCAATTGGGCATCGTTTAAATGCCACGGCCTACCTGAGCATTGTTTCTCACCATGTCCATCCCTTTATGGCCACCATGTACCTATCCTCTGATGGCTACTTCCAGCAGGAAGTATGCACCATGCACCATGTCACAAAGCTCGAATCATTTCAAATTGGTTTCTTGAACATTACAATGAGTTCACTGTACTAAAATGGCCCCCACAGTCACCAGATCTCAACCCAATAGAGCATCTTTGGGATGTGGTGGAACGGGAGCTTCGTGCCCTGGATGTGCATCCCACAAATCTCCATCAACTGCAAGATGCTATCCTATCAATATGGGCTAACATTTCTAAAGAATGCTTTCAGCACCTTGTTGAATCAATGCCACGTAGAATTAAGGCAGTTCTGAAGGCGAAAGGGGGTCAAACACAGTATTAGTATGGTGTTCCTAATAATCCTTTAGGTGAGTGTATATCACTCCAGTGGTTTAATATATGTCTTCTGAAGTGATGCAGTCATTTTGGGTGAGAAACAGATAATTTAGCAGATATTTAAGTCCTTTTTTGCCATAAATCTACACTTTCGCATTCTGAAAGTGAAAGTAAAAGTGGAGATTTATAGTACAAAAATACTGAAATATTGATCTGTTTCTCACACAAAGTGACTGCATCACTTCAGAAGACATATATTAAACCACTGGAGTCATCTGGATTACTTTTATGCTGCCTTTATGTGATTTTGGAGCTTCAAAGATCTGACTACCATTCGTTTGCATTGAAAGGATCTACAGAGCTGAGATATTCTTCTAAAAACCTTTGTTTGTTTATAGCAGAAGATAGAAAATCATCCACATCTGGGATTGCATGAGGGCGATTAAATAATTAGATTAATTTTAGGTGTACTAGCCCTTTAATACTTTGAACTAAATGTGTTGCATCAAAAGACAATGAGAATGATTGACCACACAGACATCCCCTACTTACGTTAATACTGACTGCATAAAAATATGCTAAGGAGGAAATAGACACACAAAATGATGTCTTTATGGGCATGATGGTCTATTGTTAATCTATAAACCACTGAGTGCAGTTACTTTGTTATCCTTGTACACCGTTTATCATACATCATGACGACAAAGCAAAACTGGACATTTGAAAAAATGGTTGTTCCTCAGAAAATACAGCTAAATATGCTAAATATTCTTAAAGAGTAGTTAGAGAAAGAGGAGATCAAATGCAATAAATTTAGATTTTGAGATAAAATATAATTGGCTCTTTTTTTCTTTGCGCACAAAAAAGTAGAATAAAAAAATGAAGGATAAGAAAGCTAACTAAGCATGTACAATGACGTAAAATATAACTAAAAATAAAACGATAAATTTTTGTGGATGTTACATGTTGTTAAACATTATCCAATGTACACAGAGTCGCACAACAGCGTGGACACATAACTGCTGTGATATATGCGGTGTGCTGAACATACGTCAGGTGAAGACTGGTCAAGTCCATCATTTTGAATTTATTATCTGGTTTGTATGCAGAACTTCTCAAACACACACAGCACGGTGCTAAAATGATAGCAGGGACCGGGTGGCCACATTCCCCCTTGATGATTTGCGCTGGTGGGGGAGGAGAGGTACTATTTGTTTGCTTTAGTGAGAGTGCAGGGTGACAGGTGCTCGTAAATCCTGTTCTACAGGCTCAAAGTGAAAGAGACTGTGACTCTGCTTTCCCTTGTGTGCCCAGCAGATAGCACAGACACACAGTGTGGCATGGACAACACTTGCTCGGCGCAAACAAACACCCGTTATATGATGCCGCTCAGCCTTGTAGCAATTAAAGGCAGGGCGCAGATGGTCAGGGCCCACACCTGGACCAGAGAAATTCGCTGTTGTGGACCGCAGGCGGCTTGTGTTTGTTTGTGAATCTGCATGTAATAGAGAGCCAGCGGCGATATGTTTCCGCTTCAAACAGTGTTCTTGGCCTTGCAGAGTAAATAATGATGCCACACACACACACACACACACACACACACACACACACACACACACACACACACACACACACACACACACACACACACTTGTAGTGTTTCCATGTTTTATGGGGACTTTCCATAGACATAATGGTTTTTATACTGTACAAACTTTATATTCTATCCCCTAAACCTAACCCTACCCCTAAACCTAACCCTACCCATAAACCTCACAGAAAACTTTCTGCATTTTTACATTTTCAAAAAACATAATTTAGTATGATTTATAAGCTGTTTTCCTCATGGGGACCGACAAAAAAATTTTTGGGTTTTACTATCCTTATGGGGACAATTGTTCCCCACAAAGTGATAAATACACGCTCTCACACACACACACACACACACACACACACACACACACACACACATACACACACACACATGTTGTGTTTCCATGTTTTATGGGGACTTTCCATAGACATAATGGTTTTTATACTGTACAAACTTTATATTCTATCCCCTAAACCTAACCCTACCCCTAAACCTAACCCTCACAGAAAACATTCTGCATTTTTACATTTTCAAAAAACATAATTTAGTATGATTTATAAGCTGTTTTCCTCATGGGGACCGACAAAATGTCCCCACAAGGTCAAAAATTTCGGGTTTTACTATCCTTATGGGGACATTTGGTCCCCACAAAGTGATAAATACACGCTCACACACACACACACACACACACACACACACAGTTATCAGTTACACACACACAGTTATCTAAATGAGGACATACAATAGACCTTTATTGTTTTCAATAAAAACTAATTCTAATCAATATAAACTAACCCTAAAATATTCAGATTTCAATATTGATTCATATGGGTATGTTTCAGATATAATTTCTATTGCTTACATATGAAAGGAATTCTCTGCTAGCTAAAGCTGTTAATTATATAAGGGATCTTCTAACTAGGTACTTTAGGTAATTTTACTAATTATATTTTATTAGTTTTTATCATTTTGGTCACATTTTAGCTTTTAAAAATGAAGAAATCCAAGTTATCAATCAATAAATATTTTTTATTGCATATATTATTTTGTGTTACATGTTTATTGTTTAATAACATAATTTTTACTATTTAAAGGTAATTACATTGATTTGTTGAACACATGTTAAAAACCAGTTCAGTATTTTAAGAAAGATGACATTTCTTTAAACAGCGTCTGTTGACATTATTCGATGACAAATGGATCTCGTCTTTGGACACACATTACACTGAACGACTTTTACTCTCATCACACTGTGAAAGGATCTCGCTGCTGAATACTTCACCACTAAACTACACAATCATTGGTGAGTGAAATCTAAACATTTACCAGCCAGTTACCAATACACATTTTAGTCGCATAGCGTGAAGTTTGGTTGCTAACGCAAGTGATTGCCTCTAATTGAAGTAGAGGTTTGCGCATAGAGTAAAAGATTGATCTTGGGATTTAAGAATTGATATAAAGATCGTTCAAATGAAGATAGCGATGCATTGGAAACATTTATTTATTTTACCTACCCCTATATTATTAATTTTATTCTAAATATTTAGTGTACAAAAAGTCCCGGACACTGCTGTTGCACAGTAATGTTTCGTTGCGTTGCAAACGTTTCTGTTTTAATACATTTGAAGTATTCTTTGCAAGAAATAGCAGTGTGAAACTTTTTTTATTTCCTCATCAGTTTTTTTCGTACGCATCTGCTGGAAACCAATCAGGTGTGCGATCTGGGGGTCCTTTTTATTTTATTAAGAAAAAATAAGTATTTGCTTTATTTTTAATTCAATATTCTAATTGAGGAACTCCTGACTGATGCTTCCATCTGTGCTGTTTTTCCATTGTTTTTCTATATAAACATGCAATATATATATATATATATATATATATATATATATATATATATATATATATATATATATATATATATATATATATATATATATATATCAATCACTGTTTTTCAGCAGCTCGCGCAGGAGCGCTATGTTTTTTAGATGGCGTGTCAAGTTAAAATTATTTTAAAAAGTGCATCTTGAGACACCTGCGTTCTGTTCTAATGATGCATTGTTGACTAGCTTTTTTTAAGCACAAGAACGCTACAACTTTGGATAATTCAAAAATAAAGAAACATTAAAATGTATGAAAGCGACAAAAGGAAGGGATGTTTTGTCAGATTTGGCTTACCTTTGGGAACAATTTAGTCCCTAAACTATAGCAAAGAATAAACACACACAATATCTGCTGCAGTGAGGGGTGAAGCTCTGGCCAATTCTGCTTACATGTACTTCACATCCATTGTATTTACATATTGTACATTATCTCAAGCAACAGCCTTCTAAATTAAATACACTAAAACACAAACACACTAAATATAGGCTCCCCTTGAAATTGCATCTTGGATCATACATGCATTACAGATGTTGTTGATTGCTTTCTTGTGTTCAGCATCACTGCAGTCCCATCTGATTGTTCTGTGGGTCCTGCGGCAGCACCACAGCAGAAACAAGGCTCCAGCAAAACACTATCAAACAGGCTGGTTTTGGGCAGTAAACACCAGTCCACCATGGCATCGACATTTCAAGATTGTAGAATTCTGTTTGTTGTGGGTAACCAGCACATGCTTACACATTAGACTCACTAAGTAAAGAACACGAATGAGTGACGGAGAACATGCGGCGTGCATGCAGGGGGTTTCAGTGGCCAAGAGTGAACTGATCATTAGAAGGGAATGAAACGGGATCAAAGCAAATAAAGAGCCCTTAATTCAGGCTGCTGTGCCAGTGTATATGCCAATGAGAGAGTGGACCCAATTTGTGCCCCCATAATGAGGGAGAGAGGTGGGTAAACGGGTATTGGGCTTAACTTAGCCTGATGTTCTTATCCTTTAAGAGTTAAATTTTTTTTTTTGCACTTTAATTGTAATGTGGCAACAGCTGGCTTTAATTATCACTCTCTTGTCATCATCTTCTCCAGGTCATATGTTTGTGGCCCACATGATAAAAGCATTGAGACACAGACTACCATTCAAAAGTTTGGAACCACCAAGTCATTTTAATATATATATATATATATATAGGGTTGGGAGGGTTACTTTTGAAATGTATTCCAATACAGATTACAGAATACATGGCTCTCATCATGACGTTTGGTCATGAGACGTGCAAGAACCAATGAGGATTAAAAGGGTTAGTTCACCTAAAAATGAAAATTCTCTCATCATTTAATCACCCTTAATGTCATCCATATGACTCCACTGGTTAAATAAATGTCTTCTTAAGCGAAAAGATAGCTTTTTCTGCAAAAAAGATCAATATTTATGTACTTTTTAACTATAAATCATCGCTTCCAGTCAGCAGCAGTACAAAAGTTTGACGTTATCACGTTAGCAAGAAATAAGGTGTATGTGCGACACACACGGAAGAGCAGCGCTGTTTACAACTGAGTAGGATGTGCTCACCTTGGATGTCTCTACCTTGAGAAAAAAAGTTAGATTATGTCCATAACGTGCCAACGCGAATACATCACATGAGAGACCGCTTGAACTCCGCCCTCTCGTGAACGCTCATATGGGTACTGACCGGAAGTGATGATCGTTTCACTTTAGAAGACATTCATTTAAGCAGCGGAGTTGTATGGATGACGTTTATGCTGACTGTCTGTTTTTTTTGGTGATTCAAAGGTCTAACCACCATCTGCTTTTTAAGGACCTACTGTGCTGAGATATTCTATTTTTCTGCAAATGTGTTCTGCTGAAGAAAGAAAGTCATACACATCTGGGATGGAATGAGGGTGAGTAAATGATGAGATCATTTACATTTTTGGGTGAACTAATCCCTTTAATGTTATTGATGTCGACGCCACATTGGATTCAGTGCTGTTTACATAGTTTCTCAGTGATTAAATGAAATAAATCATGCTCTGTTCATCATAAAAAGTGATCGTATGCCTTCAGAAGACTATGAATGTGATGAATGGACTACTTTTATCTCAAATGAGATATTATATAGACCTTTACTATTTAATTCCTTTGATTCCTTATTGAGCACAAGGGAAGTTGCTCATAAATACAACCTAAACAATACACACATAGAGACACACAATGTTGATAGTTCTTTCACAGCCCCTGCGCGATTATCCCTTAAATAAAAAAAGCTGGCATTACGGAAGTCATCCTCTTAAAAGGTGGGCATTAGCAACACCCCAGCTGAAAGACTTTAGAGGCATAGTAAGTGCGGATGGGACAATATTGCTGAGACATGGCTTCATCCTTTATCCAGTTTACTAATTCTGTCAGGGCTATTAAAAATATGTTTGTGTGTGTGTGTGTGTGTGTGTGAGACTCCTTTCCGGACTGGAAGCAACAGAGATGCCTGGACTGCAGACCGAGGCCAAAGAGTCTAGAACCTTCCAGTAAGGATGGAATGCAGGAATCACACACGTTTACTTAACTATTTAAATGGGGTCATACCATAGACACTTATTGTTTAAAAAAGAGCTAATTATAATTTCTGTAGACTCATCTTAACCATACCTCTAAAAGAAAACGTTTTTGTTTTATTTATAATGTATTTAATGTATCAAAAGAGAGTATTTGTCAGATTTGGCTCACTTTTGTGGACAATTCTGTCCACAAACTATAGCTAAGTATGTACACGCCCACATGTGAAATTCTCCATATTTCATGGTCATTACTGAATACTTTCAGAGTTGTGCAGGTAAAGGTGGCCAGCCCTCATTGTGCTTTCAATTACTCCTAATGAAAACCTACTGTAACCTTCCCTGCCCTGCACATACCATCCTCCAGCATAAACACCCAGATAGGGCACATTTCTCATTTACTCATTAGAGGCAGAACCGTGCTGTCGGCAGAGGCCACGGTGATGCGTGTGAAGGATCAGACATCCGCTTGCTGCACGTGGACAGCTCGGAGGCTTAAGCATCCAAGATAAACCTCTGATGGTACATTTTCCAATAAGAAACGTTTTTAGAAGAGTCATGATATCTTCTTTAGTAGATGATTTCTTTGATTTAAATCGCTACAATTTTTAAATTGTGTCTCTTCAGTGAGTGTCAAACTATCATTCTTATGAAGGCATATGGTGATAAAGCATCTGAAATGTTATTATCTTTTTCATCTGTTGCATGTTCACGAGTGCACGAGAGAAGCTCATGCACTCATGTTACAGTTGCATGCACTTTTTAGCACTAAACAACAGAAGTTCTTGCATGAACATTTAAGCCACTATGAACGAGCTTCTCTCACAGCGATCATACTGTAAATGTACAGCAGATATAAGATTATACTAAGAAATTACTTCAAATTTGGATAGTTTCTAATCAAAACTTATTGTGTGTCTTCAGAATACTTGGAATATGAAAATTGAGTTTCATGGACTACTTTGGGTGCTTTTTAAGCTTTAAACTCCTGAGACCCCTGCCTGACTTCTGTGTGCATTTTGATTTGTAACAAGTAGCCCCTAATAAACATGCCAACATATTTTTTGGAAAAAATGGTTTTCCTAAAAAATGCACATAACTAAGTTGTGAAATTTGAAATCGTACCAAGCTATAGAAAGACAGATTTATTTTTATCAAATTTTTTATTTTATTCAGGTGTGTTGGTTATTCATGATTTTGAGATGTTACAGGGTTTCTGTAAGTATCATCAAATCTAATTTAATGCTTTTTAATGCCATATTCAGTGCCATAAACGACCCTTGACTAGCCATGGAGATATATATATATATATATTCAAACTATACATTTTTAAAAAACCCATGTACCAATTGTAACTATTCAATTTGACAATGATGCAATGATGATAATCTTGGATATTTGAGAAAATCTACTTAATTTAAATAAACTGTATCACTCTGAACTGAATTAGAAATGACTCAGGAGACATCTTAAAATGTCAAAATGTATTTGCAGATATTTCAAATTTAATTTAACACACCTTCAATGGATGTGTATGATTGGTGCTGAACGGCAGTGTTAAGACACCAGAGCACCTCTGCCTGCAGCGTCGCATTCGAACTAAACGCTGCTCGATGGTCGCTTTATTTTCCTTCGGTTGTGGCTCCGCTGGAAGCGGTGGTCACTTCAGCAGCAGTTGTGGTATTTGTGGTGGTAGTAGAAGTTGCTGAAGAGGTTATTTTGCCGGTCATGGAAAAGAAACTAGACATAGTTAATTGCTGTCTGCCTTTTACAGCCAATTTGTGGCCATCGGACTGCATATGAGATTTAACGGCTCCATGTTGACAACCAACAGGCTGCACCCATGTCCTACATACTTTGTCTTCTTGGAATTTGCACTTCCCCATTTCTTAGCGACTAAATTTACTTTCTCTGTTCTAACTCATCCAGGTCCCAGCCCGCCGCTGTCCAAACATCCGGCATTACGGCAATTTTGCACCAGCCAGAGGCAATTACGAAACTGGTTTGCGTGTTTATCACACCAATGAACATATTTTGCGACAACAAATCGAAGTTATTAATTAAGAAATTTATATTCAAAATAAATTGGTAATATTATTTTTTCAAAAATATCTACATTTTTAATGCATGTAAGAATAACATTTAATGCTTTTTAATGCCATTTAAGGCCTTCATTTTCGCAAAATCCATTTAATTACTTTTAATGCTTTTCAATGCCCCGTTTAAATCCTGTGTTACAGACATTGCATCATAAATTAGCATATCTCATTCGGATTCAAAGTAATGGCCAGCATCATCTAATCACTGTCAACAATGTTAATATAAAATTTGCATGAAAAATTCTGAATCTAAGTACTGATTACCATTGTCCCATGTCTGCCAAACATGTTGAGAGGTCCAAACATCATCTGCAGCCTGAAACAGAACTTTTGATATTAATTGTATATTGAATGCACTTGCATAGAGAGCTATAGGATGCCCCCTTGCTCCCTATTTAGTGAATGACTAAACCTTGGGTGTGCCGTCTTTCTGCACTGGTCTCAGAACTGTTTGAAATTCATCTCATTTTCATCCTAACTCTGTTTACAGCCTCTGAAAGCAACATTTTACAGCTTTTTGATGCATCCATTCATTCTCAATGTGATAATGCACAGTGAATACAGGATATTATAAATGAGCAAATAGTCAATCATTTTCATATATAAATCACTCAAATGTTAAAAATTACTATTTAGATGAAACTAGAGAATCTAATCTTTTGACTCAAACAGGTTTCAATATAAAAACGTAATTAGGTTTCTTAACAGATGTAGCATTGCTGGTGTTTCTCCCAAAGACAAACTCTGCAGTGATCGACGCCATGTTGTTTTTTCACATGACTCCGTATGTTGAAAGTTTAACCCTTTACTGAGCGCACAGAGTCTTCTAAAGTGAGATCAGTTAGTTTTTATTCAATTAAATTATGAGTTGCGTATAGTGTAGCCAAAATACAAAATCCACACACTTGGACGCTGGGTCGCATGAGGTTAAAGTGAGTCACTAGTCGCATTCATACATGCAGCCTTTTCCAGACAGTTACCTACATTTTCCTGATTAGCGGTCATGTGTCAACACAACCTTATTGAAGATACTGGTAAATTTTTGTTATACACATTTGGTATATTTACCAGTAAAGGCAACCCAATGATTTTCCAGTAATTTACCTGTTTGCATGTTTGAACGTGGCTCAAGAATTAAAGTCATTCAGTATTGGAACAACATGAGGGTGAGTAAATTGTGACATAATTTACATTTATGGGTGAACTATTGCTTTAAACCATGTAATGCTGCAATTCTAATAAAGTTATCGCCTGGCAAGTAACTTGCCAAAGCCAATTTTTATTCACATTTTCTGTTTGCCAGTTTTTAATTGGACCCTCACATCTCTTTCTGATAATTACAAAGAAAGAACCTTTATTTAAAATACATTCATGCAAGGTAGACAAAGTCTTCTTTGAGTGCTTAAGTAGAAATGTGTGATGTTCACTCTTTAAATTGTTAAGACAGTAACTTGAGTAATGAATGATACAACTTTCAGTTGTAAAAAATTAATCAGATTTATGACCATCATCACCACCAAGCTGTTTCCATCAAAAGCGGCACCACGGATGGTTACGATCTCGCATTCCTGCCATGTTTCTAACTAGAACACAGTGAGTTGAGTGCTTGCCCTCATGACACACAAATGAAAGCATATTCATGTTCCCCGTGTAATGTCCGAACTCAACAAGGCTCTATCGTAGCATTAACACAGAGGTGTGACTTACCCTCGGCAAAATCATTTATTTTCCCCTCAGCCTTACTCTTTCCATACTAAAATAAAATGAAGGTGATGAATGAGTTGGAATGACTTGAGAAAATGTCCCTAGGAAATGCGAGAGGTAGCATTCTCCTCTGACATACATGATGCTAATGTCTGCCATTTCCGTTATTGCAGTTGTATGAGCTAGTCTGCAAAAGTAGAATGCAAGCTATTATGTTTTTTGAAGTAAGCAAAACTCAAAAGAGCCTATACCCAAGTTACAATAGTATTCAGGAGTTCACGCGGTCTCTCGTGTGACGTATTCGCCTTGGCATGTTATGGACATAATCTCACATGTTCTCACGGTTGAGACATCCAGGATGAGCACACAAACGCACCATTGCGAGTAAACAAACAGATACAAATTCAAATCGAAACCAAAACTGCCGGAAATTCTGCACAGCATTCATCCTACTCAGTTGTAAACAGCGCTGCTCTTCCGGGTGTGTTGCACGTGCGTCTGTTCTCGCGTGAACATGCCAGCGCTATTACTTCACATGCAGGTACTGCTGGCGAAAGGAAGATGATTTATAATTAAAAAGTACTTAATATTTATATTTTTGCACCAAAAGCTATCAATTCACTTTAGAAGACATTTATTTAACCAGCAGAGTCATATGGATGATGTTTATGCTTACTGTCTGCTCTTTTTTGGAGCTTCAAATGTCGGATCACCATCCCCAAAAACATACTGAGCATTTCGATTTTCTTCAAATGTTTTCTGCTGAAGATAGAAATTCATACACACCAGGGATGCCATGAGGGTGAGTAAATGAAGAGATCATTTTAATTGTTTAGATAACTAACCTTTTAAAGGGTTTCAAATCCTTATAGGAATAGATCACCCAAAAGTTACATTTAGCTATGACTTGTTTTCTTATGTGGAACACAAAAAGAGATGATTTAATGAAGATTCCCCTGCATCTTTGCAAAACAATGGTAGATGACAGTGACTCATTTTAAAGTAAAAAAGGACCCAAAAGTATCATATAAGTATTTTATGTGACTCGTGAATAATATTCCAAGTCTTCTGAAGTTGGATGTTAGGTTTTGGTGAGAAACAGCCAGGAATTTTATGAACTTGATGTCCGTTCATGAGCATTATGAGACAATATATATTCGAGAACATGGGTTGGTTGCATTGCTAAACAATGCAAGTACATACATGAACATAAAACATGCATGTGTAATGGACGACATTTTTACTGAATAATGACTTGTCTCTCGGATCCCTTCAGAAGACTTGGAATATGATGCAAGTCTAGGCAAGCACCACTAATGACTCTCAGATTACATATACAGTAATATAATTGGTTTATTTAAAGTATTTCTGAATAGAATATAGTGTTAGCAAAGTTGTAAAATGTCTCATGTCTGTGGAGACAGTTCACTGCTATAAAACACACTGAAAGCAAACAGTCCAGGGCTAAATGTGATCAAAATCCATTAATATAACAAACATGACTGATTCTTTATTTATCAGACTGGCTACAAGTAGACCACGGCCCAGTCAAACAAAATCACTCGGATTCTATGAGCATAAAGAAGGTCTATTACTGCTACCAGAGTAATTGGTTAAATAGTTGCTCAAGGCGCAGGTCTCAAATTTAAGCCAGTGGGATGGAAGGCTCATGCCATTTACAAACCACTCAGGCTGGTGGCTTAATTTGAGTTTTGATTCAATTAGTTGATTTAATTGCTGTCCATATTACTTTATGTCTCTTTGATTGATGGGCCAAGTCAGTGTGACGGCCATGGTGGAACTGTATGCCAAGCCATGCATCTGAAACACTAAAATCCTGGTCAGCACGCGACCGCACGCACACGCACGCACACGCACGCACGCACGCAGGCACGCACGCACGCACGCACGCACGCACGCACACACTTACTTCTCTCTCTCTCTCTCTCTCTCTCAGATTGAGTGAGGTTCATTAAAGCCCTGTAGCCTGAGGAGGAATCCTGCACTCAGCTGGTATTTCAGTGAAAAGCACCATTGCTCTCTCACTCGCCCTGGAGCTCAGCTTGTGTGTTCTCCCAAACACCAACATCACATTAGATCTAAGCTTTCATCTAACAGCCAAACACATAAGGAATAAACAGCAATGCATAAAATCTGGTTTGCATAATTGCCATTTTGCTTTGCATTACTCGGATCATCACTAAGCAATTAAATAATAGTGATAAATTATGTTGTCGTCTTTGAGCACACAATCTGTTAGATCACCTGAAAGAGGCGGAACGCCTCTAGAGGAAGAAAGAGAGAAATGTTTATTCACAGTACAGAGAGCTGTGTGCGTGAGTGCTTTTCTAAGTGTGAGGCCATTAGAGGCAGCAGTGGTGTGTGTGTGTGTGTGTGTGTGTGTGCGCAATGAAGAGAGGCAGCAGCAGAGGTAGCGACAGTCACACTCTCTCCTTCGCTTCATTTCCTCGCACCTCTTTTCACTTTCCTGGAAAGTGCTGCAGTCAGGTCAGTGATATCATATCAGCACGGCAGTGCCTGGACCGTTAACACTGTAACGCCTTTTAGCTACGCCTTTAGAAACCCCTCCATTATGTCCTCTATCACTAATTCATGCAACCTCTTTTACTGATACATATACAGCATACTATATGTGTAGATGTGAAAGGAAAGAGAAGAGAAGAGAAGGAGACTGGGTGAGAAAGAAATACTATCTTTATTAATGTCTTTGAATTATTTTTTTTATTAATATTGTTATTATACTATTTATTACAATTACTGGCTCCTTATTTCATTTTTAGAATTACTACTATTTTTCCTCTACTTTTCATTTATTTTGTTTGTGTATTTTGATGAATTGGCGATATTCAATGAATACAAATGCCAATCAAATATTTTGAAATTGAAAGAGAGAGAGATATATGTTAACTGATGTCTTTTTGAATATTTTTTTGTTTTATATTATATTATATATTCATATTATTATTTTTAATTACATTTAAATTTATTAGTTATAGTTTCTTATCAGTACTTGTGTTGTGTGTAATGATGCTTTGGCAATATTGAATAAACACAACTATGCCAATAAAGTATTTTGCAAACTGAGAGAGAGAGAGAGAGAGAGAGAGAGAGAGAGAGAGAGAGAGAGCTTGAACTTGAGTCAAAGATTAAACGTGTAGTAGATGAGGATTTTAGACCACAGTATTTAATAAGGAACAATTATTCATACTCTTTAGAGTCTAAATGTAGTAAATGCCCTATGAGTCTAGATCAGTTGTGGAATCACAGCTCTGAGCAGTCCCAGCAGTAGAGTAGAGATGTATAGCATGTCTCAGCGACACCTGCCTCTTGCCTCCATTTGCAGGGCTCTCAAATGCCTGCCACTTTCGTCATGTTTCACCAACACCATGTCTAGACATCCTGGAACATCTTTTAAAAGTGCTCCTTCTACCCCCTCAGCTGTCTTTCTTTCTCTCTGTCTTAGCCTAGCTCTTTCTTTCAGAGACACTATTTTCTGACTGTCACTCCCTTGAGCAAGCTGTTAAGTGCATCCTCAAAGAAATTCTACATAAAGCCCACAAGTTGGGATCCTTCAGTTTCTAGCCTGCATCCCAATTTCATTGCCTTTCTTTAGCGTATTTGGAACTAGTTTGTAGCCTAGCAGGGGATAAATGCTAAAAGGATATCCAGGCCCAATGTGTGACAGATTGGGCCTGGATATCCTTTTAGCATTTATCCCCTGCTTTTTTTTGTGATCAGTCATACAGGGAGGGAGAGAAAGAGAGAGAGAGAGAGAAAGAGTGGTTGTCACAGTGTGGGCTTTGAATGCAGGAATTATTCTTCATCGTCTCACCCTGTCGCTGCACATTACTCTCAAACCCTTGGCTGGACTGAAGAGAGTGACCATGGAATGAATAAGTGAGAGCTGAAGGGAGAAAATAATGATTGTGCTCCTGTTTTCACACTTCACTATGCAGCAAATCACTAATGCTACCTCTTTTTCTACTGTGATGTTTCTAGTTCATAGCAGGCTCTTTTAATCAAACCAGCTTCTTTTCCCACAGCAGGAATGAATCAGGTATGTGACAAAGTTATCTAATCATTGAATAGATATAGTCTAGTATTCCTTGCAAATAATTTGGATATGGACTGTGCACAATGTGAATAAACCACTGGTTGAGCCTTTGTTGTGACCATCAGAGGCTATTGCTTCAGTTCTGTGGAAGGGTATAATGAGTACCTGAGTGCTTGAGAACTTGAAAGTGACAGCAATGATTGATAAATAGTTTTTTAACTTTAAAAACAATGGCATATTGGGTGTTATCTTGCTGTCTGATTTGTTAGATTTGGAACAGCAACTGTACACAGACACTGAACACAATCAATCAATCAATCAATCAATCAAATCTAATTATCTTTAAGGTCACAATTGTCATAAAAATATGTCTCACTGCAGAGATGCTGAAAACAAGCACAGATCCATCCATCCATTTATCTATCTCCCTGTGAGAACAACCACAGAGAGTTATCTGTATATTTCTTTATGCATTCATGCCTGACATAGCCTGGTCTCAGAGAATGTGAGTACTGATGTCAGCTACAGCTGAGCCCAATGTCCAGAGCACAACGTCACGGTCAATGGCACAGCAAAATCCCTGAGAGCCACAGGCCCTACACTTAGCAACAACTCCACAGAGGTCAGATCAACACACATGCAGAAATGGATCTAATATCCCTACAATCATGTCCGTCCTCTCTTCTCCTGTCCATAAATGGAGTATCACAGAGCTAGAAGGGAGCCCATTCCGTCAAAGCAAATAAAGATTTAAATGACGACATATGATGTTTTTTTTTAGATATACATGACATGTACACACCTACATGTACCAGGCACTAAAAACATCTCCCAATAATACGTGCCTTTTAACACCAAAGTCTTTCAGCACAAACTCATGGTCTAGTACGCTCCCTTGAACTCCATTGAGGTACTGGGATCAGAGACTGAGCAGACTCAGATTAGTGCTGGGTTTGTTTGTGTAAACCATCGTCCGTGTGCCGAGTATAGGTGGTGGATGATTGATAAGCAGTGTACTAAATCCTTTATGTGGCGGGTGGCTGGGCTGCTGTGCTTTCAGCTGTGCCTTGTTGCTCTAGCGATGGCTATCGCTCGCCATTAAAACAAGCCGGGACATCAAGGTACAGAACGCTCTCTCTGATAATAGCTTGTGATTTGGCAAATTAATACTTGTGACTCGGTCCAAATTAAACAGAGAATATTACTGTCATTAACCATGTAAGCAAACAATGGAGGATTTTCACGAAGCCATGAACATGATCTACCCTGCTGTATGCTGAAATAATACGCCATTACAGATATACAGTGTTCCAGCACTGAAAAAAATCACTGGCAAAATGTGCCTGTTTCAAATCATCAACTCAAGGCTTGTTTAATAAGAGTAGCAGCTTATTCAATGTATTGTTTGATCCAAACCAAGCACAGATTCACTTTCATGCCTAATCTTTGGTCAAACCTCATTGTTCTGTTAGCATACATGACATAAAAAAATAGCTTGTGAAGCTTAGCCTTTCTCATTCCACTCCCTAGTTCCTTAGTACACTTGACTTGACTTATGTCATGAATTAGAATATCACACACAAAAACATAGGTACTAGCAAGGGCCTTGATCCACTAAACATTGGGGAAATGATGACTGAATTGCAAAGTCACATATTAATATTAACCTGGTATCGCTGTATAACAGGACATTGTGCATTTTATTATTGCTCTTAAAAAGTGCAGTGCCATTATGAAATATGCACTTGCCCTGATGCTTCTTCTTTCTTTATTTTTATAAAGGTGATTCTCAAGAAACCTGTTAAGTAAATGTGCTGGCCCTATTTTACTCAAAAATCAAAATAATTAAATATAAATAATATTTTGAATATAGAAAATGAATCCTAGTTTTAGGGCCATTAAGATATTCTGCATTGTGACTACATTTGTGAAAGTTACTCACATTTTACGCCTCACTTATCATTACTGCATTATTAATCATATTTAAATTGTGAAGTATTTATACATCATAGTAGTACTTACATGGTACGGTCTTTCATTTTTGCTGATTTTAATTACAATTATTGTAATTAATTAATTATTTTCATTTAATAATTATTGTAATTTAATAATTATTAATTATTGTAATAATTATTTTCTAGACAGGTTTTAGAGAATCCCCCAAAAAAGCTAACAGATAATGTGCATACATACTGGCATTCAGACATCAAACAAATGATGCACATTAGGTATGTGCATTATTTGATAAAATATAAGGATATGTAGTCATAAATTTCCACTTGCACTCATCCTCTGAGGACTTGAGAGAATTTAAACATGAAATTTCCAAACTACATTTCTAGCCCCAGAAATGGATGACTTAATGGGATGTGCAAAAAATGGGAGCTTATTGAAACACAACCTCAGTGTGCATTAGCACAGACAATGAAATCTACCCTAAAGTAAAAAAATAAGACCCTCTCATAACACCATCAACTCATCAATCAGCACAAAAACCTTGTTCTTAACAGCTGATTAAATCAACAGTTCTCATTTACAGGCCTAATCAGACTACATACACATGAACGCCAAAATTTTTTTAAAATACAATGAATGTCATTAATTAAGCTTATATTAGCAGTGTCTTCGTATTTTCAAGATAAGATCGGATTGCCATGGACCACATCCAAAGACTACTCAAAGGCAGGTTGAGTAAGTCCAACAAAACCATACGCTAATAACCAACCTCTGGTCAAATAATGAAATCAATCATAAAACCAGTTTGAACAGGACCTGACAATTTTATAAACTATACTAAAAGTATGACGACCTGGTGTGCACAGGCTAGAATGTGGAGTGATGAATGTTTTCATGACTTTGGAGAGGTCGAAAAACAAACATCCTGCTTCACGACTGCTAACAGCCAATCGAGTGAAAGACATATTTTTGGCGCACTGGAGCGTCTGGCCATGTTACTGGTGGATATAAGTGCATTGTTCAAGTTCAGCAGGTCACAGTTTAGTCAGCTCAGTGGTGGTGGTCACAGCATGTGTGTGTAAAAAAAAAAATGTCTTCCAAGCCTGACTGGGCAACCGTGTGTATACTTATAAAACAGAGACTTGGTGTATCACGTGTCCACTTGAGAAACTTTGTTTGTATAGGGGAGTCTATATACTGTATGTGTGTCGATGTGACATATCTGGGTGATTCTCACGAAATCCAGATTTAGAAGGTGTCCAGCATCAGAATTTTTAAAATGCCCTTAAAGCCAATTTTCTTTTTGCACATATAAGATTAAGGTCTGAACTTACTATAACCATTATTTTTACAAGATTTAAAAAAATATTTCCTATATAATTATTTACATTTTTAGATGAAGTCCATAAAAAATTAAATATATGGTTAAAAATGTATATTTTTGGCTAATGTTAAAGTAGACTCTTATTACTCGTGGTCAAAGCTATGTAAAACTCTGGAGAGATTACTTTTTCATATTTATTATTTTTTGTAATTTCCTTATTTTCTCTCATTACCGAAACATACGCGATGATTTACAATTTATTTTAATTGTTTTACTAAAAGATAACATACACATTTGTTATGTAGCAGACCTCCAATAAGTAGTGTTGTGTAATATGTATATACATTTTAAAACAAAATATGATTATCTAATTATTACTTAATTTGTAAAAAAGATACATGTTGCGGTAATGAAAATTCCATTTCGGTAATGAGAATCAATGTTTCGGAAATGAGATTTAGCTCACACATCAACTGTTGATAAAGGGGTTTGATGCCTAACCCTATTTTACATATTTAAAATGCATACAATTTTTTAAATAATATTTATTTCATGAACAGAGTTTCATTTTCTCATTTATCGTAATCATCGCAGTACCATGCCTTGTGTTAACAAGTGTTGTGTATATAAGTTACAATGTTATGCTCATAAAGAATCATGTCATGTAGCCTACACTGTAGTACTAACAAATATACAACCATTAGTATAAATATTATCATTCTAGTATAACATATAATCATGTGTTCATGAGAACTTTTTCAATGTAACATATTATCATGTGGTCCTGAGAAACATTTAAATGTAACAGCATCATGTGCTCTTGTAAAAAGATTTTAGTTTAGCTAAAACACTTTGGTCCTGACATTCAACCACACAACCTTTTTCTGAGAATAATTTAATGTGAAGAACTTGAATAGCAGCAACTCGATTTATGAGTTGGTCAAACAACTAAAACAAACAACTGGAACGACTGCTTTGTACTAGAGATGCACCGATCGACCGGCCAGGGACCGGAATTAGCCGATTTTCCGCATGCTCGGCCTGGACCGGTGACCGGCCGGTCAGCCTCACGTCTTACCGATTCCAAGCCGGTCCGTTTTGTTGCCAGCGGCGCAGGCAATAATGTCACAGCCGCATGTAAACATGTCATTGGCGTGGGAGATCTTCACTGTGTGAGTGAAGTATATATAAAGTTCGAAATGTGTAATAATTGTAAGGCCAAAGTAAACCGTGGGGGAACCACCACAATAACTTTCGGAACAACAAACCTAATTAGACATTTATAACACCATCACCCAGCTGAAAATGCCCATTTTAAAAAAGAAGCTAAAAAGTGAAAGCGGCTAAAGCTGGCCAGAGCTCAGAGCCAGCCACAAGTCAGCAGCCTCTCCTATCATTCCTTGGTATGAGCAGCGAAAAGACCAAAGCAATTACAAGGAAAATTATGCAATTCATGGCCCTGGATGACCAGCTGTTCTCCATAGTTGAGGACAAAGGGTTCAGAAATATGATCAATTTCCTCGATACAGAGTATGAGGTACTTTCTGACGTCGCGTTGCCCGAGTTGTTTAATGTCGTGTCATGTCACGCACGCAGCCTGTTATCTGTCAACATTTGGGTACACAAATCCGGGAGAGGGGAAGGGGGGTGATGGATGGCAGAGGCAGGCTAAAGACATACAAATTGTGCCGTTGTGATTTAACGTAATTTTTCCCACCGTGTCCGATATTAAAATCAGTGCGACACACATTACAAAAGGCGTGGGCATTGTCGATATGGCTTCGGGATATGAAATTCAATTCTTCCATCCAGCTGTTGTTAAATGTGCATGTATATTTTGTTTTTTCACTGGAGCACCAGCTGATTCTTCTCCTCCCATCTACCAGTGATGCTTGATTTAACATCCCGCGTCTACTACCTGCGCAGATATCAACAGTGCAAATGGGTTGTAGGTTGCCAGATTGTGGTCATGGCAACAGGACCACCTTGGAATAATATATTGATGTGATTATTCATATAATGTGGTTTGGGCCATACAAATTACGGGAGTTTTTTTGGGAGAAATAACAAAACGGGAGACTCCCGGGAAAAACGGGAGTGTTGACAGGTATGCAAGCCATTCCTGAAGCAGTGCTCTGTTTTACAACTGATATTTGTACATCTAACGTAAGTTGAGCGTATTGGACACTTCAGTTTTTCAGATCTTTGGAATTGTTTTGTTAGACGAGTAATAAAGAGAAAAATGTCCATTTATAAAAATAGTGGAAAATGACATCTGTTATATAAAGCAACTCATTTGCAGTTAATTGTTATTTCTACCTTCAGTCACAGAGCACTTTATTTTGAGAGTTGTTTAAGTGAGAGAAGATCCTGTAACTTAGTGCAGTTTGGGGGAAATTGTAATGTTTAATAATTTATTTTATTATGAAAATAAAATTTAGCATTGAAGCAAGGTAGATTTTGTTTGTATATGTGGTCAATAATAGTTCTTGGAAAGAAAATCGGAAAAATCGGTATCGGCAGGTCACACTTGCAAAAACATCGGAAATCGAAATCGGCCAAGAAAATTGCAATCGGTGCATCTCTACTTTGTACCAATCACGTTTTCCCCCAACTGTAACTCATTCATGATCGTTTTTTATGTTTTGCCCATATGTCAGGTAAAATGCAGAAATGTCTAGCAGAGGAGGTGACATTTCTGCAAGGTTTACGCAATTTGTTCAAGAAGTGTTTAAGGCAAATATCAAGTTATATTGAAATGAGCAAGAGTTATAGTGCATGTCCCTCCTTCATAAGTCTGTTTCTCATTACCGAAACATTGAGTATCTCCACCGCAACAGGCCTTCAATTGTTGCGGTGAATGATAATGGTGTTGCGGAGGATGAGCGACCTTAAACATTCTTGCTAACTGTGGAAGCTAAATGAGGGTTAGCTAAACTTTCCCTCTCTTTTTATATTTAGACCATAATGGGGTATATAGTAATCAAAAATTTAAAACGGCAACATTTTTTAAAACTTAACAAACTCATGTTTCAGTAATGAGAACTAAAAAGTTGTGTAGGTACTATGACAAACACAATTTTAACTTTTATTTGGAGAGAAAAAATAAGAACCGCTTACCTGGTAGCCATCTTGAGTGTCACAGTCAATTATGTCCCTTCCAACAAAATTTCTTGAAAATGTTAGTTCCTTGAGGACTTAAACAATGATTGAAAATTGTTGCAGAGGATGAGAAAATTGGTCTTGGACACATTTATATTCCTTATTATTGTCACTACATTTACCAATGATCAACAAATACCACATGTTTCTTTACTGTAAATGTTTATAGTATAACATGCACTGAAGCATTTTATTTTTTATATTTTTTAATTATAAATATTTCCATCTCAAAGAACACAAATCCAGTCATGGACACGTTGCGGTAATGAAAAATTTCCCCTTAAATGCGGAAAAAACAACAAAATTGGTATTTATGATGTCATTTGAAATCATGTGCAAAATAGTACATGAAGAGATGTTTATAACTGTATCCTTCTTATTTTGATAGCATTTACTTTTATCATCAAAATGTTTCATGACACCTCATATGTCTAATTTCGCGAGAATCACCCATCTGCCCTGAGGGTTGAACTGTTTACTCAGGGACACCTAGAAAGAGAAAGAAAGAAAGAAAGAAAGAAAGAAAGAAAGAAAGAAAGAAAGAAAGAAAAGAGAGGGAACTTGAGAGCTGTCTCTAACATCTTAACATAGATGCAACAATTGTGGCGTGTCCTGCTCCAACAGTGTGGGCTCTCCATCAAGTGCACAAAAACCCATCGGCCTTAATAATTTTAAATGAATGCGTATATTTAGACCAGCAGACAGAGAGAGAGAGAGAGAGGGCCCTCTTAACTTTAACACTGCCATAAATATCTTCCATAAACCATTTCAAACTACAATTCTGCTACTCTAATCAACCACACAAACCATACATGTGTATAAATCACCATATCTTTAAAATATATATATTTTTAAAGTTACTTTTTCCCATTTATTCATCAGAAAGAAAAGAGTAGACATGAAAGTAGGGGTGACAGAGCGATCGGGACATGACCCAGATCAGATGTAAACCTGGCCCCCATGAGCCAACAGCTTATACTGTATATGTTCTGGGCATGTTGACAGAATCCTGCGCCACAGCAAAATCTCTATATCTTTTAAAAGTACATTTAAATCACTTCAGAATTCTGTCTGATCTGTTTTAAATCATAATAGCATTGCAATACTAATTTTATGAGCCATGCTTGCATTGCTACTGCTTCCTGAGGAGAAAGATGTGTGCTATAAGGCAGGCAGTAAAATTCTATTTGAGTAATATAATTTTTTTTAAATAATTGTACTTTTACTTGGGTAACATTTTTGGCTACTCTACCCACCTCTGGTGGTTATTCTGCTAGAACACCTGTGTGAACTTGAGGGGAACCGACTTCATACATCCACTAAAAATCCTCTTGAGATCATTTGGTTAAAAGTGGCTCAGAAGAGCCTAGTTCTGGGAAAGGTCTGGCATCATTTGTTTGTAGATGCCACTTGTTTTGATATTTTGTAAATAATCCAATGACATTTAGGGGTTTTACGTGTTCAAATACTTTTTGGGAATACTGTATGTGAAAGGCAGAAAAGAGAAATCAGAGGATTGGAAAAAGGAATGGAGTGAAACATGGAGAAGTAGTTAGCAATTGATAAAGAAGAAGAGTCAGCTGTCCCCTGACGCTACAATCCTTTTCTGAAGAAGCGCCTTTGCGTGAGGAGAAGCTAAGTGCTGAACCATCTGCTTTTGCCCTTCAAAAAGGCTCACAAATGAACCTGCCTTTTTAAATGGGGTGTCCCACAACTACAAAGAAAGCTGCTCAGGTATTACATACACAGATGGACTGGCTCACCCACAAATCACTGTCACAATCCCACGCTGCTTTATAGGTGATCAGTTAAATCCCACACATGCCATAGTCATATGACTACATATTATGGATGAGAAAAAATGGTCAGCTAAAGATTCAAAAACTGATTAGTAAGGTACACTAGTTCATCACAAGTTTTATTACATTTAATTTTCTAGTTTCCACATTTTAGCAGCGGTGCTTTAATTAGCGTGCAGTAATTCTTTTTTTTCTTGGCTAAGTCCAACCATGAGAGTTATGTTTTTAAGACACCATGTCACAATAAAAATAGTCCATATTTTAAAAATGTGCATTCTGTTAGCTCTGTCTCCAGCTGTTTTTGAATGCAATAACACATTTTATGTAAACACTCCCTAAATTTGTCTGATCATGTTTAGATGAACCCAAAACCAGGCTAATTAAACAAGACTTTATTCAGATGACTATTTGACAGTGCTGAGTTGATTACTTCAGAATTGTAATCAGGAACTGATTACCAAAACACATTTTAACTGATAAAAAAAAGATGGTCTGAATACTTTTTATTTTGAAGATTATTTTTAGACTATTGACATCCATATTTGTATTATTTTTGTCCAGGCTTCAGCAATCAATAATTATTAAAGTCACTGGATTTGATGTAGACCTAGTATTTCCCAGTTATAGCAGTGTTTAGTTACCTGCATAATTATTTCTCATGAAAAGAAATGGTCTAATTGTTTGAGTGCTGTGGGGGGGGGAAATAATTGACAGGTGCCCAGGAGGTGCTAAACAAACATAGTCTTACTCTGGCAATTTCAGCATTACAAACACAATCTATGTGTGCTAACAGATCAGACCAGTCAAATTTCAGAATCAGCAGTATCAGAAGTTATCACAAAGGCAGAAGTGCATTCATTTACATTTTTGAAGCAGAGTACAAAATCAATTTGCGAAACTAAAACTAACTTTAACGCACTAATGCAGTCGGTTTGCATTTATGTGTGGATTATATTGTGAATATATACAGTAATGTTGTGTATTTGCAGATTTTGGTGTGTTACATGGACAAAACCCACAGAGTAACATATAGTTTATATGATAATTCAAATAATAATACAAAATGTTCATCTGGAGTTGGTTAGATATGCAATGTAAAATTGAGAAAACATGCAAACACACCTCTAAATGCCTTTTGGAAGGCAGATATTATATTGCACAGTAATGTTTTCACCTTGTGTCTCCTTAAAAGTGGAATGAGTGAGTGAGTGAGACATCTTCATCACTCCATCTTTTAGCCACCTGGCTTAAGTGGCTATTATCAAGTCTGTGTGTGCAATTCCACTCTCTTCCGAAATACTTCCTGATCATATATCAGCAGTAGGCTGATTTATAATGAAAAATTTAAAAAGATTCAAAAGGAAAATTTAGGTGGGGGTTCAATTAATTATGACTAATTTACTGCTGTTTTCTGATTAATATGTAATCATGTAATCCATAAAAATTTAACTGCAATCTTACTGAGTATTTTAAAATGTAATTTAATCTAATTACAAGAACTTGATTACATGTAATCCATTTCTACACAGCACTGCTAGTTGGCTAGTCATTTAAGCAACCTACGACTACTCGATTTTTAAAATATGTTGTTTTGCAAATCCCAACGACACTTAGTATGTCTATTGTGTAATTAAGAATATCCAGCCATTAATCTCAACACTTTAGTCAGTACCTTCAACAAAGACCCAAATAAGAATGGCTTGATATCTTAAAGTCTGGGACTGATTCTTGAATGCAGCCCTTAGGTCTGGGTGAAAAAGACACAGACTGACATAACTGATGGCTAGCGCTCATCAGAGGCTCCAGCTCCCTGTCCCCAGCCACTGTGCTGCTTAATTAGAGCCTCTCGCCACAATTTATTTTTTGGCTGTACTCTGTGTTTCCTGCTTCAGGAGAGGCTTAACGTTATGTTCGTACGCCAGTCCGTAGGGCCAAAAGTTGAGTGTAATGTGATCAGTAATGAATTTTGTGTTACATTAGGCTGTATAAATGGACGGACAAGCGCAGACTACAAGTGTCCGGGAGTCGGCCTTAATCTAATGATGCAAAAATAGAGACAGAACCAATTATGGAGAGGGCCAACTCGGTGCTGCTGCAGGGACTGCAAATGAATAGGTACAAATCAAATTAGTGCCTAATAGACGCGCTACGAGAGAGGGCCAGTCGATGCTAAATGCATTAGGGCCTTGTGACCTCGCTGCTCCAAGCAGCAGCGTCCAGGATCCAACCTCCATTTTCCCCAGATATCAAAGGAACTCTTGTTCAGAGGAGGGGGGAGGGCCAAAGAGCGACAGCTTCCTAAACGAGTTAAACATTTGGACTGTCAAGAGTGGCAATTTCCCCCTCATTTCAATCTGTCTCTTCCTCAATGTGAATGACCTAATTTGTTATTATAAAATCTCTAAAATGTGCCTTTTCCAAGATGATCTATATGAGAAATCAAATAAATACAATAGGAGCCTGTCACTAAGACAAATTCTTATCTTAGCATAATTCAAAGAAATAGTCGATTGGGGATCGCATTCTTCCGTAACTGATTCCTCCAGTCACAGAGGTATTAGCAAGAGTAAATCGATCAAAATAGGGTTTACCAATTTAACTTCTGACAGAGTTAATTTGCTTTAGAGTTTAATGAGCTACAAATGAGAAAAACAAACTTGGCTGATGGTCCATGTTAGTAGGTCTTTAACAGAAAGGAATATACAAATACCTGAGCTCTGTCTATGCAAAGTTATCAATACATTTTCAAAGTGCCCTTTTGTACATAAAATGAAAATAGGTGCAGTTTGCCTTCAGGTGTTTCCATATTTTTGGGCAAGCTACATTTACATCATTTTTAGTATAAATGAGCTTAAAGACCCAATGAAATATCTTGGCAAGCACAGGTTTCCATATTCTGTTAACATATTTCCTATTCTTAATTGTCCAATCGGCTTTAAAGTTACTCTACAACCATGAACTATGATTTGCTAATTGGTAGTCGGTTGCAGGGGAGGGACATACTCATTCTAGAGAGCAATTGATTGGACAAAAATCTGTGTAGTGCAACATGAGTTATCAGTTTTTTTGTTTTTGTTTTTGGTCTGTTTTCCAGAAAGAGAAAGACTGTACAATTTAAAATGCACATACTGTATCTGCTAAAGTTTAATTTTGTCCACTTTTAGGAATACACTTGCATATACTAGCAAATAGACATGGACATTTGATTTTATGTGGTCTTTAAAGCTGTGCAGTTAATTGTTATTCATGATAACAAAGAGGAAATGTATGTTATTTGATCTTCATTGACAACACATGCATAAAACTATTAGTGAGTATGCTCACCTGTCCCAGAGCCTACAATATCTCTGCTGGGCGACTCTGACATTGCGTCCGCCAGTCTTTCCTTTAGGCCCTCTTCGGTGGCTTCAACAGAGGACATGTGACGCAGGCCGAAGCTTTCAGGCCAGCTGCCGCACACCTCCAGCAGAGTGACGCTGCGATCAAACATGCCTGCCGAGAGAAAATAACACAATTTTAGTACACTATTTAATAGTGCAGAAATAGTGTATCAAAGCCTATTATGTGTTAATTTTTATCAATCCAATCTAAATAGATTAAAAAGTCCTTTTAAGACAAACCCGTTTACTCAGAGGCCTTCTTTATAACTCCCTCTCGGGAAACTATTTAGTAGGTATTATCTAGGAAATATGCAAACAAGTACAGCTCCAATGTACTTGAATGGGGAAACACCGAAATCTCCAAAACTGTTTGGAAAAATTACGATTCAATATACGGTAAACGGTTTGCACTTATATAGCACCTATTTTAACCTTAGCGGTTACCAAAGCGCTTTACACTGTGTCCTATTTTTTAGGCTGATCCAGCAATGTGAATGCACATTCTAGGGTAAAAAGTTGTTGTTGAGATTGGCACTTTTAGGAGAAAAGCGACATATTAAGCTTTACGCTTTCCTCTATTAATTTTCCTGTGAATGGTTCGTTTCCTCCACCTTGAACGGTCTCCAGTCTCACTGAGGTCTTACATGGGTAAATAGCATTATAACATGAAAACTCTGTACATGGCTATGCTGGTGTATCTACCAGAAACTCTGAGGTCATAAACAGCTATCTGTGTTTCATCTGGCACACATAGCTGCTCAAGACCTCAGCCGAATCCCCCTTCCTCCAACAGGGATAGCAAATAGGAAATGACTGACCCCTGAAAAACACCACTGTGGGCCAATATGACTTCAAACGAAAAAATTGGCCTTGTTTTTTTACCCCTTGAATCTCAATGCCAATAAAAGAGATATTGCATAAGGAGGGGTGTGAGGAAAAGAAAGCAAGCAGAGCTCCTCTGTCTCCTGTGATGCTTAATTTCAGATGGTGGCGTTGCTAGGGTGTCTCTCTAATACAGATACCTGCTACATGAAATACAGCTGCTTTATCAAAAGGGCTTGTAGGGAGACCCTTTGATCTGTAGGCTAACGGCAATCTGCCCTTGTCTAGGCTCCCCTGCAAACCCTCAGTCGCACTCAAGGCCTCTGACAAGCACTAATGTGCGGGCGAGAGAGGGGCGCAGGCGGCCTGTGGCGCTGCACTGATAGGGAGGCAAGAGGCCTGCTGTTATCTGCTGTAAAACACCAGCCCAGCCAGACTCACAGACAGCAGATAACTTCACACCACTTCATAAAAAGCTGTTTGTCCTGTGTCTGCCATTGTCTCCTCAACAGACCCACCATCAAAGCTCCAGGCAGTGTGGGTGTAGTCATAGCACACGTCACAACAACAAACACAGATCTGTATATACCAGGACTTTACAGTACATTTCTGAATGTGACATACAGCTGTTTGCACTTTCATTCAAGGGTTGTAACAGCTTTTATAACTGGAGGGATATTATCCAGTCCACCTTCAAAGGTTTCACTTTGTTTGGTCGAAGTGCAATTTTTCTTTTAACCGGCCACATAAAACTGCTGTTACACCAAACAGGAGCATCTGCCAAATGGTTGCATCAGCACACTGAATGAATATACTGTACATTTTATCCATACTACGTCTAGCACCCACTTACGGATGTCTGCCTTTTAGCATATCAGTTAGAACAACTGGGCAAACCTAATATTTGTAATATTCATGAGAAATGCGTGTTATTCATACACCCCTGGATGTTATCATAGGGCTTTGATATTTCATCATGTCAAAAAACAACTACAGAATTTAATTTTCAAACCTTGTGACAGAGGGTGACATTTGTTGATCTGCAAATAAAATGAAAATAAAAAATAAATCTTTAGAAAACAAACACTGCTGCTTTAAATACAGTACAATCCACATGCATGCAGTGTGTAGTACATGTTTATGTGTGTGGACATCTTGCAGGGCTTATGTAGGATTTAATCAGGGACTATATTTGTTTACAGAAAACAGGTCAGTAGAAGAGAATGTATGTGAGCATCCAAGCTGACCAGATGAGTGATGTAACTGTTAGTGATAAAGCAATATAATGAACAATTAATGATTAAAAAAATCGAAATTAACAGTTTTGCTGAAAACAGATAATTCATGCAATACTGGATTTCTTTTTCACAAATAAGAGAAAACATCTGAGCGAAACCAAAAGGTTTCATTCAGCAGTAATTACGGAAGCTCAGCGTCAGAGTCATCCCTGTTGAAAGTCAATGAGGGTGCTTTTAAATAAATTTGGGAGGCTACTCCTCAGCTGGAGTGCTCACCCCGAGTGCATTACGCTGAAGCTTAAGGTGAAAGCCACGGAGGATGTGAGGTCAGAAGTTCAATCCCTCGAATAGGGAAGATCTCTTCATCAGAGAGTCTGACAGCCAACACAGCCCACATTCTGCATTATTCACACCTCTCAGAGCTCAGACACACCTAATTCAATAATAAAATGCCTGGGGCCTGGGTAGCTCAGCAAGAAAAGATGATGACTATCACACCTGGAGTCACAAGTTCGAATCCAAGGCGTCCTGAGTACCTCTAGTCAGGTTTCCTAAGCAACCAATTGGCCCATTTGCCAGTTGCTAGGGTGGGTAGCGTCACGTTGGGTTAACCTCCTCGTGGTCGCTATAATGTGGTTTTCACTCTCGGTGGGGCATGTGGTGAGTTATGCGTGAATGCCGCGGAGAATAGCTTGAGCCTCCACATGTGCTAGGTCTCCGAGGCAATGCGCTCAACAAGCCATGTGATAAGATGCGGAGGAAACTGAGATTCGTCCTCCGCCACCTGGATTGAGGCGAACCAATATGCCACCATGAGGACCAAATTGGAGAGAGAAAAAATGACATAAAAAAAATAAAGAAAAATGGTAAATGCCTGCCAAGGTTCTGGATGGGCAGAAACACATAAGAAGAGAGAGAGAGAGAGACAAAAGTCCTGAGCCAACCCAAGTGGTTCCCCTCCCCAGCATTGCGTTTTTCTCTCGCTTTAACATCTTCATTTGGATATCCTGTCTGAACCACAGAGCTATGAGGACACTATGTTAACATTTAACAAGGAGTAGGAAAAGCATGCTACGTTTCATCATCATAAAACCCACGTGGATTAGTCCTAGATATTAGCAAATGCAGGTCTACTTATCTCACACCATTGAGATGTTCTTTATTTAATTTAGAGAGCATTCACCTTTACTGTCTCGGGCTACAGAAGGTTTACTGAGGCATGTGGGGAACATACATTATCCTGTTTCTAAGCTACGAGGGGGACCAAAGGATCGTAAACACCTAAAAGAACAGCACCATCAGGCAAGGAGGGACTAATTCAATTAGGTTTTATTGAGGGGCCATAAGTGAAATTGAGCTAACAAGCAATTATCTAAAAAAAATTGTGTTAGACTTGCGTAATGTTGGTCACGTCTGAAAACAAACAGCCTTCTAGTGGAAAATGGGCAGTGTGTAAATCAAGTGTTGTCATTTGTCCAAGAAGGCATCTGCCTGAGCTGCCCCTGTCCAGAAGACGTACATCGCTTTTATTTAGAGAAGAACAGACAGAAAAAGCACAGGGAATTATGGGGAGAAAGAGGTGGATTAGGATTGGGAAATGTTGTGAGCCAAATTCAAACATGCAATGTGTACTAACCACTAGGCCATGGCACTAGAAGACCGAGCTAAGCAGCAAAGTATCTTTCATTTAACAATGTCAGGTTGAATTACGTCACAATTTATCAATCACCTGAATTTTTTGTTTAGTAAAAACAAAATGGTGAAATGCTGTTGGTACACCTGTAGTTGGTTAAAGGGATAGTTCAACCAAAATATAAAAGTTCTGTCATCATTTACTCACCTTCATGCTGTTCCAAACCCATATTACTTTATTTCTTCAGTGAAACACAGATGTTAGGGAGAATGTTAATCTCGGTCCTCTTTCACTTTCATTGCATTTATTTTCTTTACAATGAAAATGAATGGTAACTGACGCTGTCATTCTGTTATAATTTTTTTTTTCCTGGGTGAACTATCCCTTTAAGTAAACTTTATTATCTTCATAAACTGATTATGGCCTTGCTCGAGTGAGTGTCCTCTTTTAAGATATCAAGCCATCCAACTCTCCAGATAAGAGCGACACTGGACACTCAGGCCGGCTTTATTTCCGTGCCCTCTAGCTCCTTGGTGTGCACGCTGCTTTCACTGGCTCTCACTCAGTGGCTAATTTAAAGTGCCGCCAGTTGATGCACACAGCATCAATGGATCCTGAAAAGACAGTCTGACAGCGCTGCAGACGAACAAGCCACAGCCAGAGTGATACAGACCCAAAAGCTGCCAGAAGTGTTTACTGGTGATGTGCGAGTGTTAATGTAGATGTAAGCTCCAAGGGTTAGCAGTCAGATAGATAACCATAAGGAAGTCTTTTTTCACACCCACCTCTAAGGCCCCTTCCTCATTACATTACACTGCCTTTTAAATCATTTACTCCCTTGCTCTCTCTTTTCACTCTTCCTCTTTAGCTGTGAGAGTGTGAGTAATCCCACCCTAGCCGGGCTTTTACGCTCTCTTTCACACAATGGGTTCCGACTCACTCAGCCACGGCACTCTCCACCCTGCACTAAAAGCTAAGTCTGAAAATGTAGGAAAGCAGCACTGTTTGACAATTAGCCTTAAACCATTAATAGCAATGAGAGCACTGTGGATCTAAAGCATCGTGTGTGGTACAGACTACAGCTCTTTAAAGGGATAGATATTAAGATTCTGTCATCATTTACTCACCCCCATGTTGTTTTAAACCTGTTTCTATTGTGGAACACGAAAGATGCTGGGCAGAATGATCACTATTCACTTTCATTGCATGTAAATAATAAAAATGTTAAATGTAATCGTAATAGAGGCTTGCAATCCCTTTAAGAGAGGCCTACAAGTTTTTTTTATTTATTTATATGCTATGGCCTTTGTATCCCTCCTTTAATTACAGTACATACGGTTTCTTATTCACTCTGTTGAGGAAAAGGAAAGAGTCTTATAACTTGGTAGAGAAGGTGCAGAAAGAGGAGGCCAAAACTCATCCACTACAACAGAGCACACACCAGCTTATTGTGCCACTGCTTTCACAAGCCCACCCGCATCTGATATTAAGTGCACAGGTGCTGTTGCTCTGTGTATCTTGCTAATGCAAAAGTGAATTCATTGCATTCATGATTAAAGCAGTAGGGGCAATGTTTTGATTGGTGAGGGTATCATCAGTGCCGATGACCACAACATCAAACTCACAGGTTTAATAAAGTCCATTTCTCATTTGACTTCTATGAGAGAGAGAGAGAGAGAGAGAGAGAGAGAGAGAGAGAGAGTCAAAGCAGGAATAGAGCTGACCTCTTGCCTTTCACCTCAATTTCCAAGATCAAGCCTCTCCTCACATTAGTTAGCTCTCAGAAACCCTCAGAACCCCATAACTCAACATCAAACGCCGGCATTAGTGAATGCCATGGCCACCGCAGCCTTTGCGGTATCTTTTGGTGTTTGTGCAGTAGGTTTGTGATTGTAGCAGGGCCTTAATTGCACAGGATGTGAAATAAAAGAGGTCAGAAATGATAGCAACCTCGATTAGGACAACGCTGCTCTGTCGTTCTATCCAGCACTATATCCCTTGATTCAAATTGTGGGGCACTTTTTCGGGGCACTGGCTGGGAGTCTGACGGTATTAATAATGAAGAGTGCCATGGCCCCGCCAGTGATTAAAGGAGAATGATACGCTTGACACAGAGCAGAACCTGTGCCGTGTGTTTGCTGACAAACTGCCACAGCTCTCTGACAGCTCGGGCGAATAGAGCACACTCCCAAGGCCTTATTCAGCCACATTCACACACACACAATCTCATGGTAAATTATGCATACATGCATCCTAGTGTTGATTAGTCCAGTCTTTCACCACTCATACCTAAGTTTGGCATATTTGTGTAATATATGATTCTCAGTTAAACAATATAGAATATTAGGTGTGTCTCACACTAGCCTGAGCCTTTTTGTAAGTCCCCTAATAAATGAAACTGATGGAGTTAATGTAAACAGAACATGGCCTAGCACCAATAATGATGGAGAGCAAAAGAGTGAGAAGTCGCTTACTATAAGCCAAAGCGGCAGGGACGCTTAATTGATATGGAAGAGTATTGTATTACACAGTAACTTAATGAGGCAGACGTCTTGTTTATTCTGAAAAGCTAATGTGTTTCACAGCTACTTGAGTGCATTAATTTCTCTGAAAGGGCTGGAACATATTGAGCCCCTCCCGTGCTCGCCGGAGCCAACGCTATAGGGCCTGATACAAAACACTATAACATTTTTCTTATTCAAAATTAACAAACACAGCTAATCAGATATAAGCAGCTCTTTTCAATTTCTCTGGGCTTGGTTACCGTGTATATGTCAAGAGTTCATATGTTACAGGCAATCACTGTTGGCAAAGGGCGATATTGGTAGATACTTTCCAAGAATCAGTCACTCAGATAAGGGTGTTTTTGCACAGATTAAATTGTTCTAACTCAATACAACCCCAATTCCCAAAAAAATGGGATGCTGTGCTAAAATGTAAATAAAAACAGAATGCAATGATTTGCAAATCTCATAAACCCATATTTTATTCACAATAAAACATATCAAATGTTTAAACTGAGGAAATGTAAAATTTTAAGGAAAAAATATGGTAATTTTGAATTTGATGGCAGCAACATGTCTCAAAAAAGTTGGGACAGGGCAATGTTTACCATGGTGTAGCATCCCCTCTTTTTTAACAACAGTCCGTATACATCTGGGGACTGAGAAGACCAGTTGCTGGAGTTTTGGGAGAGGAATGTTGTCCCATTCGTGTCTGATATAGGATTCTAGCTGCTCAACAGTCCTGGGTCTTCTTTGTCGTATTTTTCTTTTCATGATGCGCCAAAAGTTTTCAACTGGTGAAAGGTCTGGACTGCAGGCAGGCCAGTTCAGCACCCGGACACTTCTACGATGAAGCCATGCTGTTGTAATAGAAGAAGTGCGGTTTAGCATTATCTTGCTGAAATATGCAAGGCCTTCCCTGAAAAAGATGTCGTATGGATGGAAGCATACTGTATGTTGCGCTAAAAACTGCATATACTTTTCAGCATTGATGGTGCATTTACCGATGTGCAAGTTGCCCATTCCATTGGCACTAATGCACCCCATACCATCAGAGATGCAGGCTTTTGAACTCAGTGCTGATTACAAATCGGATGGCCCCCACTCCTCTTTAGTCCGGAGGATGCAGCGTCCACGGTTTCCAAAAAGAATTTCAAATTTCGATTCGTCTGACCACAGATCAGTTTTCCACTTTGCCTCAGTCCATTTTAAATGAGCTTTGGCCCAGAGAAGACGGCAGCGTTTCTGGATCATGTTCACATATGGCTTCTTCTTTGCATGATAGAACTTTAACCTGCATTTGTGGATGGCACGGCGAACTGTGTTAACAGATATCACAGTACCCAATCATGTTTCCAGCCTTTTGTTGCCCCCATCCCAACTTTTTTGACACGTGTTGCAGCCATCAAAATCAAAATTACCTTTTTTTAAATGGTACATTTCCCCAGTTTAAACATTTGATATGTTTTCTATGTTCTATTGTGAATAACATATGGGTTTATTTATACAGATTTGCAAATCGCTGCATTCTGTTTTTATTTACATTTTACAGTGTCCCAACTTTTTGGAATTGGGGTTATACTTCCAGATAAAAATGGAAACTAGTCTTTGACTAGAGATGGAGACGTTTTCCCAAAACGGACAAAATGTGGTGCTCCTGTGCAAAACGCTGAAAAACAGCCAGATGCGGTGCAACAGTCAAGTGTGTCTGTCTAGCACATATTTATATAAAAAAAACTATTGAAAAACAGCATAGAGTGATGCACAAACATGTGTGAATGGCCCCTTAGACTCATTGACAACTGACTTGAGACTTTCCTTGGACTCCAAATTAATCACGTCTTTATGTCTATGATGAAAAATATTTTCTAGGGAGCGTATTATGCACTGATCTGTGCAGTGAGAAAAACTGTGTTACATTCTCAATTTGTTTTCTTGGACAATCCTTAATTTTTTTTTTTATAATATATTAAATTAATTGTAATGAAATGGGCTTTATAAAACTAAGCTGCTGTTACCAAAAGAGATTTAAGTCTTGAGCACTGACTTGGTCTCTGCGTCAAAGACTTTTAAACATGTCTACTTCCAGAAAATAAAATATTGCATGCATACATGCACTCATAAACACGATAGGGTGTCAACAAAGCTTTTTATGTGTGTGTGGCTGTGAAAGTCTTTGTGTAATGTCTCAGATCTATAAGAGATGCATGAAATCTGGCGCGGGGGGTGAGTGTCCACATCAATCACAATACAGCCCATCCCAGCAGACCCAATCCATCAGCCCGCAGTTGCTGGTGGAAACCTGAGCCCCCGCACTGCCTGGGTCTGCCAGCCCACAGTTGACGGATGGACATAGCCTTAATCCCCGCATAACACAAACAAACACCTGTACTCTCTCTCTCTCTCTCTCTCTCTCACACACACACACACACACACACACACACACATAGAGATCCACATGAGGACAATAAGGTGCACATTAGTTTCATGCAATAAATATATTTGATAGGTAGCATTCCTGTTACATATGGTTTGACAACAGGAACAGGTCCATGCCATAAGTGCACAGGACTATACTTGTAAACATTAATATTCTCCATAAAAAGGGATTTATTAAGCTTTAGTCTTTGTGTAGCACTTCCCCTTGAAGAATCAAATGTACAATATGACAATTCAATAAGTTGTTATACAATTTATTGACAGTTACAGAATGATAGTACTAGCATTTTTTCCCCCAAGGTTTCTTGAGGTCATAGACTGATCTGCCTTGAAACAAAGAATCAAATACATTATATGTGAGCAACATACGCATATACATTCTTGAAACTAGTGTACACATATCTACAGGCCCCTCACTCTCTCAGCATTTATTTACTGTGTTTGCTTTTCCAAGGGTCTTGATAGTTCACACTTCCAGTCTGGAAATTACCCCACACAAATATAAACTTGCACTGCATTCTGTATACTGTTGCCTTAATGCACTGCGAATAAATGGCAGCCCATTATTTACATATTTTCATGTGACAACAAATGGGAAGTCACACTCAGGGCACTTGGGGGGGCTTCTTGATCTCATTTGTAATGAGAGGGGACGCTCAGACGGACATGGCGACGGTGATTCCTGTGCTCGTCCAGCTAACTAAGTTAGGATCGCATGGCCACCAATTTGTCTCATGTCCACCAATGGGGGAGGAGAAAAAACAAGAGAAAGTGAGAGAGAGTGAAGACGTGCAGAGGACAGAGGTCTCAGCTGGCTTTGAGACGGAGGTTAGTGTTGCAGCGTTTCCCCCTCCCACAGACACGTCCACAGGGCCCTGGCCCTGTCAAATGACATTATCCATCAGACCAGTGATGTGCACCACAGAGGCCGCACTACGGTAGAAAGTGATCTGATTGATCGGAGCCAGTGTTACACCTGACTGGAACAACAGCCTGATTGGGCACCACGTCTGAGGAGATTGAATCCATTCTTTAGGGTGTTTTCACACTTGGTTCGATTGCTTGGGTTAGTTTCCTCCCACCTCTGGCCTCTGTTGAAATCATCAATTATTTGAGTCCATGGTCTGATTACATTTACATTTATGTAATTTGGCAGACGCTTTTATCCAAAGTGACTTACAGTGCACTTATTACAGGGACAATCCCCCTGGAGCAACCTGGATTTAAGTGCCTTGCTCAAGGACACAATGGTGGTGGCTGTGGGGATCGAACCAGTGACCTTCTGATTAACAGTTATGTGCTTTAGCCCACTACGCCACCACCACTCCATATTGATGATTACATCACTGTGTTACTTAAGTATTCGTCAATTTGGAATTACCACCAAAACTTTCCATGCACAGAACGAAACATACGTTTGTCTGCCATGGATGCATTGAATGTGCAATGATGTGATGAATGTTAGCTTTTGTCTGCCACAAGCCCGCAGATGGGTTGCAAAAGATGTGAAAAATGTGAGCTGCTCTCTGAAGTCGATATATTTGGAGACAAACAGGTATGGGATAGAATTACGCTAAAATAATTGTGAATGGGAGCCTGCAAAGACACGAAATATGCGGCATCAACAACACATCATCAACATGAGTACAAGTGGCAGCTGTTTAACACTGTAACTAGGTACAAACTCAAGAAGACATTAGCTTCACTGTGTTATTGAAGTATTCTTCTCTTTGGATTTACCACCAACATTTTCCATGCACAGAATGACACTTATGTTTGTCTGCCACAGATGCATTGAATGTGCAAAGATGTGATGAATGTTTGCGTTTGTCTGCCGCGAGCCTGCGTATGCGTTGCAAGAGATGTGAAGAATGTGAGCTGCTCTCTGAAGTCTATATGTTTTGAGGTAAGAGACATGCATTATACCACAATAATTGTGACTGGGAGCCTGCAAAGATGCGAAATATACGTCATCACAAATGGTTCACTTCCGCGATATGGTAACATTGTGTTCATATCAGCAGAGAACCATAATGGAGTTCTTATGATCTGTACCCCAGACCACCTTTTCAAGCAGACTTGCTTCATTGTTCAGAAAACAGCGTTCACATCATCCATACAAACAGAACATTGACGTCATTCGAACCCAAGTGTGCACCGAAAGTGCTAGTGTGGAATCAACCTTAAATGACAGACCAGGAATTTATTAACCTGCTGCACTATGTGAAACTAGGCTAGATCAAATAATATCTGTAAAGAGCTGTAAACATCGTATGTACAACCAATACAGATATAGAGAGCAGGGTGGCCGATGATCATTATAAAACGGATGCATAATACAATTTAATGGAAAACATACTTGAAATTGTGGAAAATATGGAGACCCTTATTTTACAAATTAATTTACTCTAAAGTCACAAGAATTTTTAACAAGACTGTTGGAAGCATTTCAAACTGGGACAATGGAAATATACCACTTCTGTTAATCAGCTAATGGTTGATGCCATAAATCTTAAAGTGGCTAGATATTGGTCGATTAATTGGCCTGGACTATATGCCAGTCTATTACTAATATACAGGGGCACTCAGGAAAGCTGCTGTTAGCTTGCTTATGAGTGAATGTACTAATAACATGTGCCAGTGGGTGAAGGGGCCTCACCCTTCATCTTTCCTTTCTCGTTGGACGGCTAAGCAATACTTACCCTCTTATCATTGTTATTCTAAGAAAACAGCCAGAACTTTGGCCTTGCTATTCTTAACAGAGACCGCGACTTTAAAAAAACTGTCGCAATTGAAGCAGAAAAACAAGCTGTGGAGCTAATTAGAGGCCTAATTTAGAGAAACAGATTGCTTATAATCACTTACAAACACTTCCTGCACTATGCCGAAAGTTCAATTATAGGTTTAGTGGGAGGGAAGCGTGTTCTTGCAAGAGCCGAGCACCGGGCTGCTGGGTTCTGATGTGGTGGCATGAAACGGTGCCTCCTAGCAGTAATAACAGCTCTGATCTCCAAACTTGTGGGTCGGCCAGGGCGAGCACCACCCGTGCTGCCAAACAATCGACCTAGCAGCATGAATGCCATCCCCAGGGTCCAGGCAAAGGTCATGGCCCACTTTAGCAGCAACAAGAGTAGGCAGCGAGAGGATTTTCATTCTGACATCCCACAATCTGTTACAATCCCATTTGATAATGAGAAATCACCGCCTAATGTGTCTTTAATCTGAGCGTTTTGGGGTTATTACACAGACTGTTCGCTGCAGCGTGGCCACAGTTTCCTCTCCACTGTCAAATCTAAACCCTCTTAAGTGGAAGTAATCTTATCGGAGAGGCAAAGGGGAGAATAGTCTTATAGGTCAGGGAGTTTAGGAGTGGAGAGGGACACTATATGTTCCGGGCTCTTGGTGCAAATGAGGAGCATCTGATATGATGATTGTGGCAAAATCCAGCCGTCCACCAGGGACTTCACTCATTCTCTCCTTCCAGCTCTCAAAGCTGCTTATTCCAGCCACAGCAAGTTGTCCTTACTGGACAAACAGGTCTCCCTTGGTAGCCTTGACCTAGTCTTCTCAAATCTCCTCATTTGGGAGTCCAGGATCTCTGGCAGGACTGGTTTGAACCAGTAATCTGGAGAACCAAGTATTACTTAGAATACCTAAAACAGTAAAGATTTTTGCTGCAATGACGGAAACAGCAATGCTTATGTGTATGTGTGTGCCACTAATAAAATATACCCGACATCAAGTATGTAATCAATTAAACCAGACTTTTAGGTATAAATTCTGATGTAAAGATGTAAGACTAAAGCTTAAACGTTATAAGAGTCCATTACTAAATTAAAGCAAAGCATATCAATCCACTTGGATTGCTGAGCTGAAAAGAGTCAAACAATAGAAAATGAATAGTGTTCACTCAGTTCTACATAGGGTCAAGGGCTACAAACAGAATCAATGCTAAGCAACTTAAACTATTATTTAAAAACTGAATGGTGAAACTTTGAAAGCAGCCAGGTTTGCATAGACATGTATGAATGCAAAAACTATACAGGAAACAAGCCAGCCTGAAAAAAGAAAAGAAAGAGAAGGCCTTTAGAAGGAGTAACACTGAGCGGTAATGTGTGCAATGACATCTGGGACTGTAATCAGCCGGACGCTTTCAAGATCTGCCAAAGCAAACAAGGCAATAACAAATCCACTTTACAGATCATTGATCTGCCCTGGACTGGGCCAAGCCAAACACAGGAGGACAGGAGTCTGCATTTCAACCTGCGGAGCAGGGTCACCCTCTATCCGTGAACCTTAAAGTCCACCTACCTCCCCTCGGCATAGTGTCATTCCATCCCACATACTGTCATACACAAACCCATTAGCTATGTAATACTTATCTAAAAACCTTAACTATTGGTAATATTATGTGGAAATTAAATAAGATAGCACATTACGTTGATGTAAAATTAGATAAATTAAATTACACAGCTAAAGCAAACCCTCAGACCACCAGTTATCACACATTCTGGCACCTCTTTTAATCGCAAAATAGTTTAAAAAAAATATTGTTTTTGGAAGAACTGCATATTCACAAAGGTACAAAATGTACCTGTCAATGATAAAATGGTTCAAGATGGAGGAGTACAATAAATCAAAAGCCTTATTGATTTTTTTAGACGGTTGTGTACAGAAACAAGGCTCTTATACACAAGTGTTTGTGTCTGACTCTCACGAGATGGGGTGGAAAATGGAGACAGGTTAATCTGATTTGAGAACAGCCCAACCAGCAGTGGTGCTGAGGATGCTGCAGGAGCCAAGAGAATGGCTGGGAAATGTGCACTAAATGAGACATACTCAGAGCAAACCCTCCCTCTGCTTCTCCGAAACGGACAGTAAGTGAAAAATGCTAATACTTTTCTAATATGATGCACAATTATTCATTACAAATTACATTTTCAGCATTGAAATTTGAGTGAAAAGTTTAATCAAAAAATTTACATGAAATTCTTAGTATTTGGTATGTCCCCGTTTTACTTTCATGAAAGTGTACACTTGAACTGGCATGGATTCCTGAAGGAGTTAAAGGGGAAGTTCAACCAAAAATGACAATTCTACATACAATGCAAGTGAATGGTGATCAGAACTTTGTAGCTCCAAAAATCACATAAACGAAACATAAAAGTATTACATATCTCAATTGGTTAAATCTCCAGTGGTTAAATCTATATATTCAGAAGTGATATGACAGATGTGTGTGAGAAACATCAAAACTTAAGTCCTACTTCTAACCTAAATCTCCACTTTCACTTTTACATCTGAAAGCCACATGTGGTGCCTGTTTAGGTTTACTTTCACATTTGAAAGTGAAAGTGGAGCAATAGAGTGAAAAAAAAGACTTAAATTGTTATCGGTTTCTCACCCACACTGTCATATTGTCATGTCATATGGATTATGTTTCCTTTATGTGATTTTTGGAGCTACAAAAGGTCTGATCACCATTCACTTGCATTGCCGGACCTATAAAGTTGAAATATTCTTCCCAAAAATTTTGTTTGTGTTCTGCTGAAGAAAGATCTGCACAGCAAATTCACCAGTGTTAAAATTCCAGTGTTAAGGCATTTCAGAGTAAAATGTTTCTAGCGTTCGATTTTGTGAGATTAACATTATTCGGTTATATAAGTTACAGGTATCCAACACCTACCAGTGTTATTTTCAACATCCGAACATTTGGGCAGTGAATTTTCCAGATGCAATTTTCCCTCACTTCGCAGAGAACAGCAACTGTAAACATTACTATTTATTATTTAATTTTGCCAACTGTCTATTATTACCCAGCAAGTCTCATATTTTGGCTGAAATGAACACCCTTTGTTCTCTGCCTACACCGGACGTGAGTAAATAGATCCCATTATAATCAATGAAACTGTGAGAGTAAACGGATGCCATGTTCCTTTTTACGCTGCGCGTGCTGTTTTCCTGGCAGCAAGACAATTAACGGTTTATAACTTTTGCTTCAACGCATCCAGTGTGTAGACAGCCTCAAATCGTTGAGTCAAGACGCGCCACGTGTGTTAAAGACAGTGTGTTAAAGTAATCCATACAGCTCCAAGTGTTTAATAAAGGCCTTCTGAAGTGAAGTGCTGCGTTTTGGAAATATGAAAAATAACACTGAGTTAAAACTATATAAGATAACATAATTCGTTGTAATGGATTTAATTTGTCTTGCAGGAGCCTAGAGGAACACTTTGAGAATCATGAGGGATATCAGCAGTTACACCTTCTTGAGGGACCAGCAAGCAGACAATCAACAGTTTTTATGTTGTGATGGACAAGAAACAGTTGAATATCACTGTTGGCACTGATTTTGTTGATAAGACGCCATTGTTTGGAAAGACAGTTTGCCTATTCACTGGGAAACAAGATTAACTTTGTTTCACAAATGGAGCCTACATTTGTAGAGCACTTTCATGCTTTTTATGTTTTTTTTAAAACAAGAGCTCAACTTTTCAATTCTACCTCGTTAATTGCAATACTATAAACCCTTTGAAATTCAATTGTGTGGAACAAATTCATTTTTCTTTGTTGTAGCAGACATTTGCTCTGTAGAAATTGTACAGCATGTAGAATAAACAATACAATTATTTTTTTCTTTCAGTTTTTGTATAGTGGAATGGTTTGTGAAGTGGGAATGGGAATGGGTGTGGGGAGCTATTTTAAGCTATTACATGGAATACCTACCATAGTGTAATGTATAATCAATAATTTTTGAGTGTAAATTTTACATTTCAGTGTTATTTTAACTCTGGTTTGGTGTTAAATTAGAAGCTCTTATCAGCTCCGATTCAGAGTCCATATACTCCATATTGGTGTTAAAATTTTACTCTCTAGGAGTTTGTCATTTAACACCATTGCAGTGTTCGAAAAGTGTTTATTTAACACTTTTCCAGCGGTTTAGTATGCTCACCACACATCAGCTATTGGTGGAGAGGAGAGCCAATTAATGGATAGGCATTATTAGGAGGCCATGACTGAGAAGGGCCAATAGGGGGAATTTGGCCAGGACACTGGGGTTACACTCCTATTCTTTTACGAGAAGTGCCCTGGGATTTATAATGACCACAGAGACTCAGGACCTCAGTTTAACATCTCATCTGATGGATGGTCCCATCTAGGTACTGACCAGGCCCAACCCTGCTTAGCTTCAGTGGGAAACCGGCCTTGAGCTACAGCGTGATATGGCTGCCGTGGTTTCCATATAAACACTGGGAAAGTGTTGATTTTAACTCTGTGGGTGTTACATTTCAGATTTTAAATTACAAATGTTTAGTGACCTAAAAATAGTGCAGAATGTCTTGTTAATTTTATGTAACTGTTCTATGATTAAACATTTTCACAACCCTAAAATGTATTTCCAGTTTTAAATAAAAAAATACAAATAAAAAAATCCCAAATATTCAAGGTGGTCTTTTGAACCCCAGTGTGAACATGGCTGAATGCGCAAACATCCAGGCAGGAGAGGAGACAGTGTAAGTTATGTATTTATCTTCAGAGAACATCAACTGCTGCTAAGAATAGTGGAAGTTCACTAACAAACAAGAGGATGACAGGATGTATGAAATGTTATTTTAAATTTGTCAACAGAAGTTACCAACAAAAGATCCTGCAGTATTACTGCAAAATTATACAATGTGGTCTACATCAGGCCACTTGGCTCTGACCAGCTAAGAACAATATGACATTAATAGGATGCAAATGGAACTTTTTTTTTCACTGAGAATTTGGCTTTGTGAGACACTCTTCCCAATGAGAGAACATAAATCGCTTGGTCAGCTCACAACTCACATGCCCTGGATGAATGATCTCTCACTAGCTGCAGTCAGTTTCATTGGCAGGAGCCTCTGTCTCCACAGCTTGTAACAAGAGCAATGATTCACTCACCGAAGGTCCAGCTAGAGCACAGAGATTGAGTGAGCTCAAAAGCATTGAGCACAAACACACACACACACCTCCATACAAACACAACCCCCAAAACCCAGCAGTAGGATAGAGTGGCAGATTCAAATCTGATCCACTGCAAGGCAGCCCACACCAGAGCAAAGTTTCCAATCCGGGCTGCAGGCAGCAGAGAACGAGGATGCAGCAGAACTGCTCTTCATCAACATTTATTGATTTTGAACAACTCAGTGTTAAAGTCATCTGTTTTGGATGTGGAAAAATGAGGCAATAGATACTAGTTAGATTTCTCCTTAACCAAGCAAAGAAAGGGAACAGTTTGTCCTGTGCAGCAGTATTGTGAAAGATGTGAAAACCTGGAAGCCGCCGTGTCTGCTCAGGCTCTTTGACGGACAATGGGCTCTGAGCTAATGTCTGAAAATCCAACCTCTTTGTGAAAACCACAACCACATCATCTAAGAGCGGAAGAGGGAGAAACAGAGAGGGAAGCTAGAATTGCCTCATTATATCAGCCTGATATCATCCTAACCACGGCCTCAACACCACACCACACCACTAGAAACAGAGGCTGATGAGTGTGCGGAGACATGACTCTGAAGTGTTTAAAAGGAAAGATGTTGGAATAATCCACTGGAAAGATAGACAGATGGGCAAAATGTGAGCTGAGATCCTTAATGGGTTTTGATGATTCTCTACTCATGACACATCACTTAAATAAATGGGTGAATCTCACAAAGTCAAGAAACGTTTGGTCATATTTTAAAATCAAAAGAGAAAAAACACGAAATCGTATTTAGCATTGCAGAAATTATGCCTTTTTTAAGGACCATTAAGATTTATTTATTTATTTATTTTTTTTTTTTTGCATTGTAACATTTTCATAACATTTCTTTGTGAAATTCACCCACATTCTTGACAAATATCTATTTTGAGCAAACAATCAAGACAAAGCCACCTTTTTCCTCAACATTTTTGACTCCAAGGCCTCACACTGTCCAAGACCATATTTGAAGGTGCCAATTTTTATTAACAGAAACTAGGAATGGATTTAAATACTTAATGTGATTGTGTGATTCCAGAAGTTTCAAGAACTGTATGTTCTTCAATAAATACAGTTGTTGAGTTGCTGAAATAAAATAAGAATGTTGTTATATTATGCTGTACATCTTGATTTTTTGTGGTTTTTAGCCTTTGTAGGTTTATATTAGCAAGTTAGATTATTTAATTACAGCTTGTTAACAAATTTGTATATATTTTAAGTCATCTTGGAGCCTTGGAAATTTGCTGAGGCTCCCTAGTGGGCCTCGGCCCCCTGGTTGAGAACCTCTGGTCTACATGATACCTTCAGTTAAACAACCTGAATTATAAACTATGACACATTGGAAGGCTTGCTGACAACCTGAATTATAAAATATGACACATTGGAAGGCTTGCTGACCAACCAAGAGTAGCTATTTTGTGGTGCACCACCAATAATTGAAATGTTAAGGAAAGAGAGAGAGAGAGAGAGAGAGAGAGAGAGAGAGAGAGAGAAAGAGAGATTAATATAAATCTGATGCCCTATGAATCAGAGATCAATGGAGGACAGAAAATGACAGTGAATGACAAAACAAAAAAGTAAATCGCAGGAAAGAGAGACAAGGTGAAAGCAGCAGATAGTAGTATGAGGCAAAGTGCTGGAACAGTTAGGTAAGTAAAGCCAGATGGGCCAGCGAGGCGATGCTAGGCAAGAAGGCAGAGAGGTCAGTGTGAGAAAGAGCAGACGGATGCACGTCTGCCACAGAGGAGGAAGGCTGATAATCTGCGGATGGCCTCACCCTGCAGCACACACATCAAAGAGCCCAGGGCCCAGCCCCAAGCCAGCACTGCAGCCATGAAAGGAAAACAACAACAACAACAAGTGAGCTGAAGAAAATCCCTGTCAGATTTGGGCTGGGCCTCTGCAAACTCTTCCCCTATCATTTTCTGTATTAGCTGTGGTCTGGGTGCAGAAATCTCCCATTATGCGGGTCCAGATGCATGGCTGCCCAGATTTATGAGTATATGTATGTTAAAAACAGAGCATCTACATGTTTTTACAGAGCCAAGGCAGCGCGAAGAGCTGGAGCCCAGCTGGTGTTGCGGTGGGTTCTGTCCCAAGATTTATACGTCCAGGGCGTTGATAAAACTGTTGCTTATGACCTGCACACATCACACATACACATGAAGGAAGTGTGGCCAAGCCGTGATTAGAGCTGGCCATCTTAATTCCAGAGGGCTGACTTCACACGTGCTCGACCGCTGCAATTACCATCCATTCAAATTTGGGCAGTTTCACAGCCTTCACAGACAGTACTTTCCACTCCCATGTCTTCATTTGTGTCATAGTCGACCAGCCTTCTGCAAGCCAGTGAGACTATTAATTAAACTCACAACTTAAATCACAACTTAAAAGATGGGAAAACCAAATAGATCATGAGTAAAGTAACATAAAAGGAACTTAAGCCCTGCTGTTGTAAAAAAGGAACCAGAAGCTGTGTGCTCTTAAGAATCAAACACAGATTAGACAGGCCATGTTTTTGCATTAGTAAAAATCTAGTCACAGTGCAACGCATAGAACATAACAAAAGTGTCTTGAGATGTGTTTTTTCAAATTGACACAGCGTCTTAAAAACTAGGTATTCCAGTGTGAGATGCTAAATAGCGAGACATGCTGCAGCTGTAAAAGACATCCATTTAGCATGTTTAAACAGAAACAACAATTAATAAAAAGCACAAATGGAGGCAAAAATGTGTTCTGTGTAAACGGCTCCTGTAAGAGAGCAACGCAGCTCATATGGCTGTCTCATCTGCCCTTAGTTTATAACAGAGGTTTCAGAAGGCTTGTAGAAAAAGAAAAAAACTATTACAATCTGGCCTTCACACTCCAGAACTAAGTCTGCTGTGTATTATCAGGCAGTTTTTCACAAGCTCCAGGTCATTACAGGCAATTACAGAGACCTTCCTTATCTCGGCTATCCCAACAAGCTTCAGGATCCAGCCACAGTGGATCAAGAAGTCTGCAATCATTAAAAAGTCAAATAAAGATAAATATACAAAAGACTGCTGCTACTGTAAACTACATACATCAGACAAAGAGATTGAAATGAATATAACAATATTGTCTAATGTCTTTGTCTATATTGAAAAGTCAACTAAATATGTATAATATACATTAATACAACAAATTATAAAAGCTAACAGTTTTTAACCATTTTAACCATCGTTTAGCTTTTTTCAGTTCACTTAAAAAGTATTGTGTTGAGACAAATGCATATGTAAAAGTATAAATATTTCCATGTAGTCTCAAAATTAATATGAGATCATAAAAACTGCATGTATAATAATTATGCAAGAATTAGAAAAATAGCAAGTAACATAGCTTTAGATGAAGTACACTGGTGGCCACAAGTTTGCAATAATGTACACATTTTTCTGTTTCGGAAGGAAATTGGTACTTTAATTCACCAAAGTGGCATTCAACTGATCAAAAAGTATAGTCAGGACATTACTGATGTAACAGCACCATGACTATTTGAAAAAAGTAATTTTTGATCAAATAATTTCAAGCAGGCATCAATCCACAACACCTTATCCTTGAGTAATCATGCTAAATTGTTAATTTGGTACTAACATTTGTTAAATGAAGCTTCACATGGTCTTTGTGTTTGTTTTAGAGCTGCCACAGTATGCAATAGCCTGACATGTCTTAAGGACAATATTAGGCCAAAAATGGCAAAAAAGAAACTCGTCAGTCAATCATTGTTTTGATGAATGAAGGCTATACAATGCTTGAAAATGCCAAAAAAATGAGATTTCATACAAAGTTGTACAATACAGTCTTCAAAGACAAAGGACAACTGGCTCTAATAAGGATAGAAAGAGATGTGGAAGGCCAGATGTACAACTTAACAAGAGGATAAAGTACATCAGAGTCTCTAGTTTGAAAAATATACACCTCACATATCCTCAGCTGACAGCTTCATGTAGAGAAGACTCAGGAGTGCAGGCCTTATGGGAAGAATTGCAAAGAAAAAGCCACTTTTGAAACAGAAGAACAAAAAAAATGTATAAGTGAGCAAAGAAACACAGACATTGGAAAACAGATAATTGGATAAAAGAGTGTTATGGATCTTAACCCCATTGAGATTTTATGGGATCAGACAGATTGTAAGGTGCGTGTGAAGTTCCCGACAAGACAGCCACATCTATGGCAAGTGCTAAAGGAAGCGTGGGGTGAAATGTCACCTGAGTATCTGGACAAACGGACAGCTAGAATGTCAAGGATCTGCAAAGCTGTCATTGCTGCACATGGAAGATTTTTTTTTATTTACTATTTGTAGTAGTTCAAAAAAATGTAATTGTAATAATAATTTTTCACGTTATTATTGTCCTGACTATACATTGTGATCAGTTGAATGCCACTTTGGTCAATAAAAGTCCACAAGAGCAAAATCTGTACATTGTTCCAAACTTTTTGTCACCAGTGTATATAGCATGACACACTGCTAGACTAAGCTAATGTTCACTGGTATTACTCAATTCCTGTAATTACACTGTAATATGAAAACAAATTTAGTGTTTCAATAAATGAATGATTTGTTATAGCCACAAAACTAATAAATAATAATTATACTTCAATAATACATTTAAAAAGATCTGTATGACGACAACACTATATGATTGCTGTAAATGTCCACTTCAAAGTCAAAGTCGTAAAACTCAGTATAGGGATTTTTGTGTTTTTCTCTACACTAAAGACAAATTCTGACATAACAAACAAAGGTTTAGTAAAACTAAGTTTCTCAATTGTGTGGTTTATCGAAGATAATAGTGGTGGAGGAACATGTGTGTTTGTGTGTGTAACTGGCCAGCTTAGCCAGTGCTTTTGCTGTCCTGTGCCCATATATCAAACCTCCCGCCGTTCTGTGCCTCCTTCCCTGCTGTGCAAATTTGTCCAATTAGCCACGGCCCTACAGGGTGGAATTCAGTGTGAAATGGTCCTGCCACTGTCCACAGATTAACCAACAATAAAACCATTTCACAGACACACCCATTCACAGCCCGGAAAAAGCGGCACTGCTAAAATGAGATGCTGCAGTAATCTCCCATTACAAATCTTAACTAAACAGCCAAACGTCCAGCCAATAGCATCCCTTGTGTTATATACTCCCACCTCCCGCTGATCATCTCACACCAAGGGCCTTTGCGTGCTGACATAAAACCCAGCGAACAGGCTGGATTAGGCGCTTAATAGCTTTACGCCTGTTATTAGACACTTGGTCCTTGTCTCTGTGGAACTGATAAATAGAATTCAGGGAAATTATTCAAATACAATATTATAAATATAGTAAAAACCCTTCCAAAAACAATTGATTTTGTATGTAATCAAAGCTTCTTAGATTAAACATACATCACTGAAAAACTGGTTTGTTTCATATTTGTAGTATACAATCTGGTAACCAAGAAAACATTTTCTCTTGCATATCCATACTTAGAGTGCCATTAGTTCTGGATGGCATTGTTTATCCGTTATGACACCGTTATGTACTGTATGGATAACACAGGTGCTGCGTACACACAACAACTCTCAGGGGTATTGTAGTACAGCTTAACAATCCAAGACATGAATAATGAAATGTCAGAGTCTGAGACTCAGCTGAGTTCCAGTAAGGTACTCAGATGGCATAATCAGTGTTTCTGATAAACAAAAGGGCACCCGGTAGAATTGGTTGGAATTGGCTGTAGAGCACATGGTCATCAATGATGTTATCAGTATTTTGAGTCTACAGCTGGGATTCTAGGAGATACTGCAGACATGTTTAAAAAAAAAAAAAAAACTGGGTCAGTTGGTGGCTGGCCCGATAAAGAGAGTCTGAAATGGCCAGGGCAGGATTACCAGGAAACTTGTTGGACTTTCCTATGCATGCCATTAAAGGGACAGTTCACCCCGAAATGTACTCCCCTCATCTCGATCCAAACCTGTATAGTTTTTTTTTCCCGTAGAACACAAAACGAGATGTTGAAAGTATTTGTTGACTGATTTGTTTGTGTTCCATGGAGGAATGAAAGTCATACAGGTTTGGAAAATCATGAGGGTGGAATTAATTATGACAGAATTTGCATTGTAGTGTGAATAATTTCTTTAAACGAATGTTCTGGGTTCAGTACAAGTTAAGCTAAATTAACAGCATTTGTGCCATAATGTTGATTTCCACAAAAAAGCATTTCAACTCCCCCTCCTTTATTAAAAAACAAATAAAAATAAAAATACAGTTACATGTCAGTTCAAGTAAGCCACTTATAATGGAAGTGAATGTGGCCAGACCATAAACATTAAAATTCACATCGTTTTAAAAGTATAGTCACAAGACTTAAACATTATATATGTTAACATGATTTTGGTGTGATAAAATTGCCTACTTACCATGTTAGTGTAAAGTTATATCCAATATTAAAACTACAATCCTGTGTGTGACAATGAATCCCCACTGTTCACAGATAAGTTTAGTTATCGATTGTATCATACTAAAATCATGTTAACACGCATTATTTTTACGTATTATATATTTTTATGTATTTTAACGTTAGACTGGCCCATTCACTTCCATTGTAAGTGCCTAACAAGACTAAATAAATTTTTGTGGTAATCAACATTATGCCACAAATGCTGTTGATTGAGCTTAACTTTTACTGAACCCGGAAAAATTCCTTAAAATGAGGTTAGCTAGAAAACAGAGAGAGAAAGAGAAAGACAAAGAGTTGACGAAGGTGATTGAGTAGAGATCCTTTAATACATCTACTCCTCTTCCTCATCTCCCGCCAGCCAAGCTGTTTTGACAAATCTGGCCGTGTTATCTGGTGAGGTAAATCCGGCTAAACCTGGTGCTAATGTCTTCGAAGTGAAAAAGATTAATAAGTAACCATTCCAAAGGCTTTAGTGCGGTTAAGATTCTTAACCCATTTAACCTCCACTGGAGCACAATCAAATCAGGACATGAGAGAACAAAACAACCCCTTGGGCATGGGTCCAACGTGACATTATTTCATGCTCACTGTCAGTCATCTTTTAGGTCACCTCAAACAAACAAACAAAATGAGATAGTGGAAAAAGCCATTCAGTAAACACACTAAAAGTAAAGGTGTTTCAAGGGTAGTCATAGCTAAACTTTGAGGACTTTGTGCACATCTGTGGCTCAAACCCACACAGGTGATTTAGCAGGAGTGAATCTGTTTCCTATCCAGCTGATAGCTTTCCTTGATTTACACTGGTGTAATTTTTCTGCTGTGGGTGCATTGATGTTGTTTTGGCTTACGTCTTTGGCAGAGCTGATTTTAGTAATCTAGTGCTAAGAGTGAAGGGGCGGGGGTGGAGGCCTCTCCTAATGCTTCAGCAGGGCGGCTGTTTGATGCGGCCTGCATGTTTTTGTTTCTGGAGCGCCGTACATAATGAAACATCAAAGGCCGTGACCCTTATGAAGGCCAGGCAGAGAGGACACTTAAATCATCCAAGCTGCAGAGTTCCACAGCCATCAGCCCCTCACTAGCCCTCGCTAATGAAGATCAGCCTCTGCTCACTCTCGCCGCTCAAAAATGACCACTTCAGCTTCTCCTGAACGAGTCCCCTGATCTGCAAATGCACTTAATCACATAAGTCAAACCTCCCGAGGAAAAAGAAAAGCTGAGGGGTAACTCGCAATGCTATTTCATCTAGCTTTACAGCAAGCGCTGGAATATTAAAAGACCAAAATCATGTTTATGAGCTCAGAGGAGCTTAAAATACAAGTCATGTGTTGAGAAACGTCAGCATGATGAAGGGCTTCATAGATGGACTGAAAAGAAAGATGCCTGTATATTATGCTAAGTGAATGCAAATGTAATGCAACTCAACAATACAGCATAGTAATGCAATATTACCTAATTTAATTCAGAATATGATGATCACTTTAATATCATATTATAAAAACAGATAGTTCTGACCTTTAAATTCTGAATATATGAGCCACATAAATTTTTTTATTGTGTTTTGATTTTTTTTTTCTTCTCTAGGGATAAAATGCCATGATCAATAAAACATGAGCTTTGGATCATGTGTCAGGAGCTGCTGCAGTTACAAAAACCAGCGCAACTGGTGGTGCTAAAGCACGGAAAGCTGTTTTGACCACCAGCATTAAACGCTGAACTTGAGAAGGAAATCATGAACCAGCAGTCAAGATGTGCATTTCAATTGCATCAAATGATATAAAACTGATTTTTTTTCTTCTCATATGGATTCTCTTAACCTGTAAATGATATTGCTGCATCACTGCCTTGCATCTCCTTAAAAAAAAACTCTCTGGATTGTCTTCATAATGCAATCCATATATCTGCATTTTTTGCCTCTGCATTTAATCTTATGAGATCTCTTATATATCTAATATAAAATATATTGCGGCATCTTTGCCTTTGCAATGTATACATTTTTTTTAATAAACAACTTTACAGATCTTATGTGTTTTTCTTTGCCTAATATTAATAATATTAATACTATTGCTGTGACTTGCAGTGCAAGTAAGTTTAGGTTTGTAATGAAATAAATCAATATGGTGGCACAATTATATTTTTGTCTACAAAAATAATTTCAAACATTTAAGCATGCGCCTTCAAGTCAAAAGGTTTTTAAGATCATGAGAAACACTGTCAAGTCTGTTTCATCCTTGGGAGCAATTTCAAAATGCCTGAAGATACCAAGTTCATCTATACAAACAAAAGTATGCAAGTATAAACACCACGGGCCCACACAGCCATCATACCGCTCAGGAAGGAGATGCATTCTGTCTCCTAGAGATGAATGTAGTTTGATGTGAAAAGTGTAAATCAATCCCAGAAAAACAGCAAATAACCTTGTGAAGATACTGGAGGAAACAGGTAGGCAAGTATCTATATTCACAGTAAAACAAGTCCTAAATCGACATAACCTAAACCAAAGGCTGCTCAGCAAGGAAGAAGACAATACTCCAAAACCACCATAAAAAAGCTAGACTACAGTTTGCAAGTGCACATGGGGACAAAGATCTTCCTTTTTGGAGAAATTTCCTCTGGTCTGATTAAACAAAATTTGTACTTTTTGGCCATAATGACTATTGTTATGTTTGGTGGAAAAAGAGTGAGGCATTGCAAGCCGAATAACACATCCCAACTGTGAAGCATGGGGGTGCAGTATCATGTTGTGGGGTGCATGCTGCTGGAGGGACTGGTGCACTTCACAAAATAGATGGCATCATGAGGAAAGAAAATTATTTGGATATATTTAAGCAACATCTCAAGACATCAGCCATGAAGTTAAAGCTTAGTCACAAATGGGTCTTCCAAATGGACAGTGATCCCAAGCATACCAAAGTTGTGGCAAAATGGCTTAAGTACAACAAAGTCAAGGTATTGGAGTGGCCATCACAAAGCCCTGACATTAATCTGATAGAAACTTTGTGGGCAGAACTGAAAAAGCGTGTGCGAGCAAGGAGGACTGAAAACCTGACTCCGTTACACCAGTTCTGTCTGGAGGAATGGGTCAAAATTCCAGCATCATATTGTGAGAAGCTTGTGGAAGGCTACCCAAAAAGTTTGACCCAAGTTAAACAATTCAAAGACAATGCTGCCAAATAACAACAAAGTGTATTTAAACTTCTGACCCATTGGGAATGTGATAAAAGCTGAAATAAATAAGTATCTACCATTATTCTGACATTTCACATTCTTAAAATAAAGTAGTGATCCTAACAGACCTAAGACAGGGAATGTTTTCTATAATTAAATGTCAGGAATTGTGAAAAACTGAATTTAAATGTTTTTGGCTAAGGTGTATATAAACTTCTAACTTCAATTGTATAATACAACTAGATGGGTACATTTCCTGAAGAAAATGTGAGTGGTGCTTGCCGTGGCGAAACTCGTCAAACAGCATGTTGTAACTTGAAAAGAGCAAAAATCACGGTCGTAAATAAATCAACCCAGAAGTCTGTACGATTCTCTGGTGCAGAAATATGCAATTTGTTACTCGGTCGCTAGGGTAAGCCCGTGTGGTTGCTATGCAGTGACCAAGGTAATACAATACATGGCTCCTTTCCATCCTGAGTGAAATAAGTCAACCTGGAAGTCTGTCTCTATGACACTGTGATCCAGAGCTATGTTCAATACAAAATCCCAATGCCATGTCATTTCATGGGCCGTCCTACACCAAGTCAATGGGGGCAACTTTGGGCGGCTCCTGCCCCCCAGGGGTGCAACATTTACCCCATATTGAGGTATGCTCTTACAGAGCCTGCCAGCCTCTTCAAATGTGGCGAATCACACGTTTCTGCGAAATCCTCGCTCAGAGCTGTGACGCGTCAAAGTTTGTCGCAATGTTAAGTCTATGGGATTTTTCGGCCGCTTTTTTGCCCCTGGGGCAAATACCGTACCCCCGATCACTTATAAAAGTCATAGCACACGTGTCCTCAATAGGCCGTTCGATTTGACACCTCATTCGTGGGTCTACGCCAAACGGTGCGGGACGAGTTAGGTGCCGAAGTTTTGTACGGAGATATAAAAATAATAAAATTAAAAAAAAGTAGAATGTACATTTCCTGAAGAAAATGTGAGTGGTGCTTGCCGTGGCAAAACTCGTGAAACAGCATGTTATAACTTGAAAAGAGCAAAAATTATGGTCGTAAATAAATCAACCCAGAAGTCTGTTCGATTTTCTGGTGCAGAAATATGTGATTTGTCGCTCGGTCACTAGGGTAAGCCCGTGTGGTTGCTATGCAGTTACCAAGGTAATACAATACATGGCTCCTTTCCATCCTGAGTGAAATAAGTCAACCCGGAAGTCTGTAGTGTTTTCTGGTGCAGAGATATGTGATTTGTTGCTCGGTTGCTAGGGTAAGCCCATCTGGTTGCTAGGCAGTTACCATAGTGATACTAATGAAGTCTCCTTGCCATCCTGGTTGAAATAAATCAACCCAGAAGTCTGTACGATTTTCTGGTGCAGAAAAATGTGATTTGTTACTCAGTTGCTAGGGTACTCTGTTAAGTTGCTAGGGCGTGGCTTGGCAGCTGCCAATCATGAATCTCCAAAGGCTGCTTGTCAGTATGAATTATATAAACCAACTCCCATGCCTCTGTGACATTCAGAATGGAAGATATCCCTCTATGGATTTTGGTTGCTAAGGTGCTCGACAATGGTTGCTAGGGAGGGGCTAGGAAGTGTTCAGGTGATTCATGATTGGCTGTTTGCTGCCCCGAGTCAAACGAGACCACCCTGGTGTTTCTATGACACTTCTATCCGGAGATATCCCTTTGATGTCTTTCATTAGAAGTCTATGGGAGTTGTTGCTAAGGTGCTTTAAATTGTTGCTAGGGCGTGGCTTGATAGCTTCACAATGATCCTGAGAGACTGATTGGTCGTCTGAGTGAAATGAGCCTGCCCCTTGTCTCTATGACACTGTGATCCAGAGCTATGTTCAATATTAAATCCCTTTGAAATTTAATTTCATGGGCCGTCCTACACCATTGTAAGTCAATGGGGGCAACTTTGGGCAGCTCCTACCCCCAGGGGTGCAACATTTACCCCATATTGAGGTATGCTCTTACAGAGCCTGCCAGCCTCTTCAAATGTGGCAAATCACACGTTTCTGCGAAATCCTCGCTCGGAGCTGTGACGCGTCAAAGTTTGACGCAATGTTAAGTCTATGGGATTTTTCGGCGCTTTTTTGCCCCTGGGGCAAACACCGTACTCCGATACGCTTATAAAAGTCATAGCACACGTGTCATCAATAGGCCGTTCGATTTGACACCTCATTCGTGGGTCTACGCCAAACGGTGCGGGACGAGTTAGGTGCCGAAGTTTTGTACGGAGATATAATAATAAGAAGAAAAACTAGATAGGTACATTTCCTGAAGAAAATGTGAGTGGTGCTTGCCGTGGCAAAACTCGATCAAACAGCATGTTGTAACTGGAAAAGAACAAAAATTATGGTCATAAATAAATCAACCCAGAAGTCTGTATGATTTTCTGGTGCAGAAATATGTGATTTGTTACTCGGTTGCTAGGGAAAGCCCGTGTGGTTGCTATGCAGTTACCAAGGTAATACAATACATGGCTCCTTTCCATCCTGAGTGAAATAAGTCAACCCGGAAGTCTGTAGTGTTTTCTGGTGCAGAGATATGTGATTTGTTACTCGGTTGCTAGGGTAACCCCATCTGGTTGCTAGGCAGTTAGCATAGTGATACTAATCAAGTGTCCTTGCCATCCTGATTGAAATAAGTCAACCCGAAGTCTCTATGTTTTTGTGATGCAGAGATATGTGATTTGTTACTCGGTTGCTAGGGTAACCCCATCTGGTTGCTAGGCAGTTACCATAGTGATACTAATCAAGTCTCCTTGCCATCCTGATTGAAATAAGTCAACCCGAAGTCTCTATGTTTTTCTGATGCAGAGATATGTGATTTGTTACTCGGTTGCTAGGGTAACCCCATCTGGTTGCTAGGCAGTTATCATAGTGATACTAATCAAGTCTCCTTGCCATCCTGATTGAAATAAGTCAACCCGAAGTCTCTACGCTTTTCTGATGCAGAGATATGTGATTTGTTACTCGGTTGCTAGGGTAACCCCATCTGGTTGCTAGGCAGTTACCATAGTGATACTAATCAAGTCTCCTTGCCATCCTGATTGGAATAAGTCAACCGGAAGTGTCTATGTTTTTCTGATGCAGAGATATGTGATTTGTTACTCGGTTGCTAGGGTAACCCCATCTGGTTGCTAGGCAGTTACCATAGTGATACTAATCAAGTCTCCTTGCCATCCTGATTGAATTAAGTCAACCCGAAGTCTCTACGCTTTTCTGATGCAGAGATATGTGATTTGTTACTCGGTTGCTAGGGTAACCCCATCTGGTTGCTAGGCAGTTACCATAGTGATACTAATCAAGTGTCCTTGCCATCCTGATTGAAATAAATCAACCCGGAAGTCTGTACTCTTTTCTGGTTCCGAGATATGTGATTTGTTTCTCGGTTGCTAGGGTAACCCCATCTGGTTGCTAGGCAGTTACCATAGTGATACTAATCAAGTCTCCTTGCCATCCTGATTGAAATAAGTCAACCCGAAGTCTCTACGCTTTTGTGATGCAGAGATATGTGATTTGTTACTCGGTTGCTAGGGTAACCCCATCTGGTTGCTAGGCAGTTACCATAGTGATACTAATCAAGTCTCCTTGCCATCCTGATTGAAATAAATCAACCCGAAGTCTGTACTCTTTTCTGGTTCCGAGATATGTGATTTTTTTCTCGGTTGCTAGGGTAACCCCATCTGGTTGCTAGGCAGTTACCATAGTGATACTAATCAAGTGTCCTTGCCATCCTGATTGAAATAAATCAACCCAGAAGTCTCTCTGATTTTCTGGTGCAGAGATATAGTTACTGCTAAGCGGTTGCTAGGGTACTATGTTTAGTTGCTAGGGAGTGGCTTGGCAGCTGCCAATCATGAATCTCCAAAGGCTGCTTGTCAGCATGAATGATATAAACCAACTCCCATGCCTCTGTGACATTCAGAATGGAAGATATCCCTCTATGGATTTTGGTTGTTAAGGTGCTCGACAATGGTTGCTAGGGAGGGGCTAGGAAGTGTTGATTTGATGCATGATTGGCTGTTTGCTGTCCCGGGTCAAACGAGACCACCCTTGTGTTTCTATGACACTTCTATCCGGAGATATCCCTTTGATCTGTTTGAATAGAAGTCTATGGGACTTGTTGCTAAGGTGCTCTTAATGGTTGCTAGGGCGTGGCTTGATAGCTTCACAATGATCCTGAGAGACTGATTGGTCGTCTGAGTAAAATGAGCCCACCCCTCGTCTCTATGACACTGTGATCCAGAGCTATGTTCAATACAAATCCCTATGCCTTTTCATTTCATGGGCCGTCCTACACCATTATAAGTCAATTGGGGCATTTTTGGGCAGCTCCTGCCCCCAGGGGTGCAACTTTTACCCCATATTGAGGTATGCTCTTACAGAGCCTGCCAGCCTCTTCAAATGTGGCAAATGACACGTTTCTACTGAAATCCTAAGCTTGGAGCTGTGGACGTCAAAGTTTGTCTCAATGTTAAGTCTATGGGATTTTTAGGCCGCTTTTTTGCCCCTGGGGCAAATACCGTACCCGATAAGCTATAAAAGTCATAGCACACGTGTCCTCAATAGGTCGTTCGATTTGACACCTCATTCGTGGGTCTACGTCAAGCGGTGCGGGACGAGTTAGGTGCCGAAGTTTTGTACGGAGATAGAATAATAATAAAAGAAGAAAAATAAAAATAAGTATGTGAGATTACAATAGTGATGCTTTGCAAGCACCACTAATAAGTATGTGAGATTACAATAGTGATGCTTTGCAAGCACCACTAATAATAAGTATGTGAGATTACAATAGTGATGCTTTGCAAGCACCACTAACTAGATGTACATGGAAATAAGATACAATCAGTGTTGTTCCAATTTATAACATGTTTTAAATGAAATTGCAATAGTTTGTGAAAGTGTCTTGTAAGTTTTCTTCCTCTTTGAGCAAATCAACAACAAACACGTCATTACTGCTGCAGCTGGTAGAGAGATGCGCTTTATTTTTTCTATAGGCTCGCTAGTCTCTTTATTGTGATTCATTGTTGTTTAATATTGAACTTGTCAAGCAGTTCTTCTCCACATCCATGATGGGCAAAGGGCAGACCACCTACATATGGAAAAATTGATTTGTCAATTAGTGCCACCTATTGTAGGCATGAATGTGCTAACGGTGATCATTTGCCTCGCTTTTAACATGGAAGGGCCATTTGTCGGCGATTTGTTCTGCATTACCGCATCACCTCTGGTATTCAACAGCCTTTACTTATGGTAAAATCACTAAAGCATGGCCTCTCGTAGCTTACTGCTTTATTTCATATCAAAAACACATTTCAAATAAAATGAAAAATTAAAATATCAAACTGCCACCATGGAGAAAAGGAAGCATTCGTCGAACAACCTGAAGCAAAACCGTGCAATCAATATATGTTTCAGCCCATGTAAAGTAGGAAATAGTATGATGAAAGGTCTGCCAACATGCTGACAACGTTGGGGGGTAAACGCATATTTAAATTTATGTCTGTTTCCTCTCTGAGCCCAGACTCAGCACTGTCTACCATCTTGACATGTGCATGCATCAGGCTGGTGCTCCAGTCTAATATTTCCTTAATGTAATGGGGTTTGATCTGGGGTGTCGGATGTCCGATATTGTGCTGTTTTATTACTGTAAAGAGTGCTGAGGGACTCTAGGGTTGAGGCTGCCAGGACCCTCTCCCCACTGCTCCAGCACTAGACACCCTTGTTAAAGCTTGTCTGTACTGCCCAATAACCAGAGACAAATCTGCACTGCCAGAGTCTTATGGAAACTGATACACACCCATCTGAACACTGCCTCCAGACACTGGATACTTATAGAGTGTATCAATGTCAAACCCTGCTGGACCACCTTAGCCACCATGTCAGCGCTGTACGTTTGTGCACACAAACACTTATATAGTCTGTATTAAACTATCTTTATGAAAACAAACACACAAAAATATTTCTCTTATGGAGAGGAACGAAGGTCTGTTTAAAACCAGTGATGTGGGATCTAGTTGAATACTTCTAATCCCAGTGTATTAACACAATTAAAATGCAGTTACATTGAACCACAAAAAATAGCCAAAGATGTTAAATGGCCTTGTATATTTGCCTTTTTCATGTTCTAAAGTAGGTACCTGAATTGTGTTGTAGTAGAACAATGTAATGCATATTTTACACATAATTTTGTTGTGTAAATAAAAAATATATTTACATATTCCCAATTAATTCTTGATATCTAAAATGTATGTGCTGAATATTCATAGTAATTAAAATGAACTATTAATCGCTAACATTAATGACTAAAAAAATGACATGATTATCCTTAAGAAATTTTAGTTTTGTTATTTTCTCATACATTTTAGTGCATTATACATACATGCATTTATATTTAGCGTGAAAAATGTTAAATTAACCATTAATTTATTACTGTTAATAATAATAATAATAATAATAATACAAATAATAATAATAATATCTATAGACAATACAGATTAGATGCCTGTACAGGCCCACTGCATGAATTATTATACATAAATAAAAAATGAGTATTAATATTAATAATAATAACAACAACAATAATAATATACTGCCATGCACTGCTTGTGCAGTTTATAATTGCTGATGCTAGAAAGATCTTTGAATATCTGTGAAGGTATTTGAAAATTAAATAAAAATACATTTTCAAATAGATCTTAAATGTCACAGAGACTTCCAACTTACCCCACACAGAGGTTTCAGAACTTTACATATGCCTCCTCTGAGGTGCAGGAGACCTCCTCTGTCTTACAGTGACTTTCTCCATAATCAAATTAATTTCAAGGGTTGGGGACAGGAAGGTTAGACCCCAGTGATCTTTTATTCTAATGCAGCAATTTACAAAGCTTGTTATTGACTTTGATGTTAAAACAATCCGGGAGAAACGTTAACCATTTTATTGATCGATCAGAGGGAGCACTCAGCATCCTCATCCTCATGTACAGCCCGTATTGATTTTTTTTTAATATACTCAACTCCACTGCTTAAACTATGATATTATTCTACCTGAAAATCTACTTTATATTTGTAAAGTAACCACTGGATATGGTTGTCACAAAATATTTTTTTCCTTATGTCCATATTAAAACATGCATGCTCCTTTACAATTGAGTTCATGTAGAGTTCCATATGTCCAAAATGCCAAGATATTCAGACTGTAAGTCAATGAAAAGGCTGGGCAAATTACCTCTCCAGATTTGAACATCAGTGCTTGGCTTTTCAGACACAACATCCTGCTTGCATTAGCTTCTGTTGCCATTGATCAGCAGACCCAAAGCTTCAGACAGACAAGCTCCTGCCATGATGGATGATGCTCTGACAACTTAGTCTAACAGAGATGGACTGATTCATTCACCACTGACAGGGGTGTCTGTGTGCACCCCGACCCACCTCCTGGCCTCTCTGTGGGCCTGATAGGCAGCAGCTACACTGTGGCCCTGTAGTGTCAGTGGGATAATGGATGTGAGGCCAGTCGACTGCTGACAACTCTGAAAACATGTGGCCTAGATTTTTCAGGGGGCTGGCCGTCAGCACAAAACAGCCCCCTGACAGCAGAGATCAGTCAATGACGTGCGAATCTGCCGATCAGCATGCGCCGGAGCTACCTGAACCAGCCGCCACCTGCCCCGACACTTTACCCTGATTGGGTCGACAACTGCAACAGCTGGCCAGGGATTAGTTGAGCAGCGCCAGCCTGTGCCGCCAAGCACGGAGGGTCATGGCAAGCCAAAGCCAGACCCAGCACCTGTCACCAGCTCAGACCTGACTCAATCCATCTCATCGGTTAGCGTTGATGCCTAATAGGCTTGCATACGATTCCCTGATCCTGCCTACCAAGAATCAGGGCTGGCTACTCCCTCTCTATTCGATAGCATGGTGGCGATAGGAGGGATAGCCATTTCTACATGATGAGGCTTACAGTTCCCACACTGCTTCTGAGCTGGCAGGGATCAGCGAGATATTAATGGGACTTATCAACACATGAGGGTGCAAAGGGGCCGGCAATTTTACGCCCTGATCCACAGGGGAGAAAGCCAATTCCTGAGAGAATATATCCACGGTAGCAGAAACACTGGCAGCTCTCAGCACCCAGAGTGCTCATGCCTGACGACTCAATCAGAGTACACAAACATATGAACAGGTGGCAGTACATACCATCTCTAGCTGCAGTCAACACAAATACACATGTAAAGGACATGCATAAAATCATGCAGACCCGTATCTGCATTAATTTATTCATTGAACTGCTGCCACACAATTGGCGGTTTAGATAATCACATAAATAAGTAGGTGTACAGATGTACCTAATAAAGTGGTCAATGAGTGTATATACCGATAAATATCACTAGGAGAGTGTCAGTTTTTGTGTTTGTTTGCCTTTGGGAACCATGTTGATTAGATGACCTGTGTTGTTTGAGTGAAATGTTAGAGGCAAACAGGTGGCCAAGGCTAAATTAACTCTAAGTGACCTCAAATACACAAGTGTTACATTAGATCTTGTCACAAGAGATGCTCCCAAGAAAGTTCATCCCTGATGTCCATCTCTGTGTGTGTGTGTGAGAGTAATAGAGAGAGAGACACACACACACACACACGCACGCACACACACACACACACAGAGAGAGAGAGAGAGAGAGAAAGTTGTTAAAAAACAGCAGCTAATCCCCCTGCTGCCATGCTCATTGTGATTGGTGTCAGGAGGTTATTATCAGGCTTATTCAAATGGCCCATTAAAACAGAGAAACACAAACATTGGTTTGATGCCTCCCTGCTTCTATTCACTTAGGTGACACATATGGGTTTTGTTGCTGGTATTAGCAGGGGTTACGTCTATTGAGATTCTCTGTCCTTCAGGTCATCACAGCATGACTTGCAGAAGTCTATTAAGGAGATTCTGGAGGTGTTTTCCTGCTCCAATAGTGATCTAATGGATGATGAAGTAGCTTGATTCTTTGTTTCTCCTTAAACGGGTAATCCCACTGTGCACCAGTATAGCCCTTTGAACACAGTAACAGCATGGTTGCTTTTCGAGTTGGGTTCCACACAGATTCCCTGGGCGGGGGGCTGCCCTGAATGACAAGAAGCAGACCCATTTCTCTGCCTTTCCTTGCCCCCTTACTCCCCTTTGCCCCATTCCTAGCGTCGCCACTTTTAACAGAGCAGCCTCTTACACATTATGGCTCCAGCCACTCCAGCCCTTTTCCCAAGGTTAGATTGCATTACACCTTGAAGAGAGAACGGAAAAAAAAAAGAAAAAACTTCCAATTTCTTATCCAGTTGCTGCCTGTTATGCCCCTCTGAGGCCATAATGGCCGTCATTAAGTGAAAAACAATAACTTGAGCAGATAAAACATTCTTTAGGCCATGAGATACACTCTACAAGCATTTTTCAAAAGAGTTTTTTTCTGTGAAGTACCACGTCATGGAATGGGGGAACAAAAGAAAACACTCTTTGAAAGGTTGGGCTGGTTTAGGGACATGTTCTGTTTCAGGCCTCAGCAGCAAATTTCACCAAAAAGTCAATGGTGTCCAATTCGTCTAGCGAAAGAATCAGGGGTTTTAGATTCAGGAGCCCTTAAACTTGAACAAGAGCTCAGAGATTAAATTTATATAAATCAATGAGGAGCATTAGTGGAACACAGAACATGCATTTACCTCAGAAACATCACTTCCCATTTCTTAATGAGACTGTTTATACACTTGAGCTGGGACATAAAGGATGATAAAGGACTGATAAAGGGCATTGCCTTTTAGGCCCAGACGCTGAAGAATACCACAAATTCCTCATGTTGGACTTCAAAGGCAAATAGTTACTCGCAATTAGAGTGAGTGAAAGCCTGTTGGATAGGCAATAGTTAGATGCTCCATTCAGATAGTAATGGACGGTCAATGGAGACCTTTACCTCCAGCCGTCACTGATCTGAGATTATTTGGCTCATCACAGATGATTTTTGGAGGTTCAGCATACCTGGAGACACTGCCCAAGTGTGCACTCCCCTTATAAATGCTCTTTGTCTTATAAATACTCTGTAAGTGGCTCTGTGCCTTGTAGAAATCTAAATGTATGGCCATTGGTAGAATCATGCATGAGAATATGTTGGATTTACACTAGCGGTAGATTGCTATATCAGTTTTACTGAATAATCAGTGCCAATAGATGCTTTTTGGAACTATCGGTTATCTGCAAAAATATATGCTGACAGTTACCGATGTTGTTTCCTCCGTGTTCCTCTGTGACCAGCGCTGGAGGATTTTAAAGTTATATCAACTAACTGACAATATTCATCCATATTGTTTTCCCCTAAATTCAATGCATATTTTTTTTATTTTGATTAGATAAATCATGTGTTCTAAATTGAAGGACAAAAAATAAAAAATTTGACTATGGAATTATGCCCTGTCAGCACATGCATTGTGTCTCCAACTTCATATCTTGTAAAGAAAAAAAAGGAAAAAAAAATTATCTAGTGAAATACACACATATATATATATATATATATATATATATATATATATATTATTTTTTTTTTTTTTCTTGAACAATAAAACTGCATCTGAGATTTTTTTTTTCCCATTTTAGTCTTTGCCTGAAATAGTAGGAAATGTTAAGACAGATTTTAAAAACTATCGGCAGAATAATTGTTTAGCGGCCTTTTTCACCGCAAAATCCACTATCAGTCGAACTCTAATTTACATGGCATACAGTGATAATGATTGCACCCAGACGCTAATGCTCTTAAGAACGTTGAAATATTTTTGACTGCTTAAAAAGTAAAAAGATAACTAACCATCTTGAGGACCAGATTGAGAATATCTACTGTGAACTCACTATATTTAAACTTGTGAATAATACCCCAAGAAGAAAAGGTCCCTGATACTTCTCACCTTGTATATTCTACCCCACCTTGTTGCTATCACACTAATAATTGTTTCCGTCACAAAACTAGCTAAAGAGGGATTAGATTCAGAGGTGAGAACAACACACCTGCCCTTGCTGAGGGGAGAGGATCAGTGAAGTGCAATCTACTACCCATGAGAGTGCTCTGAAATATCTAAGGACCATGTTTACACATGGTATGAAGATCTGTTTTGGCCAATCTGATCACAAGCAGAATGGTGATATACATAATCGTTTACACCTGGTAATAATATAAGTCTAATGTCTCTTTTTACCACCCGTGATTGGATTTAATAGGGAGGGTCTCTGATTTCATGATGACATATGCATCAATCATGACATCATTGTATTTCTGCAGTATAATGTTATAACCTGCTAAAAAGTAAAAGAAAAAAACAAAAAAATTTAAGAAAATTATACTTCTCCCAATTATACTTGCATTTAATTTAAGCACAAATGTAATGTTTAGAGCAGAATCCTCAGTTACTGTAGTGGAGTACCAGTATTAACTGAGCTTCGACTGTGGGAGCCTCTAATCTATGTCTCAGGTGGTAGAGCATGTCATTGCAGGGTTGGCGATTCCCGGCCCACATGACTCCACATGCCGAAGTGTCCTTGGGCAAGACACTGAACCCCAAGTTGCTCCCAATGGCAGGCTAGTGCCTTGCATGGCAGCTCTGCTGTCATTGGTGTATGAGTGTGAGTGTGAATGTGTGTGAGAATGGGTGAATGGGACACAGTGTTTAGCGCTTTGGTAACCTCTAAGGTTAAAAAGGCACTATATAAGTGCAGACCATTTACCATTTAAAGAAGATCTGTAAAGTTTTTGTTCATGTATTCATAATTTTTAGATTGGAAGGTGATTTATTTTTAAAAATTGCACATACCAACGTTTAAAACACTTGTTTTAGTGTCACGGTTTATTGACAGATAAGAGGGTGGTATATTGCTGCTGTTCGAACACATACAAACAGATGAGTATTTACACTACGAGCCCAATGTAGTCAAATACATTCTTGATCACTTTCAAACACCTCCAAATGCAGCTGAATTGGAGAAATCTTCAAATGTTTTGGACACCATTTACACCTATCTTAAGCATTGATCGTTTCAAATGCATTGCCCAAAATGCATCTTAGAACCAGGTGTAAATGGGGCCTCGGTATCTACAAAGGTCCGTTTCCAAGAGGCCTGGTCTGGTCTATTGCAAGACTCCACTAAATAACAAACTTCATTGCTTGCACAGTCAGGGCCACTACGGGCTAAAGAGAACAGTCACAGCTGACGAAATGCTAAATATTCAAGCATTCTCCCTTGCACCACCAAGACTGGTTCTCCTCTGCAATAAGTAATTGATCTATAAATTAACACTTATCACAGCCATGTGATAATACATGTATTATGTGCTGTTAAAGGTATTGTTTACCCAAAAATGGAAATTCTGTTATCATTTACTCACGATCGCATTGTTCCAAACCAATATGGCTTTTTTCTTCTTCCGTGGAACACAAAGATGTTTAGCCAAATGTTAGGGACTGACAGCCTTTGTCTTCATTCCCACTTGCATTGCACCATCAACATTTAAAAAAAATGTCTCATGTTTCACATAAGAAAGAAAGCTCTGTAGGTTTGGAACAAAACAAGTGGAAGTAAATTATGACAATATCTTTATTTTTTCTGAGAAAAAACCCTTTAAGGTTGGTTCCAAAAACTGCCATAATAGCAACCTAGCAAGTCATAGAGGCTTTGCGATTCAACACAAGCAGAAAATCAACTTTCAGATGCTCTGAGACAGCTAACATGATAAAAATGTTGAGCTTGCATGCAAAACAAGTCAAGTGCCCCTCACAAAATCCCCGGAAGCCTTACAGTTTGACCTCTCTTTATACAATCACCCTTCCTAATATGAAGCAGGCCAGCTGCTCAATCTGGTCAATGGTTCCACCAACGTCTACAGAGGGCTGAGTCACCAGCACCTATCCCCAACAGCAATGCATGGGTGGTCTACAGCCTCAGGCCACCATCTCACATAAATCACAGGCTAATTGTTTTAATTCTACACATGGTGACAGTTTTAGACTGTGAAGCGTGAGGACCAGTGCTGCTAAAGTAGCTAGCAGGAGGTGGGAGGCCTTCCAAGTGTCAAAGCTTTCTTAAGGACCACAGCACCCAAGACTGTCATACATCATCAAAGCTTTCTCTCTACAGGAGCAAGAAAAAACAGCTTTGAACAAATCATTAGTAAAGTTAGTTGATGAAAGAGGGGGGATAAAGTAAGATGAGAAACATTTGGTTTACTTCAGCCTTGAGAGAGTAGAGTGAGAGTTGGGCAGGTGGGGCTGCTGCCGATAGGTGTTGAGAGCTCCAGACACCCCTTGCTAACCTTGAGCTTTGTGAGATCACACCACTTCCATCTTCACTATGCCTCTATTTGGTGGCATTTCATCCTCCAACAGATCTGCTGTAATCCCCCAGCACTGAGGATTCTTCACTATTGCACTGCCTAAGTTGCTCTGAGTGAGGAGTGCCCCACTCAAAAACTTTTTGTGTTGTTAAAATATATTCCTTTGCGTTTTGCAGAATAAAGAAAGTAATTTGGGTTTGAAACTAAATGAGTAATGAGGAAATGATGACAACATATACATTTTTGGCTGAACTATTCCTTTAAAGGTAAAGTGTTAATTTATGTGCTTCTAGTGGCACCAAATGGAATTACAAAAATAAAGTATGTTTTCAAACAACTTGATTCAAAACTGGCCTGTCTTTTCAACACCCTCAAACATAATACCACATATTGCTTTGCTCCATCAAAGCTTTCTCCAGTGAGACTGTAATTGCTGCCTACCATACGTGATTCAAATTCACCAAACCTCCCTTACTGCGGATGGTCAGTGTATGTTTAAAAGCTTCTGTGTGTGTAAAGTTGTGTCAAGGTTGAAAGTGAAGAGGCCAGGAATCAATTGCTGTGACATAAGATGTTCCTGCTTTATGTGGTGAAAGAAGCAATGGATCTGGCAAAGACAACACTGGCCTGATATGCCCCAAACGGAGCCAGCGAGAAGGCCAATACAAATTCTCAACCGAGAGGGTGACAGTGCCCCCGAAAATTAGCTGGACCACCTTGAAGTGGGAAAAATTCTGCTCAACTCATTTGATTGTTATGTCTCTGCTGGCCGCCAGGGCTATATTTAAGCATTCCCATAAAGGCTGTCAGAAATAAGACTTGGGAATGGTCTGGCCTTAGATGGTCTGTGTGTGGACAGAGGAAGTAGCGTTTCTTGTCAAACAGCTCACTGTGTGTTTAAGGGCAGCTCAGGTCAGAACTGTCACACACAGTAGGATAATAATAGCATGTGTTACATCCATAACGCAAACACTTTCCTTCCCACGTTATGTGGGCTGGTGTCACTTGGTTTATTTTGTCAAATTTGTTTTGAATCTTTTTTATTTCCCCCCCCTAAAACAACAAAAAAACCTTCCCCTTGAGGACCTCTTTCAAGCATTCACAAGGCATACAAGAAAGAGAAAATGAAAACATATCCCCCCCCCCATTGAATTAACTCCCAGGCATATGTGCATTCCTTGTTTATCTTCAATTATAAATAACTTTGGGAAGTTGTGGATCAATACTTTCCCTGTGACAAACTGAAAAGGGGAGGGGCGTACGCATGAACATGCTAATGACTTTTTTTGACGAATATCTCTGTGACTTCACGCAATACACAGTTCCCATGGCCCTTCACTGCAAGTATACAGATAAATGCATCACAGTTACTACAGCATAACATAATTCAGAGGGAGAGTTTAGACATTCAGATTTTGACCGACACAAAGACAGTGAAGAGAGAAGACAAGAGGTTAGAGCTACTGGTGTTTACATTGGTCTGATTTCATTTTTGAAGGATTTCCTTTGGTTTCAGCCAAAGATATCATACACACTGTATTACATTCAAAAGCTATCATTAGGGCAGGATTGGAAACTGTAATTGTAAAAAAAAGTTGACAAAATATAATTATTTTTAAAATATGGAGAGAAAATGTCTGTGAGCTAACACAATTATACTGTTCAGTCTCTTCAACCAAAAATAGGAAAGAAAAACAAGAAACTGGTTACTTTGTCAAAAGAGTTTGCTGGAAAATTATGTGGACCTGTGACCCACACTTACTAGTAAAAGAAAGATTGAAAAGTAGCAATAAATACTCATGACTGACAGCCAACAATTTTTCATAACATAACCTAGGCTTTTACAGTGAATTTTGAAATGTAAAATTGAGACGTGGCCTGCACATGATCTAACACACTACATGGAGGCACTATACAGTTTGAATCCGGCATCATGCAATTTCCAGTCCCCCAAGGATCCCAAAGAAATTTTCATTCACTTTTATTGGCTGAAAGAAGTTGTTTAGGGTATTCTTTTTGGTGCATGATCAGAAATCATACAATATCGCTTGAAGATTTATGAAGTCTTAATCATGAAAATGCATCAATTACAGTAATGTTGTGTATGCCATATCGTACACATGATATGACCAAAGCAACAAATGTTCAAATGGTGTTTTCAGTTAGCATGCTAACCGATTAGCCTTATAAGCTAACATTCCATCATGCATTCCTTATGGCTATATTTATCTTACTAAGCCAACATATTAAAGGAATAGTCCATCCAAAAATTAAAACTCTCATACAATTTACTCAGTAGGTCCTTTTAATGGATGGTAACACGATTGCTCCAAAAAGCACAGACAATCAGCATTAATGTCATATATATGACTCCAGTGGTTAAATTAATGTCTTATAAAGCAATAGGTTGGCTTTTGGTGCGAAAAATATCAATACTTAAATACTTTTTAACTATAAATAATCTCTTTCGTTAATGCACATTCACAAGAGGGCAGAGATTTTTAAATGTCCTATTCAGATGAGGCCTCACCAATGCATATTGGTATATGAAATCTCATAATTAAATATTTTTATTATTTAAAGTTGTTTGGATCATGGACATCAAAACCTGACTACCTCTGCCAGAAATCTTAAAATTGGCTAATTGGTTTAAAGTTGGATCTTCCAGCAGGACAATGACCCAAAACCCATCTAAATCAACACAAAAATGGTTCACTGACCACAAAATCAAGGTTCTGTCATTGCCATCCCAGTACCCTGAACCCCATAGAAAACCTGTGGATTGAACTGAAGAGGAGAGTCCACCAGCATGGACCTCGGAATTTGAAGGATCTGGAGAGATTCTGTATGGAGGAATGGTCTCAGATTTCTTGCCATGTGTTCTCCAACCTCATTAGGCATTATCATTAGTGTCAATAACTTTGCCATACATATATTCAACAAAAAATAAATTTTTTGATCAAACTTGTGTTGTGTTTGCAATTGTTTGATATCCATTAGAGGACAGATTTTTGTGAATATTTTGAATGAAAGATCAAAGGATAAACAATAAGGACATATTTTCACAGCCTTCTTTGATCATATTTACCAAAGGTGCCAATATTTTTGGCCACTAAAGCACTTTTAGGACTAAAACCTTGCAAAAGCAAAAACTATGTAAGTTCTCATGTGAACACAGAGCCATTTTGAAAAAAAATTTGGTTTCTCATCAAAAGCTATCTTATGCTCTCAAAATAAATGGAAAAAGTTGAATGAGCCATATGGACTAATTTTATCACAATTTTGGGTTCTTTGTCAAGCATTAAAGTAAGTCATTATCGACTGCCGTTTAATGGAATTGAGAGACCTCAAAATTATTTCTCATTTTGTGTTCCACGGAAAGAAAGAAAGCAGTATGGGTTTGGAATAGAGATCGAACGATAGTGGATTTTGCCAAAACCGATAACAAAAGGTGGTGGAAATGGCAGATAACTGATTAATCAGCTGAAATATATATATATATATATATTATATATTTATATTTTATATATTATATATTTTAGATTTTATATATTATATTAAATATATATTTATATAATGATGAAAGATTTTTTAGAATTTTCTTACTTTCCGCACAGACATTGAGGCTACAAAAGTCCAAAATGAATAAAATCCCAGTAAAAGCAGTTTAGTGTGCAACCAAAGTCCCATTTAATTGAAGATTTGGTGTATAACGCTGGACTTTAAACTATAAACAAGCCCGAAATACACTCCATTTCAATGCTCTATATGTTAGTAATTACCAAATTAAGCTTTTTATAGGCTATATATTTACCAGCTGAAGAGCTTTGTATATACACATATATTTCACAAGATGAGGTTTATTGATGAGGAATAAAAAAAAGCAACTATCGCCAATGATTTATCTGTAATACCAATATATCGGTCTACCTCTAGTATTGAATGTCATGTAGGTGAGTAAATGATGATGATGTGACTGCATTAGAATGCTTACACAATAAAGTTAATGCTACATGGCAGCGGGAAATGACATAGAGAGTTTGTGACAGAGAGCATTTGTCAGTAAGCGTGAGAAAAATCATGTGTGTGTGTGTGCATCAAGTCAGAGAGACAGAGGAAGAATGTGTGTGTAAGAATGTGTTGTGTGACGCAGCGTGTCCGTGTGGACATGGAGGGTCCTTTGTTCAGCCAGTGTGAGTGTGAGCAAGACTGCTGTCTCTCTCCCCAGGCTCAGATTAGTCTCAGCTATCTAACAACAGATACTTTGTAAATCCATTCGCTCTGTTATCCTGCAGCCGTAACTGGAAAGATCTGAATTTCTTTCTCTCTGTGTCCTATCCTTTCTCTTTCCTTCTCATCTCTATTTCTAACTCTCTTCCTTGAGAAAGCTAATTTAAAGGGATAGTTTACCCCAAATGTTACAATTTGTCATAGTTTACTTACACACATGTTATTCTAAACCATATTCATTTTCTTTACTCCATGCCATATAGGTTTAGAAAAACATGAGGGTGAGTAAATTACAAAACATTTTTCATTTTTGGTTGAACTATCCCTTTAATAAATGGTGAGGAGAAAGCGAGCAGGGACAGAAGGCTGTTTAAACCATCTCTGGTGCTCTGACATTAAGCAGCACAGTCTGCGGAGCTCGGTCCAGCGGCTTCTCTAATCTGAGCTGATTTATGGAACTCTCTTCCTGCGCCTGTGCCGGTGGGGAGGGCCTCAGATCCTGGAGACAGCCTGGCGTCCCCTGCTATGGACACTCAACAAGCACGCTATACCCTGCCCTCCAGCCAGTCTTATACCAGGACGTCTCGCACACATACACGGTCCAAGTACAGTGTGTATACACACAGTCAGTGTTTGTATCCCATAATCATACACAGATGATTATTATGATGCAGTTGTAAACTTAAGGATGGAGTGGTATATACACTAGCATACAAATTCTCATGAATACACACAAACAGATCACAAAACACTCATGCTTTGGACCAAGCAATCTTTCACTGATTTTGCTTAATAAGCAGACAACGTGTCAAGTAATGGGGTCATGTAAATGCCTTAAACCTTTTTTATATGGGAAATGTCATAAACTGTTTAAGCAAAAACTGATCGACAAACACAGAATTTTGCCCAGTGGCGCTCTGCCGTTTTATCCATTGTGTGCATATTGCATTTGTAATTTAATGTCAAAAAACCAGCTGTCTGATTTTTGGAATAAGCTGATTTTGACAGTTATAAATGTATTGTTGGGCTTTTAAACGCACTCAATGAGATATGCGAGTGGGCCTCAAAGGCTATCTTTTTAAATGGTTAAATCGCTCACAACTGCTAGCACAGGACAAGCCGTGGAATCCAGAGGAGTAAGGAATGGAGAAAATTACACCAAGATGTAATGCCTGCATATTTCCCATATACACACACACACATTCTCACTGTGCTGATAATTGTTCCTCCCACACATCAGAGGGGAAAGGAGACACAAAGTGGCCACTGGCGGGCAGCTCTGGTCATTCGTTTTGAGGAGATTGTGAAATGTAGCTTGATAAATGTGAGAAGGATGTGCAATCTGCTTGCTTTCCTGCTGGTTGTGGCATTGCACGATATGGCAAATCCCATTCATCCCCATTCATCAGAATGTACACCGACATCTTAATGCAACCCAGCGTCATTCAGAAGCTCTGGAGCCCTTCTCTCTAAGCCTTGTCTGCCATGAGAGAACATCAACCAAATATGTAGAAGAAAAAAATATATATTTTTGATTGCATCTCGCTCTCAGGGCGTCTGTGATGTAATCCTAACAACTATTTCTTGGCTACTGAGTCAGAGCAACACCAACATAGTTCAGACTTTGATTGAGGGGAGCTTTTACACTAGGTTCAATTTGATTTTAATTATTATTTTGCTTGTTTAACTGACATTTCTTTTTTCATGGTCTAGTTCAAATCACACTTTCTTTGGTCAAATTTATGTTACTTCAAATCATAATACACTGCCAAGAAGATGGTCCTTTTTAAACAAAGGACTATCATATCCAAACATGGCTCTATTCAAATGTGGCTCTGACAGATGACATTGTCCTTGAAATGGCTATTTGTTGCTTGGTCACCACCATTGTGGGTACTTTTCAAACCATAGTGAGCTTCCTGCTAAGACAGCATATCTGGGAATCATAGGCATGTCTGAATTGAACAATTGAAATACCCATGACACTAAAAATTACTGTCTAGGTAGGCAGCTCTCTAGGTTTTGAAACAAATCTTGTCACATTTTGTCAGTCTAAGCCAATAAATCGATGTGAAAAGTGAGATGATTTTGGACCTTTGGCCAAAAACATCTGTAAAGCAGTTCAATGGAAAGGAGGAGGCGAGAACCAGCTTGACAATAGTTAAATAATAGTTTTAATAATAAACTGAGACAAAAACACACAAACATAAACACACAGGGCAGCTGCCTGTAATTCTCTCTCTCTCAAACCATTGTCACCGGCCACCCTTATCCCTCAAGCGCCCCATCAAGCTGATTGGGGACCAGGCGTACGTTGTTCCAGCCCGGCCCCGCCCTCCTCCGCTCTACAACATCCTATATGCATGTGTGCAAATGCAGATGTAAATGCTTTGCCAACACATTGGTGATGACAAACCTCAGATACCCATGGGGCAATCAGTTTACCTACTTGCATTGCATTATTGCAAGTGTATTCTGACACATTTCTGAACAAAACAACACATGAAATCCAGCATGCGTAATTAGAATCACTAGCACTCACATACTTTTGTGTTACAGGTCTCATAATCGCTGAAATTCTACTGAAGTTTCTCATTCCAAGTTTTACACTATGTAAACAAAGCAAACTTGCTGACTAAAAATGCATTAAGGTTTACAAAACCACCACAACACTAACCAGGTGTGAAAACACACTTATCTTGTTTTGAGTCTGGGAGCCAGCACATCTTAACAATGGTAACAGTACATTAACACCAGACTCTAGTCCATTGGGTTTGCTTTAATGAGCATTGGAGCCATCCGTCTCCATTAGGTCAGTGTGTCCGAGTGGCAACAGCCATTATCCCCTCAAACTTGTCTAAACACACGTGCTGACCGGCCTCAACACACATTGATTCTCCACACACACCCTCTTACTGGAAACTCAGCACAGGTTTGGCCCAGACCAGACTGGTCAATAGCACTTACACCAGGAACCTCAGAGAGGAGCTTCCACTTTTGTGGGCAAACACTCTTTATTTGGGAGCATTTGGGCACATTAGTGCTGCCGTTTGTTTGGATTAAGAACAGGGAGCTGTTACTGGAGCACCTTTCACGCAAATGGAAAAGACCGTTCTTGTATTAGGCGTCTGGAAAGCTTGACTGACTCACACTTTAAATACCATAAAATAGTGCTAAATCATCAAATCACAAAATGTAGGGCAAATGTTATAGGCCATGCACTGGCGACATCATTTTACATGAAAAAGGGGAATCTATGTGCTACAGTCACCTGCAAGTGATTTGGGATGACTAACATGGGATAGCGTGAGCAGTGGATAACAACAATAGGAAGAAAAACATTGTTCTAACCAACAGGTTGCCCCGGCATGCATCTGTCTAAACTGAAGAGAAAACAGATGATATTCTACAGGTTGCCCCTGCTGCGTTTTAATTGCTTCTGAGGGGAACTGCAGCATGATTCAACTTTTTAAATGAAATTGGCGTCATAATAAAAAGAAATCATTACACAGGAGTTCATACAGAGTTCAGTGCTGAGCTCCGCTTCCAAGCTCAGAGAACGCAAAAGCCCCGTCATCCTCCGCCTCTCAGCGTGGGGGCCAGAAGAAAATGGATAGTATCTATCCTTCTGACAGAGAAGAGTTACTGTGTGAAAACTGCATGCTTTATGAGACTCTCTGGTTCTCAGAGCCGGGCAAGTGTTTGGAGAGAGGGAGCAGGGAGGCCTGGGGTTCAGCTAGAGAGACTAATTTTAACTTGCCACTGTGAGATTGGCCCGAGCCGGGTCGGTGGGAAGTTGTGGAGGGGACCTGACCTTGCGGCAGGAAGAGAGCTGGTCAGCTCTCTCTGTACGAGGCTCCCGCGGGAAGAGTAGCCTGGCAGGACACTGTGCCTCGCATTCCCACCCCTCCACTCAGACCTGCCTGGCCTTTCCCTGCTTCGAACAGGCAATGGTTCCCAAGGCCTGTACCCTACTTTTCAGCTCACACTTTCTCCAATCAACCTAAACTTTAATGGCCTGGGCTAGCCTGATCTTCCCAGAGCTGTAACCCTTACTGATGAAAGTCCATGACAAACCAATGGGGTTCTGTGTCTCTCAGTCCAGTGCATATCAAAACATAAAATCAAAAAGGTACACTACCATTCAAAAGTTTGGAATCACTGAGACATTTTTTATTTTTAAAGAAATGAATGCTTTTGTTTACCATGGATGCTGTAAATTGACAAAAAACTGCCACAACAATTAACATTATCTTATTAGAACAGTTCATGGTTTTGCTACTTGTAGTTATAGGCATTCAATTAATCTAATGCCACTTTAGCACCACTGGGCCAAACGGTTCTGAGCACACAAACCAGACTTTTACCATCCCAGTATAACTATATTTCAAATAATTATCTAACTGTAATCAAACATGCTGGTGGAACGTCTCACGATTAGTCACTTGCTCACTTGCTCATAACTGTGTCATTGAGCCTGAATGGTTAAGGAACAGTTCTGCAGCAAGAACCATTCGGCTTAATAGTGGAGAAGCTGCTTAAATTTGAGGTGTTGAGGTGTTGTTAGAAAAGTTTGATAGTAAGGTCTGTGGAAAGTGTCTTACAAAGCAGTTACATCTTTTAGAAATGCAACAGAAAGCATGGGAGGAAACCACCCAAGTACCTTAAATATCTTAAAAAATGACAGAGTATCTTAAAAACTGACTGCTAGAATGCATATGGTGACATTGCTGCAAATATAGGATTCTTGGATTAACAGAAACCTTGAAAAATTCAGCATTTATTTAAACAGATATAGTCATGTGTAAGATTATGAATGCCTTTACTGTAATTCTTGATCAATTCAAAGCATCCTTGGTGAATTAAATTATTGTTTTCTTTCAAAAACACACACGTTTTATAGTGATTACAAACTTTTAAAAAGTAGTCTAAGAGTTGTACTCTTTGTTGGCAGTGTATGTCTCATTTTTCAGAGATGTCAACCAGAGGCTGCACCCCACTACACACTCTGCAGCATCAACCCTCTGATCAAATCACTTTAACGAGCAGTAGACGCCCAGCCTCCCGGCTTGAGTACAGGTGCATTGACAGCATCTCCCCTAGTGAAGTACTGAGGCCATGGGTGTGCATGTATGGTAATTATGAGGTGACACCTTGAGTGAGGGAACAGTGCTGATTGAACGCCACACTGAGGGTGTTCATGTGAGAGGACTGGAGGAGACAACACAATCGCAGTGCCACACTGGCAGTGCGAGGCGTCAGAAACACTTTCTTTCCTTTATTAAGGGCTACATTCATGCTAGCGGCAGTGGCACACACAGGAACACAGAGGCGGGCAGACAATATGGGAAAAAAATTTAAGCAAAGTGCAAAGAGTGTGAGCCTGTCAGACAAGTCAGAGAAGACAATTGTGTTGAGCATGTCAACACTGGAGAGAATTCTGGGCAAAAAAGGTCACACAAAGCTTCATGTTCCTGTTAATCAGATGAGGCGGCAGCACTGACACACTCTGGGGAGTGTGTGAGTGTTTGTATGAGTATATGTATGTGTGAGCTGTGCGTGTGCGGTCCAGGGTGTCACTCCGTGCCTCTCATCACAAGTCTACTCTATGATGGTTTCTGATGGCCTGCCAGGCCAAGACACAGGCCCTTCTGGTGCAGGCAATGGAGGTGTGTGTGTGTGTGTGTGTGTGTGTGTGTGTGTGTGTGTGTGTGTGTGTGTGTGTGTGTGTGTGTGTGTGTGTGTGTGTGTGTGTATGTGTGTGTGTGTTTGTGTCAGGGGTGGCCTTAATTCCATTCACTGTTGAACTGATGGAACATGAAGTGTAAACTCTCCCATACCTCTGATCAAAAACATACAGACACACTAAGAGACACAGAGACACACTTACTGGAAGTTTATTATTCACTGTGTAGACCATAGAGTAGCTTTCAAAGTCTTAAAGGGATAGTTCACTCAAAAATGTAAACTGTCATAATTTCCTCACCCTTATGTTGTTACAAATGCATTTGGTTTTTTTTCTTCTTCCGTGGCACCCATGAGAAATTTGGCAAAATGTCAGCATCATTAAATTTCATTGTATGGAAAAAAGATACAATGAACCTCAATGGAGAATAAATTATGACATTTTTGGTGAACCATCTCTTTGGTGAACTAAAGTATAGAGACCCACTCAAGCTCTGAAGTAAAAAATACTGAAGACCTTCAAACCCCACAATGAGTCCTATTCTACAGAATAAATAAAGTCATACATGTTTGAAACAATGTGAGAGTGAGAATTTTTATTTTTGGGTGAACTCGCCCTTTAAACCTCACATGTACCTCTGAAAACATCGCATAAAGCATGGTGGTCCCTCTGTCATCATTCATCCATGGAGAGCTGATTAAAGCACAGGAGGCCCCAGTGGGCAGCATAACCATTAGAGTACCCATGATGGTAGAGGAGGGGATGTTTGAATTTGGAATGATTTATCAGGGTGTCACTCAAATCTGGATTTGAGAAATGGGCAGTCCTGATCCCAGCAGGACAGGCCTAAATGTAGGAGCGAGAGGGGCTGAGGCTGATGTTTGGTTCCCATGCAGTCTTATTTACCCAGTGCTATTTTGGAAGTGCTTCGTGCTCCCTGAGCATAACGTAGCATGCCTCCTCTTTTCCCCTCTAGGGCCTCGGGTTATGTGAAAAGCCGTGGAGGAAAGAGGAGTGCCAAGCCAACCGATACAGCCCTCCTGGCCTCCCCAACATTGTATCCGCACACTGTGGCTGAACGGGGGGGGGGGGGGGGGGGGTATTCTGAAACAGAGGTGGGGTGCTAAACGAGGGCAAAGGCTTGCACTTCTACTTCCTGTCCTGGCAATCACGCATGGGGTCCCTGCTAAGTGCTATTTCCTATATATATAGTGGTGAATGGGTGACCAAAACGAATATAATTTTTACGTTCCCATTTGTTCCAATAGCTAAATAAAACAAATGAAAAATCCACATTTACGTTTCCACAACTTTCAAAAAGATTATTTTTTAAGGGATGTCCTGATACCGATCAGTGCTCATACAGTTCTAAAATAAAAAAATGGTATCAGAACCTTATTTATGGCAAAATGACCTAATTTATATACACTGGCTGCCAAAAGATTGGAATAATGTACAAATTTTTTTCTCTTATGGAAAGAAATTGGTACTTTTATTCACCAAAGTGGCATTCAACTGATCACAATGTATAGGCAGGACATTAATAACGTGAAAAATTACTATTCCAATTTGAAAAAAAATAATTTTGAACTGTATTAAACTACATCATAGAGTTCTCATAAAAAAAATCCTCCATGTGCAGCAATGACAGCTTTGCGGATCCTTGGCATTCTAGCTTCCTTTAGTACTTGCCACAGATGTGGATGTCTTGTTGGAGACTTCACATGCATCTTACAGTCTAGCTGATCCCACAAGTAGGTGCCAAATGGGCTGGTTTGAGTATTTCTGTAACTGGGATTTTCATGCACAATATTCTCTAGAATTTACTAAGAATGGTGCCAAAACCAAAAAACATCCAGTGAGTGGCAGTTCTGCAGACGGAAAGCCTTGGTGATGAGAGAGGTCAACAGAGAACAGCCAGACTGGTTCAAACTGACAAAGTCTACAGTAACTCATATAACCACTCTGTACAATTGTGGTGAGAAGAATAGAATCTCAGAATGCTATTCTGAGATGCGGGCTGGCGCTGTTTTAGAGGCACAAAGGGGACCTAAACAATATTAGATAGGTGGTTTTAATGTTAACTCGCACATCTGTGAGAACACCAAGAATGCAGGCAGATATGTACAAATTTTGGAGGAACATACACTGCCATCTAGCACAGCCTGTTGCAGGGACATCCCAGCATTTTCCAGTAGGACAACTTCAAACATCATTACAAGTGCATGGCTGTGTAAGCAGAGTTTGTGGGTGCTAGATTGGTCTGCCTGCAGTCCTGAACTGTCTCCAACTGAGAATGTGTGATTCATAATAAAGCGAATTAGATGGCAATGAAGACCCCATACAACTGTGCAGCTAAAGACCTACAAAATGGATGAATGGGGGAAAATTAAATTTTCTAAACTTAAAAAACTTGTGTCTTCGGTGCCCAAATGCTTGATAAGTGTTATTAGAAGAAATTGTGATTTTTCACAGTAGTAAACACTCGACTCTCCCAAATATTTGAGCGTGTTGCAATCATCTGATTTGAAATTACTGTACATAAAAACAATTTTTTAAAACAAACAATGAAATCCACAGGGTAAAACATAATATAATTTGTAGTTGTAGAGCTTTCAATTTAGTAAACGGTGATTATAATTTACAAATCACACTGTCCTAACTTTTGTGGAATTGGGGTTCAGTGTCCTTTGATAATGATTTGGGTAAAAGTTTATGGAAAACTATGCGAGTTGCGCTCCATGGCAAAGCAGATTTTTGAGCAGCCTCAGGAGACGGCGAGCCCACGGTGTGTGCATATGTACCTTCACATTTAAGAACGTGCCATGTCATCTGCCAGACCCGTCCAGTGCAAGACCCAATTTAATTAACCCTGCCGCTCACACTTTACCAAAGATGTGTTGAAAAATATGTTTGAAAAGACAAAGGCTATTGTGCAACAAGCAGCCCTATTTGTATCTGAAAAAAAAATCCAAATTTATATTGATAATCATCTTCGATGCACGAAAACGACAGATTTCAAGCCTAATAAAGAGATTGCTAGAATTACGCTGCTAAACTAAGGCGGAAATGCATCATCACAGTCCGTGAAAAGGTCCATTAGCAAGCTAAACCAAATTGATTAATGCCAGTCTATAGCTGGTGGACCATCATTTCCATGCTGTTCTCCAGCAATACTTACTCTGTAAGATGTTGACCAGCATGGTCTTTCTGGTAAAGCTGGTCGGCCAAGTAATCTTGCTTATGAAAATGATTAAAAAGGCTGACAGTGACACCAGCACACCAGCATCCCATCTGAAAACATATACAGTATGCTGGTGACCAACTATGCTAGTCTATTCAGCAGGGCAGTGACTCAATGTCTATGTCTGATTTATGAACTCTTGGTCAAATCATTCTCTTTCTGATTTGAAGAGATAGAAAGCAGTTAGTGCTCCTGCATGTAACTCTTCCTCTTTCCTTCTCTCTCCCTCTCGTTCCTTGCCTTACCCTGATCTTCTACCACCTTCATCCTCTCTCTTTTCTCTGTAATCTGTGTTTGGAGCCCATTAGTAACTAAAACTCTTAAACAAAGCATTGTGAACAAGTGCTAATCTCCACCTGAGGACAGTAGATGAAAGAGCTAAAGTTTTATTGTGACTGAGTGTTTAGCAAATCTGAGGCTTTTTAACTCCATCTCACCCTCAAAAAAACACAGAGCACTGCTGGGATTTTATTTATTTCTCCCTGGCTGTCAGTGCATCTTTTCTGGTGACTCTGATATCTTGAGGAGTTGCATGTTGCCTACTGATCAAAGCACTCCACAATCTTCTTTGCTAATTGCACAATTATCTCCAGAGTGCCTTGAACGGCAAAGGCCCTTTACAAGACTGCGTCTAATGGCAGTGGCTATCAAAGCGCAGCTCTTGTTTTCTGATGTATGGCCACAGACTTGGCTTTTAAAGGAAGCACAGTCTGTGAGCCTTTAAAGGATGTCTCTGTTTTACAGAGGCTGCAAGGTTAAACCCCTCTAAATAATCTGGACAAATGGAGCTGGTTAGGTGGTCTGCATGTCCACGGGCTCAAAAATTTAGAGGAGAAAACAAGTAGAGAGTGGGGAAGGCATGTACGAAAAATTTAGAAATAGAGGCAATACAAAATAAAAAGGGAAGACAGTGTTGGCTCATTATCTGTAGGTCAGTTAGTAGCCCGTCATGTCTGATACAACCACTTTTGACTGCACAAAGCTGTGTCTATATAACACAGAAAGTCATACAGGCTTGGAACGACATGAGGGTCGTTTTTGGGTGAATTACGACTTTAAGTCCTTTGAATGAGATTGTTTCCATTGAGGTTAGAGGCTGAATGAAATACTGTTCCAAACAGCATTAGATCGGTTCTGAATGTAAGAGCACATGACACTAAAGAGGCAGGCAGACTTCCTCCTCTTCACAGCCTCAAGGACAAGAGTGACTGTCTGATTTAACACACACCAAAGAGTTCATCAGCATCCAGAACATCTGCCCTGTCAAAACACTCTCAGCGCTGATGTGTGGCCTCTCAAACAAATGATCAGCCATTCCTACACTGGCAATGTGCTTTCCTGGGATCAGATGACTGGCGGCACAGTGGCTAAGTGTCACACAAAGAGGCAGGAAGGTGATCAGCCTCAACCTGGCACATCAAACAGTGAGTCAAAGTAAATGGATTGGGGACATAGTTTGGTTTGTGAGAGTGATCAGGGGAGGGGGGAGTGAGTCGAAGGCAAAGAGACTGTGAATCAACAGTTAATTATTTCAAGTTCCACAGACTGCTTACACTAAGCGCTGGAGCCAGCAAAAAGGTCCAACGAGCAAACAGAGACCCCCCCACACACATTCGTTTACTGCCACTGCACTGTGACCCTTGGATTTGTCACACTAATTTAGACCTTCTGTGGGGGATTTAATAGGTGAGCCTTAATTGAAAGGCAAGGTAACAGCCAGCTGGCCTTTGGCTGGGAGGAAAAATGAAGGCGCCTGATTTGGAGCTGTATACCCCCTCCTGTCCATCTAATACCTTTCTAATAAGCTTTCAAGGAAACAAAGACATATTTTAATCTCCTCTCGCTTCTTTCTTTTTCTTCTCATAAGGGCCCCTGTTATAGACAGAATGGATAGAAACAGACCGGGTAAAGTAATCCCACTTTTTATTGTTCTGTTTTCAAAAGGGACATTTTCATGTTAAGCTAAAAGGACAGTTCACCCAAAAATGAAAATTCTGTCATAATTTACTCACCCTCATATAGTTTTGACTATGTTATGACTTCCGTGGAACACAAAGGGAGATGTTAGGCAGAATGTGGCATTTCTTTGGTTTAAAGGCAAACATCATGACAAAAAAACACTGGTGATCAAACATGCAGTGAAATTGTTTTTAGATTGACTAAAAAAGCTCCTAACCGTCAGAAGAATTCTTTCCAACACATCACTCTTCACCAAGAGCAATGCTGGTCAAAATGTACTAGGCTGCAATTAAGTGTTATCCATCCTGCACACTAACAAAGCCCACATGTACTTTATGAAAACCATCGGGGGCTAACAGAGCCAAAGCCAGGCAAGGACACCGCCACTTAGCTCATACCAGCTCATCAATATGAGTGAAGAAGTTATGACTACTAGTCACAAAAGCAGCACAATTTTCATGGATGTTGGTCAAACAGAATTAGTGTTTGGTGGAATGCATAAAGGAATTGTTCACCCAAAAATGACATTCCAAACCATATAACTTTCTTTCTTTTGTGGAACACAAAAAATCTTCAAGTCTTTTATTTTTTTACAGTGACTCTGGGATGTCCAACTTCATAAAAGGACAAAAAACAGCATAAAACACGGTTAAAGTTGTTCATAGAATCGTGCACTCCATTCAAGGTCTTCTATAGCATCAAATACAGTCTGTTCATCAATCAAATGTATCATATGGCTTTAGAAGAATTGAAATACAGTGTACAAGTCATATCAATTACAATCATTGGGGTTTAATTGTGGGTTTTTTTATTTTGTGGACCTTGACAGCCCGGAATCACTATTCACTTTCATTATATAGCAAAAAGCGTGTGAAAATGTTTCAAATTGTTGCTTTGGTGTTTCACTGAAAAAATAAATTCATACAGGTTTGGAGCAAAATGAGTGTCAGAATTGTAATTTTTCTAGTTAAATATTTATTCCTTTATGGCCAAACCGGCTATGTTTATACTCAAATGGCTTATTTGTTTAATGTGATCGGGGAACAAAAGTGAATTAAATGCATGAGGTGTGTGAAGCCGTAGAGGGGTTTGTGAGTTCCTCCTTGTTATAATTAAGACAGCAACAAGTGTCTTAAAAGCAAAGACACAGGGATGCTGAGGCACAGATGGCAGATGGATATGAAGAAAGAAGAGGCAGACTTTCCAGATGAATATATGAGGGTGAGAGCACTCAAAAGCAGTGAAAGCATGAAAGTGAGAGAAATGCACCCTGTGTATCTCTCTCTGCGTCCCCGGGCCTTGGTAATGCTTTGCACAGGCCAGCTTTTGAAGGTCATTCGATAGCTGCTCACCCAGCTGCTTTAATATTTAGTTTCTGCATCTCCCTTTTTTCTCCTTCCTAATCTGTCACACTCCAGCAGATTATCACCAGAGGCAAAGATTGCCAAAAAAAAAAACATGACAAACAAATAAATAATAAAATTAAATAATGAGGAATCTACCAAGCTCTTAATCCTGATCTGTAAGGAGGAAGAGCGGAGTGTCATCTCTGTGCAGCCGAAGTGCCTGCAGCTACATACATCAGCCAGTGTGGCTAACACATGGGAGGAGACTGATAGCAGGGATGCAGACAGATTACAGATGGGCTCAGGGGTGTGAGAGTGGCACTGGGGGCTACGGACCCTGCTGCTGCTGCCGCTTTGCCTCTGATTTACGACAGGCCTGAGGGGAGAGCTGAACCAAGGCACGAGCCACAAAGGTATAGGGTTACCGGTCACCCTGTACCACTGAGCAGGTCAATGCTCCCCGCCAACCAAGGGGCTGTTTCAGAGGAATTGTGAGGACTTTAACAATTCTGGTTCTGATATCTCTTAATGATTCAGATTCCATAACGATTCAATTTACAGTTCTTTTAGTACATTTGAGGGAAAAAAAATGGAAATAAGAAAGGGAATTCTTATTGCATTTACTGCTCTTGTCAGTCTCTTGTTAAATTGGGTGATCATTTCAGATTTCTACAAAACACTGCATCGGAGGAATACTTTGCTATTTTATATTCTCTGTTGCTTCAGTTTATTGGCAGTTATTCCAGAGCTGTTACTGTGTCTCCTTAACTTTCCATCGTGACATACAGCAGAATTGTGCTGCAATTATTGGCAAATAGTGGTATTTTCCTCTTACGTAAAACTCTCCTAATGAATTTGAGTGTATATAAGTGGATGTGAGTAAATTGTTGTGTAAAAATTTGTATAGTTTATAGTGTGTGTCCTTTTCTCTTTTCCTACTGTACTCCCAGGAATGTTGAATTCTTTCTGCTGTGTTTACTTGTTGATATGATGTAGGGCTCCATCCTATGATGTTAGTTATCCAATCTGTTCCACGCACACTGCAAAAACCTGAAAGCTAATGCGTTTACATGGGCACATACACTAACTGAACACTTTATTAGGAACACTATGGTGCTAATAAAGTGCCCAGCTTGGTCTTTTGCTGTTGTTGCCCATCGGCCTCAAGGTTAGACATGTTGTGCATTCTGAGATGCTATTCTGCTCACTACAATTGTAGACTTGTAGACCAATCCGGCCATTCTCCAAGGCATTTCAATCTACAGAACTGCAGCTCACTAATTGATTTATGTTTTTGGCATCATTCTGAGTAAATGCTAGAGAATTTTGTTCATGAAAATCCCTGGAGATCAGCAGTTATAAAAATACTCAAACCAGCAAATACCATCTGACACCAACAATCATGCTACGGTCGAAATCACAGAGATAAAAAAATTTCCCCCATACTGATGGTTGATATGAAAATTAACTGAAGCTACTGACCCCTTATTTGCAAGATTTTATGCACTGCACCGCTCCCACATGATTGGCTGATTAGATAATCACATGAATAAGCAGGAATACAGGTGTTCCTAATAAAGTGATCAGTTAGGAAACAGCGTAAGGCAAACAATATTCACGTTTACATGACTTATCAGAATGTTGTTTTCTGCAAAAACCATGGAATAAAACATTTTCTTAAGTATAGAGCAAAAAGTATCTTTAACTATACATTGTCATATGAACAACCAGGCAAAAATTGCACTGCCTGATTGAAGTCTCACAAGCCTCCTGTACAACATCACATAACACAGTAACAGTTCTTGGTTAATTCCGAGTTGGTCATGACAAAAGTCATAACTTGTGCAGTAGTAAGATTAAGCCAGTAACCACTCAAACTAATGCACAAGTGTTTTTAATCAACTTTGAAAGAAGCGGCTCATAAGTAATTTGTTCAGGAATTGGACTACACTGGTCCCACTGTATGTTTTGCACTGTATTTTCAAAAGAACCATCTTGTACGAGTCATTATTCAAGAATTGGAATATACCGGTCACACTATGGGCTTTGTATTGTAGATTCCTATGAAACCAGTTGATAAGAGTCATTTGTTCGAGAATCGGACCACATTGGTCACACTGTGTGTTTCAGGCTGTACACTCAATGGAGGGGCAGTACAGCCGCTGAATAATGGAACCAAAGGTCAAGAAAATTACAAAGGCTTGATCATTTTAAAAACGGAACTCTGTTCCAAACCCTTGCAAAATGTCACACATTTTGCCATGGCAACATGGCCGGTGTATTTTCGGATGGCCTATAAGGCGTTCATCCTACAGGCAAGAGTCATAAGAGCTTACAGGTGGCCTCACTTGACACAGATGACCCTAGTCTCCCCTAAAACTAAGAACTCCTCCTTCGCACCAACCTCCACCATCTGCTAAAAGGCATACCTTCTTCTTACAAATGGCTGCCCTCAGAAGCACATGCCAAAATAAGAGCCGCCCACTTTTCAGCACCTTCCTGCCTTCCCCTGCTGACGTCTCTCTCTCTCTCTCTCTCTCTCTCTCTCTCCACTCTATAAACAGGCTGGTGCTGGCTGCTGTTGAGAAGGGAACAGTAAACACATGGAAAGGGTTCGAGAGAGGGTGAGCACAGCGTGCATGCTGCAGTCAAAGTCCTGATGAGACCGAAGCATTCACACCAGCCCCTGACCGCCGGCTGACCCACATGGATCAACAGCTGCTGTGTGTTTGAAGTCCCCCCTTGCAAGCTCACGTTTCATTTGGGGACTTTTCCTTACAATTTTATTCTGAGGAATAATCTTCCTGGTTAGATGCTTTTGTAACACCCAATCTAATTTAACTGCAACTAAGCAGTCAGCGCTAGCTATCCAACTGGGTCCAGAGATCTCTCCAAAAACCATTGACCTAACCATTCCGATTACTAGGAAAGACTTGGCTATATCTGAGCAGATATGGAAATAGGCCTATCAGCTTACAAACTGCATGCATATAAATAGACAAATCCACATTTAAAAACATGGGTAGATGGAAAAAGGTGCGTTAGAGTCTGTTCTCAAAGTGGTTGTGTGAGGTTTTCTTCAATGTGCAGTAACACCTCTCTTGCTCTCTCTCTCTCTTTTCTCTCTTTCATGTGTGTGCAGTCAGTGGAGAGGGATATGAGCAGATTCTCCCGGCAGCATTGCCTAAGGCTAGAGAGCTGCTTTAGTCATTTAGCAGAGCAAGAGAGAGTGAAGAGGAATAATGCACTAACCCATCCACCACACAGCACTCCTAACATCTCTGCAATACACATACATCCATAAAACAACTGAAAAGGCATTCTATTACATGTAATCCTATTTAATAATGCATCAAAATATGATGTATTCCAACAGACAGATCAAAGAATTGAAAGCGTGCTAACTAATTCAATTACCAAACCTACGTAACCTACCAGGGATATCTGCTACCACTTTAGCATTTAGCATCACAAATATACAGCACTTGAAAAAGCACACGTTAAAGGCCTATTAACATAGAGGGTGAAGTCATAAAGCAACACAAAGCAATTAACAAAAAACTTTTCATGCCAAGCTCAAACTGATCCACGTATTTATTGGAATTAATTTGTAATGCCGGTTTTGTATTTAAAATGTTGGTCACTTAAGCCACCCTTAAAAACGTATGTACAGTATGTCCTTGCGGTATTTAACAAAATACCAAACCAAGTGGCTTTTTAAAAAAAATAAGTATAGCACAAACACACTTAGTAAAACATTTTATAAAAATAAGTTTGATGGGTTTTAAATTATAAAGCAATATACTGTATATTGATAATAATAATATAAATAATATTTGGAAACTTTCTGGTCATCAAACTTTATGGAACATGTCCATAGTTGTCCATAGTTAATGTGATGATCTACACCTGTGGTGAGGGGAAATAACTTAGATCTGAGAAAACAACATTTGTTTGCAAATGCCTCTTGGTTTGATATATTGAATCTAATTCAATGGTATTCCAAAAATTTTAAGTGTGACTTAAATGTAAACATATGTTAAAATACTTAATAAAGTCACTATATCAAGTCAAGTCATTTTTTTTTCTATTGCACTTTTCACATCATGAATAGTTTCAAAGCAGCTTTACAGAAAATCATCCTACAGTATAACAGAAAAGGAAGCTGTAATGTTTATAATGTCTTTAAGTCATTATTGGGTGGTTTCAATTAATAACATGATTGTATATTATGCCTTTAAAACTATTTTAAAACTAGGCCACAATTGAGCAAGCCAAAGGTGACTGTGACAAGGAACAAAAAACTCCATAAGATATACGACTATACAACCAAAAAGCTTATATAGTACTATTGGTCAGTCAGTTTTATAGTGAGTCGAAAAAGAAAATGCTTTCACAGAGTAATTTTCAGCATTTGTAGTAATGTCGATCAGTTTTAGTATCTTGTCGTGCCAACCATTCACTGCTAAAATTCTTCCTTGGTGTGAACAGGCCTTAAAATCCCTTTCCTGTTAGAAATTAAAAAAAAGAAACCATTGAACAGACATGACCTCCACGATAATGCCAACAATTAACACGATACAGTGGACACTGTGCAACATTAACACAGAAAGAGATATAAAGAGAGAGAGAGAGAGAGAGAGAGAGAGAGAGAGAGAGAGGGAGAGGGAGAGAGAGAGAGAGAGAGAGAGAGAGAGAGAGAGAGAGAGAGAGAGAGAGAGAGAGAGAGAGAGAGAGAGATACCACATTAGTATAAGTAGCATTCCTCACAAATAACACACCAACTTATACTAAGGGTACTTTTTGGCTCTTTATTAGCCAGACTGAGGCATTCCATCTCTGCAAGTGTATAATCAGCCTTTGTTTGAGCACAGAGAACAACATTAACCCTCGGTCCTGTCATGTAAGCTTATTACCCCAAAAGCACGCAGAGGCCAAGAGCCCAAACACACAGCAGAAGGATTAGCTAATCAACCACTCCCCCTGCTAGGACAAGAGCAACTCTATATGGAGTTCAAAGGTTGTATTCAATGTGTATGTGTACAGAATACTGTAAATCAAATATCTATGCAGGTCTATGTGTTCTGCGTGTTCTGTGAGAAGAGGATCACTTGTAGCGATGATGGCCTCGTTTTCTCTGCTTGGCTCATTCTGGCATTGTCTTAGCTCACTCCTTCCACAACTTTCCAGAAGTTCAAGTAAAGTTGAGAGGTGAGGAGGTCAAGGCGGTTGTGGAAAGCAGGGCTATTGGACAGGGGGCACAAACACACATGTCGTCTGGACACTGTGGTGTGTGTGAAGGGGTTGGAGTGTGTGTGGACCTCCACTCCTCTCCTTTTATCTCTCACACACACCACTGTCTTTCACTGAAGATTGTGTCTGGCTCTCTGAAACGCGTTCGTACTAAATCAAATGTAAACACACATACATCCTCACACTGTCTGTCTTTTCTTTCTCACCCTCATAACATGCTCACATCTGACCAAACATACTCAAAACGTGGCCAGATTTAAGAAAAAGCACACAAATCATGTATTATTTGAAACGACAGCATACAGTTTACATTCTTTCTCTGGAGGAAGAAACAAATATTAACTTGCAGATTGATGCTCTATTTTTCCGTTTTCTGTGCAGAGCATGTGAAAGGCATTCGTTGTGTGTTGTTGAGTGCAGGCTTACTGATGCATCTGAAAACTGGACTGTACATGGACTAAAAAAAAAAGTAAAAATCAGATCAGAGAAAAGCTAATGTAACCAAGCAATGGTTACTGAGTTACATGTGGTCCCCCCCGTCTCTGGCCTTCTTTAATCTGGGGTCTTGCGCTGCTGGCCCTGGCTTATTCCTCTCAACACTCCCATAAATATGACAAAGCCCTGATCAAAGCCAATGGCTGGCCCCTGGGTTTATTTGAGCATGGAGTCATTCACAGTGCAGGAATGAAACACACATAAACGGTCTTGCACAAACGTGGGTCATACGGGACCTCGGTCCAGGCCGCGGTGCTGAGTCATGGGCAGTCAGAAAGCAGAACGAATCGTTTAAAAGACATTCAGAGACCAGCCTTAGTGAAAGTGACACCAAAGTGCCAAGGCACTGAGAGAAAAGGAGGAGAAAACAACAAGGCTTTAGCACATCGGGACAAAATTCGCTAATGGAGAAGACATGCTAGTAGAGGGTGATAGCTCTGTGAAAGCCATTAGCTGGCCAGGTCACTGACAGACATTTCCAGCCCCTGTTTTTCTCCTCTCTCGTTCTTTCTCTTCCTCTCATCAGTCCTGTGGCTGGAAGAGGCTCGTGTTTCTCATGGGGGAGAGGAGGTGTGAGCGGCGGACATCTCCGACACCGAACTTGAACGTTTGAACCCACAGCTCTCAGAGAGCTCAGTGGGGAAGAGGGCATGATAAAGAAGTAGAGCAGAACGTGTGAGTGAGATAGTTCAGAGAGCCTTTGATCCACAAACACTGCTCTATAGATACACTTTTTACAATGACCTGACGGGGATGAAAGAAAAACATGGATCGTGGGGAGTTTCATCTGTTCGTCCTGGGTTGAGATTGACAATGGCCACATGGTGAGAGCAGATCGTTAGACTTGTGCAGAAAATGTAGGGGATAAAAAAGAAAGAAAAAAAAAGCCAATTAAAATGTCCCGTAAAGAGAGCAACGAGAAATCCTAAGGTTGAAAAATTACAGGGGTGAACTAAATTAGAACATCATTGTTTGTGGGCACAAGGGGCCGTTCATATATCTTGAGACATGTTTTAAAAAATGTAACTTTACATGACGCTGCATCATAAAGGAATAGTTCACCCTTAAATGCAAATTCTGTCATAATACTTTTGCATCCTATTTGAACTGTGAAAATGAATCACTATCCACTGCGATTGTATTGAAATGACGGTCTGGGAAATTCATTAAAATCCCTAACTGTGTTCAATAGAAGGAAGACCGTCATACAGTATGAGTCAGAAATATAATGTTTGATAATGTGTGAGCTATTCCTTTAAAAACAAGTCTCTCATGGTGTGAGACAATGAAAAACAGCCAGATGTGTTTCAGCAGTCAAATATTTATCACATTTTTACATAGAAAAAATATTTGAGTTGAAATCTTCTTTGACTTGGGACACAACACACACACACACACACACACACACACACACACTCATAGTGTGACTCATCCCTAAAGCTTTTTTCACGGGCTCCAGTCAAACCAAGCGACACCAAGGTGAGCTGCACAGAAGAGACTGTTATTGAGCTAAGTTCTCAGGTGTTAGTTCACTGCCTAAGGACAACAGCACCTGCCAAGTATTTGTGTGTGTGTGTGTGTGTGTGTGTGTGTGTGTGTGTGTGTGTGTGTGTCTTGGTATATTTGGACACTTTTTAAGGTTACACACAAGTAATTACTTAGGTATTATGCTATAAACATGTTCTATGAGGACACCTCAAGTGTCACTGTAATTCAAATCGCTTAAACAAAACATACTAAACAATAGGACCGGGTATCATCTGGTACCTCACGATATGACAAATACACAAATACACAAATCATGATTCGATATAATTCCAATTCATCATGATATAATAATTTGACCAATTATGAATCGATTCCAATTTAAATTCCAATTAATTTGGGTATATTTCAGATATATACTGATGTTTGGTTAAGAGCGTATAGCTCGAAACATCGTGTTTTGGTCTCTTGGTGAGCTCATTAAATTGATATAGAAGTAACAGTGTGCCAGAATTGTTGTGTGTTTAAATTATTTGAATAAACAAATAGCAGAATATAAATAAAGATACATGGATCTAAAGTATTGATACAATATCATAAGAAAAAGTATTGTGATATATATCAATATTTGATTGTATCGGCACAGCCCTACTAAACAAGGTTCTTTTTTTTTTAATGTAAAAATACAAAATTTTTTAAATGAGGGTTAAAGCTTTAGGGTTAAGGTCAGGGTTAGGGGATAGAAAATATAGTGAAGTCTATGGAAAATCTTCGTAAAATGTTTCTAAAAGTGTGTGTGTGTGTGTGTTTGTGTGTATGCAAGGAGGTGCCTGACTCTAAAAAGCTTGACACAAATACACACACACACACACACACACACACACACACACACACACATATAGCTGCCCAATCATTAAAAGATGGCACGCTGTAAATGAGAGGGGCTCTTCATGAGCGAACAGCAATTATCATCACAGATATCATAAGAGCATCACAAGATGCTGTAAAACAGCTGTGGCCATTAGCCATACTTAGCTAATGCCAATAAATGACATGATTACACTATGTTGATCTGACTGTGGTTAAAAGTGTGTTGTTTCTGTATGTGTCTAGGCATGTTTGAGAGCATGTATACATGCTTTATCTTGCAAACATAAGCATAGCTTACAGCAACAGCCACGTACCTTTAAGGATTACGACCACGAATAGCTCAGGCTAGATCCCCTGACACCAACACACACACACACACACACACACACACACACACACACACACACACACACACACACACACACACACACACACACACACACACACACACACACACACAGTGTCTGTCTTGTAGCCTATTGATAGCCCTTTAAATGTCAATCACTTAATTTACTGAAAACATGTACAAACCTGCTACGGCCCCATAAATTTGAGCAACAGGGCTTGGAGAGTTAATGAACATCTTGTAAAACATGAATGAAGGGGTCAGGGCATTACAACGCGTGATATTGTGAATGAAAAGCATGTGAGATGCTGGAGGATTGCTGGCTCTCTCCCAGCCCATCTGACCAGCAGACCAAAAGCAAGGTACAAAGGGGAAAAGAGTGGAGGTGGTTGGAAACAAGTCAAAATGAAAGGAGAGAGAAAAAGAGAGACAGGAAAAGGTTAGGACTTGAGATGGCTAGTGAATGTTGTAGTCACAAACTATGCATGTAATTGCGATCTTCTTGAACACAAAGCAACATATTCAAATCAACACATAGTGCTATCAAAAAGTATTTGGACACTTAAGCCACACTTAGAATTCTTGTTGTTTTTAGCACAAAACACAAGTTCTCACGTGAACATGTGAGACACAGTGAACAAGCATCTCGCAACAGACATCAAGATTTTCACATAAATATTGGGTATTTTCTCACCAAAACCTATTGTATGCCTTCAGAAGGCTTGGAATATGACACAAGAAGCATGGACTACTTTTATTATACATTTGGGTGAACTATTTCTTTAATGCATACTAGAGTTGGGGTACTCGAGTTCGGAGTCGGACTCGAGTCTGAGTCACGAGTCCAATTTTAACTGACTTGGACTTGTCACGGACTCGAATGCATTTTTACTCGGACTTGACTCGGACTCAAGCCTTTGGGATTTTTTCAGAGTCCAGCTGAGCCGAGTCCATGGCTTTTGATTTGTGATCCAATGAACAAAATAAATAAATACAAATAACAGAAGTAGAAATAAATGGACACTCTGTCTGCAAGCAGTTGTAGCACCCCCTGATGTTGTAGACGTTGCCAGAGTTTGTTTCACCATGTTGAGCACACTCAGTCAACCAATACGCTTGAATGTTACTACAGAGACTGCTGTATAACATCGATTACCGAGCTGGCTGGCACGAAGAACACATAAAGACAGGTATGTAGCCAGTGTACTAGAAACTACAAGGCACTTTCGCACGGCATGGGATGGGATGTGATAACTGGTAAAATCGCACGCAGCATTTGTACAGCCAAGACAGTGCTTGCATCGCAGTTTCGTTGTGGTTAAGAACTTCATTAAGTCAAGTCACCCACAACATGTCGCTCAAAGTTTACTAAAACAACATATCAAAATAAAAATTCAGAAAAATATGTCTTTTTAGGTGTAATGTATCCACAAATGTAGGCTTCTGTATTCTCTTGTGGTCCATGCAGTGTTGTCAACTTAGTGTTGTCAGGTATCAGGTACTATCAACAGTGGAATCGAGAATAGCAGAGCAGTGTCGCATTGAATCGAGTTGTACCTTGCAGTGGAAAAGCCCCTTTATTGACTCAAACTCGACCAAGTTGGACTCGAAACCCTAAACTAATTCATAAATCCCCTAAAATGACATTGTGACCAGTTTGGGTAAAAGTAATTGCAAAAAAACGATAATTCTAAGAAAAAAGTACTCTTTTTCAGATATTTTGTTATCTAATGCATTGACATTAAACATGTTACAGTCACTGTGTAGCTGTTTGTGTGCCGAGTACAGTTTGTTCTTATGGTGTTGGTGGAAGATTTGACCCATTCACTTTAGGAGAGAGGGGCCCAAGCAAAGTTCAGCCAATCAATGTTAGGGTCAAAAGGGTACAGGGAAGGATGTATAATTAACTCAATCAGTTTAATTGGTGGTGGGAGAGAGAAGAGAGCATAGCATCTGCGCTGAAAGCAGATGAGCAGAGGAAGCAACATCCCCCAAGCATTCACAGACACATAAACAAAGAGAAATGTAAACATACAAAGACATAAATGAGGTAAGGCACATACACACACTCAACATCCCCCTCACACCAGTCTGACCAACTCCCCCCCATCTCAGGAGGGGATCCACTGCCCTTCCAGCCGTTCTGTCAGCCAGTGGTCCACCCTGCCTCCTGTGAACCTGGAGGAGAGACGAGGGGAGGCGTGGGAAGAGAGAAAGGGCGAACGGAGACACAAAGAGAGAGAGAGAGAGAGAAGAACTTGCTCACCGGCTACCGACCCACTGTCGCCCAGCCCTCAACTGCTCCTCCGCCCTCTGGCGGAAGACAGCTAGCTCCTCCCCAGCGGACAGCAGCGAGTCCTCCGGCCCCTAGCGGATGGAACCGCTCCTCCCCTTCTTCAGAGGATGGCAATGGTTCCTTCCTGCTTTTAGCGGCCAGCAGTGATGCCTCCGTCCACAGGCAGATGGATGCGACACAGACTCCGCAACAGCGCATCCCTCCTCCCTCCTGGGTTTCGGGCACCACTGTAACAGTATAAGGACGGGCAAGGTGGAGATGGGAACCGGCTGAACAGTCAACGTAAAGTTTAATCAGAAACTCATGCTGAACAAACATAAAATAATCAGAAACATAAGGACACACACGCAACTTGTCCGTGTGCATCTCTCTCTCTCTATCTTGAACTGGTGCCTCCGGCTCCCCTTTATCTTGCCCTCCTGCTGATCAACTGATACAGTGCCGGTCGTGCATCATCCCGGCCAGGTCATGTCCTCCTCCTCATCACATCAACATAGCCCAATGCTCAGCCAACAGCTCAGGTTACATGATTTGATGCAATTGCATTTAAACTGACCCACACTCATACAATGAAGCTCAGTTAAGAGGAGATGAGGAACATGAAAGCCCCTGTTGATGTCCCGCACTCTTCCCCCTGGCCTGACCGCATTTACCCTTTGCTGTGATCAAAAGCAGGAATTTGATTAAGGGAGATAATGGAAGATGATGGGGTGAAAACAAACTTTCGCAGCTGTGCCACCTCAGAGGGGACCAGTCTATGACTGAAATGCGGTACACCTCAAGCTGGCCACCCAGAAAGATGATAGCAAATGTGTGGGAGATGATCCTAACACAATTCCTCAATTGGCCCTCAGCACAAGTTCATGGGAGCTTGAATATTTTTGCCTCTCTCTCATATATGCTTATTTCTATAATTCCAAAATATAAAATTTTGTTAGACAAATTGTTGTAGAGAAAAATCAGTTCAGAAGTGTTCCATCCAATTTATTTTTGAAATAGTTGTAAATTCACACTGAATTTCAAAAAAGGATAATTTTTTATGAACATTCCAGTCCTTCTATTTAATACAAAAGCAGTTGATAGCGACTCACTTTAAAGCTTAAAGGAATATTCTGTGTTCATTTCAAGTAAGCTCAATTGACAGTTTTGTCACATAATGGTTATTAATGCGAAACTAATTTGTCCCTCCTTTTCTTAAGAAAGAAAGAAAGAAAGAAAAAATCCAAGTTACAGTGAGGCACTTACAATGGGGCCAGTTTTGGAGGGCTTAAAGCTTGAAATGGAAAATATTATTTAAAAGCACTTACATCAATTCTTCTGTTAAAATGTGTGTATTATTTGAGCTGTAAATATATTTAAATGGATGTTTTAAGATTTTAGAGTTTACGGCATTACGTTATAATGACAACAATGTTGTAAAATGTGCTATAACTTTACACAGCAAAGGTTAGTAAGCAATTTTATCAAACTAGAATCATGTTAACAAGCATATTGTTTACCTCTTGTGGCTATGCTTTTGAAACAGTTCTTTAATGTTTACAGATTGGCTACATTTACTTTCATTATAAGTGCCACACTGAAACCCAAATGTTTACATTTTTTTAAAGAAAGGAGGGACAAGTCAAGCTAAATTGCATTGAACCTGGAATATACTTTAGGACCCAAAAGTATCATTAAAGTAGTCCATGCGACTCGTAAAGCATATTCCAAGTGTTCTGAAGCCATACAATAGTTATTTTTCAGTGATGTCCGCTGCATGTTCATGAGATCTACTCTATGAGAAGCTCATTCACAGTGGCTTGCATGTTCAGGCAAGAACTTGCATTGTTTCATGCTAAAAACAACAAAAGTTCTCGCGTGAACATGTGTGCAAGAGTAAACATGCTTGTTTTTCTCACCAAAACATATTGTAGGCCTTTGGAAGATTTGAAAATGATCTACGAGTCGTATGGATTACTTTTATGACAGTTTTGGCTCCTTTTCAAGTTTAAAGTGAGTTACTATCATCTGCCAGTGCACTGAAAGATGTCCAGAACATTGTTTATAAGTTATCCTTTTGTGTTCTGCATAAAAAGAATGTCATGCAGGTTTGGAACAACATGAGGGAGTGTAAAAAATAAAAGCAAATTAAACATTTTGGGTTAATAAAAAAGACACTGAAAAGAGCAGTGCTGCAATGTGTACATAGATGCAGCATAGGGGCACAGAGGGTGTGTGGTGAAGTGTGGTGAGCAGGAAGATGAAAAGGCTTAATGACATCATTGGAAGAGTCCAGCTCCATCTACTGTTTTAAACAACTTTCCCATGTGATGGCACCACAGCGTCTACATTCCTCCGGTTTCCTATCTTGTACAAAACGGTCCAGCAAAGAGAAGCACAGTAGTTATACGAGCACAGGCCCAGAGATGAGCAGTGGCTACGAGAGCGGGGAGGCTGCTGAGAGGTGTCAGCATGGAGCCAGATCCTGAGCCTACATTCAGGGCTTATCTATTGTGTGGCAACAAGCAGACTTATTCATGGGGCCTGTGTGTCGCCAAACTCTGCTAATGAGCGTAGCCAGCAGGGCCACAATGAAACACAGGGCTCCCATTCAGGAGCACAATACAGGGGCCAGGTTTCCACAGTGGGCAGTTAGAGTTGGGGGCTGGCAGGGGCGGTCAGGGCACTCAGTCCCTATCAAAAGGGCAAAGCCCAAACTCTGTCAGTACACACTTTAATGACATCCAATCAAACAAGGACAGTGAAAAGGAGGAAATGTGTGTATAGAGAGGGGAAAAGGGACAGAAGCTACAAAAACATCCCCCAATACACCACCTCTGCTCATTGGTTGGAATTGGTCAAATTTTTCTGCTCTCTAATCATCAGCTCTTCACCTGTCTTCCTCCCAGAGAAGCTGACATGAGTAATAGAAAAAAAAGTGGGAAAAGACCTCTAGATGTTCCCAGCATCTCTGATGCACAAGTCACATGAGCATGGCAACTGAAAATGCAGGCCATGTCAGCTCCCATCAGCCAAAGAGGGTTTTTCTTTTTTTTTTTTTCACAGTAGCTATTTTCAATGCTCCCAGGAGCAGGAGTGGCCGGCCATTAAAATCCTGTTAAAACAATTCTGCTGTTGTCAGCGGCCGCGAGGCGGAGTGCCTGGCCCAAATGCTGAGATGCTATCTCTCTGCAGCAGTCCACCGCTGCTGTCAATACTGTGAGCATGAAGGTGCAAGATGAGTAACAACCTAATTTGGGCATCAAAGTTTTATGGTGCTTTCTCCAGGCAAGAGCGGGGAGGGGTGGCTTGTGCCTCAGCACCATCATATGACCTTCACTCCTGAACCTTTTCAAACCTTTTAAAACAGCCTGATGTATTAAAAGGAAGATGAAAAAGGGAGGAAAAAAAACCCATGCTGATCTCACTTTTACAGTTCCAACCTCAGGCTGAATTACATTTGCAGCATTTACGTGGATAATAGTAACTCTCTCAGCACACTTGGTCTGACCTCCAGAAGCTTTCTGCTCAAGGAGAACTTTATTTATTCACTACATCTGCTGCAACAGAATCCATAACACAACTTAAGAAACATTTGGGAAAACTTTGCTTTGCATCTTTGACCTCTTTTTAACACTTTTTGCTACAAGGAACGAAACACCTCAGGAGGGAAGAGTCCAAGGAGATGTCAAAGAGCCATTTACTGTGATCTCTTGGGGATGTGGCTGAACTCTCTTGCTCAGTCTCCGAATCTCTGCGGATGTGCAGGTTTAATCGAGGTGGTTTTTATTATGTTTAATGCATGGGCCTTGATAATGTCTCAGAAGCTCTAAAAGCCCTGGATGCTTAACCTACAGGAATCAATATGTGGTTTAAGCTTTCTGGTAGCACTCAAACAGAAAGATAGAGAGAAAGCTAGGCACGTATGCACAAATATACCACTCTTCAACCAATTAGACTGCTGACATATTCATTTAATAACACCTACAGCATGTTGGAGCTGTGGCCTAATGGTTAGTGCATAATATACTCTTGACACATTGAGTTATGGTGCTCACACGGACAACACAATTTCGAAATCTGGCATGCAACATTTCCTGATTCCATTTTCCACCCTCTTTCCCCGTCATTTTGTGACCTTTCTTCTCTCAACAAAAGTGTCAAAAAGCCAAAAATAAAATCAAAACAAGAAAACATGACATCCAGAAAAATTCAAGTACTCGGGCCTGGGGCCAGATAAACAAAACTTTCTTAAAAAAACTTTTACATAAATACAATTTTCTTATATTCTAACGTTGGAAAAACATTGTTATATTATAAAAAAACAACATATTTTGAATTCACAAAAAGTGTTCCCAATTATGTTCTTATTTTTAATGTTACGCCACATCACCACTAATACATTTTCATTTGAAAACACATCATTCCACTACGTTTATGCCTCTGATCCACACTAAAACAGCATTTTCCTCTGAACATTCTGAAAATGAACATTTCAAAAATTGCTCTCCATTATCACATATTTTGGAAAACAATGACATTAGGAAAAGTGAGTTTTCAAAAAACAACGTGGATAGTGTGGCTAGTGTGGATATGGCCTTTAACTGTAAACATTTATAGCTGCATACCTTCTAACAAACTTCTTATCATTTATCCTAAGTATTTTCTTTTTGTTTTCTTAAGAAGATTTTCATGAATCTATCTCACACCTGTGACAGAACTGATTACTTTGACAGTCAGCTTTTACACAGACCAGGTGAGCACAATAAGTCAGCATATACACTCACTGAGCACTTTAATAGGAGCACTTGGGTCCTAAAGTACCCATCATGGTCTTCTGCTTTTGTTGCCCATCTGCCTCAAGGTTTGATGTGTTGTGCATTCTGAGATTCTTTTCTGCTCACTACAATTGTCCAGAGTGGTTATCTGAGTTACCATAGCCTTTTTGTCAGCTCAAACCAGTCTGGCTATCCTCCGTTGACCTCTCTCATCAGTTCCTTTCCATCCATAGAACTGCCGCTCACTGGATTTGTATTTTTATTTTCTAGCACCATTCTGAGTAAACTCTAGAGATTGTTGTGCATAAAAATCCCAGGACATCAGCAGTTACAGAAATACTCAAACCAGCCCGTCTGGCACCAACAATAATGCCACGGTCAAAATCACTAAGATCACATTTTTCCCCATTCTGATGATTGATGTGAACATTAACTGAAGCTACTGACCCGTATCTGCATGATTTGCATTGCACTGCTGCCACACGACTGGCTGATTAGAAATTTGCATGAATAAGTAGGTGTACAGGTGTTCCTAATAAAGTGCACAGTGAGTGTAGACCACAAAAACCACTGTGTTTTAATACCACTGCAGATATGACATGAGCTTTAGTCAGCATTGTAACCAATGTTTTGTAGTCAAAGTCCCTCAGTGACATTATGAACCCGAGCCAAAGCCTATACAAGCTTCAACACAAAGATGTGCATTGAGTAGGGTGCCGGGTGACTGAGTGTCTCTCCCCAGTCCTGAGGACAGATGGGGAAACTTTGACATTATTCAGATGGGCCAGGGATGCAAAATAAGGCTGTGGCAAAACCAGATGAACCTTGAAGACACATTATTGGTGACTTGAGGTTTACTTTTCTGGAAGATATCACTCAAAGCAAACAAACAAGTCAAACAGGGCTGAAGAAAAGACTCCTGTAAAACAACAGACCTGGCTAAGACAGGCTAAAGGCAACTGACATTCTAGTCAGGTATGTCTGGTGGTGTAAGTGTGTATGAACTGGGTTTTTGTGTGTAAAAAGCAATGTGGTTCATGTTTAGTGAAATTCGAGGCAGATATATAACTGTCCGAGAGGGGAAGGAATTAACGGAGGAATAATGTGAGATCAAATAAATCTGTGGCTCTTCTAAGGTGATCTTAGCATATCATATTTTTCCTGTTTTGTATGACTCTCTGGAAATCTTGATTCTGACTGCTCAATCTCAGCATTTTGCAATCAAATATTTCTATTTGTAAAATTACCAGCAATAACCATTCCATCCAGGGATTTGTTTTGCAATAATCACTGTAGAGTATCCTGTACATTTATAAACATACCACATGCATACAAAGAGTCTTATTTGCTCCGAAAACAATAAACTTTTATGGCAAGCCAATCTGTAACTTCAATCCTGTAATGTCATAATGTAACATTCCAGAAGTTTATACAAGGCCCCTGAAGATCTATGGATGTCAGATGTTCATATATTCCAACACATTTTATTAGAGAACATTAACTTATGTTCTATAAAAGTGTATTTGAAGTAATTATAATCTTTTTGTTCATGTTTCATGAGTTTAATTTGATGTCAGCGTGCATTATTTTAAACATATTTGTCAAAAGCACTATTAATTTCTTTAAGTCTAAAATGTTTTTGAAGTGAATAAAATTACATATAGAAGTCGACCTTTAAATTCAACACGAAATGTCATACAAAACATTTTATTTCTGTAACGTGACATATTTCGTAGTGAAACAGAATATTCAAAAAGAAAAAAGAAATGTAGGTAAGACTTGATTTTATACACTGGGAACTGATTGGTCAGAAATTAACTTTTACATTAAAGGGCAATATTTGCCCCCTGGATTAGATTTACAGGGGCATTTTTTATCTTTATGAGGTAAATATATTTTTCTAATAATATAATTCTATGTTAAAAACATATTTAATTAAATATATGTATTAACATAAAACAATCAGAGAAATTGTTTCTTAGGTAACATTTTACAACAATGTTCCATTTGTTTACATTAGCAAAAGGAATATTCCGGGTTCAATAACAAGTTAATCTCTATAGACAGCATTTGTGGCATTATATTGATTACCACAATTTTATGTTAACTTGCCACTCCTTTTCTTAAAAAAAAAGAAAAAAGAAAAAACAAAAGAAGCAAAAATCTGGGTTCCAGTGAGGCACTTATTGTACAATGGAAATTAATGGGGTCAATCCGTAAACGTTAAAATACTCGCAATTACAAATGTATAGTCATAAAACGTGTATTATACATATACGTGTTTACATGATTTTAGTGAGATAAAATCACATACAAACTTTTTCAGTGTAAAGTTATAGCCAATTTTGCAACTTCATTGTCATGACGATAGTCAACAAACCCTAAAACACTAAAAATGACAAAAGATTATGATTTAAACAACTTTTCAGCTGAAATGATACACAAGTTTAAACAGAAGAATTAATGTAAGTGCTTTTATTAAATCATAAGAAAATTTCTGCCTTAAAACCTTCTAAAATGTGGCCCCATTCACTTCCATTGTAAGTGTCTCAATGTAATTTTTTCTTTAACAATTTTTGCTTTTTTTTTTTTTTTTTAAAGAAAAGGATGGACTAGTCAAAATAATTTTTTGATGTTATCAACATTGCAAAAAATGCTCTTGATTGAGCTTAAATTATACTGAACATGAAATATAATTAACTACACATTTGTTAACATGAACTAACAATGTACAATAATTTTGCATCATTTATTAATATTGGCTAATTAAAATTAAAAGATGCATATGAACATGAAATAAAAATGAAAGTTATTAACATTAAGATTAATAAATGCTGAAAAAATACTTTGTTAATTGCTAGTTTGTGATACTTGATGCATTAACTAATGATAACAAATGTAACCTTCTTGTAAAGCATTACCGTATCTTATATTTTATGTAATAATATGTATACTCTAGAGTATAATTAGAATATGATTTTAAGAAATACTGTATATCAGATCAGATTTCACAAATACAACACCAAGGAATAAATTCTGGGGACATTTTGTGCCCACACATTTTGAATTTGAGATATTTTTGTAACTTCCTGTGGCATTTTTGTCCCAAGCCCCTGTTCATTTCTGAACCTGGACAAGTGGTTGGAGGGGTGGGGGTGAAAATAAGAGGGCTTAGTGACATTGGCTGAAAGGAAAAACATTTCAGGTACAGAGCAAGTTATTACATTTTGATGAATGATTACAAAGATTGTATATATATATATATATATATATATATATATATATATATATATATATATATATATATATATACCAAGAATGTGTATTAAGACAGTAAATAGGATCAATTTTGATACCATGTCGGCTTTAACTCTCATTAACATAGCTGAATAGGGGGATTTTATGCAAATGTGACACCCACACATTTACTTTCTATAAAGAATGTGGTCTGTGAGGTCAAACAGGAAGTGCAGGTCTCACCTCTGAGGTGGATGACTGTATTTGGGCATTGAGAGCTGTGCTGAGAGCTGTGCTGTGACCTGGATAGAGTGTTCCAGAAGAAGAGCAGATCCAGAAGGAGCCTTGTGTGATAAAAGGAGGTTTAAGGAGGCTTCAACTCACTGAGCCCCTTCATGGTTTTTATAAGGATGTTCACAGAAGGCAAGAGGGACTATCAGCGGAGGAGGGCTGTTGTTCGCCCTTTGAACACACACACACACACACACACACACACACACACACACACACACACACACACACACACCCCAACCCCCGTGCAGAAATGTGCGTGGAGCATCATGCCTGGCTGCCTGATACAGAGTGACATGGAGTCTCTTTTGAGAGGAGAAGTTAGCACGTCAGGCAAGTCATCACAGGACATGCAGACAGTCAATAAAATATTCAATATGTCACTCTAATATCATAGATCTAATAACACAGAAATGCTGGAGTTTAAAGAAAAAGATCAGGAATTTCATCGAAGATTCATTGGTGTGAGAGATTTGTTCAATTATGATCTAATTGACTCATTTGCCCCATGTGTTCCCTTCATGGGAAATGGCATGATTTTCTCCTGGCCCGTGTCCATATAGTGAAAGTTCAAAAGTGCACCGTGACCTCTCGGAAAGAGTGTGGCTGTATAAGCAACAAAATGGAGGATAAAGGGAAGATGGCTTCCTTAACCACTATCTATTCAGGATCGCTTCTATTTTTTCTCTTTCCTCAGGCTATTTCTCTAGTCTTTTTTTTTTTTCTGGTATCCTTCCTGCCTCCAGGCAGAGACCGTGCACACGGTTGACCTCATGAGCTTGTATCTAGCTATTGTTTCAGTATCACGGTGACATACGGCCCACTGCTTCCCATCACTACAACACAGAGTCAAATATCCGTTGTCAATTCACTGCAACCATATGGCCGGATCACATTAACTCTATACTCACTCCACACTGTATGTAAGCAATAAGCTTTAGTTCACAATTCTATAATATTATTATGTCATAATAACTTTCAAGGAATATTCTGGGTTTAATACAAGTTACGCTCAATTGACAGCATTTGTGGCATAATGTGTATTACCACAAAAGATTATTTAGCCTAAGCTAAATATTAGGTCACAGTGGGACACTTACAATGGAAGTGAATGGGGCCAATTTTTGGAGGTTTTAAAGGCAATTACATTAATTCTTCTGTTAAAACTCATGTATTATTTGAGCTGCAAATTACTTTAAATCATAATTTTTACAGCCGTTTTAGGGTTTGTTGACATTACATCCTCATTGCAATGAAGTTATTCAATTTGGCTATAACTTTACACAGAAAAGGTTAGTAAGTGATTTTATCATACTCATTTTCACATGCGGATTGTTTACATTTTATGGCTATACTTTTGAAACAGTGAGTATGTTAACATTTGAAAATTGGCCCCATTCACTTCCATTGTAAGTGTCTCACAGGAACACAGATTTTTGCTTTTTACAAATAAAAAGAGGGATGAGTCAGAATATGACAAACGAGACACAAATAATAGAAATAAAGTAGAAATGATATATATATATATATATATACACACACACACACACACACACACACACACACACACACACACACACACACACACACACTAGGCCACAGACAGAATAACGAATGTAAGCTAAATATTCGGAGACACAGCTGTTCTCCCCTGTCGTTTCCTGTCTTACTCTCTACTATATAATAAAGTCAAAAATTCCAAATAAAATATAACTTAAAGGGATAGTTCACACAAACAGGAAAATTCTGTCATCATTTCCTCAACCTCTTGTTATTCCAAACCCATACACATTCTCCCCTTTGTGAAACCCAAAATGAGATGATTAACAGAATGTTAGCCTCTGTCAGCATTCACTTTCACTGTATGGAAATAACATGCAATGAATGTGAATGGTGACAGATGACAATATTCTGTCCAATGTCTCCTTATGTATTCCATGGAAAAAGTCTTAAGGGTATGGAACAACATGAGGGTGAGTAAATTATAACATCATTTAAATTTTTGGGTGAATTAAAAACAAAAATTGATTCACTTTAAAGACTAGAAAACATTGCATTAAACTAAATTCTTAATGAGTTGTTCTAGCTGACTGTTGCATGCTAGCACATAGCGGCAGATTCCTGTCTACACTTTAACAAAAAGAGTTAAAAGTAGAGAGGGGAATGCCTTCAGATAAGAGGATACATATACATTTTCACACCACACCCGCCTTTCATTTCAGTTTCAAACACATTTTGTGTCTGGCAAAAACAAGGATTTGCACTGCAAAGAAAAGGCGATGCTTTTATAGTTTTCAATTGGGAACTAACCTAAGTGCAAAAAAAGAGCTATATCTGTTCTTAAAGTAGAGGTTTTCGAACAGCACACATCAGAGCAGTCAGCGAGCAACGCAGCTTTCAGACACCTATAAATAAATGCTTTTCACTGCCAGCTCAGGCCTGCTCTCCTACATAGTGGCCAGACTCACGTTAATAGCCATGATGAAAAACATTCTGTTGCTAGCAATTTCTATGAGTAATAATGAGAAGAAAAAAAAAAAAAAAAAAGCCATTTGGTTTTAATATAGACATTCTCCCCTCTTTTTCACAATTTTCACAACAAAACACATCTTGCAGGACCTCCCACAACTCCTAGTTATAATGTGTTCCATTGCAAAGTGTGCTACACTGAGCTGCGGGCTAAGGGGATAAACAAAACACACTTCTCTGAGCAGACATACACTTGTCTGAGCAGACACACACAAGCTGCTTGACAAACTATACTGATGCAAGTGCTGCTTCAGAAATCACAGTGAACATAGTGACACAAACCCTCGGGGGGTGAACAAGCAGGGCTGGATAAGCCAAGGAGAACATGAATGGGACAAAAAAACTCTGCCAGCATTTACTCGCCCTCATGTTGTTCCAATCCTGCATGACTTTCTTACGTTAAGGAGAATGCTAGCCTCAGGTGCCATTTAGTACATCTTTTTTCCATATAATGAAAGTGAATGGTGACTCAGACTACAATTCTGCCTAACATCTCCATTTGTGTTCCAAAGAAGAAAGTCATAGGGGTTTGGAACCACAAGACAGTGAGTAAATTAAAACATAGATTGCTTTTTTTTGTTGTTGAACCTTTAATCAAAGGAAGGAGGGGCGAATAGAATGTGAGCCCACGAAGTCTTGAAGAATGCTGCTGGTCTGGAGATCTACAGAGCTGACATTCAGGACAATGGGGCATATTTTACCAGATGCAGAAAGCCGATAGCACATGTGCCGGCGTGACAAAAAGATGCCTCTTTTTGCCTGCTGTGGTGCCGTGAGAAAGGCAAGCTTACACAGGAGCCGTTTCATTGACGGCCATTCATTACCATCATAAACGTGGCGCCTCATGAATGAAGCCAGGGCCCTGGCATAGCTTGGCCTCCCACTCGAAAGAGCCCTGCTCTGGCTCTCATACCGCCCAGCTATCCCATCAGCTACAGAAGATGATGACTTGGAAAAGTAGCAACATTTGTTTCCACTTAGGTTATATGATCTCTAGAGGTCTAATTTGAACAAATCTCCCACTATAGCCACAAATGCTACTCCTCGTGTGAGATCTGTAATACACAGACTGACGCTAATGTTGCGCTAAAGTAAACAAAGCGCTCGGTCCAAAGCACAGCGTGGCAGGGTTGGCATGGTCAAGGCCAGAACCATAACACTTCCTTCTCATTACTGCCAAAGAGGGATACTTGGGTAAATGGAGCTCCAAAACCCTGTCATTTAGCAAAGAAGCTCTCACTCATTTTGTTCCTAACACCAAAGGCTTTGGGCTTTATACTGCAGTAGGTGAGAGTGTGTCTTGGCATGAGGAAGAACAAGTGAGAAAGAAAAGCACTAAAAGATATCCAGATAGCCGGGTGCTTGAAGCTCTCTATTCTGCAGCTCATGGAAATTTTGCCGCTGTGATTTCTCTCCTGCCCTGCCTTTAGCCTGAGCACTTCTCTTACCGTAGTGCACAGAGAGGCTCGGGAGCCCTGAGCGAGGTGATGCTAAGGAAATCAGACTGGTGAAAACTTAATGACTTGTCCTGTTCGATCTCATATCTTTGGCAAAGGAGATGAGACTTCCTCTTTATCGGTACATCATGCACTCTGGTAAACTCATCAGCAGCCTCTTCTGCCCACACCATTAAGTTTTCATGTTAAATAAGGATACACAAGGACATTGCTCTTGTTTATTTTGTCTTGAAGTAGAAACAGTTTCCTCCTGTCAGCCCCTATACCTGTGAGAGTACTACAGTCTTAAAAAACAAGGAGGTGTTTTAACAGATTTGAGAGCCATGAACATCATCATCATCATCATGTATTCTCTGATTGTAGATGGGAATCTGGATGTTATTAACATGGCTGTGTATGAAGTTGGGTTTGGAACCAATAACTAGTTTTAATGCTGAACCTGTTCCATTTTATTAAAGTTTCCAGAATAGGGTTATACCGTTAACATAACTTTTGGTTATGTTAACGGTTCTCGAACATGTGTTATTCTGCCGATGGAACAGATGGAATTCAAAGCGAACAGAACACTGTGCTAAATACTCTGAAAGTGTTTTAAACCTAATACCCATATAAAAATCTAGAGTTCTGAAAAGCATGTCGCAAAATTGCCCCTGATCCTTTTCATACGCAAAACAGCAAAAATATATCCAGAAGTTTCAGCTCTTCACTGGTAGTGATAAACACATGGCAAACCTTGGCAACAATGGAACATGTTAAGAAAAATAAAGAAAAATAGGGGTATGCTCATCCAACCCAAGTTGGGCACAGATGCAAGACACAATGCAATGAACAAGCAAAAAATTATTTTAAGCGCCTGCACACTAATTTTATAGATCCAAAAATTACCTTATTGACTCAAAAAAGCAACGTTTCGACCATACGGCCTTCGCTGAAACGTTGCTTTTTTAAATCAATAAATATAACTTCTGGAACTATAAAATCAGTGTTTAGACACTTATAATTATTTTTACAATGGACAATTTGTCCATTTGTCACTTAATCGTGATTATGCATTTAATCTTAATAAAGCATAAACCAGCAAAAACACTGGTGGGACAAGGACAGGACCTTTGCGGTGTCTGAGTCATTACACTGACGGACACAACACACACAACAGCGATTTGAAAGGACCTTTTAGCAATCTAAAAAGTACATTGCAGCCTCTGTAAGACCACAGAAATACCACAGAAACAGGTCAAGTTTTAACTGTCATGAAAACGCAGAATGAGACGAATCATAAATGCGGCTTCACAATTGCTGTAGCAAAGTGGACAGCCACAGTCTAATGTCAGATTAACATTGTGGAGTATGAGATTAAGAGATTTAATTCCCACTGAAATGAATATTCCACCAAGGGGTGGGTGGATTTAATTGGTCAACCTCTTACATAGACTTTGGGAAATGTTTAATGTTACTTGAATTGGTGCTATTTTACTGCGTTTCTATCTTTATATTGTGGAAGGCTTTGTTTGTAAAATGTCAATTAAGAATTATATTGTTCCATTTTGTTTTGCTTTCTTTCCAAAACAGGATTTTGACAAGAACATAATTAGAGTAAAATTTCAGCACTTTCAAAATCTGCGATTAATCGTGATTAAATATGAAAAATTATGCGATGATTTGCTATTAAAATAAATATCGACTTACAGCATTAATAATTTTATTATAAACAGTTGAATATGTACAGAAACAGAATCATTAAGATAAATACAAATCTGTAATAAAATTCCAGAGTCATAAATTTATTGATTTCAATGTATGCGATACAGAAACTTCAGGGAAAAAAGGACTGCTTACAATTCACTTCTAGTGGAGGGACGGACATTCAGTGTAGAAATTCTATTGGCACAGCTGGATGAGCAAGATGCCATTAAGGTAAGTCATGGATACAAAGACATCAATAAAAAAAAAAAAAGAGGAAGAATCTGGTTGGGGAGATGTGGGGAGTGGGGTGGAGAGTCTAATGTCTGGCAGATGACAGATCCCTAAATTCCTTCCTTGCTCCTACAGGACAGAAGCCACTCTGGCTGAACAGTGTGGCTTTATGTTAATGCTTCACTCAAGGGCCTGCCACTGATTAGAATGCTGGCAGAAAATTAAAACTGCCCATTGACAGGATAGGCCTGAGGTCCTCGTCTGAAATCATATTTTGCAATGCCGCACAGGAACAAAGCCGGCCCAGTTCACTGAGTTTTCTTTTTGTCACGTTGCACAAAGGCTGCCCCTTAAACGCACCCCCGCAAAGCTGGCCCCTGAAGACTCGCAAACCATGCGACCGAAAACAGGCACAAACCCATACAGAGACACTTTACAACACACACAACACATTGGCCCTTACATGGGAGACAAGTGTAAGGCTTTTCATTAAAGCTTTAAAGGGTTTAATGAAATTCAAAGTAGGCGGCAACCCTCCCTTGTAAGATGTCGATTGTGTGTTTTCAGACAACGCCTTCTTTGCCCACACCGTGACCTGACATTTATGTCTGCTGACCGCGACCTCACTTGTTTTTTGTTTTTGTCAGAAAATTGACTGATGCATGGTAGAAGAGGGTCCTCTAAAAAGCTTATCGCCTCAATAATTGTGATAATGGCACTTTATTAAAATAATGACCGAGTGGTGTTGGGTTACACAGAGAGAGACAGGGGCTGCCACAGTTTTAGCAGAGGGTGAGGACGGTAAGTCTGCTTGAGCACTTCTGGGTATGAGCAAAGCAACACAGACTCCATGCTGGGCGCTCTCTCTCTCTCTCAGCCCACTAGCCTGATCCAGGCCTGGGTCAGGAACAGGTCAAATCAATAGCACAGTGGGAATGCTGTCCATCCTTTCCCTCCCAGCACAGTTGCATGCTCCTTAAGCCTTTACGCATATATAAACCACTTGAAAATGGCATGTACTTTTCAAAGAGGAAAAAAGTCCTTTTATAAGTATGCAGTAAGCACAATATGTCCTGGCTGAAAGGAGATGCATCTTGGGTTGTGACTTAGATCTTTAAAAACCATAGCTTGAAGGGCTTTGGTGGTAGCCAATGAAATGTCAGCTAAGCCGGGCTCAGACGCTCATCTCCGTGCGTCGCCTGCACTTAGCCCGTTCCCACCGATTCTTTATCCTTTACACCTCCACAGGAAGTTCAGGACAGTCCTGAAGCACAACAACAATCCAACCCCTTTCTGTCCCTTTACCCCCAATTACAATCACCAGCATTCTCCAATTCAACACTGACTTCATCCAGTTGCTCCACTGCCATACGTCAGGCTGAGGAGTGAGTGAGATCCCCGACTGTCTGGTTCCAGAGGTCAAAGACGGAACACAAAGCAAATGAGTGAACCGGCAGACGGATTGGTACATCCCTTTCCCCACCAGGCATTAAAGCCAAACAGTTCAAGAGCCTTTTCACTGTAAAAGTGACTGTGCTGACTCTCAGCACTCCAAATATTTACACTCGAAGGAGCCTCAGTCTGAGAGCTCCGTTAGAGTTATACATATCGTTTTACAGGGCGCTAAGGTTTCATAATATATAATAGACACAGAGAATGTACACTGAGAATTAAGGGAATGAGGAAAAGAAAAGAAATGGGTAGTTTTGGTGACACGTTTACATAAAGTGTTTTGTTTTTAATAAAGTTATTCCACCAAAATGATTACTGGAAATAATTCATGTTGTAGCAATAAAGAATTTACACTTTCAATTTAGAAATGGGTCTTTTTGTGAGATGCATTAATCCGGTTTAAAATTTGCAAAGAACATAAAATATACATTCTCTGAGCACTACATTAAGAACACTATGGTCCTAATTAAGTGCCCTATGTGGTCTTCTGCTGTTGTAGCCAATCGGTCTTAAGGTTCGACGTGTTGTGTATTCTGAGCTGATATTCTTCTCACTACAATTGGTAGAGTGGTTATCTGAGTTATCATAGCCTTTCTGTCAGCTCGAAACAGTCTGGTAATTCTTTGTTAACCTCTCTCATCAAAAAGGCATTTCCATCCATGTTGGATGTTTTTGGCACCATTCGGAGTAAACTCTAGAGACTGTTGTGCGTGACAATTCACAGGACATCAGCAGTTACAGAAATGCCCAAACCAGCCCGTCTGGCACCAACAATCATCCCACAGTCGAAATCACTGAGATCACATTTTGTCCCCATTCTGTTGGTTGATGTGAACATAAACAGAAGCTCCTGACCAGTATCTGCCTGATTTCATTGCACTGCTATTTGCTGATTAGATAATCCCTTGAATAGGTAGCTGTACAGGTGTTCCTAATAAAGTGCTCAGTGAGTGTATATCAACTGCTTAGAAGATATTACTACTAATGCTATTACAAAACATAAACTACAATTTTTTTTTTATAATAGGATACATTTTCTAATGACATCATAATGATCTTGTGAAATATCTTAAATCATTCATTCAACTATAGTACATTTATTTCAAAACTTAATTACGTTTAAATTACTTCATCTACATCAGTACAATAATGCATTTTATTTATCTACAGATAAAACTATCAAAGTTACATTAAGATGATTTCATTTCTGGAATAGATTTCAGTTCTTCAGTATACAGACCCAGACTGTTTGCATAAGCATATTAGCAGTGTTTGCTCATTTGCTTTAATTATAGACATGCAAGGTCTATTGGACAAGTTTTTCATCATTGCTTTTATAATGGCATTCAACAAAAAACTTTAAATATCATTATGCAACAACAACTGCGCTAATCAAGTGAAACTGAACTTTCAGACCGCATTTCATTATGATGAAATTATTAGTTATGCGCTAAACTCATTTAGCTTTAGAAGGCCTTCAGTTCAGGCCAAAAAGTGACTCCCTGCTTGTGTGCCTTAAGCAAATCAACAAATTTAGTAATTGTACCACTTTACCAGGCCTGCTCATCAAACTTTACCTCCTCTGTAAACTTCCTCACTTAAATCAAATTCAGCTCTGCCCGCATTTTTCACATATTTAGTGATAAGAGATTAAGCCATTTGTGCCTTCATTAGGCCCTCTGTGTGTGTGTGTGTGTGTGTGTGAGTGAGAGAGAGAGAGAGAGAGAGGGACCGCCTCAATGTGCGTGACATTTAACACGAGTAGCCGGAGTAAACATGTGTCTCCCTCTGGTCAGAAAGGGTGGACAGTTGGAGTAGACAGCATGGCGTTTTAGGTTAAGTGGATGTTAGGGTATTAGAGAGGGTTGCAGTATAAAAGCACACAACCTTGACAGCAAATCTGGTCAATCCAGTTCAGTTCTTTTATTTCATTTCCCGAAGACAATTTGGTTGCAGTATTTTAAACAAATACAAACACAAACACATAACAAATACATGAACACGAAATGAAGTACCTAATTTTTTTAAGTACCTCCCAGAATTTGATTTGAAGTTAAAAACTTTACAGCTCAATGTCTGAACCGATTCGTTCAAGCCAGGCTAGTCTGCTTGTCCCTGGTTATTTTATTGCACTGATTTACAATCCTTTCAAGGGAGTTCTTGTCTTTAACATGTATGACAGGAAACCAACACAGCAGAGAAAAGGATAAACTTGATTCAATATAAGATTTATAAAACATGCACATCAGTGATTTGTCCACAATAAAAGACTTGAGTTTCGTCAAGGTTTTTAATGTGCACAAATCACTGATGTGCATGTTTTATAAAATCTTATATTAGTGGATAGTCCACTCAAAGAATTTTAACCTGTATGAGTTACTTTCTTCTGTGGAACACAAAAGGAGAGTTTAGGCAGAATGTTCGGTATTAGTCACCATTAACTTGCAACAAAAGTGAATGGTGACTGCAACATACTGTCTAACATCTTCTTTTGTGTTCCACGGAAGAATGAAAGTATTACGGGTTTAGAAAAACCTGAAGGTCATTTTTGGGTCTAGTTTCCCTTTAATAAATGGTCCTCTCCTCCTTCAATGCCACTCAAATTTCTGATATTTAACTGAAGATCCAAGTCTTATTTTGATTCTAAACCTACACCAAAATCCATCGTGAAAATGTAAAAACTACATGGTAATCATAGGCTGCTGGTAGGCCGGGGGCCCTAATTTTAGCCGGATTTAAAAGTCTAAAGGGGGAGGGGGGTTGCCCGGCATTAGGCTGCGGGAACAAACGGGCTGTAATTTGTGAGCCTCTGGTGTGTTTTGGTGATTGCATACAGGCCTTCATTAGAGAAGTGTTGGCAGTGATGATAAAGAGAAGCTTGTTTAAAAGTGATGATCAGAGAGTAAGACAGCAAGAGAAGAGAAGGGAAAACCACATGCAGGATATTAACAGTTCTCTCAATGAATAATTATATAGAGAAGAGAGGGCGATGCTGCTTTACGCCCGCAAATACGCAGCTGCTGCGCTTCCTCATGCGCAGGGGAAATGTGGGTGTATGCAGACCCACAAACAAAATAAAATGCATACACACCTGTCATCCTCACTATGAAAGTGAATGGTGGCTGAGCCTGTTAATCTGCTCCTTTCTGTATTCCATAGAGGAAAACATTTCATGCAGGTTTGGAAAAACATGAGGGTGAGCAAAAATCTTTTTTAATACCTTTTAATATGTATTTTAATGTAGATTCTACTAACTTAAATCAATCGACAATTATGATTTTTGTCATGGTGCAGCCCAAATAGTCGCTAAAAAGAAAAGATTCAGGATAAAAGTAGATGTTTTAGATAAAAGCATGTTCAGTTGTTAAAACGAGTACTTGAGTCGTCACTCCAGGAGGAGGTCTTGGACAAGAGCTCAGAGGAAGAAAGATAAGTTTGAGTGTTTTCCTGGCAAGCCTCAAGAGGCTCCCCAGTGCACTTCAGAGAAAACATTTTGACTAAGAGCTAGCTGCTATCTCTATTTGTATAATTTCTGTTGCATTCGGTTTACATTCTTCCAGGCATTTTGAATGCTTTACTTTAGGAAATGAAGCCGCTCTCTTTAGATTAAGGCCAAATAAATCATGCTGGCTTGTTGTTGGGTACAAATGCACTGTACAATGTTTTGATTTAAAAATACAAATTTGGAAGTGAAGAGCTCTTCCTGTGGAGATTTCCGAAAAGCCAGTAAACACACCGCTGTCTGTCATGGTGGGAGTCAGGACGAGTCACGGCCGAGCCACAGGAAGGGGTAACGCAGACCTCTGTAAGTGTGTGTGTGTGTGTGTGTGTGTGTGTGTGTGAGTGGGTGGGTGGAGAGAGTGAGACGTTGGGGTCAGTGTTCTTCTCTACACACAGGCTTGCTCTGTTGCCAAGTGCCCAGCTGCTGGTAGGTGTCTGTTTACAGGGCAGCCCAAGTCTGCAGAGACTTATATTTGCTCTCGCACTCTGTTTCTCTCTGACACACAAACATAAACAATACATAGCATCCCTGCAGAAAAGACCAGGTTAGACCAGCATGGATTTCCAGGTTGTCATTATACCTTGTGTTTACTTTTGTGTTCAACAGGAGAAAGTTATATGGGTTTGGAACAACATGAGTAAATGAAGACAGAATTTTTATTTGTTGGTGGACATCCCTTAAGTTAATTAAGAAGCTTGGTGGTGACATGCAACATCCAAATCACAACAAATGCTGGTGACCAGCAGGGATATCCGACCAGTCCTAACACCAGCCTTTTGCCCTTGATGCCAGTTTTCAATAAATGTCAATAAATAGTGCCATTTACATCTGAATTCATCTGTTTCTGATTAGAGATTTAGTTATAACTATGCATGAGAGCAAGTGGTTTTAAGTGGTGAGAAGTTTGAGAATGAGAGGTCGACTGAGAAAGTGCAGATCACTTTATCCTAATTCAACGTGGCTGAAATGAACATGTAGGGCAACTGCTTTCTTTCATTAAAAGGTGAGGCCCTGTCGTTTCAAACAAGCAAATCGGGAAAGATCGGTGGCCCCAGAACTCGCGATCTTGTGTTACACAGGACTGCTATACTGTGGTCGCAGGCCTGTTTTATGTAATAGAAGTTGATGGCAAAATTGCAAACCACACTGCTAAACTCAGTGACTTTTTCCCATCTTTCATGTGATACATGTTTAAAATTGCCCTTTAAACTAATATATATATATATATTTATAAATGCCATATTATATTTTCTTCAATTCTGCATTATGAATATAAATGTGTGGCCTTCAGACTAATATACAACGTATAAACCATTGGTTCCTCTGGTTGTTCAAACAGATTGTACCACCTCAAACTCACACTTTGGTCAAGTCGGTGTTGCTGTGTCGCGCTGGACTGGCAGCTCAAACAAAGAGAGGAATGTTTTGATAGTGCTACAGTGTTAAACTTTTAGGTCAAATTAACCTACAAATAGCTTACTTAATGTTGACTTTGCATATTAAGCAGGGACATGCAAAATCATTTTATGATCAGAAAAATAACAAAAAATAAATGAATAAATAACAGCTTTAAATCAGATGATGAAAAAAAAGAAAAGAAAAAACTAAGCACATTATTGTAGTCAAGTCCACCCAGGGTAACACTATGAGTGTTCGATTGCGTGCAAGTAAACGTGATGATCGCTTTCCTCTTTCCTGTCTCCCCCCAGTACCACTCCCATCCCCCTTTCAGTTAATCTTAATTATGGCACAATTAGGCGCTACAAATGGCGTCAGAGCGCATGCAGCCCGTGTCTGAACTGGGTCAGTGTTTCCAATTTCCTGCAGTAATGGGCCTGTGATGGCTGCCCCTTCTGTCCGCCACCCTGACCTCACCAGGCCCTAAGGTCTTGACCCCTCCGCTCTGCTGGTGTGTTTAGAGCCCAAAGTGGGTCGATGGCTGTTGGATTAAGGTGGTGCTGGGTTACCATGGACAGGCTCAGGAGAAACATATATTGTGTGTGTGGATCTAATCAAATGCAGTAAATAAATTGGTAAACATTTTAAGAGATTAATCACCCAAAAATGAAAAATCTGTCATAATTTACTCACATTCATGTTGTTCCAAACCCGTATGACTTTGTCTTCCATGGAACACAAAGGATGATGTTCGACAGAATGTTAGTCTCATTCTCCATTCACTTTCATTGCATCTTTTTTATACAATGAAAGTGAATGGTGACTGAGGCTAACATTCTGTGACAGGATGTTCATTTTTGGGTGAACTATTCCTTTATTGTGCAATGGCAACCTGGAGAGTCATCACTTATTTGAAAGGGTTCAGAACATTAATATACAGTATATAGTATCATAAAAGTACTAAAGTAAAGGTACTTAAGTAAAGGTGATGGTAATGTCAATTACTTTTACACATGTGTATTAAAATCAAATCCACATTTCTAATAACCAAGGCCCTGCCTTCATACAAGTGTGCATTTATAAAAAATGACCTGAAGAGCTGTTTCATTTCTAAACAAAACACTATTATTTCTCAGCGAGTGTTTTCATGGAGTTTTTCATATTTCTATAAAAAAGTGATTATGACATCTGCTGGGGGCTTGAACGTGGTATAAATATGGTTCAAGCCACTGCTGTTACATTGATTAAATCCCATCAGAATACATAGAGCTTAATACATCAGCAGCTTGGCCTGCTAGTGGTAAATGTTCCGAGTCTCTCAATGAATATCACATGTACTCTTTAAAAAGGTTGCCAGGTTGTGTAGACCCCGTGTCAACTTCCCCTTGTGTCTTTCTGTAGCCACTAGCTCTTGACACTGGCTCACACAAGATACGCATTATGGACTGTGCCGTAGATTTATTCCCAAGGCTTTGGAGTGCACATTACTTATTAAGGGGCAACTCCAGTGCCGTCTTTGTCAAGTTCTGGAGCTCCTTGAAGACGCAATTGCACATTTCAAGAGAGTTAAAAATTGAGGCAGTGGTAACACAATATCCACACTAGGACCCCGCTACTTCTGTACTGCACGGAGTTTCGGATCAACAGAAGACCAGAGAAGGTCATCAAATCTTATTTAAGACCTGTTTCATACCGTTATTTCTAACAGCACCTATTACTACTTTAAATTGACATGAGCAGGCCATAAACTTGGAACCGAGGAACAGCTTTTCCAAATTTCCCAGTGGTTAATTTTTTTTTAATACTAGCATTAATAAAAAACAAAGCTAAACGTAACTGTCCCAGGAAAAAATAACATGCACAAAGTTCAGAAATGTAAAAAAATTAAAAAGACAAATGACTAACCAAAAATACAAATATAATACAGTGCAAGAGAGAGGATTCTGAAAACAAACAACGCAGAGTATGCATAAGTATCAATAAACACAATTCTTCCGTCTCGGAAGCTTCCTGCTTTATTTGATTAAGCGGGGCGAAAAAACAGAGCAGTCATGCTCATTGCTTTTCTTCCTCTTTCCCTTCCCCTGCAATCTTCTCTGTGCCTAATGGGAATCGGAAGTTTAAGTGAAGCTGCCTGGCTAGCCTCGGCCTAACCTCTCCATCTGGAAGGGAACTTGCCAGCCTTGGGGCTACTCCCAACCCTTCCCAGCTGTTGAGTTTGGGGCTTTTGTTTTTGTGGGCTTGAGAAAGCATATTTTTATAAATGATTGCCATATCCTCCACCAGCTGCTGACCCCACGCCTGTCCCTGCGAAGGGGCATGGTTCTCATTTCAGCCGAGACTGACCCCGAGTGTCCGAGAGTACGAGCCAGTGACTGGCTTTTAACGCTGAGGTAAGTGTGAGAGAGAAGATTCCAGCTCCATATTTTTTGGTTGAACGCAATTGAATCCACACCTTTTGGTTTTCCTAAACAAACATGAATACTATCCTTATTGACTTGAACATTCTGTTATTATTCACACGTATGGCTTTCTTTCTTCCGTGGAACACAAAATTTGACGTTAAGAAAACTTAGAATAGAGACTTTTATAGACTTTTTCATATCATATGTTATGTCCTTTTTGGAGTCTGACATCTTGGAGACACTACTCACTTTCATTATAGCAAAAAACATGTGAAGATTCTTAAAACTTCCATGGAAGAAAGTAAGTCATACAGGTTAGGAGTGAAATTAGGGTGAGTAATTAATAAAAGAGATTTTATTTTTGGGTGAACTACCCCTTTAAAGAGATAATTTCTGTCTTCAACGCTTCCACAACATACTCAAAAACTACAAGAAGACTTGATTAGAGGTCTTGGAGTGGTGGCCAGTGCATCTGCTGCAGGTCTGGTGTGTATGAGTCACTAAGCATGTGGTTTGTCTCATCACTCTCACTTTCTCTCTCGCTCTTTGGTTTTAATCAAGGCCTCTGCAACGGAGCAGTCGACCTCCTCTTTCTTCACCGAGTCAACTGCCAATGATGTGTAACTTCGGTTTCTATGCAACCCTGAATAATACTACTCCCAAAACGTACAGCAAGCGGAAACTAATTAAAAGCCATCTCTGAAAGGCTGGCACATCCTTAGTGTTTTCCTTTATGCTTTTGTGTTGACCTGGTTATATCATCTTTTTTATTCCCTTTCTTTTTGGCTACCGGAGATGAGGAGGTAGCAGCCTAAGGGGCTAAGCACAAAGACAAGTCAAAAGGCGTGACAAGTGTCCTATTTAAAAATTTTAAAGCCCTTGTGATACCTGCACACCAGAAATAACTGTCACCAAGCTCTGTCGTGTTTATGGCTGCTTTCAGATGAAGCAGGGTAGCTCAGTGTTAATTAAAAATACATTGGCCGTTAACGCATCGGCTGGTGCCAATAGACTGCATATTTGTGCTGTTGTTGCAGTATTGATGAAGCTGCTGGCACTTCATAATTCATCAGGCCTGGCCAACTCAGGTGAGGGCTGCCCAGTGCAGAGCCAAGCAGTCCTGTTCACAGCGTGGCAGGGCCCCAGAGCGTGCAAACACACATGCATGCATGCATGCACACACACACACACACACTATTCTCAGCACTTTCTCTGCTCATCTGCAATGTGTAGTGCACCGCTGGGTAATTGCATGGTAATACTTCATTATGGCAGCACTGTAATTTGGGCACTGGACACTTCAAAGGAAGGCAAAAACCTCTTCACAGACAGCGCAAATTACTGCGAGTCCACATAACCCCTGCTTTGTTTTGACTGGTATTGTTTTTGGCCACGAGTCTCAGTCCAAAATAAACACGGGGAGCAATCAGTGCATATTCTTGATCGTATAATCGTCGCAGCTGATTACAAAGCACAGTGGTACAGCGTGAAAGAGTTAAAAATTGGATTTTACCATCATGTGAAGCCAAGAAGAATAAAATTCAATATCAAAGACTTATCTAAACAAATGTTAGCTTCTGAACAGCGGAGCTGGGGAGTTGGCCGGGGCACAGGCTAGCAGGAGGAGGGCTGACCAGAGGTAATGTTGGACTCTGAAAATTTGAAAAGCTCCACCCTCGGATCAATTGACAATCACATGCTACCCATTTTGGCTTTTGCAGTTCATGTCCAATTCTGAGAACAAAGTTCACACTCACGGTTGTTTACTCAGCCAGTGGTGTTAAGGAATTGTGTCTGTGCACTTCAGTCGAAATGAACCAAAACAATACAAAATTCTGAAAGATGAAATGCAGTAACTATGCATTTAGCCAAAATAAGCTGTGACTGAACAAAATCTGGTCTCTTAGAAAATGATCTGCCCTGTTCAAGACAGGTTTTTCTCAACAGGGTGATTCTCACAAAAACTTTGAAAAAAAAAAAATCATTTTTCCATGACACACATTTTCCCCACCTGCAATTACAACAATGCGGAAAAATATGATCGTTTTAATGCTCTCATTACCACAATGTGAAAAAAACTATAATATTTAAATTATAAAGTATTTAAACATCCTAGTAGTATCACTTTGGTACTGCCTTTCATTTGTCAATGACTTTAATTTACAAAAATATTTTACAATCATTAAACTATAATACAGTAAAAAAAAAAGAAAGAAGAAGACTGTTGCGATAATGAGAATCATCATTGAATACCATGGGAATGGTAAAGGTAACATGTCCAGACGAGTTACGCTAATGAGAATTGGGAAGTCTGAAATGTCCTAAAAATATTATCATAATGCAAAAAAAACTCTTGGTCCTAACTGTAAATGTGCGCTTACATTTTCTATTTGAAAAATAATTTCCTTTTTTATTTTTATTGACAGATCCCATGAGAATCACCCAACTATGCTCAGATTCAGAGAAAACAGACTGAAACTAATTTATAATCCATATGTGGCTGGAAAACAAAAAACTCTAAAGCCACTTTTTCTCCATTTCAGAGTTGTCATAGTTACAGTGTTTTGCCTTTGTAGGGATGTAGACTGTCACACTGTATTTTAGCTGTATAATAAAGCTCTATTCACACATTCACACATGAAACTTCGACTCAAAGTTTCAATTGGAAATTGTTGGGTTTATGTGTGATGCTAAATTGTGTTGGATGTCTAATAGCAAAGGTGTTAAATTTGTTCTTTCTCTAACTTCATATAAGAACTCCAGTGATAGCAAGGGAACCTGAATGACATGAACAATTTGGCAATTTACGTACAGCACAGAGTTACAACAGCCAGCCAACAGATGATTATGAAATTTATGAAACATTGCAAGTCTCCCTTCATTAAAACTGCAAGAGAGATTCAAACGCAGGCACACACATACATTTACATTTACATTTATGCATTTGGCAGACGCTTTTATCCAAAGCGACTTACAGTGCAGTTATTACAGGGACAATCCCCCTGGAGCAACCTGGAGTTAAGTGCCTTGCTCAAGGACACAATGGTGGTGGCTGTGGGGTTTGAACCAGTGTACTTCTGATTACCAGATTACCAGTTATGTGCTTAGACCACTACACCACCACCACTCCACGCACACCACCACTCCACGCACATACACACACACACACACCCTACTTTTCAGTCCTATTGTTGTGCAAATCTTACACACGGTTGCACACATGAATCCAGTGGGGTCTGTTAGACACAGGTTATGTCCACAACTTATTCCAAGGTTGCAGTGCATTGCTCCAACAAGCTTGTATTTACAAAACTATGTGCACACTCCAAACATGCCGAGATACATGGATAGCTGGGGCATAAAAGCAGAAACAACAAACATTTATGGGCATAAATATTTAAATTTTTTATTTGTCTTTTCTAGACTCTGATGCTGAATATACACACAACTCCAGTCATACACCTGGCATTACTAGCTACATCACAGCACAAAAGAAACAGTGCCAGGGGTTTATTTTTACAGATCTTAGACAGGTATTTTTACAACACACTAAGCAGCAATACTGGGATTTTATGTTTCGAACAGCAAATTGATCATGCACATAATCAAAATCTTAAAGGAATATTTTGCCCCAAAATTAAAATTCTGTCGTTTACTTACCCTCATGCTGTTCCAAACTCGCATGACTTTCTTTTTTTTCTATGGAACACAGAAGGAGATGTAGGGAGAATGTTGGCCTCAGTCACCATTCACCTTCATTATATGGAAAATAAAAAAGAAGGGTGAAGGGTGACTGAGGCTGGCAGTCTATCTGGCCTAACATCTCCTTTTGTGTTCTTCAGTAGAATTAAAGCCATTCAGGTTTGTAACAACATGAGGGTGAGTAAAGGATGACAGAATTTTCCTTTTTTGGGTGAACTATCCCTTTAAATGATAACCAGTGGGAGAACTTGCCTTTTTGGTATGTGGGTTAGAGTGAGAAAACCTGTGTTAGGTGCAAGCTGCAGAAATGGGAAAATACCTACAGTATATCAAACCGCTCCAATGAGGAAATTCATTAAAAATAGCCTGAAATTTTGTCCAAATAAAATTATTTAATAATATTAATATAAATTGCATAGCCTTGACTAGTGCATGGCACCCACTAAGCTCCACTACAGGTGATAAATGTTACCAGATTATGGGAGCAAATGAAGAGATCTATAAGGATGACTTCAGGCCTGTCCCTCTTGTGCATTTTCTTGTATCAGATCAAGCCATTTAACAATGAACCCAGATCTGTTTGTGCAGAGTGATCCTGCTTTTTTCAGGCTATGTTTTGAACACAGTAAAATCAGGGCATGTGGTCTTCTAAACTTAGCGCCAAAGCCCTGAATTCGGTAATGTGCAAGACTCCTCTTTCCGAAGCCATTCTGAAAATGTCTTTCAGTCTGAAAGGTCAATAAGGGGAAAACAAAAACTATCCACCCAGTGCTCGAGGTGAGTGTTTGTGTTACATTGCGACCATTAGTTGATACACCTTTTGCACTAGTGTCACTACGCAGCACCATGGCAGGAAGTGTTGCGCTGGGCCCTCCTTTATTCCGTCCTTGCCACTCCACTCCTCTCCTTTCTTCTTTACTCTCACACACATTGATGGCAAATCAATAAAGGAAATGAAGGGAGGTAAGGAGGATGAAAGGGGAGGAGTGATGGAGTGGAAGTGCATGCTTAAAAAGAGGGCAAAAATAATAATATCAATAATAAAATAGACAGATATGATAAACAGCAAACAGAGAGTCCTTTAGGATATACCTGCAGAGAAACAAAAACACAAAGGAAGAAAGGAAAGAAAAAACAGGCTTGTGTTTAATGTCGGTGGCCACTTTTTCAAGCGTGCAAGTTATTCCATCATTCCTGAGTGAGTCTATGTGGTGTGGGACAAAGAAATGCACACTGGTTTGAAAAAAGAAAAAGACAACGTTTAGCCATTTAATGTATGGACCTGTCAAGAGGCTGTGCTATTAGGTTATTACAATCATACTTTCTTTTTTCTATTACCATAATAAAATAGACTGACTGTGCATTAAATGGATAGTTCAACCAAAAATGAAATTTCTGTCATCATTTACTCATCCTCATGTTATCCCAAACCAGTTTGACTTTCTGTCTTCTGTGAAACACAAAGGAAGATGTTAGGCAGAAGAATGTTGGCTTCAGTCACCATTCACTTTCACTGTATGCAAAAAAAGATGCAATGAAAGTGAATAGTGACTGAGGCTTTCTGATTCTGGCTTTTGTGCACCATGCAAGAAGGTGATACATGTTAGGACCAACATGAGGGTGAGCAAACGATAACAACATTTAATATTTTGGGTAAACTATCTCTTTAACACCAGGGAGAGAATCCCTGTAAAAAGCTTGCAAAAATGTGATGTAAACTGCCACGAAGATTCACAGAACATCAAAGAAAAGGATGCCAGGGAAAAAGAAAAGAGGGAGGCAATAAGTAGGTGTTTAAAACACAAGAGAAACACGTGTGTTCGACTGTTGCTTGTTCTACTTGTCAGAACAGTGAAAGGTAGTAAGTGGTATGTGAGTGTGCGTGTGTGTGTAGACTGTGTGAGAGAGTAATGATTGTGCTAGCCTGCAGACCCTTTATTTGCCCATCTTAACTCAATTAAAATAAAATAAGGTTGTCATGACCTTCAGATGAACTGCTCTCTCAGCTAAGGTACTGCTCCTCACAGGGCTTGAACTGATGTTCACAAGAATCTGTCAGTCAGGGGCTATCCCACACCCACACACGCTATCCCACGGCCACTTGCATGTGTTAGGGTACAAGCAATACTGCGCAGGCCACACTGTGGAGCTGCAGAGATCACCTTAACAATATTTAATATGACACAAACAAAAATGAGGCTGTGATGGAGCGAAGTAGTTCATAAAACATACCACAATTTTGCTTAACAGGGTGTTGATCGTTCAGCCGACAAAACACCAAAAATAACCCTTTCTGCAAATTTCCAGAAGACAAATAAATAACAAAAAACAACTAATCATGCACTCATGAACTCACAAGGAAAGTGAAAAATTATTTACATTTAGTTTATTTTCACCAAAACCTATCGCATGCCTTCAGAAGTCTTGGAATATGACATGGACTACTTTTGTGTTTTAAAAAGAATCACTGGGATATTCCAGTCTGATCTAATAAAATGATGTGACAGTGGTGACATTCTGCAAAATTATATTACGTGGTTCCTTACACGTATTGTGGTAGTTCCAAGGTGAAATGTCCACAGAGTGGTGCTAAAAGCAAGCAAACTTTTCTCTTAAACAGATGCATTTTAAGATGAAGTTCTATCGAATTTTAAATCAACAAAACCAACCACACTACGCTCAACCTTAACCTAACCGATAGTGGTATAAAAGCAAATGTGTGATAAAAAAGCAATAGTTGAAGCAACCACGTTATTTTGTGGTGCTTCCATGACATACATAGACTTGCATGTCATCAAGACTTGCATCAAGGTCCTTTGCATCACAAGTGAAGCGTTGATTCAGTTGAGCTACCGTGCAATTTGATCACACTAGCATAAGCTTATACATGTATTAGATTATGTAATGCAAACATTAAAATGTATTGCCTGACAAGACTTGAACTATAGTAAAAGTGTTAAAATATCATTACATTGGGAGCCTAGGTATCTCAGTGAGTATTGACACTGACTACCACCCCTGGAGTCATGCGTTTGAATCCAGGGTGTGCTGAGTGACTCCAACCAGGTCTCCTAAGCAACCAAATTGGCCTGGTTGCTAGGGAGGGTAGAGTCACATGGGGTAATCTCCTCGTGGTCATGATTAGTGGTTCTCGATCTCAATGAGGCGTGTGGTAATTTGTGCGATGATTGCAGAGAGTAGCATGAGCCGCCACATGCAGAGTTTCCGTGGTGTCATGCACAAGTGATAAGATGCGGATTGATGGTCTCAGAAGCGGAGGCAACTGAGACTTGTCCTCTGCCACCCAGATTGAGGTGAGTAACCGCGCCACCACGAGGACCTAGTACGTAGCGGGAATTGTGCATTCCAAATTGGGAGAAAATGGGATAATAAAAAAAAAGATATTATTACATTGCATCATGAAAGGAACAAGGTGAAAAGAGTTTATTATCTGATAATATAATATGCACTTGATCATTTTACTCGTGATTTGTGTAAAAGGGAATAAATGTTGCTGTTGTTGCATCTCTAATGTTCATTTCAACAGGAAAGTGCCATGCTATTGTATGTACAGTACAACAAGCAACATAAACATAATTTTGGTAATGTCATTCTATGAGACCAGGTTGTAATATTCATTGAAATGTATTTTCTACATAAGAAAGAAATATGAGCTTGGAATTACATGAGGGTGAGTATATTATAACACAATTGTCATTTTTGGTTGACAATTCCATTATTAGAATAAATTGAAAAGGTTATGAATAAGAACTGGCTCTCGATTTCCATTTCCACTGAGGAGTCACAGCTGTCCTCTTGCTGAAGTTGTAAAGAGGGGCCCCAGCTCTAGGATATAAATATCTAAATACCTCCAGCCTGTTTGAAATGCAGCTACACGCAGCAGGAAGAGGAGGAGTGTGGCTGAGGTGAGGGCAGGAAACACTGAGCACTGCATAAATCTAGAATGTGCAAAATATCCTACAGCTCAGCAGAGAAGAAACACCCTCCCAAAAATATCAACTAGTGTCTGCTGCAGTAGAGGAACAAGGTGTGACCAGCCCAGAGGGAGAACATAAAATGAAGTTTTCTTTGAGTATTCTGCCATGTTCATGTTCCGTTTGCGTCTCATGGGTAGTGACCAAGTGTGCCCTCATCTCTCAACCATCAAGTACCATCAGGGCAAGTAAACATTTGTAAAATTTTGAAAGGTTGGTGGATGTAGACTGAACAGTGTATGACTCATTCTTCCTGTAGAGCACATGGTCTGAAACACGGACCGTGCCACCCCATTTATATGTGTTGTGCGGGTTTAAGCAAGCTCTCAGCTGTAGAACAGACTGAAGCCAGGGGTCTCTCTAAAGCTGAAGCTGGGCAGAGTGCCATTTATGGTTTAAATCAGTCTGAGCCCTACTGCGCCTGTAGGCAGAGCATCAAGGCAGAGCCAACGGGTTAATCAAGCTCAAAGATTAAGAGTCAGTAAAGCTGTGAGATGAACACAGATCAGGGTGCTGTATGAGGCAGAATGTGTGTGAATGGTTGATGTGAATCAAAACATATTGGTACTTTTAGCCAAACATAAAAGGTGCTAAAGTGTTGACAAAAGACATAGTCTCCACAGAAGTAGTATATATTTTTAATTGTGCTGTCAGTAGTTAAAAATATAAATAGCGACTAATCACATCATTTTTCATAGTTAAACACGATTAATTGCAGATTTTGAAAGTGCTGAAATTTATATAGTACGGTATATACTTCTTTCCTTGTCAAAATGCATTCATTTCCTTTATAAGAAAAGAAAACAAAATATGTAATAATACAATACTTTATTAACATTTCTCAAATAAAGTCTTCCACAGTATAAAGATAGAAATACACTAAAACTTCTTCAATTCAAGTAACATTAAACATTTCCAAAAGTCTAAGTGGGAGTTTAACTAATTGAAACAACTAGTCCCCATATAGGTTGCATATTCACTACAATGGGCATTCAATCTCGTAAACGCTCATCCTACACAATATTAACCAGCTGGTAGACTCTGGCTATTAGCAATAGCAATCGTGAAGTCATGTTCTTGATTCGTATCAGGGGGTCAATGCCAGTGTCAAGCACACCTTTGATCTCCACATGAAAAACGGTGCAGACAATGTCTCATTTTGCATTTCCATGATATTTATGTCTTGACATGCTTCTGTGGTAATTAAATAGCACCTTACAGATGCTACAAAGTACTCACTTTCTGTTACAAGTACAAATAGCATTAAGAGGTCCTTTCCCATCGCTGTTGCACTGCTGCGTCAATGTAATGACTCTGGGTGGACACATCGCAAAGGTTTTGCCCTAGTCCCAGCAGTGTTTTTACTGGTTTATGCTTAATTAACGGAAAATGAGTTAATCACGATTAAGAAAAATTAATGTGTTAAACCTTTTAAGTTTATTGCATACGTTAACATGTTAATTTTGACAGCTCTAATTATTACTGTTTTATTTTCAATATGTTGGCTTGACAAACTCTTGTATCTATCTATCTATCTATCTATCTATCTATCTATCTATCTATCTATCTATCTATCTATCTATCTATCTATCTATCTATCTATCTATCTATCTTCAGTCAAGGCTTTGTCAAGCTAACATCAAAGTTCGTCTTGATAAACATTACCTATCTAGTTCAGTTACTGACATCTAAGCGAATTCATTTATAAATGATCCCTTTAAAGAGATTAAATTAATTGAAACTTAATTCACATGGGCTCACTCTTGTATCCCTTACAAAAATGCACAATGGTAACCATAGCTGTCCACTAAAATAACAGTTACTGAAGTTAATGTTACTACAATAAAGCTGTGGTAACTTGGCATAAGGTACCAAAAATAAAATAATATGAATTAAATAAGAAATATTCATATTTAGATGCATATGTATAATACTATACAGCTAACTACACCAAGGACAGGCAAAATATTTTTATATTCAATTCTATATTCTACATCTTTGTTCTACATGTCTTTATTTTCTAGATTTTTCTTGTATTCTATTAGTATCACAAATTGCAGTAAAATGTTTGTTTGTTTTTTCAGTGGTAAACAATGGCTATCACTGAACATTTTTGTAAGAGATCATAGAGATAAGATCATAAGAGAGATGGTGAGAGAAAGACCCCACAAACTGACTGACACTGCCAGCCACCTGGACCAGTGGCATGACAACAGATCCCTCATCTCCTCTCCCCTTCTAATCGAAGGAAGACAATCCTGCAAACACAATGTGAGGACAATCCCAACACTATATCTGAGGTGGTGTCAAACAGGGTAAATCCCCTCACCCATGCCTCGCCATAAAACACATGCAAAATTAATCTACAGAGGAGCAGGGGTTAAGCCAGTGGGACAAAACCAGGTCAGTACAATACAGCGATTCTCCTCTCCCACTCTTCCTCTCCTTCACTAACACACACACACGGAGGAGGGACACAAAGACGCCTGAGTCCAACTGCAACAGCTGTTTATGGCCGCCCGTTTTCAGCTAATTTGCCGCAACAAATTTAAGAGGTGGCCACCTTATTTGCATAACGGGCAAACACACACAATGGCATCCGGATGCATTACACAGTCAACCCTTTGGATGCTTAAACTACATCAAATTAGACATTAACCTCAATGTTTCCACTTAAAGCATTAATTTAGAGCAACTGAAAATAATGCCAAGGTTTTACAATGAGTATGAGAGAGCTATGAATAGTGACTGACTGTAAATTAGTTCTCTGCACTCTTGAAAATAATTCACTCCTGCGGACTCATATCACTGACAAAGTGCCCTAAACAAGCTGTTTCCTTGTTTTTTTCTCTCATTGGCATTACACAACGCAAATAAAGTAACAAAATGTTGCAAAGGGGGGAATAAAACTCCAAACCCAATTAATCATTCAGACACCCAAGACTTCCAATTAATTAGCAGACAGACTCTCTAAACTGTCATAGCAAGGAGGGTCAGTGGACCTGTCTGGGTGGGCACAGGGCTGTAAAAAAGGGGGTGGAGTTCTGAACTTGAACTTGGAGATGGGAGAAGGGAATGAAAGGTCTGAGCAAATAAATCTCTGCTACTTATGCCAACCAATTAGTTTTGTGTCATACTGGGATAAAACGTTTTCCATGCTTAAAGGAATAGTTCACACAAAAATTAAATTCTGACATCATTTATTCACCCTCATGTCATTCCAAACCTGTATGACTTTGTTTCCTACGACACGCATACGTTTTGGTGATAACCTGAATTCTTTGTTATTATTCAGTCAAAACTTCTACTTCCATCATAGGTCTCTTTTTATATTCTTTAATGCACTTTCATGAGTGCATTAAATGATGAATATCAGATGCTAAAACTACATTGAATTAGTCTTTACCAGAAATATACTTTAACATCTGTTGTTGTTTATGCTTGAGGACTTGCTATTGTGGCTGTTGTCACTGCAAAATTAATGAGGTACATCTGTGCAGGTTTAGGGGACTGTTAGGGGGTGTTATTAATTCACATTTAAAAGAGATTGGAGGTTATAGTTATGTTTTAAGTTCTGTTTAATGTTGATTATGCCATTTTATGTTATGACATGGGTAATTGTTTTAGTTACCGTGGGTGAGATTAGTGTTCTTGGAGTAAGGTGTGATACAGTTTGAAGTAGTGATTGCTAATATAAAACTTTTCAAAGCTCTGAATCAAGTAATCAATTGATTTGGAAAACGATTTGGTAGAATATTCTTCGTTTCGAAGTGCTCGTGCTGCCACATACTAGCGACACCTGCTGGTGAAATCACATGACTTGACCAGTGTGATTTACGCTTAGAAGCATTGGATCATAGCAAATTGTTTGTTAAGGTTTCAAAGCTTTATGATGTGTTTCTTAAGAGCTCATCACTAGTTAAAGATTGCTGAAGGCTGACCTTTTGATTTTATGATGGAGATATCAGTTTGATCATTATTTTCTATAAAAAATAGGAAAGCAATGACTCAAAGCAACTGCTTGTCACTCCTTTTTAGTCAATTGCCATGCTATACTACTATTAATGCATGCGCCAGAAGTGCGTATATTTTTTTATGTAAGCCGAAGTTCCGTTGAGGTGTAGGCTAAAAAAGAAAACGATTCAGGAGCCCCTGGGTTAGGAACTAACACAGTGCCATTCATGTCAAGCCATTTCAGTATATGAAAAGGGAAATGCAGGAAGTTGAATAGGAAGCTAAGCATTAGTTTGGAATACAGAGCAAGCAGACAGGAAATGTGTTAACTGATGTGTACCTTGTTTTGGAGGAAGCTTTGGTTTGCTAACAAGATACATAAAGAGGGCAACACAAAAAAAGATTCGGATTGTGATGCTCCTTCCTTTACCCCTTTTAATACTTAAAGGTGGGGTATGTGATTTTCTTTTTTGACCATTTTTTCAAAATAACTTGAAATTCTATTCCTAACCCACTTACTGGCTGTAAATTAGAAGCACTGAAATGAAAATTAAGCAATTTAATGATCTGTGGAACGGGCAGGACTCGAAAAACTCCAGCCGATCATTTTCAAGACCATCTAGAATCATTGGACAGAAAATGTGTCAATCAAACGGTCGTACCATGCCCCCCTCCCCCCACCACCCTGGCGCGCGTGTCCCGTTCGTGCGCATACTCAAAGCTCGTGACCCAGTAACAGGAAGTGCAAGTCGCCCCGGTACAGAGAGAGAGAGAGAGAGAGAGAAGGAGAAGGTGTAGTTGCTTCCGTTTGTAGAATGGCAGACAAGACACCATCACAGAAAAGAAAATCTATTTTCGAGAGAGCAATTGCGAACAAAACGGCCGAAAGAGAAAGGTCAAAAACAAGGGTCATTCTAGGCGATGCTTTTAAACGTTGGCGGCAACTGAAGGACCAGGAAGGACTACCAACAGATGCGGCTGTGGCATTTTTTCTGCTTGACAGGTGAGAAGCCGATTAACTAGTAGTATTTAATCAGGGAACTGTCTTTACTGACGATATGCGCATGAGAATTGTAGCTGTTCTAACATTATAGCCCAGCCATATGATGAACTAGCTAGCTAAACAACCTGTTTGGGGAGGAAGCTGATGTGAGCGATTGTATTTATGTATGGAGAATAGAGCTTTTATAGTGCTAGTGGGGTTGTTCCACATTTCTATGAATCCTGTTTTGAATAGAAGACCGCTGTACAGACGCCAGGGCTGGCTATGTTCTTTTTTTTTTACAGTTATGAGAAAATCAGCTCTACACCTTTCAAGAGTGGTATGAAAGGTGTCCCCCCCTCCTCCTGCTGTGTCAACAATTTGCATCTGAGTTTTCGCTCGTGCATGATTGCGTGTCCATGTTCTTCGAATGGGTGGAGTCAGGGCCAGCGTTGGAGGAGAGAAGGTAGGACCTTATGAGTTGTGTATTTTCAAAATCTGCCGGCCGTTTTGCAAATCACATACCCCACCTTTAAGCTTTAGTTCATGCCATGTGGCTCCCGTGCCTTTGATACAGCAGAGGGATAGCTGCCATCACTGGGATTTTATTGAAAACATGGGCTGTTTCTCCGGGAAGACTGGTGCTGCTCTACCCATGTCCAACACCAAAGACAAAAGCAGGGCCGCTGATTAGAGAGACGAGCCCCAGACTCCTGCTGTAATGAGTTGCAAGCCCATGCGTCATGGTGCACTCTGCCAAATGTAAAACAAGACGACAGGCCAACATGGCCAGTAACATTCCTTCACTTTCTCTCTCAGAGTAAAGACCTGGCTGTGATATGCAAGTTCCTGAACAGCCAGATATAGGCAATGTGATGGAGATCCTTGCCAAAGCAACATAAAAACTCTGGGGGAGAAGAACTGTCTCACTTTTCTCTGCTTCTGCTCTCCAGGGGAAACACATTTCCCCTTTCCTTGGACTCGCTATCATTTTTGACTCGGTTATAGGGATATTCACGCAAAAAAGAAAATTCTGCCATCATTTAATCACTCTCATTTTGTTTCAAACCCATATGAATTTTTCCATGGAACACAAAACAAAATGTTAGGCAGAACGTTAGCATCAGTCACTATTCATTTTTATTAAAGTGCAGTGCGTGTGCATTATTCTCAAGTGATACAAGCTTCTTTTGTAGCTTTGGGCCTCTAAATGCCATAATCTCCTAGGGAACATTAGACAGGTGTGTTTGCATTCAGTAAAAAAATGAAATGAAAATTTCACTACATGAAAATGAAATTGAATGTGGCAGGCATTCTGGGATACTGACTTTGAGTGGTGAAGGCTTGAGATGGCAGCCAAACACAGCACTCTTTCTGTACGGTATATGACTCCAAGTTTGATTTGAGTCCATAAGCCAGCCTCGCATCTTATGCAGCGGACTATGAGGAAGCTGTTGGTTAAATCAAGTTAAACCATTTCCGCACTCAAAACAACTTCCCCCTTTATCATGCGCCTGCAGGAAGATCAAAGATTTGATATAAACTCATGTTTGGTCCAAATGTGGTTCATCCTCACTCCGAGTTCATGCTGATGACACTCTGCATCCCATCCTCTTCCTATCAGTGTCATGTAATGATGTCTCATAATTAGGGCCCAAGCACTGAAAGTGTGGAGACCCTATTGTTCTTCTACAGATTATTATTATTCTTTTCAAGGTTTTCAGTACTTTTGACGATCAGAGTCATCGGCCATTAGGACTGGGAAAATGTTCACACAGTGTAGTGTAGGGGGGCTCTGTAGCACCCCCATTAAAATGTGCAATTAAGACAGCCTCTGTAGCACCCCCATTTTCACCTAGTCACCAAAATTGGTACATATATAGTATTCATCAAGCCGGACAACTTTCATAATTATAATGATCAGGTCCGCTCAACAGGAAGTCGGCCATTTTTTATTTGTTTTAAATTGCAGCCTCTAAATTTTAAATACTCCTAGGTGATTCATGAGACTATCAACACATTTGGACAACATTATGCCAATTTTGATATATCGAACAGTGTTGCCATGGCGACAAATTAAATTATTGGTGAAAAATGGGAAACAGGAAGTGTCTCATATCTTTTGTGTGCAATGTGTGATTTAGATCAAAATTGAGATGTATGTTTAGTCTTGGGGGCTTATTACATGATCTGACTATTTTGGGTCACAGTCGTACCACAAACACCTGGCAACAGGAAGTGTGGCTCTTAAAACATATTTTAAAAAGACTTTAAAATAGTCTTCTTTCATTTACCCAAATTGCTTCAACATTTTTTTGAATAATGTCAAATGACAAACGGCTTGCATTGTTTTCCGAAAGTCAGCAGGTGGAAATTGACCAGTTGTGCTTGGGCCCGTCTTCGCTGCTTGCAGCTATATTTCTTGTTTCCTTTTCCAAACATCAATACAGCGGTGCTAAAGATGTACTTTTTTCATTTATTTGCTTTTTTGACACATTTTATTGATAGACAGTTGAAACAGGAACATTACCTGGTCTCAACTCGAAGCTGGGTATCCTACATGAGCAACACAGCTGAATATGTCGGCATTTGCAAAGATCACAAGGCCACAACTCCAAAAGCATAATTTTTAAGGTTTATTCAATTACTGATTCATTTACGCATGGTTTTCTGTACAGCGACACAACATGACTGCACAGTTTTCTGCATGTGTTAATGGTTCAACATGTATGTTACATTAACTATACACACACACTGAGCACATTTGCACAAGCAGAACACATTAAACTCAACACAAACAGAGGGCTTCCCCTTACAAGCTCAGCTCGGTTACCCAGGGCTCAGCCATCCGGGAGATGACAAGATCTTTAAACTCAAGATCTGCCCAAGTCCTCAGGCCATGGCCAGATGCCCTGCACTTGCCCAACTGCGTGACAGCCAGCATCTCCACCTCCACCTCCACCCCCACACCTCCGTATCTCCAACCATGGGACAGATGGGCTGAAACGTGGAATACATCATGCATAATGCGAATGTATGACTTTCGGCATTCACCATCATACTGAATTAGGTGGAGCCGAAGAGGGGGGGCTGAGTTCTCCATGGTGAGAGTGCTCACGTGGTTCATATTATTCGTAAAACATTAATCAGTTCTGAATGACCCAGACCCTGGGAAATATAGCAACTAACTAATAAATAACAATGCTTACACAAATCATAATGAACGCCTCGGTAGTAGTCCACTGAAGTCTTTCCAAAGGTAGGTGAAAATGACTTAGGGTGCCTACACATTAGAGAAAGTGCAGACGGAGTGTTTGAAAGACAGGAATGTACCATCTTCATTTTGAGGGTTGGAAATCAGGAGGGAATAGCGATCCACTTCTCTAAAATCAAGAGATCTTATCAACAATAAGAGTGCATTGCAGCAAACGTTTCAGGAGTGAATTCACTACACAGTTTTGCACAATTCATTCTTAGTGAATTCCCCTGAGTGTTGCATTTAAGTGTTTGCAAGACCTTGTATTGTGTACTTGTGTGCTGCAGACCCAGGCCAAGGTTCTCAGCAGAATTTAATGAACTGAGAACGACCTTGATCAGTGATTCAAAGCATGGGATTAGAGGGCACTCCCCTCCTCTGCCAGGCTCTGCCCTCACATTCATCAAGTGTGTGTTTTGATCTTTCAGGCACATCACATGTGTTCCCCCAACCAGCACCAGCAAAGCAAACTCCCATTGACTCAGGCCGTTCTGCAAATTACCCACACACACAAGCAATAATGAAGTACCCTAATGTAGCCCAGGGCACATCCTACACTGAATCGTTAACTTTTGATTAAGGCTGGACGCTCTTCAGTCCTAATACAGCGGGGAGGGGGAGGGGGAGGCTGCAATTAGACTGCGGGACAGGGTTGATTCTTTGTCCCATAATAACCACAGTGGACTGGACATAGAAGCAGCATACTACTCAAAAGGCAAAATTATGGAGGTAAAAAAAGGCACCCTTGATGGATCATGGAGAAGAAATATGAAACAATCTCGTAATTATTATTCTTTTTTCCACCTCAAATCATTATTTGGCCTTTTCTGGCAATAATCCTGTGTGGATTACCTTTGCTTGTGTTTATGTGAACCAGACTGAAGGAGAGCCAATTTAAATCAGCAGATCCTGAGTCAGTCCAGCAGACTTTCTCAAGTCCAGCAGAACTGCTTTTAATAACTGTGCTGAGCCCGACTGTACAGTGTTTGTGATTTTAAGAGAAGAAATCAGCTCATGTAAAGTACATCATGTGAAATCATGAGGCAATTTAAAAAGAGAAGGACAGAAGCAAAATGCCACCACTGATGGCCAATGGCAAAAACAGGCAACACCAATAATAATTATTGGGAGATATTTGATAATAAAAGCAGTCATACTGTATGATTTTTACTAGACAAGCCCTTCCTATGAACCCATCCAGTTAGCTTCCTCTGAGAAAACCCTGAGTACAGGGAAATATATTACTTTTTCCCTTTCATTTAAAACTTCAAGTAAAAGTAATGAGCTAATTGTGGCTTTTGATGACAACCCGTTCTCTCTCATTCTCTCTCTCTCTCTCTCTCTCTCTCTCTCTCTCTCTCTCTCTCTCTCTCTCTCTCTCTCTCTCTCTCTCTCTCTCTCTCTCTCTCACTCTGTCTCTCTTTCAAACCAGCGTGTTATTCTTCGAACTCCATAAAGCTTTTTAAACCCTTTTGCAATCATGACTTGGGTCTGAGGAGAGAAAAAAAAATTGGTGGAGTTCATCTAACAGTGTAAATGCAAGGTATTAATTATGCTGAATAGAGAAAGAGTTGGCTGCTGCGCTCCATTTCAAATATGATCAGTATAATCGAGCCCTGCTGAGTGAGGAAGCAAAGCCCAAAGCAGACTGGGAGTACAGAAGTTCAGACAGAAAGAGAGAGAGAGAATGAGAAAGAGAAAGTCTTAGGGATGTCAATGGTGACTTAATTATTAACATGAGACATTTATACTTTTCACAGAATGCCATTCAGATAAAATGTATAACACAACAAAAAAATGTCTGCACTATTAATATATAAATGTAAAAAGCTGACCAAGTTTTGTTTGCTATTTTAGTTTTTCACCCTTACACTGCATTCATTATACAAGGGTAGTTACCAAGCAACAATATTTAGGACATTAGGATTTATTTTTAAAAATATACAGTAAATAGAGTATATGCAGTGGAGTTCAAAAGTTGACAGTGAATATCTGGTGTTCAAAGTCTAAATTAAACTTGGAAAAAAATATGTTTTAGAAAGAAATAAAAACAGAGACATAATGACATAAAATAAATAAGAAATATTTTATATTCTGCACCATTTCTAAGTCACTTAATTACATTTTTGCAATAGGCAAAAATGTTTCACTGACCATGTAAACTCCTACCAAAGGTCAGATTGCCTTGATTCCATTTTAGCCCACATGATGCTCTTTGGAACATTCTCAAATCATGCTGTTATAACATGGATCATCAGGTTTTGCACACATTTAAGTCCATGCCAACTCGAGTACATGCTGCCTTTAATGACAATACTGTCCTGTCCGATTCAGAACAGATCATCAACTCATCCAACATTAAAGACTGACTGAAAAACGCAAGCCGAAAGACAGAGGAAGATGATGAGAGAGAGAGAGAGAGAGCGAGAGAGAGAGCAAAGAAAACAAAAATGTAGATGAAGTGAGATGACAGTGGCAGGGGAAGTGGCACTGAAGGACAATGGGAGGGAGGGCAGTTAACAGGCACAGGAATAGGAGTGAAAGAGAAGAAGAACCCATGGAGCATCGAGGAAGTTGTTTAAGGAGAAACAGTGTCCGTTTGTGGCCGGTGATAATACTTTCCATTCAAAAGGCTCACAGTGCACCGATTCCTCTGATTGCAGCATGGCGCCCTGCTGGCGAGGCTTTGCGCTGAAATTAAATCCATTTATAAATTATAATGCTCTATAAACAACACCCCCACTGGGAAAAGAATGGGGGAGGGAGGCAGAGAAATACAGGGAGAGAATAAAAAAAGTTAATAAAACAGAGATTAAAATTAAAAAAGGAGAGGAGAAAAGGATGAGAAGAGTGGAGGAGGAAGTGATCAGTTTCCTAAAGAACAAAGCAAAATAAAGAATAAAAAAGGGAATGATAAGAGGGGAGAAGTAATTTTGAAGATTATGAAATCAAAATACTGGTTAGTAGTCTGAGCCATATATATCACATATATATTGCCTCAATAACAAAGGATTAGAGCAAACCAGCAAAATTTGAATTTAAAATTTAAACATTTGAATTCCGTTTAAACAATCTTAAGTACTCGGGTTTAAAGCATTAAATGGAATATATCTACCAATAAAGAATTTTACAAGTGACAGGTTAAAAAAAGAGAGATAGAGAGAAAAATAGAGAGATTGTTGTTCACTGGAAGCTCTGTTTGAGGATCAACACATTGTCCATGTTGCTTAATGGGGGTTCTGCGCCTCTCTGCCGCCACCCTTGTCTTTATTCTAGTCCAAAGTCTGAAACCCACAACACCCACACAGACAAATCCAGCATGCTCGAAAACACTAACGAGCCCAACACACACACACACACACACACACACACACACACACACACACACACACACACACACACACACACACACACACACAAAAGCCCTCACTGTTTCTCACTAACACCCCCTGGCTATGCACAGGGCAAAGGTGGCTAAAAGAGAGCCCCAAAACAGCAATAAACTGTCAGAGGGCTAAAAATGAATGTCTAATTTCATTCAAACAACATCCATATTTTACTCAACCGTATACAGTGCATCCCTAAAGCATTCACAGCACTTTACTTTTTCCACATTTTGTTATGCTACAGCCTTATTCCAAAATAGATTAAATTCATTATTTTCCTCAAAATTCTACAAACAATACACCATAATGACAACGTGAAAGACGTTTGTTTGAAATCTTTGCAAATTTATTAAAAATAAAAAACGAAAAAAATCACATGCATCTTAGCGCATCTAAAATGCCACATACATTATACTTCTATTCCATAAAAATAATCATACAAAAAACTAATAATTATTTTAAACTAACCCTATCCTAAACCTACTCCTAAAAAACATAAACACACACACACACACCAGTTAGTTCAGGTCCTTGAATCTGATTGGACGCGAGACATTCCATATGCTTCACTGTGTGTATCATTCCGCTTGTGTTCGTGCAGTTCTAAACTAAAGTGAAAGAGCAAAGCAGATGTGTTAAGACACATAGTTTCTGTGAGTAATATGAGCCAGTTGGTGACGTGAAGTGAGTCAGCGTCACTCAGTGTTTATATTCAACAGCACTCCATGACCTCTCGTATTACTACTACACTACTAAAGTTAAGAAATAGCTTTAAACTGCTTTAAACTAACAACTTCAGCATTAAGGCTCATCACACACTGATTAATTGCACAAACTCAAGGCACTTACTTCTTACCGGAGTTTCTACACTGGTGAGGACAAAATGGCGGAGAACGCGGTTTCTGTAGTGAAAGACTCTTGTGCACCGGCTACTGCAAAATAGACTGCTATTTCTCCACAGAGAAAATAGGAAGCATTTCACCAAAATGACATTATCTTCAGAAAGCTGACTAACACTGGCATCATCAACAGATGATCGCCCATGCTCCATCTCTCTCTCTCTCTCTCTCTCTCTCACACATACACACACAAACAAACACATATTTGGTTTTAACTAGCAATGGTAGATTCTGATCTGTCAAGTAAGAAAGTATTTCCCTGAACAAATGGGATTTTTGTGACCGTACTCTGTTTTTCCTAATTGCGGCCTCGTGCCTCCGGCTATATCACAGCAGGGCTGATATAGGGCCATATTCGCTACTCTTGCTCATGTGATATTACTTAAATATACCACAGTTAGTTCCAGTCCTCGAATCTGATTGGACGAGAGACATTCCATCAGCACTCAGACGCTTCACTGTGTGTGTGTGTGTGTGTGTGTGTGTATCACTCCACTTGTGTTCCTGCTGTTCTAAAAGTGTAAAAAAAAGTGTACAAAAGTGTAAGAGCAGTGCAGATCTCTTAGGAATTACTATTACAAATATTAGCCAGCAGGTGGTAGCAAAAGATAATTTTTGTGTGTAATATGAGCCAGTTTGTGAAGTAAAGTGAATCCGTTAGTCATTGATTACATAGAACAGCGCTTCATGGTCGCTGGCATGACTAATACATTATCAAAGCTAGGAAATAGCTTTAAACAGCTTTAAACTGACAACTTCAGGATTAAGGCTCATCAGAGCTGAGAGACACAACTGATTTATTACAGAACTCAAGGTCCTTAACTCTTGTCGGTGTTTCCACATTGGATACTTACTGTTTAAAATGGCGGAGGACATCTCTGTTTCTATAGTGAATGACTCTTGCGCACCTGTTACCGTGAAATAGGGAGAAATACCCCAGCTTGAATGGCTATTTTCCACTGAGAAAACTGATCTTCAGAAAGCTGACAGCATCTCTGCTTGGGTGTGGCAACAGGTGATCACACATGCTTGCTCTCTCTCTCTCTCTCTCTCTCTCTCTCTCTCACACACACACAGACACAACCATCCGTCTATCCTTGTTTATCCAATGACTTGTTAGAAACAGTACAAGCCCTGATACTATTTCTGAAGTGACATTTTTGCATTACTAATGAAGGCTTGCACGCATCATTTGTATTGAACCAGCAACGGCAGATTTTGATCTGTCACGTAAGAAAGTAGTTCCATGCACAAATGTGTTTTTAAGACTGTACTCGGATATTCCTAATTTTTTAAAATGTACTAAAATTGCCTGCGGCTGAATCACAGCAGTGCTGAAGTAGGGCCATATCGCACTCTTGCTTGTGTGATATTGCTTAAATATATATATATATATAACTTCTGGAGAAACATTTGTCCCTAAACTAGAGCTAAGTAAACTCGCACACAAAGGTAGGACAGCGATACAGGCCTTCAGCTTCTCTAAGATACAAAACGACACTCAGAATCTACAGACTCACAACTAATAGTTAAAAACAGGCATTCAACAGCCAAGAGAAATGCAGGTGCCATGCATTTTTAAAATGTGGAAACACTGCTGTCAAATAAGACACAAACTTGGCAAACAAAACATACAACAACAGACTCCTATTTGAGTTTCAAATGGGAGGTGAGAGACCGTTACTATCACTAGTGTCCCGAACGTGTGTCTCAGGACGGTAATCTGACAAAGAGCTGGGAGAACGTTCCCAGCCTGTTGTGACTCTTTCCTGAATGCTGAAAATGAATGCAGCCAGTGAGACTCATTCATCCCCCATGCTACATTTGAAACATGTTGCTGGGTGAGAGAGAAAGAGAGAGAGAGAGAGAAAGAGCCGCTCTCCTCTAATCGACTGTGCACAGAGCAACGTGCATGCTGAAGCAGATAGATGTCAAAGGTATAATTGCTAACGTCTGTCTGGTAGCATACTGTAAAAATAGCTGCAGTAACCAGTCAAGCTGTCCAATCGCAGGGCTTCTTTTCACTCGCTGGCCAATTACAGTGCGATTGGCAGAGCAAACAAAGACTTATTGGATGTTAAGTTGGCCTCTCATCTCTAGAGTTCCCTCCCCTCTTCTGTTCCGCTCACAACATCTGCAAACACCTGATACACATCCAGCACCCTGCTGCCCTACACTTTTGTTAAATTGTTACCACCTTTTGCTAAGCCAGCTCTGAAAATTAACAAAACTACTCTACTTCAAAGGACCACTGGGCCTGTAGGTTTAACCTTGCTGCTCCTGAAGATTTGTTTTTGATTTTCATGAGATCTCAAGACACTTTCAACTTTGTTCTCTCGCTCTCTCACTCTCTCTCTCTCTGGAACGTCTCAAGCCAGGCTTGCTGCTAGACTTGGTAATATATTAAAAATCTTAAGCTTAAAGTGAAAAAATTAAAACTAAATACAGAAAACCTACCATGAAATATCTGGAATTCAAAACGTATTATATTTAGTTTATTTTATTACAGCATTTATTAAGCTTGGTTATTGTTAATTCAAGGCAACACAATTGTTCATTGTTAGTTCATAATGCACAATGTTATTGTACAAAACGTTCCACTTAAAAAGAATATTAGTATACAGTATGTTGAAATTAACATTAACCAAGACTTATACATGCTGTAAAAGTATTGTTTATTATTAGTTCATGTTAACTAATGTACAGTAGTTATTCCATGTTCATTAAAAGTTATGCTCAATCACCAGCATTTTTGGCATATTGATTACCATAAACATTAATTTCAACTTTTCTGAAAAACAAAAAACAAAAATCTGGGTTACAGTGAGGCACTTACAATAGAAGTGAATAAGGTCAATACATAAACATTAAAATACTCACTGTTTTAACAGTATAGCTACAAGCATAAACAATATGCATGTTAACAAAATTTTTGTGTGATAAAATAACTTACTAACCTTTTCTGTCATGTACAATTTTACAACTTTACTGCCATGACCATATAATGTCAAAAAGCCCTAAAACGACTGCAAAAAATATGACATTATAAACAACTTCACAACTCAAATAATACATGAGTTTTAACAGAAGAATTAATGTAAGGGCTTTTAGAATTAAGAGCTTCACATTTCTGCCTTTAAACCCTCCAAAAATTGGCCCCATTCACTTCCATTGTAAGTGCCTCACTGTAAATCTTGTTTTTTTTAAAGAAAAGTTTGGAGTTGTCAAAATTATTCTGTGTTGTAATCAACATTATGCCACAAATGCTGTCGATTGAGCTTAACTTTTATTGAACCCTGAATATTCCTATAACAAATATAAATGAATAAAACCTCATTTTAAAGCATTAATTTAAACGGGAATTGTACTGTACATTTACCCTCACGTCGTTTCTTTACCTATATGACCTTCTTTCATGGAACAGAAAATAAATTTTTAAGAATGTTGATGTTGCTCTGTTTTCCCATTCAATAAAAGTGAATTGTCACCGAGGCTGTCAGTCCTTAACATTCTGCCTAACATCTCCTCATGTGTTCCATGGAAGAAAGAAAGCCATACCTTTTTGTAACAACATTAGTGTTAGTGACAGATTTTAAATTTGTGGGTGAACTATCCCAACTGTTTGGGCTGTAAACTGCTTTAACAACTTTTACATTTTTTGTTTAAATGTGTATATAAACTCTGAATACGAACTTGTGTTGCCTGCAGCACAGAAGTGTAGAAGAACATGTGCTAACCACTAAGCCATGGCTTAAAAAAAAAAAGATCACAAGTCTCAAATGAGAAAGATGAGGTTCTGGTCCATGAAGACTGCTGCCTATGAACAGTTGAAGTAAAGCTTCACAGCTTTTAAAGCTTCATAGTGCAAGTGTGGTGAAGAAGCCTCAGGCTTGTGCTACAGCTGTAGGCCTCTCTGAGCGCTAATGTCCAACTGCGGCTCTGCTGCTGCTGTTCAGAAGCACACTCCACTGAATCTTCCGTGCAGCAGAACAGTCACTGTATGTGTCTGCGGCCGTCTGTTTTTCATCGGGCAGCAGGCTGAGCGTGCAGACAGTAGCGTGTGAAGCGTGTTTGGGTGCCCCCTCCCAGCATATCACCATAGTCCTACAGACGCCCCCAAAGCACTGAGAGTGAACTACAGAAAATGCGTTTATGAATTAAAACTGGGGCAGTGGGATATGTGTGGGAGTGAGTGGATGTAAATGGGTGTGTGACAGAGAGAGAGAATGAGATCATGGGGGGTGCAAGGAGGGTTTGCAACGGTGTGTGTGTGTGTGTGTGTGTGTGTGTGTGTGTGTGTGTACTGTGCTGCTCTTTTTCAGTTAGCCAGCCCCCACTGCAGCCCCAGAATGTGAACTGTCACTTCACATAGCTGGTGATGAGGCACAGAGCTGTCTGGAAAGGTGAAGACGGCTCAGAAAAGGAGAGAGAAAATGAAGGAGACTGACTGACTGGTGGAGAGGATTTCACAGGGGAAAATGCTCAATTGTCAGTGAGCAGGAACAAGCTGACGCGGAAAGAACGATTGAGTGATGCGACAGAGAGAGTAAAAGAAGAGAGAAGTAGATGTCACTGTATTATCTTGAATGGAAAAGGAGAACAATGAGTGTGTACAGGTTTGGCTATACTTCTGAGGGTCAAATTTTGGAACATGTCTTCACAAACATAGTGAAATATGCCAAACACCAACTCATTATGGTTTAAAAGGCTCCTAAATCAGCAATATCTGATATTAACAGGTTTGTGAGAGGGTTAGGTTATCGTTTGGGTGTGGTACATATCATCATCTCTGTACAAAAACCATTGCATCTATAAGATGTCCTCACTAATATAGTGAAACCAACATGTGTGCATGTGCATGTATGAAGGAATCCAGCCTTGTAGGCAAAGACTTTGCAGTTCTGGGCTCCTATGTCAGATGTCAAAACTTAATTTAAGATTGGTTGAGTATAACATTTGGCAAAATAAAGTTTTCATATTTCACGCTACCAACCACAAAAACCCTCTAAAGTAGAGGAAATAGAGAATAAAAGAAAGAGCTGTTTGCACTTCCTCACTTTCAAGCCACAGTTACATTACTGATTGGTTGTGATTATGGTAATATCACATCTTATTTATCAATATGGCAATGACATTGAGATACTGAGCTGGCTCCAAGTGGTATGAGTAGATGAAATGGGAATGTTTTCTGAGGTTCAGCTTAGTAAGTATTACAAGACAATTGGACATAATGATAATAATGGTGTGATTTCTGTGTGGTCAAAGGAGAGTATGGCACAGCTTTTAGGATACATTCAAATCTAATGTGTTAAAAAAATTATCAGGTGAAGAAACAGCCTACTAAAGGTGTGCCAAGTATTTTTTGTTTGTTTCACTAGCTGATACAACAATGGAATTAGACTTTTTACTTTATACATATTTGGGTGGATTGAGCAACACATACATGCCAACGTTTTGGGTTTACCAATGCCAATCAGTTATAAATACCATCCTCTTCAGAGACGCAAGATTAATTTATTTTGCAACTGAAGGTACCAGCCAATAGGGGGTTTAACGTGAGTCTGGATGCAACAAATATAATAAAAAAAGCTTTTTCTAGAACACTGATATGAAAGAAGTAATAATCAAATTATTGATGTATACAGAGACTAAATCAAACATGGCAACATGTGACTAACATCAAAGATCATTGGTTCTTGCATGTCTTGTGACCAAATTATTATGACACAAGAACCAACGAGGTTTGATGCTATTAACATGTCACCATATTTGATTTGTACTTTGTATATATGAGTTGATCAATGATTTGATTTGAGAGTGAATAACAGTCGGTTCATCATATAAAGTGATCAAATGGCTTCAGAAGACTGAAATATGCTGCATGAATCCACTGGACTATTTTTATGACACTTGTACATTCTTTTAAGTTTTAAAGTGAGTCACTATAAACTGCTTGTGACGAGGCGTAGGGCATGGCTGGGCCATGAGGAATGTGTGGCCGGGCCGTGAGGGTGCGTTGGTGTTTTATATTGCTGTGTTTTCAGTTTGATGTTCTGTCTAATTAAAGTCTCATTGAATGTGAATTCTGCTCCCGCTTCCTCCTTTCCCGAACCTTGATGCATTGGGGCCAAAACACGGGAAAGGAGGAAGGGCATGCTGTCTGGGAGAACTCACCACTGCAGTCTGCCAGGAGGAGAATGAACCGCTGCCTTCCGCCAGGTAGAGGAGTGGTCGTTGTCGTCCACCAGGAGCCAGAGGAATCGTTGGTGTCCGTTGGGAAGCAGAGGATCTGTTGCCGTCCATTGGGCAGCGAAGGAGCCGTTGCCGTCCGCCAGGAAGTGGAGGAGCCGTTGCCGTCTGCCAGGGGACACAGGAGGCGGGGAGGACCATCGGGTGGAGGAAAGGCCGGAAGGGCAGCATCTTCCCTCCAGAGAAAGATTGGGGTAAGCCAATCCGGATGGTGCCCCTGCCTGAATTGGGCGGTGGAGGAGTGTGACGAGGAGGAGGGTGTGGGGAGGATTAGGCACTGAGCTGGCTAATCAGCAGGTGGGAGATAGGGGAAGAGCCAGGGACGCCAGAGAGAGAAAGAGACGCACACGAAGCTGTGAGTGTCTGAGTGTGTGTGTGTGCATCAGAGTTTTATGTTGCTGTGTTTTCAGTTTGATGCTCTGTCTAATTAAAGTCTCATTAAATGTGGATTCCCTCCTTTCCCGAACCTTGTTACACTGCTATTGTATGGAAATCGGTGATCATAACATTCTTTAAAATGTCTCCTTATGTGTTCTGCAGAAGAAAGTCACATGAGTTTTGGAACGAAAGTGAGTAATGATGAGTGTAATGATTTTGGGGTGAACTATTCCATTAAGGTCACTTTTTGTTAAATGTCCAATTGTTTTTAAAAGTGCCAATCAAGTGAGCGCACACCTTATATATATATATATATATATATATATATATATATATATATATATATATATATATATATATATATAATAAAAAATATTATATAACTACACAGCTCAAAAATACAGGCTTTTATTTTTATTACCAACGTTTCGGCAGTCAGACTTTTTTGTTAACACAATGCTTTGTGACATGGTACACTTTGAGTAAATGGTTGCTGTTGCCATTGGAAATCTCTTCAATATGGAGGTCGGCCAGATCCGCCCCATATGTGGACCCCAGCCAGACAGAGATTGCTCCCATGCACTCTATATTCACTCTGGAGCTAAACATATGAATACCAACAGAATAGACTAATTAGTTTGAATCGACTTTAGGAAGATTTCACGACCTCAGTAAATACTATATGACAACGGTATACTTTCATCATCTCCTCAGAATTTGAATCTCGGTCAGGTGCAACAGCTTAAAGTTAGATGAGCTCATGAGGTTTCTGAAATGAGGATTTTACCATCTGAGTCATCGACAAGCTCACTGTGCAACATTTGACCTTAAAGGAAGGCACGCCACAGCCCACAAACATGGATATGAGAAATTCCTATATATTGGCTTCAAAAAAGCACACCACTAATTTAAACCGTTGAAGCCACTTTAAAGAGGCACTGATTTCACTTTGATGAAAACGGAATTGCCTTTCACAATGTGTCTTTCAGTTCAGAAGTTTAACACACTGCTACCAACCGCTCAAACCAGCATGCTCAGCTTCGTGATCAGTCGCTTGCACGAGGACTGCTAGTGTCATCAGTAGATTATTAAAATGCTCAAGGTTGAGTAGTTTTAGAAGCCTATGATGTTTATATAAATTTGTCACATGACTGGTGTCAGTTTGAGAGCACAGAAAGGTCAGAAGCTGTATAGTTGTTCTCCCATTAAATCAGTCGTCATTTACTCATCCTCATGTTGTTACAAATCCATACAACTTTCTTCTGTGGAACACAAAAGTACATATTTTAAAGAATGTATCTATTGCTGATTTCCAAACAATCAGAGTTTATAGTGACTCACTTTATAGCTTAAACAAGCACCAAAGTGTCTGAAAAGTGTCTTCTGAAGGCATATGATCACTGTGTATGATGAACAGACCTAATGTTGTTATTCACTCCAAAATCAGATTAATAAGGCAACACATTAATAAAATCTTGCGACCAAATGTCATGACGTCAACAAACAAGAACCAATAAGGTTTAATCTTATTAACGCATAGCCATATTTGTAAGTATAAATTAATACATAATCTGATATGAGAATGAATAGAGGCTTACATTTCATCCTGGTCTTCAAATAATGCAAATGTACACCTTCAGAAGACTTGGAATATGATACACGAGTCACATGTACCACTTTTATGACACTTTTGGGTGTGTTTTTATTTTTTACTTGAAAGTGTGAAATCAGTAATCCTAACATTCCCTCTTTTTGTGTTCAGCAGCAGAAACTAAGGCATACAAGTTGGAACAATATGAGTAAATAATGACAAAATTTTAATTTTTGGGTGAATTATTCCTTTAATTCTCGTATTAAGGAAAATGCAAACATAATTCAGATCCAGTTCAGCATAACTGAAATTAAAATAAAAGCAGAAATGAAAACCAAAGCAGTAAGTTTGGTTGTATATGTGCAGGGAATTCCAAAAATGTCATGCGGAGAGGCAGCCGGTGTGAGGGGGGCATCATTTTCTCAATGACAGGAGTGCCAGCGCTGCGGCTGTCCACACCAGTATTACATTACTACCCATGTTCTCTAGAAAGCAGTGATTAATTAAAACATCTCTCGTGAAAGCTTAGGTAGGGCATGGAATGTATTTACGTAATTATGCAATGGTGCTGCAATGATAAGCCTCTTTCACACACCACAATTTGCAAATTCATCTAGCTCACGACACCTCTAACCCAGGGCAATCTGTTAGTATCTTCTCACAGGTCAATAAATGGGCAAATGTAAACATTGTTTGGTATATCACTATATCTCAAGATTATTTAGACTGTTACAAAGCAGTCAGTGACCAAATCCATGACAATCATTAGAGAGAATAGAGAAATTTCCAAATAAAACACTACAACACTAAGCACAATAATTATCCAGTTATTAGCATAAGAGTTGAGGGATACTAGGAACAAATACAAATTAATTAAAAAAAAGGGAAAGGCCCCTTAGTAACACCACTTTTCTTGTCTTGGATATTGTGTGACTAAATGCCACATAAAAAGACATTAAGACTTGGGATTTTGGGAAAGTTTTAAAGTGAGTGCAGCTTGAAATGAGGAGGGTAAAATAAGTACTCGGCATAGGCAAGAATAACAGTCTGGCCAAGCTGCTTTCGAAACATCTGTATCTAATTACAAACTACATCCTACCAGAGATCCACAGCAACAAGAACAACTCAGGCAAATCTGAGAGTTCAGGAATGATGTCAAATTCAGGTTCAACTAAACATAGACAAGAACTGAGGTATGTTATTAGGCCTCTGCATTTTGCATGTCAAAATCTGCATCTCAAATCACATAATTCTGCACTATTTGAGTAGTGTGTTCAAACCAAAAATGCAATAGAAAGAAGAGTTCTTGGAGTACCCTTTTGATGTACTTCTTCAACTAAAATAATGGAGTGTGGAATGTTGTACACTTCATGCACTCAGCAGTCACAGCTTGTCCTATGTAGCTGTGAATGTGAATGTGGCAACTATAGAAACTTTCGTCAGCTGAAAAATGGCAGATGTTTACATATAGTAAAAAGAAACTAGTTCAAGTTGAGACCATACTACACTTTTAAAATTAATACATACGATGGCTGAGTCTACAGTGTATGTGCATACAGTGTATAGTGTCTCATTTGAGACAAAAGTGTTGATTGAGCTAAAGTGTTTTTTTAGGAAACTTTTCCTGGAGCTGTTAAGCAATGTCGAAACTCTTTCTTACAACACTAAACAAAATTGTGCATCGTTTAGGCAGCTGTATAAATACAAACAGTCGAATGGTTTGTTTCAAAGCAAAAACAACAAGACAAGCACGTGCAGGGAGTGTGAGGCTTTTTATTGAAAAACAGCAATATCATACTATCGCTAATTTAGGGCCGGAAGGAACGATCCTGTCTTCAAAAGGGAATGGAACATGGAACACAACCAGACCCAACCTAAATTGAGTAGTGTGTGTAATCTGGCAGAATTCCGGAACAAACAGTGAATTGGCAAACTGTGCGTGTCCAGGTGTGCACTTTTTTCTCTCACTCCATCCCTCTTTACTTTCCCTCAGTGCTTGATTGAGACATGAGAGGGACAGGCACACGCACATGCAAAAACAAAAATACCATTAGTATCATGCCACGGCATTTGCATGTCTATCGTCTGATTTAAACGTATCACTTCATGGCTAGCGGGTGACAGTGGTGGTCAATGTCTGTCGAGCTGAGTTTATGAGTATGGGTCACAAGTGGGAATGATCCAGTGTGGTGGCAGTTTGGTTAATGCGATGTCACAGCCGAACATCCCAGAGCCATGTTTCTACACCGGCTTGTCAGCTGTCTACTATCCGCAGTGACAGGAGTGGCTTTCAACCAAAGATTGAGATGGCTTCTTCACACATGAACAGAAACATCATGTTCTCCCCAAGAATTTGAAAATTTCATCCAGTAATAAAAAAATCAAATTGACATTCACGAGATTTGCCCGTGACTGCATTTAATGCATTGAACACTTATATATTAAGATAAATAACAGCATGACTGATGAGATCATAACCATGATCGCTTTAAGGCAATCGATTAAAGATGAAAATTACATATGCAACATTTTTAGAGCAAAAAAAGGAATAAGTAGAGCCTCTGAGGTCAGTAGAGATAAGACACGGACGAGCAGGGACCTTTAAGCAGTTTTGAAGAGGCCTTCTAAATTTGCGATGACCGGAACAAGTAAACTGGATTGGAAAAATACATAATTAGATAAATCTGAAACTATAATACATTTTCATGACAACAAAACTAACCAAAATAAAACAAAATACTTTTTGATCCACAGTCAAAAAAGAAAAAACTACTTACATTTATGTCAGATAAACAAAATTGTAAAATTTGATTGAAATATCAAATGTAGAAAAACTTAAAAATCACTAAAGTAATTTAAGTATGCCATTTAAGCCAACTTAAATTTTTAAACAGTGAGCACATACAATGTCAAGTGTGGTGGTGAAGGAAGAACTTCGAGGCTATTGAGCATGCTCAGTTTGATCACTGATGCTCAGTACTAAGGAGCCCATTTTTGGCAGAAAATTTTCATTCAAAATTTAAATCTGTGGGAACCTTGTAAGGCTGAGCTCTATAAACTTCATATTGCAGCATGCCAGCTGGAGAAGCACTGAGGTGACACCCACAATCCCTTGTGCTTGAATTTATTTAAGTGTGTTTGGTTGAAGTGTGCTTATGAGGACATGTAAATAATGTTTTGAATTAATAGATGCTTTAGCTCTATGCATGTTTTTAATCATGTTTAGCTGTAAAAAGTTGTGTTTTGTTTAGTCAGCATCGCTGACACGGTTATGGTTTCTTTTCCATTTTGGTGCTGCAAAATCAGGGTTAGATTGGACTCTGGACAAGTGACCAAATGTCACCACATCACTTAATCCGTTCCGCCAACACTGTTCTCTATCCTGAGTATGTTAGCTAACTGTGATAAGAATTATGAGCCAGAAACAGTGCTCAAGTGGAAATGCACCTGGAACCATTATTCACTGTGCTCAGGACCATTCGGTCCAATGGAGTTCCCCTCTATCATTCAGGCCCACAGCACCATTTTGAATTTGATTTCTTTACTACATCTTTATATGAGAGGAAAGTTTAGTCACATTGACTCAATAATAGGCAAGTACTGTAGATCCACAGGATTTCTCCTCCCCACTGCTGAGGGAGATACGTAGAGGCGGTGTTGTATGCTTGGTTGTGTGCTCCTAGGGCATATGCTTCTAGCTCAGTCACTCGCAAATGATTTAAAAGCCAATTATGTTGTTGTTGCTGTTGTAATTACCCACATACAGTGGATGGTTCTGTGGTCTAATTGATTACCATAAAGGCATTTGTTTTAAAGTGACAGAAGACAAAGAAAAACACTGAAGGATGGATAAGATATGAAAACATTTCTCTTAGTGGTGACAAAGGCTGCTTACAGGGTTCCCCTACTCTTTTCAAGGCACAATTTTCCAGGACATTTTATGTTCCAAATGCATTTAATATTTAAGCATAAACACACGAAATGTCATGATGTTTATTGTGGTTATTGGAAGGTTATTTTTCTCTGAATTCTGTCTTTGACAGTTTAATTAAAACGTATTATAAAAAATTAAGTCTAGTCAAAACTTTAATCAAAAAATAAAAATATTATTATTTTAAATGAATTTTTCATTATAACATTGAATTATTTTTTATCAAATGAAGAGCTTGTATACAAAATCCTCATAGCACAATCTGAAACAACACTGGAGATATTTTTGTTAAATGAAGTGGTGCACAACAGAACCTAAATATGTAAGATATTGCTATAATACATTCATATTATTATTGGATTTTATAAACATTACATTACTATAAAGTCGTAATATATTTTTGTCTTTTATTCCTCATTTTCGCATTTAAATAAAGCTTTTTTTTTTTGCCGTTTCTGTTTTTTTAATGGTAGTTTCTCACCTTCGGATAATCAGTTCGCTACATGGTCCAGCATAATTATCAAACCCCTAAAAAGCTGTGATTTAATTAAATAAAAATGTTGTCTGAATATGCTGCGTGCTTCATGATTATGATGAGGTGTTTTCAGTGTATGAGTAGTCAGTTTCACACATTCCTTTTGAAGCGTGCAGCACATGCACATTATATATATATTTAATTAAATAGAAACCTTTTGCAGTTTAATAATCAAAACTGGACATATTGCGATTTTAATTTGATTAATTATGCATTCAGACATTCACTTTCATCTTAATATTTCAAATTTTGTCACATTTCGCATTTTATAGCTAATACAGTTTTATGACTCAGTGTTTTCCACATCATGGATTTATTCAAATCCGGAGATGTGAAGGCCCAATTACCATGCTACCACCTCGGGAGTAAATCCATTTTCAAAAAAATCAGCAGTCGGATCATTGTCGATGTCTAAAATTTACAACTCAAATGTTTTTGAAAAATAGATAACACTACAGCAATGTTGGAATGAAAAAGTCATATTTTGCACTATACAAATACTTAAACTATTTAGTCCGAGCAGAAGATTAGCAAAGAATGTACTCTATGTGATCGGGCTTCATTCGTGACAGTCAACCGTTTGATGTTGTTTCAACGCACAGAATGAAACAGTGAAATAAATTATATGAATATGTATTTAAAACACCTATCCCAAGTCCCAATCATCACCAGGTTTTTGTGCATGTAACAAAAACCTTGTTACAATTAAAACATATTTTAGCCTATTTTTAAGATTTATGCATTTAAATCTCATAACAAAATGTCATAAAATTTTATTTTGTAATGTTAAAAAAAAAGAAAATTATAAAACTAAATATTTATATATATAAATATATATTCATTAAAGATTACACAATTCAATTTGATGGAATTTGGTTATGCAATTGAAATATTGAACATATTATTCATTATTTAGTTATGCTAAAATATTAACCTAGGACAAATAATTATTTTCCAGGACATTTAGGTATTTTCTCATTTTCCGTGACTTTTCAATGACTGGAAAACTACATTGCAAAATTCCAGGTTATCCAGGTTGTTTGGGAACCCTGAGCTTAATTTAACAGCTACCTATCTGGCTCCTTCCAGTGCAAATTACATGCTGGGCACACAAAACAGAAATGGAAAGAACTGAGCATCGTGGAACAAAAAAAAGGAGATTTTAGGCAGAAAGACAGCTTCAGTCACCATTCAATTTCATTGTATGGAAAAAAGATGCATTAAAAATGAATGGTGACTGAGACTGCCATTCATCTATTTTTGTGTTCCAAAGAGGAAGGAAAGTCATAAGTCTTTGGAACAATATGAGTGTAAGTAACTGATGACAGAATTTTAATTTTGGGTGAGCTATCCCTTTAAGACTCAAAATGAGGGCCAGTCCAGGTATACCTATGATAATCTGTGTGATTTTCCTAAACGTGACTCCATCAGTTGACAGGGACACCCATCATACATAAAAGATGCTTGAAGAGGCCCTTTCTCTGTTTGAGATGCTGTTGTGAAGTGACATTTACAAAATGCTGCTCTAAATCTCATTATAATTAGGCTGATAGTGATGCGGGCTGAGTCACACATGCAGCGCCAGCTCCAAACTAGTCCTCACATACCCACGAAAGGCGCTCACTCCAGGAAGCAGGAGCCGAAAGGCTGCTGCATGCTCCAGTAAACAGGCGTGTTTGCTACTTGCCCGCACCACGTTTTTGCGCCTCGCTTCACCCCCTCCAAACACCGGGGTCGAGTCAGACAAGCCTTAATGGACACTCTCTTTTCGGCTGTCTGTGACTTTTTCCGACTACAACTGCCAGGAGACACTCCGTAATTACATCTGAGGCTCCGGGGAGGAGGGAAGTGTGGGGTGTCCGACTTGTACCAAATCGGTGAAATTTGGACAAAGACACACATGCAGGCCTACACACGAAAATGGTATACAAGTTATGTATTGCTGCCATCGGCAAAATGCACGCCAAGAGCAAGAGAACCAATTAAGAGTTGACTAGAAGGGTCTCATGTGACCTGGTTTCTCTACTTTCTAAAGAACAAATACTAAGAAGTGCATTTCATCATTTGTTCTGAATAGGTTGTGATGTGGCACTATTGTACTTAGCCACAGAGAACCCAATGGTTAAAAACATGTGAGGTGTGCAGGCCTATCTCTGAACATTACACATGCTCCACAACACACCTTCCTCACATAAAAGGATCCTTTCAGTGAGATGCGATCAGCCGCAATATAAATCACTGTGCTTGGCTTTTGGATGTCAGTCTTAGTGGCTCAACCTGTGCCTTTTCATGCCACCATTATACCATCATTGATAGCTTTCAATGTAATCGCTACCATAAATAGCTTATGCAGGGATCCACAGAGTGAACCCAAAAGACTGTGCAGTGAACTGGATTGGAACAGCTAGTCAAAAGGTTAAAGAGATAGCTCATCAAAAAAATAAAAATTCTGTCTAATAATTTAATCAAACTCATGTCACTCCCAAACCATCCTTTTCTCTCTCTCTCTCTCTCTCTCTCTCTCTCTCTCTTTTGTGGACGACAAATGGAAGAATGTTATAAAGACATCCTATTTGCTGAATTCTTTACAGTGGCAGTTGATAGTGACTCAATTAAAAGCTTGATATATATACTTTTAATCATTTTTTAGTGACCAATGAACGAGCTATTCTCATGCACTCATGAATAACAACAAATGTCAAAATTTATACTTAAAAATTACTTACATTTCAGGTTGTTTCTCACCAAAAACTATCGTACCCCTTTAGATAATGGACTACTTTTATTATACTTTTAGTGCCTTTTTAAGCTTTAAAGTGAGTCGCTGTCAACTGCCATTGAAAAGACTGGGGTATTAATTACAAATTCTCCTTCTGTGTTCTGCATTAGAAAGAAAATCTTATAGGTTTGGAATGCCATTTTATGACAGAATGTTCATTTCTTTGTGAACTGTCCCTTTAGAATATACTGAGGACGCACCGAGAAGGGTTTTCTGTTAAAAGGGTCACTTAGAGTAGATGCTGGCAGTTTTGTGAAATAAAAAAACCTGTTGTGGAACAGGATGTGAGAGTTTAATTGGTACCCTGTGTGAAAGCTGTTAACGACTGAGAGAATGGAACACCCAGGATGCATTGGGACTTTCCAGCAGTGCAATGAGAAATAAACGAGTGAGAGGAATATTTTCCTTTGGCCTCAGTATCGTCCTCTCCCAAGAATACTGGTCTCGCCTTTAAGCTGGACCATGTTAACAATGTCTCGCCGCACCTCACCGATTCACACTGTTAGAGCACTCACTTATTTACTCATGCAAACACACACATAAATGCACTTTGGGCTCTTATGGCTGTGCACATATTTTTGTTGATGCTTACTGGTTCTGTAAGGACTTTGAAGTGGAACGCTGTGGGCAGACATAGGGACGAGGATGCAGAAGACCAGCCAGCTTAAAGGCCTGTTTAGTCCAGAGGATGTCACAAGCCTGGGGTCAAATAGACATCTTAATCACCCCTCTATTGGCATACAGAGTCTTTCTTATGTCTGATCAGTGAGCCTCAGGCCATCTCCCAATGACCCATTCAGCACCAATCTACAATCTGTGCGTCACTTTCAGCAACATTGGCCAATACAACCGTAGAACCTTCACCTACAAAAAAACCCTTTTGTTTTCTTTTGTTTCTCTGCAGTACACGTGTTTGTGTCTACGGTCCAAATTTCATTTGTTTGCGAATCATTTTCTGTAAACATTTAGACAAGGCTCCTTGCAATGATGTCGCTACACTGGCTTAAAGATCAAATTCAAACAAGCATCCATTTGACAGATGATGGCTTAGAAGAGGAACCCACTGCACTTTTTCCTAAACATCACCCACTACCCTTTGAAAATGTGCAGTGCTCACTCAAAAGACAGCTTGTTCAGACAGATTAGGTGCTTCTGATGCCATGTGTCGCCATGGACGACAACACGTCATCTCAGCTTGCCTTGCGCCTGCTGCCATGTAGCTCTGGAGTAGCAAGGTGTTTCTCACAAGTGACAACACTTAAGCTGTTCACCCCCAGCACTTTGGAATCAAGTGCACTGCAGACTCACCTGAGCACAGCTCTGGACCTGACAAAGCAATGATGCATGAGCAATGCCGCCATTTCACACGCTCATAGCAGAGCAGGCCAAAAATGACATTACCTGACCTCATCTACAGACATGGAAGGGAGGTGATAACTACTATTAGCTTGTGTGACCTCCATAAAAAGGGTCTAAAAAAAGGGTAAATATTAATTAATTCTGAATTTTGGACAAAAAAAAAGTGTCTTCTCTAAAGATATACTACCAATTATTAGTCCAAAGGCTTCATGAACTGCAACCATTTTAATTCGGTTAAGTCATTTCGAAGATTTGTGTTCAAAAGGGGGAGAGGGGGGTTGGAAGTTAGATATTGTGATATTGATACCCAAATGTAAGTGTTTTCTGAACATTATTGCAGCTAAAATAGGTTTATCACATGGCATAACTCGGCATGACTTGAATTCCTGTGAAACACAAAATGTTTATGCTGTGCAGGGTAGCGTTCTTATCTCTGCATGGAATGAATGCATATGGGGTTCAGGAAAGATCTTCAGGTATCATGGCATACCATCAGCTCTTATATCCAAACCATCAACCTCACATCAAACCCCTGAATTCTCCAGCACCAAGCAGGAAGCTCTGAGAAGTGCAGGTAATGCATTCATCTGCCCACCATGTGCCCAGAGCAATCTCTAATCAGAGACCAGACTGCAGTAATTAAGGAAAGAGAATGATGAGATGAGCCTCACATCCTGTGATTTCATAATAACTGAAGTATCAGTGACAAAACCACCTGAAATGCATTATAATGGATAAAATGCTGAATTGCAGAGAGGCTTTTAAGCGAGAGTGTGGGGCGAGGTGTCAGAATGGAGAACACAGGCACTGGAGGTCTGAAATGAAGGCGATACATTCACTTGGACAGGGAAGCTAGCAACCTTTGCTCTGGCTTGTCACAAATCTCATACCACCGAGAGCAGTAAAACAAGATACTGTTGCCGCCATGACAACTGCCTTTTCATCCCACCACACGACCATTTTCCACTTACCCTCTACTAGGTCACCACAGGCACAGGAGAGGTAAAGCCACAAATGCACATGAATTTTGAAAGACATGAGAAAATCATGACAGAATTATCAGTTTTGGGTGAACTATTCATTTAAAACCATGTGTCTTGGGTCTCGTCATAGTGCAGCGTCCCTTCACTTTTCCCTCTTGCTCATCTGCAACAAACTAAATGATCCTTTCATTTCCTGTTGGGCTGCCGGGCCCTGAGGTGGCTGCCACGGTCAGACTCAGCGGCTCTGCTCCCATGTGAAGTTCACAGCTCTTCCTCTTAGCAGCTGATCCACTATCATAACACAGCTTACCATGGCTCTTCCTGTCTGGGACCGAATCGCATGAGCTTTACCACGTCTCGATCAGATGCCAGACAAATAATCACCTGTGTGAGAAGCATCAGGCAGCTAGTGGCTCAATGCCCAACAAACAAACTTACACTAAGGATCTTGCACACCCTTCCGTGCAGACATAAAGGCATGTAGTTAGAAAACATACACATACAATGGTCCACAGCCCTTCTCTTACCCAGTCCACTGAGGCCTGACTCCAAAACTGACTTAGGAAGTCACTTAATAGTTACCAAACCTTTTGGGGGACTGTGTAAGTGGCATAGGGCAAACATGTGTTTAGAGCAGACAACATCAGCAATCACCACTTGACCCCTCAGCATAGAAGGGGTCACATACCGCTCCCCCTTTTTCTGAAGTGCTGAAGGAAAAACAGAGAGGAAAAAATGTTTAACAGATAATATAATCAAGTGAAAGCACAAGCCTGTTGTGAGGGGACTGCAACCATGCCGATTTCCATATGTTTAAAATACACAGAGCAGAGTCCAAAGGCTCCACAGTGGATTTTTCAAGGCTCATAGGGTGGAACACACACACACACACACACACACACACACACACACACACACACACACGGTCATGCTTTACACAGCAGAAATGTGATTTGTTGTTGTAAAGAGCAATGGGAGAGGAGATCTCCAAAATAAACAATATTTTTAATTTTCTGATAAGGTTAGGGTTAGGGATATGTTTGTGGGTTGTCAGCTAATTTCTATGTTGATGTTAAGATGTTTAATAGGTGGGTAAAAATATAGATTATCTGATGCATCGCAATCTACATTTAAACGATTCTGATATTGATTCTTGAATCCCAAGATCAATCTTTTACTCTATTTAAAACCTTCCACTACAATGAGAGGAAATCACTCTCATTTGCAACCAAATTTCACACTTTTCTACTAAAATATATATATTTGGCAACTGGCTGGTAAATGTTTACATTTAATCACCAGTATTTATGTGGTATAGTGGGAGTATTCAAGATCCTTTTACTGTGTGTCAAAGCCATTTGTCATTGAATAATGTCTTTTTAATACCCTTTCTGTTCTCTACAGTCAGTTGTTGATCAAAAACATTTCAATCTAATTATGCATGGCACAGATGAGATAAAGCCATTCCATTACAGTCTCGTTAACATGTGATCATGTTATCATGTGGTCTATACACAAATTACGCTTTTTGTTAGACAGTAACGGTTTTAGCACATGTTCAACAAATCAATGTAAATACTTGTAAATAGATCTAATTATGCAATAAAAGAATGAAAATGTAATACAAATCATATTTAAAATATAATATATTATTTATTGATTGACTGAATAAATTGATTTGTTCATTTTTAAAAAGGGGGGGTCCTGGGTAGCTCAACAAGTAAAAACGCTGACTAACACACCTGCAGTCGCAAGTTCGAATCCAGGGCATGCTGAGTGACTCCAGTTAGGCTTCCTAAGCATCCAATTGGCCCGGTTGCTAGGGTAGGTAGAGTCACGTTGGGTAACCTCCTCATGGTCACCATAATGTGGTTCTCGCTCTCGGTGGGGCACGTGGTGAGTTGTGCGTGGATGCCGCGGAGAACACAGTGGGCCTCCACATGCGCTATGTCTCCACTGTAATGCACTCAACAAGCCACGTAATAAGATGCGCAGATTGACAGTCTCAGATGCTGAGACAACTTAAATTTGTCCTTTGCCACCGGGATTGAGGCAAGTCATTACACCACCATGAACACATTGGGAATTGGGCATGCCAAATTGGGGAGAAAAGGGGAGAAAATCGCCCCCAAAAAAAGTCAAAATGTGACCACATATATGAAAATATAATAAAATAAATTTAGTAAAATTAAGATTTTTGTTATGTACCTAGTTAGAAGGTCCCTTGCATAATTAACTGCATTAGCTGGGAGAGAATTTATTTCATATGCAAGCAAATTCCAGTCAAGGTGGTTTCCAAGGTGTTGCTAGGGTGTTCTGGGTGGATTCCTACTGGCCTTGGTAAAAAAGCAGATCCTTTGATATTCTGGGCCTGGTAACAAGAAACCCCTCAAGTTAAACTCTTAATGCATTACACTTACACTTATAACTAAGGGTTTTCTTTACTTAAGGATTTTCTTGCAACCCAGCCCTGGTTCTCAGATATGGCCTCAGTCTTCAATGTAAGGCTATGGGATTCTTTTGTCTGCCAGACGAAAATAAGTCTGATCGTTAGTCGCCAAGTCCAATTATTTTTGTCCACTAGACAAAATAGGTCTGATCAAAAGTTAGTAAGTCCAAATATTTTCCTCCTCCAGAAGAAAATAAGGTTGATTACAATTTGGAAAGTCCAAACGTTTTCATTCACCAGTCAAAAATATGACTAATTTTAAGTTGGTAGTACAATCAGTTAAAAACAATAGCAAACCTCTCCTTAACAAGTCACACAGTTTGAGGTCTCACATCTGTAGCACAAACGGTGCAGGACAAGTTATGCACCAAAGTTTAATACTTGGGGTTAAGGGTTTGTTAAAAACACAAGAGCATGAAACTGTGCTGTGTGAACGAGCTATTTAAAAACAAATCAAACAAAAGCCATTACTGTAAGTGACCCAACACCTCTGGTTCCCCTGGGCTTATTTTTAGCACATACTTCAGAAATCTGAGAAAACGATGACCAGCATCTTCAACCACTTAACCCTGAACACAAATCACATTAGGCCCACAGAGAACTAAATACCTCATCACAGCCTTGGAGAGAACAAACAGATCTGGGAAGAGTGTGAGCAAGCTGAGGTAGACAAGAATCTTTCACACAAGACTTCAGTTTATCTGTATTTTTCCTGTAAAAAGGCATTAACAGCCGAAAGGTTCAGACATTAAATAATTTTTTTTTCAGACAGCAGGTTGTGGTGTTCTACAGTTGGATTTGTACAAATGGAGTTTTATTGTGAATGGGAAGGGAAAAAGAACAGAAAAGGAAAGAAAAACAATGTGTGAGAGAGGGCAGTTGGTCGAAGTAGGGGCCTTTAGGTGGAACGTCCAGTATGCCATTTAGACCTTGTTTACCCTTCCGGGATCTTGGATTTTTCTTTAATATCAAGACCCTCACAGATATACCTTAGAATTTTGCCAAAATTAGGTATCTTATGAGGTTGTGTAGGATAAATTCATAACCTCCAAAGGAAGCAGCTTAGTAGGTTTTGGAACAGATTCAACTTGAGGTGGTGAGTGAGTGAGTGAGTGAGTGAGAGAGAGAGAGAGAGAGAGAGAGAGAGAGAGAGAGAGAGAGAAACTTCATTAAGTTAAATGTCTAACTGGTGGGAGAACAGAATGCAACTTCAAATACATTTGCAGGCACATATTCATTTCACTGAGCAAGGGTCTGGAACACAGAGCTCAGGTTTCTCTGCAGACCACATTAAAATGCCAGGGGGGTTAAAAGTGGGTCCAATTGGGTGCAAGACGCCAAAATAAAAGAATTAGTGGTGCATTCTGTTTATGTCTACAGAGGGTCTGGGGTGACAGAGCTCAGGATGATGGGTCTCAGGCACAACTCTTGCAGGCCAGGGGGAGGTGGAGAGAGGAGTGCTTTTAAAAGTTAAAGCATGTATTTATTTTGATATTAAAATATTTTCTCCTACCTAAGCTTAATCTGCAGAGACATCTATAAGTAAATACTTTTTAGGTTGATTTAACCAAAAACTGTTAACACTGTGGCTCTATGGTGCTCTGTTTGTTTGAGTGGCCTAACCTGCCTGACATAGCAACACTGGCTCAACCAATGGCATGGGATTGGGGCAGGACTATATGTTTGTTGGACCAATGGCAGACAGAAGGTATATTCAGAAATCTGTTTGAAAACAATATTTATTGGAATTCCATTTGGTGACAATGCTAGTGAAGTAGATATTACACACTTTAGCTTTTAACACCATACTTTCAGAGTTTTCTTTCGGAAGTATTGCCAACCTCCTGAAAAAAAAGGCATCCACCAAGAAAACGATGACAGAACTATATTAAAATGCCAGCAAAGCTCAGAGTTAAGAAATTAGGTTAATGTGAGGAAATAGAGGCCTGCATTGTGCAGTGTGTTAAAGGTTAGAGGAATACTTATTCATTTGAAACTAGTAAAAAAAACATAACATTTCCCCGGATGTAATTTTCAGTGCACGGACACATTTCCCAGTACAAATCATCAGGGAGGAGGAAATCGTTTAGTCTCCTTAAGTGCCAAATTGTATCCTGATTTTCCTGCCACAGCTGCCTGAGTAGAGTTAGAGGGTGGACTTCTGTCGTCTCTCTCACCCCTGGACTAAAAACATTTTCAGAGACGTAATCTCTGTGTGGCCTGACTTTCTTTGGATTATGAGAAACGGCTTGTACAGACACCTCCAAAAAATACAAGAAAAAATAATATCTCCCCTGGAAGAGAGACACTCTCATGCCTGTAGTGGTAGAAAAAGAAAAGGAAGTGTTCTTGGTGCTAACACACAGTAGGTGATTCAATAAAGGGGATGGGAGTGGAGCGAAAAAAAAGAGGAGAGGAACATGTGGAGCTAATTTATTAAAATGACTCAAAATGCTTGACGCGTAATTAAAATCATTGTGTTTATTGGAGTTCACAACAAAGCTTTGGTGGAAAACATTTTTGGGGTCAGTAAAAGCCATTTTCTGGCTAGGCAATGCTCAATCTTTCCTTGATTACAGTCAGTACGCTTTCATGCACTTTAAAAGTTCAATTTCATATTAAAACAATAAATTGTTATTTTTTTATCCCCTTTTTCTCACAATTTGGAATGCCCAATTCCCACTACTTAGTAGGTCCTCGTGTTGGTGGGTTACTCATCTCAATCCGGGTGGCAGAGAACAAGTCTCAGTTGCCTCCACTTCTGAGACCGTCAATTTGCGCATCTTATCACGTGGCTCATAGTGCATGACACTGTGGAGACTCTCAAGTGGAGTCTCGTGCTCACCTCCGCGATCCACGCACAACATACCACATGCCCCATTGAGAGCGAGAACCACTAATTGCGACCACAAGGAGGTTACCCCATGTGACTCAATCCTCCCTAGCAACCAGGCCAATTTGGTTGCTTAGGAGACCTGGGTGGAGTCACTCAGCACAACCTGGATTCAAACTCATGACTCCAGGGGTGGTAGTCATCGTCAATACTCTTTTAATTCATATTCCCAGCCAGACTTACAGATCTAGATATTGTGCTTCTATCTCGTCTTTGTCTAGAAAGTTTGCACATTAATTCTAACCAAATTTGGACTTGATATTGGGCAAATGCTTTAACAGACATGGATGATCCACAACATGCATAAAACCTGGCATATTTTATGTCATGCCCACAAATATTCGATTATGCATGTTAAGCATCTGGACAGACAGATGAAGGGTAAATCTCGACTACGTAAAAACCTGCAGAAGCTCGATTATATCTGTGCATGTCGACGTACTGATTGACTGTGCTTCAAAAGACTGAACTGATGCACAAAACTAGAATATTGCCAGCAGGAATATGCATTAGAGTACAAGGAATACGTCTTCCATTCAATGTTTTGGTGGTAGAAATGGAAACCAAATCATTTACACATACTTGTAGCTTGATTGACAATTGTTTTGGTGTCTTTTGCTCACAGTCTCTCACTGTTTCCTTCTTTCTTTCCTTTTTATGATTGGATCTGGGGCTCACTGTTGGGTTTACTCCAACTAATTTACTAAATTATTTTCCGCATAGCGCTCATCCTAGTTTAGAGCGACAGAAACGTGGAGAGAGAGACACCGCCTTGGGCTTCAGGCTCCCAGGCATATTTCATTATCTCCCTACTGCCAATGGCAACTGAGGTGCATTTCTGGCCTCCTTGACCTCATTGCAAACAAGCACCGATTAATGGACGAGTGGCACCAGGAGCATTAGCCAGCACCAGACAGTCTGTAGAAATGCCATGTTTAACTGCCGCAAACAGCACCTTGCGTTATACTTATATTTGTGTTATCCTCCCCAGAGCCAGCAAGAAATTAACAGCTCAAAAGTACAAGCATATTTGCATTGCCAGTCAGTTGAAATGAATGCTTGTGTGCTTCAGTTGAGCAGGTAAATGGCCTGAGACCCAGTGTTAATATTAACGAAAACTAAATTATAACATTTTCACTAACTGAAATAAAAATGAAAACTTATAGTTGGAAAAAACTGGACTCCAAAACTAAAAATAACAATGACCTCAAAATCATTTTAATTGACATTTATGATGGAAAGTATTTTAGAAACTAAACTAAAACAAAAGCCACATCAACATTAATCCATATTTGTTTTCAGTTTCATAACAACAATGTTTTCGTCGCAAGTCTCCATTTTTCAGTGGAGGAAAATGCCATTATGTTGTTGAAACAATTACTGTGTTTTCAAACGAAAATGTATTGGTGTGACATATTAGGCTACATATAAGGACGTTCGTTGCCTGACAGTCAGAGTGAAAACGAATCAAAACTAAACCAAATTAGAAAGACAAATAAGGTTCCATTCGTTAACATTAGTAAATACAAGTATCATGAACAAACAATAAACAACATATTTTTAGATCATTTATTAATCTTTGTCAATATTAGTTAATAAAAATACTATAGTTCATTTTTAGTTCATGTTAATGCATTAACTAATGTTAACAATAAAACTTTTGATTTTAAAAGTGTATTTATACAGAATATGTTGAAAATAACATTAACTAAGTTTAATAAATGCTTAAGTATTGTTCATTGTTAGATCATGTTAGGTAATGTTACAATTGGAACCTTATTGTAAAGCATCACCCAAAATATAAATACAAATTTAATTTCAAGACTGCATAACCCTTTTGATACCTTCACAGGGAACAAGGGGGTTCAACCATGACTTCAAAGGTATTGTTTGTCAGGAGTTGCGTACATAGTCCAGACAGAGTGTTCACTGCTAGGCCATTTCCCCAAGTTATGCAAAAAGAAAGCATGCACTACCTTCTCAAGGCTTCCAAAAATAACTAAGGTGACTCCAACCTGCCATCCAGCCTTTCTAGACTGTAATTAATATGACAAGTCTATCCAGAGCAGAATAAATTATCCTGTATGCCTGACCACCGCTTACATGCGAGCAGTTTGGGGAGTTCATTGGAAACACGTTTCTGGGAAAGACTGCTTTGCGTGTCCGTCGCTCCTGAATACATTTCCGTTCCCATGTGACTTTGTTACAGCTGGCAGAGTTAAATGTAACAGAATGGGTTAAATACTGGCACAGTGGTGGCTCTAACGAGAGAGCTGCATTTGTTTGACCGCAGTGGACGTCAATCAGCGGTGCGCCACTCTGGAGGGCCAGCGATGAATAAGTACGTGGCAGCATGCCCCCAGTCTCATCCTGGTGAACCCGTCTTCATGCAGAGACAGCTCACAGTGATGTGCACAGGCATTCTGGGATCTGGGGTATAGCTGGCAGCGAGCCCTTTGGCCTGAGGAGGGATGTATTTTGGAGTTCATTTGAATGGTGTTACGCATGGGGGCGCACAGAGGGAGGACAGTCCATGTGCAGAGTCTGTTTTGGAAAGCCAAAGGAATACTAATGAAAGCATTTTTCATAATTTCACACAAACCCACATTTTCTAGGCCTCTGAAACAAGGGGAGAAAGGGAGTGGGGAGAGAAATCCATTAAAATTATCTGGAAATGATGCTTTCCAGCCCTGTACTGAGACAATGAGGTATAAATTACTGTGATAAGATCTGGGCAAAGTTCAAATCAAGCGAGATTTTCACATCTGGTCCTGTGCTCTTGTCGTCAAATTAATGGATTCTTCTAAAGCTGTTTGCACCAAGAATGTGATAACTTGTGCTTCCTGTTCTACTGATAACATTCCCAAGGGGAGGGAAAGGGAGGCACAGAGTCTTCTGAAGTGTACACAGCAATGGACAGCAAACATTACACATTTTCCTCTATGGCTACACAAACCTACCCTAAAACAAATGTGTCATAGACAAATCTACCTAAACTCAAACAAGGAAAAGAAAAGAACAGCAAAAAGAACAGAAAGAGCTCACTCCAAGTAAACTGTCAAGACCTGTTTGATACTCTGAAGTAGTGTCTCCTGTTTGCCTGGCCTGCCAAAACAGATTGTAAATCAAATGTGCGAGGTGTGCACTTTCTGCCTCGCTCACTCTCTCTGCTGCTGATGACGCTCAGCTCAGGAAGATCAAGACAGAATGGACAGATGGACAAAAGCTAAACATAACAAAAACTAGATTTTTACAATTTCTGAAGTAATGTGAGTGGCCCTTGCCTTTGCAAAACTCAATGCCACTATCTTAGGGTGTTGTCGTGGTTACAAGGCTGTTCATTTGGTATGGTGTTCTATGTGGTTGCTATGGTGTTCTGGGTGGATGCTGAGGCAGGTACATACTTATCCATGTCACCCACATGTTCCAAACCTGTAAACCTGTATCTTCCAAAGAACAAATAATGAAAGTGAATGGTGACTGAGGCTATCATTCTGCCTAATATCTCCTTTGTGTTCCACGTCACAACAAAATAATAATTCAGAGCAATAAAGAGTAAGAAAAAATAACCAGTTAAATCATGGATTGTTTACAGCTGTAGTGAATGAGAATGTATGAGTGGTCAGCACTGCATGTTTCATCAGGTTCACCTAGAGGAAGCTACAGTGGAATCCAGCCTAGACATTTCAGACGTTCCTTGCTAATTGGAAACACACAAGTGTAAATGATCAGACATTTATTTTCAGGTGAAGAGAGAGAGAGAGAGGCTCCTCACCTCTCCACTGTCACCTGGATACTGTTTCCATGAAGGCCCGCTGGTCAGGGTTAATCTGCTGCACTAAATGAATAAACAAAGGATTGCTCTGTGGGCCGGGGAGGGCAGGTGAGCTTAGATCATCTTCCCACACTGAAACTCATCTGCTCAGGAAGTGACCCGCAGTACCTCACCTCCACACCTAGAGAGGGGAGGGGCTGTCCAGGACAATGTGACCATGTCACATTACCTCACTTCCAGAAGCCTCTCACATCTATCAACAGCTTCCCAGTCATCCTTCAACAGCAGCTCATTCCAAACACACATGGTAAGAGCATGCCCACTTTGGATGTAAATGAGGTCAATAGAAAATTGGCCAATTGGAATGCCACTGCAATCATCTCCTTTTATTCCATAGATCATCTATAATCATTAATAAACATAATTATTGTGGAAGATGAAACATAAATATTCAAGTGATAATTTCCCTAAGATGAAAATTATGTCATCATATACTCACCCTCATGCCGTTCCTTACCCTTATGACTTTCATTCCTCTGTGCAACTCAAAAGGAGTGGATCTGTTTTCCATACAATGAAAGTGAATGGTGACTGAGACTCACATTTTGCTTAACATTTCCTTTTATGTAATAATACAATAATACAATATACAATATGACCACTTTCAGTGTTGAAGTACCTCACCGCAACAATTACATATGTTATGGATGCAGGGCTATTCAAATTAACACCACATGAGGCAGATTTCAAAACAAAAACAAAAATTTGCAGAGTGAAAACAATAAATGTTCTTTTTGGACTGGAAAAGAAGTTTGAGTTCTGCCTAACATTTCTGTGTTCCATGGAAGACATAAATTCATATAGGTTTGGTCATACAACATGAGGGTGAGTAAATAAGGACAGAATTAAAATTTTGGGGTATTTTGGGGTTTTCATTTTGGCTATCCCTTAAAGATAATCAAAGACAATCCAAAAAAGGGAAAGAAATACTCTATCAAAATGAGGTCGATATCAGTTTGGTTATTCAGAAATTTTATTCCACAAATAAATAAAATATATAGATAAAAATATAGATATAGATAAATAAATCTATAATTACTGTGGATGGTGACAAATACATACGATAATTAACTACGACAAACGCTTTCTCACATAGACAAACGGAAAAAACACACAAAATAAATGCGACAGACTTGCTGTCTCCCGGTTGGAGAGCAGTGAGGAAGAGGTGGTCTTATATGGACTGCATTCTCATTTTTCATCCTCTATTCATTTTTAACAGCTCTTTCTCTACACTGCTCTGCGCTCGCCATAATGACTCAATGAAGTTGCATACATCAGGTGCCGGCTCAGAGGTGTAAAAAATACCATCGCAGCTGCCCGATCAATACATTATGGAGTGAGAGTGCATGCTGGGGGAAGATAATGCTGCCTCGTGCAGAGACATTGTCAGACTCCATTAGTGTCTGGAGGGCTGTGCTGGGTGCGCCGGGCATATGTTGAGTCTCTGAGGCCCACACTTTGGCGTGGAGAGCTTTTGTTTTTAGCTTTTAATTGTGGCCCTATCTTGGAGATGGCCCATCACTCTGAGCGAGTGCGCTGTTACGTTTGGACGTGGCAGGCAGGGACACCGTGACCAAAACTATGAGCTGTGCTTTTCTGCGGCTGTTAGAAGCATGCAGGCGGGCACACACACACACACACACACACACACACACACGCATGCAACGAACAAAAACACACAGGATGGAGATAGAACACACTGTGCCTCAAGCAAGTATGTATTGTACTTTCACAGGCTGAGGCATCCTAATCGCTGAGACAGGAATGGGAAGCATTTCAGTAGCAGGAGACACATATGTACGAATCTATATGCTATGGTACACCATGCTCTAATCAGAAGCGACACGATAAAAACGAAAAGCGTTAAGGGGTCATCGTGTTTTTTTAGATGCTGGTTAAAATTGTATTTAACTGTTGTTAAACGTGACATGAGACTCCTGCATTCTGCCCTTTCATGGCGCTCTGTCTTGCTTGTCTTAGCGCAAGCAGGCGTTTGTTATGAATGGCCATTTTAAGGTATCACTTCCATGTTAATCATGGAAGTGATTTTTTTGACCAAAAGCCGGGTGCACACTGTACAATTTAAATGGTGCTTTACGATCATTGCTTGTCAGACTGATACTAGTAGATTTTGTGTAAAAGCCATGGCACACTGTAAAACATTACTGTATGTCAGACTGTACAATACACATTGTAGCCAAGACTTTGGGCCCAATCGTCTCGATTGACATTGCTGATTGGGTGTTTAATCTCATCTGTCATTGGAACAATTACACTGCATGACCGTGACACAACATTTCTCACAAAATGTTTCAGAACTTCAACTGAGGCTAAGATTCATTGGCTGTCAGTGAACATTTCACACTTAGCAATCAAAGACGGTCGATTGTTCAATATGACAAGAAAAATTTGCCGTGACAAAATAATGGCCAGAATCATATGCGTAAACATATGTGTAAGCTTGCTAAAATGACAGAACATTTTGTTGGTTTCTAATCACTTATATTGCTTGGAAGTCCTGACCACTCTGAACTCTTATTGGAACAAAATCATGCTTCTCATAACTACATTAAACATGATTCTGATTGTCTGTGAGACAGAATGCACAGCAGTCTCACATTCATTGTGGACAGAATTCTTAAATCAAATAAAATCTCATCAAATTTTATCTGCAAGAATTAACATAGAATTAACGGGTTAGGTGTAAGACTAAGATATTTAGGTCAGGGTGAGAAGGGTCTACAACTCGCCCAGTGCCGTCTGCCATCATGGCTGTAAGGATCTTAATGGCGCATGAAGTGCCAATGTCTGCACATGTCCTTCCTGTCACCTCATCACACTTCAACATCTAACCCCACTCGACCAGATGTGCCCCGATAATGCCCCCAAAACACACACACTCACAAATGCACATAGGCCCACTCCTATGAAGGCCATGAATAAAGAGTTCAAGCAAACAAAAGTGGCTGGAAAGCATTCAAAAGACAGATCCTAAAATACAACTTTGTGACCCAGTCATTTATCAGTGCATGGAGGTTGTGGAGAGGGGGATTCAGATGTAGACTGTATGTGTGTGTGTGTGTGATGGAGTGGCTTGCAGCGCTACAGAGGTAAAAGATTTGAGCGAGTACACAGCAGATGCCTGACACATTGCTATCCATTCAGTCGCTTTAAAGAGCAGCTGCTCCTGCCTCTGGCACTACACACGCACACAAAGCAGCCCTCAGTATGCACATATAGAGCCAGTCATAATTATACAAAAATATTTTTACTTTTTGTAAAAATGTGAGTTGTCCTAGCACATTTATAATTTAACACAACATTGATGTTGTAAGTGTTTGCTATATGGTTACTAAGATGTTCCCAGTGTTTTTTATTATGTTGCTATGTGGTTGCTAGGGTGTCATGGGTGGTTGCAAAGGCCTTGGTAGGTGGTTGCTGGTGTGTTCTGAGTTTTTGATTATTGGACCATGTCAGAGGAGCCCACTCTTAAGTCTCTATGATATTTTGGTCCCTAGTTATGACTTGGGTCACTCCTTAAATGCAGGTCTACACCCAAACTATTATTAAACATACTGCACTGTTCAATAAAACAGTTTAACATTTTTTTCAAAAGAAAATGCATAACATTGCACATTTCCATGAACTGTATATGCGCATTATCCTGAGGGAGCCCGCCATTATGTCATGGTGCAGCTGAATGACCTCTTTGCTCTTTTGACAGGAGACGTCACAGAAAAAGTGCAATAGCTCACCTAATGAGGGCAAAAATGGCTATTCCCATTCACTGACAGCCTCAGTTCTGGTGGATTGTGAGGACCCACTTTAACGATGATCTGAGGGTGAAGCACTTTCGACTAACCAGGTCTATATTTGAAGAATTTTGTGCATTGGTCGGGCCTTGTGTTGAGCCAGTCACTTCAAGCTCTCGCACACCTATACCATACGAAGAGCGCTTTGCCATCACATTTTACAAATGGCCATGACAAGTCATCCGTTCATAAGCACTTTCCATCAGTTTAATGTGCATTTTATCTCATTCGAAACTCTAGAAAATCCACCTCCTCCAAACGCATTAAATTGTATGTGAATTTTAAGAGCTTATTCGCATATCAAGAATTTCCATTCAGGATTTCTTGAAACTTACAGGACTTAAAGGATCTACGCACCCATGCATATTACTATTGATGGCACCTTCTTTTTTTCCTATGTTTTGCTTTGATGATATTGTATGCAAAAAATCATGGCAATTAAGCGTTGAAAAAAACATTGACTGTGTGTGTGTGTGTGAGAGAGAGAGAGAGAGAGACATAAAGAGAAAGAAAGAGAGAAAAATAGGAGGGAATGAGATAGCAATGGTAGATTAGGTCTTTGGGCCTCAACAGTAGGTGGATGATAAGAATGGCATCTTTCAAATTCAGATCTAGATGGCAGATTCTGCCAATCTAGCCAGGCGTCCACGGCAGCCTCTGTATTGTAATGGGGACTTCCAGGTCAGGGGCAGAATAATGGAGTCAGTGAGTGTGGCGGAGAGGGGGGCCTGGGGCAGGTGGCAAGTCACTATTGAAAGAGACAGGTCAGGGCGGCAGCACGAGTTCTGGGTCACGGGAATGGTTCCCCAATCTATAGACAGCTCAAAAACATCTCTCAATTTTGAAGGAGATCATGTGGCACAGGCTCCTCCTTGAGCTGCGTCAAGATCCCTCTGGCTTGAATGTGCACAGTATCTCCAACAACAAGCCACCTTTATGACCATCCAGGTAATTACAGACCACGGGTGAGGATCCATTACTGCTGGATGCAGGTAGAGTCCAGGTGCCCGGTCTATGAGCACTCAGCCATGCTGGGAGAGGAAACCAGGGGAGCGCTCAGGCCTGTCTTACTGGCCTGAAGGCACAACCAGCCCAGAGGAGCATACTATATACTCCACTACACAATGCACAGAGATGGCTTTGTATTGCCACTCACCCACACACACAGACAAATACACCCTGCACCTGAGGGCTATGTGAGGGTAGTAGATATGTAAAAAACCAGGCAGCAACACTCTGGCGATGATACGTATCAATCAGAGCAATTTTTCAGTCACAATGTGATAATGGCCATCAGCACTGGCCACTGACTGCAACTAAGTAAGGGCTTATTACACAGCAAATTAACTAAATGAATACATGGACATTATATATTGATTTGAGTTTGAAATTATGTCATTAGCTTCCTTGTAGGAACCCTGGAGCGATGAGAGAGATAGAACAGGAGCACTGCTATGTAGAAAACCTAGCTTGCACAGAGAAGCGGTCAGTTATACGGTGTTGCTATAGACAACGGTCACTATGTAAGTGGTCTTCAATCACCCTGAAGAGTTTTATTTTGTGGTAATGACATCTGACTGTAGATTATCCTGATTATTACACAGTTACTAAGCAAATAAATAATTAAATGGACATCAAATAACGATTTGTTTAAAATACATTATTATGAGAAAAAAAGAGACTGCAAAGTCGCCAGAAACAGCTGAATTCAACCTCAGGTTTGTGTCAGAGTTTGGTTGGTGTTTATATTGCGTAAATGATCACCTGACTGCTAATTATTCTGCATATTACATGACTACTTGTCAAATAAATAAATGAAATAATGATTTGAGTTTAAACTATAACATTAGCTTACTTTTAGTGATTGCAGAGTGAAACGAGAACAAGAAAGATAACTCGCAATACCTGGATGACAAATATCACATTATCCTCGAATGTGCGGACCTTATTCAGACATACTGATTCTAAATGACCAATCAGAATCAAATATTCCAGAGATCTGTTTAATGGGTAATGTAGATTAGTGTTGTACTACAACAACAATACACTCATATAGATGAGCAAAAACACACGTCATTGCCCCTGACACAACACAAGGCACACTTGCAGCTATCATCGACTTCTACCAGGACATGATAGCAAACTCATAAACGCCAGCATCTTTCGTGCACTGTCGCCCGCTCATCTCCTGATCTCTGATAGGCCCCTGCTATCCTGCCACGCCACACACATAACAAGTGGGCCAGGAAGGAAAAGTGCTCTCGCCGAACAAATGACAGGGTGTTTCTGCTACTGAGTCATAACAAAATATAATCAAAAGAGACTTGTGTTCCAGCTCGCTTTATCATAGGTTCAAACAGATTAAGCGCCTCCTGTCTTCCCTTGCACAATGCGCTGTATAGTCTAGCGGGGCCAGGGTGACGCTTCGGGGACCAGATAGGAGTATCGATAATGCCGGCTGCATGTCCGATTGATTTTGGGAAGCTGAGACAGTGGATCTGCGATTCTTTCTTTCTACTGATATGCTGTGTCAAGATGACGGACGCTGCTTATGGGGTTTAGTGTCAGCGCACACATCCGGCTGAGATGGCCATATGGAGCCGCGACTCCCTTAGGGGTGATATATACCACAAAGGACACCACCAAAACACACAGCAGAGTAACAGTCGTAAAAACATAACAGCCAGTGAAGCTGTGATATTTTCATGTGATCTGCCTACAGCACTTACTTTAGCATGTAAAGACCACATGTCCACACAAGCAGGCATGAGTCACTTAACTGCTGAGCCTAAACAATAGACCTTAGTCATAGTAAAAGTCAGCTTTTACATTGTCTTATTTTTCAATATTTATGTAAATATAAGGCAGCGAAGGACAGATGCATAGTCAATATATTAGTGTCGATCATTCAGATGATGTAACATTGAAAATACATTATGCCAAAAGAAATCCAGTTGACCAAAAACATGGGTTGTGATATTAAGACATAATCTAGAACACTATGACCAACAAAGAACATTTTGATAAACCATTTGTATCTGGTGCATTAATTGAATTAAATTGAATTGAATTGATATGGTAACACTTTACAATATGGTTCAATTTCTTAACATTAGTTAATGCATTAGGTATCATGAACTAACAATGAACAGTATATTTTTACAGAATGTATTAATCTTTGTTTACGTTAGTTATTAAAAAATGTCATTGTTCTTTGTTTGTTCATGTTAGTCCATAGTGCATTAACTAATGTTAACACATCCAACTTTTGATTTAAAAAAATCTATTACTATATGCTGAAATTAACATTAACTAAAATTTATAAATGCTGTAAAAATATTTTTAATTGTTAGGTTATGTTAACTAATGTTGTTAACAAATGGAACATTATTGTAAAGAGTTACCGCATGTGTTAATCTTGATTAATATAATTTAACAAAAATACCATAGTAAATTGTTAGTTCATGTTAGGTCATACTGCAGTATTGTTAACATATACAACTTTACATGTAAAAACGTATTAGTACCTTAAAATTAACGTTTTGTTTTTAGTTTAGTTTTGTTTAAATTTAATTTAGCATGTTTTGTATTGTGCATTTGTTTCCTGTGCATTTGTGAACAATTAATAAAAAGTCAAAAATTTAAAAAATGCTTGACGGTAACTGTAAGTGTAAAATTGTGTTTATTTAAGCTGTCAGAATTAACATGTTAAAGCATGCGATTAATTTAAAAAGTTTAAAGCTTACATTTTTCTTAATCGCGATTAACGCATTTACTGTTAATACTGCTGTGAAGGGCGGAACAATTGTAATGTGTCTGCCTAGTGTCATTACACTGAGGCACACCACAGAGCCCTTCTACCAAGGGGAGCCTACAAGCTAAGCAAAAAATACCATAACGTGGGCAGAACTGTCTTAACACGCTACTTGACCATTGATATCCTCTATCCTATGATGGCGCTACGGAGGTCGTTATCTCAGTAAATAAATTCATCTCTGAAAGCGCTTCCCTGTCAGTGATAAAATGATGGAGAAATTAGCTATTAACACTATTTGATGTACAAAACAAACACAGACGGGACAAGTATTTTTCACCCTTTGTAAGGCACATATTAATTACCACAGCAGCACACCAAATCTTATCAGCAAAACGCAGAATGAGACATTTTTGTTTGCAAGTGCTTTTCATGGTGAGTTTAAAGCGGTGCACGACGCTAGCGTTGCCCCTTTGACGCGAATCATGAACACAGCTTCACAATTGGTGTAGGAAAGCGGATAGCCACAGTTTAAGGGCAAATTAATATTGTGGAGGATGACAGTTTAAGGGATTTAATACCCATTGCAATAATTATGTAACCTATGTGGGGACTAGTTCTTTGGGAAATGTTTAATGTTACTTGAATTGGTGCTGTTTTATCACATTGTCTTTATATTGTGGAAGGCTTTGTTTGGAAAATGTTAATAAAGCATTATATTGCTACATATTATTTTGATTACTTTTGTAAGAAGGAAATAAGTACTGTATTTATAGTCAGATTTCAGCACTTTCAAAATTATGTGAATAATCGCGATTTAAAAAAATGAATGGACTGACAGCACTAGTTTTTTCATCTGGGTTATAAAAGTACAAAATAAATAAATATATTATCTGCACAAAAAACAACAATAAAAAAATATTTGAACTATGTATCTATTCCTCATGGCCTCATTGGTGCCGTATGACCATACAGGGTCTACCTTGAGGTCTATAAGCAACACAGGGACACGGTCCTGGAGAACGGTATATCAGATCCTACAGGACAGCATGGACTAGAGAGGGACAGAGACAAAAAGTGAAATCATGGCAGAAGAGGGGCATCTCCGCAGGACAAACAGGGCTGTGCAAGTCTTTTGAAGGCACAAAGACAAAGCGATGAGCACTGATAAGAGGAGGCGCCACACTGCTTGAAGGCCTGAGAGCTGAGCAATCACACACAGACTGATAAGCATCAGCCCATAAAGAAGACTCCTGCAGCTCTTCTCCAGACAGGATGGAAAGAAAGAGAGAGGGAGGGGAGATGAGGATGACTGGGAAGAGGGGTTTGCGAGTTCTGTGATAAAGATGGTTACTTTCTTTCTTCTGGAGGTGAGGGTTTAGAGGAGTGGCGATGCAAGATGCTTACGAGACAGTTTACTTGACAGGAAGTCAGTAGATGTAAGGGAACAGCAGGTACATCTGAAGACACCACAAAGAGTCAGCGCTATCTTAAAGATTAAAAAAACTGACAGTGAGATACAGTTAATGTGTTTGTGCCGTAAACATCACAACAGACGACACGGCCTACCTTCCACTGACAAATCACATTTAAGGGCTTTGCAAACGCAGCTAGCAAGATGTGCTTTGATTTCAATGAAACATGAAAGACTGTGCCATACAGGAATATGTATTAGCATACACAGCAGAATATCACACAGTGCAACTGAAAAAGAGCAAAGACTGCTTTGTACTTTGGTTTTCAGAAATGTATTGTCTCTTGTTTCGTTTATACAGTATATCTACATGTAAAGGCTCAAAATGGGGAAGTATCATCTTTAGAAGTGCAAGCTTGACCAGATCTCTGTTGATTGGATTATCCTAACATTATAACTGGATGAATGAAGGGAAAAAAGAAGTGGAATCAAAATTCCTTTAAACTAGATCAGTCTAATCTAATGCAAATGTTACAAGAAGCCTATTAAACGAATTAAACTGGACTGGGGATTTTCTTCAGGAAGAAATGTCTCTAACATACCATGTACTTAAAAAGTAAATATGAAATGGTATTCACAACCCATTTTTAATTCAAGTTTACATTTAGAGCATCTTACAGTGTCCCAAAGATAACACTTAATTTTCTTTGTATTAAGAAAGTAAATAGGGTCCAGGCAAATTAACTTATGACTTAAGGGCAATAGACTGATTCAGAAAAGATGCTATGCAAAGATGAATCTTGCATAAATCACAGTTTTCAGAACTTTAAATCCAGTTGAGAAATCAAAAGAGCCAGTGGTCTTACCTGAGCCGGTATCTATGACTGTGGATTGGCCTCTACAATCGGCCACCAGGCGAGAGGATCCAGGCATGCTAACAGGCTCAGACCGCACCGGCTGGATCCTACAACACAGGGATGAGATATATAAAGAGATTTTGACTGAGACTCCTATACATTACTGTAGTTTTTACAGTGTGAGTGTGTTATGGTGGTGTAAAGCAGTCAATGGAAAGGAGGAGGCGAGAACCGCCTTGTCAAAATAAATCATATTTTAATGATAACCTTAAAAGACAAAACACACACACATGACGGACATGTCCATAAACTATCTCTCTCTCCAGCACAATCCTCCGCAGTTGGCCTTTATCGCTCTCGGAGGCTTGATTAGCCTTAAAATGCACCGGGTGTGTATGATCACGACCCGGCCCCGCCCTCCGCCCTGCCACAGGTCGTCAGTCATGTGAAGTGTGTATTAAATATTTCGCACAAGGCCTTATGGTGTGTATTGATAAAGTATTTTAAGAGTTTCGACTTCTGTGTGAAGAAATTTTAGCCAGCCGTATAAAATGACGACTTTAAGACCCAACAGAAGCCTCTGCCAATTGGTCTCTTCTGCAGTGAAAAGGCACTGATATACTTCATATGAAATCAAAGAACAATGGGTGTGATGTCATTTAGGACAAAATCTGTCCAAAAAGGTGTTTTTGAGTTTATTTCAGTGATATGTAACAGCTCGCTTGGGCAAACTTTTAGGAAGACTTTTAACAGGTTGCTAATCACCACGTGATTGGAAGGTGTGACCAGAACCTCCACCTATTTTGTTCAGTCAAGCAAGATCAGTCAACATAAACACACCAGCTGGTGCAAATGTACCTACATCTGTACGATCCTTCATATAGAGACATTTTCCAAGACCATGACATGTAATTTTTTTTAATCAGTCTATAAAAGGAATCAAATCTAATAAAATACTCTTCAATGCCCATTCACTCATGTGCCATCTGCAGCAAAAGCCATTCATACATCTGTCCAAATTAAGATGCCTCTCTTATCATCATTCTTTTGCCTGTATTTTGCCCATTAACACTCTTTTACACACCTATCTGTGCAGTAGTATCAGTGTATAATGTGTCCTCCCACTTTTCAGTTCATTCCAATCCTGTGTGTTAGTACTATGCAAGTGCTAGAACAGTTGCTACAGTTGGTCATTGTGTGTATTTACTGGATTTGTGTTTTGTGGTTAGTAACATAAGTCTATGCTGTCAAACTGTGAAGTCAATGTTGATGATGGCGGCTGGTATTATAAGCAACATTGTGTGTAAATGCGTGTTTAGCTTCAGCACCTGAGGCTGTGCAGGTCCAAGTCATCTGTGTCAAAATCAAGCAGAGGCTGCTGGGTGTCACTGGGCCCATGGGACTGTAGTACAGAGGAACTGGATGAGATGACAGTTGTTTGACCTGACGGGTGGATGGTCTTGAACTGAAATTGAGGGCCCATCCAAAGTCTTCTGTGAGGACCGGTGTGGGTCACAATCTCCACCTTTGAAGTATAAATACAGCCGAGCACTTAAAAACAACATGAAACAGCATTTACAACACATTTCACTTACATAATATTGCTTATGTCATTATTTAACATTCAGTGTTAAATAATGTAAGGATGGAGTTGATTATAGACATGGGGATTTGATTGGATGGAAAGATGTGATATTATTGGTTAGTATTAATTTTTTCAGCCAAGTCGGCCTTAGTTACTCATGTCAGCATATGTAGGAGAAAGGTTGATAAAAGATTATGAAAACATTTAATTTGAATAACAGTTCATTTGAATAACATGAACTGATGAATCATTAAATAATTACAGACAGAGGTCGGTTTATTCAAAAATGAAAATTCCTTTATTCACCCTGACGTCATTCAAAACCAGTATGACTTTCTTTCTTTTCAAAAAGGAAACATTAGGCAAAATCTTTAGGATATGAAGCCTCAATAACCATTCACTTTCAATGTATGGAATTCTGCCTAAAATGTTCTTGTGTGTTCTATGGAAGAAAGAAATTCATGCAATTATAAAACATAATAAGGGTGAGTATATGATGATGGAATTATTTTAGGCCCAAATTTGATTTCATGTTGTCTTGGAAACATGGTGACATCATCAACCATTCCAATGTTCACAAAGAAACGAATAAACACAAAAGACCATGTCGGCAAGTGTCTGCTCTTGACCAGCAGTGTCAGTCTAATAAAACAAAACATGTGTGTGTGAGCACTGGGGAGGGGGCACGTTATGTGTGTGTTAGACAGACGCCACTCTTTCTCCCCAGTGGACTGCATTAATGTGGCACAGAAAGACACTTTGTCACAAAAATCACAAGGCATGTGAGAGATAGAGGAGTGAAAGAGAAGACCATCCATATGGCAGTTTCCCTATTTGCTCTTGATTTCTCTATTTTTTCTGGTAAAGCATGGCGTGGGGTCAAGTGTTCTGTCCTCTTCCTGTCACATCTGTGTAATGAGGCCAGCAGTATGTGTGTGTTCTTTTTCTCCGTAATTAACACCATCGGTGTCGCACAGCCCTGAGAGAAACAGATGCGGTGTTGGCTTTTTGTGTGTTTTGTGGGGGGCTATGACCAGATGTTGCCCCCAACTGCACTCTTTTCGTACTTTGCCTTGAGCCCGACATATTGTGCCTGCCTCACACAGCCAACCTTATTACACACAGGCCATTGCCGTAGAGGACTGCACTTTTCATGCTATGTTGTCATAACATGTTAAAAACAGGCAGACTAATTGCAGTCGCATATAAAGTAGATAAATAGAGTCATCAATAGGGTTTAGGCTGTGTTTAGCCAATAGTGTTAATGGTGTCATTAGAGGCAGGCGAGATGTGATGGGGGATGTATGCCGTCATTAATACTGGTGCATTAACAATCTTAAAGTTTAAGAGCTTTGACTGGGGCCGTTCAGGCCACGCAAAGATTTCTAGACAAATGTATGCTGAATATACTGTGTCTGTAAAGTCAAGAATAATATATCATAAAACATACAGTGCCGTTTAAATGTCTACATTTATCAGCTGGGACTCAAAATCCAATTTAAACCAAAAAATAAGAGATGTTTTAGGAATTAGAAAACAATAAAACATTTTATTAAATACAATGGTTAAAAAAAAAAACATAAAATTCAGCACTATTTCTAGGTCTCTAAGCAAATAAGTAAATTTATGAAATTGAACTTAACTCGCTTTAGCAAAAAATCATCAAAAATTCAATCAAAAAACAACAACTTTTCACTCAAATTGCTATGTTTATAATAAAATTTGTAATGTGAAAAAATTGCATTAAAAAATCACTAATGGTCTTTTGACATTTGGATCCCACTATAAAAGAATCCAAATAGATTCCGAAAACAAAAGAAACAAAAATTAGTTTTCTCTTGTCAATAAAGCAATAAAGCATAATGGTGCTATGCTTTAGTTTTGAAAACAAAAGGCAGAAGAAAGGATAAAAACCATGACAAGAACCATGTTGGGTCAAACTAAACACAGTTGACAATGGGGCAAGAAATTATTCATGACTAATGCTGAGAGCGTCTCACAGCCAGAAGAGAAAAGTGATGCATTATCACTGTTCACTGAAATGTGTGACGTGTGTTGCTTGAGTGCTGTTTATTGGAGTTAATGTAAAGCCAATGTAGAGATGAAGGTCATGAGAGGAAGACTCACCTGTGAGAGCCATTCCTCATCTTCCTGGCCACTGTGATCGGATGTCAGGCTGTCATAAGACTCATGTCGTGTGATGGGGCCAGGGCTGCCAGGTGGTACCACTGGATAAAGATAAAGAAAACCAAGTGCATTTGAATTACCACATAAGCACACCAAGTCTTAACTCAGCAAAACACAGAATGAGACTTTGATGTCTGCAAGCACTTTTCATGTGGAGTTCAAAGCGGTGCTTCATGCTGGCGTTTACCTCCTGACGTGAATCATGAACGCAGCTTCACAATTGCTGTAGCAAAGCGGATAGCCACAATCTGCCGGCTGATTGATATTGTGGAGGATAAGAGTTTAAGAGATTTAATGCCCATTGCTATCAGAGTGGAGAGTAGCGATCATAATTTCACTGGAGCAAGGAGCACATTTCACGAGACTGCACTCAGCCCACAAGGCAGTCATAAGGCGGTCACTTTCCACTCCAAAGAGAATGTGCAATGTTTCAAGTGTGGCCACATTAATAGGCTATGTATGTGCTGCTACACTGACAAATAGCTGATGTTGGTGGCTGTATTAGGTCCAAGATTTTAGACAGAGTGGATAATCTGAGCTGAGGCAGCTTTTAAACTTGGTTTGATTCGCGAGCTGATGGTGACAGGTGCAGATTCCAACAACAGACTACAGTTAGGTGAGAGTGCAGAGGCAGTTCAAAACACAGATTAGTATCCCAGACATCCGTCTGTAAAGTAAAATAATTTTATTAGGCTACCGCTGACGTCGGTAAGGTTTACCTTCGATTTGCACAGTTTAAGCAATTAAACTGCAGTTCGACTGCATTTACACACTGCTGTCACACGTAACTGACCCATCAGAAAATGTATGCTATTTAGCTGTGCTAATTATTAAACATGTTCATATGTATCTGGGATTATTAGAAGAAATTGACTTGAATATCTGGTAAAAAAAAACAACAGAACTGGTAACATTAGCATACCAGTATGTATCTTACAGTACACTCTTGAATTAAAAATATAGACAATCTTTTCACATTATGTATTTTATTTTTCCCTCTGGAAAATATGTTGCGAAATGTGGGGCTCAACACAATTTATCCCATTAACTCTGCTCAAATCACAAAATTAGCACTTTGTCCTTTTCAAATTTTTCAAATCAAAGAAATCATGTTTGTTTGTTTCTCATGCATCAGTCCAAACGCAACAGCCAGCGAAAAATGATGTTTTGAAGCATATCTTACATTTTCTGGTGTCTTTTCAATGACCAACATCCACTTCAGCCACTTAGGGAACTTTAGAAGCAATGAGTTAAAGGGTTCACAGGCTGGACAGTGCAGATTCACTGGCTTTTCACCAACATGTCATTTCGAACGGGATAAGAATAAGAGGGGTTATTTTCATAGAGCGTTTGATAGGTAAAAGAAGCTATTATCTTTACCGACGTGGGAACAAGCCCATAAAAAGTCCAGAAAAATGAGCATGGGATTAAAATAAATGAGAAGCTCTGGTAATTAGGCTGTTACATTACCCCACGTCCCCATATAAAACAACCACGTCCAAATAGGGCAAAGAGAACAAGGCTATTTTTATTAAAGTAGCCTACATCAAGGCATTGTTTGTGCAGCTGTTAAATTGTGCTAAGAAAAATTTGGTTGTATGCCAATATGAAGAGGGATATTTTTTGTACCTGATGTAAAAAAATAAAGAAGAATTTTGACAATGAAATTATGCCAAATTTTTCCTGATTTCATGCCACTTTGCTCCAACATAGCTCTTGCTCTTGAGCGCTTGTGAGTGAGGAGCGGAAGGATGACTTTTGAACTTGAGGGTTGGAGTTGAGCGATCGCAAATGAGCGACAACTCGCTACACTCCGCTCACATGCTCTGATTTCTATGAATATGCAACCTATGTGGGGACTATTTCTTTCAATTAGTCAACCTCCCACTTAGGATCGGTGATGATCTGGGGGTGCTTTAGCAAGGCTGGAATCGGGCAGATTTGTCTATGTGAAGGAAGCATCAATCACGTATAATGTTATCCTGGAAGAAACCTTGCTTCCTTCTGCTCTGACAATGTTCCCCAACTCTGAGGATTGGCTTATCCAGCAGGAGAATGCTCCATGCCACACAGCCTGGTCAATAAATTTGTGGATGAAGGACCACCGGATCAAGACCCTGTTGTGACCAGCCCATTCTCCAGACCTGAATCCCATTGAAAACCTCTGAAATGTGATCAAGCAGAAGATAGATGGCCTCAAACCATCAAACAAAGCTAAGCTGTTTGAAATTTTGCACCAGGAGTGGCATAAAGTCACCCAACAGCAATGTGAAAGACTGGTATGCCAAGAATGACTGGCATGCCAAGACGCATGAAAGCTGTGATTGAAAATCAGGGTTATTAAAACAAATATTGATTTCTGAACTCTTCCTAAGTTAAAACATTAGTATTTTGTTGTTTAAAAATTAACATTAACTTATTTTCTTTGCATTATTCGAGGTCTGAAAACACTGCATCTTTTTTCAGTTTTCATTTTCTGCAAATAAATGCTCTAAATGACAATATTTTTATTTGGAATTTGGAAGAAATGTTGTCATTATAAAATAAAACAAAAAATATTCTCAAACACATACCTATAAATAGTAAATCCAGAGAAACCGATAACTTGCAGTGGTCTCTTAATCTTTTCCAGGGCTGTGTATATATATATATATATATAGATTATATTTATACTATACTGTATAACACACAAAATTATTGAAATTACTCAAACACTTATTTTGCATAATAATTATTTAAAAATCATCTAATAAAATTTAACATGTTTATCATCTGCTAACAATGTTGTCAGATTTTGCAATTGATACTAGGAGGAAATAACACTTCTGTAACTTAGCCAAGCTGGCACAATAACAACAATAAACAAGAAATGGGCAGAAATTGTCCAATTAATCCGGCTGGCCAATATATCAGGCAATCACTAGTATATACTAGAAATTGGCTGTGTCTTGGTATGTGTTGACTGTGTGTAAACATGTTCTTGACCAAGATGAAATTAAAGTGATGTAACGTAGCCAAGTGGTTAAATATATGGACTAGTAAAGCACCAAATAATACTTTACCTGTCCGCATCCGTGTGACGTAATTTTCGTCATCAGGTGTGTTCGCGGACATCAGCGCAGAGTGTCCATGTGCAGCCAGATTTAAGAATCCACTAGGTGGCAATACGTACAGTTGGGTTGTAGTGTCAAGCAGTAGTCGAAGAACATATCATCATTTTGTTGTTGGTGAAATGTAAATGACATGACTCGGTGCTGCCCTCTAATGCCTGGTAGCGTATAACAAAGCAATTGTACTGCGCATGTGTCGAACACGTCCCTTCGCGCTCATCCGCGTGAGGTATACTTTCAAAGCTGCGTGCACACAACTGTGCACGTGATGGAATGCGCAAAGTGAAGTATACCTGGGCCTTTAGGATATAGATTTAAACACCATGCGGGTTGATTCATATACTATCACCATTGTCCCCTTGAGCAAGGCACTAAACTCAGGGCTCTCCATGACGACTGCCTCTGTAATAAGTCTGTAAGTCACTTTGCATCAGAAGCATCAGTGAAAGACCTAATTAGTGATTAGCATTTTTGGGCTGTGGAAAGCTAGCAAAACTATGTATGTTCAGTTATGTGAGAAAGAGACTGCTACAGACAGCGTGGAGCTGTCAAAAGCAAAGACAGCATGTGCAGAGACATATGGAGCACTCGGAGGCTTCAGTGAGCAGGTGCCAAGTATTCAGACTAATGTGCACAATCAGTCGTTTCCTTTCCCACCTCCAGGCTAACACATGCCTTTGTTAACAATGTACATAATACAGCAGTGAATAATAATGTTGTCAAGTCCTCATCTGGAGTAAACAAGGGTCTGCCACTCTTGTTCACTCTCCTCCTTTCTATTGGCCTCACAGTCAAGCATACCCACACACACAAGGTGTTCATACACACTTGACGAAGTGTTGCTGCCAGGTTCACAGTGCAGTCACTACTGTCTGACACCTTCACTCGAAGGGGAAATCTGCTCGCTATCCGCCCTACTCAATCACGGTAACACTACCCTCGCCCTTGACTAAATCAGCATGCTGCATTATGCAGACATAAATCGCAAAGTGACTTACCGACCTCTGATGGGTCAGAACACAGCCAGACCATGTTACCTCTTAAACACAATCAAGCTCTGCCCTTCCTACCCCCTCTCAATGCCCAGGGGGACAATAAGTGTTGACTAATAAATAATTAAAGCGTAAGAACAGTAGCTGGCTCTGTATATCATGTTACATTGGGTTCATAATGGCTGGGTTTAAAAGGTTGAGGGCTCCTGGACTGTTGAGAGCAGTTTATCTGTTGTGAGTTAGAGTGTGAGGAACAGAATATAGACAGGAAACAGGGGCTGACCACATAAACATGCAGTATCATGGTGACAGCCTGGTTAAAAATTTGCTTTTGCCACCAACACACTAACCATGTGTAAATGACCTTTTAGTTAAATTATGTTTGTTCAGGTGCATAACGGTTTATGCATTGACACCTGGACACAGAATCCAGACCAGGTTTTTGTTGTAACTGCTGTTTTAATAGTGGGTTTTTTTCCTCACTCCGCTGTTTCAAAAGAATAAAATATGAATTATTTATTTATTCAGTCATTTATTCATTCATTGTTTTGCTTCAGAACCCTGATTTAACAATTAGCAGTGGTCACACTAGGTTTTGAGCATGCAAAATTACTTTGGAAACCGCAATTGATACGATGTCATGCATGAGGGCTTCTTGTTTTAATAAATATTAAATAAGAAATAAGAAATAACATTAGATTTATAGTGTTAAAATTGACCAAGTAGCTGGGGGTGCTGCTGAGATGCACATGGAGTAGACCTGTTTCATCGTGCTCCTGTGCACCAAGTTTCTAAACAGTGAAATTACTTGCTGTCCCTAATTTTGTTTTGTGCATTTACGTTGGCCGTTTTGATTTAACTCGCATCTTGTACTTGGGTTATATTCTGAGGTGCGAAAATGCCTCCAAAAGCCTCGAAAGGTTTTGGGCCTCAGCAGCTGGATACCGACGACACAGCTAATCAACATACTAGTCAGGACTCTATCGACGATGATGTGTCATTGATGTGGGAAAAGATGTCTAACAAGATTCTAGCAACCATCAACGAAAGATTTGACAAATTTGAAGATGTTGCAGCATGGGTTTTCTGAGAGTTTGAAATCTATTGAGGGTAGGCACAAGATCACGACGCCCACATATGCTCTCTTGAAGCGACTCTCCCGGTACTGCAGCTGACAAATAAACCCCTTAAAATTAAAATCAACAACTTAGAAGGGCGATTTTGGCGCAACAACATCAAAATACTTGGCATCCCAGAGTGCGAGGAGAAGAGAAGTCTTTGTTGCCGCACTGATCCCTAAACTACTGGGTAATGCTCACCTCCAGGGACAGTTGAACATTGATCAAGCTCATTGAGCACTAAAACCAAAGTCACCAGATGGAGAAAAGGCTTGCATGGTCATTGCTTGATTTCACTTCTAACAGGTAAAGGAATTAATTCTCAGACTTTGGCGAGAGTGTAGCTTGGATTACAATGGTCACAAGGTGTACATGTATCCAAATTACACTGCCGTGGTGATGGATCAGCGTTGTGAGTTCAACGAGGTGATTCGTTCACTGAGAGAACTCAAGGTGACACACACAGCCTCGGCTTTCCAGCGAAGCTCCACATTCAACATAATGGTCAATTCAAGATCTTCACGGATCCTAGAGGCCACTGAGTTTGTGAGGGCCAAGCTGAAGCAGCTGTAGACAAGCAGATGCACAGCATGGGTATAAAAGTATTTGACATTTTCCATTGTTCTTGTTTCTTTTTTCTTACTACTGTATTTGAAAGACACTTGAAAGGGCATACCTTAAGGGATGGCATTATTTAAATAGTTTCAATATTATCAACATCATATACTTAGGTGTGGAGTTGAGCAGGACTGTAAGAAGTGAAGAGCTAGAGGTGAATCCTCTCGTGCGAGTAGTGGTCCCAACTCGAATGGGGAATATAGTGCTTCATTTTGGGGAAGCATATTGTGGGAGGATGTGAATTGTTTTGAATTGTTTCAAGTTCTGGGATGTTGTATATGTAGGTTATCTCTGTTATTTTGTGTGTGAATGGTCTGCCTCATTTTAATTTGTCTACTCTTTACATATATGTAAATAATATAAATATAATAATATAAATGGAGGAAGTATTACATTGGCTTCTTGGAATGTATGCTTGGTCATGTCGAAAAAAGGAGATGGGTATTTGCACACTTTAAATCACTTAAGGCAGACATAATATTCCAGGAAACGCATATAAGCGCATCTTACCAATGACTGAGAGCCAGTTGGATATCTAAGGTTTATCATGCCCCATTCAATGCCAAAGCTAGAGGTGTAGCCATACTTTTCCGCAAAAATATCCCATTTCGCCTTGCTTCCATATCTGCAGATCCACAGTGTAGATATATTATGATATCAGGGCATATTAACTCTCTCCCCATAACTATGCTTAATGTATATGGCCCCAATTTTGATGGCCCAGATTTTTTTTTCATAACGTTTTTGATATAATTCCAGACGCCAACGCCACAAATGTAATAGTGTATGGAGATTTCAACTGTTACTTAGATCCTTATATGGATACTGCCCACAATTGTCTCAGTAAAAACGCATAACAACCTAATTAAATCTAGAAATATGGTCGATATTTGGAGATTGCAGCATCCAATGGATAGCGACTATTCATTTTATTCTCATGTTCATAAATCTAACAATAGAAATGTATATTTTTTGGTAACCTCTGAACTCACATCCAATATTAATAACAATAAATATCATAATATATTGATATCCGATCACAGTTTAGTTACACTTCAACTTTTTACCGAAGCAGAACTACAGCTGGCATTTCAACCCACTGCTTATCAAAGACTTATAATTTAATTAAAATCTGCATTTAAGCAATATTTGACCACAAAAATAGATGACAAATTCTTGAGACAAATTATAATGTAGAGGTCTCAGATTAAATTCTGTGGGATACATTAAAGGCTGTTATGTGAGGCCATATCATACAATTCGAATCATCAAGAAAATGGACCCTCAATAGTCGACTTGGAATAGTCTTCCAATACTTGAACAAACATACAGAGCATCTCTTTTACAATCTGATTACAACAAAACCCTTGTGCATAGTATGAGCACAATTTAATCTTCAGTTAGCAAACTGCAAACCTTCTGCTTAAACTTAAACAAAAGCATTTTGAGCTAGTGGACAAGCCTGGGAGGATTTGGCGACAACTGAGGAGAGAACAAGATAGGTAAGCGATTCACAAGGTAAAGTCAAATCTGGGCAGCTTAATCACTAACCCTAAAGAGATAAATTATTCTTTCAGGGAATTGTATTCTGAACTATATTCTTCAAAAATGATAGATACAGACACAAATTATGATTATGAAATTTGAATTTCCCAAAAATAAGCGAATCAACTAAGTATGATCTTGATGTTGAATTTTAAGTTGCAGACAAACTTAATGCTATTCAGGCCATTCCATCAGGCAAATCTACAGGTCCTGATGGGTTTGGCTGTGAATTTTAGAAAGCTTTTAATAAGAGGATAGCTCTCCTTATGCTGAGAATGGTGAAAGTTTTGTTTAAAAATAAGAAACTCCCTGACTCCTTATATGAGGCAAATATTTGAGTTTTGCAGAAAAAGGGGAAAATAGAGACTGACCTGGCGAGTTACAGGCCTATAGCTCTCTTAAACTTCGATCAAAAAGTTTTAACTAAAATATTGGCTTCCAGGTTTGCACAATACATTACATTCCATCCAAATCAGACTGGGTTTATCCCAGGAAGGTTTTCATTCTCTAATGTCCGTATGCTACTTAACATCCTTTACACAGACCAATGGTTAGCTGACAAGTCTGCAACTATTATCTCATTAGATGCCCAAAAGGCATTTGACCATATAGAATGGCTATACATGTTTGAAGCATTAAAACATATTGACTAATGGTGACAGATCTAGTGCCTTTGATTTACATTGTGGCATGTGACAAGGCAACCCTTCATCTCCCCTTATTTTTGACATTGCACTAGAGCCATAGGCAATGGGGATCAGAGCCCACACTCATATTCATGGCATTTCATTAGGCAGCACTGAAAGTCTTGCAAATTTATATGAAGATGATATGTTATTATGCATCACTGATCCTGTTGTTTCTGTCCATAAATTATTGGATTACATTGACTACACTGACTTTCAGGATACACAATTAATTGTAGTAAAAGTGAATTATGCCCCGTTCAAAGAAATCTAAGCATCTGCTTTTTTAACAGCATACCATTCAAATTAGTAGAGGATCACTTAACGTATCTACAAATCCAGAAAAACGATGATTACTCAAATCAAGTCAAGTGGTTTTTATTGTCGTTTCAACCATATACAGTTAGTACAGTACACAGCGAAACGAGACAACGTTCCTCCAGGACCATGGTGCTACATAAAACAACATAGGACAAACCCAGAACCACATGAGACTACACAGACTAAATAACATACCTATATAAAGTGCACATGCAAACGTGTGCAAAAAGTACGGGACAGTACAATAAATTACTAACAATGATCAGGACAATAGACTCAGTAAAAGACCAGTACACAGTAGTGCAAAAGATGACAGTTTCTAAAAATGCCTAATGTAAACATAACATACTATGAGATAGTGTTCTATGCACATAGCAGTTAATGAGGTAGCAGCCAGGTATAAAGTGACAAAATTAAAGTGCAACTCGGGACATTGTGTGTGTGTGTGTGTCAAACCAGTCTTGGGGGAAGAAGCTGTTACACAGTCTGGCCGTGAGGGCCTGAACATTGAAAGCTGTAGACTACTAACTTTGTCACTATTTGGTCATGTGAACGTAATAAAGATGGTTACACTTTCAAGGTTCTTATATCTCTTCCAAAACATTCCTATTAATTTGCCTGCAGCCTTTTTTTCGCAACTTGATTCAAATAGTCTTGCGTTTGTTTGGAATTATAAGACCCTGTATAGCAAAAGCCCATCTACAGAAACCCACAGCATGTGGAAGCCTAGGCCTTCCAAATTTTAAACATTATTATTGGGCAGCAAATACCAGGGCTCTCACTTTTTGGCAGTGGGGCATACTTGATGAAATGCTGCCTGATACTTTCCCTCTGTGGGTTAGAGCAGAAGCCAAGTCAGTACCAAAATTATCCCTCCCAGCTTTACTCTTCTCAGAAGGGAAACCTGCTAATAAGTTGGTAAGCAGTAATTATGTTCTTAGAAATTCTCTGAAGATTTTTAATCAGATAAAAAGTCTAAATTAATGCACCAATATCACACAATCTCTCTTTTGTGCCTTCTCAGATTGACAGTGTTTTCTGCATGGAGGGGAAGGGAGCTGCACTGTATAGGTGATCTTTATATAGAAAATCAATTTGCATCTTTTATGCAAAAGTTCAGTCTTCCTCAGTCCCATTTTTTCTGGTATTGACAAATTAGAAATGATGTATAAGAACACATTCCGCAGTTTGTAAATAAACCTGAGAATCATGTGATCTATGACCTTTTCTCTTCTAATCCAGAAATTAGGAACCTTGTGTCTCAATTTGTTTGTGCTTTTACAACTTTTGTGAACACTAGTCACCTTAAAGCAGCCTGGAGAATAAATAGTTGTTCTATAAATTTAAGGTATAAATTAATTCAATTAAAATGTATGCATCGGCTTCATTATTAGAAAACTAAATTGAGTAAAATATTTACCTCAGAATCACCACATTGTGACAAGTGCAAGGTAACAGAGGGAACACTAGCACATTTATTTTGGCTCTGTCCTATCCTGCAGAAAGTTTGGAAAAAATTGTTTTCAAAAGCTTACAGAGTAGACATCCAACCTGATCAAAATTTGGCAATTTGTGGATGCTCTGACATGGCAGGCACTCTTCCCGACAATCTTCAGCAGGATTTAATGGTGGGCATAATTGCAGACAAAAACGTAATAGCCCTCAACTGGAAATCTCTACAAGCTCTGTGTTTTACGAGATGGTTAAATGAGATGCTCTATATTATTCAGATGGAACAGTTGCGTTTTAGTAAGTCGCTCACAAAAACGATTTGAAGCCACATGGAGGCCTTTCTTGGATTATTTGGAAGAACCTGAATATTTGTACTTTTTATATATTTTTCTTTTCAGTTTTCCTCCATGGTGCAAAACAATCTTACTGTGGATGTTGTATTTGGAATCTCTTGCTCTGAAATGTTTTTGAATCTCTTGAAAATTTGTTTTATTAATTTCTTTCTTTGTACTGTACTGACCTGTGAGTCCTGCTGTTATTGCTTGTTTTGTTTTTTTGGGGGAGGTCTTTTGTTTTTGTGTTGTCGTTTCATTTTGATTTTTTTGTGAAACTCTTGAAAAATTGTAAATAAAATATATCTATAAAAATATACCAAGTAGCTTTGAAATATGGACAATGCTTTACAATGAGGTTCCAATTGTTAACATTAGTTAAATGGGTCATGTCATGAGGAATCAAATTTTTCTTGATATTTTGACCTCTTGGTCATTCAACTACGCAAAAACATGCTGTCAATTTCAGAACTCAAAACGTAATACTCAATGCAATATTTATTGAAACCAAGATGCAAAACCGCATCGTTCTCTAGGCAACAACGTCAACACCTACTTTTGCACATCACACCCTTGGCCCCGCCCAGTAGCTCTGAAAGAGCAGGATGGACAGGCCTAGTGTGGTCTACTAACTATTATTGAATACCAAAGGAGACCCATCTGGACTATTTTTAATAATTTTTGTATAGAATCATTCACTAGACAGACATCTTTGACTGTCATGTATCTTGCGCCGCTGTGTCAAGTTACAACTGAAAAGGAGACCAATTCCATTTCATTCAGCTGCGCTGCATATTGCTATTTTTAGCACAAATGCATCCCTCAATGTGTTCTTGCACACATCTGTGCTATTGTTAATTGTTGGTGTATGAAAACATGCACTAGATGGACATCTTTGACCGTTTTGATGAATATTTCAAATGTCATGACTGTTTGATAGATTATGGTTCTACTGTGCTTGAGTGAACAGTTTAATACAGTATATAAGAATGCAATGTGTTAGATGTGAAATATGTGTAAAACTTGAAATTTTGTTTTATAATGTTGTGGAGCTGGTCATTCTCTTCTGATTGAGTTTCAAATATGGCTATAATTGGGGGGTTGCATGATGTTAGCAAATTATAACAGTAGGCTTTAACATTAAAGTTTAAAGAGGACCCTGATGCCAAAACCAAACTTTTTAGACAGAGGGCCAGAGACATGTGGAAACATTATCAAATAATACTAAACTATGACTATTTAGGTGTAAAAACTTTACTAACATTATCAGCTAACCTCAGCATCAGTTAATGTTCACATCAACCATCAGAATTTCTGTAACTGCTGATCTCCTGGGATTTTCACGTGCAGCAGTCTCTAGGGTTTACTCAGAATGGTGTAAAAAACAAAAAACATCCAGAGAGCTGCAGTTCTGCAGACAGAAATACATTATTTATGAGAGATGTCAACAGAGAATGGCCAGACTGGTTCAAGCTGACAGAAAGGCTACAGTATGGATGGGCTACAACAGCAGAAGACCACGTCAGGACTTTATTAGGACAATAGTGTTCATAGTATGTCTGGGAATGTACAGTATATCTTCTTAACACCTGCATGCTTAAATATATTTTAATGTCTGTAATTTCATTGTCAAATGCAGTACATACTCTAAATGTACAAGAATTCGTATGCAGCTATGGTAAATTAATGTGGCGTGCTAAACGCTGGAAATATCACGGACTGCCTGGTCGAAAGCGGGTGGGCCGTAGCTTCCTGCAGCTATGAATAAAAGCCCTCACACCTTTCCTTATGAAATCCAGGCACATTCATTCGGGAGCTCTCAGACAAACAGCCGCCACTCTCTCTGCTAAACGGCAGCTAATGTCACAAGCAAAGGATTCCCTGATCACTGTCAGTGGGACCAAAGAAGCTTCCCCGGGCCAGCGTGTCCTTGTTATCTGCTCATCATCTGGGTATCTTCAGCAGTGGCTGGGTAATACTCCCCTTTCCAAGTGCTGCCAAAGGCTGGGCAGATGGACAGGTGGAGATAGTGACCAAGAAGTGGCGCCACAGTTGCTTTTATCACCAGTCGTGCAGGCTCCAGCTCCTCTGACCCTACCGTCCACATGCTGCATATTTAATCAGGCAGGTCATCCAATCTAGAAGCAAGACCAGAGCTGTCAATCACACAGCCCTGCTGCTGCAGGTCTTCATGGTTTGAGGGTACCCTGCCTAGATCTCTTCCGCCATATTTATTATTATTCTACCCTCTTCAGAGAGGCCTTTTACAAAGTAATTACAACGCAAATGACCGCCTGATAACATTGGTGCCAATTGTAAAGGTATGTCGCCTAATTTGTGTTGAATCAAAGGGATAGCTCATCGAAAATGAAAACAAAACTGTCCTTTACTCACCTTCATGTTGTTTTAACCCCATATGTTTTTCTTTCCCCCGTGGAACTCAAAAAAGGAAGAATAAAAGCCTCAGTCACCATTCACTTACAATGAAAGTAAATGGTGACTGAGGCTGTCAGTCTCTAATATTCTGCCAGACATCCCCTTGTGTCCCACAGAAGAAAGTCACACAACATGAGGGTGAGTAAATGATGATATACCTTTACTTGTGGCTAAACTTTCCCTCTGAAGATCGTCTTCCCAGTGAAGATTGGTTTTCTCCCCACATTCAAGATTGTTCCTGCATCACTTCCTCTCACACAGTGAGGAACCAAAGGTGGCAAGTCGTAGGCGGCCTAGCACACTGAGGGCCGTGGGTTAATGGGCAAACATCCCACATGCATATGCACATACTGTCCTGCACAACTAAAGTCTCAGGTCTGTGAAATGTGTGTACAGAGAAGCGTACAGAGCAAAGATCTTTAACTTATTTTAATTAGACATTAATGTTAACGCACTGAGAATGCTCATTATGATTTTTTTTTTTTGCCCCCTGGTTGGTCACATCCAAGCTGAGCCGTTGCCATGATCACTCACTCCTTGTTTTTTCATCACTCTGACACATGCATGGCGATTAGAATGACTTCCTGAGAATATTCTACCCGTTAGGCCTTGAGCAGTTGGGCTTCAGTAGCAGAAAGAAATGTGAAGTTAGGCCTGAAGGACCCAGACAGCTAATTACTCATTAATGTTTATGATTATCCAGCTAACGCAACAATGCTCACTTATTCAAGATATATTAGATGTGTGGTCATATGTGAATTCTCTGCCCTCGAGTTGCTTTCTCTTGCCTTTCACATGTCAACCCAAAGTGCTCCCTTTCTCTGTGCACTTGTTATTAAACTACATGAGTTTAAAACCAAACTAATTGGTTTAATCCGAATGCTGGGCTAATTTGGCGCTATGATGAGTTTCAGGGCAGGGATGTTCTATGGAGTGACAAAGCCCTGATTCACAACACCACCGGAAACTGAAAACCGCTTTACCAACTATTATGTCAAATGGAACTGTTGGGCTTATCTCCTGTGACCTTTTAAATAAAGTAGTGAGAGGCTGGATAGACAGAAGAGATTACTGTTCATGTTTCTTGTGTAGTAGTGAGTCTTTTAATGGTGGGTCCCAAGCAGCATGTTGCACCAATAATGTTAAAAACAAACATCTCCAGTGAGAGAGAGAGCAAATAATCAGCAGGTCATTCAATGTTGCACTAACATTTTTATGAGCCGCATGCTCTATATATCACTCATTGTACACAAACACACACATAAACACATACACAAACTTACAGCCAACCAGGAGGTACTGATAGTACTGCACGAAGTCTGAGGCCAGCACCAAGGGGTGGTTGTTGCTGAAAGGTGGTTGTAGCTCATTCCACTGCGGTGTCCTACTCAAAACAAACACAGAAATCAATTTAGGAAGTGCATATCAAAAGGCCAGATGTATATAACAGTCTCCAGCTGAACTATAATGGACTCAGCTCCCTGCAGCCCAGCGGACCTTCCATTTCACCAGTCTCATGTGGGTTGCACAAGCTATACTGCACGGTACATACAATCATGTAACATTTACAATTAGATCAGAGAGCCATTCTAAGAGCAACCCCTGCATCTTTCTGCCTGTTTCCATTATATAAAGTTGGTCACAAGCTTAACCATGTTATGACTGAACCCAGAGTCTGGGACTGTGACAAGCTGTGACATTAATCATTTGCTTGCCGTTGATGTGCCCTCATTAAGGCAGAGTATAAGCTGTTTTATGTAAATGCTGTGATAACAGTGGCTTGTGTCAGGTGTTTCTGTCTGACTGAAGGTCAAATGTAAAAGCAGGTAAAGTGGGCGCGGTGGTGGCAGCCCCGGGGAAGGACCTGGCAAGATTCCAACAGGCTCTCGGACAGGTGTTCAGCTCTAGGGGTGTGTCGTCGCCGATCTTTTGTGCTGTGCTGATTGGCCGAGGCTCTAGCACATGTTCCACCAGGGTTCCATAGCAACTCAGGATGTAGAGGGATTCAACAACGGCCTGGCGTGACTGATCTAACAGGGAAGAAAAGTCAAAAGCAAGTTAGATTCTAACATGTTACGATCTCAGCATTACATTTGATCATTGTGATCACTTTTGATTTATGATAAGTGATTTTTGTGGATAAAAAATAAACAGATTTATTAATGATAAATTACAGAAGCATCTTATTCTATTTTATGTGTTTGTAACAATGGCGATTTTGGTTGGGAAGCTTATGTAATGACATGTAATGTCATGTATGGCACTTAGAGCTAGAACATAAATATTCATGTTCACACAGAGAAAAACATAATATCATTAAGGTTACATTTATGTCTAAATAACTGGCCCATGAGTATAAGGTTGTAAGCCATGTAAGACCTTTCTCTCTCTTCATGTTGGGGTTGGTGATAAACCAGGAGCGAGAGGAGGCGAAGACTGCTGCTATGCAGAACTCTCCACCACTGGACTTACTGGGGGAGATCTGGGGAGGTGGCTTGGCTTTGCTATAAATAAGAGAGACACAAATGAGAAGAGGAAAACATTTAATAAATAAAAAAGTGTTGGCGGACAAAGAAAGAAAGAAAGAAAATGGTTTGCTTTTGGGGAATATGATGCCTAGAGTAAAATAACAGAAGAAAATCAAAGCCACATCACTGACAAAAAGAGAGACACAGTTGGGATGTAAAGAATAAAGACAAAATTTCCTGTGCATGAATGACACCTCTGAAGCATTTCAGATGAAAATTGCATATTCACATATAAAACACGGAGTCTATAAAAATAATCATAACACAACCTACATTAATACTTCATGCAAATAAAAAAAAATAAAAAAATTCAACATGATTTTAAATTTTTCCAATTTCTTCAGTTCAGTGTTTTAATAAGTTAGAGTGTTATTTGAATACTGACTCTCAGTTCAAACACAGGCACAGTTTAAATTACAACATTAATGAGGAAGTATATTTCATATTTTAATGAATGTTTAGTTTTGAATTAACATTTCAGATTGATTGTGGGTCAAATTAGGGGAAAAGATATTAATACTATATAATAAATTATTTAATATAATTTTTTTTTTTAGTTAATCGGAATAAATCTCCGATTTTGAAATTGCTGAAACTTATTTTCCTGTCAAAATGCATTTATTTCCATCTTAGGAGAGAAAACAAAACAAAATGTAACAATATAATGCTTGAATCACATTTTCCAAACAAAGCCTTCCACAGTATTAAGCAGAGGCATTTCCAGCATTGAAGGACATCCGGGGCTTAGCCCAGACAATTTTATTTTCACACTAGCAAATCTGTAGTCCAAAGCTGGTGAGAGGGTATTCTTTGAGTTTTGCTCTTGCTGGGCCTGTTTCTACAGTTCCTAAATCTTCCACTCTAGTACTATCCTCAACATCCTCTCTCCTCCCTGAATCATCTGTGATGCAAAAGAACAGATACAGCACATAACTTATAGCAAATCAGCTTCAAACAACTAATTCATCAAGTGCTACATATGTCAAATTGTGGACCAATACCATTGAAGAAAATGTACTGGGAAGAGCAGATCAGTGGGATTGCCCTAAGATCTATCATGATTCTTGAATTTTCATGTACATTAACATAAAGTCATCACAAAAGAGTTATATTACAGTGAGTAAAGTGAGGTAAAAAAAATACTGAATATAAATAATTTATATTTTTTGACATAAATAGTCAAAATGATGTATAAGATCCTAAGTTAAAGCAATACATGAATGACTTTAGTCTAAGTTCATTGACACACCATGGCATCGAACTGTATAATTCTCATAATCTCTATGAGAATAACTCATCTGTCAAAATCCTTTCATTAGGATCATTGAGATAAACAATGTTTCACTTTTAACTTTTAACGAACAATGTTTGACTTATTAATTGTTACCAGTTTCCATGCCTGATTCTGACACAGCTGCTGCTGCTCCTCAGTCTGTAGCTCATCTTTGCTACACTCTACAAAACCATTTAATCAAATAAAAGTGTATATTTCCTACAAACTAATATCACAAAACAAGTCACACATACATTTTATGCTAATGCTTATTGGTTATCCGTAGCGAAAACAACACCGGATGAACAAGAAAAGTACACTCCGAACGGGACTCGAGCCGCAGTCTCCGGCGTGAGAGGTGATTGCGCTAACGAGGAGCTACCAAGATGCATCAGTCTATACATGGAGGCTACAACATGTAATGGTAGTCGGTAGTGGACCTCTTGATGTTTAGCCTACTGTGGGTGAAAGCCAGCTAGATGATGATCTTTAGACTTTAAGGACAAAAACAAATGTGAATTCTTACCCACTGACTTCTTTCGGAAAAATCCCCAAAGCCTCATTTGCTTAATTTTTGCTGTCTTTCCTGCTAACTGCTGTTAACTCGCCACTAAGTAACGTTAGTTGACATCAACGACTGTGCAAGCTCCTCCTCTACCTGCTGCATATTCAACAGAGAGGAAGAAACGGAGTCACCCATAGGCTACCGGCAGCAAAGGAACTTATTTTATAGGCTAGTTATGCCTATGTCTATTTTTACAGGCTGTATGCAGTATGTGCAAAGCCAAAGCACAATGAAATAAGGTAACTTTTGATTTCGGAGGTTTACATAGGCTTTCGTCCGGTTTCATATTTGTCAGTCAACTTTTCAAAATACATTCGGGGCTACACTCAAAACATTCGGGGCTGAAGCCCCGGCAAAATCGGCTGCCGCCGCCTCTGGTATTAAGATAGAAATGCAATAAAAAATAACACCAATTCAAGTAACACTGAAAATTTCCCAAAGTCTAAAGAAGGTTGACTTAATGAAAGAACTAGTCTGCCCATATGTTCCATATCCATTGCAATGGGTATTAAATCTCTTAAACACAAATCCTCAACAATATGCCAGTAGACCGTGGGTATCCGCCTTTCTACAGCAATCCTGAAGCAGAGTTCATGATTTGCGTCAGGGCTCCCTGTTCTTCTATTCTAATCATTTCTATTTGCAAAAGTAATGTTTGTGAGTCCAACATTTATATTTCCTATTGACACATTAAAGCTGAAGATATAAACATATTATGTGTCTAAGACTTTTGCACAGTACTGTATCTCGAGCACCACATCATTAAAACCACCTGCCTAATATCGTGTAGGTTCCCCTTGGAAAAATGTGATCTCATTAATTTGTAGAGTGGCATGATTGTCAGTGTCAGACGGGCTGGTTTGAGTATTTCTGTAACTGATCACCTACGATTTTCACGCACAATTTCACGCAAAATTATTCCGTGTGAAGCAGTTCTGTGCAGAACTGTTTTGTTGATGAGAGAGGTCAACAGAGAATTGCCAGACTGGTTTGTGTGTGCGTGCGTGTATAAAAAAAAAAAAATTGGGCAATTGAGCTATTCTTTCCTGCAGTAGTATTTTGATGAAGCCATTGAGAGAAAATGGTTATGTGCCATGATAAGGGCTCACATATGGAATTCATCCTAGAACAGAAGCTGTGTGGTATCATTGTCCGACTCCGGCATTAAACCGCACTGTAAAACATACCCTCTATATCTCAAATGTATAAGCGACTTCCAAAACACTGAATACTAGCCGTTTCACACAAAACCAGATTCCAGATACTATCAGCCATGCACACACAAAAATACGCACAAATGGATGTGATTTGGAGCCAGCTAACTAAAAATATTTATTGTGCATTAAAAGAGCAGAAAACTCTGGAGCAAACCTGGCAGTTGTAATTAAATTGTTTTAGAGCATGAAGTCTGGACTGGGAGTTAATGTGGATGGATTGTCCAGCATTTGAAGTGGGACTCTCCAGCCTTGCATTACACTAATAAGTGTTGAGTAACCTGTTGCTGAGCAGCTCTCTCGCTCTGTCACTTCCTTTAAAACTGTCATCAAGTCGTATATTACTCTCAGGACGTGTAGTGATGTTGACATCTTTGTTTGGCCAACACCAGTCGAGGGTTGTTGGTTGGATAGGAATAAAACTAAAAAATATAAAGTAAAGAAATGCTGGGAGAGATATCGGCATTTGTTAATTGGTGTTGGAAGGAGGCTGCACAGAATAACTAAATATCTGCAGTGTGGTGTGCATTGTTGTTGGGGCAATACGAGCGGATTGTCAGGATATCGCCTTGGCCAGGGTAGCTTTGGGTATCACTGTCTGTCAGTGCTGAAAAGGGGATACAGTGCAAAAAAACATGCCAAGCTGCCACAGGATGTGAAGTGTCAAGTACAGTGAAGTGCACATTTTCCTCTTTCTCCCTCTAATAAAACTAGGATTCCCAAGCGGGCCTGTTATAATGAGGAAAAAGGACAGCCGACAGTTTTGAAGTCAGCTAGCATCACATACCCCCCTCTTTTAGAAAAGTTTCTTCCTTTGCCCTGACCATCACTGACCGAAAAAACTGTGAAGAGTGTAGCTCATAGAAGCATTTAAATCCTTCCTGCCAACCACAGAGTTCAAGGCAGCAGGGGAAGTGAATGAGCTTAGCAGGTTTCCAGGCAGGGAGGCAGATCAAGTGTTAGAGGTACGGTGAAAATGTAGACATACAAATATTTGATATTTTATCTATCAAAACTGTATTAATACTCAACGCAAGAAGCAATAATATTGTGGCATTAAAAAAATTAACACAACTATTGCTATTCAACCAAAATGCAAAACACTGTTTTATAACATACAGACCCTTCGTAAAGCTAGACTGCAAGGGTTTTCATGTAATGATAAAGGTTTGCTATTTCCTCACTCACCTTTACTGACTTCTACTTCCATGGCTCTACGATGACGCAAAGCACTGAAGTCCAAGCGAGTAAAACATTGCAATATTTCACTGTTTTGAATCGCAATAAACTAGACAAAGAGAATCACATTGTATTGCAACCCAAATTCCAATATAATATCAAATAAAAAGGTCCCTCCTGATTCCTGTCCCAATAAAGAGCTGGTGTTTTGTTGGCTGGTGTTTGAAACGGCTGACACTCTCTCTTGATGGAAAAACTTAAAGGATGGGTGCACAGCTGTTTTTAATAGTAAAAGCAAAATTACTTCAGTGTTACTTAAATATTTATTTCTCTAAAATCACAGGGTGACGGTGTCAGCCACAGAGTTGAGAGGAAGTGAGAAGAAACCATATCCTTTTCTAAACGTCTTTCTGTTTAAGTACTAAGTGCTTTGCATAATAAATCTGGAAATAAGATTATTCTTAAAGACACATTTCAAGGTATATAATGTCATGCCAGTAATGATGATGAGACCAAAAACGTTGCAAAGAGCCAGTCTCAGCTAAAAGCTGGGCATGGCTTCAGCCTCTTAGCCCAGTAAGCTGAGCACGCCGCTCGTCTGCCAGTGTCGTTCTGAAGCTCGCCAAATATAATAAGAGTTCTGTGAAGAGGCTTTGGTCAACAGATGACTTGGTCAGCGTGTTCTTATTTGAGTGCACTATGTGGAAGGATGGTGGTACTTTTTAAGCACTTAACACTTGTGTTGCATCTGAATTTACTTTAGACCAACCACTCGAGATGTTCTGTCTGTATTTTGAATCACTCTTTTCCTTTTGGTATCACTTAAAGTGGCTAGAGAGTAGACTCAAGTTGCAGTGATTCAGCAGATCATTTGAGTGAACAGATTATTCTAAATAAATACTGGCATAGAGAGCAGTTTACAAAAAACACCCATCCTAAAATCAATAAATTATGAAACAAACAAATTTAGCAAGATGGAGAGACGGAAGATGGACGTTGCTAAACAAAAGCCAAATTTATCTTATAATTTCTCTTTTTTTTCCCAACTGGCATTTTCTCTGCATCCTCTTAAGACTTTAGAAATTTTTCTCTCTAACTAATTCACTGAAAAGACTCCTTGTATGTCATTTCCACTTTTAATTTAACATATGAGGACTCTTGACTTGAGCTAATAGCTTTTCCTCAAGGGCATAATTCAGTCTGTGATGTCCACCATCAAAGCCGCTCCGCATTACAGTTCAAGGTACAGACGAGGCGCCATCGGTGGGAGGCAGCCTCCATTTGCAGCAAACAAATACTGTACAACAGAACACTGTCTCTCATTCCAGTCGTTAATAGGAATGAATATCTCATTCCAAATTATTGGGAACAACTAACCTTAAAACATACAATATTTATGTTGCAATTTATTAACAGCTGTGATGTTTTCACAAAGTATGTAAAACTTTGTATCTACACACTTGATGTGACAAGATGACCATATGGCTGGTGTACATCAGGCATTGGGGCCTGTGTTACAGCTCTCTTGAAAGGGTTGTGCAAAATGCAGACATATCTCTCAACAACACATTAATTATTGTACAGCAGCTTTTTCTTGACATAGCTAAGGCACTCAGCCGCGATGCACACAGCCATTTCGGAAGCCGGCATCAAAAACAAAAAGAGGAGCCAAAACTTTTCCCCTCCATTTCCAGTGTTCCACCTCATTGGAATATCTTTAAAGAAAGTACATTATTTGCCATGATTTTGGTTTTCTTAAAAAAATGCTGGCAAATATGTGTTCCCCAGGTGTCACTAAAGCTGTCTTTTTTAAAAAAAAAACTTTTTGAACTTGACGACTTGGACCAAAAAAAAAAAAAGGAGCAAATAAGTGCCCAACATAGATGGGAACTCCTTCAATACTGTTTAAAAAGCATCCCAGGCTGATACCTCAAGAAGTTGGTTGAGAAAATGTAAAGAGTACATGTCTGCAAATTCTAGGCAAAGGGTGATTACTTTGAAGATGCTAAAATATATCACAGTTTTGATTTATTTAGGATTTTGTTTAGTCACAACATAATTCCCATAGTTCCATTTGTTATTCCAAAGTTTTGATGACTTTACTATTATTCTAAAATTTGGGGGAAAAAAATTATAATAAAGAATGAGTAAGTGTTTCAAAGCTTTTGACCGGCAGTGTATATAGTATACATATAAACATTCATTAGTGCTGTCAGTCAATTAATCATAGTTAATCACGATTAATCACAGATTTTCAAAGTACTGAAATTTGACTCCTTGACAAAATGCATTTATTTCCTTCTTAAGAGTGAGAACAAAAGAATATGTAACAATATAAAGCTTTATTAGCATTTTCCAAACAAAGCCTTCCAACAGTATAAAGATAGAAATGCACTACAACAGCACCAATTCAAGTAACATTGAATGTTTCCCAAATTCTAAGTGGGAGTTTGACTAATTGAAAGAACGACTCCCAACAAAGCTTACATATTCATTGTAATGGGTGTGAAATCTCATCCTCCACAATATTAACCAGCCGGCTGACTGAAGCTATCTTCATCAATCGTCAAGCCGCGTTTATGATTCACGTCAGGGTGTCAGTGCCATCATCAAGCGCCGCTTTGAACTTCACATGAAAAGCTCTTGCAGACAAAAATGTCTCAGTCTTTGTTTTTGTGACAGTTAAGACTTGGCGTGCTTCTGTGGTAATTAAAATGTGTATTACTTTGGCTGAAAAGTACTTCATATCTGTCACAAGTTCCATCAAGCCTTGTTTTGTAAAATAAAATTGTGAATTAAGAGGTCCTTTCTCCATCACTTTATCACCACCATTGAATCACTGCTGTGTGTGTTTGTGGGGTGTGAATCAGTGTAATGACTCAGGGTGGACAGGTCACAAATGTTTTTAACGGCAAATGCGTTTATCGCAATTAAGAAAAAATAACATGTCAAACTTTTTTAATTTAACGCATGCGTGTTAAGTGTTGTGCACATCATTCTTTTCACTTCACAAATTGCATATGCTGTAGCTTTAAACTTCAATCCTAAATTGCATTGGTCCAGATTACTGATATTCTGGCAAGAGCTATGTAATACTATATTTTAAATACCTTTTTAAAGCTAATGCATATGACATCTATTTTTCCGTATACATATCTTTAAAAAAAAATTCTAAAGTATGTGTAATTTCTCTGCTATTATCAAAACACCTTTTCGCAGCCCTATATACATTTATCTACAGTATCTCTGTGTATCCTCATGTTTTAGCATTTGTTTTAAGCTGTAACTGGCCTTTTTTCCTCCTCTGTGAGTCTTCTGTTTTGGATTTTATTCTACATTTATCCATACTTCTCTGACTGGATGTTGATTGCTTTGCTCCCTTTCATTTGTTTGCATTTATATTGATGTTAAGCTTACTTTTTGTTATCACTTATGCAAATAAAATAAGAAAATACTAATAAAAATTAAAATCTATATCTAGATCAAAGATAAGTCTCAGATGAAATGTACAGTGTAATTTGCTCAGTCAAGATGAAGGCACAATTCTCATGTTAATAATGAGGCTTTAAAACACATGATTCCTCTGTGATCACAAAAGAACAGGGCAGGGGAAAAGATCTAATTAAAAAGTATGCAAGGACGCCACAACAAAAGTTAAAACCCACGCCAGAGGAACTCTGGTACTGTACTGTGTCAGGACAGCAGCACATGTGATTCATTTTTTGGGGTGAGAGAAGCAGGGAATCAAAGAGGATAAAATTCCTGTCTTTGAGGCTACACCTAACAGAATCTTTAATAATGCTACCAAGACTCTTGTTGTAAAAGAATGCAGACACAGAAACTGTAATAAATTAATTTAAGGACTCTATATCCACAGCCCAAGTTGAGAGTTTTATATTAAAGCTGCTTCTTTAGCTAAACACATGACTAAAAACTAAAAAAGATAGCCAGTTTGGATACTTATCTTCAAAGAAGGGCTGTGAATTATGCAAGAACATCAGCTTAAATCAACTAGTGCAAATACAAAACTCTTTCAAACAAATTGTATTCAGTTGTTAAAAAAAAAAGTTATAAACTTCAACTTTATGAAATTATAAAATGTTCTGCCTTTATCTCTCCATTCTTTTGGAAAATATGCATTACTTCAAAAATAATCTGCCTTTCAATCATAAAGTAACTTTCTTAAACTTGGCATAAAATAAAACTGAAAAAACTCTCCATGTTTTCTCCATATACACTCAAGCCAATGATTATACCATTATCCAATTACTTTATAAAATTGTCACAACAAATTAAAGGGCAAAGCGGATGAATGACCACGACCGCATCGCACACATCTGAAGAGGCAGTCTGCGACAGTTGTGCACAGTATACTGATCATTTTTTCACCCTTGTTCCAGAAGTCACGAGCCAATAAAATCATAATGACAACAACTTGAATGTGAACACAAAGGCATTTTTTAAATAAACAATCTGTCTTCTTTGTTTGGGAAAAACGAAGCAGGAAAAGAGGAAATCACTTTGAAGAGAAGGTTAGTTTAAACCACAGAATGGACTGGCAAACAGAGCACTGATGTTGTCTAACATGCCAAAGCTCAATATATTGTGATGAAGTCTAGTCCAAAAACTCTTTTCTCTCTCCCATGAATTTGGTGATACCAAAGCAGAATATTCTAACTTAAATGAAAGGCTGATGTCTTTACTGATGAGCAAAAAAAAGCAGTTTTTTCTTCTAATTTCTACTACTCTTAGCTTTTTTTCTCCATTGTCATGTGATGTAATCTTTTTAAATTACCTGCATTTTCAAATTGCACAATGGCCTTTTATGTAACTTACATTGCAGTATTATTTAACATAAAAAATAAAAATAAAAACACAAATCCACAAAAGCTTTTCTGGCCATAGGAAATGTGGCAGTACAGTCAAACCGCAAAATCCACATACAGAAACAGAAGAAAAAAGCAACAATAAAAAGCACATCTCTTGGTTCTTCACCCAGCGTGCTAGAATAAACAAAAAAAATGAAAAGGTTCTTGTAAATGAATGAAAGATGAAATAAATGCAGTTGTTTGCTGAAGCGTCGACAAAAGCATGCTGGGAGTGAATTGGAAAAACTCACCATGGAGTTTCAATGGAAAAACATCCTGCCCCAAAGAGGTAGGGTCTTCATGATGGGATAGATACACAGAGATAGATTGAAAAGTTATTATTATTGATTTGATTGGGCAAACAGTTTGCATAGATATTTTTAATAACACAACTTTAAAGCCATAACATTTTACGTTTCAATGTGTCTTTATTTCCAGACCAGATCAAAATATATATATATATATATATATATATATACACATACACACACACACATAGTACAATAGCGCTAAAACCACACATTAACGTAAATTTTATAAACAAAGTGTATCAAGATTGAAAAAATCTTTTTATTTAATTTTTTAGAGCAACATAATTTGTGTTTAAGGAAATAAAAGTGGATGGTTGTTTTTATTGAAATACGTTTTTTTTATTTTTTAAAGGTGGTGAGGGAGCCTTTTACCCCACGCTTGGGGTAAAAGGCCCATAGGGGTATTAATGTAATATCGTGTAAATATAGGGACAATAGTTAAAGGGGAAACATTTTTAACTTAGGCAAATTCTTTTGAGATTGCAAGATATATTTTTAGTAACAAATTAAGATAATACTTATACAAAATTCCACTTCAGGAAAGGGTTAAACATTTTCTGTTAATTTCAGTCACATTCTGCATTTCACAACATCTAAAGTATTCTATAAACAAATGAATCTCCATTGTGATTGGATCAGTCAATGTTTTGAAAATGTTTCATTACAAATCTATTTGTCCCGCATAAGAAAATCTTTTTTTTTTTTTTTTTATGGGGGCCTTTAGCCCCTTCAATAGGTGGGCTTTTTACCTGAAATACTATCTTTTTGCTTACTGGATTTTTTTATTTTTTATTTAATCACCTTGAACAAAAATGAAAATGACAGATAGTATTATGTCTTAAAATCTGATAATTTCAGGAATTCTTATTAGCTACATAAATTTGCAACATTTAAAAAAATATATTAAATATCATATATTAGATCAAATATATTACATCAAATGACCTTGTAATCAAACTTCATATTTTGCAGCGTATAGTGACAAACAGGTGTTAAGGAAATTACTGTGGTAGTTTTGTTGCTGTTAAGTGTTTTGGGAGAAAATAAAATCAAAAGTGCCTTTTACTCGGCAGGGCCTAAAATGATTAGCAATGTATTAGCAACATAGCCTGTGCCTGTGTTGTTTGGAAGGATGCGTCCTCCGTAGGTCACATTTGTTGGCCGCATACGTCATCGAGGCTGTCTCGTTTCATTTATTTAATCGATTTTATGATTGGGAATGCAAAAAAGGTTAACAATTGTATAAATGTAAGTGCATATAAATAAAAGTCATAGATAAAAAATAAGAAAAAGAAAGAGCACTTTATTAAGAACACCTGTTCACCTACTTATTCATGCAATTATCTAATCATCCAATTGTGTGGCAGCAGTGCATAAAATCATGCATTCAGTTAATTTTCACATCATCATCAATCAGAATGGGGAAATAATGTGATCTCAGTGATTTTGACATTGGTGTGATTGTTGGTGCCAGACGGGCTCATTTGAATATTTCTGTTACTGCTAATGTCCAAGGACTTACACACACAACAGTCTATAGAGTAAAAAACAAAGTGGCAGTTCTGCAGACAGAAACGCCTTGTTGATGAGAGAGGTCAATGCAGAATGGCCAGACTGGTTCAAGCTGACAGAAAGGCTACGGTAATTCAGATAACCACCCTGTACAATTGTAGTGAGCAGAATACCATCTCATAATGCACAGCACACCGAACCTTGAGGCGGATGGGCTACAACAGCAGAAGACCACGTTCTGCACTTTATTAGGACTATTGTGTTCCTAATAAAGTGCTCTGTGAGTGTAAATTGTTAGCTCAATTTTCATCAAATGTCTGAGGATAAACTCAAAAACTGGTGGCATTTAGGAGTGAAAGGGCATGAGGGTCAATCTTTTCTGACATTTCAATAGAATTTAAACAAACAGTGAGTTTTAAGTTCTCATCTTTAAAATGAGAAATGAGATGCGAGTATCCTTGTTGAAGAGTTAGTAGAAAGGAGAGGGGAAGTGGATCCCTGATCTACAACCAAAGCAATGGATTACTGTAAACATTTACAGCCAATAATGCTTTCCCAAAAGCAATAAAAGGAGATAAAATCTAAATTTGTAACCCTCTAGCACAAGAAGTCATACAAATGACAGTCCATTGAATTATTTCACTATTCAATAGAGCTGAATTGCAGTCAGTGAAACAAAACCTTTTAGTTTTACACAGATCTTGAATCTTTCCTGTCTTATTCTGGCAAATATAGATTATTTATCGTGAAAGAGAGATCTGCACAACATGATGAACAATAGTCAGGGTAAGTTTAGTGTATAGTGGCAATTGTGTTGGACATTTTGTAAAATTAATTAATTGTATTGCACACAGGGCTTTAGATACTCAAACATCACAGCCAACATACACAATCAATCCGGCAGGTTGCTTGGTTGTGTCTCAAGTGGCACTGTTCTCTCAGCTGAATGGACTCAGTAAATATCCAGCTGTGAAAAAAGATGGATGCCAGTGTTAAATAAATGTGTTTCCATGGAGATGAAAAGCCCAGGTTTGTTTAGCAGCATTGATGATTATTTTGGTGTTTGAATTTAGTGTGGTTGTAAGATCTAAAATATCTATAAAAGATAATAAAAAATGTTGAACCTCTGTACTGAAAAAGTAGGACAACATCATATTATCCATCACATGACACGCTCATGCACTTTTAATAAGATCAGACCTGACTCCAAACCATAACAATAACATAAAAGCAAGTAAAAAGCAGATTGCATCCAAATCCGTAAAGTGCTACGAGGGTCTTTATTACTGAGAAATGTTTACAGAGAAACAATGATCACACAGGATGCCTTTTAACAGGAAGCAAAGAGTCACATGATGACAGCCAGTGGTCATCGAGGGCAACAACCCCACTTCAACAGAATAATCTTTCACACATTTATCTCTCTGCTCATGAGCCTAATGCTGCATTTCCAAAGCCATTAAAATAAGGTGATTTGCGCAAATGCTTTACGGCATGATATTTTCACAAGGCTTGGTAGACCCCACGCCCTATAAGCTATTCCTTCCATCATTACTGCACTATGAGACAATGGCCCAAAAGCAGCTCAATTCTTGTATTATACTAAGCCTACAATATCTGTGAGGTCAGAGAAGCCCCCCTTGTGTTGATCTGATCAAACCATCCACCACCCCACACATGCTATTCTGTATTATGCAAGAGCATTTTCAGTGGGATTCACGTCCTTTTAGCACCATCACTACAGTCTTATTGTACTAAATATGTCAGTAAGCAAATGGGACTGGGCTGGCTGATGAATGAGGAATTAAAGGTGGAAAAGAAAGGTTCTGTATTATTTAGTAGACACTCAGGACTGACATTAACAACCAAGAGCCCACTGCACTGGATGATCTGACAGCTGAAATCAAGAGAATAGCTGGCATGGTTCATAGAAAAGGTCACATAATATTTTAAATTTTGCTGGTTACGTGCGGCTTTAATAAGAAATTATCCAGTTGGAAATTTGGAAAAAAGCACATAGACACAAGTTCACGACCCTATTTCAGTGTGTCTGATATCAACATTAATTAACAGATGAGAAGAATATGCATATAAATCTTGATACAGCTAGTCCACTTAAATAATGGAGAATTCTGTTCTAGACATCATGTTTGCACATCGATTAATTGCAAACTATAACTGACAGAAACAATACACCACTTTCTTTTTGTTCTTATACTTTTCTCCACTTTATTATCATGCAGTATTACACTGATGTAATGATAGATGTATGCAGTCATGAAATTAGAGACCCTTCATTCGAAATCTCAACACAAGTGATTAAAAGACGCATATTACTAGGTGTAAATTGCTATGTTCCAGTCCATTTGTGATTGGATAGCCAGAAACACGTCTAAATACCAGGCAATTAACAGGTCACACACACAGACACACACAGCTGAAGAGTGAGAGTGAGGGAGAGTGAAGTCAAAACTGATGTGCCAGGTTAAAATGGTTTTCTTGTTTCTTTTTTGTCTGTCAAAATGACAGACAGCATTTGGAATTATCCATCAATGTTTGAAAAAAAACAAAATCTGTAAATGACAGAGAATGTTCGGTTAACACAATCCCTAATTAGGACTGACAGTGTGAGTCAGAGGCTGCCAGTCCAAAGCATCTCCTTTTTGTGTTCCACAGCAGAAATTAAGTCAAGGTTTGAAACAACATGAGTAAGAATTCATTTTTAATTTTGGGTGAACTAATGCTTTAACTGAGAGGTCTATCTCTTTTTCAGTATTAAAAACAAGTGTCTGTAGCTCCTATTTAAGTATTAGGGTGGCTACACACTAGAGCTGACCCTAAGGTTAAAGAATACTGCAAATTCATTTATTTCAAAGAGAGTGGTGTGTCGCAAGGCCGCTCTCTAATATGATCACAATTGGAGTAAAGTTGAACTTTGAAGATTTCAGAGAAATGGGTTGAGCTTTCAGAAATCACATTTATTGTATTCCCACTATGTATCAAACAAAACAGGCTATTTTAAGCATCCCTATAGGTCAAACACTCAGTCACAGATTTCTCTATTGTGTAAGCACCCTTACCTTAGCATTAATATTACACTATCCTTGAATTATAGATCTAAAAAAGTCTGTATCAAAACACACACTGGTTGTAGATGTGGCCTAGCGGTTAACACACATGCTCTATGTTGTGCTATGATTCTCATTTGGGAAAATCTGGTCTGCATTGTGTCCCACTTACCTTTAGCCCCATTATATATCTCTCTCTTCTGAGAGATGGCCTGAGAGATACTTTACCCAATTATGTGAAACTCCAGCGCTTCTAGCTACACAAGCTTGATTTAGTACTAAGGGTGCTGTAGCGGAGAATGGGGTAAACATTCTTCTTCTACTGTCTACTCTACTGTTCTTCTAGCAGTTTGAAAATAATCTTGCTGGGCAAGACATTTGAAGGAAACTCTATTGCCCTCTTGAGTACTGACTGCCACAGTAACGCAAGAACACAGTATACTTATGCACAACGTGACTGCATGCATGCAATGCTTTGGCCAAACATTTGCATCTTCATTTGCGTACTTGCATAGAGCATGTTTCTGGCCTAACACGAGAAGTGACAAAAAGTAACAAATGACAAATAAAGGCGTCTCCTTTAGGAAAAACTTAAAGGGAGTTTCCAAAGCTGTTCCACCAAAAGGTGATCAAATCAAGACTGACAGTGTGCTCCATAGCCATGATTGCCAACAAAGATCTGTTCATGCAGGTATAAATAAATCTGTACAGTGTGTAAAAACACACACACAAAAACAATCACCTCAACAGCCCACACAGGGGTACAGATGGTGCTCGACTCCCGCAGAGCCAATTTGAGTGCGCCCAGTATCAGTTCCATGGAGGTAAAAGATCACAGGAGGGGTTCTGCTTTTCCAAAACGTCCAGTTGCATTAATACCGAGACTTTTTCTGTAAGGCGGACGGCCCTCCCTTGTGGTGACCAGGTCCTCTACTCTCAGATGTGCAGCACTCAGAGCAGTGGCTGGGGAATGGCAGAGTTTTTTGAGCATGTTGACGGGCAAGGAGGATATGAGCTAAGACAGGAGGGTGCAGGGAAACAGCTGACTGACTGACATACACAACATGCACAACATGGGCCATCTTTTGTCAGCCACCACATATGCTAGCCATAGCTAAGAAGAGAGAGACAGACTGAAAGAGAAATATTAAATGTATTGGGACTAAACTTGAGGACTGAACACCATTATGTCTTCTGGTCTGTCAGTGCAATAGCACAATGTGTAGTCTTAGACTAGGCATGTCTGTAGAAACAAGCCATGTAAATGGTGAGTGAGAGCATACACGGTCTGCAAAGAGCAAACCAAACACAACACTGAATTATTCAAACTTCAAACTGATGCGTCTGATGAGCAGATGATACTTAAAAATCGCACTGGCCCAATACTAGGTGAGTGAAGGCACTTAAAACAACCTTAGTGCAAAGTGTTCTGCATGACAATGAGCTGCAGGGCCTTGTATAAATCTACCACATCTGCCTACTCATTGACCCAATGTGCCACTCTTTCGTTAGCGAATTTCCAATTCAAACTTTCCATTTAAATAAAAATAAACAATTGGAATAAGTCATAATTATGTTGAGTCAGTATGTAAATGTGTTCTGCAGTCATCGATATGGCAACCATTCTTTGCCGCTGTGTTCATATTACATGGAGAGCGACCGCATGCTACGTCCAGTAAATGTAATACATCTGGTTTGGGGATAACGACTGCGTACAGCAAAGATCCATATGCGGGAGAAAGCAGGTTTGCATGTTTTTGTGCATTTAAACAATCATTTGGCAAATGACGGTTTGATGACACTTAAGTATGTCCTGTACCAGTCAAGAGTTCATGCAAAATTATGGTGTGTTTCAAATTTCTGACACAATCTCTGACATGGTTCTTGCAAATGAGAAATGGGTGAATGCATTTGCCCGTAAGGCTTGAAAGATTAATTGGACCCACTTGTCTTTAACTACTAGGCTATGTCCTTAGTATTACAATAAGTACATTGCATCAAATGTGGACATTTTTTAATGAAAGTAGTTAAAACAATATAAAGTGGGACCAACACTATCTATTAAGATATAACTCGCATAAAATGGTGGTAAAAGTGGGCAAATAATTTATATTGAGGACTCTTCTTTGTTTTTTAGTGCCAATACACCAAACGGCACAGATACTGTATATAGGCAGTTATGACCAAAACCAGTAGTTTAAACAGGTGGAAAAGTACTTTGGAATTAAGTTACAATATTGAAATCAAAATATACTGTAGGATTGCAAAATATTTGTCAATACAAAATCTTACCAAATACCTTGAAGTATTAAAGAATGTGTAAAAACCCACCCAGTGCGCTTGGTGATGGTGCCCAAGGTCATCGGTTGCTTGATCTGTGCCAGAGGAAGAACAACAATCAAACTGGGTAGTGGGGACAGGCGTGGGTTACCCATGTAGTTGTTAGTGAAGTTGTTGTAAGATTCTTGACTAGTGAGTTTGGCTGTGAAGAAAAGGAAAGGAGTTTATATTAAAATTAACATTATCTAGATTCAAAACTTCAGAACAAAATCCCAAAGCTTACACATCTCTTACAATAATAAAAAAAAGTTGTAAACTCATATAACACTCTTCTATATTTACCCCTGTACTGATTGGCACTAACTAGCTCAACATGCAGCCCTGTCTACTCCAATCTACAGCCTCTTTGAACTTCAGTCACCTTGAAGTTCAGTCACCATACTTGTGTTTAACACATTTTATTTAAATTTACACTTTGAATAAAAAGAGATTATACAGCTTATAGTTCTGGACTTGGATGAGCACACATATTGAGGCCAACTATTAACCATAGCAGGTACATTTTACATGTCAGGGACTACATCTTCTGGTGGAAAGATAGCACTGAATTCATAAAAATAAAAAAAATAGGAGTGTTAAATGAAAATGTTTTGTTATGTAGTAACTTTTTCATTTAAACATATAATTTAGTCATGGCTGAAGGGGTTGCAACACCATTTTTCCTTATTTAACCTTAATCGTTAATTAAATTAACCTTAATTTTGAGGGAAACAAACATAAATGACAAAGGTCTCTATAGCTCACCCCGAATTATCACTTTACATTGGTTGTTTATTGTCAAGTGCCACTTTTTATTCACCAAAAAATTAAGTATTTTTTCAGTTTCATACATACTTCCATGCACTTTTCAAAAAGTAAAAATAACAAACCTTTATAATGTGCATGCTATGCACACTCCACAAACATTGAACAAAAAGTCAAAGTACTGATTATTTTTTTTATTTTTTTAACTCCCTTTCAACATTCAATTTTTTAGACCAACCCAATAATCTCAGCGAACATTTCCTTGTTTCTATTGTAATATCATGGGAGAGAGGGTATTCAGACGGCAGGGGAAATACCTAAGACACAAAACAATGATTATCTGGGGGCAAAAGCGCAGAGAGCATCCGTGCCACAGTGTTGGAGGGGTTTTAGATCATTAGCCAGCCTCTCGGTCTCTCTCTAATACCCAGAAATGCTGTCTTTGTGCTTAACCAAAATGAGGCCATTTAGGTCTCATGGCCCTCGATAAAGGCCGGCTTTGGCTGGAGACATTGCACAAACCCCTGCGCCATTCCACACAGGGCCCAGATCTCAAGGGCCCTTCACATTTCAAAACCACTACACCCCAAGCGCAGCCACCTTTTGTGTGCAAGAGCAGCAGAAAAGAAAAGGAATTTGAACAGGAAGCAGCCTGAAAACCCATAATGGTGCTTCTGATGGACAAAGAAGAGGAGTAGAGGAAGAAAAATCTTAATGAATTTAGCATCTTTCCAAGAAGGACACACTCTCCTGCTCTGCAGTCTTTGCACACTTTTAACCCCCTGTAAATCAAAAACCTGACTCGCATGTAAATACAAACACAAACAGTGTTACACCAGCAAAGCCTAAGTCCTCAAAAAGCAGGCGCCTCGCTTAGATGCTGTTTGGATGTGGTGGATAATGTTAAACTCATCACGGAATGACAAAAACCCAAGTGTGGCAGGCTTGGCTGAAACCCTCAAGAATGGCACGTCCGAGGTAGGCAAGGCGCCTGGCCAGTCAAAACGATACTGCTTATGGTGCCGTCATTTGATTAATGACTCATATGTGATGGCCTGCGCAGTGATACTTGACAAGCCAATGGAAAGAAGATCCATGAATGCAAATCCACAGCCGTCGAAGGACTAACTCCAAGAGGCCGGTCGGGTCACCCTGTCACCTGACCCCTCTGTTCAAGCTCACTCTGAACCATTTGCATTTTCTTCTAATGGCACAGACCTGGGCGTCCTGTCACTGATATCTTGTTTTTCTCGCCCATGCTTTTCTATTTGCATCTAATAAAGCAATGAACACAACCAATCCATCTAGCTATTTGGGTGATTTGCAAGAAAAATAAAAAATAAAAACAAGAGGTACACAAGCAATCCTCAGGCTGTGAGGTTGTGAAGAGAAAGATGTACAGTCTGTTCAATGGGTTATACTGTTTAAAACCTTGGTGTTGATTATTCAGAGACAAAACATTGTTAATACATTGACAAAAAACTTCCAGGAGACAGAAAACTAGAGGTAGATATATCGGTTTTACCGTTTAATCTATACTGACAGTTGTTTTTGGAACTATCGGTTATCTGCAAAAATCTATGGCAATAGTTTTTTCTTAATTCCTTCTTATTTTTCAGTTAGAATAGTTAGCTCTGCAATATAAGAGCAACATTTAGAGGTGAAATAAACAATCACGTTGCAATTTGCTGTCTCTAAATCTTTCATCATTGACAATATCTCTCAACATTTTTATCCTCACTTTAATGCATATTTTGATATTTTTATTAAATAATCAAACATAAGACATAATGGAAATGTCCCCCAACAGTACATACATTGTGTGTAGTGTATATATATCTATATATATATATATATATATATATATATATATATATATATATATATATATATATATATATATATATATATATATATACACACACACACACACACACACACACACACAGTATACAGTATATACATACACACATTTACAAAACTCTTCATCTGGTGAATATATAGGCTATTAAATGATCAATATAGTAAATACTAAAATATAGAGCATTGTAATGGAGCGAAGTCTCCGTCCCTAGTGTGTTTCAAGGTATTTCATTGGCTCTGTACTTGTATTTTGCACAATGACAATAAAGTTGAATCTAATCTAATCTAATTTTATAGTTAAAAGTCCCACATTACAGACCAAATAAAAAAAAAAGCTCTCGTTATGATTGGGATTGTGGTTGACTGATAAACTGCATCTGGGATTTTATTTATTTTGGATTGTTGTAGACTCTATGCATGTGCCCGTCACAGTAAGGAACGTCAATGTTTTTTTTTTTTTTTTTTTTACCTATCGGCCTATTAATCAGCCTTTTCCACCACCTTAGTTATCAGTATCGGCAAAATCATCTTTTGGTTGACCTCTTACAAAAAAAGTATTGGAAATCAAGGGTTGTAGAGCTGGGTATCGAAACAGATTTTCCGTTTTTGATTGATTCCGATTAACAAGCTCTCCATTAGATTTTTATATGATTTTATTCAATTTTAATTCTGCTTAATTTGGGTATATTTCTGTTATAATGTACAATTCAATTCCTATATATTTAGCAGATATACTGTATATATCAACAACTAAAACTGAAGCAAACGTTAAAGTAAGAAAACATCAATCTTGGGATTTTAAGAATTGAACAGGGGTTCGTTCAAATGAAGATCACGATTACTCAGCCTTAATGGATTATGATAACTAAACATGACTTTGGTCATTTAGATAGCACAACCCATTGAATGGACTAACAGTCTACTGCTCACAGTTCTATTAAAACATTTAGCCTTGACTGGCGCCAATGTGAATAACATTCCTAGGGGCAAAATATCACACGACATGCTAAGTGTCAAAGGCTGAGAAATTACTTGGCTTTAGTCCGGTCTGGTGGAGCATCTGCATTCCTAGAAAAATTGTGCTTTCCCAGCTTGGGAATACATTGATATATTCTGTTTCACCAATTCATTTCTTTCATGCTCATCCAGGTTTCCCCAGACATGTTCCTGTAAGAGCGTAGTTCACAGGAGTTTGGGATTAAGACGGGAAGAGGGAGGAGGGAAACTAGGTATGAGTGGAAAGGAAAAGGAACAATGGCGGTACCGCCACACTAAGGGGGAAGGCACTGTCATGTCAAGTCTGCCTGTGCCAATTCCCAGAGCCATCATTATTAAAATACACACTTTCGGAAGAGGAGTCCTAAAAGTGGAAGGGGGGGGAGAAGGAGAGGCCAGAAAAAGCTGGATAAAAGCAATCCCGGTGGACAAAGTGAAAACAAATTAAAGGAACCATTATAAAACACAGATGCTGCAAAGAAAATAAACTTCACAAGATTTACTGTTTTCAGAAGAAATCAGACATTGGTGGAAAAGACATCAGTAGCCATATCTGGTGGACTGCCTTTACCTCTGCTTTTCCAGTATCTGCTAGCTGCTATTTTCAGGATTGCAGTGGGGTCAAGCAAGCCAGCTTATGTGAAAATGGCTTTTTCCAAACCACCAGTGAATGAGAGTGCTTTTAAAGTGACAGCTGAGATTTCCCCCAGCAAAGTTTTTGGGTTTCTGTACATGCTTTTCCTGTAGTACGGCATCCACTTTAATGAGCAGAAACATTATATGAAACTTCCTGACTGTTACCAGACTTTGTGCCGAAAAACTATTTTCACTGCAAGGATGGTAGACCTCAAACTGCACAAAAAAAGTATGTTTTCTATTTGCCTCGCTCCATCTACTGATTTCATTGCAGAAGTTGCCGCCTGATTACAAGCCATTACATCATGACAAAAAATGCATGATCTTACAATTCTGCATAATAGCAAAATAGGTACTTCTCAAAGAAAATGTGAAAGCACTCAGGCATATAATTTATTAAACAAAGTATGTCCAAACGTCCCTCTATGAGACTGTCTGAAATCAGATACAATACTTTACAACATGTCAGCATTTACAACTCATCAGAGGAGCACCTTGGTGACAGTGGGAATCCGCAGTCTTCTTTGGCTCAGATAACAGCCTTACTGAAACCATATGTGAGTGAGATTGTTTGCAGGCAATTGCATGTTAGTGTGTGTGTGTGTGTGTGTGTGTGTGTGTGTGTGTGTGAGGAGGAAGCTGTGGATCTTTCACCTCAGTCAAGCAGACTTCTCAAACAGTGCATGAGATGATGAACAGGAAGGCGTCCGCCAATGCAATCAAGGCACCTCAGCATGTGGCTATGATCAAGAGCACATAATCTGATCATGTCAATTTACTTATTGGTAAGTGGGGACCATATTCTCGGCTCCTAGTCATGAATGTTGGCATGTCATTTTAAACAGAAACCCTAAGCTGGTCTGTCGACAGAAAAGGTACATTTTACTGAATAAAATGGAAATATCTTATTGGTCAGTAAATAAAAAAATACATATAGTTTGGTTAAATAAGGCATATATATATATATATATATATATATATATATATATATATATATATATATATATATATATATATATATATCAAACTCAGTGCCTCTTTGCTTGACATCTTGGGAAAATCAAAAGAAATCAGCCAAGACCTCAGAAAAAATATTGTGGACCTCCACAAGTTTGGTTCATCGTTGGGAGCAATTTCCAAAGGCCTCAAGGTACCACGTTCATCTGTACAAACAATAGTATGCAAGTATAAACACTATGGGACCACACAGCCATCATACTGCTCAGGAAGAAGACACATTCTGTCTCCTAAAGATGAACATAGTTGGTGAAAAAAGTGTAAATCAATCCCAGAACAACAGCCTGGAAACAGGTAGACAAGTTCCAATGCCAAGCCAATGCTGCAAAACCACCAGAAAAAAGTCAGACTACAGTTTGCAAGTACACATGGGGACAAAGATCTTCCTTTTTGGAGATTTTTCCTCTCGTAATGCCCATTGCTATGTTTGGAAGAAAAAGGGTGAGTCTTAAAGCATGGGGGTGGCAGCATCATGTTGTGGGGTGCTTTGCTGCAGGAGGGACTGGTGCACTTAACAAAAATAGATGGCATCATGAGGAAGGAAATTTATGTGGATATATTGAAGCAACATCTCAAGACATTAGCCATGAAGTTAAAGCTCGGACACAAATGGGTCTTCCAAATGGACAATGACCCCAAGCATACATCCAAAGTTTTGGCAAAATGGCTTAAGGACAACAAAGTCAAGGTGTTGCAGTGGCCATCACAAAGCCCTGGCCTCAATCCAATAGCGCAAACCCGCATCTCAGAATAGCATTCTGACTGAAGACTGGTTCAGAATGGTTCGAACAGACAAAGACTATGGTAACTCAGACATCTGCTCTGTACAATTGAGATGAGAAGAATAGCATCTCAGAATGCTATTCTGAGATGTGGGTTGGTGCTGTTTTGGCGCACAAGGGGGACCTACACAATATTAGGCAGACGGTTTTAATGTTGTGGCTGATCAGTGTGTGTGTGTGTGTGTGTGTGTGTGTGTGTGTGTGTGTGTGTGTGAGTGTGTGTGTGTGTGTATATATAACAGAAACCCAAATTTATAAAGGAACCTTCCAAAAATTATGGACACCAAAAATTAACATTTTGTCATCATTTACTCATTTAGTTCCAAACCTGTATGACTTTCTCTCCTCTGCAGAATGGCAGACTCAGTTACCATTCAATTTTATATATAGAAAAAAACAATATTGCCAACATCTCTTTTTGTTTCCCACATTAGAAAGTAAGTCATATGGGTGTGTGACAACATAAGGGTGAGTAAATTATGACAGAATTGTAATATTTTGGTGAACTATCCATTTACTAAGAAATTATATTTTCAAATCAATAAGATCATATTATAATGGCATCTAATTAAGTTAAACAAGGGAAAAAGAATACTTCAAAAGCGGTGCAACTAAACCACAGTGCTGCAGCCGCTGAACGAAAAAGAAATGTATCAGAATTTCCTGCTTGTACCTGTGCCATGGACATGTTAAACAGTATGGACAAATCATGTTTCCTTTAAAACAAAATTTCTAAGCCTCGAAATTAATCAAAATTTCCAAGACCTCAAATGCTCTATTATGTTTCCAAAAACACAAGCCGTAAGCCCACCCTGCCTGGACCTAGGACTATTTTCTAACTCATTAATGTAATTAAAATATCCAGTATCCAACTTCAACATCTACCCTGTGGAACTGCCAAAGCTCATAATTATAACCAACGTCCAATAACAAAGGAGGTTTTGAAATGAAAGAAGGCTGTATTAAATATTATAATCAATGAGTCTACAATAAGAAATGAATGCTAGACATTTCATTACACTGGCAAATATGGCAAATATACTTAATATGGCAAAACATGCACATCCACCAGCTTTAGCCATAAAGTAAGTAATATAATCTATATATTTGCAAACCATAAAATTAAATTGTACAAACGCAAACATGTCACAGTTTTAATTTGCTCAGTGCCGTTTGTGGTTTTAGTTTAAGTTATACATTAAACAGTATTGAAGGAGTTCCCATCTATGTTGAGCACTTATTGGCTTCTTTTCTATTATTTGGTCCAAGTCATCAATTTCAAAATCTTTTTTTTTTTATTATTACATTTGAGTTTTATAATGAAATAAATGAATATGGTGGCACAATTACATTTTTGTCTACAAATCTAATTTCAAACATTTAATCATACGCCTTCAGATCAAAAGATTTTTAAGATAATGAGAAACATTTCAGTCAAGTGTTTCAAAACTTTTGACCGTTAGTGTACATATCCCTTAAAATAACAATTTCTATGATTAGTAGTGTGTGGTACTGCAACTCAAGTCAGGAGATTGACAGGAGATACAGGGTACCGTGGCATTATAGAGTCTAATAACTGATGGCACAAAAGAACCCCCCAAGCGTTTTGAGGCACGTGGCTGGATATATCTGTGGCTAAACTTTCTCTTGAGCTGGCTAAGCTTAGCATAAAGAGGATGTGATGTATTGGCCACCTCCTCTACGCTGTCCAGTTCTATCCCCACCATAGAGCTTGCTTTCCTCACCAGCTTCACCACAAGTCCCAATGCCACCAGCTCCCTAGTTTTCCCAATATTGAGCTGAAGATGATTACTTTTGCACCATCCTATAAAAGTCTCAATCAGATCTCTATACTCATCATCATCTGTAATACAGCCGACAATAGTCATCTGAGAACTTCTGTAAATTACACGTTTCCAAATCAAAGCTGAAATCAGAAGTGTAGAGAGTGAATAAGAATGGTGACAATACAGTTCCCTGTGGTATACCAGTATTGCATGATGTTTACAATTACTGTGCCAGGAGGCAAAACAACTAGTATATGTTATTGGGAGAAACTAAATAAAAACGATCACAAGTCCTATGATTTCCTTTAAAATATAAGTAAAATACATAATATAGAATCTAAAAATATAAGAAAAAGATCAAATATATAATTACATAGTAAAAACTAATATTATAAAATGCCCAGTGAAATAGGAAAAACAACTTGAAAATAATGTAATGTAATTTAATGCTATATAATATAATATATCTACCAGCAAATATAAAAAATACTGAGATAAATTTTGTTCACGGATTGATATTCTCTGGTAAGAGTTGAACGAAAGTTTATAAATAACAAAAATAAAATAAATAACAACAATTAATTTTTAAAGAAAATTATAAAAAGTTTCTAAAATGAAAACAATATTAAAAGATTAATAAATAACATCAAAACAATATTAAAAGATCTTGTCAGGCAAATTATATCAAATCTAAAACAAATGGTGTGTCTTTAAAGCAGAAACCACAGAGGAAACACTGCTGTTTGCTTTTAAGAGGAGGCCATTCATAAAAATTCAGGACAAATTACTGAGCAACTCCAGCCCTTTAGCTGGATTAGATTCATATCAAGACAAAACATTGTGGCATGATTCAGGCCTAAGTATTTTTCCTCTCTCTGTCAGGAGTAGAACAAGGACTGGCGACTTCATCTGAAACTGGACAGTCACAAAAAGCTGAGAACATAGCGCCACACAGAGGCCTTGATTGTTACTGCATTCAGTCAAGCTGCAGAAATACCCAACACTTTGTCACCAGAGTAATAAATCTTTAGGATAGGGAGTCTGAATAGGACAATACATGATGCAGGGCTGTGGTATGTTAAAACAAGAGCAGCGCTTTGATGCCTGGACTGATTGCACAACTGTTGTTTGGTGAGAGGAGCTGAGCTTTATCTTTAATGTCGGAGAAGAGAGCCACAGTGACTTGACTCAAAGTTGCTGTGATGGAATTTAAGTGTGTGTGCAGTGTGTACCACAAACAAGGGGAGGAGGTAGTTTGCGATTACATAGTGTGTTTGCTGGCCCTGCCCGTACAGATCTGCTCATCTGGCTATTTGTACGACACACACACACACACACACACACACACACACACACACACACAGTAAACAAAAAAGATCTATTGATTATAAATGATTCAGCACAGAACAAAGTGAGTGTGACACATGCTTTACCACCACTCTAGTTTACATGAAAGCAAAAACTTTTTGCTATATAGGCACTAAAGCCCTAACAACAAGAATGAACCATTAAATGGAAGATGTAAAATCATTTAATCCCATACTTAATTTGACCTGAACATCAGATATATGACTTGAACACTATACACAAATATACAGTTGGTTTTCAAAAGCCCACTTGTGAAAATTACTCAACTACAAAGGTCTATTTTTTCATTACAAATTATATTATCAGCATAGGAATTTGAGTGAGGTGAATTAAAAAAATAACATGAATGTCAGAATTTCTTAGTATTTATCATGTCTCCCTTTTGCTTTATTGACAGAATGCAGTCGAGCTCCAGAGGTTTGTACAAAACCTGATGATATTATCCCAGCATGATCTGAGAATTTTCCAAAGAGTAATTCAATGGAAGCAAAAAAATCTGATCTTTTGTAAGAAGTTATCAATCCCACAAATTTGCTTATTTAATTAGTGACCAAGAGCTGCAGAGTGCAGAATCTAAAATAGTTCTTATTCATTTTGTCTTAATGTTTCATTGTTTAAACTTTTTAAATCCTAAAACTTAATTTAGCCGTTTAAATGAGATTCTGACATATATACTCCGACATTTGATCTGCACTGTTATGAATATGTTATGAACTAAAACACACAAAAACTTATTTGACACATAAAGCAGAGTATCCGTGGATGTATGATGTGCACATTTGGTCAGCATCATCTTTCACAGCCAGTGTTATTTTTATTTATTTATTTTGTATCTTTTGCTCCAAATTATTGTCAACTGTTCGCCTGTGTATTTGCATTACCATGATGAATAACACAAACAGGCACTTTTACAGATAAAACAAAACCCAAACAAGCAGTAAGATGACTTTTAAATGGCTCAAAAGGAAGTATCCCTTTTTCAACAGTGGATTAACAGTTTCCTGTTGCACCTTTTCGGTTTTTCTTTCAAAACAGTCAATGAACATATGCTAAACGGAATCAAATAAGAAACACTGGGGGAAAAAAATCTTGTTAGCTCAAGCCGATGAGCCACAGCAGTCCATACAACCCAGCACAGGTTAGCATCTGCCATGCAGAAAAAAAAAAATGACGCTTTTACATCGCAATCCGTATCCTCACACAAAGCTGTACAACAAGGCTAGCAAAACCAAATGAAAGAGGTCATAGCGTACAAAACAATGGCACTTGAAAATGCATAAACTTTCACTTTACAGGTTATAAAGACAGATAGGTATCTCCTAAACTTAAAACTAATGAATTAACTCCGTGTTAGCACTGAACAAAGAAGGACTTGTTGAATTATCTAACAATACTATGACCCTCAGGCGAGAGGGGATGTGGCTCCTAAAATAGAAAGAGAAAAAAAATCCTCAATTAAACTGAGAGAGAAGAAAGCCCAATTGTGGTTTCTATTTTTCCAGAGTGCCAGTTTTGAAGGATGTGTACTTCTCTAGTTCCTTCCCTAAATCAATGAGTTGTCACAGGAGACAATCGCAAGCCTATTGTTGTGGCTACTGCGCTGCAGCATTTCTTATCAACCATGTATTTCTGCCACCTTTCACGCTCATGGTCCCAAAATGTAACAAAACAGACGGAAAAGCAAACAGAAAGTGACGCTGATAGCTTTTTGTCTTATTGTGTCTGACAACTAACATTTGTGATAAAGTTTGTGGAAAAGGATTTAATAGTTTAAGAACTACAAAACAATTTTGATGATTTTGTGATGACGCAACATGCGGTTTCCTTGGATGGAAATGAAAAATAAATGTATTTTGGCAGAATATTTTTTGTCATTATATTGTTTAGCAAATAAATGGTGCTGTCTTTGTAAGTTTAATGTGAGAATGGATGCCACATATGGAGTTTAGAACCAACTAAGGTACATATTAGGAGAATTCCTTTTGTTCACTTGAGAGTTTGGAGTGGAAGGTAACATATTATTTAGAGAGATACTTAAGTGACCTTCTACAATGCTATATTCCATCATGTTCATTACGATCGCAAAATTCTGGCCTGTTAATAGTTCCTAGAATATTAAAATCCACAAAAGGAGGTAGATCTTTCATATTTGGCCACTAAACTATGGAAAAGTCTCCCTAACACTGTTCGAGATGCTAACACACACCCTCAGTTTATTTCTAGACTAAAGACTCAAGTATTTAGCCAGGCATACACCTAATTTATCCTTCAGTTCACAATCGGGCTGCTTTAATTAGGTCTGCAGGAACAAGAAACATTGATTGTGATCTATAACTCTGCAATAAATTGAATGGCATCATGGGTTATATTATTGTATTTGATTTCCCGTCTCAACCTCGGGACTCCTATCCTGAGGTCACCAGAACCGGATGGATCCAGCTCCATTCCTGCTTCATGTTGGACTCCACTGCTACGTGTTGCTGTGTGATGATGACTAATAGCCGCCGGTGACAGCCAAACATCACTTCAGTCTATTATGATGGACTTCAGAGGATGAACTGATGCCAACTCTGACCATAAGACATGGGATACTTCATATGCCATTGTCTGAACCTTAGAAGGTAGACCTAACCGAAATTACTGGCCAGGTTGAACTGCAATGCACCTCACTGATCTCTGCCTAAATCACCTCGGTCTATTGATGGACTACACTCTTATAATGGAATACATAGACTATCAATTAATTGTCAACAAAACCCTTCATCAGCCAACTAACAAGGATAATTGCATCTATGTGAACTTCTGCATTAAATTCAGGATGGACTTCAAAGACACATTAGTCATTAATCTTACAGTTCATACAAAATGTTTGTTTAAACACTGACCCTTAACACTTACTTAGTTTAATCATTTTAAACAATGACTTGCACTATACATAAGTAATATTGGCATTATATTCATGATGTTAGCCAGAGGGGAACTGGACCCCACAGTGAGTCTGGTTTCACACAAGGTAAATGTTCTGCATTAACCAACATCTTATTTTGTGTTCCTTGCCACAGTTGCCTTTGGCTTTCTCACTGGGATTATAAATTCCATTATTATTTAATTACTTATTTTTAAACACAATTCACAATTGTACTTTATCAAACTACACAATGATGACTTGATAGATATTATGGTTTCATTTTCTGTTAATGCATGATCTTCTGTAAAGCTGCTTTGAAACGACGTGTGTTCTGAAAGGTGCTATACAAATAAAAATTAATTGATTTGACTAAGTGTGGTCCTCAATGAGCATTTGTAATATACCTGAATGCCAAAAAAGTACTATAGAAATTAAGCAAAACAATTCAATGACTGGTTTGAAAATGAAAAAGTATGTGAATATTTCAGGCATCTTATGTGAGTGGCTCCAGCTCTAAATATGAGCCCATAGGAGAGGCCCTCCGGGACCACGGAAAAGTGCAGACCACTTTGTCTCTCTCCCCCAAACCATTTAATCTTAATTCAAAAGCCACATCCAGCTATCCTCCCATCTTTTGGCTTAAGGAATTATGGAATGATCCTTGAGGTTATAAAATCCGGACAGTCCAAGTTTGGCTCTAAGGCACACCGTCCAGGCTGCTGTTTTTTTAGATTCCTCCATCCTGTTCCCAGCCCAAAAAATATCACCTCGGAACCCTGTTGTCACAGTGGCTCAGCGGGCTGAGGCTGATAGGACTAATTGTTGACAGGTGGTTCTAATTCCCTACTTTGAAAAGTGAGTCTGATTTACAACAGGTCTTTTCAGAGCCACTTTCACAGCTGCTGGTAACCATTCCTACACGAGACGCCATTCATTCCCGCACTGTGATGTCACAGCCTAGCTCGAATCAAAGTGGAAACACCTTTCTTTGAGACAGCACCAAAAAGATGAGTTATGGGTAGAGCTGGCAAACGGCTTATTTTTGCATATAATAATTTCCAAAAATTATTGCATTTTATGGCGATTCATTTTTAGAATTATTTGCAAAAATCACATATATCAATATTTCCTGAACAGCACCCACCAAATAAAGATAATTCAACAATACATTTTTATTATTGCAGACAGGGCTGTCAATCAATTAAATATTTGAATCAAATGTATTACATGATATGCTGATTAATTAATTAATAGCTAATAATCACATATATCAATTAGAGCCTGAGCGATATTGGATTTTTGAGAACGATACCGATTTTAGAGTGAGAAAATTCACAGATTAACGATATAGTGGCCGATATAGTTAATTTGTTAGCCGGAATGAAAAAAGACCTTTTCTATGTTGATTGTTAACCGATTTTGCACCAATATGACTATGCAAACAAAGGTACTCAGAAGGCTGCTTTCTTAAACAAATATTTTTATCAAAGAATATTTGACATTATTATAATACATTGTCAACAAATTCTAGAAATGAACAATGAGAAAATAAACAATAAATAGCTTAATTAACATCAGTACTGTTTAGTATCAGTCAGTTGCTGACCATTTAAATACAGAATAATTAAAAAATAAAATAATTTGAATACTGCCAATACTGTCATTTAGAGGCAGGTTGTAAAACAAGAAGCATTTACACCTGTCAAGTCAAGAGATAAACAGCAGCAGCGGTGTTACACCGTATTCTGCTATACTAGTTCAGGGGAAACTTTCAACAGTGAAAAACCAGACATTTAAATATTACATTTTATATATGCGATGGAATTGTTTGGTTGAAGGGGGTAACAAACTGTGAATCCTGATCAAATCAGTTTGGTGATTACATATTTACTCATTAGCTTCCACTCAGCTGACAAGCTATGAAAGCAGCTATGTGGTTAGCTAGTTAGCTATGAGTTCGTTGTCAGTGAGAATAAAAGACGGACATTGTTTATTTACTTTCCAGCATTGTGTCTCACCAACTAGGTAACGTAGCGTGAAATCAACACTCAACAGACACAATCCACCACTGCACATTACATTATTACGGCAGAAATATTTAAAGAGACATTACAAAAAGTAGCTTCAATTGTTCCGACTGCAGTAAAATTCCTTATTTATTCCTAATTTACGTAGAGGTCAGCAAGCATGTTTAATTGCATTCATATTTTGAAATGTAATTTATTAAGGTATTGACTGCCCTGTCTGCCAGAATAATGTCATGTTGAATTTTCTTCATTTGGGTTGGGTTATTGATATATGTGACGTAATTATTTTGATACAAATTTAAAATTTGATTGACAGCTCTACCAATACCAATTTTGTGACAGTGTGGCTATTGACACACTCTAAACTCTTAATCCCACTCATTTCTAATTAATCACATTAAATGAACAGGTAAAAATAACAGCCCTAGTTATGGGTGAATGCAAGAAGCCAGACAGGATGCTGGAAATATTAAACAGGAAGCACCGCTGGAAGTGAGGTGGCCAGCGCTTCAGCCATAGTGTGGTAAAGCTAGATAGATGACTTCGGGTGACAGAGTAAGCAAGCATCTATTGAACCTTTTGAGGGGCTTTGCAAACACCCTATAGGCAACAAGATTCTCTATAGTCAATATCAGTGTGGCGCATTCAGCATGTACTGATTACATGATGAATGCGCTGAATGGAGTATTGATTAATCAGACCTCTGTTTTGTGGACTGGAGGGTGATGATGGGTAAACAGCATTGACAGGCATGTGAGCTCCTGTGGCAATCAGCACAGAGATGAGAAAAGTGTGTGGGTGTTTATGTACATAACGGTCAGACGTGGTCAGTAAGAGTGTTTGCAGCCAGGGACAGTGTTTGATAAACATCACACAGTATTGTGACAGAGCTCAATGGGTTCAACCACAAGGTCTGTTGGGGTGACTTGATTAACCCCAAATGACTAGGGTGGAATAAACTGACTTACCTAAAGTAGGTAACAAGCCTTCATATAGCAATTAAATGTAAAATAATTGTGTGTGTTTAAGAATAAAGTGTGTTTGTGTTTGCTCACCATGTAGTGGTGATCCAGAAGGGCTATTAGAGAGGCCAGAAATGGGGCTGCATCGGCCGCCCAGTTTGCCGCTCAGCTCCTGTTCAATCTCCTCCAGTCCGGCGCTTTTCTGGAAACGGCTCATACGATTGACCACACGTGGAGACATGTGAGTGCGAGCACACGGCGCGCCGCCGTACGGGTTGATGGGAAAAACATGCGAGGTGCCACGAAGAGTGCTGATGACGACCCAGCGACAGTCATGGCTGAAGCAGATGTCCTGCACCTGGAGTGGTAGGAGAAGAGAGGAATGGATCTAAAAACCTTGCAACTACGGAAAACATTTGTGTTGTGTTGGTTGTGAAACAACTGGATGTACAAACACAACAGCAGTACAAAACATATAGTGCATTAAAACATCATTACAGGACATTGGTTGAGAGTAGGGAATTGGTGTTTTTTAACAACTTTATAACAATGCCTTTATTTTTAGAGGCCTAAGGAATGCAACCTACTTTGTCTTTTCTTCTTGTAACTCATAATTGTAAAAATAAATGTAAAACATACATTTCAAACCAGTGACCACAAAGGGCCTGGCCTTTGTATTTACAAACATCTTACCACACCTTACCACAGCTTAAAACACATACTGTGTATTCTAAAGGAAAAAGTATACTTTGATTGTCTGCGTTGCTGATCGATCTGTGCACAGTATGCATGATACAACTTTTGTCATCAGCAGTCTGCATGGGCTGTCCGCGTGCTGCACAGATTTCCTAGATACGCAGGCAGCCTTTGTGCATCTGCCTGCGATAGATTGTACTAAAAGAGGATGTGTCTCAATCAGCTCCCTAGTTCAGTAGTCAAGTCACTGATCAGGGAGGCGGCCATTTCTAGCACTCAATCATGACATTTTTGGAGTGCACTGAAACGTACACTCCTTAAAAATTCCTAGAATTCACCTAGTGTTCCTTTACCAGAAATGCTGTCATGTCTTCTGAAGTCTTTCAAGTCAGTCATTTATCTTTCATAATATCACTGTACATTTTAATATCTACAACAAAAATGCACAACAGTGTCATTTATACAGCGATGGTGTTGATGAAAACCAGCTGTTTTTTAATGCGCAAGTTCATAATCGTGTCGCAGGTGATTGAGTCATAAGTGTCCCAATGTTCAGTGGATGAACACCCTTGCCATTGCCAATATTCGTGTTTACAATATACTGATTTATGACATATGGAGCTAGGGAGCTGATCGAGACAGACACAGAGTATCACAAAGCAGTCGTAATGTGAATGAGTTGAACGTGTTCGCAATCGCTCGTGGTCAAGAGAGAATACGTTGAACGGCAACACGGTCGACCATGTGTGATTCAATCTGGAACGCAGAAAAATTATTTTAAAATGTATACCCGGGCCTTTAAGTAGCATAAACATAGTATGCAATCTTGTGATCTGCTGTCACTGGCCTTTGTCCCCATTAATTAAACTGATCAAAATGGGTGTTGTCAATTCCCACTTTTTCGACACCTCACATCTTGAGAGTTGTATTTTTAAGTTGCTGTTAAATTAAGAATGACTTTCAAAGACCCAAGCGTTTTGTTCTGTTCTTTTTTCAACTAATTTTCAACACAGGAATGTTTCCTTTGTGAACGCCTCCTAACAGCTCTCTGGATGAGATGGCTGGAGAGATGGATGGACATTTCCTCAAGAAGTGGCCTAGATTACTAAAAAAACAAGGAGATAAACCACATAAAATGTCCTAAACACATGTCTCTAGAAAACATACTCTTGGCCTTACCATACGGCACTAGGCCATCAGAGAAAGGTACACCTAATGGCTTTTTTACAGCACTTTTTAATGGATAGTCATCAGCTACTGGAATGCGGCTGTCTGGAGATCTATCTGATTCTAGGCCATTCTGCATTATCTGTCTCAGATCAGTTTTATGGTGAACACGCCAATTCAGAGATGAGCGATGACTCAAGATCAGTGACCAATTCCTGCTCAGAGGTGATGTCATTACATAGTTTGTTTGTTTTTTCTCATATAGCGGCTGATCCACTGTTATCAGCGAAATAGATGCAGAAATGCGATTCATCAGGTGACCAAAAAGAGGAGTGTAAATTGAATTTTCGATTGAGTTAAAAGGATGGTTCGCAAGACAATTTTGATTCTGTCATGATTTACTCATCCCGTATAACTTTCTCTCTTATGCAGAACTCAGAAGATGTTTTAATGAATATCGTAGTCCAACTTTCCAATAGAGTGGATGTTGACTGCAACTTTAAAGCTCATAAAAAGGACTAAAAAGTATCAAAAATAGTCTAGTCTAGTTTTAAAGTGAGCCAATATCAACAGCCATTGTACTCAAATGATTGGACCGGTGTATTCATTAAACCATCTCTTTCATATTCTGCATAAGAAAAAAAAGTTGTGTTTCAATCAACATAAGGTTGAGTACAACATGACAATTTTCATTTTTGAGTGAACTATCCCTTTCATTACACACAGGAGAGGGAACACATCAAATGAGCTGTTTAGTCAGTCATGTGGTGCTCAAAACAGCTAAATCTGTGTATGGCTTCAGGCAATGTCGGCCATCAGTGGTGGCTTATTTACCTTCATGCACAGTAAGGTCAGTCCTGAGAGCGGACTGGTAGTCAGAACAAGCACAGTCAGCCAGTCAGCCAGCCAGCCAGCCAGATAAATCCGGGTGCTTGTGTCCGCCCACAAGGCATTATCACTCCTTTTATTTGTTCAGCTCAAGATAAACAATCTTGGAGGGTGCTTGCTTTCTGCAATTTGTGCTGTTTACAATGCCAGATCAAAGCCAACGCATGGCCAGGCAGCAAACCTGGCATGAGTCGGTGACACATTAACCAATTTCTCATCTCAGCAGAGCTGCAGGCCAACCGGCCCCTGTGCTCACAGAGGAGGGGAAAATGAGAATGTTTTACACACACGGTTCCAGCTCCCTGCCATGCCTGGAGGTGCAGGCTAAGGTTATCACACCTTCACAATAAGGAGAAGGAGCTAGGAGAACTTAAACATCAGCCAAAGGCCTGTAATTGTGCATTTTGTGACCCGGCACAGAGTGCACTTGAAGGGTAAAGGGACAAAGCAATATATCAAAAAAGAAAAGCTATAAACCTTCTCAAATAGCCATTATATAGAAAGGGCAATACAAGTTAAAAACTACAAGTCTTCCTTATAGACATAACACCTGACTTTGCTCTCAGAGGGCAAATAAAATATGGCTAAAGTTTTTATTGCAGTGTTGTGTTAATATTTGTAATGTAAAAAGGATTTACATTGGAGAAAATATGTCTAGCATGCATATAGAGATCAGACAGAATGTGTCAGTGCATATGTGAGAATGTGAGTTCTATGAACTAGAGCAGAGATTGGGTTTGTGTGCATATCCAAACATGACACAAGCCGAGTAAGTAAGGGTCTAGGCCCTTTTGGGATTAATATTAGTTCTACTTAAGCAAATAAAACCTTACTATTTGCCAGCTAGAGAAAATATTTGGGGGGAACAGCTGCAAGACAAAATGGATGAAACAGCATTTAGGAGAGAGGAAACATAAATCACTGCAGTTATTTTCTAAACTGATTTGTGCAATAACCTAATAGATCATAAAAGTGGGGGTCTTGGTAGCTCAGCAAGTATTGACACTGGCTACCACGCCTGGAGTCACTAGTTCGAATCCAGGGCATGCTGAGTGACTCCAGCCATGTCTTCTAAGCAACCAAATTGGCCCGGTTGCTAGGGAGGGTAGAGTCACATGGGGTAACCTCCTCGCGGTTGCTATAATGTGGTGAGTTGTGCGTGGATTCCGCAGAGAATAGCGTGAAGACTCCACACGCGCTGTCTCCACGGTAACGCACTCAACAAGCCACGTGATAAGGTGTGCAGGTTGATGGTCTCAGATACGGAGGCAAATGAGATTCATCCTCCGCCACCCGGATTGAGGCGAGTCACTACGGCACCACGAGGACTTGGAGCGCATTGGGAATTGGGCATTCCAAATTGGGGAGAAAAAGGGGAGGGGAAAATGTTTTTATCATAAAGTACATAAAACTTTAAAGCACACAGATAGATTACCAAGCCTTGGCAGTCGCTACTGATCAAATCGTGTCCATAGATGTCCCCTTAAACTATTTAAACTGAAAATGTTACAAAAATGTATAATTTAAAAACCATGTACATTTAATAGTCTTCTACACACTTTTGAAGATGTTTTGAAAACTACAAAGTGAAAAAGAAAAAAAAAAAACAGAAGTTGTAGTTGATATGAAATGTCACAGAGTGATGGCTGGGTCCTGATTTGTGACGTGCTATATTTCTTCTAAATCTATTTTAACCAATATTTTGCTAATTCTTTTATAATTTTGTGTATACCGTTTTTATGACTTTACATTAATTGAGAGACCACATCCATAAATATTTGTACTTTAACAATGTTTTAAAATGTCATTTCATTTTTTATTATACATTTGTAACATATCTACTTAAAAATACACTCACTGAGCACTTTAAAAGGAACACCTGTGCACCTACTTATTCATACGATTATCTAATCAGGCAATCGTGTGGCAGCAGTGCAGTGCATAAAATCATGCAGATATGGGTCAGGAGCTTCAGTTAATATTAACATTAACCATCAGAATGGACAAAAAATGTGATCTCCGTTATTTCAGAAGTCCAATTCTGTATCAAATATACTTTAAAGGGATATTTCACCAAACTCACCCTCATACCATCCCGTCTTTCTTCTGCTGAACACAAACAAAGATTTCTTGAAGAATTTCTCAGCTCTGCTGGTCCTCACAATCCAAGTGAATGGGTACCAAAACTTTGAAGCTCCAAAAGCACATAAAGGCAGCATAAAAGTAATCCATGTCTTCAGAAGCAATATGATAGGTGTGGATGAGAAACAGATCAATATCTAAGTAATTTTTTACTATCAAATTCCACTTTCAATTTCTTCTTTTGTTTTGGCAATTCACATTCTTCGCGCATATCACCACCTACTGGGCAGGGAGGATAATTTATAGGTAAAAAAGGACTTCAATATTTATCGGTTTCTCTCCCACTCCTATCATATTGTTTCTGAAGAAATAGATTTAAACATTGGAGACTTATGGATTACTTTTATGCTGCCTTTTACATGCTTTTTGTAGCTTCAAAATGTTGGTACTCATTTGCTGCATCTGACACCACATACTGTCTCAGCATGTACTGTATTTGATGGATGTATTTATCTGCCGTCAAAACAGTACATTCTTTAAGGTATGCATGAGTGTAGTATAAATAGATTTCGGATATACTTTATCCAGCGACTTTGGCATTTTCTCGTGACCTGAATATATGACGTAATAACAAAAGCTGCAAAACTATCTGCTTTGGTTTTGTTAAACTAGCACCATTTAAGAACAAGGAACAATTATCTTGGTAAATATAGCACTTACAGTTGAGAAGAGGCATCCGCCTCGCGATTCACAGCAGTTCCTTTAAATCCAGTGTTTTGAACTTGATGTCGCCTCAGCTCCCGAGAGATTATGGGATCGTTAAGTGTCCAGTTGATCCACACTTCAGAATCTTGCCGCAAATAATAGGTCATCGGGGTATTTATCGCTTACTGCTTCAAGAATACTGTGGATTCGGACATACTACACTACTGGCATACTGTTTTTGGCATACTATATAATAGGGAAGTATGGATATTCGGACACAGCAATTCACTTGCATTGTGAGGACCTACAGAGCTGAGATATTCTTCTAAAAATCTGTGTTCTGCAGAAGAAAGTAAGTCAAACACATAATTTTTCATTTTGGGGTGAACTATCCCTTTAAAATGATTCTGGACTTATAATTCATGAAGCTGTGCTGGATGGAGGCTCTTCTGTCCTTCCAACAGCCTATTTACAGGAATTCAAAAGAGAGTGGTGCAAAGATGCAGGATGTTGTACTATAGTGACCCTCTGGGAATGTCCTCTGGCCACGACCTCATAGCCTAAGATATCAAAGGTGTTGCAGGCCCCAAGCTTGACCCTGAGGTGTAACAGTAAAAGCTCTGGTCAGGAACACAATCTAAGCTTTCACCAGCTGTCTGAGGTATTTTTAGCAACTTTTGAGAAAACTTTTTTTTTTTTGCAGTCTTGGTGATTGAAAACACATTGGCAAGACTAATAGTTTCAGGTCTTCGGATACCAGAGTGTTGAAAACTAAACGTGGGAGCCACAGGGGAGGAAGTTTTTGAATAAGCAAAGACTAACTGCTGAGAGCACAAATATTTAATGTGGGTGCACAATTGTGTTTTGTACTCGGGGCAAAAGTTCTCCAGGTACAAAAAATGCATGTGCTGTGACAATGGAAATCTCTGATGCTCTTAACCTGGCGAAGAGTTGAACAGTAACTAGATCTTCAAATTACCACAAAAGAAAAGCATGTTAACGGACACTAAAAAAACAAACAAACGGAAAACAATTTTGTTTACTGAAATAAAGCTGAAAAACTGAAAGAAAAATAAAACTACATTTGTTTGACTCCAAAACTAAATAAAAAATAAAACTGACCAGAAATTGTGTGTGTTTTTTAAATACACAGTAGATTACAGTATGTGAAACCTTTACAACCGGTCTTCACTAAACATGACAATGCTACAACAGTAGACAGCGATAACACTGGACACTCTTTAAGAAATTTAACACCGTTAAACAGATTTAAATGGAATCAGTTATAACAATAACTTTGGCAGCCAAAAAAAAAAAAAAAAAAAATGAAAGAACTAAAACTCAACTAAAACTAACAATCAAAAAGTGAAAACTAAATTGAAATGCTCACACTGAAAATAGAAAAGGTTAAATTAGAAAATCTAAAATCTAATAACCCTACACACATTGCACTACACACTTCAAAAGAGCCAGAAACATTACAGACAGCAGTGTCGTCTTCTGCTGTGTGTGAGCTCAGTGGTACCAAGACTTATTACTTTTGACAGTATTTAGATAACACACAGGGATTCACAGACGATGAAAAGCATGTTCATATTGCGCATTTCCAGAGACGTATAAGCACAAGATACCCTAAACAGCTGTGGGTGGCCCAAAAAGGCTTTAAATGATTATGCTAATGATTAAAAGAGTCTGGAAAGGAAATATTTCATCTCAATAACTCCCCTGAAAATAGCGTGAGTGTACATAAGCATGTGTGTGTGAGCGAGGGATGGGAAGGGGAGCTTTGAAGTTTGACTTAATATCCCACACTGACCATGTATTATTTGAACGCAAGGCAGTTCTTTTTGTTGTTGAAAAATCCTGCATTTTGAGGACACAAGTTTATGTGTCAGAGTTTGTGCATGCATTCTAAAGTTAGAGGATGAAAAAAATGCTTAAACACAAATCACAAAGGAATAGCTTTTATGTAAATGTGTGTGCGTGCGTGTGTGTGCACTTGTGGGTAGTTGACACATAACGTGTTCATGGTTTTATCAAGATTTTAGATTCAAATTTATATGAATGTATAAAGGAAAGTGTTTACCTTAGGTCATGTACTGTAGCTCATCTAAAATATTCAACATTGTTAAAAAAAATTGCCTTCACTGGTTAATTTTAAAGGGGTCATGAAGAGCAATTTTTTTTCATTTAATTATCTTCACTGAGGTCCAATGATAATGTTATAAAAGTCACGTTTTTTGCACTAAAACAGTCACAATTTATTAATATGATCATATTGATTCAATATGAATATTTCCACCCTGTTTTTGGCCCTCTGTCTGAAACGCTTTGTTTTGGCCTAAGCACCTCCTTAAAACTTCAACGTAAACACCCACTGTTTTAATACATCATGTAACCCCTCAAATTCAACTCAATTGGAAGAGAATGTACCTCAACATTATAAAACAAATTTATAGATAACTTAGATCCAACAAATTGCATCTGAATATATTAAACTGTTCATCTCAAGATCCATGCCATCACAAGCTGAAAAAACTAGAAGCATATACATACAAAATCATCCAGCACTGAGGCACACATCGATAAAAACACATCAAAATGGTCACAGACGTCCATCTTAGAACATTTTTACATACACTGACGAGCCAACACATTATGACCACTCACAGGTGAAGAGAATAAAGTTGATCATCTCCTAACAAGGCCACAGAGAATTGCCTCAGAGTTGTAACTTGACACTACATCTACCGCAAGTGGCGAGATACATGGCAGCGGTCAAAGAGTCTACGTAGTTCATGTTTATATACACAATAATTAAAAATAGTCCAGATGGGTCTCCTTAAGTGTTATGTTAGGAATAGTTAGCCACACAAGGCCACCTCTCTTGAACTGGGCACCAGTGGTCGGGGGTAAGGGTGTGATGACGCCTGTTGTGGAACGTGTAAATACAAATGAGCATTGTTTCATGATGTCACAAACAGACAGATTTCAAAACAAGACGTTTCAGCAGAGTGGCAACTATAAATGCTCTTTTTAGACATGGGAGGAAGTTTTGAGTTCTAAAATATACAGAATGTTTTTATAGTACAGTTACTTCTTGTGTCTAGGTATCAATAAAAAAAAGTATTCTCAATTTCATGAACCCTTTAAAATTATCCTGCAGAGTTAAAAATAAAAAAACACAAATTTTCCATGTAGTCTGAATTAATATGTAGTTATAAAAAACTGCATGAATAATAATTTTGTTTAAATTCGTTTTTTATATATTTTTTATATAACACGTCACACTGCACGCAGGATATGTCAACAACCAAACATATTTCATTTTAACTACCCGTGTGTACACATACTATTCTTACCTTAGCCTCGGTCTCTCCTCTGTGAAGGGTGTACAGATGATGAACTGCACTTTGGGAAGAAGCCCATGGGTGAGTCAAGATTTGAAAAACGTGAAAGTCATGGCCGAGAGTGTCTGCAGTCACCAGCAGCATACCTGCACATCAGAGAAGAAAAATCCGTCATTATTCAATTCACCATAGGGGTTTTGTGGAGACCTTAACTGAATTGAAATATAACAGATTTTAAGATCTAGTGCATGCTTACACAAAAACCATTGAAATATTGCGCAGGCGGACACAAAATGTTATTGTCGTGAATAGTGCCTAAATGTTGAACTAAGGAATTTACCATTAGAGGACTAGTATTGTGATCAAAATCAATTAAATTTGCAGACTGGATGGAGCAGTGGTGTTCATGTGGCCAACATAAGCTCGAATCTTGCTTCCGTCTTTTCTATCATGGAGCCAAAAACTAAAAGCATCCAGTGAGCAGCAGTTCTGTGGACAGAAACACCTTGTTGATGAGAGAGGTCAACTGAGCATGGCCAGAATTGTTCAAGCTGACAGAAACAGTACACTAACTCACTCTGTACAATTGTAGTGAGCAAAATACCATCTCATAATACACAACACGTTAAAGGCTTGAGTCGGATGGGGTGCGACAGCAGAAGATCACGTCTGGCACATTGTTAGGACATTGGTGTTCCTAATAAAGTGCTCAGTGAATGTATACTGTTTGCTACAATGTTTAACTTGCTTCATGAGAAACAATTCTGGGCTTAAACCAGACCGAGAAGAACATCCAGTAAAAAAAAAAAGATGGCACCCAGACTGCTTTTCATGAGACACGTTTACATGGTTGTAAAGGGCAATGGTGTTCCATAGCCCATCCACTGCAATTTGTGTTCTAGAATTAAATGCATGCCAAGATCATCCTCCAACTGTCAGGGCCAAAGAATATGTGGATCTGTTTTAAACACAACCGCATGAGAACCCAAGTGGAACCTCTGATGACAGAGCCTCTCATTTTCCTAGTTTTATTTGAAGTTAGTGAAACTACAAAAAGTATAAGCTCTTACTGTAAACAACACACTTACTAAACCACACCAGAAAAAAAACAAAAAAACTAAAACTAACCTTCATGAAAATGCAAATCCGCATACAACTCATTCCTAAAAGCGGTGTGACAGCTCGCAGGCTATTTTTTCATACACATGAAAGTCAGGTCACCACTGCTTTGAAAACTTTCTCCAAGACTGAGATTTATAGGGATAGTTCACCCAAACATGACAGTTCTGTCATCATTTTCTCACCATCGTGTTGTTCCAAACCTGTATGACTTTCTTCCCTCTATGGAATACAATGGGAGATGTTAAGCAGAATGTTAGCCTTGGTCACCATTCATTTTCTTTTATAGAAAAAAAAAGACTGAAAGTGAATGGTGACTGAGGCTAACATTCTTCCTAACATCTCCTTATGGATTCCATTTAAAAGATTGATGGAAGGAATATGGGTTTGCAAAACTATGAGGGTTAGAACATGATGACAAAATCTCCATTTTTGGGTGAACTATTACTTTATGAAGGATTTAGCTTCTGCTTCTCAAACGTACTGCTGCTATTACATGCCAATAACTAGAGATTTTCCAATGCTGAATCTAACGCTAAGATGACATAGGGGTTTAATTTGTGGCAAGTCTTTATTGGGTGGTCTGACATGCAAAAAAAAGGACAACAATGGAATAGAGGAAGTTGCAGATGAGCTCATCCACTATATTTTTGCCCACATGGTATTTTTGTTTTCACACTTAGAAATATAATCTGCTTTAGGTGTGGCTTTGCCGTCTCATTGAGCGGTAAGGAAGCAAAGGAAGACAGACTGCGGCAGCGAAGGAAGGGTCACGCTGCGATTGCGCCTATGAAAAAGAAAAACAGAGTCGGCCAGTGAATTAGACAGTGGTTAGCTATTTATGCAGTATCAGAAGACTAAACCAAGTTACGGCCTGGCCATAAACTAACCCACGCCCCAAATGAGGTGCCAAGCCACAAGAAGCATTTGCGTCAACTGGGAATACATGGAAAAGAGTGCCTTCTAATTATAGAGGCTACAAACGGAAGCGAAGAGTGATTAGGAGTTTAGGCGCTGCGGTATGTTTATCTGGGAGCTTCCTCTCCCTTACCCCGCCACCCTGCCGCTCGCTCATGCTCACCCTGGCTTTGACAGATGAGGCTTGGCCAGCTTGTAGGGACACAAGTTTGCTGATGGTACACACTGTTCTCCAAAAGTCAGTGGAAACCCAGCACTGGGGCTTTTGTGGCCTTGTTGAAATACAGAGCCTCGTGGAGAGGCGTCAGTTGGTTAGGCTGTGGGAAGCTAAATTAAAAAGGAGCGCTTCTCCATGCTGGTAAGCTGCCACAAAATTTCAGGAACCTAAGATGTTTAAGCAATCTCTGACATATCCAATTTATATAACCTTGCCAAAGTGGTTACTGAATTAATCCAGAGGCTATTTAGCAGAGACATGACAATTCTATTATAAATAACAGGAAAATTTGGATAGCCCAAAGGTCAACGGATATAGAGAGGAAATCCCACCGTACAGGAGTACATCTGTAAAAGAGCCAATCAACTTTTAGATACAGACATCTCCGTCAATCAACTCATGAACGAGCATGCACATTAGTTATACAAATTGCATTTTTTAGCATAATCTGAGATAAAGCACCACAATTTATGATAACAGTGCTGTCAGATTTTACTGCTGATTTGAAATATGTTTTTTGATCATAATCTTGGACAACCGTTTTGGAGATTTCTGTCTTTCCCCAAGTAGATGGGAGCTGCACATGTATGCCGCTTGTTTACATAGACAAATAGCTGCTGATGGCATTCCAAAGATGGCTACAGAGTGGACTGACTTGATAAAAAGACTGTCATGTCTATCTCAAAATGAACCAAGAAGAGTTATTGTGTTATGTAATGTACTAAGGCTCCTGAGACTTAAATCAGGCAGTGCAGTTTGTGACTGGTGACTCATATGACAAAGTATAGTTAACGTTAGGTCAATACATGATGGGATTTGTTGTAAATTGTGGTGAATTTTATAAATATATATAAAAAGAATGAATTAAATATCAAATGTCTTGTTTGTTTGTTTAGAATGTTTACTTAATATTTAATTAAGACCAATTATTGAATTGCATTTATGCCTTAAAATTATTTGAAAAGTCAATAAATAGTGTAAAAATGAAAGAAACTAAAATGTATTATATTTGTTGTTATATCTGCTTTTTTGAAATCTGAAATGATCTCATCATTTGGCAACAGACTGCTGATGGCAGTAAAAGCAGTACAAATTTCACTTCTTTTTTCAAAATATTTCTTCATCATAAGTAAGAATCTTTAATGGAATCCTTAATGGAACTGTTAAGAATGGTTAAATTCTTTAAGATTCTGATTCCTAATCATATGAGCCTCATAGCTACCATGGCTTCTCTTTTCATTCTTTCTTGCTGTGTTTTGTTGTTTTCACATTAATAAGTCTTTACACATAAATTATCTACTAAATCCCATCAAAGCAACAGCCATGTTTTATTTAAAATGTGTCCAAGTCATTCTGCCTGACCAACTCTAATGATCTCAGCAGCCCAACAAGCGCTGAGGCCTCCAACTTGGCAAAGTCAGAGAACTGAAACAAAAGAATCTCGTTGAAATTAACAACACTTGCCTAAGACCTTTGAAAAAAAAGAGGAAACCTCAAATTATAAACATGTGGATAAACCTTAAAAGGAGGACTCTGGGAATTGGTGCACTCTAATAGCACAGAGACGAACTCTGCACAATTTCCGAAGAAAAAAGAACAAATAAACATAACAATCACTGAGCTTTGTCTTTGCGGTTGCCTGCATTAGTTGTAAAAGCACGACCCTGTGAGTAAATGCCTACGTATATGCGTGTATTTGTGGTCCTATGTGATTCCACTGGATGGCCTCTCTCGTCATGCTGCACTTATGGAGGTGTTTATGAAAGCTGTGGAACACACACACATAGGGTTGCACATCTCACATCAAAGCCACCCACTCAAGCCTGGAGTAAGCAACACTCACTTAGTCCAGAGGCCACCCTCACTCCAGCCATCAGATAACAGTACTAAGGAGAGGAGGAGACCAGCATGGGTCAACATTCAGTCAATAACTTGTTAATCTTTTACAGACTACTTCTAAAAGCTAGGCTGTTTGATCCCAACCTGGAGGCGGCTTTTGAGAGTATGTGTGTGTGGAGCCGAGGATGGGGTGACGGATTGGGGCCTGGCACGGTGACTGCACAGTGTTTCGCGGTGAGCAAGGCAGATGTAATACCGTCTCCACTTTCCATTCCTCCGGGCTGCAGGGATGACTGCTGCGGATTCCAGTGAGGCTCGCAAGCACATCACACAGCGTTGTGTGGCTACGGATACTGTTTATCTAGGCACATTGGTACCAAGGATATGCTCTTTAAACATGGCACACTGCTCCTGTGGGCATGCTGGCTTGGAGAGGCACTCAGCACTCTTAGCTACGAAACCACATCCACAATTCAATTGAGAGCTTTGAGGAAGGGAGGGGAAAAAACTAAGTGGGAGGAGGAAAAAGGGTGCCCACGGTTCATTTGATCCACATTCAAGTGTAACGAAGGAGAATGTTTATGTATTTGCTTTACAGCCAAACCACCTGTAAGCGCTTGAATATTAATAGATCATAAAGGCCTTTTCTCGGCAGGAGGCAATCATTACTTTCATACAACACTTCAACGAAATTTGGCTTCTAGAGAATCAGTGTAACCAAGGTGACAATGAGGTCATGTCTATTAAGGATGGCAGTGTAGGTTATCGTTAGGCCCGTACTAAATTGAAACTTTTTCACGTTTTACGTGATTATTTGTGGGGGGAAAACTGTGGCATGGATATAAATATGGTAAAATGTGTTGAACAGTAATTTGAGTACCTAACCCTAATTGGTACTTTGTTTAGCAGATTCTGTACAGGTCTTGTTAGGGGTTCTTGCAAGCATCACAATTACTATTGCTCATACATAAGATTAAGGGGTTTTAAAACTAATTCAGCTGTAAATTACACAGCTTGTTGAGGAGAGGTGTGCAATTTATGATTGATCAGAATAATGATTTTTGTCTTGCACAGGAAAAGCTGTCTCGAGGATTGACCCAGGCCATATCTAGGGACGAAAATAATTGACTTGGATCCCAGTAAGGAATCACCTAGCAACCACCCAGATCACCATACCAACCACTTTGCAACACCCTAGCAATGCACTAAAAACAATCCTGAACAGCCTAGCACCCAATCTTGTTATCACCTACCACTTTCTAGAAAATTCTATGCAGGCCTGAAATCATTCCGGTAGGTTCTCACTATCCGCGTTTCCACTATCATGCAAAATGTGGGCGTGGGCCAGTTGCGTTCCCACTGTTGCTTCCTGGGCTTCATCATGCCTCCTCAGGCTTCTTCAGGACCAAAGGCCAAGTGCCCTGGTCTGCCGATTACCCTTGGGCCACAGAAGTCCAACTGGGCGGGGTGTGTGATGTTGGCACTAGGGCTGCGTATACAGGGCATGTTTTAGGGCAACACTGCAGGACTATTGGCCCAATGGAGGGAATGCAGATCGATTTTGGTCTCTTGGCTCGAGGTCCGAGGCTATTGGCCCCAGCTTAACAGTTGATAGCCCTGGCTCGCAGCGGCCCAATGGTGGAATATCAGCTATTGTGGATCTGCCTAAGGGCACAAAATGCAACTGAAGTTTGACAGCAGAACAAATCTATTTTACGCTCAGTGGTGGAAAAGTGCAATCTCCTTTAAAAGCTTAGTCAGTCTAAAAAAGGCCTTTGTGTGATTTTTTTAAAAGCCTAAAATAAATTAGTTAAACCGCAATCTCTAGATAAGAGTCTGTCTGTAGACAATAGAAGTATGGAAAGAGAGTAATCCTTTCTCAGGAAACAGACAGTCACTATAATCTCTATCCATTTCAGTGCAAGCATCTATTTTACAGCATTCTGTTAACTAATTAATCCTCTGAAACATTTACCACAGCAAATAAGATTTCACAATTCTTCATGCTGTGCTTCAATGTTCATGCTGTTAATTTGAGAGATGAGCTTACAATTATCTTAGGACAATGGATGATTCATCATAGCTGAGATGCTTGGAAACAAATGTTTAGTGGAGGTTAGAGCAAACCAGCTCAGCAAACTAACACAACTGCTAAAAAGCCACTGAGTGTAAAGGCATAAAACTGTCAGCAAATACATGGTCCACAAAAACAATCTTTCCTACAAAAACAAGCTTGAAACTAGTTTTTGAACAAAAGAAGGAACTCTAGTCAGGTCAAGAGTCTGTGAAGAGGAATGGAAGGGGGGAGACCAGGGAGGATGTTTCCATTGAAGCCTTGAAACCAAAGCGCCTGACCAATGTTTTACAGCTACAGACTTAGGTACTGATATCCCAAGACACTGGTTTTACCACCTTTTGGAAACTTCATTAAAAAACAGCCTAGAGCAGGCTTTTCATTTTCTTGTAATAACAGTTAATATGTCTGGAATTTAACATTTTCAACACACTGAATTGCCTCTGCTGGTTCTTTGTGGTGACAAGGTTGTTGATAAAAGGATGAATTATACACATTCACACAGATATACACATTTAAGTTATATTAAGATATCAAATTAATTTATACCTTCCATCATGTATTGTCTGTTAGTTATCATGCTACTACCTACAATGTAGGTCTTGGTCAAAACCTCTACTTAATGTCAACTCTTAAGCTTAGCTCAGAGAAAATTTAAATGTTAGGGATATACATTTTTAAACGAGATAAATAAATATTAATATCGTGTTAATGAATGAACATATGAATTAAAAAATGTGTGCAGCATCATTTAAGAAAATAAAAAATACATACATGCCTAACAACAAATTTTGCATAACAATGCACACACACACACACACACAAAAGTGTCAGGGAATTGATTAGAGCAGGGATTTTAACAGCTATTGTGTACTATTTTTTTTATTGCTGTACAAAAGTATTTTAAAGATAATCACACAAAAAAGTACTTTATATATTAAAAGTATATACAGTATATGCACATTATCAGATTTCATAATGCCAGTATAATAGAGCTCATGCTCCAGGCAAATTCCACTAATGTCCCACTCTTCGCTAGCAATATGCATTAACAGGCGACATCTTAGCCTGGACCCTTAATCCCTCGTGATTGTCCAACTGTGCTTAGGCATGCCGCGGAATGGAATTTGATACACAGCCAAAGTCCCATTTAAAACACACAGATTTGTGTGTGCATCTTACCAAATTACACAGATTCTAAACCCCACAAACAAGCAGAGGACTTCGGATCCATCCTTAATTGCTACCTCTGTGTGAAGACATACTTATTTCATAGTTAATTAATTCTCAAGAAACAGTTTTTTTGGGAGTTTTAAAAGCTACACAGTGTAAATTTTGGCCCTCTTGCGGTTGAAGCATAAAACTGCAAGTTACTTGCGGAGGAACATTTTACATGAGTTGAGATTCGGTAATGCTCTTCTGCGCAGATGAATCTCATGGTTTGAGGCTTTCTTTAAAAATTCATAACCGATATATTACTTTGAGGAAGATAAACAAAACTCTTAATTATATTTCAACACTTTAAGCTCTAAGGCTGTATTAAAGATTTCCTGTTTCAGTGGCTTACCCAATATTAAAGGATTATAACACTGCAAAAAAAAAAAAAAAAAAATCTCCAAGTGTCCAAAAGCCTCTCCAAACAAATAAAACATAATAAAAGTACATAAGAACTTATTGCACATGCAAACACAGCAATGACTAAAGGTTGGCATAGCATGCAAACATGATTTTAGTAATGAGATATCACAGAATGAGTGCCTTTTGACTCAATAAGTCTGCCTCATTGAGTCCGTGTCATTTACTTGGCATTATCTCCTGGTGGCCATATGTAACATTGTGCTTTGTGTGGATTATCTAATGATGTATGCATCCCATTAACTTGTGTGAGGGCTCCTTTGAAAGATAATCACCTCTTCCAAATAATGGTATGTAATATTTTATGTTATGTTAATTTTTCTTCAAGTTATAAGCGAAACCGTGACATATAAACACCTGTTCACATGTAACATTATAACTTATTATATTTTTTTCTGTGAGTAAAGGAAATAGGCTGGTTATATTCTACTCTTTAGGAGTTTTGCAACGATTTATGACAAATTTGATCAGTTTGATGTTTTTACTGATTGCAATAATATGTAAAGTGCAATTTTATTTATGAATTATCAAAACACTTTTGATTTGTCTGCAAATTTCAAAGCAATTGTCCAGTTTTGGTCATAATGCCTACATTCATGAGGCTCTACCTTATACCTATAGTGGCTTTTAGATCTCTTTAAACAGGGTATCTGTTAAAAGGGAAAAATGGTAAGTGTCAGAACACTGCTTTAATTTATTGGGTTACAAATGCTTGCAAAGTTTAGACCATTAGGTCTAGGTCTATTTTATATATTTGTTTCTACTAAAAGGTCCATGTAAAGTAACAACAACTCATGTATTTCTGTGACTGGCGTAAAATAAAAATTAAGAAAACAGTGGCAAACACACACTTTGGAATTCTCGAAACTGCAGCAATGTTATAAATTACTCCGAAGTCATGAATATTAGAAAACATGTAACAGTAACTTCATCTGGAAAAAAAAAAACTAAATTTAAAATCTTGATCAATTTGCATGAGTATCGTTTGAGTCATTAAAGCATAACAACAATATAAGCTTCAACAGCCCTACCAGAAAACATATCCAAGCATTATAGCAGGTAAGCAACTTCACCAAACAGTAAAAAATCCATTAGGAGAGTAAATTCACTGCACTGATGAACAGATGTTTCACGTGCTTCCCGCTTCCACCGACACACAGGTGACACAGCCGTACCATCTTTCTGAGCATACGGACATGACGTAAACATGCAGGGATGAATGACGTATACCTGCGATTTTGCACCAAATCCAATCTGACTGCTTTAAATAAAAATCATTATAGTAAATCGGGGTAAGACAAGTACAGGGTTTTGATCATGGATTTTTTTTTATGCACTCACTCAATAATAAAATTTGGTAATTGTAACCAAAAAAAATCTTACATAGTGCAGCTTTAAAAAAAAAAATGTCCAAAGTCTGAGACCACTATTTAAAGTTTATGTTGCATTTTTCTAATTTCATACAAAACTTTTCATTACAAATTATTTATGAGCATATCAATGTGTTGAGCATATCAAGTGTTAAGTGTAATTACAAAATAATACGAAGTTCCAGTGCCCTGTTTGCTTTAATAACAACATGCACTCAAATTGGCATGAACTTTACAAGTTTGTATAATACCTGAAGATTCATGTTAGCCAAACATGATTTCATAATGTTACAAATACCTTTTCTAAAAAGGAGTTAACTCGGTCAGTGTCACAAAGCTGCTTTCATTTGATTAGTGGCATTTTTTATTTTTTTTTTAAATGTGCGCATTTATTTATTAAAAACTTTATCTCGAGAATTACATTTAAAAAAATTGGTGTCAGACTTTTGGATCTCAAACTGCACGCGACTGTACACTTACACCAATTCCTCACTCTGCTATCGAATAAGACTTGGAAATACTACCAGTGTATAAAAAGCTGATGTGTTTTTTTTTTATTATTACTTGCTCCTATCCAAGCTTGAAGGACTTTTCCACGTTCAATAATAGTTAAGCTCAATTGACAACGTTTGTGGCATAATGTTGATTACCACAAAAAAATGTATACTTTTGTCCCACTTTTTTTTTTTTAAAGCAAAAAACTGGGTTACAATGAGGCACTTACAATGGAAGAGAATGGGGCCAATCCATAAACTGTAAAATACTCAAAATTTTACATCTTATATCCAATTTTACATCTCAGTGTCATGGTGACGCAAAACCGTAAACCAGAAGTCGTGGAAAATCAGATGTGATCTAGGGTCTTTACACAGCTTTATACATTGCATGCCACTGAAGTAACTGTAGGTCCATCTCTCACAGCCTCATTTTAATTATGGTGCTGCTGTGAAAAAGGTCAACTCAGAAAATCTGTTAAAAAAAACGTTCATTTTGCAATTCCATTTGTTGACACTAGCAGCACAGAAATGACACACTTAAGCAGCAACATCCTCAAAAGGGAGAAAAGAGCAGAGGACAGAAAGAGAAAATCGGATACTCTGGATGAAGTGAGTCCTGCGCACCGCTTCTCGGAGCAGCATCCTTTAATTACGCATCTATGAATAGAACCTCCAACACCACAGCACAAGCGCCAGCTACCCGACTGGCTGCCATTTTCTACCCTCACCCTTCTGTTGTCCGTCCAACACACATTATTGGGATGTACTTCTTACATAACTGCTTTATGCTTTTTTTGTTCTGCACGTTCCAGTCAATGTTGAGTTGCCACATTTTTTCTTTTCAAGCTGGCCTTTTCCCTCTGTGAAATCAAAACACTCCAAATGGAGCTGTGGTTGGCCCTGTGGCTGGAGTGACACTTTCCACTGTGGCTTTGAACAGTTCATTTCGGACAATTCCGGAAAAGCAGCAGAGGCTAAACTTCTCGCAAGTTAAAATCCCACCGCATTTCACGGTGCTGGATGAGGATTTCTATCTGAAAGAGCTGTTTTTGATTATGTATCTAATGATGTCAGGAACCTAAATTAAAGCATAGATGTGAATGCCGCTCTTGGGGAATGCTCGGCTTGACCTCGTTAGTCAGCATCTAGAGGCTCTTTTCTGAATCAAGGACTAAGGGGATTTCTTCCAGCCTTTTTGGTGCCAAAATATTTCATAACTCAAAACAATTATTCTAGCCCTTTCGATTTATGCCTGAGCAAATGAGGTGATAACAGACACATTCCATTATTTCTGAATAAAGCTGACAGGTGGAAGGTTAAACTGTTTGAAGTTTACAGCACCCCACTGTTATCTTAAACAAGCCGCCCAGAGCATTCTCTACATGAGGGCAGGGGATGTCTGACAATGGGCCGTGCTGGGGCTTAGCACTCTGGGGACCTAGGCTGGGGCCTCCCTGGACTGAGACAACAATCTTCAGTGAAAGAGTAACTAAATATTACACCATCACATTTTGGTCCAAATAAAGTGCCCAACATGGTCTTCTGCTGTTGTAGCCCATCCGCCTCAAGGTTCGACACGTACATATTCTGAGATGCTATTCTGCTCACTACAATAGAATGGTTAGAGTGGTTATCTGAGATATCGTTGCCTTTCTGTCAGCTTGAACCAGTCTGGCAATTGTCCGTTGACCTCTCATCAACAAGACATTTCCATCCGCAGAACTGCCGCTCACTAGATGTTTTTTTGTTGTTGGCACCATTCTGAGAAAACTCTTGTCTGTTGTAAAATCCCAGGAGATCAGCAGTTACAGAAATATTCAAACCAGCTCGTCTGGAACCAACAATAATGCCATGGTCGAAATCACTGAGATCACATTTATCCCCATTCTGATGGTTGATGTGAACACTAAATGAAGCTCTTGACCTGTATATGCATGATTTTATACATTGCACTGCTGCCACACGATTAGCTGATTAGATAATCGCATGAATAAGCAGGTGTTCCTAATTAAGTGCTCAGTGAGTGTATATTTATATTTTACTTCAGCATTAAGTTTTCTTTAGACTTAGGTTTTAAAGCAGTAACAGACAGAAATTTGACTGCTATAATTTAACTCCATGGCAGCTATAAATTCATAAATGCAAATTTTGGAGGACATTATGACATACAGTGATTTGTTTATAATTTTACACCCATTTTAACTGATGCTTCCCTGACAATCACAAATAATTATTTTAATATCGACCTTCAACATATATGATAAGATCTAAGAAAATATCAGCACGTTTGGCACTAATATTTGTCAAAGTAATGTCCCTGAGCTCTTGTTTAGTGTCAGGCCTTGATTGTTGATGGTATGTTTGTCTTGTTCTGCATTCCATAGCAAATTTGTGTAACTGACTTATGCAGATAAGATGACTGCAGGGTTGACAGTCACTGTGTAGTTGACCAACTGAGGTCTGCTTCACATATGCTAATGGTGCAAAGGTTGCTTGCTGCTCTAAGGTCTAAAGTTTAACCAATAGCGCCACCTAGAGAAAAACATGTTCTGTCCAGTGCCAGAACAATTTAATTAGGTAAATTCACTGCATTTTTAGCATCTTTGCATCTTATACAGAATTCAGCAAAAGCACTGGAATGTAATAGATGTTATAGAACTAGAAACCTAGCTTTATAATGCTCATAAGCAATATAAGAGCATGCTAGTTCCTAACTGAGAGGAATGGCTGAAGAGTGTTTAGTGCATTAGCACAAAAACGATCTACAAATACCAAAAGCTAAAGTAGCAAGCCCTATAATCTTTACCCAGCGGAAAATAAAAGGCTCAAAGACTGCTCGTTAATAGCTCTTCTCACTTATGATTAAACTTGGTCTTAGATGATTTTTATTAATGTTTATTAAGAGAAAATCTGATAAGCAGCAAATTTAACAGTGATTTTCCTATAGATCACCAGAACTTCCTTACATAAAACTATTCACTTATTCAAGAATCACAATTCACAGCATGTTTAGCCCTTTGTAAATGCAAGAAATCATCTACTGATATTGTAACACCAAATCTCACAGTTAAATAGTCGATTCTGGACATCTAGTTGTAGCTTTCATATTTTTGCTTTATTTGTTATTTAATTTTCAAAAACTATTATTTGCATATATCCTCTTTATAAATTACTAAACCCAAGCTAAATCACGGCTCATAGTCATGAGTTTTGTTTCTTGTTGGCATCAGTTCTATACTGTGTGGTTAAGGTAAAACATCAATCAGGGATGCTTAGATATACTAAGATGCAACTTTTCCATATCTTTTTAAAATATGATGCACAAAACATCCAAACCTGAAAGTGTATGCACATAAACAATAATTAATTCTCAATGGAATCTCCTATAGTGCACATTAGAAAGGAAGACAGATATTTGAAGGATTTCACTTAGGGCAATGTGCTTTCAGCACCTTCTTATTAGCAGGGCCCTCAACCTGTGACACACATCTTACAATGAGCCATTGTGACTGGACTGGATATCCGGAGAAACAAACATGACTATATCTAAAATTGAAAAGTGATCATCAAAAAAGCCAGGACACTCGTACAAGGTCAGGTTGAGGACATTCCTGTCCTGGTTTTATTATATTCTTCCATAAAATCCATCAAATGGTTGGAGCCATGGCCTAGCAGTTAGCGCAGATGCACTAGACACATTGAGTCGTGGAGCTCATGTAAGAGACAACGGTTCAAATCCAACGTGTACTATAGAGTGACAAAAAAGCACAGCAGGTGGTGAAAAACATCCCTGATGATGACTAAAACATGTTGTGATAATGTTGTTTTATGAATTATGAAGCTGTCCCACACCTTCTGAATTAAGTGAGGACTTATCGGGTCTTTTGATTTTTGGGGGTTGAAACTGTACCTGTTCAGTTCTTGGGGTATTTCATCTAATAGACCATGGGCTTTTTTTGACCGCTGTCTCTTCTTCAGAAGCACAATGCTGACTGTGTGTTCATAAATTTTATGTTGAACTCATGCACTGCCGCTGCTGACTGGGGAAGCCGAACATGTGGCCTTTCAACTTCCGGTCAACATCCTCCTGGAGTAAAAAGATCTGAAAAGAGCCATGTTGCAGTGGTTGGACCGTAGCCCGAAGCAACATTGCCAGTGTTCCGGTCACTGACGCTTGGTGAGCACGCCCACCCGCCCGTTTGCCTTTTCCCGACAGCTCCATGATGCCTGACGAAGGTGGATGCTGGCTGAAGATCACTACGCTGAGGAGATAATCGATCTGTGGTACCAGAGCAGTTCATCGCCCAGCTACCAAAAGGGACAGCGGCCACAAAATGGGTCCAGTGCCACCGACTGGCATTGCTGGATGCGGTGGTCCAGCTGGCTGAGGACCATATGGTGGCATATTCAGGGGCTGGTGAGCCCTCTCCCTCCCTCTCGCCCTCTCTTCCTCCCTCCCTCCCCCTCATCCTGTTCCCTGGAAATGGGGGATTCCTACCTCAAAAATGGTTTCTCTGTCCCGTGGGCGGTTTCCCCTAACCCTCTCTGCTCTCTCCCACAGGCTGGTGAATCCGCTGCTGCGGTGTGGGCGTGAAGTCCAGACCGGCAGTCTATTAGAGCTTCAGGGAACATGAAGGGCATTTCCAGGACCGATGCCCCACAATGGAGGTGGAGACATTGATCTGAGTCCCCGATGCACCACAGGTCGCCCCCAATTGGGCAGAGGCGTACCGGATACCTTTGAGCATTAAGGGGGTATATATCAAGCCTTGGTGGATTCAGGTTGTAATCAAACCTCCATTCACCAAAGCTTGGTTCAATCCGAGGCTTTGGAAACAATTCAGCTGGTGAAAGTATGGTGTGTGTGTGCATGGTGATATCAAAAATGACCCTGTAGTGACGGTCACTATTCAATTTCGCAGACAAAAACAGTGTTGAGGCTGAGGTTATTTCCCACCTCACCCATCCACTAATCTTGGAAACTAATTGGCCAGCATTTACTACCTTATTAAGGGGAATGTGTGAGGATGGATCCTGCAACAAAGCATATCAGTGTGTGGTGTGTGACTCGCTGGCTGGGGAGGCGGAGCCTGGGCCGTCTACATCAGCTCCACATCAGGAGGACTTAATGGAGGTGGAAGTCAATGAATGTCAGCTGGTGAATCCGCCGTCCACCCCAAGAGCGCCACTGCATCCCCTTCCATTGATCGAGGTCCCCTTCAAAAGAATTGGTATGGGCCTCGTCGGGCCATTAGAGCAGACGGCACACAGGCATTGCTTTGTGTTGGTTCTGGTGGACTACGCAACGCAATATCGGGAAAGAGTGCCTCTGTGCAAGATCTCAGGACATAGTGTTGCGGAGGCACTCTTCAGATCATTCTTCCGAGTGGGGATTACAAAAGAAATCCTCACTGATCAGGGCACAATGTTTATTTCACCTACACTACGTGAAATGTACGAGTTACTGGGGATTAGAACAATTCAAACAAGCGTTTACAACCCCCAAACAGACAGCTTGGTCGAACGATTTAATCAGACACTAAAGAATATGATTTGTAAGTTTATGCACGAGGACACTCTAAATTGGGACAAGAGACTCGAACCCCTATTATTTGTAGTATGAGAGGTCCCGCAAGCCTCCATGGGGTTCTCCCCATTTGAATTATTGTATTATTGTCGATCATGCTATGGGAAAATTGGGAGGAGGGACCTTCCAACAGAAAAACACAGGAACATTTTCTCCAGGCTCAAGAACGTCAAAAGCCAGCTGTATAACAGGGGTACTCCATTATGGGAATATACACCGGGAGATAAAGTTCTTGTATTACTCCCCACATCGAGCTCTAAATTACTTGTCAAGTGGCAGGGGCGCTTTGATCGAGGGCCCCCTCGATTATGAGGTTAAACAAATGGATTTACCACCTCAAACTCCTAAAACCATGAAGAGACGTGGTCCCTGTGACTTTGGTGACGGTGGTTCCGGAGAGGGAGAAGGTCTGACAGGAGGTGAACTTAAAAGCCACTGATCGAGTCACTCCAGTCACTTACGGACCACCTCTCACCGTCACAAGCCACGGAGACTGCCAGGTTGCAAGAAGAATTCTCTGACTTGTTGTTGCCTCATCCCGGTCATACGAATCTCAGAGCACCATATCGAAACGACTCCAGGGGTAGTGGTATACAGTCATCCCTACAGATAACCCATGCACAAAAAAGAAGTGGTTCGGGAAGATTTAAAGGACATGATAGATAGGGGGTAATATAAGAAACCCACAGTGACTGGGCCAGGCGCTGATTGCAGCCTGCCCAAGACCTAAGACCAAAAAGGAGGGTAGATAGTTCCTTGGGCTGGCTGGCTATTATTGTAGGTTTGTGCCTAATTATTCAAATGTCACCAGCCCTATGACTGATCTCACAAATAAAGGGGGCACCAGATCCGTTCCAGAGGACGGAGCCATGTCAGCAAGTATTCACATGGGTGAAAGCTGCACTTCGCTCATGCATTCCCCTGACTTATCTCTCCATTTTTTGTGCTGACGGACGTGTAGGACAGGGGGTTGGGGGCTGTATTATCCCAGGTAATGGAGGGGGAGGAACGCCCCCTGCTGTACATTTGTCAAAAGCTCTCGTGTGAGAGATAAAGTACAGCACGATAGAAGAGGAGTGCCTGGTCATCAAATTGGTGGTCCTCACCCTCCGGTACTACCTGCTTGGGAGGGCCTTCACCCTCTGTTCGGACAATGCCCCACTTCAATGGCTCAATCGCATGAAGGATGCCATCACGCAGCTCACCTGTTGGTATCTGGCTCTCCAGCCTATTAAGCGTGAGTTGGTCAACAGGCCAAGGGTGCACATGGCTGTGGCAGATTTCCTCTCTAGAGTCGGACGATGGGGGTATGTTGTGATGTGGCCGTGGATGAACAGAGCGAGGTCGGAAGAGGAAGAATGGTAAGGATTGACACCTGTGGGAAATTATCTCTAACAGCTGTTCTGTTTCAGTGAGAGCTGGAGAGGCATAAAAAAGGGTGTCCAGACAGCCGGAGGGGAGAGAGAGTCTTTGAACTGAAAAGCCAGTGTTGAAATAAAAAGACTCATGTTGGATTGTTCACCCAGCTCCCACTTCCTAATTCAGAGAGTTAAAGAACCTTGTCACATGGTCAAATTCTACATTTCTGTAGCATTTAATGTCTAAAGTCCACCTATAATGTTAGACAAGGTTTCTCATACAATGATAAATTCGCTATACATTAACATTTTCCATCCTTTCTCTGAATATTAGAATTAAATAGCCTGTTTTTCCTACTTCACCTTGAAGACTTGACCTTAGACCTTTATTGTTTGAGAAACATTGCTGGTTATTGACCTTACAATGGCCAGTGCAACTTGACCTCTAGGTGCTGGTATGAAAATATCAGTGGTCATATGTTCAATTGCACATGGTTCAGATGTCAATACTGTGAAGAATTCTGAATGACCCATTCTGCAGCTTGGTTTCCATAAATGACCTGGGTGGACTGGTGCGGAGCTTTGCACTGTGAATTTGAGAGTATATGTATATAATACTTCAAACTATTTTATTTATAAAGAGCATGGAATATCCATAATAAAGTGGGGGTATAAACATTTGAGAAAACAAGTAAAAATGCTTCTAAGCTCCATCCATTTCCAATTTAATTTCAGAAGTTCTTGGTATTTAGTATTTCCCCCTTTTGGTTGAATGAGTGCATACACACATACATACTCTACAGGTTTGTGCAAAAGCTGATGATCCAAGTTATCCCAGCATGATTTAAGAATTGTCAAAAAGACAATTTTGTGTGCTTCAAAGTAAGCACAAAGGAGTTAACACTGTCAAAACACAATTTGCTTACATTTGTTTAGTTACCTAAAATAGCGCAGAATACTCATTTTCCGTTAACATATTTTTTTTAAATGTTAAAATCCCAGAAACATTGTTTATTTCTGTTTAAAAAAAGAAGGCATCAGACTTTTTGACCATACGGTATGGCCACTTAAATAGCAATTACAAAGTATATTGAATAAAAAGTGCAAGCAAATGCCTGCCGCCCAAGTGTCTGGGAGCTTTGTGCTTTGGTAGGACTCAGTGAGGCATCACAGTGAGGTGTTCACTTACCGCTTGGATTAAACGCCATGCAGGATATAGGCTTATCATGTGCTGGAAAATGTGCAATCACTCCCTCTCCATCTGAGTCCTCGCTAACTAGGACCTGAAATACAAACACAGAAAAAACACAGTACAGCTACAGTAAGTTGATTGAATCACATAAATACAGGCTGACTTCTTGTTTACCTCATGTCTCAGTGTTTTAGACACATAGTTGGTCATTTGCGCTACAACGGCCTGTGCAATCTGATCTTCACAGTTATGTACGATATAATCACTTTAACGAATATGTGGTTTGGCATTTTGTTTAAACAAAGTGTGTTCCAAGTTATGTTCCATTGTACTGACCAAAAAAATTAGAAAAAACATTTGTGTCATTTTGAGGATTGTCATCCATTCGCTGTTTTATATTATTCAGCCCTAAACATGATGCGGGTGATTGACAATTATTCTCCTGTCTACTTTATTGTAAAATAGAAGATTTTAGCTTTAAATGACACATGGTCTGCTAAATAGTTTTATTATGGAATTCACACAAACATTCTATAAAATATGTTTTCTTCAAAGAAATTAATGTGATGATTAATGTAATCAATGTGCAGACTCTGCCAAGCCTCACAGTGCAACGGCTCTGCATCAGACAGGAAGAAAAAGTGATGTGTTGAAGGAGTTAAAGCACACACAGAGCAGGAGGAAACTCTAGTGTCTCTCCCTGTTTTGATATCCAAAAAAGATTAAGACATATGAATGAGGATATGGATCTGTAACTCATCCCTTTATGCATTACTACAGACAACTAGCACAGGATATTGAGAACTAAATTTCTTGCACGTAGAAAAAGTTAGAAAGAAATAGCTTTTTTATTGGATGGATGGATGGATGGATGGATGGATGGATGGATGGATGGATGGATGGATGGATGGATGGATGGATGGATGGATGGATGGATGGATGGATGGATGGATGGATGGATGGATGGATGGATGGATGGATGGATGGATGGATGGATGGATGGATGGATGGATGGATGGATGGATGGATGGATGGATGGATGGAAAAGTTGCTCCACAAGAGACTATTCTCTGTTCAGTGGCCCTCTGTTAAATTTGCTCATGAAAGAGATTATAACTAATCCCAGACATGAGACAGCCAGAGAGTAGAGTGATAAATCTAGTGTAGTGTTGCATTAAGAAGCAAGGCAGCTTTTAATAGGATCCAGTCCAAACAGAAAACAGCCTTGCTCTAAAACCCAGACATTTATTTGCAAACTGCAAAAAAATGCCCCTGTGACACAAACCAGATAACTTTTCTGGGGGCAAGAACAGACAATGTTGTTCTTTACAGGAATATACTATTGCTTTGGGAAAGTATACGGATAGCTCCTAAGAGCAAATAAACTTCTCACAGGAAATAAAGAGTTGCGAGGGGTGGATGATGATGAAGGGTAGGGGCATGTCCCATGAGCCTGGGAGTGGAGGAAAAGGGGGAAATAACTTTTTTTTTTAAATCACAGATGAACAAACACCAGAGATCCTTTCTGGAGTCACAAGAAAGTAACATAGACAATAAATTCCATAAAGCTTTATTGAGTGAATGTCACAAAAATGAGTATATTAATATTATAATATTGGAAGGAGCCAAGCTTCTTGTGAGGCTTTTTCTGGTGTGACAGCCCATTGTCGATGGAAATCTAAATGCAGAAAACTTCTTTGATAGAGAGTGATTTTATAAAATGTTGACTCTGGCAAATCAGAGCAGCAGAGGTGTATAAACAAGCAGAATAAATCACACTTCTGAAAGAGGGTAACGTGTAGGTCGGCCACAGTAAACTCTCTAGGGAATAGAAGGCTTAAATATCAAATTTTTAAGAGCCCACAAAATGGGAGGCTCTATTTACATGGGTCAGAATCAACAGTGAAAAAAGGATAGCGAAACCTGTTCCAACTTAACCTCTAAATGAGTAAAAACCCTTGAACAGGAGAACTGGAAGTATTAAAGCTAGCCTTTAAACCTCTGCTCTATTAATGTGAGTATAAGAGTGCTCTATTAATGTGAACAAGTGCCAGATGAATACCTAGAAATGTTTTCTGCTCACCCATAACAGCAGGATTTAAAAGATCACCCCGCCTTTATACTAGGAATATCAATTTAACACATTAATTGGCAGGTCTTGTGGGGTGTTCACGGTATGCAGTGGTTAGTGCCTACCAAGGAAGGACAACCGGTGAACTGGCGACAACGTCATGGGCACCCAAGGCTCATTGATGTGCATGGGAAGCGAAGGCTAGCCCGTCTGGTCCGATCCCAGAAGAGCTATCATGGCATTCATGTGGATGTTACATCGATATGTACCACCTACCTAAACGTTGTTTCTGGCAACATATACCCCTTCATGGCAACATTATTCCCTGATGGCAATGGCATCTTTCAGCGGGATAATGCTCCCTGCCACACTAAAGAAATTGTTCAGGAATGGTTTGAGGAACATGACAAAGAGATAAAGGTGTTGAATTGGCCTCCAAATTCCCCAGTTCTCAGTCTGATTGAGCTTCTATGGGATGTGCTGGACCAACAAGTCCGATCCATGGTGGCCCCACCTCGCAACTTACAGGACTTAAAGGATCTGCTCCTAACATCTTTGTGCCAGATACCACAGGACACCTTCAGAAGCCTTGTGGAGTCCATGCCTCCATGGGTCAGAGCTGTTTTGGCAGCACAAGGGGGACCTACATGATATTAGGCAGGTGGTTTTAAGGTTGTGGCTGATCAGTGTATATAAATATAAAAATCATTCAAACTGCATTAAAATGTGCTCAAATATAGCTAAATGGACAGAACACAATGGTTTCAAGACACGTTTTTCAAAGCTGAACTCAAAAAATGGGTGCTCATGTCCCAAGCGGCTAAAAAAAACTAATGAGACATGAAACAACAACCAAAAACCACGGTCTCATTCATGTAGACCAACAATTTAAAAAACGTATACTGTGTAAACGGCCCCTATATCTTGAGTGATTTGAAAATAAAACAAACAATATATTGACTTCTAATACAATTCTATTCAATGCATTCATCATCTGTCACAATAATGTAGTCTTTGAATCTTCTTCTGAGGTTACTGATTATATGTGATGAACTGCAATTAATTTCATTCATTCATCTGCATAACATGTCATACATCTGATAATGATTTTTAATCAAATTTGTTTTGCCTGTGATCTCAAACTAAAAGGCTACAGTTGTGCCAGCCAAGGGGGAGACAGCAACAGGAAGTGGCTAAATCATGAAATCAGGAGACTGTGGCCTGGCACAGAATCTCTGAACTTACAGTGGAGCATGTGCTCTTATGATAAGGTGATGACAAACCCTGTGGGCAATAAGAAGCTCTAATAATAAATGAGTTATGAATGAGATTAATGGATTATTTATCTCAGAGAAAAGTGGAATGAATCTGGGTTTTTTGGGATCAAGGTCAGGTTAGTGAAGAGTGTACTGTAAACAGAGTCACACTGCTGTGACATAGGTGTTGTTGCCAGCGACATGCCAGATATCTTTTTATTCACAGGCCTTTTTTATCTCCATCGCTGGCCTTTACAAGATTGAACAAGCCTTGAACTGTACAGAATATGTATATTATTATATACACTTATTATGTATAAGTGAATGTTTCATACCTGCCCCTCTCCCACAGTGTGCGTGTCTATAATGGTGACCACGCCAGGCTGGTGAGGGCTGCGACGGGTACCGCTGTGGGCAGTTCCCTCCTCATCAGCCACCCCTGATGGCAGTGTTCCAGCGAGCTGAGTCACGACCTTCCCCACCATTGTCAAGCCTGTCTTTAATGTCTGACAGAAAGAAAGAGACACATAAATTACAACAATTTATGAACCTTTGAATTTTGTTTTTATTTAACCCTTTGATGCATGATGTCCACTACAGTAAAAAGATCTTTAAAAATCATTTTTAACCATTCAGGGTGTGATGTTACATTGAGTGCCATTTTTTATTTTCCTGGTCAATGGCTGTGCCCCCTCACCCCCCAAAATATATATGCAAATGTATGCGATTTTCCGAGGTACGAGTCCACTTGTGAAATATTTAGCATTTTCTGATTTAATAATTTGTTTTTCATTACAAATGAAAAACGGTTATCAGCATAACCGTTTGAATGAAAATTTTGTGCAAATCCCAATGATTATGATATAATCATGATTCTGCATGTGAATTTTCAGAGCATATTAAGTGCTTTAATGAAAGAAAACCCATCCTTTTGTACAAAATGAGTTACCACAATTTGCTTATTTGATTAATGATCACGGAATTGTCATAAGTCATTTTTATTTGTATAGCCCATTTCACAACACATCATTTCAAAGCAGTTTTACAGGTAATCATGCATTAACAATTTTCTTTTCAATGAAACTGTAATGTCTATAATGTCTTACAGTGACATATCATTGTGCATTTTGATGAAATAATTGTACAATGTGTATAGAAAATAAATTATTAATTAATAATTGTATTTGGAACCCCTGTGAACAAGCTTAAGGCGACTGTGGCAAGGAACACAAAACTCCAAGAGGTTGGTTAATGGAGAAAAATAACCTTGGGAGAAACAAAAATTATGTGGAATCTTAAATATTTATTAAATTATGTCATACATTTTTCAAAATCACACAAAGGGGTAATCACTAGTACACAAGCATTCCAATACTACATCTTGATTTCATCCTTTCTCATGATCACACAGTGTGTTTTCATCAGCTGAATGGGAGACTAAACACTATTAAAGTGTGACAAGTCTCACGCTGCGCATGCAAGCCATTCTCACATCACAAGCTGATCAACTATTTAGCCCTTTTCGGTGAATCACACATGCAAATCCTAAAACGTTATTTCCAGGTTTAATTTATATTTTGAACAGACTATTTCACTTAAAAAATGTTACTGTCATTTTGAGTGTGACTGGTTTAAGGAGGGTGTACCTGTATGCTGGGTTGGAAATCTCAAGGATTAATAGTGGTGTTTTCCTTATTGCATCACATATTGTTCTGAAAGCAAATAGAAACATGAAATGAAGGCGGTCATCCACGCAGCCTGACTGAAGCAAAGCGGTCGCGTTTAATCACGTGATTAACTGAAAGTGAAGTGCTGCCGGCTCGTGAAGCACGAATGGCTTGCTGCACGGGTCTGTTGGGTATTCTGCAGTCTCATAAAATTTTTACTTTTTGTTTAGCCTCCCATTCAACTCAGGAAAACACACTGCGTCATCACGAGGAAGGATTACATCAAGATGTAGATAGGAATGCATGTGCGGAATTTATATAAATAAAACAGTCTACTCCTTTCTCACCAATGGTATCTTAACATACCAATGATGGCACGTGTGCCATAGGTTGCCGACCCCTGCCTTAGACACTTACTTATAGCTGTTTATGAATATGACTGTCATTTGTCAAATTACTTTGTCATTTGTAAAAATGTGTAAATCACATGTAAAACCATTTGTATGTAAATTGTCCCTTTTAAATTGAATGGGTAATTTTTCGTAAAAACAAATTTTGCTCATGTGATTTTGAGTTGTATTTATGAAAAAGTCAAAATGACTGGTGCAATTTGAGATAAACTAACTACCTCGCGAGTATCTACTACTAACTTTTTTTTACAGAGGACAGATGTGTAAATAATTAACACATCATTTTGAAAAATGGAAAAGGGGAATATTGTAAACAAAAATGTTTTCTTTTTCTTTTGTGCTTTAATAATCTATGTACCAAAAAGTTAACAGAAAAATATTTAATTCTCTGAAAAATTGGTGTCAACCAATCTCAAGTATTTTTGCAACAAAAATCAATACCACAAATAAAGGTTCCCACATCCGTTGAGCAATTACCAGAAAAACATATTTGTTTTCGGTGTTGTGAGAGGTAATGTCATCAGAGAGGTGTGTGAAAGCCAGTAAGTGTTTTTTCAAGTGTGCCTGTTTGCTTATTAATATGAGATGACGCTGACCACCACACCTGGAGTTGCGAGTTTCAATCCATGGTGTGCTGAGTGACTCCAGCCACGTCTCCTATGCAACCAAATTGGCCCAGTTGCTAGGGAGGGTAGAGTCACATGGGGTAACCTCCTCGTGGTCGCTATAATGTGGCTCTCGCTCTCGGTGGGGCACATGGCGAGTTGTGCATGGATGCCACAGAGAATAGCATGAAGCTTCCACACTCGCTATGCCTCTGTGGTAACGTGCTCAACAAGCCACATGATAAAATGCGAGGATTGGTGGTCTCAGACACGGAGGCAACTGAGATTCGTCCTCTGCCACCCGGATTGAGGCGAGTCGCTATGCCACCACGAGGATTTAGAGCGCATTGGGAATTGGGGAGAAAAGGGGAGAAAACCAAAAAATATGAGAAGATGAGAAGAGATCTCCAAGCCCTGGCACAGCGCAGCAGCAGTCTGGAATCAGTCTCAGCTGGTACACTGTCTGCCACCAGCCGGCCACCCCTCCCCTTGCCTTCTCCATGATCAATGGGGACTGTTTGGATTAGCACTAAAAACTCTAACTGCAGTGATTAGAAAACACATTAGTGTTGATCAATTAGGAGGCAAACGCTTCTCTTAATAATTGATGGGGCAAGGCAATTTACACACAGTCAGTTAGTGGGCTTGTCAGAGCATTCTCCAAAGGGCCCAACAAACACAGGCGCCACAAGGTATTGACGCTGCCGCTTAGCCTGAATGCCTGATTAAGCTCTCCGGGGCCTTGGCAGACAGACACACATATACAGCAATGCATACAAACACTTACCCACACGCACTTACACCACACAGCTCACTCCATTAAGTGAGAACTAGAGGAGACTTAAGCTGTGCTATCCACTTACCCCAAACACAGTTCACAATTGCACAGGTCTGAAAACAGAACCCTGAGGCACCCCACTCACGCAGACTTCTGGCTGCTGCAATGACATCTCTTTTTTGGCCACATCCCACTCATTTACACAATCTGTGCCTTGTAAGAATTCAATTTTCCAAAAGGCTCCCTCCTCCTCCCTTTTGTGATTGGGTTACAGGATTGATGGGAGATGGCCCCGCTGGCCCCCAGACGGCCGCACTCAGAGCCACTCAGCACAGCGACCATGTGTCAGAGTGGAGGAGATGGTTATAAATCACAGTCCCGTCTGCAGACGGCCTGTCTGCTTATCAAGGCTTTTTTAACCTTGTTTTCCTCCCCACTAACCTTTGCTGTGCTCCTTTTGATGTATACCGCCATTAAGGCTAATGGCACTTCTCTCACGTAAGCCGTTAGCGCTCGTTAGGCAGTGATCAGGCCGACGGCCGGGGAATACAGATGTGAGCTTAATAAATCAATTAAGCAAGCAGAACAGGAGACTGGAACCATATGAAAGGTTAAGCACTAAGGTTCTGGCACCACTAAATGAACTCTAGTGGGTCTTAGAAACACTCTGGACTATGCAGAGGCAACTCTGGGGCTCTGACGCTATATGGTAAATAAAATGGGTAGAAGACAAATTATGAGCTTCAATTAGAGCAGAGCAAACGGGATCGATAGCATGGCAAAACGTACACAAATAAATGCTCAAAGCCAGTTTACGTTAGATCCAACATCATTCTTATACTGTTCAGCGCAAAGCTCTGTTAAGCTGCACTTGCCAGTACAAAGTTTCTGAAAAGATACTTTCCATAAATGAATGTGGGACAATTTCCAAGATTTAGACATCACTGGACCAATAATTGCTGGATATAAAATCGGAAGTTCTGTGCTTTTCCAATAAAAGGCATTATAATCTTTGGCTAGAGAAAAGTTCAGAACACATGTACGAGATGCTAAAATAAATAAATAACTTCATTGGCATGTTTAATTTGTTTACACACAGTGGGGATCCAAAGCACTGCCTTTCTCACCCCAACACACCTATTGTGTATAGACAGTATAAATGTCAGATCTTACAAATTTCTAGCTGGCTTTCATTTATATAAAACAAAAATAATAATGATCATAAATTTAAGAAGTCTCTTAGCATGAAACAGAAAACTTAATTTGTGCACAAATTGCGCCACAAGTGTGAATAAATCATTTCTCAAAAGTGGCATCTGTGAACAAATTATGCTAGACCCTTCTCACAACTAGTACATTTTTCAAGTTCACACAGGTGACCTAACAGAGTAACTAGAGGTGTAGTGAAGTTTTCATTTTGAACAGTTTATTTATTCTGTTAAACATAACAAATAATATTTTTGTGGAATATTTAGCTTGAAGTGTGCTTGAAAAATAAATGTTACTTGGATTAATATTTTGTTTTAATATCTAATGCTATGACATTAATTCATTTGAATGTGTGCATTATGAGGAAAGTTCAGGGTTAGGGTTCATTCAAAAAGGAAACCTCTGTCATCATTTACTTACCCTTATATTTGAATCCATACCCATATGACATTCTTTCTTCCAAAGAACACAAAAGCAGATCTAGGCAGAAAGAGAACCTCATTCACCTCTTCCATTGTATGGAAAACAAATGGAATGACAGTGAATGGTGACGGAGACTAACATACTGATAGCATCTCCTTTATGTGCCACAGAAGAACGTCACATGGGTTTGGAATATCATTAAGGTAAGTTAATTTTTGAGTGAACTATCCCTTAAAATATTCAAATACTTCTTAGGTCTACTGCACATGTGTTGGTGGTGATGTGGTGGCAGTGAGGAGAGTGTACTCACTTTAGCTGCACTGATGACAGTGGCAGTGTAGGACTGGGCATTATCTCCACAGGCCCCACCACGGGACTGATGACACCGGATCAGCTAAACACACACACACACACACAAACACACACAAAAAGAGACAGAACAGAGTCACATTATCATCCAGAACCTTTCAGCTCCCCAGCACTCATTAACCCACAGAGGACTGTCATAGCCCGCGCCAGGACGTCTGCAGGCGGGCACGGTGAGGAACAGGAGGAGGAGGAGGATGCCATTAGGACAGCAAACAGTTCTTTAAACCCATTCTACAACACACTCTCTCTAGGGTCTCCGTCCCAGACCTATTCAACACTTCAGCTGCCATTGGCCAGAAACTCATTACCTTTACCCAGACACACTGTCCCATCTGTCCATTATTAGGCAGCAACTGGCCTCTCCAAGGCAAACAAACCGCATCTATTATGTGAATGACGGTGAATCAAGGATCTACTTGATAATAATATGTCACATTACATTGTTAGCTCCTGTCCATTTGATGGAGATTGTCTGAATAATGATATGCACAATTCGTAACAAATATCAAAAACACATTTTGGAAGCAACTACAGTTTGGTTGTTGAAGTTTTTCAAAAATCTATTTCCAACTTGCCAGTGTACATCTGGATCTGTTTAAAATGTTGAGTGTTTGTATTACCTTGTTCTCGGCATAGGCCAACCACCGACTTCCTAGAGCAATAGGGTTGAGGTTGGGCCCAGGACATGGGTAGCAGCCTATAAGGAGAATACACAAATATAGCAAGAGATAAACTAAATGAAAGCACACAAGTAATCCATCATAGCAGCATCTTCCTCAGGACAGTGTGGATGTTGTTTCATGGTCTAGTGTTTTAGCAGAGCTTAAAGTAATACCGAAGGTTAAAGTAATCCCAAAGGTTAAAAAAGGGTTATGGCATTTTGTGATGATAGGATGGCTCCTCCGCTTATTAACTGCCAGACAGATTGACCCATGAGAGCAATAAAATCATAGTAAGTGTACAAAACACGCCATCCTAATGTAACTACACATAAAATGTGGGGCACATACAAACAGGGTAAATATGCAAGCAAATGCTCATAAGATAAGGCACTAATACACTAAAACCTATTTAAAAGCACTGAAATGCCAAACATCTTTCTCTATCCTCACAGGCACACAAAGAAAGGTTACACAAGTGCATATCACTGTGTGAAGTGTACTGACAGTAATTTATAGCGTGGAGTGAATATAAAATATAGGCAGACAGTAATTTAGGGTGCAGAGTCAGGATCTGAAACGTGGGTGAATGGGGCTTGAGGTAAGCCACAAGCACAGTAATGCAACAGCCTTTTGTGCCTTTCCAAGGTGGAGGGAGCCAATGTAGTAAGATAACTTATGTTTAACACATCCTGTGTGCTGGGCTGGGGGAGTTTCACCATTGTTCTGTGATCTCACATTCATTTCAAGTCAGAGAGAAAAGATCTCTCTCAATGCTATCCAAATACATAAAAGTGATAAGAAACCATAAACATGCTGCAGTTTCAAATCCCAGTGGAGTACAGTTATATTACAGCTTTAAATTTTCATTTTCAATTAGTCTTTTAAATTTAGTTTAGTTTTCAATCTATGAATGTCCGTTTAATTAATTGTTTTCTAGTTTTAGTTATTCAGCACATTTAGTTTTTATATTTTAGGTCTGCATTAACTGATAGCATTTAAATATACTTAGTAGTGTCAAATGTCTAAGGACCATTTTGTGTTATTGCTATCTAGAGACATTTGCATGATTCATGAAAGCAGGTTGTAAAGGATTAACATTTTATAATATATGATGCATCAAAAGCTAAACCTAAAGATTATTTGCTAATTTAATAATTTTAAAGTCATGAAAACATATTTTATTTTTTCAAATGATGTTATTGTTTATTTTTATTTCTGTTAACGGAAATTCTTTAATTTAATAAACGCATTGAAAAATGGTGCATGCTGCATATAAGACCTCTTTTAACACCAACTTCCTAGTTTGCATTGTTAGATGCCTTCTGTTATGCCGTCAATTAAAAAAAATAGGTCTAGTCTTAGTCTTTTCATGTTGACTAAGCTAAAGCGAAGTGACTAATGATTGTAAGGGGTTATTGGCCAAGCCCGTTTCCTGTGCCGCAGACGGTAACAGGGAAGTCGGATAGACAATGAGAGCTATTAAAACAATACTAATGGCAATTTACAACAGACAATTGCTTAAGTGGGCATCAGAGGCCTGGTTTCACATGGGCAGTTTGTTCATCTGAACCGTACATGAGAGTTGGGACAAAGTATTTAAAGGCAAGTCAGTCCACTTGCCAGCCATACTGACAATGGCTCCATGTAGCCTAATTGGGGAAAGATTGAAATCTCCCAAACAGTTTGTTAATATTATGTTTCAAAACCAAAATTCAAATCTGAAAAATGATTTAGTTAAATCCTGCAATAAAAACAAACCAATTCTAATTTAGTTCTGCTTATGCGCAAGCACGTTTATGAGTTAAAGGTATCATGACAGGAGAAATAAAACAATTATTGATATTTTGACATGTAAGAGGTCTTTGTACTATAAAAACTTCGCTCTCCAGCCCAAAAAAACATGTATTGTTTCCACCCTGCAAAAATGACTAATTCTGAAATCGGTCACAGTGATGTCACAATGTGGTGTTCATTTGAATAGCCATGCCTCCACAACATACATAATAGTGCCATTGTTACTGAAGTTTGCTTTTAACCAAAGAAAAGTTTAGGATGTCAAGGACAGTTTTGTGTTCCTAGTTTTCTGTACAGTCTTCTGAAGGATCTAAACGTTATGAATGAGTGGCTTTTTCAAATGAAGTTCATGAACAAGTCAATTATGGGATTATTTTTGTGCGGCATATTTTTCTAAGGATTTTTGGAGAACTATTATAATTAAGACTTTGCAAAGAAACTTATATTGAAAGATGGAGCAGTGCCAACTATATTGAACATGACAGTAAAGCCAATGAGTAATACATTTTATACTACTGTTTCTGTCAGTTAATTTAATATGTACAGAATTGTATAGTCAGCTGTTTTTAAATCGCAAAATAAAGGAGTACAACACTGAGTGGATCGTGCTTATTACAGTTACTCAGAAATGTGAAATAGCTCTCGAAATATTATTTTGAGAATAGATTATTTCATTATGTAAGAAGAACATGTAGTGTGGAGCGACAATGGTATAGTATATGCTATAGACTCAACTGTCTAGAATTAGACAGCACATCCCATATTTTGGCTGAAACTGACGCGTTGGGACATCCATTGTTCTGTATTTAACTCACCAATCAGCGAACATCCCATAATTCTAGAAATTAGATGCTTACTGAAGCAGCAAGACGAGACTATACACGGGAACTCATTTATTAACCTTTCACAAACACAGCTTGTGTTAGTCCTGACTATTTTGACTGTTGTCAGTTTTATATACCACTATTTTGTGGTGATTTTGATCAGTTTTCAATTATTATTTCAGAGGAACAAGTAATAATTGTATTGTGTGCTTCACATAAATTGTGACATATACAGTAGCTATAAATGAGAGCCTGGACTAAGTTATTTTTCAGGATTTTGTTAATCGCTTGCACATTTTCATTCTTTCATTCTTGGAAAAAACTGTTTCACACTTAAAAGTGTTTCAAACACACAAAGTGTTTCACACTTAAATAAAGGAGGGGCAAGTTTGCTCTGCAAAGATGTTAGCCAATGATGACAGTGTGCATGCCTCAACTTCCTGAGACCCGAGCATGTCTGTTGTGTGCATTCTCCATTTCCCTTTTTGATTTGTAACTAGGAGCACCTAATAAATATGAAAATAAAAAGAAATTGTATATATATAAAATAGTTTTCCTAAAAATGTTCTAGAAATCAAATTGTTTATGATGTTTCCAGGACTCTTGGCTATTCATGTTTTTGAGAAGCTACAGACATTACATCAGAAATTAGCATAATTAATTCTGATTTAAAGTAATGAACAGCTTTATCCAATCAGTGCCAACCATGTTAAATTATATTTATACATTTATGTTCTGATTACCACTGTTGAGTGTTTCAAACATAATCTGAAGCCTGAAAATGAACATTTGGTAAGATTTTAGCAGTGAAAGCACTTTGGAAAGCTGCATTGGAAAGTTATAAGATGCTCCCTTGCTCCCTATTTAGTGAATGACTTAAACCTCCAGTGTTCTGTCTGTCTGCACTGGTCTCAGAACAGTTCGAAATACACTTTATTTTCATCCAACTCCATATAAAGCCTATGAAAGCAAAAAATGTTATCTTTTAGATGAACCCATTGATTCTCGACATACAAATGGCATATCGGATGAAACTTGAGACTCTAAACTTTTGACTCAAACAGGTTTCAAAGTTAAAACTTAATTAGGTTTCTTACCAGATGTAGTTTTGTTGGTGTTCCTCCAAAGGACTGCTATGATCGGCGCCATGTTGTTTTGTCACATGACTCATTGCGTCGAAAGTTAACCCTTTACTGACAGCCCAGAGTCTTCTGAACTGAGATCAGTCGTCTTAAATGAACTTAAATTATGCGTTGAGTATAGCAAAGCCAAAATACAATTTCCACACGTGTACGCAACCCGCAAAAGCACAAGGCTAAAGGTGAAGTAATCAGAAACTGAGCGTTTCAGGCAGAGAGCCAGAGAAAGTGTGTATAAAGTTCACATGATACTACATTATGACTGATTTTTGCACTAACATTATAAGTGAACCTCAAGTAAAATACAAAATAAAAAATGCATGATATGACCACCTTAAAAAAAAAAACAGCAATTGCCTCTTTTAACTGTAGGCCTGGACGTCCACCCCTATAGCTGCCATATTGAGTTTTGCGATTTATCCCATTCATTTTATTATGAGTGGTCTGTCTTATCAGCTTGTCTCTAATGTCTAAAAAAGGCCATGGACTAAGGTACTGCTGAGAGACATGGTCTGGCTTGGAGAAGAGGAAGTGGTTCTTTCTTTATGTGCTAGATCTGAGTGTCATTACATATTAGTTTGTTATTGTTTGGCCTGTGTGATGGCACAGAGGGTAAAACAAAAGGCCATTCGTATAAACAAGCAACAAGCATGTTGAGTTGTGGATGAGCTTTGATATCGATAGCCCTGCGAATTGACACAGGGGAAAACGGCCCCATTGGTGTGACAGCACGTATCGAGATAACTCATTCAAGGGGGTGCGGGTGACTGGGGTTTTAATGAAGTCAGTGTGTGAAGGGGATTAATCTAGACTGGGTTTCCTGTTTTGCAAATCTGCAGATCAAACAGGCTGAGAAAAGTTGCATTGGAGACTAGAGAATGTCAAGAAGGGTCAAGTTCAGCAAACACATCCATAATGTAAAGTACTTACTTGTGACAAAGAACTTCTTCATAAAGGTGCAGCTGTCAAAGGCAGCAATCTTTTCTTGAAGACTAACGACAAGGATCCTGTGGCCATCGAGGGATGGAGATCAAGATGAGAAAGGAAAAAAGAGGCAAAGAAACTTCTCATTACACACTTCCATTCTAATGTATTATGATTTATAACATTAATGCTTTATTTAAGATTATTACAAGTTATAGTGCAGAAGGAACATGTTTAAATGCACCTTTTGTTGCAGTGTAGGTCATATATGGGTGTTTTAAACTGTATGGATTTGATCATCTCTCCTGTTCTCAGGGAATAAAGGTCCACACAACAATAAGGGGGACTTGTCCTGCAAAACACATACAAATCACTGATTAGTTAGACTACTTAACCATAGTACTCAAGCGGGAGACATGGGCTTGAATCCAAAATACAATCAAAAATATACTTAAGTATGTTGAAGTGAGAGTGGAACCAAATGAAAATGACTGAAATGTTATGAATTTCCAAAGAGCTGTTGCAGCCATTCCTTTTTACATTCCATTCCTCAACAATGTAATACAAAGTGTTTTGTGCAGCATTGAAGTTATATGCATGCTCTGGAGAACGTTTCTGCTTTCCACAGGATATTACTCTCTATGGCTATACGTAAGGCACCGACACTGTCCAGCTCAATGGGGCAAGATCAGAATACCAATCTCAAAGGTCAAGCATTCTTAGCCATGGCTTAACATACATACTCCAGTATGTTAAGCTATGATGCTCATGCGGGTGATGCATGTTCAATTCAAGTCAAGTCAAGATTTCTACATTTTTGTAATAAAATGTGAGTGGTGCTTGCCTGTGCAAAACTTGATGCCGACATGATGCCAAGGCATTGCTATGTGGTTGCTAAGGTATTCCGAATGTTTTTTTCTTACCACATTGCTATTCAGTTCCAAGGGAATCCTGGGTGATTGTGTACTGTCCAGAGTCAAAACATCCCAACCCAAAGTCTATGGTCCCTAGATGAATGCGAGTCTCTGAGATTTTTTTTTTTCACACCTCTTCTTAAAAACTATCAGTCATGTTTGTGTGCCCAACCACACAAGACAAGTTACACTCCAAAGTGTAATACTTGGGGTTAGGGGTTTGTTCAGAGGTGTGGTTTGTTTAGTGGTGCTTGCTAGTCAGGTATTCTACAGAGAGGATGTTATAGGTCTAACTACAGAGGAAGCTGGAACTGATAAGGCCAGGCTATTGACACTGGCTCCAAGTTGATCAAGCACTCCATGTAATTGAAGATGATCAATAACCTGTGCTTTATTGACAAAACAATTGGCTTTGTAAGCACCCACTAATGATTCGCTCTGTCTGACTCTTAATTCGACCGACTGTCTGCCGCTTCACAAGGAGTGATTATATTGTGCATCATGGATTAGCATTAATACACAGTTGGGCAATAAAATGTGCAACATTATAGTGTTGTTGCAGTATTGGCTATGCTGCTAATGTAGCCCAGCTCTTGTGAAATCTGACTGCTGTTCTGATGACAAAAACGGTCATTATGAAATTAATAGTTATGATCCTGGATTCTGATTGGTCAATACAGCAATCCAGCCGTACCACAATACACACTATAGATACAGCTTTGGCGCCAAATACTTGTTCACCTAGCTAGTTTGTATATCACAGCACAGTAGTGGCCAACTATTAACCCTAGTTTACATTTCAGGGACTACATTTTTAAGCAGAAGGATGGCACTTAGAATTTGAAATAACGTTTTAATAAAACACTTTTGCAAAATGTCTTTGTTTTATTGTCTTGTAATTAGCTATTTTATAAAAGCATTAAGGAGCCATTCAGACCAATGCATTCTTGCATTAAAAAAAAAAAAGCTGGAATCAGAGCAACCAATAGAGAAAAAACAAGTGTCTCAAGATACGTTCTTTTTAACTTGACCTGGCATCTAAATCGCATGGTGTAGATGGACACAAAAACACATTCAATTTAAACAGCCACTCAGGCACTCAATTATTTTCTACATACAGTATTGTGAATAGCATGGCCTCTTATATTGCTTGTATTCTCTTACTGCTTAAAATTCTCCCTCTTCTTTTCTTTCCTTTTGTCAGTTTTGGAAAATGTCATTCTATTCCTCATTCATAATTCACATGCATGCAAACACTGAATAAATCAGTGTGGGCTGTGTGTTGAGGAAACGACTCTTTTCCGAACATGCACATATCAATTTTTACAAAGCAGCCGAGACATCAAACCACAAATTGTGGAACATGGAAGTACTTAAACAGTAAATGAAAAAAGCTGTGGTGCGTCTTCCCATCCTATACTTCAGAGTTCTGATTCTGAGTGATGAAGAGCCAGAGAGGTTTTTAATTTGTCATTACTTTCACAGACACTGAGTGATCTCTGAGTGAAACCGTGACGATAGCGAATCCAGCCTGTCCTTTGAGTTGGTTCCCAAACAGCTGCCATTTGAGCCACTTCTTCTCAGTGCTGTGGCTTGAGGTCAGGATGGACAGATTGAGCATAATGTTTTTAAGATAGCATGATAATGTCTTTGAGCAGGAGGCTTGCTGTGTGTGTGGTAGACGTCCCATGATCCTAACACAGCAGTGAATGTAAAGCATTCTGAATGTCAGGAAAAGGCCTGGGGTCAAGCCTGCAGCTGTGTTTCAGTGACAGAGATCCATCAGTGATTGATGGAATCATCCCACAAGTTATAGTCCTGCTGTGGCCATTTGGCAGCCTATATTGCCAAAGCAGTGGAGGTAGCACTATGTAGTAAAGCTGGACCATGGTTCACTGTAATCTAAGGATGTACAAAACTATATATATTCCTAATTGCCAATTTGGTGGATTGTCTAAACACACAGTCAGCTAGCCTGTGTTAAAAGGTTAGTTTACACAAAAATACAATTCTATCATCATTTGCTCACCCTGATGTCTTTCCGAACCTGTATATACTGTATTCTTTCTTCCATGGAACACAAAAGGAGAAATTTTGTGTTGAATGGTGACATAGGTTGTCAGTCCCTAGTATTCTGCTTCATCTCCTTTTGTGTTCCAAGAGAGAAAGAAAGCCACACAGGTTTGGAACAACATGCGGTAATTAGTAATGAGTAAATGATGGCAGAAATTTCATTTTTGTGTGAACCACACCTGGGATTGTTCAACGTCCCGATAGTCAAACACCATGCTAAAGCACAACGTGCCGGTATCGGGTCTGATACTGCACTTGACACTTACTTGTACTCTTAAAAATGATACAATACCAAAAAACAATATCGTCTGAGGTTTAAATGTCATGGCGTTAAGATTCATTGCACAAATTAAAGTTTCAATATTTTCTAGTCTGATTATTAAACCGCAAAGGCTGCAATTTCATGAAATAAATATACAGCCTGAATGATATGTGCACTTCAAAGTAAATGTGTGAAGCTGGCTGCTTATTCACTGAAAACACCACATTATGTGCAGCTGATACTGTAATAGAGAAAAGAGTGCACATTCTCCTAGAAGTGCACAGCACATACAGACTTACATATTCATTTAATTAATTTGAACTCTTTTGCGGTTTAATAATAACACTGGGTATTGAAGTGGCCTCCTTTTCCAGAGGTGATAAGTTGTTGTCAAAATAATACCAACTGAAAGAGTATCACTCTGTTTTCCCCCAAAATAAAAGCTCCATTAAATGAAAAATATATATATCACACCAGTATTATTTTGTCATATTCCGTGTAGTAAAATAATAATAATAATAATAATAATAGTATATCAAAATAGATTAAAAAAATTATGAATTATATTTATGCAATATCTAACATCTGTGATGCTATGTTTTGCAGCACTTTATTTGATAAAATTACTCCAATGTAGTATTTTGGATTGTGCTCTGAGGATCTGCATAAAACAACTTTGTTTGACAAATCATTATGTAATTTTATGTTGAACATTTGTTGAAGTTTAAATTAATTAATTTTAGACACCCTCTGGATGATAAAACTGAATTATACTGTTGAATATGGAATACAGTACAAATAAAATTGAAAACATAATTCATTATTATTTTGTGTGTGTTGTGATAGTGCCTTTTGAGTTACAGCTGCTGAAACAAATAAAGTTAGCAGGGCAGTTTTCTTGGTTTTGTTTACAGTGATTATGTTTATTTTTTTTTTCAATTAAATATTTTTGTGATTTTTGATACTTGTGACATTTTTTGATGATGTCTTTGGAGTAACAGTTACTGAAACATAATAAACAAACTGTCATCAAATCATTAATCTTACAGTATTGTATTTGAAAACCGCAACGAAGTATCATACTCCTACCCGGGCTCCAAACATTTTTTATCAGGACATCCCTAATGCAGACAGCATTCTACATCCATCTATGAGAAGCTGCATGTATCCATCCCCACTGCTGGAAATATAAAACCAAATTAGAATATGTAGATAAACTGGTCAACCTCACTTATCAACTTGACAGTTGGTGGACAACTAGTTGACCATCCTGACCCATCACTTATGTATTCGTCTATGAACAGCCCATATCCTGTTGGAGATTGAGACTGCCAGTTTAGCCAGGGCTGGATTACATTGTGCGTGTAAATAACACAAACTTGTAGGGTGTTGTAGCCACCGCAGACGTGAACGTCAGCCCAGAGCCACATCTCTGAATCAGCCAGCTGCCAGCAACAACCCTGTTTTAGAGCCACATCACGAACACACACATAAAATCACAATCCAGCAACTGGACAGTATAATGCCATGTGGCTAACGTAGGAGAAGGAAATAAAACAAAGTGAGACTGTGTGTATGAAGCCCTTCAGTCATGGTCTATAAGTGTATCAAATGGAGTCTGCAAAAACTATTAGTCTGCATTTCCATTCTTCACTGTTGTACTCTGAGGAGAGAGTGACACGGTAGACATGGCTATCTACAAAAGAGATCATCATCACGGATAAAAACCCTTCTGGATTCAGACACCAAGATTAATAGGGGCATTTAACTTCTCAATCTTGTCCTAGAGCCACTATTCATTGATTTCAATATAATCTGGGTCAGATCAATTCAATTTAAAGTGTTTTAGAGCAAATGTGACACAAATGGTATGCTTCCAGATGATGAATGGGACAATGATAGCCTTGAAAAAAGAATCATCAAATTGGCCACTCCAACTGTTTGCCTTTTTGCATTGTAACTAATGGCCCGGTTCTAATGGACATAGTGCACTGTAAACATAATAGAATTTCCTCTCACTGAGAATCGAGACTTCGATTTAAAAGCGTCAGTAAATTTCAATTATCGTTATGAAATCATATCAGAGTTTCAGTGCAGCACACTTTTAGGTGATATTGATGACCACAGATATTATGACCTCTCCCTCTCCCTACTATATCAATGTCACTTTCATTCTGACAATTTCTTAAGGAATGGGCAAGTAAATATATATATCAAATTTGATTCAGATAAGGCCATAAAGTTATTGTGTTAACATAATTTTAAGGATAAACTGCAGAAAATAGGTATGAGCAAAAATAAAGAAAGGAAAAACAATATTTTTTTTCCCCCGTCTGTTTAAAAATCAACCATGATATTTCTAACTAAAACATACTTACTTGTCACTGACCATTTAAAAAATGTGGCCACTGAAGACAGAAGTCCATATTCTGAATTTGTTATTTAGTCAAGCTACTGTGCATAATGGAAGTGGTGGTGACCTACACTCACGAGTTCACATCTGCTAAATTCAACACTCTTCATTTGGAGTGACATAACTTCACAATGCTTCAAACATGAATATCCATAATCTCAATTATGCATCTAATAGCAGGGTACAATCTCACAAAATTTCCATGAATCGCACCTGCAAAATCTCTCAACTCAGCATGGTAAGACAATAATAAAAAAAAAACTTTTTCTGGACTCAGCCTCCCTCATCTGACCATATTCTGAATTTGTTCTTTAGTCAAGCTACTGTGTTTACTAAAAGTGGTTATGACCTACAATCACGAGTTCACGTCTGCTAAACCAACACTCTTCATTTGGAGTGACATGACTTCACAATACTTCAAACATGAATATCAATAATCTTAATTATGCATCTAATAGCAGGGTACAATGTCACAAAATTTCCATGAGTCAAACCTGCAAAATCCATCTCAACTCAGCATGGTAAGACAATAAAAACGACGACTTCTGGCCTCCCTCATCCGACCGGGCGACCAGATTAGAAAAGTCACTCTCCAATCAAATGGAACATTAACAATTCCTTAACAATGTTTACAATTGTAATTACACACATTACATCATTATGGTACAAGCTGGCCAACTCATCACTTTTATATTCTCATACATTTTTGATGTCTCTATTTTAGCATTACTCTGAACCTTGTTAAGATTGTGAGGTTTTAATCATTTCACTAACCGGAACGGAAAATTACATGGTGAAACATATATAAAATAGGAAGTCTGGAATGATGTTCAAGCGAGTAAATCCATTTACAAGGCGACATCATCACATTTTGGCTGCAGCCACTTTACAAACATCACAAATACGAGTTTGACAATTACATGCTCTGGAAATGCAAAACAAATACTGTGTAAACTCACAATACCAGCTGTCCTTCTGAGAATCCCACCACAAAACATAATGAGGAGCTATATTCACTTACAAAACTCAATAAATGTACAATAAATAAAGAAAGCAGACTAACTTAGAGTCTGTTCAAAAGTTTAATTGCTTAAAACTGTGATAAACCCATCCTGAGACACATTTCTTTTGAGATGAGGCAAGATATGGAAACATGAAAACAGATGCTTTAAGTGTGAGATATTCCTTTTCAAAAGGTGTTTGAGGAAAATGAAAAAAAACAGACAAATCGCAACTGATCTCTGGACCATGATAAGTCCCTTGAGCCAGCAGAGTGTTGATTTATAACAGCTATTTCCAAGTACGGCAATGTAAAAACACAGATGAAAACAATTACTCTATTTTTGTAGGGAACAAGTAAGGTGGGTGGTAACAGAGATTTTCGAGAAGAAGAAAAAAAATCTGTCACAATTTTGCACCCTCTCTCTCTCTCTCTTCTCTGGCCCTGTCTTTCTCAAGCCGAGCTTCAACACACAACAAACGCTGGCCACATCACAGGCTTCTTGAGGCCTGAGGGGGCCCTTTGATTCCAGCATGCCGTGGGCATTAGCAGGAAAGTAATTAGGGTAAAAAGTTCAACCGCAGCTCCATGTCTGCAGCACTGCCAGAAATACATTTCCTCCCCTTTCACTGGACTTTCCACAGATTCGCATGCATATTAGAAACACATTGAAATGGGGAGCCTGTTGCAGGGGCCCTGGTGCTCTTGCATTGGTGTTTACAGCGTTTAATTACTAAAGGATGGAGCAGACGCTGAGATGAGAGATGGGGAGTGTGGGATGGACAGTGCAGGTTAGAGTAATGAATAAACAGCTTTTCTTAGCTCTCCTTTAAGGAAGGCAGAGATCTGAGTGTGGGGCATGAATTTTTTCCCATTATTTTCTTAAGACAGAACATCCCTTTATCTTCTTCCATTCCGTTTAGAAAAGCTATAAAACTTTTAAAGCTGAAGTGTGCAATTTTTAGATATAAACATTAGGGCTGCCGATTGAACATGTTAATTCAGTGCAATTAATCATAACAAAATGTTTGCAAGTAATCATTTCCCCAGACCGTAATAAGGAATATTCCTACCATCAGAGCAATTCAAGCTTGAAGTACCACCTGTTTTCTCCAGGGACAGTAAGCGAAACTCCAACTGTATAGGCAACGGGCAGCTTATACAGAGAACAAACCACACTCATCGACAGCAGACAGCACAAGATGAGGACAGATGTCTTTTGCGTTCACAGCTTGATGGACCGCAAATCCGAAAGCAGGAATCTCAAGACTTGTGGAGTGGTGGTGGTGTAGTGGTCTAAGCACATAACTGGTAATCTGGTAATCAGAAGGACACTGGTTCGAACCCCACAGCCACCACCATTGTGTCCTTGAGTAAGGCACTTAACTCCAGGTTGCTCCGGGATTATTGTCCCTGTAATAAGTGCACTGTAAGTCGCTTTGGATAAAAGCGTCTGCCAAATGCATAAATGTAAATGTAAATGTAAGACTTTCTCATTTTCAAATTACATTTAACTTGACACAGCAACCTAAAAACTGAATGTGTACGTAATGTGACGCAACCAAAGTGAGACGCCCCGAAAGTGTCCGTCTGACGTAGGTGTACATAGACGCGTACTTAGACAAGCCCTTATAATAAATCTATTTCAGACAAACTGATGCATTCAATTGCAAAATGGATTTCTGCGGACTATAGGCCAATAATTGGCTTATGTTAAGTAATATTGAAATAAACAATATATTGGATTCTAAAGTCACTTTTTGTATGTTCTTATCAATGATTTGCTCATCTGCCACAATAATGTAAGACATTATTATTATTTTATAATATATTTCATTTTTAATTATTTTGTTATAAATATAATTATTTCACCATTACATATTGAATTATTGTTATTTGAGGGGCTTTCACAGCAAATATTTATATATGTGATTTATTGCGATTAATTTGATTAATTTATTGGCATGCCATGTAATTAATTCAATAAACAATTTATATCGAGCTATAGTAAAAATACTTTCTACAAACCCATTTTAAAATACCAGGATAGCTATAAACAAGCCATTTTTTTAGGTTGATTTCCCTGAAAAGTGTAAACAATATGGTTCTGTGAGCTATTAAAACATTGCTCTTTGTTTGAACATTCTGATCAGCCCAACACAGCAACATTGGCTCGACCAATGGCATGAGTTTGGGGGTGGGACAGCCTTTTTGTCCTTTCAATGGAAGACAGAAAGAGTTCTTTGAAAGCAGTCATTATTTTTGCAATTATTTTTGAGGACAAAAAGAGAAAAATGGATACAATTATGGATACAATGATGTAATGTATTTGAAAACATGAAGAAACAAATGCTTCTAAATATCACAAAAAAAGTTGTTCGCAACAGAGCAAAGATTGAGTCCTTTTAAATAATAGGCGCATTACTCCTACATTTGCACACCATGAAAAGGAGGATGTTACATGCCTGTTTGCCTCCTCTGCAATTATTCGGAAAGATAAGGAGACGTACAGTCATGGAAAACTGATCTGAGACAAGTGCCCTTGAAAAACAGGGAAAACTTCAAAGCCGTGAGATTCCCATCCACGGAGAACTTGAGTTATGTGGCCATCTAGTCGGCATGAAAGAACTCACAGGCCTGATCTGAAACCCAACGATGCACCTGGCATGAACTTTCCAAATAACTTGAAGGGTGGAGGATCCATCAAGGAAATGCATTCATTTTAACATGGCTGTAGAAATGAGGATTGTATCTGTCAGATCTATCAGCAGATCATAACGCCTACCTCAAATTACACTGAAACATGGAGGCAAAAGATAGATATGGTAAAACAGGACAAATGTCTGTGGAAAAGAGAATGAGCAAGAGTAACCTTTTAACATTGCATTTTCACCCCCCGAGCTTCCAAAATAAAGCATTGGACATCTCTGATGATGCATGACGATAAAGAGGTTTTATTTCATCTAATCTTTTTTAATGTCTGCATAAGAACCAAACAGTAAACACTGGTTTTAAAGCAAACATCGCATGTACCTAACGTTAAAGGGGTAAAGTTCACCAAAAAATGTAAGTGTTCACTCATTTACTCGCCTTTATGTCATTCCAACCTTATATTATTTTATTTCTTCCATAAAACACAAAATAATGTTAGGAGATTTTAGGCTGAATATTTGAGCTGCTCTTTTACATACAAGAAAAGTAACGAGTCTTCATGCAACATAAAATATACGAATGCGACCTAGGGTTGTCGACCAATCAACTAGTCATCCAACCACTGACTAGTCTATTAGTGGGTTCGACAACTAACATTCATATTTTTAGTGGTGGTGCCTTTAATGGTAGACTAATTTCCCAAATAACTGAGAGATGCCACTTTTCAGAGAGCATTTTGGCATGATGATAGCTTGCTATGCTTAACAGTGAATAACAGCCAGCACGGTAAAACCCTCAGGAATAAGTTTTGTCTCTTTTAATGATTTAGGTTTAGTCATTTTATGCACAGCTGATGTTACAGCCGTAAAACCACTACATCAACAATACATTTCAAGACGATCACAGTCGGACGTTAAATCCTCTGCTGTGAGTAATATTCCTGTATTTGTAAAGTGTTGCTGAGAGTTTTAAGTCTTTTTCTGATTTAAATAAATAGTTGCAGTAAAATGTTTAAACTACTGGACGTTGTGAACTACATATTGTGTACCCGCAATCTTACAGTTATGCGCTTTTGAATCTGCAGTGAGGATCTCCCTGAAGAACTCTGGTTACATTAAAGCACATCACTCTGCATTCAGGATGCGCATAAGCGGTTTTGTGCCATTCTGTATAGAACATTTCTAGGATGTAAACAATAATAAATGAATCAGAATGCAACAGCGCATGTCTGGCCCTGAAGCATTTCCGGTAGTGACATTTTATAACCCAGAACTCGCAAAATAAAATGACTAGCGTGTACTTTTACAGCCTAGCTAAAACAGAACAAACGAGATTTTTGCAAAACCTGTAAATAAAAAATTAGGTGTTATTACTGGATCCTTTAAATAAGACATAAGTCAGCAAATTTTCTCAAAGAATAAACATTTACCTGAAGCGAATTATTCAGATGTATTTTTGATACTGAGCATGTATATGTGAGAGAGGCGATGAAATCGTAGTTTAGATGCTCACAATTATTTCCTCAAAAGGGAGATCGGGAATATTGGATCACTCCTGTTATAATCAATGAAGCGGTCTGTGTGACCGGCGGACAAGGTAAGGATTTATTTTGTCATGATAAAAATACATACATACATACTTCACTCTTTCTTCTGGATAAAAGCATCTGCTAAATTACTAAATGTAAAAGTAAATGACTTGCGGAGCTTCATTCAATATAATGGGAGTGATCACGCTTACAGCTCTACCTCTGAAACATAAAATTATTTGGCAGAAAGTTTGTTCACCTACCAGAGACAGGGTGTGTGCTACATTTGTTAATACTTCACATATCCATCCAGCTCGCTTCACTGAAGCGGTTCATGCGTCTGTTATTTGTTGCTTTTACGGATATCTTAAGGATATTTTTCCAATAGTCATAGGGATCCAGGGAGCATCCAGCCACTGAACAACATGGTCCACATTTTAATAGTGGCATTTTATTACGTTTAATAAATCGTTTTAACGCAAGTAGCGTTATTTGTGTTAAAGTCACTATGAATGAAGCGCCTCCCGCTGTTGTTTTGAAAGAGGGTGCATTCCATTCACAAGTGATCATCCCTTGGTCTATTCCTTTCTAAGACTTTACAATCCACTGTGAGAGCTTTGAAAGGATAAAAGGTGTGGGGCTTAAAAATAAGGGTCATTTAGAACTCACTTTTAAATAATTTTATTGGAAATTCAGTTTTAAGCTATCTTACAGCATGGCTATCATGGTTGTTCTCCCTTCAAAGTGCACTTCAGCCCATTTATCCAATTTTGAAAGCGGCCTGTGTTTGACAACTAGCAGGAAACGTTCAAGGAACACAGCACATCACTTCCTTAAACCATCTTGAAATGGTCTATTGGAGCCTTTCTTATATCTTACTATGATAGTTTTGTGCAATAAGATGTTATATTTATTTATAAGTGCTGTGCTTAGCTTCCTTACTGATTAGGGTCACAATAACATAACAGATCCTAATGATACTTTTTCGGTTTCCTTAACACTGATGTGTCAACTACTCATTCAGACAACCTATTGATAAGTCACTAGTCGATTACAAAACAATTGTTTTTCACATCTCTAATACGAGTTATATGGCGGTGGGAAGATCCTCACTAAATGATACGGTCAATTTTGATAAACTTTAGAGGACATGGAACATAGTGCACAAGTCATACAGATAAATGTTATGCCTTTTAGTACTACTTTTTGAAATAGGCAGTAAAAAAAAAAAAGAAAAGAAAACCACTATCCACTTTTGTTGTATCAAAGAGCAGCTGGAACATTGACTAATATCTCTTTTTGTGTTACATGGAAGAAAATTACTAAATGGAAATTATAATAAAAGGGGGAAAAATATATAAAGTACATTTTGTGTAAACTATCCCTTTAAAATGTACTTCAGTAGATACTGAGATGTGCATCACACACAACCAGAACCAGATGATATTTCTCCTGTGAAGCTCCTGTGATCTCAGCATGATTGCATCCACCGAGCCAAGAGATCTCACAGTTCCAGGTGTGATGGCAAGAGAGTAACAGGATCATGGGCTCTAAAAGCATCACTTCCCAATCCCCTTTAATCCAGAGTCCAATACAAACGCACAGAGATTTATAATTTAATATACTTAAGAGGGATCCCTCACATCTCAATAAAAAAGCAATGAAAAGCACAGCTTAATAGCACAGTAGGCTTTAGTTAAGTCGCTTTTAAAAATAGTTACTGGAGAACTGGGTTTTCGTCCCTCCCAGCTATTGTGTAATTAATAAGCAGGCAGTGGGTGCCAGCAGGATTTTACATGGATAAAGATTTGGGTAAGGACAATTAGGGCCATGGTTACAGATCTAGGTGATAACACTGGGCTTTGTGTGGCACAGAGTGTGAATAAAGGAGGGTTGGTGGGCTGGGGCTCTGGACATGGACATGGACTGCTCTTTAGAGGCATGTAATGGTGTTACTGGAGTTTTGCCACTGTCATAAAGCCAGGCACTGGGAAGCTGATGTGGAGTCAAAGAACGTGGCTCTACACTTGAAGGGTTGGCAATCAGGAGAGACCTTCTGATTTGACTTTATATCAATATTCGAGTCAGGGATACACTTTATTAGAAACACCAGTATACCTAATTTACGTGATTATTATCTAGCCAGTCAATTGTGTGGCAGCAGTGCAATGTATAAAATCATGCAGATATGGGTCAGGAGCTTCAGTTAATATTCAATCATCAGAATGGGGGAAAAATGTGATCTCAGTGATGACCGTGGCATGATTGTTGGTGCCAGATGGGCTGGTTTGAGTATTTCTGTAACTGCTTGTCTTCTGGGATTTTCATGCACAACAGTCTCTAGAATTTAATCAATGGAGACAAAAACAAAAAACATCCATTGAGCGGCAGTTCTGTGGATCTGTATGGACATCCTTACAAATGAAACAAGCTATAGATATACATTCATAGCTTCTTTTTTTTTTGTCACAGACATAATTGAGTGTTTATTGACCTACTGTGATCTAAGTGGTGCTGAATTTCATTTTATGCCAAAAATAAAAAATAATAATTTTTATATATATATATATATATATATATATATATATATATATATATATATATAAAATTATAATTTTTATTTTTGTATATATATATATATACATATATATATATATAAATAAATAAAAGTAGATTATTGGCATTACAATACCACTACAGGATATTCGATTATTTCCCCACCTCTACGCTTGGGAGGACTGGACTTTTATCAAAACCTCCTTGCCCCTGTCAGCAGTCCAGCTGTAATCTCCACAGTGACAGATGATTGCATTAGAGGATTACAAAAAAAAAGCCTAAACATCCACATCCTCTCCGTGGTGATCTGGAAATTTAAGGGGAAGGAAGAGAGGGCACTGTTTTCTGCCTGTCCAATGACTTCATTTCTCTACAACCCAGAGAACAAAAGCAGGCCTGGAATTTTAGCCCTTGCAAATATATTCTCTGAAGCAGTCACAAATGGTTAAATGCCATACTTCAATATGCATTTGTTACGAGAGAGAGCACAGGCTCAGAAATCTAGTCGTTTTAATACATGTAGGGCTAATTAAAAGTAACAGAAAATAATAACAATGTTATGGTGGAAAATCAAATCCTTTCCAGATACAAGTGGGGGACAATGGTGGATTGAATAGCAGATGCATTCCTTGCTAATTAACAAAGCCTACCGGCACTGTAACACGGCACGAAGGGCGGCGTATTTGCTTTGCTGTCAGGATATTCAGCAGATCCATACATTGTATGGATTTAACACATAATCCTGTCCATTGATAAAATTATGTTGAGTGTGTCTGGCTGGAATTCTGCAATGAAGGATTTATCACACATGCTTTTTTTCCACTTTCTGGTTTTCCTTTAATTTGCAAATCTTGTAATCTAACCCTAAAGCTGAGTGAACTGACTTCTAAACCAGTAGTGCTGTATCGGCCAAGACTGCAATCTGTTTTCCATTTGAGTGTCAAGACAGAATCCACACTAGCGGTTGACAAAAGCTGTTATTTCAAAATGATTATATACTAAAAATCGTGTGAGGACTTTGGTAAGTTTATGAACTATTTCAGTAAGGGGAAAGAACTGATCACAGTGCAGCCTTTCAAAAAAAAAAAAATTATAGAGCTAGGCTATTTACCAAACACTTCTACTAGAACGTAACAGTGGCAACACCATTCACCCGGAGGGAGAGGTTTATGGTTTTCAACACGAGGCGTGTTTTCAGAATTAGACCAACATTTGCTGGAGTACAAAGCCAAACCATCAGAGCCTGTCTCCATGTCGGGACAGACACGGAGCTTTTGGCTGCATAAGCGCCGGCAGAGCAAAGAGCTCCAGTCTTGGAACGGCTGGGACGGTGGTCTCCATCAAAGTGTGCCGAAGACAGACTTCCTTATTCTATTTCCTCTGGAGGAAATATTGAGTTAAGATTTGCAGCAGCATAGAGTAGTTTGGTTTAAGAAGTGGCAGACGTAGCTGAGGGGAGGAGAGGAGCCGATATCTGATGCACCCTGCTCCCTTTCACTCTTTAAGGGGGAATATTTCTCACAAAATTCAGTTTCTCTCTTTTAGGGGGTGCGAGGTTGCAAGTCGTCCTTTAGAGCCAGCCGGGTCACTCAGTCAGCAGGGTTTAGCTATCTCCCTCTAGGCCACTCCCTTGTCCCATCAGAGGAGGCAAGAGGGCTTTGATGCAAGTTATAATGTATAACAAATTACAGGTTTACAAATGTACTAAGGATTTGTACCTCATAATGTCTAAATGTTACACTCACACTCACACACTAAGGGCTATGGTTTGGGCTCCACCGCTCTTTAAAACAGGAAAATGCCATAAACAGGACAACGACGGAACATTCCATTGGCACATGGACTTCACCTCGTGAAGAGTTTTACATGTCTCCACTCGTGTTGTGCAAGCCAGGAAATGGATACAAGCCTATTATGGCCATGAAACTAGCACTTGGGGAAAAATTCTAAGATTTTAAACATCCTGACCTGTATACAACCTCAACTGGCCTTTCTAAAATGAATGATAAAAAACCAGGCTGACCAATGATTTTAAAGGAACACTCAAACTCTAAAAAATAGATTACACCTAAATGAACAGTACTTTCCAAAAATATGATTTAAAATCATGTACACTCACTTAAGATGAAGACTCAAGTCTTATCATTAGCTTAAAGGAATAGTTCACCCAAAAATTCAATTCTCTCATTATTTACTTACCTCTAACCCATCCCAGATGTGTATGACTTTCTTTCTTTTGCTGAACATAAACAAAGATTTTTAGAAGAATATTTCAGCCCTTTAGATCCATACAATGCAAGTGAATGGGTAAAAAATTTTGAAGCTCGAAATCCATAATAATAATCCATACGACTCCAGTGGTTAAATCCATATCTTAAGAAGCGATATGATAGGTGTGTGTGAAGAATGTGAAAGTGTAAGTAAAGACTGATAGTAAAAAAAGCACTTAAATATTGATCTGTTTCTCACCCTTATGGTTACTTATGTCTTATGGGTTACTGTCATGCTGCCCTTATGTGCTTTTGGAGCTTCAAAATGTTGGTACTCAATTCACATTTGAGAATTAAAATTTTTGGGTGAACTATTTCTTTAGTAAAAGCTGTTTTATTTAACAGGAAGTGGTTCACCTCATGGGGGTTGACATGCTGAGATCACATGACCAGCCAAATACTACTTACTAAATAAATAAATCATGACTGACTTTGAATTATACAATGTCAATCCAAGATTACCACAATCCACTTCGGCCAGCACAACATAATCAAAAAAGAGCACCTTTAAATAAGCTGTACACAAATTTTTAAAAAGATGATGACTCTTAATTGCACTTAAAACAAACTGTAGTCTATTGGCTTGAAAAGAAAAAAAATAAACAAAGAAAACATTAAAATTCTCCTTTTGATTAATCCATTCTGTTATTGTGTCATCAGCCTGGTCTGATGTTAAAACGTGTGTGTAGCAGGAAAATAACCAGAAAAGAACATGACCCATGAAAATAAATGCACCATTTGAGGCGTTAGGCCCAGATGACAGTGGAAGTGACGTCGTTGCTGTGGACTCACCCCGAAGAGCCCGTGCTCTTGCACACACCTAGAAGGGGCCGTTTCTCAGCGAAGCTGTCGGTCTTGAAGGAACCTGCAGTCGGACAGACAAAAAGGCGAAAGTTAACCGCTGATCCACATAAAGTGGGACATTCATTAGCCATTCGCATGTGAGGGCTGTTGTCTTTTCACCAGAGCCACCCACCAAACCTTAAAAAACAGCTACCGCAACAGGAAATGTGTTGATTGCATTACAACTGACGCTCTTTAATCTAATTATGCCTCGAAAATGTCCTACAAAATAAAAAAACAAAGAGGGCACCTCTTTCCTGTCAACTTTGACATCCACACAACCTCTCCGACCACAGAATAATGCCCTGGTCCACACAGAAACTTGTGGGGATCAAATGAAATTATAATACCAGCATGCAAGACATTAAATGGAGACAGAGAACAGAAACACCACTCAGTGCAATGTGTTGAACACAAACCATATCCCCTCCGACTCTAATGGAGAAAGACTCCAAAGCTTTAGTAGGAGTCTTTTGTCTGACTGGCTTTAATTTTGGGGGTTCCGAGGAATTAGAGAATGGCAAAAGGCCGGTAGGCATATTTTGGATGGAGAAAACATGTCGCATTAAGTTTACGGATCCCATATTTATCTAATTCTCTTGATTTTCAAGAGAAGGGGAAAACTTTCTTTTATGTCCAGAGTGAAGATGTTAGCCTTTGTGAAGCTATAATTTGGGCAGCCATGCCATGACACTAATCAGCTCCAGGAGCATACGGTCCCTGTGGCATGGCGTGTGAGTGCGAATGTGCCATTCTCAAACCCTTAACACTTTAAAGGGCCTCTTCTCAATCTTCACTTCTCTGTCATCAGACATTGCGACTGGTCACGATATCCAATCATAATGCAAATATGATGGGCTTTTAAAAGACAGCAGCTGGCTTCTATTTGAAAGTACAATTAAGGTGGAAAAAAAACCACCCCGCTTCTCTCTCTCTGCCTGTAGCTGTGCGCCTCAGCTTCGAAAGCGACTGGACTTTGAGACAAGTGGTTTTCATTTGAATTTTGCGAACGTTTGCCTGCTTTCAATTTATGCTGAGAAATATTGAGGGAATTGTTTTCTGGAAGACATAACAAATTTCCTGCATTTCAGTAAATAGTGTATTTACTGTATAGCAGGGTCATTTACGAGTGCACTTTTAACAGAGGGATAAATTTAAGCGGAAAGGAAGGGATTGCAGATTTTTGTCAGCTCTTGATATAATTATCCATAGCTGTCACCTGGAAATGAATCACTACGAAAACAACTGCAGAAGTCAGAATCGAAACGGATGCAAAATTAACAGCTTGCTGCTTTACAGCAAGTGGAACTTCCTCCTTTATTCTGGGAAAGACCTTGTCTTATTAATATTGACACCTATTTTCAGGACATTCCAAATCCGCTCACCCAGCTAAAACAATTACTCTTTTTAAATCCTACTACAGTATGACACTGTTTGTGCCAAACAGATCACAATCAGTTTCCCCCACTAGTGCAATTCATTTGATTTAACAGAGAAGCGTTCTCCTCATGTGTTGGCTGTCTGCTGCTTCTTATGACAATTCTCTTTTATCCACATCCAGCCCTCATTCAATGACATTATTGTCCATTGCTGAAATCTGCCAAAAGGACAGAACACAAACTCTGAACATAAATGTCACATCACAATATCACTCAATGGTTTTCTTACTTAGTAGTATTTTTACATTTGAATATCGCCATGTTCATTTTTTAGTGAGGGATATACAAGGCTGCACTGAAAATTTGAATGATTTTGACAGAATTTAATTATTATTTTCATTACTATAGGTGTAATAAATCTTGATTGATTTATTCACAGAAACCATTCGATACCACAAAAACAAGATACAAAAATTAAGGGTGAAGTATGTCATTTTTCAATCTTACATTTTTTTCCCCATTCCATCTTAAAATGCAGAGACAACTAGAATTAGTTTGTAGGGTGATTTCCTCAAAAAGCATAAACACTGAGGCACTACTGAAATTTCAAAACATTGCTCTGTTTGTCAGAGCCTCCCAACAAAGCAACAAACAATAATGCAAACAATGCAGCGGGGCTATCTGTTTGTCTAACCAATGGAAGAAGTGAAGGGGAATGTTAAGGAAACCTTTTTGAAATTGGACAATTTTAGCAATTCCATTTGCCGTTGTTAGTGGTGAAAAATTACAAACTTCACCTTTACAAAAGGGATAGTCAAACTTTAACCATTACCACAACTAATCAGGTTTTGTGTATTTTAGTTTAATGAAATGTAGCGTGCATTCTTTTGTCAGACTATTCTTTTTTTGTCCTTTAACAGATAAAATGGCTACAGTCATGCAATGGCCAATGAGTGGGCCGTGGTAAAAAGAGAAGGGAAAAACTCAGAAGTCTGCAGTTCCTCTCTGCCAGAACACTGGTAAAAATCCAGCCAGCCAGCTGACAGCTTGCCAACATAATTGTGAAGGACTGATTTTAATATTAGGATGGGAAAGCAGCAGGGCTCTGGCAAGCTCTCAGCACTATTAAGAAACAGAAGGTAGTCTTTAATTTAAACATGATATGTGGAAAAGCCAGTAAGGAAGAAAGACATGGAACTTTATATATTGTGCCACATCTTGCTCTAACTTGGTTCAAAAAAGCATGTAACCTATGAAAACTGATTTTACTTACTGCAAATTTCAAGTCAAGTGGCAGTGGCAAAAATGACATGTAAAAATAATGTGCTGTTTATGTAACATATGACACGTGAAATAAATCTAAGCGTAGCGGAAGATCACACTCTGTCAACACATATTTCAATTTGGGGGCGAATGGTTATTCTTGACAAGCTGAAAATTAAGATGTCACTGGGATGCAGAGTCTGTAATAATAAATCTTAGCAGCAGAGTTTTACATACAGTATACAGCACTAATACAAAAAACTATAAAGTACAAGTCAAAGGTTTGGACACTTTAATGTGAAACATTTTAAATTAGTTTTGAGACATATACAAGTAGTGTCTATGTATTTAAAAAAATTTAAATTAAAAAAAATTATTAATTAAAAGAGTGAAATGTCTGTTTGGAATGTATACAGACTGAATCTAGTCAAACATTGGCTACTTTGAATAATCTCTAAAACATTAAAATCATTTTGATTACTTCCATTTTATAACATTTACTATTTTTCAGAAATGTTTTGACTGGTACTGGTAATATTTGGCTCTGAAGATGGAGAAAGTCAGGCAGTGGGAAAAGGCTCTTCATACCAGGTGACTGATACTCACTGATATGAGGGGCAGGCAGAATCCTGGCAGTTCGCACAGGACCATGCCGCACCGAGAACAGCTCCTGTGCCTCCCCGTTCAGCTGTAAAGAGTAAAAACAAACAGGCTCACTTTAAAGACACCTGAAAGTGATGTGAAGGGAGATAAATGTACTTCAAAGAAACAGTAAAAATAATTGTGGGAGTGAGAAGAAACCAGGACCAGAGCTGAGGTGATGCATAAACTGTGCAGGAATCTATAAGGTTTGTACAAGAGCCACATCTCAGAGATTATCACGACTGTCTCCTACTGACAACAGAATGATATACGTAAAATAACAGTAGAAAACTGTAAAACACTGTTAACCCTAATGCTAAAAATAATTAATTGTTTTGAGTAGGTAAAAATTAAACCATTCAAATAAATGAACCTTGATGAGTATTTAGAGCTTTCTTTTTCTTTTGAGTTCATGAAACTGACACCTTTTAAGTAACCTGAACTGTTTTATTGTTTTGAGTTTAATGAACTTGTCTCTTTAAATTTAAAGAAACTTAAATTCACGCTATTCTAGCTAATAAGTTCTAGCTATTACTAGTTAGTTAGGTTCCCTCTACTTGAAGTTTTTAAGTTGAGCTTACATGATCATTTAAGTTCAGCCAAAGAGTCACATTTAAAAAGCCATTAAAATATTTGAATTAGCTTACTCAATATTTCAAGTTAAGAGCAATTGACATGCATGAGTCGAACAAAATCTAAATCTGAAAGGTTTATTAACTTAATTATTTTTTTTTTTAATTATGTAACTGATTGCCTCAAATTTTTTAGTTCTGCAAACTTATTAGTGTTTACAGTGCACAGCTGTGACCCAGTTACATCTTTTATATTTATTTCACATCGGCTAACACGTTCATGTTGAAACCGTTCACACACAGTGGCACACAAGTCAGAAAACTACCCACGAATGTCCTAAATACTGTGGCATCCCATTGGAGGATTAACAGACATTAAAGTATTTGTGTGAATCACACAATGCTTTGTTTGGTCTGCAGTGGCTGTGATGTGGTTTGATAATGAGCCACCCAACAACTAAAAGATAAACATCAGGTATCTGTGGACAAACCAAAGCGAGCCACTACAAAAAAAACACAAATGTTATCTGATCTTCGGATATAGAGTGCATTCAGAAAGTATTCAGACCACATTTTTTCATATTTTGTTATGTTGGAGCCTTATGCTCACTGATCAATCTACACTCCATACACCACCATGACAAAGCAAAAATCGGATTTTTGATTAACTTTGCAAATTTATTAAAAAGAAAAATCTGAAATATCACATTAACATAAGTATTCAGACCCTTTCTTATGACACTTGAAATTTAGCTCATGTGCACCCCATTTCTCTGGATCATCTTTTAGATGGTTCTACAGTTTGATTGGAGTCCACCTGTGGCAAATTCAATTGAATGGACATGATTTGGAAAGGCACACACCTGTCTATATAAGCTGAAAATGCATATCAGAGCAAAAACCAAGCCATGAGGTCAAAGGAACTGCCTGCAGAATTCAGAGACAGGATTGTGTCAAGGCACAGATCTGGGGAAGGATACAAAAAACTCGTCCTAGAGGTGGTCGCCCGGCCAAACTGAGCAATTGGGGAGAAGCACCTTGGTAAAAGATGTGACTAAGAACACGATGGTCACTCTGGTTGAGCTGACGGAAGCCTTTCCTCAGTGCAAGACACTTAAAAAAGCACCTAAAGAACTCTGACTGTGAGAAACAAGGTTTCAGTGATATGTTCTTGCTAAATTGAAGAATCTTCAGAGAAATTAATAGAATGCCTTTTCAATTTTTCCCAGTTGTGTTGTGTATGCATTTTTTTTAATTATTAGTACATTTTTCATTTCTTATTTAATTTCACTTCTATCAAAATGTAGTCTTGGCAGTTTGCATGAAAGAACACGAAACAGTCGGATGTCTACGCATGATTTACACGTGGTCAGGAGCAGGTCTAAAATTTGTTCGTACCAACTAACGTTTAGAAAATCCAAAAACTTTCATGTATCCGAGAATTTACATAAATTTAATGGCTTTACGGACTATTTACACAAAATTAGTTCTGCTTGTGTTTCATGAATTGAGGCCTAATGTGTAAATAAAGCAGTGTTTCCATTCCACGTGTTTAAAATAATAAAATTGTAATTTCCAGAGAAATTGTAGCCACTGTGAATTTTATTATTAAGAATTTAGAGCATACAGATAAATCTGTAAAGAATTTTGTCTCAATTCTAGGACCACCACACATGTGCATTCCTCCTTCCTTTGCCATGAGGATCTATAACATAAGCATCAAAACAAATAAGTGGATGGAAACCCAGCTATTCTGCCTAATATCTGCTTTTGTGTTCCACAGGGGTAAACTCTCCCTTTTCTTTACACATATATACATCCTGTTCCTGCCCTGTGCTGTGATGCCTGTGTAATACAGTGTAACCATGCTAGAATAATCAGAATTGCTGAATAACTTGTTGCCACTTTGGGGCAAAAGGTTGTGGGAAGTGAAAGAACAATAGGGATGCAAACAAACACAGATTTGTTCACACTGTATGACAAATAATCAATTCCTACTGGAAGAAACAGGCTTCACATGAAGGAAGGGGGATATAGCTTGAACCAAAAGCTAAACTGCAAATCAAAAGCTAACATGTACCCATATAATTGCCCCCCAAAAAACTACAGCATGTCCATGACTAACTGATCCAGGCCAATTTCCAGCACCTAGCATGAACAGCTACATTTCATTGAGTTGCAGCCCCAATATAAACACAAGTCAAATGAGTCTTAATAACGTCATATCCATACCACGTTGTAATAAGCTGGTAAAAAGCCAAATCTATGAAACCAATGCTAGGAGTGCCATATCACATCGCAATTGCAGAAATATTTTGATTGCTGCCCTGAATCAGCTAGCTCTTTATTCAAGCATTTGTTTTAAGAATTAAGTCCTTTTTTATTCTTAATGTGTCTGTATGTGCGTTAAATTACAGAAAACGTTCTTTATCACATTACTGGGCATAATCCATGCGTCTTAAGCAGATAAGCTCAGAGGATGATCGCTCTTTTGCACAATTAGTAGCTTTTTCGAAACTAAGGATCAGAGTCTTGTTTTTATTAAAAGCGCTCAGTGTAGAATTTGTAGCTGCCAAGTGGGAGATTAATATGGCATCTACAACACAGTACATTTAAGGGGAGTGAGAGAAAGACAGAAGGAGAGAAAATGAGTATATGAGAGGGGGGGATTGTAGGGCAATGCACGCAGGCCACCATGTACAAAGGCTACAAAACAAAATCCCCAGCTGGCAAATGGGGCAGAGGAATAATGGAATTTAGTGGATTGTGAGGTTTACATTAATGCGACTGTCATTGTGCATTACCAGACTGTTCATCCTCGCTTTACACGGCTTTAGTGATAGCATCCATCACCAACCTCCAAGCTATTACATTACTACGTGTCACAGCAATACGTAAAATTGAAGCTTCTTTGTATTTGGCTCTTGTTTTTTTTTTTTGGGGGGTAGGGCATATAGTTTCTAATTTCATTAACATGGATAGTGTGTAGATGCTGAGAGAGAAAATTAGTTTTGTTAATCTCCAGTCACTCTGCGATGGAATTCAGCGAATCAGACAGAATCAACAGCATCTGGAATGGAAGAAAAAGCTGCACTGTTTGTAATTCTTAGAAAGCAGACAGCATCTGAAAGCATAGGGTTTCAATAGCAGAGCAGACAAAGGACAATGCTCCATCCATTTCACATTAGTCAAAACAGATTGGTGGTGGCTGTCTTCTGGGCTCTTGATATGATATCGATATGAACCACTGAGCTGCTTCCTAAAATACACTGAAATAATTTATTTAAAGTCAATGCTATAAGATTTAATAATAATTTTAATCATTCATTTCTGTATGTAGTTCTGTATTTATTTTTCCTCTGTGGAAGATGCTTATAAGAGGATGTTGATCAAACACCAGTAGGTGGACTTTATGACACCACTGGCTGATCATTGTCAAAGTGCTTCACTAAGATGAACATTAATACATTTTCACAATCAATAAATAAAAAAGGTTAAGCAAAGGATATCGATTTTACGTTCTCCAAACTGCGTATATTGAAACTGCAAACTCCAGCCATAAACTGTTGCACATGGTATCGATAGTTTGACTGTGATGCCTTAACAGCTGTTGTCATCCTCTCATCAAGCATGTTACGCAAAGGAAAAATAAATACAGAACAGCATACAGAAATAAATTAATGATTAAAGAAATATAGAAATGTGGAACTAACAATCAACTTTCAATTTAGCATTTCCCCAACCATTTATTTATTTTGTATTATTTTTGCTTTTATTTATTTGTATATACATTTATGCACATTTAATTATTTATATATTTATTCATGCATGAATATGAACGTTTATTTGTGTATGTACACTGGTGGCCAACAGTTTGGAATAATGATTTTGCACTTATGGAAAGAGATTGGTACTTTTATTCACCAGACTGGCATTCAACTGATAACAATGTATAGTTAGGACATTAATAACGTGAAAAATTACTATTACAATTTGAAGAAAAAAAAATATCTTCAGAACTTCTTAAACGACTTCAAATAGTTCTCATCAAAAAATCCTCCACGTGTAGCAATGACAGCTTTGCAGATCCTTGACATTCTAGCTGTTAGTTTGTCCAGATACTCAGGTGACATTTCACCCCACACTTCCTGTAGCACTTGCCATAGATGTGGCTGTCTTGTTTGGCACTTCTCACACACACACACACACCTTACATTCTAGCTGATCCCACAAAAGCTCAATGGGGTTAAGATCCATAACACTCTTTTCCAATTATCTGTTGTCCAATGTCTGTGTTTCTTTGCCAACTATAAACTTTTCTTTTTGTTTTTCTGTTTCAAAAGTGGCTTTTCTTTGCAATTCTTCCCATAAGACCTGCACCCCTGAGTCATCTCTTTACTGTTGTACATGTAACTGGTGTTGAGCAGGTAGAATTCAATGAAGCTGTCAGATGTGAGGAATCTATTTCTCAAACTAGAGACTCTGATGTACTTATCCTCTTGTTTAGTTGTACATCTGGCCATCCACATCTCTTTGAAAACTGTACATCGTTGTATGAAATCTTCAGTTTTTAGGCAATTTCCAGCATTGTATAACCTTCATTCCTCAAAACAATGATTGACTGACGAGTTTCTAGAAAAAGCATTTTATTTTATGACATTTTTGACTTAATATTGATCTTAAGACATGCCAATCTAGTGCATACTGTGGCAACTCAAAAACCATCACAGTGTGATTTTCTATTACCAAATTAGCAATTTAAGTTTGCATCTCTGTAATACATTAAAAAATATATAAATAGTTGTCATTTTAACACATTATGACTTATTTAAAAAAATAAAGCGCTAACAAAACGAGGGCAATAACTCATGTCTCCTGCATGACTGTCCGTAAATTCTATAACTCATAATTTAAACTACTTTTACATGACAGCTTCTTAAAATATAGTGTTTATGGCATGAGACGCTGAATGATATTGAAATAAAACATGAAAATTCACTAAAAAGACACTTTTTTTTATTTTTACCCATCTGACACAATGTAATGTATGTGAATTTTCTGAATTATATTTATTAGATGTGACCTACTTCAACATTGAGTCACTTTGATCCAGAAACAAAATTTGAGTTTTATGCAATACAGTAAAAAGGAGTCTCAGCTTTTTACAGATATAATTATTACATTTCAACTCCAAACCGTTGTATCCTGTACATGTAGATATTATACAGAAATGGCCTATAATAAAGGTATCCTTTATACTTTTGTGCATAAAACTCAATGAATTTTCTGGTACAAAATTACTCAAAATTATGTATATTATACATATGTTTATAATAATTTAAATTATTATATATTAAATTATCTTTGTGGGGACTTTCTCAGTAAATACTTCTGTGACTAATTATATTAATTAATCTGCACATTATGTAATATATTTGATTAGTTCACAGCCCTAATAAAATGTAAAAATGGTAATTGAAAATCCACACAAAATTGAATTAAACAAAAAAAAAGTTAAGCAATATCTATCAAACTCAAAATACTCCATAATATTTAAAAACAGAAAAGCTATTTAAACCGCATGAAAAAGTAAACACATAAGGAAGGCTTCTTTATTAATGACAGACAACAGAGACACATCCAATGGACTGCTTGTTATCTCTTCTACACCAACACCACTTCAATTAGCCCCATCTAATCTGTCTGCTATCTCCCAACCAACCAGCAATACCTCCTCCAAAGATCTTGCTCTGCTGAGATGTTAATGCACAGGAACACAGACACGTACTATGGTAACACCCGCTAAGTCCGCTCTTCCTCCTCCCTTCAACGCCATTATGGAGGGTGTCAGCTTAGCAACTGTCAAAAACACTTCGGAGCAAATTATGGCCAGAAACTTTTCAACACATTAAAAAAACAGTGGGATTTGTTCCTCCACAGAATAGTAACCTCATGTCTGAAATGATGCTCAACTTCATCCAAAGTATTTTTTTTTTATTATTATTTATACATGTTACACAACTCAAGCGATAGGTCAAGTTTTGACAGATATCTCTCATGTGATCCATGTCAGGGTTTGACATAACATTTTAAAACAATATGTGCTACAATATGTATTGGGACAGCCTTTAAATGCTAAATTCTGCCAATTACAAGACATTTTGCCCTATTTTATTAGACATTATTTTATCATAATTTATCATTATTTATTACATTTTATTTGACATTACTCAGAGCTTAACATTTGTTTTCATGAAATGTCACCCAAAATTTTAACATCTTTATTATGGGACTGGCTTTGCCTTTGTCTGAGGTGACACCAAGTGGTAAAATATAGTTAAAGCAACCAAACATTAGATCAAGTCAGCAGCAACCCAATGGTAATTTTAGCCAAAGAGTACAGAATGAGCAGTTTCTTGCAAAATCCTCCTGGAAATTGACCTTTCAATTTCAAAATTGAGTTTAGCTGCAGATCTAAACAAACATATCTGAAGTGAACAAACTAAAATCTTCAACTTGGAAAAATCAGAGCTGGGCTGGAACTAAAGACTGCAATAACGTTTATCGCAAGGATCTCAACCCACTTCATTCCCACTTCCATTCACAGAAGCGACAACTGAAAGAGTAGGGCTGGGTTTTTTTATTTTTTAGATTAGAGTTTGTTTTGACATGATTTTCATTAAAAAAATTTAAACTGAGGTATCGAGGATTTACATAAAATATATGCAAACGCTATAATAAGATGCGTTGTCGATCCACAAAAGGCTGTTCATAGCACTTGGCTTAATGATGCTCCAATAGAACATAAAAGGTTTAACAACATGGTGACTGATATAGGAGACATCAGTCATATTTCCAATATGATTGCACAGTGTGATTGTAGCTCAACTTCATCCATCATGCATGTATACGTCGCCTTAATCAGACCATAACTGTCCTCCGCATTCTGTGCATTGTATCCTTTCTTTTCTTGTCACCCTCAATCGTGACCGTTACGGGCACATCATATCAAATAATAATATGGATAGGCAATAAATGGAAGAACCCATGTTTCCTATAATGAACCCATGTTTCCTTTTATTTCTCTAACCAGGTTTCCTTGCATTATAATAGGAATAAGAACATGTTATTTGAATTATTTGAGTACATTTAAAAGTTGAAAATTCAAAACGTGAATGGTCCATAAATAAAAATAATTTATTATATTGTTTTTGCTATGTCACCCATCCCTAAAATGGAGAAACTCAGTTTATGATTTGCCCTGTATGGAAATAGACAAAAATGCATCCATTCACACATAAGGTCAATTCGGAATGGCATACTTCCTACTTGACCTTCCATATATAGAGAAATATACCACAGATTGCAACAGTGCTCGCTCACTTTTTCAGCCGTCTTGGTTGCAGAAGTACCTTTCCCATTCTTTACTCCACGGGGATTTCATTAAATAAACTATTATAATACAATGGTTCTATTACTGAACCATCATTTTTTTTTTTTTAACCAAACAAACAAGCTCTGAGGTGAATCACAACATTCAAATCTTAATTTGAAGCAGATAAGTATTTGAAAATCTGACAAAAAGACAAAATAACAAGACTGTCTTCAACAGAAGCATATACAGTACCATCGATTAACAACGTTGGACCTCATGTTCTTTAAAGGTTTAAGTTATTGTTAAAACTCCAAGCAAAGGAAAAAAAGGAAGGGAATTTTACTTCTGGAACCAGACTGTTGCACTCTATATCAACCTGCAATTTTATCTTGTTTGTTTCTCATTATTTGATCAGACTGTCAATTGTTGGATTAAAATCCAAAATTAGGTTGAAGACATGCATGGTGGCATTAGTGTGCGGCTGACCAAAGGTTTTCCCAAATTTTGCCAACTCCTAATTTTTTTCCTGTTGCTTTTAAACTGTCCCAAAAAACCCAAGGCAAAAAAGCTAATAACACAATAATATTAATTAAAAATACATTTGGATAAAAGATTCAACATTTTTACATTTTAAAACTCATTTTTTGTGATGCATTAAAATACTTCTGTAAATACACAGTGCATGTATATCCATCTATATACACAGTTAGTTCCAGTCCTTGAATCTGATTGGACAAGTGTTCCTTGAGTGCTGATGTCTCAGAACAGCAGTAGTCATACGCTTCACTCTTTGTATAAATCCGCTTTCGTTTGTGGCATTCTAAACTAATGTGTACAAGTAGCACTGATGTGTAAAAAGATAGATGTGTCTTTTTTCATTTTTCCCCCGTTACATTTAAAATGGCACAGGAGAGAAACAAACCAGCTACCACAAAATACTCAGGGAATACCCTGCTCTGAGGAATAGAGTTAAACAGCTATAGCTTTACTGTTCATCTCTGGGAAGCGCGACAGGCCTGCGGCCAAAATCACAGCCGTGCTGCAATAGGGCCATACAGCACCCTTGCTCATGTGATTTTGATTTAAAATATACTGTGTGCGTGTGTGTGTGTATATATATATATATATATATATATATATACATATATACACACACACACACACACACACACACATACACACACACACACACACAGTACTGTGCAAAATTCTTAGGCACATAAGCTGTTTCACAAAAGCATTTGTCTTAAGATGGTTATTTATATCTTCATCTTTAGTGTGTCAATAGGAAATATAAATGTTAGACTCCCAAATATTACTTTTGCAAATAGAATAGAAGAACAGGGAGATCTGCAACAGATATCATGACCTCCACAAAGCCCCCCACTGAACATCTTGCCAGTCTGAGATTAAATAAAGAGACAGAAGCAATTAAGACCAAAATAGATAGAAGTAATGTCATTAATTCTCCAAGAAGTTTGGTATATCCCATCTGCCAACAACCAAGAAAAACTGTATCCTGGTGGATCTAGGAGAATTGGGGCTGTTTTAAAAGCAAAGGTGGTCACACCGAATATTGATTTAGCTTTTAAAGTAGACTTTGTCTGTTGACCTCTCTAATCAAAAAGTAATTTCTGTCCACAGAACTGCCGCTCACTGGATGTTTTATGTTTTTGGCACCATTCTGATTAAATTCTAGAGACTGTTGTGTGTGAAAATCCCAGGAGATCAGCAGTTACAGAAATACTCAAACCAGCCAGTCTTAGACCAACAATCATCCACGTGATTATCTAATCAGCCAATCATGTGGCAGAAGTGCAGTGTATAAAATCATTTAGATACAGGACAGGTGCTTCAGTTAACGTTGACATCAACCATCAGAATGGGGGTAAAAATGTCTCGCAGTGATTTGGACATTGGCATGATTGTTGGTGCCAGGTGGGTTTAAGTATTTCTGTAACTGCTGATCTCCTGGGATTTTCATGCACAACAGTTTCTAGAATTTACTATCCAGTGAGTGGCAGTTCAGTGGATGAAAATGCCTTGATGATGAGTGAGAGGTCAACAGAGAATAGCCAGACTGGTTCGAACTGACAAAGTCTGCGGTAACTCAGATAACCGCCCTGTAAAATCGTGGTGAGAAGAAAAACATCACAGAATGCTATTCTGAGATGTGGGTCGGTGCCGTTTAGCGGCACGAGGGGGACCAACACATTAGGCAAGTGGTTTTAAAGTTGGGGCTGATCAGTGTGTATAATACTGGCATATTACCTACAGTGTGCAGTAGGTAATATGCCAGTATTCCATTCCAAACGTATTATTTGAAAACTAGACACTACCTGTGAAACTAAGACGGTCACATAGAAAGGCTGATCAAGAGATAAACAGAAGGAAAAATGCAGTGTGGTGCAGGCAGAGAGACTGATTAAAACAAACTCACTGATATGCTCCAGATCTGCATTCCATCAGTGTAGCCAATCATCAAGCAGAGAGGTGGGTCTGTGCTGTTTCCATGCTTTTCTTGGAACTCTGGTAAACGGGCCACATCTAGACACATGGACAAACAGCGAAAGTAACATGCATTATCAGAATAATAGAAGAGGCACAATTTCATCACAACATTTTGAAGCTTGATTATATCACTTCAGAAGACATGGATTAAACCACTGAAGTCGTATGGATTAATCTATGCTGTGTTTCAGTGCTTTTTGGAGCTTCAAATGTTTGTTACAATTTACTAGCATTGTATTGACCTACAGAGCAGAGATATTCTTCTAAAAATCTTTGTGTTTTGCAAAAGAAAGAAATTAGTTTACATCTGGGATAGCATGAGTGAGTAAATGAGAGACATTTAAATAAAATCTGCTAATGTATGCTTTTAATAAACATTCAGAGGACCAGATTACATGGCTGAATAAGAGAAACCCAATTTAGTGTGTATTATGATACCAAGACCATCTTTAGAAACAACCTGAATAAGTCTGATGGAAGTTTGATGTGTTTAATTGGGTGTTTGTGTTTATAAGTACTCATCTTCAGATTATACTACATATTATACCCTTAAGTAGCATGAAGTGAACTGAAAAAAAAAAAAAAAAAAGTCGGCAGGTTAAAACACAACATAAAACTTGGGAGGCTTGTTTTAAAAGATCACAAGACATGGGGCTAAATGACCCAGCATGTAGCCATGAAGTTGCAACAAGCTGCCATTTAGAATGACAAAAATAACAGAATAATTATTTTCACAATATCCAAATAAAATGAACCTACCATTGATGTCTGTTTTTTCAAAGCGGACCCAAACTATCTTTTCTTTTTCATCATTTGGCGGTGTCCCAGTGTACGCCTGTAATTTCAGTAAAAGAGAAAGAGATAGGCCTATGCATTCCAACTAAATATTTAGGCACAGTATTTTCAAAAATAAATTGTTCTCACTATTGCAGACAATCACTTATAAATACAATCTTTAAATTCTGATAACAGAGCGTGGTCTGAAATAAGGTGGTCAGAGTTTGGTAACTGTAATATTTTTTGTTTGAAACGTGAGCATAAACAAAATAAAAATAATTGAAATTATGTGAATTTACACAAGTGACTTAACTTATAAACTTTGCTAAATGAAAACAGTTTAACAACAGAAATACCTGAACAGCATGCATTATCCAGAGATCACCATAAACATCAAATTGCAACAAATAAGAAAAAAAAAAAAAAAAGGTAGAAACAAAATTCCAAACTAAAAGTAATAATTACCTGAGGGACTACGTCCTGCAAGAATGTAACCACACTTTCCATGTAAGACTGCTCTCTGCAAAATAGGTCCTCATTACCAAAACCATGATCATGAGAAAAGAAAAATCCAGCTTCCTTAATCTTAGTAGCACTGATGATGACTCATTTTGGAGGTTTAACTGATTAATTGTGGCAATAGTTCCTTTTCAAACTACCGATTATCTCGGTTTTTTTTTTGTTGTTTTTTTTTTATTCCTCTGTGGCTGGAATTGAATGAGTCTAGTTTGTCTAGTTAGAGCACCTTGGTTATACAGTATAACAGCAGCCTCTAGAGGTGAAATAAAAACAATCACTGACTGAAAATATTCATGCATATTTTTATTCTCACATCAATGCAAATTTGTTCATTTTAATAAGTTATTCAATGTTCCAAATTAAAGCAAGAGCATGAAAAGAAAAATGTAACTATTTGGAAATATGTCCCGTCAGCACATACATAGTATGTCCAGCTTAATTTCTTATGAATAATAATAAAAAGCCTAATCTGGTGAAATATATACCATGGCAAGAAAAAGTATGTGAACACTTTGGAATTAGCTAGTTTTCTGCATTAATTAGTCATAAAATGTTATCTCATCTTCCTAAAAGTCACAAAAATAGACAAACACAATGTGCTTAAGATAACAACACACATTATCATTCATGTCTTTATTGAACATATCCCATTAAACATTCACAGTTGTGTGGGAAAAGTAAGTGAACCCTTGGATTTAATAACTGGCCATACCTCTTTTGGCAGTAATAACCTCAACCAAGCGTTTCCGGTAGCCGTGGATTAGACCTGCACATCGTTCTGAAGACATTTTGGACCATTCTTCCTAACAGAACTGATTCAGCTCAGCCATATTTTTAGGATGTCTGGAGTGAATGGCTCTCTTGAGGACATTCCACAGCATCTCTGTTGGATTAAGGTCTGGGCTCTGACTGGGCCACTCCAAAAGGTGGATTTTCTTTTTTTTAACTATTCTGTAGTAGATTTATTTCAATGTTTAGTGTCATTTTCCTGCTGCATCACCCAACTTCTACGGAGTTTCATCTGGTGCACAGCCACCCTGAAATTATCCTGTAGGATATCTTACATTTACATTTATGCATTTGGCAGACGCTTTTATCCAAAGCGACTTACAGTGCAATTATTACAGGGACAATCCACGCGGAGCAACCTGGAGTTAAGTGCCTTGCTCAAGGACACAATGATAAACTTGGGAATTCATTTTTGCCTCAATGATTGCAAATGCTCCAGGCCCTGAAAAAGCCCCAAATCATGATGCTCTCTCTCCGCCATACTTCACCGTTGGGATGATGTTTTCATGTTGGTATGTGGTGCCCTTTTTATGCCATATGTAGGGCTTCATGTTCTTCCCAAACAATTCAACCGTAGTTTCATCAGTCCACAAAACATTTTCCCTGTAGCTTTGTCAAGTGTCAAGGTGGACTTTGGCAAACTTCAGGCACGCAGCAATGTTTTTGTTGGAAAGCAGCTGCTTTCTTTGTGGTGTCCAGCCATGGACACAATGCCATGTTTTCCATATAGCAGACTCATGAACACAGATTTTAATCAGTTCTCTCAAGTCTTTAGCTGACACTCTAGGGTTTTACCTCATTGAGCATTCTGCGTTGTGATATTTGAGTCATCTTGGCTAAACGGCCATATCTAGGAAGAGTAGCCACAGTACTAAATCATCTTCATTTATAGACAATTTGTCTTACTGTGTACAGATGAATATCTAAGCTCTTCAAAATAACTTTGGAACCCTTTATAGCTTTATGCAATGCAACAATTATTGATCGTAGGTCTTCTGAGATCTCTTTTTTTTTTGCGAGACATGGTCCACGTCAACAGATGCTTCTTGTGAAAACAAACTCTAAATGTTTGAGTGCTTTTTATAAGTCGAAGAAGCTCTAACCCACTAATTTTGTTTTATTAATTGGATGCCAGGTTTGCCAACTCCTGACTCTGGTTAGCTTTTGTTGACATCATTGGCCTAGGGGTTCACATACTTTTTTCCAACATACACCATGAAGATTTGAATGATGTATTCAATATGTACAAGAACAATACAAATGTCTGTGTTATTAGTTAAAACAGATTGTGTTTGTTCATTGCTGTAACTTAGATGAAGTTCAAACCAGATTTTAAGACAAATTTATACATAAATTCAGGTCATTCGAGTACACATGTTTTTCTTGCCACTGCATATATTTACAAAGTCCTTTACCGATTTCTATTTGTTCGATAAAATACGAAGCATAGGATTGGCTTTTTAAATGTGAAAACATTCAAATTGCATTCAACAAAACGAGTTATTTTGCACTTACGTTGCAGCCTGTGCCCGAACCACAACCCCACCAGCACAGCGGCTAGGTCTGCGCGGGGAGTCAGAAGTCATTGCAAACCACTCAGAATCCTGTTGGAAAAGAACATGAGTCGATGCAGTGATGGTTTTTGCATGATAATTACACAACACTAAATAGCACTGCAGAGATGCTTCACTCTTACTGACCTCAGCATTACTTCAAATTGAACAAGTGGCAGATTTTTCAACAAAAGGAGATGTTATGCAGAATGTTAGGGACTGACAGAATCAGTCAACATTGACTTTCATTGCATTTTATTTAGTGCACAATTCAAGTGAAGGGGGACTAAGGCTGTCAATCCTCAAAATGTTGCCTAACATCTTAATAAGTGCTTGAAACAACATGAGGGTGAGTAAATGATGACACAGTTTTCATTTTTGGGTTAACTATCCACATAACATAAACAAATGATTGCCTGAAAAGACAAATATGTGCATGGTTCAGTTTGATATGCATCATAGTTGCATTCCTCTGAAGTATTGACCCTGTAAACAATCCTTAACACAAACTGGCTTGCGATAACATAAACAACTGAAAGAGGAAAATAAAACACTGAGATTTTAAATCAACTCCAGAAAAACGGGCTAGTGTACTGAACTGTAAGGTGCAAACACCATAACTCCAACCAAAACAATGACAGTTGTTCTGGAGTTTTTAACATAATTTTAACTATATTTAATGTGAAGTATTGTCGTAAAATTGGTCTAGAATATCATAGAACAGACTGACTGTTTTAGTTAGTTCATAAACATAACAGCTACAGTCTGCCTGTTAGCTTAGCCAATACCGCTATCTGCCAGTATAACGCTTTAAAGACAAAGAACTGAGCAATGACAATACATGATATGACTTCCTAAGAAAAAATACACATAAAGTATGACAGAAATGACCAGTTAATTATTAAATGACGCGACATTTTTACAAACCCAAGGCTTTGTTTTTTGAATTCGGATCAATGGGGGTCCTCAAAAACGCCACAGTACATAGTGCAGCTGACATGCAGCGGGGGGTGGGGCGGCAGACACATTGACCAATCAGAGTTGAGCATTTAAAACGACTAGCCAATGGGATTATCATAAAGGTGGAAACTTGGAACATTCTGACCAATAGGAGTTGGCGATGACTGTTGAGTTATATTTGCGACTGAAATGAATTTGACGTGCCGTTAAAATGGACATTCACGTCATGATGGAGTTTCAGATAAAGCGAAATGTATTTAGTAGGCTAATATCAGCACGTTCATGTCCAAAAATTAGGATTGTTAGAAACAGCATCCTAGATATATTACATGTTATGTCACGTCACGCTGATGTGTTTATTTACATCGAAGCATCGCGTGATCGCAAGCAGAGCTACTTCGCTCAATCTCGGCTTCATTCGGAAAACCGAAGCATATATGAATGGATGAGCGGATAGAAGGTTGAGATGATGAAACGACTGGATGAAGAAACGACTGCAAGTGTTACAGGAAGGTGAAGCAGGCATTTATTGTCTAACGACAACAGACTGAAAAGTTAAACAAGTAAATTTCCACAGACCTAGGGGCCTCATCTAACCAAGGCACTTGGTTAGGATTTTATATATAACACTTTATAGACAAATGTTATTAAAACATTAGCATTATTAATGCTCAAATCATTATCACATGATATCAAAATTTTGCTAATGAGTGTCAAATCATTACTTACATTGATTGTTTACCCAAAAATGAAAATTCTCTCATTTACTCACCCTCTTGCCATCCCAGATCCTCTTTTCTGATGAACACAAACAAAGGTTTTTAGAAGAATATCTCAGCTCGCAAGTGAGTGGTGATCAGGCCTTTGAAGCTCCAAAAATTAGATAAAGTCAGCATAAAGTATTCCAAATGATTTATGGTTTAATCAATGTCTTCTATAGCGATCCAGTTGGCTTTGGGTGAGAAAAGACCAAAATATAACTCCTTTTTCACTGTACATCTTGCCATTGCAGTCTCTAGGAACTATCATGACATAAGCTTGGTTACACTTCCTAATACTTGACATATGCGCAGAGCGCTATAGGAAGTGTAAACGAGCTTGAAGTCATGATTGCCAAGGAGACTGCATTCAAGACATATATTTTGGTCTGTTCTCACCCAAAAACTGTCTCGCTTCCTAAGACATTGATTAAACCATAAATCATTGGAGTCTGATGGACTGTCTTTATCTTCTTTTTGGAGGTTTTTGAGTTCTGTCACCATTCACTTGCATTGTAAGGACCTACAGGGCTGAGATAGTCTTCTAAAAATCAGTTTATTCTGCTGGAAAAAAGTCATACATATCTGGGATGTATGAGAGTGAGTAAATGATGAGATGATTTTCTATTTTAATTTTTTGGGTGGGGTGGGGTGTAACTAACTCTGTATTATTAAAATACTTAATAAAAAAATCTGTGCAAATTTTTCATTGTAAAAGTGTTTTTTTTTTATTGACCTGTTATAGCATAGCAGCACCTTTTGTTTAAAATGACAATTTCTCCCATTAGGGAAAAAAAACTAAAACATCAATGTTTATGAAATCCTTGAAAACAGTAAAACAACCATAATGTTTAAACTCCAAAATGCATAATTTATAAAGTTCATGCTCACATTCAACTTTAACGTTAAACTTTATGACACAGGGTTTAGATTTGATGCCAGTAAACACTACAAGTGATGTACCATTTTCCTTGTTCAGTAAAACAATGTACAAAAATACCTAAGCCATTGCTCCCAATAAAATCTCTTGAGACAAACCATTTTTGAAACAGGTGACATGTAAGGTGCAGGGAATTATCTTCTCAGAAGATATGCTTTCTTTTTTGGTAATTTTTCTTTTTAATTTTCCTTCCACAAAAGACTGCACAAATTAAACTTTGTGTGCAAAAATCCCTATTTGATCCATCATGTCTACCTTAATTAACTGAAGAATAACAAAATTGAAATACTTAAAAAAAACAAAAAAAAAAAAAAAAAAACATTTGAATAAGCAGTGAACACACAAGAGGAAAAACTAAAAACACATTTAAAATTGGATTAAACAATACAATGTCTTTTCATCAGTTTGCAAAATATAAAGTATAAAACCATAAAATAACAGACAATATTATGGGTGAGAGTGTTTTAACATGGTTATTTGCCTCAGGGTTTGGTTTCTCAGTAGCTTATATGTACTACTGTCAAAGTCTGACTGTCCACCATGAATGTGAGTTTTCATTGTAATAGGAACAAAAATGTCAACAAACACATACAGTAGTATTTCCACGCTGCTGAAGCAGAACTTGGCCATTTTCAGACTGTTTCTGACCCTTGCCACTGCTCTTCGGCAAGGGCTGCTTGCTCTGTTTTCGTGGGGATATACAGGACTCTTTATAAGGGGAATGGGACAAACTACGACGAGGCTTCTTCCCTACAGGTGTGGAGGAATCGTCCAGCACCCGTTTGCCTGTAGGCACTTGGTCACAATTGGCCTCATTATCCAAGGAGTTATTCCTGAGGTCTTTGCAAGGCAGGTCCTCAGAGTTTGTAAGGCTATAAGGAGATGATTCAGATATTCCACAACTCCTCGTCTCACAGCTGCCGTTTTGCTGCTCTGGGGTTGGCTTAAGTTCACTTGCAGGTGAGGGTGCATCTTGCAGTGGAATCTAAATAAAAACAGGGAACTATATGAAGCATAAAGCAATACAATACGAAAAAGTCAATAGCCTTGTAAAATAAAGCAGGCCTAAATTTGTTTGAAAATGTTTGAATGCACACTGCCTTTATGCAGAATGTCTCTTTATCAGGAATTGTATTGTAATCGTTTTAAGCTCTCCTAACCTGAGATGACACTGAGTCAGGGCAAGGTTTAGGAATGGAGTCACACTTTGGTCCCTGTTGATTATATACAACCTCATAAGGTAGCAAGCTCTCTGAAGATGTCCTAAATGGCTCCAAACAGATAACAATGGCGCTGGTATTATCAGCCCGGAGCATGCGTTGACGCCATCTCAGTAAGGCATGGTTCACCAGCAGAACAGCATTAGAAACGTTTTCCTTTTGGTTCTTTGCCTATGGGCAAATAAATGTATGTAAGCAATTTTTTTTACGTAATTAAATATTCCTGTCACATTGTGCTCACCTTGGCCTTGTCATTGTCCTGACAAATAGACACTGCTTCCTGTGCTGACACCATGTTCCATAACCCATCACTGCCTACTATGACATATCGGTGCTGCTTCAAATCCAGCTTGATTACCGCAGTATCAGGCTCTGGTGAAACTACAAATTCTCCACTATAGAAGTCATAACTCCAGAGATCACCTAAACACACATGGATTGAGGTGAAATTGCATTAATTTATAAGAAAACATTTTATTTTACATGTAAAACAGATAAGTTTAGTCCAAAATAGGACATTATATATCTACTAATTAACCAGCACACTGCTACATTAAACTAGACACATCAGGTTAGTTGGGTTTTGCATGGTCTGTTAAACCTGGAGCTACCACCAACAGAAACTGCTTGACCTTCAATCTTAATCTAAAACTTGGCTAAATTCGCTGTTTAACCTCTAAACAGCCTGTGTTGCAATTTTATGTTTTGTTTGTTGTTGCTAAGAACAGAGTTTATTATGGTGCCATGTTGAAATTTGCAACCCTGCAGTCCTGTTTGCATTACCTGTCCATCAAGAGTAGCAAGACAACAGGCAATCCCTGCTGACTGATGTTTTGAAACTCACCCAAATTTCTAGTCAATGTTTTTTTAATTATTAATTTATTTTATGAACAATAAAAGGAATTGAAATATCCTGACTTGACTGATGTTTTGAAAATCACCATTCTAATATATATATATATATATATATATATATATATATATATATATATATATATATATATATATATATATATATATTAAGAATGGTGATTTTCAAAACTATATCACACATATATATATATATATATATATATATATATATATATATATATATATATATATATACACACACACACACACTGGTGGCCATAAGTGTGGAATAATGTACAGATTTTGCCATTTAGGAAGGAAATTACTACTATAATTCACCAGTGGCATTCAACTGATCACAAAGTATAGTCAAGACATTACTGATGTAAAAAACAGCACAATCACTATTTGAAAAGTAATTTTTGATCAAATCTAGAGGGGCCCCATTTCCAGCAGCCATCACTCAAACACCTTATCCTTGAGTAATCATGCCAAATTGTTAATGTGGTTCTAGAAAATCACTTGCCATTATATTAAACACAGTTTAATAGTAAAGTTATTTGGCTCGTTAAATGAAGCTTAACATTGTCTTTGTGTTTGTTTTTGAGTTGCCACCATATGCAACAGATTGGCATGTCTTCAGGTCAATATTAGGCCAAAAATATAAAAAAAATAAACAGCCTTCACTAGAAACTCATCAGTCAATCATTGTTTTGAGGAACGAAGGCTATACAATGCTTGAAATTGCCAAAAAAACTGAAGATTTCATAAAAATCTGTACACAACAGTCTTCAAAGACAAAAGAAAACTGGCTCTAACAAGGACAGAAAGAGATGTGGAAGGCAAGATGTACAACTAAACAAGAGGATAAGTACATCAGAGTCTCTAGTTTGAGAAATGGACACCTCACATGTCCTCAGCTGACAGCTTCATTGAATTCTACCCGCTAAACACCAGTTTCATGTACAACAGTAAAGAGATGACTCAGGGGTGCAGGCCTTATGGGAAGAATCGCAAAGAAAAAGCCACTTTTGAAACAGAAGAACAAAAAGAAAAGGTTAGAGTGGGCAAATCAACACAGACATTGGACAACAGATAACTGGAAAAGAGAGTTATGGATCTTAACCCCATTGAGCTTTTGTGGGATCAGCTAGACTTTAAGGTCAAGATGTATCTGACAAGTGCTACAGGAAGGAGGATTGAGTATCTGGACAAACTGACAGCTAGAATGCCAAGGATCTTGCATTTTTCAAAATATAATAGTCATTTTTCATGTTATTAATGTCCTGACTATACATTGTGATCAGCTGAATATCACTTTGGTGAATAAAAGTATCAATTTCTTTCCATAAGTGCAAAATCTGTACATTATTCCAAACTTTTGGCTGCCAGTGTATTTTATATCTATCTATCTATCTATATTAAATAATACAAAAAACAGTGATATATATATATATATATATATATATATATATATATATATATATAGATTTTTTGTATTTCATTAACAATACAATTATTTATATAAGTTTAAAAAGCCTGAATTGTCTGATGTTTTGAAACTCAATCACCATTCTAATCACTGTTTTTAAATACATTTAAAGGAATTATACACATTAAAATATCCAGACTTTTTTTATGTTTTAAAACTCACCCATCTTTCTAATCACTGTTTTTGTTTTTTAGTTTACGAGCAATTTTCCAGGTTCAAAAACACTGAATTGTCATCTTAGCTGTCTTTGACACCTTACCAAGAGCTCGGGCCACAGCAAGGAAGGGGATCTGATCAATAACGGTACTCCTCCTTACTGGTCCATTGTGGGTGAGTCTGGGTCTCTTCCACACCACCCTATTGACTCCAGACTTTTTAATTACACTAGAAAGATGTGAAAATTATCAGTGAGATGTCTTGGCATAGTAACCATTTCATATAAAATGCTACTGACCAAACATCCCAGTAAACTGGTATCCTTGCCTAAAACTATAACACTCATATTTACCCCCAGCAACCAAAAAATATAAATCTATAATGTGAAAATGGTGAAATACATAATTGAAAAATGCCTAATACTTTTTTAATAGGCTAACGATATGTTTACCCAACAACAATGTACTAAAAACAGAAACATTTTTCCTTTGCGTTTTTGAAAAATATAATGTACAGACGACAACGTTGTCAAAACGATCCCAGTTCACACGAAAACGACTAAAAACGCTGTATTATGCATGCCAGGCCAGTAGTTGCTGATGTCACTTTGTAAAGAAACACTATGCACCTGCGCACATAAGCATGCTTTCACACAGTGGTGAATACAAACAATGAAGATGTGAAAGCATGGAGCAATTTTGTCTGGACGGACGATGAGGTTACTTATTAACTTTGTTACCCTGGACTATACAGCATGCCACCTTTTTAAGGACTCCATCTGGTGATCTCATGTTGGTCTGTTCGTCCTGGAGGTAAGGACGAAATTCTCGAAGTTCATGCCTTTAGATTGAACACGTAATACGCGTGCTTGACGTCATTTTTCACAAATTTGCGTTTTTGTATGTTTACACAGAGACAATAACAGCATCGTTTTCAAAAACGTCCACCTTGAAACCCGTTTTCAAAAGTTTGCGTTTTCAGGCACCAAAATGCAGCTGTCGTGTAAACGAACAGCCAAAATGCATAAAAACTTTTCCGTTTTTAGTTGAAAGCGTTGTAGGGGCCTCAAAACGCCCTTAGGGGCCATTTACACAACAACGTTTTGGGGCCTGAAAAAGTGTTTCAAAGGGCAAGTTTTTGAAAACGATGCCATTATCGTCTCTGTGTAAACACAAAAATGCGAATTTGTGAAAACAATGCCGTCATGCACACGCGTATTACGTGTTCAATCTAAAGGCATGAACTTCGAGAATTTCGTCCTTACCTCCAGGACGAACAGACCAACATGAGATCACCAGATGGAGTCCTTAAAAAGGTGGCATGCTTTATAGTCCAGGATCACTTGTGTGATAACTCCGTGAATCACAAATGGCTGTGTTTAATAAGTAAATATATAGTATGCGCAGCACGTTATTGAATGGCGCTGCTGTTTATTATTAGCTTGCACTTGCAGCTATTATTAGCTTGCACGTGTTGCGCAACATTTGAGCGCTACTCACGAACAATATCTCAGATATAGATCTGTAGATATTTAGTAGTTCAGCTCACTTATAATATGCATTTAGAACGGCACCGGAGCTGCATTTTACCAGAATTTTAATAAGAAGCGTATTAAACTACTGTGAACTTGCCTACAAACAGACACATACAGGACTTCCTGGAGAGTTCAGAATGTCAAAATAAAAGTGTGAGGGTTTAAAAAGTGCACGATTTAAATATATTACTGTTGTATTTAAAAGTCAATAATATTAATAACAATTTATTATTATTGTCATCATTAGTATTTGTTTACCATTTATAACAAGTTGAATGGGTTCCCAAAAATAAATGTGTAAATTAAAAGTGGACTGATGTCTTACAACTAAACTGAACAAAAAAAGAGATCTGACTCATTTAAAGTCTAGATACAAGTTGAAACATTTTTGGAAAAAAAATAAAACACTGGTTTCTTTTCTACTGAAGACTTGAATTACTGTTAATTTTGCTGCTACATTAGCCAGTATACTAGTTGATAATAAAGTGTTTCTTAATATAAAAAGCTATACATTTATATTGAAATAATGTGTAGTTACAGGTTTGTGTTTCTTTACATATTAAAGAGTACCCCCAATTAGTTACACACAATAATGTAAAGATATTCTAAACTGGTTAAGCAAAAAACCACACCAAACGACACCATCGGTATCAGCCGATACAGAGATGTCCGGTATCGGAAGAGAAGTGTTATCGGTGCATCCCTAATCGCCAACTACTGGCCTGGCATGCATAATACAGCGTTTTAGTCGTAGAAAGTGTATAAAAAAAAAGCATTCATGTCTTGTAAAAATATTCAACCCAAAAACAGGAGGTGCTAAAACCAATTGAAAGCAGTGAGATTCAAAACAGATTCACGGCACACACAAACATTGGTAAGACTAGTGGTGTCAAACAACTCGCCTGCCACCCAGTCCCTCTATTCTCTCCCTTTCCTTTGGGAGTTCAGGTTTATGATCCTGTGTAATTTCCACTGCTCGGATGAAATCGTCAGAGGGATCATCCTGCACCCCCAACACCACAGCAGAGTCCCCAACATGGGCCACATACATACGGTCACGTCGGATCACCACAATACTAGCAGTTGTGCCTGATGTGCTGGGAAGTCCTGTAGAGGTCTTCGGCCATTCCGCTGAATTCAGAAAACATAAGTCAGAGACAATAATTTGGGAAAAACAAAAAAATATTTCATATATGAACTTGAAAAAATAAACTGGTCAGTTTTGGCCAATTTTACTAAAACATTCAGAGCGGGGCTGAGATTTCTATTTGCATAATCTTATTCAAATATGCTCATGCTGCCACTCCAGTTCAGATGTGGAACAGTTGTTGAGGTTGGCCTGCAGGAGTTGTGCAACTTCTTTTGGCGGGATGCATCTAATGTTGCAACCCTACATCCTTTTACAGGTGTCATAACTCAAACATAGGAGCTCTTCGAATTCTCTGTCTTCCACCTTCATTTCAAATAAAAATGTTCCCATCGAATCCTGCACTGAATAAACTAGTCCAACATGTGCAACGAGGCCGCCATATGCAACTATAAACAGTGCAACAAAATAAACGGGAACATGTGCATATGATCAGCTTGCAAGCAAATGTTAAATTACATGACTTACGTAATTTTTTCCACATGGCATGGTGACAATAGATAAACCCCTTTCGCAAAGCCGCGCACACCTCGTCGTCGTCTTTTGACCAAAAGCCTCTTTGTCTTTTGATGTGATCCCACAGATGGTCGCGAGCGAAACGCGCCGCGTCCGAACCCCCGTGGCCATCGAACACGGCGAAAATAGCAACATCCCGCGAACGATGGATGTCTTTGGACGGGCGGGCCGTGGGCATGGACGCCTGCCGAAGAGCTGAGCCCGCATTATCGTCCTGGACATATGTAACCGTTATAGATCCAGGGATGGAGTCTTGAATCGAAGCGTCAGGGTTTTTCCCCGCGGGAAGGTTTTTTGATGCAGCCGCGTCCTCGCCACTTTCCGCGGCGTTCAGTTCATCTTCACTTGGCTCGTCCTCCTGCTTCATCGCCATCAAGTCCTCCATGTATTTCCTGCCGCCTTGGTCGTAATAAATACTTGCTCGGCATGAAAATATCTCATCCATCGTTTTATCAGACAGAACGGCCGTAAAAGAAGTAGAAGTGTTTAGTGTTTAGACAGTAGCAGGACTCAGGCCGGGTGCGGGTTTCCCTCTTTGTTTACCTTCGATGCTGTGAGCATGCGCAGAATCAGCATGACGAAATCACAGGGATCAGTAGTCCAAGTATCTAGCAAAAAATATACTCGAGTCAAAGTTACAAAAAAAAAAAAAAAGTATTCAAATTACTTTGAACTTAATTATTAAAAAAGTGCAAAGTAACCTTTTCCAAGATATAATGAAATCAAGAGAGGAAACTGTGAGAGAGGATGTTGTTAAATTTGATTTGTTTTTTATGTCGTTACTGTCTCCGACGACTCATAGTTCTCCCCCAGTGGCATTTGCAACCTGGTAATAGAATCATGTTACAATAACTACGTTTTATGTGGCCTGTTGTACATAACACGGCAATTTCTTGGTAGAATGAACTAGTGATGTATGTCTTGAGACCGGTCTCAAGACCACTTTTACGTGGTCTCAGTCTTGTCACGGCCTTGACGGTCTTTGGTCTTGGTCTTGGTAGTGTCTTGGTCTCGGTTTAGGCGTTCTTGACTACAAGAATGAACCACTGGCACTAAAACAGCTCATCAGTTCGCAAACTCTTAATTTTCGCTCTGTGCCTCAGACAATGCTATCTTATGGTATAGAAACAATTTTACTATAGCATATGACACTTGTTTAAGTGTGATCAAATTGCACAGGAGATCAACCGATGGAGCGTTGCATATGCGCTACAAAGCACCGGGGTACAAGTCCTGAAGAGCACACGAGTCGGCACGTGAGCTGAAAGTGCACATAGAAGCACCACAAAATGTTCTGAGGTTTGCTACCAAACCTTGCTGTTGAGCAGATGGATGATTTCAATAAAATTCATAATAATATTTACTCCGATTCCATTATTTTTATTAGCATTATAATTATTCTGTAATTATCATTGTTGGTTTAATAGTTTTTATTATAATTAATAGTAATTAATAGTTAATAACAACAACAACAGCAATAATTCAGCAAATAGGGAGTACAAATTCATTGATATGATGTAAATATAAAGGCAAGTGTTGCAAAATAATTGCAAAATTAGCTGAAAAAATAAAGGGCATTTTGTAGAGCACTTGCTTCTGTTTTACACATGAAAATAAAATACTGAGCTGGTCCTGAATACATTTTTTTAATCAATTACAACAATGCCAGTTGTGCATGTGCACAATTTTATTTCTTACTCTCTGCTTGTGCATTGTGGGATTTAAATGTATCCAAGTGGCTCCAGTGTTTTGACAATGTTAACCAAAATTCATTCATATCAATTTAACGATTCAGTGACCATTTCTGGTGATGCCAGAAGGTGGTGACAAATCAGTGTCTTGTGAGAAATGAGTTAGTAACTGAATCAACGATCAAAAGGAAATGTTAATCCTTTTGCAGATCTACAGAGACTTCAGTAGAGGTTTTAAGCATTATAAGAACAAAGAAAATCTATAATTTCCATACAGTTTGAACTGTGTGCATGACTTTTATCAAAAGACAACAATAATAGTCTTATAATAATTATGAGTTCCAATAACGTCCATAAGTGTTCATATTTAAAAAAGCATTCAATATCTATTCACTTAAGTCAAATGTCTAAGTGTTCTAAGAACACAGCAGATCTATATTTTTCCAACAGTTTGTCGACTGCACACCAACATAGAGGTAAAAAACTGGAGCTGATCTTAAAAATAGCTTTATTTATAACAGATCTATTAATCTGCTTGAATTGGCAAAACAAGATCAAACTATTACCACACAAACATAATGTAAGCATAACTTAATGAAGCCTCAGGTGCTGATATAAACTCCACTTGCAATGTACTTAAAAAAAAGGGTTGTACTTAGTTTTGTTTTTCTGCTGTGCATTTCACATAGAATGCGGCCAATCAAGAATATGGCGATAAATAACTCTCATTTGTGTGTTCCTCATCTCTAGATTATTAATTTAGATCAACATCAATGCAGATAAAAACATGGATAAATGAGCATTGTTGAAAGCAACTTTGTAGAAATTCATGGAGCCACGTTGATTAGAATATGACTGATGGCCTATTACAGCTCATGAAACTCACCTGTGATTGGCTGGATGGTCACTCAATCAGCCCGAAGTAATAAAATGCAAAGAATACTGTATACAAATTCACCATTTGGACTCTGTATGGGTTTAGCTTGGAAAAGTGCGGGGGACAAAAATCACCTTATTAAAGAGTGCTGCAACGCCCTTGGATTTACACCCAATGTGGAAATGGGGCAGGACTGCATTAAAGGCTATAACAAATATAAACCATTGTTATTTTTACCAGTACATTTAAAGTTTCAATATGGTTTTGCCCTTGAGTTTATGAGCACGATGCACATGCTTAAGCTAAATGCAATATCCTTCAAGAGTGAACTTCAAAATTTGGGAAAGACATCCAAGTTTATTGTGATTGCATCTATCTAGTGGAACTGAACAGTGAAACTGCATTTTCTTTAGAGATGCATTCAATAAATCTGTGTAGAATTAATAAAACTATTTACAGTAGTTTTATTATCAGTAGCAGGATAATAATGGGTTTCAAGATAGAGAAGGTCTGTAGTTCTCCATATTTGCATTTTAAACTAGAAAATCCAGTAGATGGTGCTGTACACCCTATGAATTGATATGATGTGTTGTTTCACAACTCATATTCCAGTCAGCACATGTAAAATAGTTTTGTATTGTTTTAATTATTTGCTTAATTAATTGCTCCATAAGCTGAAACTGACAAAAACTTGCCATTTTGATTGGGTATTGTTGTTATTTTAAGTCTGTGATTTATCATACTTAGACAATTAAAATATTTTATTTGGATAATTAGTTATAATAAATACATGACCCAATTGATCTAAAGGGGGTGGTAAGTGGGGATGGCTGTTTTACAAGGGATATGTTTTTTTGGTACCACTAATAATGTTTTCCTTGTACCATGTAGTAATTATAGATAGTTGTTTAAAAGGTCTTAATTCAGAGAATATGACATCCACAATGGGCAATTGTTCAAAGAAATGTGTGATTCAGCAGTTTCCTTCAGGATCAAAGCATGTTAAATTTTTTCAGGCAACATATAGTTCAAGAAATTTACTGTGATAAACCCTTTGGCTTTTAGTTTCACTAAAAAAAATGATCGGAGCAAAATAATAAACTGGTTATAACCGGTTACCAGTTTAAAAATAACTTTTTCACTCCGGAACAATTTAAAATCAAATTGTTCCAGTTTTTGGTTACATTCTGCTAAAAATCTAGTTCGTTTTCGTTCCTTGGACTTTATGTGTGTTTACGAAGATGTATTTTTTAGGTTGTTTGCTCATCTGCAATACGTCTATAAGAGACTTAGCAGACGTTTATGATTTAGAATGTTTGCAACAACTGATTTTTTTTTCTTTAGATATTTATCAGATGTGTGTTAGAATGCAATGCTTCCCAATTGAAAATATCTAAAACAGACATACTGTCGCGTGCAGTCAGGGTATTTTTCTTAAAAATAAAATGGGGGCAATATTTGGAGGGTTTAAAGGCAGAAATGTAAAGCTTATACTTTTATAAATCAACTACTTCGATAATTTTGTCAAAACGCGTGTATTATTTGAGCTGTAAAGTGGTTTACGTCACTATTTGTACAGTCATTTTAAGGTTTACGGCGTAACGTCGTCATGGCAACAAAGTTGTGCAATTAGATATAACTTAAAGCAAAAAAGTTGGTAATCGATTTTATCGAAATAAAATCAAGTTAACACGTTTACGTCTTGTGGCTATACTTTTGAAACCTAGATTTTTTGCTTTTTTGTTAAGGAAAATGAAGGACGACACAAAATATATTTTGTGGTAATCAACATTATGCCACAAATGCTAAACCAAATTCACAAATGCTGAAAATTAATGCGATTCTTTTAGTATAAATTATTTAGGACTTTTAGTGCATATATTTTGAAACTACGCCATTCAAAACCCATCCGGAGGTGAATGTAAAGTACCGGAAGTAGTCGGTCTGTTTTCGTTGATCAAGCGGACCTCACAAGCTGCTTTCAGAGGCGCTGGGCTCCACAGATGTAAAACAACGTTGGATGTTAAAGTCTTGAAGCATGTATTTATATGTGGATGTTTTATTTTTAAATTGTCTATTATTTTAAATTGTTTTACTTTATATCAAATCGATCTGAGCTCGAATCCTGGATGGGATAGATTGACTCTTAGCGGCTCCTGTTATACTGATACCTTGTGTTTAACAAAGATGTCTCACACTACCGCTGTAGATACGTAACACGTTAGTGTATTCAGAATCAGATCTTTAGTTCGTCTCTGTCTTGTTCATAATTAATACGTTTATACAGGGCTTTGTACAGTATTATAAGGGGTTTATGATGCTGCTAATGCCATTATTAATTATTTTGGGATTTGCCATGTGAAGGTCGTATGATTTTGAGTTAGTTTAAAAATGTGCCCTTGTAGCATTTATTTATTTGTATTTTTATTGTAATTAGCTATTTATAATGTATGTTTTCAAGTTCGTACTTTAATATACATCACAAGCTTTTCATATTCTCATGCCATTGGTTGCTTTGTCTCATCATTTATCTTTTTTCCTCCCATTTAGGTGAGTTTCTTCAACTCTTCACCACTTCTATTTTAAGTCCGGCTTCCAGCCATGGTGAGGCTCACTATCATTATTTCTAAGTTTAATCAGTTGGGCATGAATAAACTTGGAAGAACTTGATTGACTTGAATAAAGCCCAGACCTGAACCTCACTGAACACCTTTTAGATGAATAAGAACGTCAGGGGCTGGATTCACGAAAATAAAATGACCATTTTCTTCTTAATTTCTAACTTAAAGTTTTTATCTAGGGGCCTGGGTAGCTCCGTGAGTGAAAATGCTGACTACCAACCCTGGAGTCATGAGTTTGAATCCAGGGTGTGCTGAGTGACTCCAGCCAGGTCTCCTAAGCAACCAAATTGTCCCGGTTGGTTTGGAGGTTAGAGTCACATGGGGTAACCTCTTTGTGGTCGCTATAATGGCTGTGTCGGCTGAATATGCCATCGAGGCTGTCTCATTTCAGAAAAGTGATTAGGACACTTCGAATGCGTCCTGATTTCATGGGAATTCGAAGGATGCATGAGGTGCCGCAACCAACAATTCTAAAAAAGATAACGCCAATTTGCCCATAAATATGATGTTCAAACGCAAGTAATGTTAATTCCCAAATTGAAGTACCTCAGTAGAAGGGTGCAGAGTATATAATACGTGTAATTATATTAATATATAATACAAAAAAATATTAGACTAAAAGTACACCTGTAAAATCTATTTTCTTTTCTCTTTACATCATTATAACTCTCCTAAAATGTACCTCATGCATTCCATTCCAGAGGGATTTGTTCCCTTCTCACTCAAAGCACTCGCGCTTGTTAAAGCATGCTGTCATAGCAACCGTGTTACGTTCAGTTTCAGTTTGTCCTACGAAGGCCGTCTCGTTTAAACGAGGCTTGTTTAAAGGAGGACACTCTGTTTACTGCAGCATTCAAAGGATGCGTCCTACCTAGCACGCAGCCTTCAAAACGAGACAGCCAATGTGGTTCTTGCTCTCAGTGGGGCACGTGGTGAGTTAATAGAATAGCATGGGTCTCCACACATGCTACTTCTCAGCGGTAACACGTTCAACAAGCCACGTGATAAGATACGTGGATTGACGGTCTCAGATACATGGGCAACTGAGATTCTTCCTCCGCCAGCCAGTCACTACGCCACAATGAGGACTTAATAAAAAAAATACAAGTTATTATTTTTTGTCTTAAGATTGTGCAAATGCTTTGAAATTCTTTAAAAATATGTTCTTAAAAATCATCGTAAATAACAGTTGTCTTAATTTCTAAAAGATAAGATGTTTAATGAATTTAACTGTGTTGTTTTAAATGTGATGCATTCAATCATGTTGAGTGTGACGTCGCAATGGGCTGTTTAGGTAGAATAGTGATTTTAGACCAAAACATGTCAAACAAAACAAGACTGTTTTGTGATTTAATTATATTTTTATTTTCAGCTTTCAAAACATGTAAATGTTATCAACAAATTCATACAATAAATGTTATTTTTAAGCTGCTTAATGTGGTGACCAATCATGCAAATTCAAACAGATGCGGTGGATATAGCGCTCTCTTACAGTGATCTTTAGAGTTCATAGAAACATAATTGTCATAACATGTATCATCTCTCTCTCTCTCTCTCTCTCTCTCTCTCTCTCTCTCTCTCTCCCTCTCCCTTTCTTCTTAAGTCTGCTGTGGTGGATCTAAAGACAAAGGAGGAGAAGGATGCCGAGCTAGACAGAAGGATCGAAGCTCTACGGAAAAAGAATGAGGCTTTGGTCAAGAGATATCAGGTGAATTTGAGTGCTGATATTTAATACACTGTCACAACCTTGCCAGTTTGTTTATTTTCTCAATTTTTCTGCCTAACGTATATTTTCCTTGATGTGACATGCATTCGTTGTTTAATCAGGCTTTGAGATCCTCAGATTCAAGGCTTTTGATTTGATTTTATAAATGTATTTAGCTTACTTGTCTTTCTCTTGTTTCACCAGGAAATACAGGAAGATAAGAAGAAAGCAGAGCAAGAGGGCATCGCCGTGACAACGACTCGCAAACACCGCCCTCATGAGCCTGACTCGGAACGGAGAAAGACGGAGAAGGAGAACTTCTCTGTGACGGTTGACATTTCCAAACCAGCTGTGGTGAGACAGACAATACCAGTATATTTTTTTTAACTTTGCCATTAAACAAAATGTACATGGCAGCCAACTTATTCTTATAAATGCCAATTGCCATAATTTGCCCAGTCTGTCAATTGAGTTATTGTTTTAGACCACAGCACGCTGTCATGTACACTTCCCGTTCCTCTTATTTGTTTTCTACCAGTTCTAGGATAGCCAGGAAAATAAAAAGCTCTGATAAATTATGTTTTCTTGCAAAAATGTGTCCATGATTGTTCGTTATTGTGTAGTTACCAGGCCAAAACAAACAGGGCAACAAAGAGTATCGCCATGCCAGCTACTTCTAGATGATACATATTGCGGTACATATGCCACAATTCAGTACATCACAATATCATCATTGGAATTCAATTGAAACTCATGAGAGAGAGTTTCAGTCTTTCTTGCATGGCTCGGATCACTTGTCCAGTACAGCCAGCAGCTCATAGAATAGAGTTTAGTGTTTTTTTACATCCACTGTCAGTACATGCGGCTCGGTCAGTAAGCAGCTTTATCCACAGCAACTTAATTTCTCTGTGATGCTTGTGTAAATAACAAACATGGCATTGGATGAAGACTATTTTATTCTCTGTTGTTTCAATTTAGTTCCATATATTCCAAAGTTGTTGCTGTGTTTGTTTCCTTAAAGCTGCACTACGTACTTTTGTGCTCCCTAGCAAAATCTGTGGTCGAAAATTAAATTGCAAGCAATTTGCGGAAGAACTCTTTCCATCGGTCATGTTTTGGCTCTGCTCTTCTGGCGGATGAATAGCATGATTTGAGGTTACCTGGACATTCCCTTAGCGAACATGACTGGGAGATATTGAGAGCTAGTCACAATGTGCTATTTTCATGTTGATATGTTATACAATTAAACATTTAAAATTGAAATATTACTTTCTTTGAAGATAAAAAAACATTCCAATTTACATATTTTGAATGAATGAATTTGATATATAATGCTTTTCTGACACTACACTTAAAGCGCTTTTACTTCAAGAACATGGGACTCAATCAACTCTATCACTACCAGTATATTTTAATAGGATTTTTCAAGTATTTTATCTGCTACTAATGTTTGTATTGTACTACACTTATCAATTTAAGAGTTGAAACTTGTGATATAGCTGATACGAGTTCAATGGAAGACTTTATTTTTTATATTATATTGTGCAGCTTCAGTTGATAATGCAAGTGAACTGTAATACTGCAATAGTATATCTATGCAATGCACACAATAACACTGTAAACTGAAAACATAAAATGAGGATTCAATAATGATTAGGATAAAATAAACTTCATTAAAGATGAAAATAATATGCTCAAATATACAAGTACAAGGAGTCAATTTCAGAAGTCATAAATATTAGTAAACATGTCACAGTAACTTCCCCCGACAACATGGAAATATTGCGATTGGTAAACACGAGTAATGTTCTTTTAATACAAGCATGACAAGCAATATTAGCTTCAACAACCTTATCAGCCAACATATCCAATCATTATAGCATGTAAACAACTTTGCCAAGTGGATAACAGATAAACATCCATTCAGATTGCTGCTATACTGTCCTGAACTGTGTGAGTGTGATTTGACTGTACAGAATATAGTTTCTCCAGCCAGAACATGAGACAGCCGGCTGTTCTTTTCTGTTTACGGACATGACGTAAGAACGCAAGGATGAACGTCATAAGTCAGCGATTTTGCGCCAAATCTGACCTGACCGCTCAAAATACAAATAATTTTTATAGGCTTACCATAGTGTATGCGCTTTTCCCACTGTACTTCCAGAAATGTTTCATTCTTTCCGCTGTGTTGATTGTTGTTGGGCTCCAATCTAATAGGTCTGTTAATGCACGCTATTCAAAAACATGTAAGAAAGCCACTTGTGTGTTTACATGGTTACAAAAGCCAAGTTTTTTGGTAGAAACCCAGGTGTGTTAAACCACTTTATCTTAATCCCTTAAATGGCGTAAGGAAATCTGCTTTCTCTTTTACTTAACGTTTCAAAATCCCTTTTAAACTCCTTTTCTAATTGCCACTCCCATTCCTCACAGCTTTGAGGATTTTAATGTCCCACCCAGGGATGAATGAAACGGCTGTAGAGCATTTTAATCAATACCTGTAGAGATTGTGGATCACAGATGGCCAGTGCAGCTCTGATTGGGCCTCCTATCATAGTCTGTGAAGGTCATGCCATTCATTGTCTGGAATGTGTCAGAGTTGAATATTCCAGAAATATATTTGTTGAGCTAGACTTAAGACAGACAGTTAAGAGTATTGTCTCCCTCTAAAGAGGCTGATTCACAATTATTTTGTAAGGTAATTTCTCAAGAAGTTAACTGAATGGAAATGGTTTAGTGTAAAATCCCAGGATAGTGTCCAGAACTTCAGACATTCAGGGGAGATTTTTAAATGTTCAGAAAACACAAGAATTATTCACTGGCCCAGTTGTCAGCAAGGCAGAAACTTTGTCATATTCAGTATATAATACATTTAGATTTCGAGCACATGTTCATAAGTCAACACGTTTCAGTTTTTAAATCAGTTAGACAACAAGTGGCCATGAAGAGACAAGTACTAGTTTGTCATCTAGACTTGAACAGTGGTTCTCAATGGGTTTTGCTTTAGGATACCAATGTTTAAGTGTTTACCCAACTCTAGAATTTTATATCATACAAAAGTAAATGTCTTTAAAATAAAACATTGAAATTCATTACTATTACCATAAGCTGCATAGGCCAAACATATGCAAAAACTGTTAACATGACATAAGCTGAATAGGAAAATTTCATTTTTTTTTTTAAGTTAAAACTGAAGTACGTAAATTTTCCTGTGTTGAAATACTTTCTCCTATCCCAGCTTAGTATGCAGAGACAACTATAAGTAAGCCATTCGTAGGTACATTGTTTTTAAACTTCAAACACTGTCTTTCTGTGGCACTATGAAAATGGCTCCCTGTTTGTTTTGAGCTTAGACCCGCTCCAACAAGGTTACACAACCAATGGCATGAGTTGGGGGTGGAACTATCACTTTGTTTGACCAACGGAAGATAGCAGTATTTAGAAAAACGTTTTGAAAACGTTTAAATTTTTCAATTCCGTTTGGTGGCACAGTAATTACATACTTAAATTGAAATATTTAAAAACCAAACGCTATAGCTTTTGATTGGACACATAGCCCTTGACATTAGCCATATAATGCATTTCTTTATAAACATTAATAAACATATTAATTTTACTAACTATCCATGATTATATGGTTGGTTGCATGTTTTACCCTGCTGTACGTGCCCAAATCGGAACAGGCTGATCTAGAGACCCAAATCAGAACAGACTGATCTAGAGACTTTTAGCCATGTAGTATGAGCCAATAAATAAGACTATACAATTTCTTTTAAGGAAAAGCATATGGTGAGTGATGGGAAGCCGGCCGCATATTGTGGTGACCATGGCCTAGAAGAGGGAGAATCTGGTTGGCCTCTCGGTGAGGCCCTCCCCTATAGAGCAGGCTCAGGCCGGCTGAGCAGAGGTGGCCACCGCGGGGGAAGAAGAGAACCTCGCCTAAACAAAGGTGAACCACGGTCGGATTGGCCACCTCAGGATGGAGAAGATGGAGAGGGCCCTGATCGCTCTGAACGGCCCTCTAGAGGAGGACGCAGAGGAGGGAGAGGTGGAGGAGGAACACCGGGAGGATCTGGCTCTGATAGGAAATCAAAGGTGATTTTCAGTCACCACTGACATATTTTACATTAACACAGACAGTACTGTACAAAACTGATTTGCTCTGACAAAGCAGTTTCAACTCATTTATTTTCAAAATGAGTTGCTGATTTGTGTCAAACGGAGTTGCAACAAACATAGTTGACTTTATGCAAATGAGGAGTGATATGAAGCAGTGGTTGCTACTGTGAGGGAAGATGGTGGACTTTTTAAGGTTAAATTCTGTTATGTAGAAAGGCCTACATTACAATGACTTCGCGAACTCCGGTGACTTTTTGATCTCTGTCATTGTGAATGTACCATTAATACAAGTCCATTGTGGTTTTAACATATATGAACTGTGTCTTTTCGATACCATACATTAACAACACAATGTCATACAAAGTAATTTGCACATCAGCAATTTCTAAACATTCATTATAAGGGGCCATTCACACCGAATGTGTTTTTGTATATATCTGCATCTTGTGCTGAATCACCACGTTTTTTTATACAATGTGTCAAATTAAAAGAACTTCAACTTTTTAAAATGTTGTTTTATTAATTGTGCTGTATTTAACTTTTGAGGTGCACAAATGCATTCATTCTGATTTTGCCTTTCAACCTGCTGTCCAATTTCTCTTCTTCAGGAGTGGGAGGAGAAGAGAAGGCAGAACATAGAGAAGATGAATGAAGAGATGGAAAAGATTGCTGAATATGAGAGTGGTCAAAGGGTAAGTTTTTTCACTATATATTTGTTTGACCAATGGCAAATATGAAGAGTGTTTAGGAAAGCTGTTTGAAAAAATATAATTCTTTTTGCAGTTCGGTGAGACTAGTGGTGCAGAATATAAACTCTTCAGCTGTAAACATTTCTTTTCCAGGCTGAAAGAGAGAAGAACCCCACACGGAACTTCCTGGATGATCCCCGGCGTAGTGGACCGATACAAGACACCGACCGCAAGGAGGGAAGCAGACGACATGTGCGCAACTGGGGTGGAGTCGACTTTGACAATGTGAAGACTGGGACTGAGGTCGAGAAAGAATGGATGGTACAGAATTTGTGTGGTTTCTGCTAAAACTATATACATTCAAGCTTTTGTATTTGTTATATGAAGTCCCTGCCTTACTGCATTTCACACTCTCAAGTCCCTCTTTGTATCTTATAAAAGAATCGTAGGCCAAGTGGTAAAGGCTCAGTGGATATGACACTGTCCATGACTGGTCGGGAAAGAGCCGAGTATCTCCGCTGGAAGAAGGAACGTGAGCAGATTGATGAGGAACGACTGGCTCGGCATCGTAATGCTACCGGCCAATGGAGACGAGAGTGGGATGCCCAGAAAACAGACCAGGGTTTCAGCAGGTCTGAAAAAGTCTTAAATTTGCCCTTTTGCAAATTAAGGCCTTAAAAAGGTCTTAAATCGGAGCAACAAGTCCTAAATTCATGAGGTCATGATATTAAATGTTGCATGAGGGATTGGTTTCTCATTGCGTTTAAGTCGTTTTAAAGTGATGAGTAATTTCTGAGCACGAATAGCCCCATACCAAATTTGCGGTCTCTAGAATGAACTCTATACCGCCACCACCGGTTAAAAAAATGCACTTTTCTTTTGCGTTTATCTTTTAAACCATTTGTCCTAGAAATTATTTTTGCATGGAATTATGCCCTTCATGATCCAAAAGGTCTGCTTAAATTAAAAACTTCTCCCATTACATTGGCTGCCATTTTGGATTTACGTTTATTTGGAACTATTCCTGCAAACTTTGCCCGATTTGCCTAAACAGTGGCTCAAAGTAATCTGCAAACTGATTTACACAGAATAAATGATACCAAATTATGATTTGTGATTTTGTTGTAAAGTTACATTAACACAAATTTAACAAGGTTGACATAAAAATGGAAGTGAGACTATATCTTGCCAATGGTTTGTCCTATTGAAATTAAACTTGGTATGCTTCATCACGACCATGATCTGAGCGTACATGCAAAGTGTAATTACAGCGCCACCTATTGGTCAAGAAATGTAAAAATTGCTATTTTTGCCCATAACTTTTGAAATGTATGTCTTAAAATCATGAGTTTGGTGTGTCTGGGATTCCTTGGGTCATGATAATCTTTCCCATAGCAGCCATACTATCTGGCACATTGGTTTTCATCGTAAAGTGAAATATCTTTTGAATGTATTGTCAGATTTATTAGAAATTTGTTATGCATCATTACAATCATGTTCTGAATATACCAGAGTAGTTTAGAGACAGTGCCACCTATAGTTCAATAGATGACACACACGTCTACCTTAGCATGTGTTTTTCCCATTTGTGAATCATGTCAACTGAGTGGCACAGTGTTAAAACACTTTACAATTACATTTTGCATGTATATGTAGAGAGAGATGCAATGACATTTTGTTCCCTTATATTTATTCCTAAGTTTATTTTAGTTGGTCTTTAAATGGTCGTAATAAAGTCTTAAATTTAGCTTAATTAAACCTGCTTAAACCCTGACATACACAATGTGAATGTCAAAAACATAATTGCTCAGTAAAACAAATATTAATATGCTGCTGCAGAGCTACTATACAGTATGCTGTAGTAGTTCCTAGGGATTTTCATGACTAATTGATGATAGAATAATTAGCATTGATAATTGTTTTAATTAATCTTATTTATTGTTTAGTCAATTTTAGCAAAAGAAAGTGTTTCGTAATTTTAAAAAGAGGTGGTGTAAACAGTCCTCCACCTGTTAATTTGAATGACAATTATGAAAATTCCATGTCCCTATTAATTACCAATTAATTTGTTGCACAGTGTGTTTCGGCAATTTTCTATTAAAAATAACAACTTGAAATGTGGTAGTAGTAGTATCGTACAGTGCATCCGGAAAGTATTCTGAGCGCTTCACTTTTTCCACATTTTGTTATGTTACAGCCTTATTCCAAAATTGATTAAATTTATTATTTTCCTCAATTCTACAAACAATACCCCATAATGACATTGTGAATGAAGTTTGTTCTTTGCAAATGTATTAAAAATAAAAACTAAACAAATCGCATGTACATAAGTATTCACAGCCTTTGCCATGACACTCAAAGTTGAGCTCAGGTTCATCCTGTTTCCACTGATCATCCTTGAGATGTTTCTACAACTTGATTGGATACTTCGCTCAAAACTTTGTTGAAGCACCTTTGGCACCAGCCTCAATTATTTTTGTGTATGATGCTACAAGCTTGGCACACCTATTTTTGGGCAGTTTCTCGAATTCTTCTTTGCAGGACCTCTCAAGCTCCATCAGGGTGGATGGGTAGCGTCGATGCACAGGCATTTTCAGATCTCTCCAGAGATGTTCAATCGGGTTCAAGTCTGGTCTCTGCCTGGGCCACTCAAGGACATTCACAGAGTAGTCCTGTAGCCACTCCTTTGTTATCTTGGCTGTGTGCTTTGGGTCGTTGTCCTGTTGGAAGATGAACCTTTGCCCCAGTCTGAGGTCCAGAGCTCTCTGGAGCAGGTTTTCATCAAGGATGTCTCTGTACATTGCTGCATTCATCTTTCCCTTGATCCTGACTAGTCCTGCCGCTGAATAAAATCCCCACAGCATGATGCTGCCACCACCATGCTTCACTGTAGGCATGGTCTTGGCCAGGTGATGAGCGGTGCCTGGTTTCCTCCAGACATGAAGCTTGCCATTCAGGCCAAAGAGTTTAATCTTTGTTTCTCATGGTCTGAGAGTCCTTCAGGTGCCTTTTGGCAAACTCCAGGCGGGCTGTCATGTTCCTTTTACTGAAGAGTGGCTTCCGTCTGACCACTCTACCATACAGGCCTGATTGGTGGAGTGCTGCAGAGATGGTTGTTCTTCTGGAAGGTTCTCCTCTCTCCACAGAGAAACGCTGGAGGTCTGTCAGAGTGACCATCGGTTTCTTAATCATCTACCTGACTAAGGCCCTTCTCCCCCGATTGCTCAGTTTGGCCGGGTGGCCAGCTCTAGGAAGAGTCCTGGTGGGTCCAAACTTCCATTTATGAATGATGGAGGCCACGGTGCTCATTGGGACATTCAATGCTTCATGGCTTGGTTTGTGCTCTGACATGCACTTTTAACTGTGGGACCTTATATAGACAGGTGTGTGCCTTTCCAAATCATGTCCAATAAAGTTGTAGAAACATCTCAAGGATGATCAGTAGAAACCGGATGCACCTGAGCTAAATTTTGAGTGTCATGGCAAAGGCTGTGAATACTTAAGTACATGTGTTTTTTTTTTTTATATAAATTTGCCAAGATTTCAAACAAACTTCTTTCACGTTGTCATTATGGGGTATTGTTTGTAGAAAAATAATGAATTTAATACATTTTGGAATAAGGCTGTAACATAACAAAATGTGGAAAAAGTGTAGAGCAGTGAATACTTTCCGGATGCACTGTATGTCATGGGACCCTTATGGTTTTATAGCTGTGAAAGCATTTAAGAATCGGAGGAGGAGTGAGAGGATTGGTGGAAAAATTTGGGAGTAATGCATGCTGACTGTGTGAGAATGAGAGAAGTGACCCTGTGGTGTTTTCACAGGTTCAAGGAGGAATCAGCTGTGGCCGGAGAGGGCACACCAGAACAAAGTATCAGGAGAGGTAAATCAGACTCACCCACAAATCTGTATGACAAGATGACAAACTCAATTCTAGGGCTGAACAATTTTGAGAAAAAAATCTAATATGATTAGTTGGAGGGGAAAAAATTTATTTGAACTACAATATGATTTTTGAAATCAAATAATAATAAAACTAGTAAGTGTTTCTATTTGACCAAAATTAAGTAATGGGCAAACATGCTCTACTACCAATACAAAGACTGTTCGTGAAAGGTTGTTCACTCTTGAGTCCTCGTTAAACCACAATAAGTAAATAAAAATACAGTGAAATATATATATATATATATATATATTTGTTGGCAATCGGCGACAAAACTATCAGCGAGCGAAAATCGGGCTTAAAATCACGTAGTGTAAACTGCATTATTCAGACTCGATAAACTAACAAATCAGTAGAGAACATTTATCAGTATTTTATTGTGGTTCTGGTTTTTTTATGATTTTCTGTGCTGTGGTCTCTTTTAGCAGCTAGGGGGCGCAATGCTCATGTACAGCAACGCAGTGGATCTTCAGGTCAGCTTAAGTCATGGGACTGTGTATGTGTGTGTGTGGCTAGTGTGTCTTTATCCCGTTTGACATTGGCCCTTGCCTGAGTGCAAAGCACTAGCTGTTTCTAATTGCTTTCCACTCCTTCCTTATAAATTACAGTGGGTGTGCATTTGGCTGATTGGATTATCTATTGTCTGATGCAGTTTCCTGGATAGCTGAGAGAATATTTTCCTGTAATATTCCCTCATCATTGCTTTTAGTCATTAATTCAAAGTTGCGTCCAAGTTGTTTCGCTATACAGAAAATATGAACCCAGCCACTCCCTCTGTTCTTGACTTGCAAGTTCCTTGATTTACCCTTTTCTCATAATAAAAAAACTCAACAGTAAATGATGGGGTTATTCTGTCAATTAAGTGCATGATTTCTACGCCACTAGCATCACTAAACTAAACTGCTGTAGCTCAATTATAACTGCATGTAAATGTACAGAGTGTTAAATGGGCCTGTTAGCAGGTTATATTGCATTCAGTTTTAGGTCCTGTGTCCTCCGGGCATGTTTGAAATGAGGACATCAGCACGACACCTAAAATAAGATTCATAAGATCCATTATCTTTTTTTAAAGAAACATTTTGTAGATCTATGTGTAGCTGTTCTAAGTAGCCGAGATGAATCGGTTTACAAATACAAGTTGTTAGTGTGGAACTGTAAACTACTCCCAAATTGGCTAATACTGAAGCTACCCAAAGGTTGTCATTCTTCTCCAGACTGTCACCAGAATCTTAACATTATAAGCATTAAAGGTAGCCTTCCCTCTTCTGACACATTTGCTAATGTCTTGCACAATTTTTTGGGCTTTGAGTGTTTAACAAACCCAGCATCTTCCTCACAACCTTCAAGTGAAATCTCATCACAGTGCTGTCAGATCAAGGGCACATTTGCATGCTTTTTATCATCCGTTACCCTCCTCCCATCCTAAGGAGTGATACATTGAGGAGCTATCCATCACAATGACAGGGGGCATCTGTTACTGTGAGCCCATCGCTCTCCTCTGCAGATTTCATTTGCAGAATTGTTTTCCAAGGTCTTGCTGAACCCCATGACACTATTCAAGGATAAATATTGCTCTAATCTCTTATACAGAAGACAGCAAGAGGCCACCTAGAGACCCCAGTTTCGGGGACTTCTTGGGGCAGACCAAATCCAGACAAGGTGGCCATGGGAGAGGGAAGGGTCGGGGTCAAGGCAAGAGCTACAGGTATGAAATAATTCACCTCACTGCTGAAAATGATACATTTTTCTTTACTGCTCTAGCCTTGGTCATTTGATAAATGGCATCCTTTCAAAACAAGAAAAGAGATAGTTAAAGCTGAAGTATGTAATTTTAGCATCACCCAATACAATTGCAAAAACAAACTACTTTGTTTTCAAAACAGCTTTCTGAATACAACCCCTGTCTGCCATTGTTCAAACAAAGAGATAGGCCTATCCCCAACTCACACCCTTGGTTGAGCTACATTGTTCGGGCGGGTATAAACCGGTCACTTAACTGTAATTTTCATACCACAATGGAAACAGTGTTTACAGTTATACAAGTAATTGTAAAAAAACATTATGGTGATGTGTCACAATATAGATAAAATGGTTTATGTATTAAATGTTATAATATATTACCCATGTGATTTATATATTAACCATACCTTCTCCTCTGCCTTTTTCTTCTTAAGCCTTTTATACTTTCAACTGGCACTGCAGCCCATCGTGTGTGTGTGTGTGTGTGTGTGTGTGTGTGTGTGTGTGTGTGTGTGTGTGTGTGTGTGTGTGTGTGTGTGTGTGTGTGTGTGTGTGTGTGTGTGTGTGTGTGTGTGTGTGTGTGTGTGTGTGTATTCATACTGCCCAGCCATAGTACTTCCCATTATGTTTTTTCCTGGTGCTTTGGCAGTATACAGCATTGTTTTGACATCATCTACAGCAGATTATCTCTAGTTCATTAAATAGTATTTTTATGTTCAGTCCACTTTTATTGAAAAAAAACAAACAATACTTTTGTTCTTAAAGTATGCATGATAACCGGTGGGAAGGAGAAAATGAAGAGGAGAAAGGAAGAAAGGAGGAGCGAGAAACTGAAAAGGAGAAGGACAAAGAAAAGGACAATGAGAAAGAAGATAAACCCAAAGCGCCATTATTAGAGAAGGTAAGATGCCTTCTAGTTATAGAGTTCCAAGTGTTCTTTTTAAGATCCATGTGAATGACAGTGCATGTATTTCTTTTTCTGTTCCTCTCTCCTCCTGCTGTGGAGAAGACGGGTGATGAAGGACTTGCTGAAGATGATGAAGAATGGGAGGATGCCAGTGATGGTGAGGAGGACGATGAGGAAGAAGATGAAAAAGGAGAGCACGGAGAAGACAAAGAATCCACAAAAAATGTTAAACCAACAAAAAAGAAACCTACCTCTCCTGCACTCTCTACTCCAAGCCCAAAAGTGCAGCGAACTCCCAGACCCAAAGTCCACATCCCCTCCCCACAGGAAACACTCAGTATGCCTGAAGGGCTCAAGCCTCCCAGCCCCTTCTTCCCACTGGAGGGCCACCAGCCAGTGTCAGACTGGGGTGAGGAGATGGAGATGCTTTCTCCTAGAAGTAGCCTGGGTGAGAGCCCTCTGAGGCCCAGCAGCAACGAAAGCAGCCCAGCCCAGCTGAAGAGCAACGAGGCTGAGCATTATACAACCCCTGGCCAGCCAGAAGAACCAGATAAAAAGAAAAGCACATCTACAGGTAGGGTCATGGTGGGCTTTATTCAGTACATCATAGATTTCTGGGAACTAGTATTAATGTGAATTATAACTTTACATATTTCACTTTAATACAATTTAATTTCTTTTGATGTCAAAATGCTGTCTAATTCTGATTAACCGTTTTTATTGATTCATACAATTAACAAAGAAAAGAAAAACATATATTCACAGAATCGACATTTAACCCCCACTATTACCCCTCCCAATCCCCAACCCCATCCTGACCCTCAAACATCTCTGTTGTCACATATGTATATATAAAATCAATAAATAATCACACACATTTAAAACGATACTTCTCTCTCTCCAATGCCCCTCCCTGAGAGCCCTCCAAAAATACCAAATAGCGGCCCCATTTCCCATCAAATGACTCCCAAGTTCCCCAGCCTTCTACATAACACTGCCTCTAATGCCGCCACTCTCCCCATCTCCGTACAACACTCTTAAAATCCCCTTCCATCCCCTTAAAACAAACTGTCTACCAATCATAACACTGGTTTGGACCAAATTTTTTAAATGCTTTCTTATTTAGTAATTTAATGCGCAGAAACATCTGTAAGTTGTTACGTTCCAGAAGTGTAAACACTGTAGCTATGTATCACTTTCAAAACATTAATTGGTTTCTTTCAGCGGTCTTAAGTGTTCGTTCACATCAAATGCTTTGTTGTGTCTAACCGTGCTGTTTTTCTATGTTAACATACACCTGATGGACATCCTTAACCCACTGATTTTCATTCTATCAGTTTACAGACGCTGCCTGAATTTAAAAAGAACCTAGTCTTGGCCTCAAACGGCACGCCCACAGACTAGCCACAATCCATTCTCTAACAAATTGCCAAATTTTAGCAAATTGAAGCTGCTGTAGAGCCCAGATTTAATATTTAAAAACTCATCTAGAGACATCTGCGTTCTGTTCTAAATGTTGTGCTGTGTCTAACTTTTTTAGCTCAATAGCATGTTCCGTCTGTATGACAATTGCTGAAGTGGCAATAGGAATAGAAAATTAGTTTGGAAACGGTCGTTATTTTTGATGCAGAAATCACAAACCTTTAAATCTCACTGTGCTATAATGTTCTACAGTTTTTTTTTGGAGTCCATATTTTGTCTTTGGTTTTAGCATTGTCAGAATGGCTTTGATATCTCCGATTTCAAACAAGTAATTTTTCAACATTCAGTGGTGGAGTCAACTACCTGTGAAACCCCAAAAGAGGCTGAACCAGCTGAATCTACCAACACTGCAACCTCAAGCAGCAAAGATACAGCTGATCCCGTAGTTCCCGCCACTCCAGACAGCACCATACAGAGTGGTAAGTTAAAAATGTTTATTCATTCATGCATACTCTCAGAAAAGTAATAAATAAGATATCTGATTTCCTCAAAATTAAGAATTAATTACATTTCATATCTTGTTTGTCCTCTGGTAGAGGACAACGAAGCTCCTACTGTAGAGCAAGATGAGAGTCAGCCTGAAACGAAGGCTGTGGAGGAGGCAGCAGTGGAGTCATCAGAACAACTGTTCACAGGTGCTGTTCTTATTACCAGCTTTGAGACTGTGTCTTTTCGAAAGAGGTCTCTTACTTCAGCTGACTTCTAACAACTTGCCAGCGCCCCCCCCACCTTTTCTGAACACTTCAGTTTTCATGTGATTTCTCTCTCTCTCTTACTCTGACCATTGCTCAACCTGTTTACACAGGGTCCAAAACATTTTGTGATCCTATTACTCAATGTGACAACATTTCATTTGCAGAGTAAATGCTGATCTCCTGTCAATCAACCATTGCGCTATAGCAAGCTTAAACTTTGCAAAAGATTCAATGGAACTTATTGAGTGTGCCTGATATCAACATGCAACCACACCGATAAGAGAAGTATGTAGTTTCTGTGCTACTTGTGGCACCAAACAGAATTGATGTCAAATTAAAGTATGCTTTCCAACACCCCTTAGACTCATCACAGTTTTTCGCACTCTGATTCCCTATGAACAAATAGGCCATGCTAATTAAAAGGTGATAAACGTTTTACATCATTATAAACAAGACCACTATAACATATACACAACAGACAGAAAGCATGGCAGAACAATTGGGTCATCTGATAACATCACCGGATCGAACGGCAATTGGGTGTGCGAGGGATCCAGCACATGAGATATCTTCTCTGAGTATCTTACAAATTTATCTGAAGCTTGACAGTAATGAAGAAACTTGTCAAGAAGCATTGCAGCAAGTTTGGCGTCTCCATCGAAACCCCAAAATTCCAAAGGCCTTAACCTTGTAAATTCGACGCCCATGTTCACTCTGGCTTTATTCTGTTATCTGTTTCTGTGTCTTTTAGCAAGTCTTCGAATTTTGGCTTTAAAATCTATAGGCAAAGCTAAATGTATTTTCCTGTGTACACATCTACCATGGATGGTCATATTCTTGTGGCTAAACAGCTTACTACAAGTAGCCATGTCCCAAACTCACAATATAGGCTGAGCCAGAAAGGGATGGGTTGGGCTGAGCAGGCCGCTCAAAATATAAACATCAATGTTTTAATAGTGCCTAGGAAGTTCAGTGATGAGACTTTTGGGGGAGGTAAACTGATGAATGGTTTTCATAGCCATTTCCCTGATTACTTATAGTTGTCAATTAGGGCTGAAATGAATAGTCGACGTTATCGTCTGTCGACAACCAAAAAATAGTAATTTGATCTCATTTAATATAACAGATCACTTTAAACTCTCAGTCCAGATGCACTCTAAACTTTCCAAACAGCTTCAGGTGATGTAGATCGCGACGTATGAGGGAATTATAGTGCAAAACTACAAAGTAAATACAGAAGCACTCTCGTTGTGGAATAAGTGGAGCTGGAGCTAAACTTGCGTGTCAAGCGTCTTTAAAGGAAAAACCCTGACGTTACATCTTAAATGCAGTTATATTTATTGTGTTATAGCTTTATTAAAGAAGCAGATCATTTAAATAACTTCAAACTCTAAAACTGGCATTTTTCTGAGCGGTCAGCGCCTCTTCTATGAGTTGCGTGAATGTCCCGATCTAAGGGGGAGAGATTGTAATTGCACCCGGCATGATGCAAACTCTGTCACGGGGGACGCTCATCCCTCGAGGTTGCACGCTTGCTGCAGCTAGATTATAATGTATTGGCTTGCGACTTATTGAATCATAATATATGTCACTGTGCATTTCTTATCGTGAAGAAAATTGGCAATATGCATCTTTATTAATACGAGAGTGTTTGTTTTTTTGTGAGTTAAAGATGGATTGAAGTGAACCGAATGGTGAGAGAGGGTTGTCTTCACCCTATTATACACTGCAACATTTGTGTTTTATTGTTTTCCAATATAAATATGTTAAACTTTTAAAACAATGTAAAAAAAAATTTAGCAACTATACTGCAGCAGAAAATATTGTTATATGAAAATATTAAATATAATATTAAAAATACAAATATTTTTAAATATCTTAAAAAGATGCATTCACCTGAGAAGCAGCATATACGATATTTAGACTTGCTTTTAGAGAATTGATCTAGAACAGAATAATCGGTTAAGAGCTAATGATTACTCGTTGCATAATCGCAGAATAGTCTTATCGTTCTAATAATCGTTAATCTATCAAAATAATCACTAGTTGCAGCCCTATTATCAATGAACAATAAAATAGGATAGTAGAACATATTTTGACATAAAAAATTACATATTTCACTCTGAGATCTGGTATCTTTTATTTTGCGCTTTATCAAATATGCTGTAAAGCACTCTTATGTCACTAAATCGGAGATGGTCACAGGAGACACATTTTAGTCACGTTACTACCAGGTGTAAACAGGGCCTCAATCTTTCCCTTTCTCTCCACTCTGTTGCTTAAACTCATGTCCCCTTTATGTCCCTGTGTCCATCTGTCTCGTGGCATGAGATGGCACCTGCTATTGAGCTTGTCTCTATCGTCTTTGACAACTGGGAATGCAGCACTTCAACTCCTCTGGCTGTGACAGTCCTCCTCCCCTCTGAGACTGACTGCTCCTGTCTGCAGCTTCACACTGGCTGTCACTCTTCACTGTGAACCTTATACAACTAATATCCTGCATGTATTGTGCTCCTGGATCCATTTCGTTGTCATCCATGCACCTCTGTGATTTTGCACCTCTCCCTGGCTCCCTGACGCATTTGGATGTGGGTTCTTTTTTCCCCCTTTCATGCTTGTTACAAACTGCTTGAACAATGTGCCCTGTCTTGGTTTCATACAGTGTTTGTAACGCTACATGCTGTTTGTGGTTTTATGTGTATAAAGAGACTGTGTGAAAGAGAATTATGTACATTTGATTCATTGACGGGATCCAAAAATGAAAGTTCTGTCATTTACTCACCATCATGTTGTTCAAAACCAATATGACTTTCTCTCTGTGGAACACAAAATATGTTTGACATAATTAGTCTTAGTCACCATTCATATTGTTTGGAAAAAAAGATGCAATATAAGTGAATGGTGATTGAGGCTAAAGGCAGAATTTGTTTGCCTCACATTTACCTTTGCATGGCGAAATTGCCAAACGCAGCAGCAAAACCTATTGGTCAATGCAGAAAATTCATCTTTGCAAGTTCACCAAACTTGAACTAATCTCGAAATCCGAAGCCATCACACAAAATTAACAATTGTGCGAGTTCCCATTGAACTGACTGTTTCGTCCACAGAATTTTGCAGTGGGAAGATAATTGTGACTGCGCCTTAACATCTCCTTTTGTGTTCGTCATATGGGTATATATATCATATGGGTTTGAAATAACATGATGGTGAGTATATGAAAACAGAATTTTCATTTTTTTTGGTGAATTATCCCTTTAGTTAACATCCACCCAACAGGATCCCATTTGATTGCTGCTTAGAATCATTATCATTGAAGTGAAAAAAACTGCTCTGCTGTTCTCCCATAGCAGTTTGCCTGGTAGATAGCAGACCAAATGTGGTTCCAGAGAATCAATGGAATTTTATTAGATTGTCATTTGAATGTTTTTGTATATTCCTGACTTTGTGTCTAGATGTCCACCAAGCCACAGAGAATGAATGTACTGACTAAGCTTACCAATGTACAATCAGAGTACTTTTTTTTTTCTTCTTCAATTTAAAGGAATATTCCAGGTTCAACACAAGTTAGGCTCAGTCGACAACATTTGTGGCATCTCATAAACCTCTTCTTGAAAAACATTTAAAATCAAGGTTGCAGACTCCAGTCAGGCTTTCTAAGCAACCAGTTGGCCTGGTTTCTAGGGTGGGTAGTCACATTGGGTTAACCTCCTCGTGGTCGCCATAATGTGGTTCTCGCTCTGTGTGGTGAGTTGTGGGTAGATGCCGTGGGGAATAGCGTGAATCCTCCACACATGCTAGGTTTTCACAGTAATGGGCTTTAACAAGCCACGTGATAAGATGCACAGATTGACGGTCTCAGACGTGGAGAAACTGAGATTCATCCTCCGTCACCCGGATTGAGGCGAGTCACTATGCCACCACGAGCACATTGGGAATTGGTCATTCCAAATTGGGGAGAAAAGAGGAAAAAAAATTAAATCAAGGTTGCATTAAGGCACTTACAATGGAAGTGAATGGGTGAGTGTGAAGCTTATGATTTTATTAAAGCATAACGTTAATTCTTCTGTTAAAATCATGTATTATTTGAGCTGTTAAGTTGTTTAAATTGCCATTTTACTGTCATTTTAGGGTTTTGGGGTTACATCGTCATGACAACAAAGTTGTAAAATTGGCTATAACTTTCCACAAAGTTATTTCACGATTTTTATCACACTAAAATCATGTAAACACGCAGTGTTTGTCTTGACTACTTTTTAAAACGTTTACAGATTGGGCCCCATTCACTTCCATTGTAAGTGGAACCAGATTTTTGCTTTTTTTAAAGAAAAGGAGGCACAAATCAAAAACATTATGCCGCAAATGCTGTCGATTGAGCTTATCTTGTATTGAACCCGGAATATTCCTTTTAAATTGCATTTCTTATTGTTATATCCTGTCAATAATTTAGCAATCTATGGGAACTTGTGAGTTACCCCAAATCAAATAATCCTTAATGAATGTTTATGTTTCGTATTGCAATAATTTGGAACCAGTTCTCAAGCATCCTAATGGGAATTATTCAAACTGAACCCTTAGAAAGCACAATACCCCTGATGTAAAAAAAATAAAAATAAAAAAAAAAGAATTGAAGTAATTCTCCTTTGATGTCTTGTAGCAAGTCTGATTAAGTCCCAACATCCACAATGAAACATTCTCGTATATACCTGTAAATAAGAATAATAAAATCATGTAGGATTTGCAGTTTGAATGGAATCTTGATTCTTAAGGCGTCTTTTCACTGCAGAGTTAAGGCTTCTTTGCTGCCTGCTCAAAATCCTGTGTAAAGATGCAATGCCACAAAAGCCAGACTAAATTCTGCCTGCTCTGATCACCTCAGCCCCTAGTATCAGTGGCAGTTCTGATGCTGCTTTCGTTCTGTGTATATGAAATGCAGCATCAGAGCAGCCTTAAACCGTTGTTGTTATGGTAGAGCGCATATTTCATAATTTAGTTTCATATTTTAAAGATAATTTAATATGCCTATATTCATAATTTTATATTTAAACGTCAATCTTATAACATTGTTAATGCAATTGTAATTGCTGAGTAAATGCATTTTATGCCTGCACTGAGCAGCATTAAGCCTGTGGAAATACACCAAAATGCTTCAGATGTTTCTGTGCCGCCTTTGCAGTGTAAAGATGGCTTTATAAGTTTACTATTTGATCCCATTAGGATGTGTCAGAATTGTTTCCAAATTACGATAGAAATTACAATTGGAATCCTGTATGGGGGTTAATGTTTAAATCATGCATGAAATTTAGTTTGAATAAAATGGCCTAACCAGAAAATCAGATGAATCATGCTTGTGCTAACACCATAATCAACAATTGTGGTGGCCTTAACCATATAATCAATTTTTTTTTGAAAATTTGAATAATCTCCCCTTATTTTGGCCCTTTATCCTGTACCTGGTACTCAGTGTTTGTAGGAGTGTTTACACATGTTTTTTATATGACACAAGTGATGAATTTGTAGTTTCTAATGATCATTTGGCAAGATGCTCAAATGAGGAATAAACGCTTTGCTACTTGTTACTTGTGACTGTATGTGTCCCTTACCCTTTTTGAGTTGAGGTACCACTCTTTAGTCATTTGTGGTGAATGTCAAATGTACCCATGTACATGGACATGTATTTTACATGTCACATCCTCAACCCTGTTAATCATTTAGGATCTCTGTCCTTCTCCACCCACCTACCCCTTATTATTGCATCACACCAGTCATTTATTATGTGAATAATTGCTTATTAGCTTCTGAGTGGATATGATTTAAATTCAGTTTTCATAAACATTTCCCTGATTCGAATTTCAAGAAAGGATCTCTTCATAATCACTGTCCACATGCCCCTTAGAAATTGACACTGAGGCTAATGGCTTATTGGCAGTATGCTGGCCTCCATAAGATTCTTGTATTCCTTTCAATTTGATTACCGTGCTGAATTAAGTGTTTAGCGGGAGGAAATCTTCAGGAAAGCAGTATATATATAATTTGTTTTTTGTTTTGTTTTTTGCTAAAAGTTTTTCAAAGGAAATGGCTGTGGAAATGCAGATCATAGAGTGATCAACCCCCTTGATAATTGAATGTACTTATTGTCTGATGGGTTCCACATTGGAGCAAATTGATTCTCATTTAAAGTGGCACTATAATGAAACAATACAGTTACAAACTTTTTTTTTTTTTCATGCTTGAAATTGCTAACATAGGGTCATTCTAAATTCTGGGTTAACGTTATGTTGTTCAATGTTTCACTCTTATTATTTACACACTGTTAAGTAATTATTAGTAATATTTTTTTTTATCAGTGGTCTGCTGCAAAACAACTGGCCATTACAGTCCAAGGGGCTGTTCCGATGGTGCGCATTCTTGTGTAAAAAAAAAATTAAATATATATGTCTGTCTAGCATATGTTTACATAGAAACCCAATACAAATCTCAGCAGAAATGGGCACAAAAACACAGTCCCTAAAAAAAAAAAAAAAGCATAGTTTCTTATTGTGTGCCTTTGGTTCGGACCGCAGTTCGGGGTTAGCACCACAAAAGCCTCTAGAGCAGTGTTTCCCAACCACTGTGCCGCAGCGTCACGCCAAAAGTGTTTTTCGTTTGTGCTTCACCAATGGTGTCTTTGAGAGTAGCCTACTAGGCAACAATAAATATTTAAAAACTGTCCAAATTTGTGAAGAGGCATTGAATGTATTTTAATTAAATATATCCTTATCGTTTACGATTATCAGAGACACCAGTTATTGAACTAACATAAATTCACCAAGAAAACGCTTAGACCTAAACATAAACAAGTCCTTTTAATACTTTCTGCTATCAAAGCAACTGCAAGCGTTTTGCTCTCTTCCAAATACACGTTTTCAATGTTTATTGTGCACACCTCCCGCTTTTTACGTGGTAAAATCGTCCCACTGTGTCGCTTTCTGCAACTCTTGTGATGTGGAGGGCTTGATTCAGCCTCTAGAATCAAATTAAAACTGCCACGAGAAGTCGTCTATCCGAGGCAAAGACACTATCTAATGACAATTGCCTCAGCATCAGTCTACCTTGATGCGTTTGATTACGCACAGGCGAGCACCCAGTTTAAGTCGATGCGGAACGGGAGGAAGTTTTTAGTTGTCGATTAAGATTTGTTCATATTTTAATCGTATTTGTTTTTTGTAATATTGTGTTGTTCATATGTCGTGTTTTGGTTGACTCCGCTGTCACTGCGGGGGGAAAACATTTATCTGCTACGTGTCTCTGTTGTTCATCCGTTATCTTCATAAATAAATAAATGTATAATCTGCTATATGCTCCTCCTGTCAGTTGATGATTAAAAATGAAAATAAAAGCTATTAAATGACGGGTAATAATAGATTATGTTGGAATTTTTACACACTGTCCGTCAAAATGACGGACGATGAGAAAGTCCAACGCATGTGATTTTTTTTATTTTATTTTTTGCATAGCCGAATTTCAAACATTACAAGTAAACACGCTACTAAGATGGACAGAAAACATGGACAAGTTATTGAACAGGACCAGTTTAGACGATGGTTAGCCTATGCGGGATAGTGGTTTGCCGTAGAATTTGGGTTAAGGTTGGGAAACACTGTTCTAGAGTAGATTTAAAGGAATATTCCGGGTTCAATACAAGTAAAGCTCAATCAACGTTATTTGTTGCATAATCTTTACTACCACAATAATTTATATTGACTCCTCCTTCATTTTCTTTAAAAACAAGCAAAAATCAGGGTTACATTGAGGCACTTTCAATGGAAGTTAAGGGGTCAATTTTTAGAGCGTTTAAAGGCAGAAATCTGAAGCTTATAATTTTTAGAATGCACTTCTTTCTAAAAATTTATTCTTCTGTTAAAACGTATGTATGAGTTGAGCTTCAAAGTGTTTTAAATATTTTTTTATGGTAATTTTAGGATGTATGGTGTTGCGTCGGAAGTTGTAAAATCAGGTATAACGTTATACAGAAAATGTTAATAATTGATGTTATCACACAAAAATCACGTTAACACATTGTTTGTCTTTCAGCTTTATTTTTGAAATGGTGTGTATTTTAACGTTTACAGATTGGACCCATTCACTTCCATTGTAAGTGCTTCACTGTATCCCAGATTTTAGCTTTTTTTTTTTTGGGGTGGTGAGTTGAACTTTTTGTAGTAATCAGCATTATGACACAAATGCTGTCGATTGAGCTTAACTTTTTATTGAAACCAGAATATTCCTTTTATAATTACAAGTGTGAAACATTGCTTTACCCAAGGTTAAAAGGCCTTGGCCTATGGTTACAAATAATGGTTTCCATAGTGTGAAAAGCCCTTTTTTTATTAACTGTTTTTGTCAACTGATCCAACTAAAATGGTGGTTTACAAGACATTTATTTGTAATTATATTGCCATGCAAGAATTATCAAGCAGCTAATAATATCGCTTGACTCCCCTTCCCTTGCTTTATATTTTTGTCAACAGGCTGAAGACTAAATGCAGTAGATGAACCTTTCAGTGGTCCACAGACCAGGGGAGGTGAGCAGAGGCAGGAGGGGACATCAGGTTTAATGGACAACTGTTTTCTGTATATCAAAGTGTCTGTTAGAGACATTTGGAGCCCTGCCTCCATTTCATCCAAACTGTATAGCCTGCTGTATTTGTTCAGTTATTCCCCATTGGTCGGGATTCTCTGCTGTTGTCAAGCCATACTGCTGCTGCTTTTTTCAAACCAGTACCCAAAGCATATGTTTTTCCTGGGATTAATCAGTTAAGCATACTATGATCAAACCATGAGTTAAAAGTTTTTAAGTTTTTGAGGGAGAAGTGCCTGTTCCCCATCAGCCTCATTCTAAAAATGTTTTGTTCCAATCTACCTAGAGCACAAATTATATAACCCTTTGTAAATTATATTTAGCACAACAGCACTCAAATACATGACATCTGAGAACCAATTTTTAATTTCAGGTCCTAAGCATGGATTTAATTTGTGCCTATGGTGTATTTGTAGCTGAGAAAGTCTTTGAGGAAAAAAGAAAAGAAAAAAAAAACTAGGGCATTATAGTTTTTTTCAGGGCTGTGTCTTGAAGCTATTATGTTATTAAAGATATGAAGACAAGCTGTGGATGTTAAACTTAAACGATTGGAAATTATGTTCAGATAGGCTAAAGAAAATCATGGTAAAAATTCTAGGAATTCGAATGAGGAAGATTGAACAACTGGCCACAAAAAGAAAAGAAGAATGTGTACCTCATATCAAATCTAATATTGGTTTTATTTACTTTTTAATATTTTGTTTATGCATCATGTATGTTTAGTATTTTTATGCAGCAGGTTATTGGTTTATGCAAGTGTATTTGGTAAAGTGTATCCCTGACTTTGAATGAATTGAGCAGGAGATTGAAAACTTGCAATATGTATAGATCTTTATAAATGACAGACATTCCAATGCTTTGCACATTACTGTGTACACAATGTGCATTGTGTATCCTTGTTTTTCCAATTTAGCTCGTGGAGCAGAAATAATCATGACATTTGTGATTGTATTGTACCTACTGCATCTCCCTGCAGATGAAATGTCTTCCTCTTTGGGGTAGAAAATATATATATTTAGGGCTTATAATTTGGTTTGCCTCTTGTAGGATGTTTGTTTGGCTTTTCAGCTGTGCACGTAGCATGATGATAAAGTGTTTATGGGATTTACCTCCAGGGATTTCGTCCTGGACTACATACAGTCCAGTCTTTTTGTTTTAGCTTACAGAAGATATTTTGGTTGATTTTATCACCTTAGAATGATGTGTGACCAGTAAGCGAGTGCAACTATTTCTATACTTTGTAAGCTGTCATCTCAAATAAATGACATCTGCCTTCTGCATAAACTCAAACTGTCCAATGTTGTCTTTGGTCAGATCAGGACATTCATGTGCTTTTTTCATTCAACAAGCATGAACAATAAGACGAGAAAAATTTGTGTTTAATTGATATTATATATATATATATATATATATAATCATTGTCATGTTGATAAAACATCACATTTTCTCTAATGAAGTTGCATGTTATTTTTGTAACTCTAAAGTCATTCAGTTAGGCATACAACTGATTACTGCATTACTCAAATTGAAATAAATGAATACGTAATTACATTTATTAATTTATAGTAACACTTTGTGATAAGGTTGTACTCATTAACATTATATTTATCATGAACTATACTTTTATCAGTGAAAAATGCTATTACAGCACAATGTGTTTAAGCTAACACCACATAAACATTTATAATCTTTCATGTCTTTATTGAACACGTCCCATTAAACTTTCAATTTCAGTGGTAAAAGTAAGTAAACCCTTGTATTTAATAACTGGTCAGTCCTCTGGCAGCAATAACCTCAACCAAGCATTTACGGTTGCAGCAGATTAGACCTGCACAACATTCAGAATTAAATTTGGACCATTCTTCCTTACAGAACTGATTCTGCATGTGCTGTGTGTTCTTCCCAAACAATTCAACCTTAGATTCATCGGTCCACAAAACATTTTCCCAGTAGCATTGTGGAGTGTCATGGTGTTCATGGGCAAACTTCAGACGCTCAGCAATGTTTATGTTGGAAAGCAGCGGCTTCCTTCGTCTTGTCCTGCCATGGTCATCATACCTGTTTAATGTTTTCTGTATAGTAGACTAATGAACAAAGATATTAAACCGTTCCAACGATTAGAAGGCTTGGCTGTCACTCTGGGTTTTTTTTTTTTACCTCATTGAGCATTCTGCGGTGTGCCACTTGAATCATCTTGGCTGAACAGCCACTTCTAAGAGTAGCCACAGTGCTAAATCATCTCCATTTATAGACTATATAGACAGATGAATATCTAAGCTCTTCAAGATAACTTTGTAACCATTTCCAGCTTTATGAAAAGCAACCGTTCTTGATCGTAGGTGTTCTAAAAACGTTTTTTCTTTTTGCGAGGCATGGTTCACGTCAGCAGATGCTTGTGAAACACTAAATGTTTGAGTGCTTTTTATAAGTCAAAGTAGCTCTAACTCACACCTCAAATCTTGTTTCATTAATTGGTGCCAGGTTTGCCAACTCCTGACTTTAGCTTTTGTTGACATTATTAGCCTAGGTGTTCACATCATTTTTCAAACCTACATGGAATGTTTGAATGATCTATTCAATATGTACAAGAACATAATGTTTTATTATTTAAAACAGATATTGTTTGTGTGTTGTAACTTAGATGAAGATCAAACCACATCAAGACATATATACATACGCAGGTCATTTCAAAGCGTTCACATAGTTTTTCTTTCCACTGTATACTAATGCATTTTACATTAAACTTCTGTATTTTTGTATAAAATTGTTCACGATACCTAATGCTAATGACAGCACTATTGTTAACGAAGATAACTATTAAACTGTAAACATTATTTTTCTAATATTTTTTTGTCAATCACTTCATAATATCCACAAAGTAATACTGCACTTAAATCTCTCTCTTATTTTTTTTTTTTGGGAAGAAAAATATTTGTTATTATTTCTCTGTTTTTATTTAATTTTTTTTTTATTAAAAAATTAATTTACTAATGGCATTTTATCTCAACATTAAGGTATTTCAAAACCCTACATTACGGGAAAAATCCTTTTGCTTTTAATATAAATATAATACATAAGGGATGAACATCTTCCAGAACTCCTATTGATTAAGACTGTGATCAAAGGGGGGCTGCAGCCCACCAATTATGTAGAAGAGTAAACTCCGCCCGATATCTTATTTAAAACTCATCGTGTGCATATATGATGCATTAGAATCCTTTTGATGCTGCAGCAGGACCAGCCCTCCGAGAAGATAAGGAATTAAAGCACCTGAATCAGGTGATTCACACACAAGTGAGTCTCTTAAGAACAAAAATTGTCAACCTGAAGTTATCCTTGGAATAGCAGTAATCTCAAAATGAGAGGAGACAAACCAGTGAACACTGGCAGGACAAACGGGGGACTGGAGAGGACACCGAGTTACCCCGGTGACCAGAGGGTGAAACAGGCGAACAGAGCAACTAAGATATGGGTGAAAGTGGCGATGGGTATCGCTTACTTTATGTGCGTTTCAATCGCAGCGTTCTTTTTAGCGATCTACTATGTTCTCTTCTGGACTCCAGATGCGGCCAGTAACAATACCACGAAGACAGCAAACCGATCATGCCCTCAGGGATAACGGAAATTTACTCTGAACTGAAGGGATGACTTTAAAGTAGCCGTATCACACCTGTTTGGAATGCACGTGACCAAAATTATACTGGAGTTAAACGACACCGTGTATCACACCAGTGAGGACCTCCTTTCACGACACTGACTTTGCTTATTATTTGCTTAAAGGGACTGACAGTGTAATCAAGAATCAGTGTTGTTTATATTATATTATATTATGTCACATTATATGAGGCCCAATATTTATTTTTTCCCGTCCCTTCTCTCAGATTGTAATAATGATAGCCTACATGTTATAGTATTTTGTGGGTCATTTTCGAAAAATAAGGCTTTTTCTTTTGCTTTGTTTTGTTTTCCAAGAGTATGATACCGGTATTTTGATCCACGCCAAGTCACAGGAAGGGTGTATACAGGTCTGAGGTCAGCACAAATATTGCCACATTCGACTTTCGCGGACATTTATATATTTGTATCCACGATCCACGGCGAGTCTGTTGTGTGACCCGCGAGTGCACGCGCCCACCGGTGCAGGGTTGGGAGGGTTACTTTTGAAATGTATTCTACTACAGATTACAGAATACATACTGTAAAATGTAATTTGTAACGTATTCTGTTAGATTACTCAATATCAGTAACGTATTCTAAATATATTTGATTACTTCAGCACTGGTAGATTTTTTTTTTTTTACATGTTTTGACTATAAAAACTCACAGTCAGACAAAATACACATAAATGTATAAATGTATAAATTACTAAAAGAAACGAAATTACAACGTGAATTTTCTTGATATATATGATCGTACTTTCTGCTCTGGTTTGGCCATAATATTACAAAACGTGATGATCCCATCTGTATGAGAGCTGCTTCTAACTCAAGAAGAAGTGAATAAGTCTGTTTACATTGTAATCTTGCGGTGTGAATAAAGTCTGTGCTTCGTGATCTTAATATGTTGTTTACTGACTAACATCCTACACATTAAATATAGGCTATTTCAATTATATTGCTTGCTTTTTTAATACAACGTATTACAATTACTGCATATACAGTCTGGGTGTGCATTTCCAGTTTAATTATCCGAATTGCTGATATTATAAATATAATTGACATGTGTACCGTTGACTAGCCTACATGAGCGGGGCAAAGTTAGTTTTTGGTTCGACATTAGTTGGATATTCAGTTTCTCTTATCCGCGCTCTCTGCATCCGACAGTCTTCTAAAGATATCAAGCTCAGTTGGGTTAAAGGGTATATTACAATATTATACGTGCATAAATCATTGCACTCAGAACAGTCAATGCTTGGTGTGGCTGGAGAATAATGTTTGAAAATGCTCCGATGAGCTTTCAATGACTAGCATGAGTAAGGAACCATCTGCGAATTCTTCCCATTAGCCTATGCTAAAACATAGGTGGTGTCCAATCGTCCATTCCGTTGACGTGCAAGAAGTTGTACATAAAAAAAACAGTTAAAAACCCCCAAAACAAAACAAAAAACCTTTTCACATTTCAAAGGTTGTAGTAAGCTGCTTCTGGACAGACTGACTTGTTATAGATACAGTTATTACAGTATGCCTTATGATATGAGTATTCAGCATTAAAATATTTTAGAAATAAATTAACAAAAAAATAAAATATATATATATTTTCACATTGCAAAGATGCAGTTAGCTGCTATTTGACAGACTGGCTTACTACAGATGAAATTATTACAGTATTCCCAATCATATGAGTACAGTAATCAATTATTTTTGTAAAAAAATAAAAAAAAATAAAAAATAATATATATATATATTCTCAACAAAATGTTATTTTCACATTCCAAAGGTTGTGCTTATGTTGGACAGACTGACTATAGGTGAAATTATTGCAGTGTTTCCTATCAAGACAAAATAAGTTAAATTGACAGTATTTGTGGCATAATGTTAATTACTAACATTGATTTTCATTCGTTATTTACAATGAAAGTGAATGGGGCCAATATAAAAATGTGAAGATTACACATTTACTAAAGCACTTACAACTGTAAAGTTGTTTAAACAGTCATTGTTTGGGTCATTTCGTGGTTTTAGGTTTTACATCATGAAGCCCTCATGGCAACAGCATTGTTAAATAGGATATTGCTTTATACAAAAAAGTTTAGAAAGCAAAATTCTTATGAATCATTTTATATACAGTATCTCACAAAAGTGAGTACACCCCTCACATTTTTGTAAATATTTGATTATATCTTTTCATGTGTCAACACTGAAGAAATTACACTTTGCTACAATGTAAAGTAGTGAGTGTACAACTTGTATAACAGTGTAAATTTGATGTCCCCTCAAGGTCAAGGTCAAGGTTAACTTTATTATCCCACAAGGGGAAATTCATGTGGTCATTCATTACGCGCCCTTGTCACAAATAACTCAACACACAGCCATTAATGTCTAAACCGCTGGCAACAAAAGTGAGTACACCCCTTAGTGAAAATGTCCAAATTGGGCCCAAAGTGTCAATATTTTGTGTGGCCACTATTATTTTCCAGCACTGCTTTAACCCTCTTGGGCATGGAGTTCACCAGAGCTTCACAGGTTGCCACTGGACTCCTCTTCCACTCCTCCATGATGACATCACGGAGCTGGTGGATGTTAGAGACCTTGTGCTCCTCCACCTTCCATTTGAGGATGCCCCACAGATGCTCAATAGGGTTTCGGTCTGGAGACATGTTTGGCCAGTCCATCACCTTCACCCTCAGCTTCTTTATCAAGGCAGTGGTCCTCTTGGAGGTGTGTTTGGGGTCGTTATCATGCTGGAATACTGCCCTGCGGTCCAGTCTCCGAAGGGAGGGGATCATGCTCTGCTTCAGTATGTCACAGTACATGTTGGCATTCATGGTTCCCTCAATGAACTGTAGCTCCCCAGTGCCGGCAGCACTCATGCAGCCCCAGACCATGACACTCCCACCACCATGCTTGACTGTAGGCAAGACACACTTGTCTTTTTACTCCTCACCTGGTTGCCGCCACACACGCTTGACACCATCTGAACCAAATAAATGTATCTTGGTCTCATCAGACCACAGGACATGGTTCCAGTAATCCATGTCCTTAGTCTGCTTGTCTTCAGCAAACTGTTTGCTGGCTTTCTTGTGCATCATCTTTAGAAGAGGATTCCTTCTGGGACGACAGCCATGCAGACCAATTTGATGCAGTGTGAAGCGTATGGTCTCAGCACTGACAGACTGACCCCCCACCCCTTCAACCTCTGCAGCAATGCTGGCAGAACTCATACGTCTATTTCCCAAAGACAACCTCTGGATATGATGCTGAGAACGTCCACTCAACTTTTTTGGTCGACCATGGCTGCAGCTCAGTGTCAGGGTCTTGGCAATCTTCTTATAGCCTAGGCCATCTTTATGTAGAGCAACAATTCTTTTTGGTATTCTTCGAGTTCTTTGCCATGAGGTTCCATGTTGAACTTACAGTGACCAGTATGAGGGAGTGTGAGAGCGATGACACCAAATTTAACACACCTGCTCCCCATTCACGCCTGAGACCTTTTAACACTAATGAGTCTGTGACACCGGGGAGGGAAAATGGCTAATTGGGCCCAATTTGGACATTTTCACTTAGGGGTGTACTCACTTTTGTTGCCAGAGGTTTAGACATTAATGGCTGTGTGCTGAGTTATTTTGAGGGGACATCAAATTTACACTGTTATACAAGCTGTACACTCACTACTTTACATTGTAGCAAAGTGTAATTTCTTCAGTGTTGTCACATGAAAAGATATAATCAAATATTTACAAAAATGTGAGGGGTGTACCCACTTTTGTGAGATACTAATACTTTGTGTAAATGTTAATCTTTGCATTCTTTAATTTTTGTAATGCAGTTGATATGCTCCTCTTAATAGGTGATTGTGGTGATGCCAGCAAACCATTATTTAAAACATATAGTAAGACTGATGGATTTATCTTTATTAGTCATCCCATCTCCCATTGTTACTATCTGAGAGTGTCTTTTAGTTCTGTGCATACCTGCTTGGTTAAAAGTACAGGGGAATACGAGACACACTTCCTCTTCACTTGCTCAATAATTAAACTGAACTGAAAGTTGTCAGGACACATTTATTCTCTCTCACTGTTCATGCCTCCAGCAGAGGTATTGTGAAGTCAACAGGGCTCTGCAGTGAGATGGAGATTAATAAAGACTTTGTAAAAACAGGTACTTGAGCACCTTAAAGGGTTAGTTCACAAATAAAATGAAAATTACATTATCAATTACTTACCCTCATGCCATCCCAGATGTGTTTGGATTTCTTTCTTCAGCAGAACACAAACAAAGATTTTTAGAAAAATATCTCAGCTCTGTAGGTCCATACAATGCAAGTGAATGGTGATCAGACCTTTGTAGCTCCAAAAATCACATGAAGCAAACATAAATGTAATCCATATGATTCCAGTGTTTAAATGAATGTCTTCAGAAGTGATATGGGTAAGAAACAGAACAATATTTAAGAATTTTTTACTCTAAATTTCCACTTTCACTTTCCGATGTGAAAGTGAAACTAAACAGGCACCACATGTGACTTTCAGATGTAAAAGTGAAAGTAGAGATTTAGATAAAAAAGGATTATATTTTGATCTATTTCTCACACACACATTATATCACTTCTGAAGATATAGATTTAACCACTGAAGTCATATGGATTGCTTTGTTGTTTGCTTCCTGTGACTTTTGGAGCTACAAAAGTCTGGTCAGTGGTCACATTCACTTGCATTGTATGGACCTGCAGAGCTGAAATATTCTTTTAAAATCTTTGTTTGTGTTCTGCTGAAGATAGAAAATCATATGAAATGAGGTTGTGTAAATGATGAGATAACTTTACTTTTTGGGTTAACTATCCCTGCTTGTTGCACCTACATTTTAAATGTACCAGAAGTACTAGCTTTGTTTCACCCCTTTTTTATGTTTACGTTGATATTAGAAAAGTGATCATTTCAGACCTGCATTGAGGTATTGTAGTCGTCAGAATAATTCCTATCAACAATAGCTGAGGAAGCCAGATCAGTCACACTATAGTAAAAACTTCCACTGAACTGTCTTGTGCGGAGATTACCTTGGAGTCTTGCCAGGGTTAAGCAAGGCAGGGATGGCAATTCCCTTGCTTACTGTCCAGGCAAGGTTCATAATTCTGTTAGATGGAAAATTAGTTATTGCCAAGCCTATACCTTGGTACTCAAAATGACAAACTATTTCAGACATAGGTCTGGATTTTCCACTTTAGAGTAATGAGATCTGGTTGTGTATTTATCTTAAGGCTGCAGGGCTGCAACTCATGGTGATCTAATGCCATCTTAAATCCACAAGAGGGCAATATAATACCATTGTATCTTTGCTTCAAATGAGTTTGTGGATTTGTATGTATTATTGTTCTGGCCTGATTTGTTTTTACAAATACATTAATTGACAGTAGAGAAGATAGCACAGGGGTTCTCGGGTGTTCAAAGGATGCCAGGGGGCGCCGAGAGCAAATTAGACAGGGGGCATTAGGTAACAAATGGGGGGCATTTTCACTCATAATAATCAAATTTATCATCAAGTTCCTCGTTGCATAAACACATTTATTTAAATTTGGAATATACAAGTTCTCCACTGTCATCTGTCTCCGCGGTCATCTGAAGTATCTGGATTAATGTCGTCAGCTATGGCTGCTGTGTGCTGATTACCTAGCGACTAAAAAGGACTATAGTTTGGCTTGTTTTGAGTTGTTGATGCAAGTAAACTTAAGTGTGGTTAAGTTAGTTTTATATTTGACATTCGCGACAATACGCATTATTACGTACAAATCACATTTTCAAGCCAAACCAACTTGGAAATGCATGAATAGGTTTTATTTGCCTAGCTGAATTTTTTAAAAAGGGATTTAGACATACAGACACATTGAATGGCATGAGATGACATATTTGTATATATATTTGCTTTGCTTTGACGATTGTAGATGACATTTTGCAAACATGAAAGTGATATTAGATATTAGAAGACACAGTCTTTTGCGTCTTTTAAGTTTGCCTTGTGCCCAAGGCCCTACTTTTTGACATGCTTCTACTTTTATGTGTTGTGTGTCTTTGTTTGTAGTGTTGTGTTTAGCAGGCCAGAGCCTAGATGTTTTTTCTCCCCTGTAAAAAGCCCTGAAAAGCAGAAACCACACATCAGATCCATCAGCAGCACACAACTCAACCCTTCATCACATGACAGGACACAAGCCCAAAATGAAGCCCTCGGGTTTATCATTAATCCTCTTTCCCAATCATGGTCACATTTACAAAAAAGTTCTGTTTGTTAACATTATTTTGTGCATTAGTTGTCAAGAAAAGGAATTTGCAGTACTATAATAAAAACGAACAATATTTTTTTTACAAAATTTTTTAAAGGAATAGTTCACATGAAAATTCTCCCATCATTTACTCACCCTCATGCCATTCCAGATGTGTATGACTTTTTTTTTCTCAGCTCTGTCGATTCATACAATGCAATTGAAAGAGGTCCAAAACTTTGAAACTCGACAAAGCACATAAAGGTAATCCATGAGACTCCAGTGGTTTAATCCATGTTTTATGAAGCAATCCAATCTGTTTTGGCTGAGAACAGACCAAAATGTAATTTTCAATACATCTCTTGATATCTGCACTCTCCTTGGCATTTATGATTTCAAGCTGGCGAGAGCAAACTCTTCCAAGTGCCATCTGGCGTTCCACGTATGCGTCAAGCATTATGAAGTGTAATTGAGCTTGAAATCACGATCATGCCTAGAGACTGCAATGGCAAGATGTACAGTAACAATAGTTACATTTTGGTCTGTTCTCACCCAAAATCAATTGGATCACTTCAGGAGACATTGATTAAACCACTGGAGTCTTATGGATTGCTTTTGTGCTGCCTTTATCTGCTTTTTGGTGCTTCAAATGTTCTGTCACCATTCGCTTGCATTGTACAGTATAGACTTACAGAGCTGAGATATTCATCTAAAAATCTTTGTTTGTGTTCTGCAGAAGAAAGAAAGTCATATACATCTTAGAATGTTTGAGGATGAGTAAATTATGAGAGAATTTTCATTTTTGTGTGAACTATTCTTTTAATCTTGGTTGAAATTAGTTTATAATGGCTACTTGGACAATTTACAGTCTGGTTTCTGACCGCATCATAGTACAGAGATGGCGCTCATAAAGATCCTAAATGATATTCGGATAAATGATTCAGGCAAAACATCAGTTCTGGTATTATTAGATCTCAGTGCTGCTTTTGACACTGTTGACCACAACATTCTCCTAGACAGATTGGAAAACTGGGTAGGGCTCTCTGGGACAGTCCTCAGCTGGTTCAGGTCATATCTAGAAGGTAGGGGTTACTATGTGAACATAGGGAACTATGAATCTGTGTTGTCATCCATGACGTGCAGAGTCCCACAAGGCTCAATTCTTGCACCTTCAAACTGTATATACTCCCACTAGTCCAAATTATGAAAAAGAACCAAATTGCATACCATAGCTATGCAGACGATACCCAGATCCATCTATCTGAAGTGGTGGTGGTGGCGTAGTGGACTAAAGCACATAACTGGTAATCAGAAGGTTGCTGGTTCGATCCCCACAGCCACCACCATTGTGTCCTTGTGCAAGGCACTTAACTCCAGGTTGCTCCGGGTGTATTGTCCCTGTAATAAGTGCACTGTAAATTGCTTTGGATAAAAGTCTTTGCCAAATGCATAAATGTAAATGCATAAATGTAAATGCATAAATGTAAATCTATCCCTATCGCCAAATGACTACAGCACCATAGACTCTCTGTGCCAGTGCATTGATGAAATTAACAGTTAACAATTAATCAGTTAAACAATAACAAGACAGAGGTCATTGTACTTGGCAACAAAGGCGAAATTCCAAAGATGAATACATACCTTGACTCAAAGGGCCTAAAGACAACAAATTAGGTAAGAAATCTTGGTGTCATTTTGGAGTCAGACCTTAGTTTCAGTAGTCACATCAAAGCAATAACTAAATCAGCCTACAGTCATCTAAAATTGAGATGTTTGGTATCCAGTCAAGACTTAGAGAAACTTGTTCATTCATTCATCACCAGTAGGGTAGGCCATTAGACACCTGCAGCTCATTCAGAATGCTGCTGCCAGGATCCTCACCGAAACCAAAAAATCTGAGCATCTTACTCCAGTCCTCAAGTCTTTACACTGGCTTCCAGTTACATATAGAATTTATTTTAAAGTAATATTACTCGTTTATAGATCGCTCAATAGCTATGGACCTAAATACATTTCAGATATGCTTGCTGAATATTAACCTAACAGAACTCTTAGATCATTATCAAGTCAGTTACACATACACAGGGTTCACTCAATACAAGGTGAGACAGCATTTAGCTATTATGCCACCTGCAGCTGGAGCCAGCTTCCAGAAGAGGTTAGATGTGCCCCAACAGTAATCACATTTAAATCCAGACTGCATTGAGCTGCACTTGCTTTTGTATTTCTTTCATTTTAATTATTCTATTTTATCTTTATATAGCATTTTCTCAATGTGTGTAAACAATTTTGGTCAGGGAATGTTTACAACAGTTATCTCCGCTGCATCGGAGAGCGTAACAGCGGCGTCGGATGCGGATAACTCGCCTGGGCCGCCACCTTCAGGTCTCCGCCCAGTCTGAGCCTGACGCAAGAAGGTCCGCTATGCTTCCTCGGCCTTAATTGGTTCCGCGGGCATGTGCGCCGCTCACAGCCGCGCCCCCCCGGATTCCTTCCCGGACGTGCATGACGAGCTGAGCAAGCCCAGCTTCCTCGCTCCTCCGCTCTCGCTACCCTCGGTGGTAGAACGGTCCCAGACCGCTCCCCCCTGCACGCCATGGCCCCCTCCTGCAAGTCCACCGGGCCAGGGCACTTCAAAATCTGCACTTGGGTCGTCCTGTTCTTGACGTGCTGCAGGAACTGCACTCAAACAGGCGATGGCCACTCCGTGGTCCAGAAACGCAACGATGGACAGGCAGTACGGGAGGCAGACAACGCTTTCTCAAATGCCCCCATCTCCCAGCTCCGTCCATTCGGCGACACCACTTGACGACTTCGCCCAGCAGTCCTCAGTGGTGAAGAAACAGACGAAGGCTATTTTCACACATCTTGCCCTGCCGCAAACCTGCCTCCAGGGGCCATGCCCTGTCTGCTCGCCGAGGGCGTCCTCCTGCGGCTTTCAAGTAAGAAAGAAATTGGTGCTCCACCTCATCTAACAAGTGAGTGGTCCCAGGCGCCCCTGAGATGACCAAACCTGAGACCGAGACAGTAGCTCCGGAGCTGGTAAGACCACTCCGTTCCCCGGTGGAGGGCCGGAAGGAGAATTTTTTGTTAAATTCTTTACACACTATAGAGCTATTTCCTTGTTGTCTCTGGGTCACCTGGCCCGCAAATGCCGTTCTCACGGCACTCTGCTTTCAGGCCTCAACAGTACCGGCTTCCCGGACACGGTGTCCCCGCCCTCAGTCCCACGACTGTTCCCCAGCCGGCCGGTTCAGACGAGTCCAGAGGACGCCAGCATCAGACCTCCTCCTCAGTCAGGGACCCGCCCCCTGCTGGGTGCGCGGAGCAAGGTAAGTGCTTTGAGTTTATTCTCAGCACCAGAGCCTCGGGACGCTGCAGTGCCTCCCGACGCCACGTTACCTGTTCCGCACCGCTGCGAAGCCCCGCCGGGTACGTCCAAAATACTCGTCCCCTTGGTGCCCCTAGCACGGAGCTTAGAGGCGTGGCTTTCACTGCCCAGCCCGTCACGCTGGCTGCACCGGACCATTCGACTCGGTTACGCAATTCAGTTTGCCAGGTCTCCGACCCCCTTCGTGGGCGTTCATTTTTCTGCAGTGCACTGCGAACATGCCCACTCCCTGCGCGAAGAAATCGCCTCCCTTCTAATCAAGGACGCGATAGAGCCTGTCCCTCCAACAGAAATGAAGAAGAGTTTCTACAGCCCTTACTTCGTTGTACCCAAGAAAGGCGGCGGCTTACGACCGATCTTGGACCTGCGAGTTTTCAATTGGACATTGTCCAAACTCCCGTTCAAAATGCTCACCCAGAAACAAATTCTATCTGGCATCCGGCATCTAGATTGGTTCGCAGCGGTAGACCTGAAGGACTCGTACTTCCATGTCTCAATTCGCCCTCGATATCAACCCTTCCTACGGTTCGCGTTCGACGGCCAGGCGTATCAGTACAAAGTCCTCCCCTTCGGCCTGTCTCTGTCCCCTCGCGTCTTCACGAAAGTCGCAGAGGCAGCTCTTGCCCCGCTCCGAGAAGCCGGCATACGCATACTCAATTACCTCAACGACTGGCTCATACTGGCCCACTCCAGAGAGTTACTATGCGCGCACAGAGACCAGGTGCTCAGCCACCTCAGCCGTTTGGGGCTTCAGGTCAACTGGGAAAAGAGCAAGCTCACCCCGGTCCAGAGCATCTCTTTTCTCGGTTTGGAGTTAGACTCAGTCTCAATGACTGCACGTCTCTCTAACGAGCGTGCTCAGTCAGTGCTGAAATGCCTTGCTTCCTTCAAGCCAGGCGCCGTGGTCCCTCTAAAACGATTCCAACAGCTCCTGGGGCATATGGCATCCTCCGTGGCGGCCGTGCCACTGGGGTTGATGCATATGAGACCACTTCAGCACTGGCTCCAGACTCGAGTCCCGAGACGAGCATGGCGCCGCGGTACGCACAACGTGAAAGTTACCTCTGCCTGCCGCCAAACCTTCAAACCCTGGACAGACCTCTGCTTTCTACAGGCAGGAGTACCCTTGCAGCAGGTGTCCCGACGCGTTCTGGTTACAACCGACGCCTCCAAATTGGGTTGGGGTGCCGTGTGCAACGGGCGCGCAGCCGCAGGCCTGTGGAACCGAGGCCCGCTGCATTGGCACATCAACTGCCTAGAGCTGCTGGCTGTTTTCCTTGCCCTGAGGAAGTTTCTCCCGTTAATTCAGGGCAAGCACGTCCTAGTCAGGACAGACAGCACCACGGTCGTAGCCTACATAAATCGCCAAGGCGGAGTACGCTCCCTCCACATGTCACAGCTCGCCCGTTGTCTCCTCCTTTGGAGTCAGCAGCGACTCAAGTCACTGCGTGCCACTCACATCCCCCTCACTCCCCCTGTGTGTAATATTACGGTACTGTCCCCTCACGAGTTGACTCCGTGTTTCCCTTAGGCAGTTACAGCTGCCTCGGTCGCCATGATGTATGCTTCCTCCCTCTACGAGGCTGGATCTACCACCTCACCAACTTTTCCACATAGGTCCTAAGTTAGGCCATGTGATGTATTTGCCACTAAAGTTTGCCTCCCCTCCCGGGTAGGTGTGGCCTCCGCAGGGTCTTCTCCCCCTGAAAGAAGGGCTAAGACCCCCTTCCCTCAATGCATGTAAGGGCCCCGGCCGTAGTTGCTCTATGTGAGACACATAGAGAGAAAAGAGGCCCAGCCAGGATGGCCCGTTCCCAGGTTGGCGGCCATCACCTTGTTCCCCCCCTCCAGGGTAACGATAAGGATTCTGATGGCTTGAATGGGGCATTGGGGAAGGTACGTGCAGCCTGATACAGTTGGTCGTCCTGCACGTAAGAATACCTGCTCGCTCCTGTATCAGCAGTTCACGTACACGGCTCAGCGCATGGTACTTTTATAAGTGGACCCCTAGTGTCGCTTCTCTGACACAACGTGGAGAGAGCGACAGAAGGGGAACGTCTAGGTTACGTATGTAACCTCCGTTCCCTGATGGAGGGAACGAGACGTTGTGTCTCCCCTGCCACGTCGCTGAGCCGAGCCACTGTTGTGGCCGGACCATTTCCGGCTCCTCAGAAAAATCCTGAATTAACTTCCGTATTTGCGCCGCTTAAATACCCGTATGTCCGGGGGCGGGACATGCAAATACTGGTTGCCAACTCTCATTGGCCTTTTTTCATAGTTCAGAGGTGAATATCGGCGCTCAAGAGAGACCCCTAGTGTCACTTCTCTGACACAATGTCTCTTTCCCTCCATCGGGGAACGGAGGTTACATACGTAACCTAGATGTTTTTGAAAGTCTGGCATTCAACAAAAAAGGAATAAGATCTTTTGAGACAAGAAATATTGATAGGGATTGTTCCCCTGAAAAGTAATCCCTTTCATGCCATCCCAGATGTGTATGACTTTATTTCTTCTGCAGAACACAAAGATTTTTAGAAGAATATCTCTGTTCTGTAGGTCCATACAATGCAAGAGAATGGTGACCAGACCTTTCAACTCCAAAAGTCACATAAAGGCAGCATTAAAGTAATCCATACGGATCCAGTGGTCACTTTTGGCAAGAAACGGATCAGTATTTCAATCAGTTTTTACTACAAATCTCCACTTTCACTATCACTTTAAAAATGTGAAAGTGAAAGTGGAGAAATACAAAAAAGACTTAAATATTGATCTGTTTCTAACTAACCTATTATATTTCATCTGAAGACATACTGTAGATTTAACCACTGGAGTCATATGGATTACTTTTAAACTGCCTTTATGTCATTTTTGAAGCTTGAAAGGTCTGGTCACATGCATTTTATGAAGATATTCTCCTAAACATCTACATTTGTGTTCATAGAAGCAAGTCAAACACATCTGAGAATGTGTGAGGGTGAGTAAATGATGAGAGAAGTTTCATTTTTGGGTGAACTGTTCTGTTTATCAGCTGAATCACAAAGCTGTATTTTGTTAACCAGAGAGACCAGGAGGAAGTGCGTTTAAACCTGTGTGCTTTGCCATGATCTCAAACTCAGGCCCTCTCATCTGGGAAAAAGGCACAGGTGAGTCACAATACCCAGACAGACCGTTCACAGTTGTTGCCAATTCACAGAACACCGGAAACCTGACAAAGTAGTTATCAGTTGTCCTTTAAGTGTGTCAAAGGTCAGTCTCACCTTCACTCAGAAAAATATGTGCTCTGCATTTCATGTCACTGCCATGACAAAAATGTCCAACAGATGGCAGCAGTGTAAAACTTCTTGTTTGTTGCAGCTACTCAGAGGAATATCGCTAGCTCTAGACCAACCTCTCCTCAGATTTACAAAGCTGGTCTTAAATGCACCCAGCACGGCCAACATTCTCCTGCAAAAGCCAGTGGAGACAGGGTAAGTGAATGTCGGTGCTGATTTGTGACTGCATATATTCTAGAGACATTTGGACATTTCACTGTTTAATCTGTTTCCAGTTGACTTGCATGGGAACAACACACTGTAATGTTTGTCTGTTTAGGGATTTTACAATTACAGCCACAAGAAAATCAAATAAATCCCAAAGTATCTGCTGGCACAAAAACAGGCTCCCCCACCAACTCCTCTTCCTCCTTGTGTAGTTCTGCCAAGAGAGAGCAGAAGAATGGCTTCTATCTGCCCAAAGCTTTGGCAGCAGCTGTTACTCAGTAAATTAATGAGTTAAATAAAAGAATAAGAAGGGATGGTCTTCAGGGGTTGAGAGTTGTCTAAAGGCAAGAGATGCATGATGGGAAGTTTATGGAACAGGATCAATAGATACATTAGAAGATTAAAATACTTCCGACTTCTTAGCCTCAGCTCACAGTGAGGTCCTTCTGCACTCTATTAAGCTTGCAGCCTCCTCTCTCTCTCTCTCTCTCTCTCTCTCTCTCTCTCTCTCTCTCTCTCTCTCTCTCTCTCTCCCCATCTCTTCCTCTCAATGTATTTTTCCCTCTCAGTGCAAGAGTACATTGTCTACAGAAACTTGAAAGCACATCTCATGGATTTACACTGATCCTTCAGCAATATTAACAAGCTTTTCTTGTGTGGATTCTGTCTGCCATTTTGTGCCTTACTAAAAATAATCTTACATTTACATACTGTACATTTATATTGAGCAAATGCTTTTATACAAAGGGACAACACAATGTTTCATTATAAGGATACAGTAACATCCAGAACTGGCTATATTATATATTGGCTATAAAACTGTACAATAGGACACAGTGAAACACTAAAGAGTAGATTTCAGTTCTTTTTAAAGTGCTAAGAAGTAAAATATAGAGATAAACATATAGATTTTGCAGATGCATCGCAATTTTTGAATCGCAGTCGATTCTTAAATCCCAAGATTTGTCTTTTCTCTATACAGCGACCCTCTACAATGAGAGGAAATCACTCATATTTGCAAGCAAATTTCACATTATGTGACTAAAATGTATATATTTAGCAACCGGCTGGTAAGTGTTCAGATTTCACTCACCAATGATTGTGTAGTTTAGTGGTGGAGTATTCAGCAGCGAGATCCTTTCACTGCGTGTTGAGAGTAAAAGTTGTTCCATATAATGTGTCCAAAGATGAGATCCATGCAACCCGTTTTTCATTGAATAAAGTCTCTTTTAATTCTTGTTCTGTTCTTTACACTCAGTTGTTGATAAAAAAAAATAAACAGTTATTTCTAATCATACATAGCACAGATGAGATAATGCCATTAAAGGGACAGTACCAGTTTTAGCATGTGTTCAACAAATCAAGGTAAATACCTGTAAATAGTACAAATTATGCAATTAAACACTAAACATGTAACAACAAATTATATATGGAATATAATATTAAATGTATTGATTGAGTTCATGTATTTGTTCATTTTTAAAAAGCTAAAGTGTGACCAAATTGATGAAAAACTAAATATAGTAAAATTCATATTGTTTTAATGTAATGTTAGAAGGTTCCCTGTATAATTATCTGGGAGAGCATTTCTTTCATATGTAAGCAAAAGGTACATTATAACTGAAATAAACCCATGTGAATTGCTATCGAATCTAAACGAGAGTGTGTGAATCAGAATCAAATCGAATCTGGAAATCTGTATCAATACCCAGCCCTACTTAGAAGGGAGTATAATGCGTTAACAGATGCAGAAGCATATGTATTGAATACTAAAAGCATGTGCTGTAGCATATGTAGTTATGTTTGAATTATGTACATATCTGCATGTAGTGTCAACCTCAGGTTTATGAACTGGTCTTATGCATTGCTTAGAAAAATGCAAATGTTGGCTAATATTGGCTTTCAAAAGTCACAATAATTATTATTTTTTTTATCTGTTTCCCAGGAATCAAGTTTAATTTACAGTGAGGATTATGTAATCAGAATATTAAAATCAAGTAATTGTAATTAGATTATATAAATGTTATATAAATAACCAGATTACAGTTTTTATTTTAATGAATTACATGATAACATAATTGATTACATTACCAATCAGAAAACAACAATAACTAGTGTGTAATTGACTGATTTGTCTCTTAAAATTCCAAAGAGTGGTCTGAGCCAGAGCCTGAAATATTTGTGATAGGTCTAGCCAGGTAGCACTACTTAAATTGAAAACATATACAGAAATAACTGAGCAATACAATCTTTTATTTATCTTTCACAAAAGTTATAACTGTAAAAAAAAAAAAAAAAAAACAATCTTGAAGGAATGTTCCGGGTTCAATACAAGTTAAGCTCAAACGACAGCATTTGTAACATAATATCGATTACCACAAAAAAATAAGGTTACAGTGAGGCACTTAAAATGGAAGTCAATGGGGCATTATTTGGAGGGTTTAAAGGCAGTAAAGTGAAGCTTATAATTTTATAAAGCAATTACGTTAATTCTTCTGTTAAAACTCATATATTATTTTAGCTGTAAAGTTGTTTATATCATAATTTTTTTGTAATTTTAGGGTTTTAGGGTTTGTTGTCATTACATGGTCATGGCAACAAAGTTGTTAAATTGGCTACAAGTTTACACAGAAAAGGTTAGTAAGCGATTTTCTCACGCTAAAATCATGTTAACACTCATATTGTTTATGGCTTGTAATATACTTTTGGAATACTGAGCACTTTAACATTCACAGATTAACTCCAATTCACATCCATTTTAAGTGCCTTGATGGGACACAGATCTTTGCTTTTTTTAAAGAAAAGGAGGGGAAGTCAAAATACATTTTGGTGTTAATCAGTATTATGCCACAAATCCTGTCGATTGATCTTAACTTCTATTGAACCCGGAATATTTTAAGAAGCATTTAGATGTTCTGTATATACAGTATGTAATGTTTTCTTAATGTTTAAAGAAGGCCATTAGTGTGTGATACATTTAAAATGTATTATTCGATTTTCATCTAAATGCAATGAGTAATCCAAAAATAATCAGATTAAATTAACTCAAAAGCATAATATAACAGATTATGCTACTGATTACAATTTAAATCATGTAATCTGTAATCAGTACAGGATTACATTTCAAAAGTAATCTACCCAGCACTGCCGATAGTACGAGACTATTGAATATCACCTACAGTCCCAATGATGAGTTAGAAGAATCAGGTACATCACTGACAAGATGTTGATTGCAATGTCACTTTTAGAGAGCCTTTCCTTGTTCTGTAGTGGATGCCAATAGGCTGTCCGGAGCTGCTGCCTGCAGTGTTATTATACATTGCTGCAGGGTTGGTTACTGGTCTGAGGTCAGTGAGCATCATGCTTCACTGACTCTGCCTTTATACTGTCTGGCAGCTTGAAGTATTTTGTCAAAAAAGGGATTTATTTGGCAATGTCTTCAGTCTGGAACCTTTGCAGATTAAAGGGACAAGACACCTTTTATAGTAGTATTTGTGCACATCTCGCCATGTAAACATAGTCAATCAACAATTTTAGTATGACAATTGGCCCACCTAGAAAGAAGACTTGGCTGCCACCACAACCACAAAATTGATTGTTAATTCCTCAGCCTTGAGTTTGAGAAAAAAACTGGTTCATGACAGAGTCAAAATGAGGTCAGTGCACATGCTTTTTATTTGACTCTAATTAATTAATTTTTTTCAGTTTTCCTCTTATGTGACTTTTTCTGGCCTTCTTTTATAGTTTCTTTCGCTCTCTTGCCCTCCATTTATCACTTGGCTGACCAGGCCAGTTTTTATAATAACTTATTTTGGGAGTGCATTATTTTTAGAGTACTTTACCAATACTTTCTGGTACTCACTTATTCCTGTATTTTTAGTAATGCTGTAATTGATGAATTAAAGTACAGTGCAGTTGGACTGAAGATTTGGGGGTAGTGCATTTAATATAGTTTACTCCACTATTAATACATCAAATACCAAGGCATCATAAAATCTACATACACAAATAGTATACCAACATATATTATGCATATATATTTTTTCTTAACTGATTAAAAGATTATTTTACAGAGTATTGGGAAAGATATTCCAGATATTTAAAAAATATCAGTTAATAAAACCTGCTTTAATCACTGATCAATGTTTTTAGACATTTTTAAGGATAATAGTGCATTGGGTAAGGGCTTCAGGTACTTTTGCTGCCTTTTTCTCTTTTGACGCTCGTTTTATGGCACCGCGCACACATAGAGCTGGTAATGAGCAATGTTGGGTATTATACGTTACATTAACAAGAGGACTTTCCTGGATTATTTGTTATTTTTTAGTAATCCCGTTTCAGTTACTGTTCTGTTATGGGCTGCTGAGAATCAAGGCTGCGTGGGCCTCTGTTGCTTTCGACTGCCTTTGTTCTCAACCTTTGTTTGGATTTATTCTCCTCAGCCAGTCATTTAAAGCTGACAGAAAACATTGGCTCTCAAATGTCACTGCATCAGATGACTGTTCTTCAGTCTTTTACTGAGCCTGTGTTGGAAAATGAGCAGTGACTGTGGTCAGGATTAAGATCCCTTTGTTGAAATCCTGTGAGCTGCCCTGTGTGACTGATAAGAGTGCAAGGATGGTGGGTATGTCATCTAAGAGAAAATGACAATGGAAGATTTAGCTAACAAGTCCCACTTTAATAGTTGATATGTTTGCATACAAAATGTTGTTCTAGAAGCAGCAAAAAGTATTTGAAGGATTTCATGGGGCTCATTTGTAAATAAGTTGTCATTTAGCACAGTGCTACTCAACTGGTGGGTTGTGAACTAAAAATGGGGTACAGGTCTGTTTTAATAGGGTCATAACAGCATATAAAAAACTATTTGCTAAATGCAACTAACCACATAATTGTGCACAGTAAGGATAGCAAAATAAATCAGGTAAAAACTATAATCAATTTAGGTACAGTGCTGGGTCGCCACTTGATGTTCATTGTACAATTTGAGTCCTGCAGCAAAACCATTTGAGAACCACTTATTTAGTAGATGCTTTTATGCAAAGCAACTTATAGTACTTCTATAACAGAGACAATACTGCTGGAGAAAGCTGGGGTTTAGAGCCTTTCTCAAGGGCACAATAGTTAGCATACTCTCTTGGGTTCAAACCTACAACCGTTACTGATCTGTATTCACTTATCTATATCTACTATACCATACTGCCCAATTAGTAGTTTAATCAGAGTCATGCAGCTTATAACATAGTAGGTCAGTGAGTAGAGGATTTATTTTGAAGGACATGATCATGACGTCACTTTAGAATCCTCATTTCGTGAAGAAAATTTGGCAGCTGGCCAATTTATGTGGTTTTCTATTTCTTTGACTTGGTAAATGGCTGTCTCTGTATGCTTTGTGATAAGTTATTCTCGACTAATCCGTCCAAAGGCAGTATTTGAAGCATATCTGTGTTTACCATGCTCACCGAGTACGATGACATCTTAGTGATTGCTGCTAGTTTTAAAGCCACTCTTGATCAGAAAGTTACAGTCTATCCACTCATCAACTTGCTCTTAATGAGACTCTGCCATTCCTTATCTCTATCATTAATTCTCTCCTTATGTTACAATTTTATCTATTGAACTGCCAGTTTAAAGGATCCAAATTCAATCAAACTCTTAGTGGACATTTTACGTCCATTTCTGCAGCTTATTTACATCAGAATGGACGATTATTGAGCGGATGTGGGCGAGAAAGATAAAACTTGTGGGAAATGAATTATTCAAATGATTATGGTAATGAACTCTTCTTTTAGTACAGCCACTAAAGGCCAAGGCTGAACAAAGGAGTTATGATGGGAAACCGGTAAAATGTTGTTTGTGTATGAAATATGACACTAGAGGGGGCAATGTCTGGGCGCTTTGTGAGAGTGCTATGGCGAGTTGATTTTAGGAGCGGATATTGGGCCCTGATGTTGATTAGTGCACCAAGCTTATTATTTGTTGTCTAATCTCTGATTACCTGCATAGACTACACATTGTTCGACTGAGCTTGTGAACAACACACACTCATTAACATACAAAGCTGCACAAATAGAGCAATGACTTAGTGAGCAAAACAATGTTCTGTCAGTCGGTCTTTGCTTTTAGGCTGTTTTTTATTTCTTTTTTTTCTTGAAGATTCATTTTGGCATTTAAAATGCAATTCAATAAATGTGTTAGCTTCTTGCTCTTTCCCTCTATGATTTATTTAGATTTTTCTGTCATTGGGTTGTGGAGTCAAGTGTCATTTGATGTAGTGGTAAAAGCATCAGACAGACCTATCTGAGCAATGAAATCACCAGCCACTCATTTTCCATTCCAGTCCATTTTAGTGTTCTTGTTTGACACATCAATGTTTCACATTTAGGAAGGAAGACTTAATTTCCCATATGGATTCTGCACAAATACCTTTATTTGATGCCAGTTTAGTGGTGTACAAACTAATTTACTCCGGTTGTCCACGTTGCTGATCTCTTCGCGGACAGTATGCGTGGCACAAATGTAATCTTCAGCACAGTCCATCTGACCTCGTGTGGCCCAGATTTCCTCGAACCGCTGACACGGCCCTACAAGAGTATCACAAATTGGGCTGTGTCGATACAATCAAATATCAATAAATTACTATAATGTTTCTCATGATATTGTATCGATACTTTAGATCCATGTATCAAAATTTTTATTAAACTCTTTGTGTATTCATATCATGTAAACACACAACAAAGTTTGCTCACGTAGTGAGCTACTTGCTCTTCATCAGACATCAGTATGAAACTGAAATGCATTCACCGAGCACTTTATTAGAAACACCAGTACACCTGCTTATTCATGCGATTATCCAATCAGCCAATTGTGTGGCAGCAGTGCGATGCATAAAATAATGCAGATACGGGTCTGGAGCGTCAGGTAATGTTCCTATCAACAATCAAAATTGGGAAATATTTGCAAAAATGTGATCTCAGTGATTTTTTACCATGGCATGATTGTCGGTGCCAGATGGGCTGGTTTGAGTATTTCTGTAATTGCTGATCTCCTGGTGTTTTCACACTCAACCATCTCTTGAGTTTACTCAGAATGGTGCCAGAAACAAAAAACATAAAGTGAGCGGCAGTTCTGTGAACGGAAACGCCTTGTTGATGAGAGCAGTCAACCAAGAATGGCATACACCCTAGCAACAGCATAGTAATGCCCTGGTAGCCACTCACAACATCTGAGCATTATGGTGGCGAGTTTTGCTGTGGCAAACACCTCTCACATGTAAAAATGTAGTTTAGATGTGAATGGCACCTACAGGTATAATCTAGCATACTTGAGCTGAAAGAGGAGTGTTTCATGGCCCTTTAAACATTGATAAAAGAAACAGAAATCACATCAACATTTTTCCTAAGAAATCATACCCCACATTTCACCTTAATGAGCAAGTGTTTTGCAGTATCAAGTCATGAAGATAGACACCGTTTGAAAACATCACATAAACCAGCACAGGAGTTTTCTGGTGTGGGAATATCAGAAACACAAATGCCTAACCCTTTGGAGGAGTTATAGCTGATAAACTGTCTGATCTGTGACCGCACGTAGAGGTCATGGGTGTGAGAATTCTCTGTAGAAATTGTGGACAGCACATCTGAGAAAGTGTCTGATTCCCAATGCTCATTCAAAGCTCAAAGAGATCAATGGGAGAGCTCATGGTGAGGCTGGCTTTCGGTTTGATCTTCACTCTCTGTTCTTTTACCTTTTATTTCAAATGGCCAACTCTTTCATTTTGTTCATCTCTTTCTCCCGCTAACCTTATCCGGTTAATCTCCCTGTCTATGTGTTCAGTTAAATCAAGTCCCCTGGCAGCAACCTTGCGGCTGGTGATGGCCTCTTACCAGATGAAGCGAAGCCAACTTGGAGCCCTTTATCTTTATTGTTTTTGATCTCAGTCCACCTGAATATTGAGCAGTGGTCAGCCACTGGGTTTTACACAACCCATCTCTGTTTGCACATCCTTATTAAAGCTGCCTTTCTCCATTACAGGACTGTGCAAAAGTCTTGGGCACAGCAGATGTTTCATGAAAACATGCATCTTAAGATGGTTATTTTATATCTTCTGCTTTAGTGTGCCAATAGGAAATATAAATTTTAGATACCCAAACATTCATTTTGCAAATAGAATAGAATATAATAAAAGTAGAGCAATGATTCTTGCAATAGACTGTATGGCCCCCACCGAGTCCGAATCTCAACCTCATTGAGTCAGTCTGGGATTTCAAGAAGAGACAGAAGCAATTGAGACCTAAATACCTTGATCTGTGTACCTTGGATAATTGGTGCTGTTATAACAACATAGGGTGCTCACACTATATATTGATTGATTTTTTTTTTTTGTGTGTGTACACTGCAATTTGTATGAAGGTAATTGATAAATGAAAGCTGTTCATGAAATTATTTCTGAAAATATTCTTACTATACATTTTTTTTTACAACTGTCTAAAATTATAGCACAGTACTATACTGTATATTCAGGTCTCCTACAGTCAAGGAAAATGTGGAAATATCAGGGAATTTAAAAATGTTAATGTCCAGACCTAGAATGGTAATAAAATCTTTAAAGACATCGAAGTTATGCTTCGCTCTAAAAATTTTCATAGGCTAGATATTCTAGATATATTTTGTCGAATTTGAGTTCAACAGAAATAAAAAAAGAAGCTAGACAGTGCAACAAATGAATCAAATGTAGGTGTCGTTGTTCCATCAACACACTAAAAAAATATAGAGATGCAACACTGCGGTCAAAGATGTCTGTCTAGTGCTTGTTTATATAGAAAAATATGTAAAAAGCGGCACAGTATGAGCAGCTCTTATGCCTCCTACACACTACATGATGGATCGTGGTACCGTTTATATTACACAACTGTCTGTCTTGTCATTGAAGTCGTAGGGTTTTCAAATTACACGAGGAATCGGCAACAGGGGTGAACACATTACAAAACATTTCACTATTGACGAATCCCAGACGACTCTGCTTAGACTCCAAATTACGTTGTACAACAGAGTACACATGAGAAGTGATACGAAAACAATGCATGAGTATATGTAATGCATTTCAGAATATGATGCACATGTTTTTAATCGCCTTTACATAATGTGTAAAAGCATCATATATTTTATTGGTTACAATATGAAAAAGTACCTCCTACTGTAAAATCTACCTATTTGCTTACCTGACTGTCCAAGAGAATTGGCAATTTCTCTCCAACTCTTCTCTTTCTCCACCTGGTTGTGGTACAATTCAGATGAAACATAAAATAGGCACTGGTGCTCCTGCCAATGTTCAACAAATATTTCCTCCATTGCTTTGGTCCAATGAGACTTTCTTGATACCGCGGCCATGCTGGTTGATGTTCTGGTGCAGGTACATCAGGACTCCTCCCACTGAAACTTCCCCTGCCCCATTTCTTGCTCTCTCATTGGCTGTAGGTCAACGCTACATTTGTATTCAGTCAAAACACATTTCACATGTGACAGGTCAATATTTAACATGCTAGATATCTCGCTGACATCGGTGACGTGTCGGCACTTCTCTCAGATCACATCGTTGAGCGAGCTCCTATTTGCCTATGATTTCGCCCTTTTGTCGGCGATCTCCACAAAACTGTTGGCGAGTGAAAATCGGGCCTAAAATCATGTAAACTCGGCATTAGAGAATAATCTTATATGTGACTGTCTGGTTTGGCTCAACTGTGCTCATGTTCAGAAAAAACTGTGAGACTATAATCCTCATTTTGCTGAACAATTAAAAACAAAAGCAATTTTTCTGTTTCAGTGTTGACATAGTTACTGTTTTATGGCTTTGTGATTGTTGTGATTGCTTCTGTAGAGTAAAACTACTCTACAAATGACTTTTAAGTCTTTTGGAGGACATTTGTACAATAATTAGAATAACTGAATCTGTTAAGGATTCATAACCAAGGGTTCTGTTTCAGAAATCTCCTTAAAATTATTTTAAATATCCTCATGCAGTAATCACAAACGACTGTAAAGCTCATGGAAATTAATTGGTCAAAAGGTGTGGGATCCCTGTGTATCATTCCCGATGTATTTATGTCACATGCTATTCTTCTATCTTGTGGTCACCTGCTTTTCTGGCTCATCCTGTGTTTCTGGTGTGCCCCCTGCAATCTCCCAAACACACTGGAGTGTAAGCACAAAAGTCAGCACAAGCACAGCTATGTGTCTTCTCATATAAATCACATATGGAGCACCAACAGTATGTTTCCTGTTTGTGACTGCTGGAGCTGGTGTTGAAAGCAGGAGAGGAACAATTTGGACGTTATTTTTGGCTCAGCACTGCGCCTTGCTGAGGGAATGCAGGTGTATTTGTCTTCAGCTGAGCTTGTTTTGACAGAACAAACCTGGAAACTCTTTGCCTATTTCACTATGTATATGTGCCTACTCACTTTTACGTATCCCAACTACTTCTGTACCAGTATCTTTTAGCACCTCATACAACCTTTCTTGCTTCACTCCAATTAATTAGGGACCGCCTGCTTATTTGGATCCCTAGATTAAACCATTTACCTTGACCGTCCTTTCCACCTGTTCTTGCCTTCTTAATTTCTTTTTTGTTCACATTGTGCAGCCACCTGAAAAATTTGATGGTGTTCTTTTGGCCACAGTGTATTCCACACTTCTCCAGAGTGCCAAACATGCCCGAAAATGCTTGAGGTAGCTGTTAGATGGAGCGGTATGCTATTAGCGTGACAAAGAGGGCACCTTGAGGGAACGGTAAAGGGGAAGTGATTGCACAATAGCAGTGCCGGCCCCCATAATGTTCCATTAGAGAATAAATGGCCCTTGCACGCTATTGGCGTCTTGCACATTAAGTGTCTAGGCTGAGTTTGTGTAAAATATTGTGTATTATATGCGACCCGGACTCCATTCAGGGAGGTCTTCCTTCTCTGGTGCTTTCACTGGGTTTCCATTGCTAAATATAAGCATGGAGAGTGCTGGTGATTTTGAGGAGCTGATTAACTCATAGAGGGGACTTTGAGATTGTAACCTGCATGGTCTAAATCAGCCTTGGTCTGTACTCTGAGGCCACATGGAAGCTTGTTCTCCCTTGGAACCGTGTGAGGGAAAGAGCCTGAGTTGTTAAGATCAGTGCTGTCATTATTTTCCTTAACAGCAAGTTGAAATGGACTGAAGAATTGCAAATTAAATTCTGTTTCTACCATATTTCATCAGCATAATTTTGTTTTTCATTAACAAGCAATTGTGAATATTGCCGTAACATCTAAGATATACATTCACTGTGCACTTTAGTAGCAACACTATAGTAATACTAGGTAGGGCTTCCCTTTGCTTTTAAAAAAGCATAAATTCTTGGTGGCATGAATTCCACAAGATGTTGGAAACATTCCTTTGTGATTATGGTCCATGTTGACATGATTGCATCATGCAGTTTTTGTAGATTTGTCAGCTGCATATTCATGCTGCGAATCTCCCATTCTACCACATCCCAAAGGTGTTCTATTGGATTCAGGTCCGGTGACTGGAAAGGGCACTGAAGAACAGTGAACTCATTGTCATGTTCATGAAACCAGTTTGAAATGACTTTTGCTTTGTGACATGGCATTATCATCCTGAAAGTAGCCATTAGAAGATGGAAAAATTGAGGCCATGAAGGTATGCACATGGTCAGAAACAATACTCAAACAGGCTGTGGCATTCAAGCGTTGATTGATTGGTATAAACAGGCCCAGTGTGCCAAGAAAACATTCCCCACAACATTACACCATTGCCACCAGCCTGAACTGTTGACACAAGGCAGGTTGGGTCCATGGTTTTATGCTGTTGGCGAAAATCCTAGGAGATCAGCAGTTACAGAAATACTCAAACCAGCCCGTCTGGCAAAAACAATCATGCCACGGTCGAAATCACTGAGGTCACATTTTCCCCCATTCTGATGGTTGATGTGAATATTAACTGAAGCTACTGACCCGTATCTGATGATTTTATGCATTGCACTGCTGTCACACGATTGGCTGATTATATAATCACATGAATAAGTAGGTGTACAGTGCTCAATGAGTGTATCTTCTGTAGATTGGGCTCCTGTTATCAGATTATTCTATCCAGTTTTCCTGAGCAACCACTGGGCAGAAACATAATGATTCGAATTGCCTCAGAAATGAGCAATCCATATGGAGATCAATGTGGGGATCTACTCAGGCAGGCATGCAACACAGCTGCAGCATATTCAATTAACACCCGGGATCACACGATCTGTTGTAAGGTCACATGACTAATTAGGAAGTGATAAATGTTTGCTGCCTGCAAGGCAGACTTTTTTTGTGTTGATGCTAGACACTGTTGTGTGAGTTGGGCTCCCTCTTTTTATGCAGGTATTACTGGTCATTTTAGAACATGTTTAATCTCTGTCATTGGATTTTAATACTTATTTATTTCATTTTATTAAGGGTAATTTTAGAAGCGTGTGCTTACTCTTCACAGAGGACACAGGCTTTTGTCTGGGGGTTTAACCTTTATGCGATCACCCCCAGTGTGACTCGAGCTGCTGGGCTGCACTGGTAAATGCCTCAATATGTACATTTTCCATTTAATGTTTTATACTTGCATTGAAACAAGTTTTAACGAATTTCTCTTGTCTGTAGCAACGGAACGTTCACCTTTTCTCTGCATGTGTTAATGCGCTGTGAAACAGTTGAGCATACTGAAAAGTAGGCCTATATTTTTGGTTATGTTTGAGTTGATTATGCTATGCTGTTTTATGAGGTTGGTAACTAACATGCTTGGTTTCTCTTGAAAAGGGACCAGGCCAGCCACTGTTTTCATGTGATTGATAAGCATTACTTTATTGTTTCCTGTTGTTTGATTTTTGTGGTTGTTTGGTTTATTTTGTCACTCATGTGTCACATTCATAGTAGCATTTTTATTTTCTTTTTTTCTTGACCAAGTGTTGCCATTTATGCTGGTGGTTCTCCTCCCTAACTATGTTTTCTGCGTAGGTTATCCGTGTACAAGGCCGGATCCATACTGATGCTTTGCCCCTTCTCTTCAGGGGACCACACTGGGAGAGACACTGTATTGGTGTGTACATATAACTACAACACGGTATGATATTTTGTAGTGGTATCTAAAGATCTTAAGTGTGTAGAGCTTGCTGTGTTGCATGCGTCGACTGGTGCTGGGTTGCTGTCTCCCGTTTCTGTCTCCCCAGGGGCCTCCTGAGCAGGGGTTTTGCATTGGCCGATCCGACCTTCCTAGATTGAGGAAAATCTACCAGTCATTTAGCCCAGTATTTTTACGACTCATTTTAATAACTTTTCTATGTCTTTTTGCACTAAAATATATAATAAATTTGGAATACATTTACATATCTGCCTCTTGTTGACTGTCCCTTTGCAGGGATAAACATATTATTAGCCATTCTACATTCACGAGAAGATATTGAGGTTCCTCCTGCCTATCATCAGGGGGTGGCGTAGTCAGTCTTGAAATAAGGTATACTGTATGCCAGGTACCACATTTTGGCGTAGTTGGCAGGGTTAAAAAAAAAAAAAGGATGCACTGACATTTTATATTGTTTGTATGGTTTTGTTTGTGTATTTTTTTGATTGTTAAAATAGAAACAGTGGCTGGCTGTGGACAACAGAAGACTACAATTTGGACGGCCAAGACAAATCACGATGGGAACCAAAGGCTAGTGACTACTACTTCTCAACTGAAGTGTTTTCGTTTTTTATGTCTTTGGCATTTTTTCTATGTTCTCTTCTGTGATAGTGAGGCTGTTAAACTGGTAAAATGAGTGAGGTGGAGGAACATGTGCCAGAGGAACTTTTGACTCTTCGGGAGGAAGTGCAGAGGTTACGAGTGGCTAATGAACAACTTCAGAGAGGAAGAGGTGCCAGCGCAAGTACCTCTGGTAATGGCACTACTGCTGGTGGGATAGCCCCCAGTGGTGATTTGTACTCACCAAATTTTCCTGGTCCACAACCTAGACCTGAACGTTTTGTTTATATTCAGAGAGAAAGGAAGTACCCCCATTTCTCTGGCTCAAAATCTAAATCCGATATATTGATTTATGATTGGATAGAAAATATTGAGTCATGCGTGAGGGATAGAATTATGAGCGCTAGAGAGAAGGCCCTTTTCCTTTATGACCATTTGGAAGAAGCAAAAGCTGAAATTAGATTCCGCCCTTTGGCTGAGCGGGAGAATCCGGACACAATTTTAAAAATCTTAAAAGAGGTTTATGGTTCCTCCTCCTCATTTGTCAGCCTGCAGAGACAATTCTTTGACAGAAAACAAAAAGATGGAGAGTCTCTAAAAGAATGTTCACACTCTCTGTGGGCTTTAATTGAAGAAAACAAGCGTGCTTACCCTAATAGGTTGACAGACCCAGATATATTAGTCAGAGATCAGTTTATGGAGCATGTACGTGATGTTTCATTAAGACGAGAGCTAAAGAGCATTGTGCGCCAAAATCCGGCAGTTGATTTTATAGCACTGCGGCAGGAAGCAATTAGATGGATGGAGGAGGGTGAGCGCCCCTCTGGACAAAATCGAGCTGGGCTTTACCACTGTGGGGTGGATATAAGTGTTGAAGGGGCTTGTCATGCAGTGGGGGTGGGAAAAGGGTCGGAAGTTTCTGCTCTGCAGGAACAACTTAACCAACAGCAGTTACAGATTAATAAAATCCTACTGAGTCTGTCTAAGATTGAATCTGTGTTAAACCAGTCTACTGCCCGTCCCCATAACCCCAGTTACCAGTTTACCCCAGAAGGTCAACCCATCCGTCTCCAGTGTCGTAAGCCTGGGCACGTCCTCCGTCAGTGTCGACAGGGACCGAGACCACGAACAGCCAGTCTACCTAGTGTCCAGCCCGAGGAAAATCCTGCAGTTACAGGACAGTCAGGTATGCATTATATTGATCCTAGCACAGCGACAAACAATCCTAGTCTCTCTAATCAGGTCTTGCCCCCTTCAAATGAGTCAATCTCACTTGTAGGTAAATGTCCTGTAGTGGAGGTAAAGATGGGGGGTGTTGAGGTAAAGTGTTTACTGGACACTGGTTCTATGGTGGCGACCATTACAGAGTCGCTTTTTAAGGAAGTCTTTCAACATTGGGGTGCACCTAAGCTCAAGTCATGTGGGTGGTTGGCTTTAAAAGCTGCAAATGGCTTAGACATCCCATATGTTGGATATTTAGAGTTGGATATCCAGGTACTGGGTAGAACCCTTCCAGGACGGGGGGTTTTGGTGGTGAAAGATGCCCCTCATACATTACAACAACATTCTATTCCTGGGCTGTTAGGAATGAATGTCATTGCTCAGTGTTATAGGGAGTTATTTGCACAACAGGGTGAAGATTTATTTGCTTCTCTATGTGCTGTTCAGGCAGAGGCCTGTTGGGAGTCTGCTCTCCGCTACTGTCGTCGCCAAGATGTGTGCCATTTAACTCATGAGGGTCGGGTTCGGGTTCTAGAAAGGGGTGGGGAGTTTATACCAGCGGGGTCACTTAAGTTTATTAAGGTCACCTGCCCAAAAGTTCCACATACGCCACCTGCCACAATGTTGTTGGAACCTGGAGGCTCAGATCTCGCCCCAGGTTTGGTGTTGTCCGCGTCGTTACTCGGTGTTACTAATGGTGTGACATTTGTTCCTGTAGTTAATGTAGGAGCCACTGGTGCTACAGTCCACTCAAAGCAGGTGTTGGGGATGTTACACTCAGTAGTTGACATTCCGGCAGAGCAGCTGAGGTTTGAGGGGGAGAATGGAGAGGTTGCCCTAGTTAATATACATACTGCTGGTGAGCCACCTGCCTCCATCTCAGAAGCCCTTGCAGCTTTACACTGGCCAGAGCTTTCACTTGAAGAGGAGAGTCAAGTAAAACAGCTGTTAGAGAAGTATAGTGATGTCTTTGCTAAATATGATGGAGATCTGGGTTGCACTGATGAAATTGTACATGAGATACCTCTTTTAGATGATGCACCCGTCAGACAAAGATATAGGCGACTACCCCCTACACAGTGGCAGGCTGTGAAAGACCATATTAAACAGCTTATGGATTGCATAGTGATTAGGGAAAGTAGCAGCCCTTACGCATCACCCATTGTCCTGGTACAAAAGAAAACTGGAGAGCTTCGGATGTGTGTTGATTACCGCCAACTTAACGCCAAGACAAGAAAGGATGCCTACCCATTACCTCGTATTGAGGAGTCTTTGGACGCCTTGTCAGGTGCCCAGTGGTTCTCAACCCTGGACTTGGCTAGTGGCTATAATCAAGTTGCTGTCGCTGAGAGAGACAAGCCAAAAACTGCATTCTGTACCCCCTTCGGCCTTTTTGAATTTGAAAGGATGCCATTTGGACTATGTAATGCTCCCGGAACTTTTCAGAGGCTCATGGAGCGTATATTTGGTGACCAGAGCTTTCACTCAGTTCTTTTATATTTGGATGATGTCATAATTTTTTCTTCTTCTGTGGTCCAGCACTTGCAGAGACTGGAGATGGTCCTTAGTCGACTCCAACAGAAAGGGCTCAAGGCAAAGCTGAGTAAGTGCCACTTTTTCAGGAGGGAGGTGCAGTACTTGGGACATCGTGTGTCCAAAGAAGGTGTGGCCACTGATCCAGAAAAGATATCTGCTGTGAGTAACTTGAGGAGGCCCTGTGATGTGACTGAAGTTCGATCATTTCTAGGATTTTGCAGCTATTATCGTCGCTTCGTCAAGGGGTTTGCCCAGTTAGCGGCTCCACTTCACCAACTAGTGGCGGACGTGATTAAAGCTGCAAAGATGAGTAGGACCAGGCCAGCTGCAGTCCTACCCAGTATGTGGACTGAAAGATGTGAGAGAAGTTTCACTGAGTTGAAGAGGAGGTTTACAAGTGTTCCCATTTTAGCATTTGCCGATTTCACCAAGCCTTTTGTCTTGGAGATAGATGCTAGTCACCAAGGTCTAGGTGCAGTCCTGTCCCAGGAGAAGGATGGGAAATTGAGACCCGTGTCATATGCTAGTCGCTCATTGCGTGGTTCAGAGCGTAACATGGAGAATTACAGCTCCATGAAGCTGGAGTTCTTAGCATTAAAATGGGCAGTCTCAGAAAAATTTAGAGAGTATTTACTGGGCAGCAAATGTGCGGTCTATACTGACAATAACCCTTTGAGTCATTTTCAGACCCTGAAGCTGGGGGCTACTGAACAAAGATGGGTTGCTCAGTTGGCAGCCTTCGACTTCACCATGCATTACCAACCAGGTAAAAATAATGCTAATGCTGACTCTCTCTCTCGTCAATACAGCACTCAAGTAGAGACCACAGTTTTGGAGACTGACCAGCTGAGAGATGAATCTTTCCAGCCGCTCATTCCCGACAGAACTGAGGAAGCTATGTCTCATCAAATTGGAGTCTTTCTAAGTCGATCCAATACTGATCTGGCAACGTTGCAGGGGGCGGACCCTGTTTTGAAAGACTTTCTGTGTTTTTGGAGACTAGGAAGGTCTCCCAGCAAGGAGCAGCAGGCCGAACTCACCAAGGATGTACAGCATCTCCTCCGGCAGTGGGATCGTATCCTGGAGAAGGACGGCCTGCTGTACCGGAAGACAACTGCCCCTCATGGGGAGCCATACATGCAGCTACTCCTTCCCCAGTGTCTCCACCAGGAGCTTCTCCGGGGCCTCCATGACCAACATGGACATCAAGGAGTATGGCGGACTATTGACCTGGTGAGGCAACGGTGTTACTTGCCAGGGATGGGAGTGGAAATTGAGAAGTACTGCCAGGACTGCCAACGCTGTGTGCTGGCTAAAACTGTTCAGCCCAGAGTAAAGACTTACCAGGGGGTTCTGCTGGCCAGTCAACCATTGGAAGTACTTGCTATAGACTTCACCCTGCTTGAGTCTGCAACAGACGGAAGGGAAAATGTCTTGGTCATGACAGATGTTTTCTCAAACTACACACAGGCAATCCCAACCAAAGATCAGAGTGCCAGTACAGTGGCGAAGGTCCTAGTTGACTGTTGGTTTTATCGCTTCGGAGTGCCTAAACGGATACATTCCGATCAAGGGAGAAACTTCGAGAGTGCACTAATCGCACAGTTGTGTCAGCTATATGGAATTGAAAAGTCTAGAACAACAGCATACCATCCCCAAGGGAATGGCCAATGCGAAAGATTTAACAGGACCCTTCATGACCTCCTCCGATCACTCACTATAGAAAAAAAAGGGTGTGGCCAAAGTACATCTCCCAGTTGGTGTGGGCATATAACACTTCTACCCACCGCTCCACTGGTCATTCCCCTTACTCATTGATGTTTGGCGTGACACCTCAACTCCCTGTGGATTTCCTCTTGGGGGCTACTGACACAGAGGAAACAAGCTCTTGGGATGAATGGGTCTTACAGCATCAGGAACGACTTCAGGTAACTCGTGAACTGGCCCGTAAGAACATGGAGGAGGCAGCAGATTACCGGCATCGAAACCATAACCAACAGGTGTGTGATAAGGGTTTTACAGAGGGTCAAATGGTCTACTTAAAAGATCACCGTTGCCAAGGTCGCCGTAAGATCCAGGATGTCTGGTCACCAGTACTGTACAAAGTTGTCAGGGCACCGACTGACCCTGGTGGGCCTTACACCGTAACAATGGTTGATGGAACTGGTAATGCCCGGCAAGTCCACAGAACAGAGATTAGAGCATCACAGTTAGAGACTATACCATCAATACCAAAGGTCCCTCAGCCATGCATACAATCTACTTGCCCAGAAAGAAATTTGAATTGCAGCGATGAGGATATCCTTACCTGGATAGAAGAAGTAAGACCTATTCCAACCGTTGTTGTCACTACAGATCTGCCACGAACGGCTCCCAATGAAGTGTCAGAAGTACCGGTAGGAGAGGATGAGGGTTGGGACGAGGGTGATGGTGAAGATGATGATGAGGTGGAGGACTCCCAACTTCAAGGTAGGTCGCCAGGTTTTCGACGCACCAGACAGGCAACAGCTGGGAAACACCAGAATCCTCATAATTTGCCAAGGTCCACAGTATCCAGTGTCAATTTGGGGATGGTAGGGGCTGCTGCATTCCTTGGGGTTGATGTTTGATCGTCGGGGGCGACGACATCTTTTGGGAGGAGTGAGTGTGGGGATCTACTCAGGCAGGCATGCAACACAGCTGCAGCACATTCAATTAACACCCGGGATCACACGATCTGTTGTAAGGTCACATGACTAATCAGGAAGTGATAAATGTTTGCTGCCTGCAAGGCAGACTTTTTTGTGTTGATGCTAGACACTGTTGTGTGAGTTGGGCTCCCTCTTTTTATGCAGGTATTACTGGTCATTTTAGAACATGTTTAATCTCTGTCATTGGATTTTAATACTTATTTATTTCATTTTATTAAGGGTAATTTTAGAAGCGTGTGCTTACTCTTCACAGAGGACACAGGCTTTTGTCTGGGGGTTTAACCTTTATGCGATCACCCCCAGTGTGACTCGAGCTGCTGGGCTGCACTGGTAAATGCCTCAATATGTACATTTTCCATTTAATGTTTTATACTTGCATTGAAACAAGTTTTAACGAATTTCTCTTGTCTGTAGCAACGGAACGTTCACCTTTTCTCTGCATGTGTTAATGCGCTGTGGGACAGTTGAGCATACTGAAAAGTAGGCCTATATTTTTGGTTATGTTTGAGTTGATTATGCTATGCTGTTTTATGAGGTTGGTAACTAACATGCTTGGTTTCTCTTGAAAAGGGACCAGGCCAGCCACTGTTTTCATGTGATTGATAAGCATTTCTTTATTGTTTCCTGTTGTTTGATTTTTGTGGTTGTTTGGTTTATTTTGTCACACATGTGTCACATTCATAGTAGCATTTTTATTTTCTTTTTTTCTTGACCAAGTGTTGCCATTTATGCTGGTGGTTCTCCTCCCTAACTATGTTTTCTGCGTAGGTTATCCGTGTACAAGGCCGGATCCATACTGATGCTTTGCCCCTTCTCTTCAGGGGACCACACTGGGAGAGACACTGTATTGGTGTGTACATATAACTACAACACGGTGTGATATTTTGTAGTGGTATCTAAAGATCTTAAGTGTGTAGAGCTTGCTGTGTTGCATGCGTCGACTGGTGCTGGGTTGCTGTCTCCCGTTTCTGTCTCCCCAGGGGCCTCCTGAGCAGGGGTTTTGCATTGGCCGATCCGACCTTCCTAGATTGAGGAAAATCTACCAGTCATTTAGCCCAGTATTTTTAAGACTCATTTTAATAACTTTTCTATGTCTTTTTGCACTAAAATATATAATAAATTTGGAATACATTTACATATCTGTGTCTTGTTGACTGTCCCTTTGCGGGGATAAACACATTATTAGCCATTCTACATTCACGAGAAGATATTGAGGTTCCTCCTGCCTATCATCAGGGGGTGGCGTAGTCAGTCTTGAAATAAGGTATACTGTATGCCAGGTACCACATCAACAAACATTTAAGTGTAATTTGGAGAATTGTAACTTGTGCAGTTGTTGTCATAACAATTCAAAGTAGTTAATGATATCAACATACCTCAGACCATCACTTCATTTCTTCAACTCCGGTGATGCACTGTCAAAAAAAGGAAGAAATGGTCATCTTGTGTAGTAGATGCTCTATACGACTTCACATGTTTTTTTGACAGCTTCTAAAAATGTAATGCTTTACCCGCTAGGAATAAATTCTGATGCAGGTGAAAACACTGAAGACTGGAAATTTTATCAGGCGAAAACTCCTGCGTTCAGGAAAAATGTGGTTATAAATGTTAAAAAAGACACATTGTTTAATTCTATAACAACTACTGCTTAAATGGCAGTGCCAGCATTAGATATGTTATAAAAAAATAAAACGATGAATAAACCAAATTTTGGTTGTATCTTTTTCAACAATTGTTCACAGTTCTTATAGATTTATGCACATTCATTTTGGTTTTTATGTATTATTGAAATTACATGACATTTCGGGGACAAGGGAAAAAATATATATATTTTTATAATATATATATATTACAGTATATATTTATCTATTATGACTGCATTTACAGGGTTGTGTCAGACACATAATATTGCAAGAGATGCCTGTAAATGACCCCAGTCATTTAGTCCCAGTCGGAGTGGAGAGGACAAGAGGAGTTTACGTGAGTGTGCCGCCCAGCATGCAGAGGAGCATCCATAAGTACAGGGAGGACCATGATGCATTCCTGCAGATTGTCTTGCATGAGGTTGTGGGGAGCTTCAATCCCTTGGCCATAGCGGACAGATTGAAGATTTCTTCATTCTTAAAAATGTGATTACTAAACTGTGGTAGTCTTATCGGAAAGACAATGAGTCAACATCAGTTTGTGTTTTCTCTGAACAGCTGTGCTCTCTCATTCTGTGACCAGATTGACATGACATCTAACCTAAATTATATAACTGTTATTATTAAAGGGATAGTTTGTTCAAAAATGAAAAACCCACATCATTTACTCACCATCATGCCATCCCAGATGTGTATTACTTTCTTTCTTTAGCAGAACACAAACAGAGATTTTTAGAAGAATATCTCAGATCTGTAGGTCCATACAATGCAAGTGAATGGTGATCAGATCTTTGAAGCTCCAAAGGCCAATTAAAAGTAATCCATAAAATTCCAGTGGTTAAATCCATGTCTTCAGAAGATATATAATAGGTGTGGGTGAAAAACAGATGAATAATTCACCCACACCTATCATATCGCTTCTGAATATATATGGACTTAACCACTGGAGTCGTTTGGACTACGTTTATGTGGCCTTTATATGATTTTGGAGCTTCAAAGTTCTGGTCACCATTCACTTGCATTGTAGGCCCTATGGACCTACAGAGATGAGATATTCTTCTAAAAAATCTTGTTTGTGTTCTGAAGAAAAAGAATGTCCTACACATCTGGTATGGAATGAGGGTGATTAAATGATGAGGGAATTTTCATTTTAGGGTAAACTTTCCCTTTAATATTAACTTGTAGCAATATCACACTCGCAATTGTGCTGTTGTACTGAATATTAGCATGGCTGTGAACTAACTTAATCAGCACCGATATCTATAATTTCCTAACATATTTTCATTATGTCTATTTGAGCTTACAACACATCCCTGCATGTATAAACAATAAACCCACTTCTCTTCAGTTTGTACCCAGAGCAACAGCAGATAAGTCATAAACCTCACAGTGACACAGCAAGTGGGAGTTGCTATTGTTTACAACCTCGAGGCTATAATGATCCTCACACATGATGGCATTTTAAACATAAATATTATCTGCTTTTTTTTTTTTATGGGTGCTAATGTGGAGATTGCTTAGTGCAAATAAATATCTTAGTTGTTTGGCTAGCACTCCTGTACGCCCACCTTGCCATTAGCATACTTAACAGAATTTTTAAGTTGGTGCAATGCAGTGGATATTTATCAACCCTTGATATGGGTCCAAAGAGAGCACACTTTTAACAACAGTGGGAAGAGGAACAAATCTGATCTCGGAACTGAGGTCTCATTTGTCAGACTTGATCCTCTCAAAATGGGCTATGTGGGTGGTGAGAAGAATTGTCGCAAAAAGTATTTACGTAAGCGAGAAGGTGAGGAATCAAAAGTGTAACTAAAGTGAAAAGATTTTCTTTTGCTGCAATTTCAAAACACATAGGATGAAACTGGAAGCATTATGAGTTATTTCACAAATACAAAACTGTGGTGGTATTTTTTGCTGTGGTCAGTGTAGCACCACAGAGCCTCTGAATGGTTATTATTCTAGAGAAATGGAAAAGATGGCAAATTAGTGCTGTTGCTGGGAATGGGTGCGGGTACCTGTCAGTCTGCGGTTCATTGTGGGAAATAAGAGCCTTAGAGGCAGTAAAGGCCTTGAGTGAGTATGAACTGACCGGGCACTCTGGGTAGCTCTGCTCATCACACAGAGGGAATGTAATATTGTCTGAAGGAGAGATTTAGAGCTGCCATAAAATTAGATGAGATGAGCCAAGAACCATGGGTATGCTCATCTCATCCCTGTCCTTCAGACACAGAAAACTCTTAATTACATGGCACCAAACTGAAGACCAAATTAACAAAGAATGTTTTACCAATTGTTTTACCAAATTTTTTTTACCAATTATTGTGAGACCAATAAAATACACCAAGTGTGTTTCAGCTCTTCCTTAGGTTTCTTTCCTTTATTAAAATGGAAAGTTTGTGCAGGAAATATAGAAGGCAACAGTGCACGCCCACTTTTTTAGTTGTCTTGGTTCCAGAAGTATTTTTTTCCATAATTTTTTCCATTGGGATATCGTAGTCTTCAATGGTATTCTAAGCATTTAACCAAACCAAATAGCTTAGAGGCGAACCACAATGTTACAAACTTTAATTTGAAGCTAAAATTATTTGAAAATCAGACAAAAAACAAAGATACAAGACGAATTACATAATTAAACTAAAAACAATGGAAAACTATTAAACTGTTAATTTGAAGTTGTTGATAAATCAACAACCTTAAAGGAATATTCCAGGTTCAATTCAAGTTTAGCTTAATCGACAGCATTTGTGGCATAATGTTGATTACCACAAATATTTTCAACTTGCCCCTACTTTTCTTAAAATAATAATATATGCAAATAAATATCAAAAATAAAATTAAATCTGGGTTCAATCAGTAAGGCACTTACAATGGAAGTGAAAGGGGCCAATCTGTAAACATTAAAATACTCACTGTTTCAAAGGTATAGCCACAAGATGTAAACAATATGTGTGTCAACATGATTTTAGTGTGATAAAATCCCATAATAACCTTTTCTGTGTAAAGTTACATGTCTAAATTTACAACTTTGTTGCCATGATGTAAGGCTGTAACCGTAAAATGACCGTAAAAACACAGATTTAAACAACTTTACAGCACACATAATACGTTTTACAGAAGAATTAATGTAAATGCTTTTAATGAAATTATAAGCTTCACATTTCTGCATTTAAACCCTCCAAAATATGGCCCTAGTCACTTCCATTCTAAGTACCTCGATTTTTGCTTATTTTAAAGAAAAGGATGAATGATTCAAAATATTTTTTTGTGGAAATAAACACTATACCAAAAATGCTGTTTGAATTAATTTAACTTGTATTGAACCTGGAATATTCGTAAGTAGTTTGAGAGTGTAGGAAGACCGACTCGATTGTGTCATTCACAGTGATTAGTGGATTTTCCCCCTCAGGGTCATGCATAGTGTAGTTCTTCATCAGGAATCCCGCAATTAAACAAGATTAAAAAAATTTTTTGAAATAATGTTGACTAATAGATTTTGTATAAACATATACCATCAATTAACAACCTCAGAGCTCACAGTAGGTCAGCCTTTAAAGGTTTATAAGTTATCGTTAATAATTTCAGAAACAGAATGTTACCCTCTATAAAGGCCCAATATACTTCAGGAGAATTCTTCTTCGTTCTTCATTCAGGGGAAAATATACTGTATATATATACAGTATACTGTTTGAGAACATTCAGACAAAGGTCACACCGCTGTGGGAGGCATTAAAAGGAGCATTTAAATATGAGGATGCTACATGTAAAACCTTAAAGTAATGTGACATTAAAATGTGTTATCAATGACTTAATACCTCATTCTATGAGTAGAATTCACACTAGAAAAAGAAGTTAAAATAAGCTATTTTAACCACATGATGAATTAAAGTAATATATTGTAGCAAAGGTTCTTCAACTCTCTAAAGGAGGAGACGGGAGCCGTGCAAACATCCAGACATAAGACTTTTATTAAAAACAAAATAAAATAGCTTTTCAGTACACAATATTGTTGAGCCACACACCCACTACCAATGCGGATTGCACATCAACTCGGCAGCGTGCGTCTCTCTCCGCCTGTCTCTCTCTCTCTCTGTGTCTCCCCACTGCAGCTCTGGCTGTGGCTTTATCTCTTGCCCGCTAACACCGTAATCGCCAACAGCAGCGAAAGATCATTTTCCCCAGGTGTCCATCCCGGCCTTGCTCCACACCGTCTTTGCTCAGCCATGCCCTGCTCGCAACATACCCCCATCGCCTGACTCAGGACGGGAAGCCATCTGGCCTGTTCCTTACTCACAACTGGAGTTATCAGTGAAGTTATATGACTTAAAAGATAATAGGCATGGACTATTTAAGCAAGTGCTGTATGATTGTAACTATTTCCCTAATTTCTTTCAGTCTGGTTGATGAGTTGATGGCGGAGGCTCTGGCTAATGTGGCGGCAGAGTTGCATGATGTTTGTGAAGAGTATGCAGAGGCTGTTTTCACTTCAGAGTTTCTCCAGACTGTCCAGTTCCCAACTACATCAGTGTCATAGTTCCCTGACCAAAAGTGATTCCTCCCAAATGATTTACAAAATATATCTTTTTTATGTTTTTAATTGAATATTGTAATATTCAGATTTATATTTTTGTATGTTTATTTTTCATGCTTGAAATAGTGAACTTTGAAAAAACTGCTGGTCAGTGCTTATATTTGTCTAATTATGATACTTGGACTTAAGTCCTTTGTGGTCGGTCTGACTCTGAAACACAAACAGATGCTTTTTAGCATGCAGCTAGCAAATGCCACATCAATGTGACATATTCCATACAAGCTTCCTCATGCATAACTGGACATTTGCTGTTGCTATGGAGAACTGTCATCAGCCTTAAACTTTTACACTATGAATGTAATGTATGAGATTATACAAATGTACACTCTATTCCATTTATATTTTAAACTAGAGGATTGCACACGTACTCCCTCCTGCATGAGCTTTAATGGATGCATTAGTGCTATCTGCATCAGAATGCAAAGTTTGCTACTCTGTTGACCAATCTCACATTCTCCAAAAACATGTGCTTTGTTTCATCTTTAAGCTTGATGTTTATTCATCTATCCATGTGTTACCCAGGATCCCCTGTGTGTTTGGATAGGTAAGGTATTTAGAGTGTTTGTTTAGTTTATGTGTCAGGGCCTAAAGGGAAACAGCCTCTAGATGAATCCAGATGTTGGGCTGGCATGCTGGGAACGTGCTCTGAGTGCGCTAGTCTTCACAAATATGCAATGTATTTTTTTCCACTGGGACTGTGTGTAGAAATGTGCATGCCTGCAGCTTTTTACATAACTAATAATGCTATAATCATCAGAAAGAGGAAGAGTATAGTTATGCATTTAGACATATAAAATAAGGGTCTGCGTCTTTTAAGGGCTCAATCATAATAATTTTATGACTGTTTTAGAGTATCATTGCCCTAATTAATTAATTTAGTTATGTTGGCCTGAATACATTGATGATGCTTTAAGGGATAGTTCACCCCAAAATTATAATTTGAAAAATTTAATCTGTCATAATTGAATCACACTCATGGCTTTCCTAACTTGGATGCATTTCTTCTGTGGAACACAAATAGGAGAAGTTTATGTGGTACATTAGGGATGGACAACTTCAGTTACCATTCACCTTCATTGTATTGAAATAAAGATACAATGAACATGAAAGGCAGAATGACAGCCTCAGTCACCAAACATCTTTTGTGTTCCACAGAAGAAAAAAAATTATGTGGGGTTTGAACATGGGGATGAGTAATTGTGAATTTTAATTTTTGGGTGAACCACCCCTTTAACCATGAGCCCTTCTAGCTGCAATTGTGTGGTTATATTCCCAGATGTGAGTGACAGTTTTCTCACAAGTGTTTAACAACCTACTTATTAGTGAAGTGTGCCATAAAGCCATGCAGAAATAACAGCAAATTCCAGGCTTTATTCCATGAGATATTATGAAAGCTATGACTGCTGGAAAACAGTCACCAGTTTGACATTAACTTGTTCTTGTTTTATTTAGCGTGTGTTATTGTGTTTTTATTGCTGTAGAACATGTACTGTATTTATTACAACTTATAATCATGACCTAATTTATAATAAGTGTTTTAGAATGACCCCCAAATGTGTCCAAATTATGATTTAAAATGTATTTTAAGTATCTTCCTGGCCTTGGCATATTGTCCTCCTCGATGTCATAGATGAAATTGCTTTTAAAGGCAAAAATTCAGATTCATTGATAAATTAGCCATTTTCGTTCTGCGACCAGGCAGCATAATCGATGTTATCTATCTTTTTGCTTGTCAGGCCTGCAGGCTTACCAGAATCTCAATGCAAGGCTCGGAGACAGAAGTGTTTTGTCATTGGGTTTCCTGACTGGTACAAATAGGCCAAGTCCCTAAAGGAGTAGACTAATGCAACCTAGGCAGTTCCCTGGAATTGAAGAACAGTGTTTCCAGACTTCAGCTCTATCAATATTCATTAAGAGAAATGTGAACAGAAGGATTTAGGATCTACGATGTGCAACTCAATGATTAGTTATTGCAATGTCTTAAAATGACAGAAAAGGGGATGAACATATGTGGGAGGAATATTTTCATACATGGTAACATGGGTAAACACTTATCACACAGAAAATGTGCTGTAATAATTACATATTAAATATTTATGGAAAATGCACTGTTAAACACTAGAGCACTTGGCCTTGAGTTTGTGACCTTTTCTTCCAATTAGTGTGGCAGCTAGCACAAGGCTGATATTTTATGGTGATTACAACCTTATATTAATCATCCAAACTGCTGTTGGATGTACTATGATGGAATAGGTTATTTAAAGTCCTGAGGAAGGGTCGCAACATCATGATTTATGAACAAGCGTACATTTTGCAGTCATCTTACCACATGAATACAGAGATATACTGCCATTGGGAGGTTGAAGGTATTTATGTTTCTGGTTTCAACTGCACAAACCCCATTGTCTTCAAAGTAGTTATTCAATTTGCCAGTGGGTAAGGACAGCACCTGTGGCACCTCTACTTTGCTTCTGCTTTTTGTGTTACGAAGGCAGAGTTGGAGGGTTTCTAGGGAGTGTTTAGGAAACAGAGTCTACTGCATCTTTTGGTGACAGGTTCAGCTAAGATCACATCAGAGATGGATGAAAAACACATTTACTGTGTTGCTGGAAGTCTAGACACTCAAACTTGCAATTTGGATTTTCACTTATCTGGATGATATCTTAAATTTTACAATTTTCCATCTTGAACCACTTGACTCCATTCAAACTGCTTTTTAGATAATTTAGCCTTAGGTGTGCTATCAATTTTTGTTCTGTGTACACTTTTAAGTAAGTTAAGATTAAACTTTGAAAATCTCCCTTTGACTTTAATTGTTAGGGGCCGTTCAGACCGAACACGTTCTTGCGCTTATAGAGAAATGCTAGACACAGAGCAAGCAATATACCATAATGCAGGTGTCCCGAGAAGTGTTTTTCAGCGTTCTAATTAAAGCTGAAGTATTTAACTTTTCCATGTTAAAATACTTTTCCTATCCATATTAATATGCAGAAATAACTAAGCCATCGTCTGTTAAATTTCTCGAAAACTGTATACACTGTCTCTTTGGCACAATAAATATTTAAATGTTTGTCTGAACAGCTGTCCAGGCCGACAAAACTACATTTGCTCAACCAATGGCATGAGTTGGGGGCGGGGCATATTCGGTTTGAAATCAATATTACATTTTGCAACGTGTGCTTTGTGAATGACCCCATTGAATGTCATTCAAAATCTAACCGAGAGCAATGATTGCATACTGAATTGTGATTGGTTTTAAGCTGCACAGAAGTCATGTTATGTTGATACTCATGCACAGCTTATTGAAAACAAGACATACTGATGGTGCAGCGTCATTTATGAGTTGAGTGCACACGAGCCACTACAAAGTCATAACTACCAGTGGGAAACTCTGGATTTGTTTTTTTTTTTTTGGAGCTGTGACATTCCGAGTTGTGGGCATGTTGAATTCAGATTTACTTGTGGATTTTGACAGTTCAGTTTGTGCCATTAATGAAGAATAGTGACAAAGCTTGCTGAAAATAAGAATAGTTTAGCTAGTAAATGTGGCGATGTGTGCGCAACATCCACATTTTCCATCAATAGGCAATACGTGGCGTCACAAGATTGATAAAATAGATAGATAACAGGTTGTTTAAACACCTTTGCTCTTATTTGGCTGCATTGGTGCTAAAAAAGCTTACTGTCTTTGTCAGTAAAGTAAAAAAGAGGATCTGCTAACTTCTGCCAGAATACATCCCGCCTTTCAACCGGAACAAACAAAAATATTGACAGGCAGAGTGCATTTCTGATTGGCTTAATTTTCTGTTTGGCCTAAAATCGGCGGGCTGCTCTCCTGACTATTTAGCTTCCTTCCCCATATGTCAAGTAGTCTGTTGTTGATATTTTATGCGTGGCGTTACATTAAAAAAAAGAAAAAGAAATAATAATTCGCTTGTAGCACCTTTAAGGAGGCACTGTTGGCATTATATTTACCCATAACCAAAGACCAAAATATAAGCTTACATAAAACTTTGCCACACGTTATGGCTGCCTTGCTAGCACTGATTGGCTATTTTCTTCTCGAAAAAACAATGTAGTTAATACTGCATGGCATGAATAAATATCGATCTAATAATATGTGATAGCCGGAAGTCAGAACGCTGCATTGACGCGCTTGGCGTATTCTAAGTTTGTTCCAACGCTGTTTTAATGTTGTACTGTGACACACTGCACAGAGCCACTGGAGGCAGTCGAACATCAGACCTTGAGCTCAACAGGAGGAGAGAGGACAACAGCAAAGTCTGCACACACAAACAGCTCCAAGTCCGTGCTTACTTCAACACAATGATCTGCCTCGGCGTTAATGGATAATCCCACCTTCGCGTGTCTTTTCTACGGCATCTTCAATCATGAAACACGCATAGGCTTTAAATCGCTTCTCCCGCGTCCAGCCTCCCCGTGCACAGACAAGGACGGAGATACGAGACGTGCGTACTGTCCAAACTAATTGAAAACACGCACCGTGCAAAAGTGCATTGGGCAGCATGGCTAAAGAGACCAGAGCGAATGGTGAGCGATATATTCGTGCTGTCTGAATGTAATCTTTATGTGACATGTCCAGAATTGACGTGCAGCTGCAGATTTACAGGTAGAAAGAGTGGACAGTCAGTTTGCTGTGTTCACTTTCCGCGTTAATCTGTTGGAATGCGTTTGATGCTCCAGGGCTGTTTCCAAACCTAGTGAGTTGCTTAGCTAGACAGGATTTTTGGGCATTGTACGCGCGTTCTCGAAGCGCCCGTGATGCCCAAAATGCTGTCTTGAAAGGCAGGTCACTTGGTTTTGTGAGAAGGACCAAGTGTTTTCTTCATGTCATATGTCTTCTGCTTCCTTGATCTAAACATGTTCAGTTTACAAATCTGTCTTGTAGATGAATTGTAGAGGGAACGGTAGATTTGGGGTTGTGAATATTGTGATAAAATAGTGTTAGAAATAATATACAAATAATAATGAAATGTCTCAAGTCATGCATTATTACAGTATAAGTGTAAGATTCCTTTGTTTCTCATTTGAGGTTTCCCTATACAGATATCAGTGTTGTATAGTAATTCTAGCTACAAAACTAATCTGATTATTTGTTTCTGCAGAAGATGGTGGCTTATGACTGTTTGATTCATCTTTGACTTTAAAGAGCACTTGAGAAATAATATACAGTACCTGATAATTTGAATTAAACTTAAAAATGAAACAAAATCTTGTCATATCGTCAAAAACCCATAAGCCATAGATGCATGCACCACATAGAAAGATGTTTGGCTTTCTGTGTGTCTCCTGTGTGGTCTGCACTACATAGTTTTCTAATTCAAACTTGTAGAAATAGTTTATCCCTAAATGGAAATTCTGTGATCAGTTACTCACCATCATGTTGTACCAAAATCCATATGACATTCTTTCCCCATAGAACACAAAAGTAGATGTAATCGTGCATTCCATTTGTCTTTGAAGTCAGAGCTCCGAGTTATTTTCCGAGTTCCGTGACCGGAACTGACAAATGGAACGCCTCCAATGTCGGAATTCCTACTCGGAATCTATGACGAACTCAGAGGACCCCGAGTTCAGAAAGCAAGATTGCTGCGAAGAGCATCGTCTGAAGTATGCTGTGGGTTTAAAGTTCTTTTTTAGCAATTTTGTATTTTTTGTGTCCAATTTAGTATGTCGTATACATAATACTGTATTACCATTGCCTATAGGTCAAGGTCAAGGTCAAGGTCAATTTATTTATATAGCACATTTAAGAACACTAGTGTATACCAAAGTGCTGTACATATCCAAATGAAACAATACCAGGGCACGGAGGAATAAAAGACTAATTTGAAAAATAACACAAAACAAGAAATTACCCATATAGTCTACAATAAACATTCATGTAAAAGCCAAGGAATACATATACGTCTTCAGGCGTGATTTAAAAACAGGAATGGAAGGGGCAGACCTAATGTCCAGAGGTATACTGTTCCATAGTCTAGGGCCAGCAACAGAAAAAGCACGATCACCTTTAAACTTTAGGCGAGAGCGAGGTATTTGCAGGAGAAATTTTTCAGAAGATCTGAGGCTTCTAGGGGTTTGTTGATAGTGCAGAAATTCTGACATCATAGGCATGTTGATATGATCCTGTTATGCGTGAATTACCGTGTAATGTGTTGTTTATAAACTTGTACAGCTAAAATCGGTCGCTGCTGCTACAAGAACACTGGTCGATGTTACTACAACAACACTGCCTAACATTACAAACCGAGCAGCAATGTGAGAAGGAAATTGCAACAGAAAACACATTAAAAAAGTTGTAAAAAATTTCAAAAAGTAAATAACCCAGTTATAGCTGCCATCACCGTAGACTACTGTTTTTGTTGTTAGACTATTGTTTTGTTATCAATTTCAGTGGATCCAAGGGCTTTTCAAAGGGAGGTTACTCGTTTACACAGCTTTATTAACAAATCTAAAGATCTAATAATGTATCGAGCATTTTGGTTTAAGATGTCAAGGGCTACTTTACTCCTGTTATCAGAAAAGCCCTCTGGTTAGAGAACATTAATTCAGAATATGGTAAAGTTTTGTGATCGTGTACTAAAATTTATGTTACATAAACCCCTGTTAGGCAAATTTATATTGTAAATATACGTTTATACTTCCATCGGGCATTGCCCTTTGCTTACACCGCTGGTTCGATTAAAACGTGGTTAACATGTTTTGATACAATCAAATACGTGGACACATTCATCTTCCTTGAGGTGGTGAAGGGCATACTTATTTTGTAGCTCTCTGCACTTCGAAAGAGCTAGTGCAACAATTACTTTCCTGGAGGCGCCATCTTTTCTTCCAACTTTTTGTTTTTTTTAATGGATATAATGTCGATCCTAGTCCCGAGCTCCAACTTCCGAGACAAATGGTATGCAGCATGAGGCAAAATCTTAGCCTCGTCATCATTCACTTTGATTGTATGGAAAAAAGATACAATGAAAGTGAATAGTGTTTACAATTCTGCCTAACAACTTATTTTGAGTTCCACAGAAGAAAGAAAGTCATATGGGTTTGTAACATGAGAGTGAGTAAATGATCACACTATTTTCATTTTTGGGTGAACTATCCCTTTAAGGGGGGATCCTGGGCTGGTCAACTCTCAGTGTAGGAAATTTGATTTAGATGAAGAGTAAAGTTTAGACTGATCATTTATTTGGAAGTACTTTTAGTTAGTTCAAGACTCCCCCTTCATTGTATTGGTTGAAAGAGGCTGAAAGGAGAGATGAGGAGCTGATGTTCTCTACTCTATTCAAGACAGCCTTTATTGTGTGGGACACACTGACATGATTGCTTTGAGTCTAGGGCTGGCAGTCGAGTGTCTGCCCTGAACATCTCAGCATGCGTACATCCAATTTAATCTGTTTATGGCAGGACACTCAGTCCGACATGTCAAAGCAATTATTGATCTGGAAGGAAACTTACCCTTTGCATCTTACAGTTCTGAATGATGGTTGTCAGTTAATGTGGTGCTTTGCAGTTTTTTAATAAGTTTATTGATAATGTGATAGTCAATGGCTCTGTTTTGATGGATAGTTGTTCTCATGACTCTCTGTCTAAAACACTTTTCCTAGTAAAATGTGCTCATTTTCATACATGATTATGTAGACCATGCTGCAGTCACTTGGAGGTTTGGATCAAAATGATCACACGCGAAGTCGGCATGCTGTTTCCGAAAGTTCCGGTACCATAGGATCAGCAACAGTATGCTGACGGCTCAACAACAATTACTTTCCCTTGTGGCACGACTGTTAGTGCATCGTGTCAGTTGCATGGGAGACCACAGTTCAATCTCCATTCAAATGAGGAAGTAATCACAATTGTATAAACAATCACGAGCGTGATAAGAATGTTGTATTTTTATCCCTAACATTTCATTTTGTCTCTACTATTACTATTACTATACTGCATTTGTCTTCAATGTTTTACACCCTGTTGAGCTGAAAACAATAATTTTTTACAACTGGCTTCTGGCAAACTGTCCTGGATATAAATGTATGTCACACTTGTTCTGAAACACTTACCACTTCAGCCTCTGTAGGCAGTGTTTTCACATTCGGTCAAAGTATACAGATTTCAGCTAAGAAATCGGCACACACTTGCCGAATTTTATGTGAGATCAGGCTGGTGTGGACATAAAGAACTTAACATCAAGCTTAGGATTTATCCTGTCGGTCTGTTCAAAGCTTTTCTCATGTTCACAGATCTTAAGTGGTGGTGGCATAGTGGGCTAAAGCACTAAATTGTTTAGCAGAAGGTTGTTGGTTCGATCCCCACAGCCACCACCATTGTGTCCTTGAGCAAGGCACTTAACTCCAGGTTGCTCCAAGGGGATTTTCCCTGTAATAAGGGCTCTGTAAGTCGCTTTGGATAAAAGCATCTGCCAAATGCATAAATGTAAATGTAAATACAAGTGGTTTGTTTGGATCTGAAGCTTACAGAATCATATGCTTAATGCATTATGCATCATATGCATATGCATTCTGAATGTCCGATAAAGGGATAGTTCACCCAGAAATGAAAATGTTCTAATCATTAACTCACCCTCATGCCATCCCAGATGTTTATGACTTTATTTCTTCTGCTGAACACAAACAAAGGTTTTTTAGAATACCTCATCTATGTAGTATATACACTGTAAGTGAATGGTGACCAGAACTTCAAAGGACATAAAAGCTCATAAAGGCAGCATAAAAGTAATCTATATGACTCCAGTGGTTAAATCCATGTCTTCTGAAGAAATATGATAGGTGTGAGTGAGAAACAGATCAATAGTCCTTTACTATTAATTATCCTTAGAATTTATAGTAAATGTGAATTTATAGTTTATGTGCAAGAACTGTTGCAAATTCTCCAAGAAGCTTGGCACATCCTATCTGCCAACAACCAAGAAAAACTGTGTCCAGGTGTACCTAGGAGAATTGGTGCTGTTTTGAAGGTACTGGACTTTTTATGACGTTAATTGATAAATGAAAACTATTTATGGCATTATATTTGAAGATATCCTCACTATGCAACATTGTATCCCAAGTGCATAAAACCTTTGCACAGTATTGTATTCAAACTAACCAAGAAGATAATTGCGGAAATGTTGAAGGTTAGTATTTGTTTTTGTAGAGGTGAATCTTGCTATTCCTTTGGTTTGGTTGGCTTGCTTATATACCAGAGCGCACATAAGATCCTCAGTCACCGAATCAGTGTTGTTGTCAATTATGCATGATTGCTTCCGCCATGGTCCGTTCGAATATGTCATATCGGCATCATATCAAAGAGCTCAGTGAATTAGACAAGCAGAAATTGGACAGATCTACGTCACCACTGGATTGTTATTAGTTCATTAGAAGTAGCGGTCCATCACTTAGTATTTGGTTGAGTTAATTTATATGTTAAATAGCAAGGATTCTTGATGGATGCCTGTGTAGTCTTATGGAATTTCAGGATTTTAAATTACTCAAGGTTATTAGATTTGCCATATGCATTAGCAAAATGTATTTTAAAGGCTGTTAATCATCAATTTGTTGCTATCGATTATGGAGATCATGCTCATTCACTACAGGTCAAGACACCAGTGAGCAGAACATCCAATCAAGATCAGGATTTATCCTTGTGGCAGGGCGGAGGGCGGGGCCGGGTCGTGATCATACACACCCGGTCCCTTATCAGGCTAATTAAGCCTCCGAGAGGGATAAAGGCCGATGACAGAGGGTGGTGTGACGAGAGAGAGATAGTTTACGGACATGTCCGTCATGTTTGTGTTTATGTTTGTGCTTTTTGTTTTGAGTTTAATTAAATATTATTTATATTGTAAAGCCGGTTCTCACCTCCTCCCTTCCATTGAATCCCTTTACAATCCTGTCATTTGGAATTAGGTGCAGGAGCCACAGTTAATTTCATTCAAAGTGCATGCCCTCAGCAGAAGAAAAGTGCTTCAAATCTTCCTAACCTTAATTCTAAGCAGTTCCAGCAAGTCAAACCATATCTTGTTTGTCTTTAAGTCTAGCTTTGTGTGTTTTTAAAAAAGGGATATGAATTCCCACTGCACTAAATTAATTTTATTGTGTGCTTAACCCATCTGGCTTGCTTTTCTCAGAAAATGTTCTTCTGAAAAAGAGGTTCTTGGAAGGCAAAAAGAGGTTCTTGGAAGGTGAATGGTAAACTCAGATATTGAAATGCAAAGCCTGCCCAAGGTCTCTCTTTAAATGGTTCCAAATACACCTCAACGTTGGGAATTGATTTTTTTGTGACATCCTCATTATTTTTTGAAATGAGTAGGTCTAGTAAGTTACTGTGACATGCTTCATATATTTACATGCAAAAGAAAGCAATCCAGTGGATTATATTTAGTCTCGACCACTCAGGAAGTGATTTTTAGTGGCAGAGAAGTGAGCAGTTTTTGTGTGTCAGTAGCAAGAAACTAATATTGCTTGGCTTGCTAGAGCTGAGAATAAAAACTAGGAATTCTGATTGTGTTATTCGCAATAGCAAGATTAATTCACAAGTTTGCTTGTTTTTGCCAAACCAATTAACGTGCACCTCAGCCATAATTTATGGCTGAGGTGCTTTTCCACGGTGGAGTGACTGTGATGTACATTAAAATGAGAAACTTTTTTGTCTCTCCTGTTGCTTTGTTTCTCACTCTGATCTATTTTTATGGGCATTTAAATTGAAGTTATTACGGCTATATCTGTGTAACGGCGTTTCAGTCAATAGCGAGCTGTATGTCTGTGGCTGTCAGATTGAGAGATTCGGATCATCAAACATTAGCTATCCTCAAACAGCTTGTTGTTTTTACCTCAGATTTTAAGTTTGCTTTGTTTTGTGTTGTTTTGTTTTTGTCACAGAGAAAATTAAATTCTATATTTAACCATAGATCTAATCATTCAGCTTTTGTTACACCTTGATAAATACTCTTGAATTTGTGACTAAACTGAGCATAATAGCTCACCATACATTTGGGCTGCAACTAACAATTATTTTGATAATCAACTTATCTTATGTATTTTTTTCACTTGGTTATACTTCTGCAAGTGCAGTAAAGACAAAATATACTTTTATTCAAGATCTATTCTCTAAAAGCAAGTATAAATATCTTATATGCTGCTTCTCAAGTGAATGCATGTTCTTTAAAGGATTTTAAGATATTTTAATATATTTGTATTTTTAATATTCAACATTCTATTTTTCACAATAAGAAATGCACAGTGACACATTCTAGATTATGATACAAGTCACGAGCTGCAGCAAGTGCGTGTGCTCGAGGAATGAGCGCCCCCACGCCAGAGTGTGCCTCAGCCGGATGCAGTTTCAATCTCTCCCCCTTAGATCGGGACTCTTTGTGCAACTCATAGAAGAGGCACTGAACGCACAGAGAAATGCCAGTTTTGTAGTTTGTAGTTATTTACATGACCTGCTTTCATATTATTTGAACTTTAATTAAGCTAGAATGCATTAAATATGACTGAGTGCTTCTGTATTTACTTATTTGGTATAATGTGGTATTTTTGTATAATTTCCTCATACGTCGTGATCTACATCACCTGAAGCTGTGAAAGTTTGCATCTGAATGTAATTCTTCCTCTCCTCAATCAGGCGCAAGCTGCAGTGCTTCTCTCAAGCATCATAATTAGAGTTGAATTTGACTTAATTTTATGTTAAATGGCATCAAACGACTATTCAACAACAAAAAAGTTTTTCGACAATTTCTTATTGTCGACGTAGACTAATAGTTTCAGCCCTACCATTCATCTTCTGGATCAGTGCAGTGGCCTAAGTTTTGAAATATTTGATAAACAAACTGCTTTTGAGTTGAGCCACAATAACTATTAAATTGATGATAGTATTGTACTAGGCCTATATATTAACATCAAAGCTGTTTTGTATGGGTATACTGCATTAAGAATATTTTATTAATAGTGCTGTCAGTCGATTCATTTTTTAAATCGTGGTTAATTGCTGATTTTGAAAGTGCTGAAACTTGGCTCTAAATGTACTTATTTTCTTGTCTAAATGCATTTATTCCTTCTTGGGAAAGAAAACAAAACAATATGTAACAATATAATGCCTTATTAACTAGTGCCACACTGAAAATTTTATGTTGGTACAGATTTTTTTTTTTAACACTGTCGATACCAATTTTTAAAAAAGTGCCCTTTGCTACATTTTTGCAAGTTGTATTGTGCATTATATGTTTATGCCCCACACAGTTAAATTATGGCAACACTTGGGTTCACAAAAGGTTCCATGGGGCTTGGGTAGCTCAGCGAGTATTGACGATGACTACCACCCTTGGAGTAGCAAGTTCGAATCCAGATTGTGCTGAGTGACTTCAGCCAGGTCTCCAAAAGCAACCAAATTGGCCCGGTTGCTAGGGAGGATAGAGTCACGTGGGGTAACCTGTGGTCGCGATTAGTGGTTCTCGCTCTCAATGGGGTACGTGGTAAATTGTGCGTGGATTACGGAGAGTAGCATGAGCCTCCACATGCTTGCAGTCTCCGCGGTGTCTTGCACGACAAGCCTACTAAGTTGTGGGAATTGGGCATTCCAAAATGTGGTGAAAGGGGGATTAATAAAAGAAAAGGAAAAAAAAAGGTTCCATGTGTTAACATTATTTAACAACCTTACTGTAGTTAACTTAAACTAATTAACTTAATGTTTGATACAACATATGCTGTAACATTTTTAAAATCAAAAGTTGTATTAGTTAACATTAGTTTATGCACTTTGAACTAACAATGAACAATTGTAATTTTATTAACTAACATTACAATTAATAAAGGCTGGAAAAATATATTTATAACACAGTTAAAGGATGCGGAGGAGGCGAGAACCGGCTTGTCAACATAAATCATAATTTTAATGAAAACTTAAACCAAAAGCATAAACAAACACACACACGACAGACACGCCCATAATTCTCTCTCTCTCTAACCATCGTCACCGGCCACCTTTATCCCTCGCTGCCTCATCAGGCCAATTGGGGACCGATATTCCGACCCGGCCCGCCCGCCCCCTCCACTCCACACTCCTCCTGGCGTTATCTCAGGCCGGGATGCCACCGGCATGACGTACATCCCCCCCCCTAAAAAAAATAGGCGATGGAAAAGGCCAACATGGTGCGAAAGAGAGAGAGACAGGAGAGAGAGAAAAATCTCACTCACCGGTTCTCTGATGTCCTCGAACACTCCTCCACACTCTCTGGTGGACAACAGCCGCTCCGAACCGGAGTCAAATCTCCGACCCCCAGTGGACAGAACGCCCCCCTCTCATAAACTCTCATCCTCCACAAAATAAATCATAAAACTGTTTTAATCCATTCATGATTTGCATCAGGGTGTTTGCGCCGGTGCTGCTTTGAACTCCACATGAAAAGCACTTACAGACAAAAACATCTCATTCTGTGTTTTGGTGATAGTTAAGACTTGGTGTGCTTCTTTAAAATGCACCTTACTTGGGCTGAAAAAACACTTTCTGTCACAAATCCCATCTGGGCTTGTTTTGTACAACAAATGGCATGTTTGTTGTTAATAGAGCTACTAAATAGAGCTCCTTTCCCCATCACTGACATTGAATTACTGCTGTGTGTGTTTGTGATGTGTGTGTTAGTGTAATGACTTCAGGCGTATACATTGCAAAGTTTCCGCCCTCCCAACCAATTTTTATGCTTGTTTATGCTGTATTAATGGTAAATGCAGTAATCGAGATTAAGAAAAATTAACACAGTAAACGTTTTAAATTAATTACATTTCATTTTGACAGCTCTAATTATTAAATAGCTAGTGTGTGAATAGGAGTAGTACCAGCATGTCTGGTTGTCAGGGATGGACTGGGACTAAAAAAAACAAACAGCAAATAGATAGAAAAATCCCCATTAGTGTTACCTGTAGATAATCTAATGTTCAAATCTAATTAAACCAAATTTTTCATTAAACTAAGTAGTGAGGGTGCATTAAATTGCAGTTATTTTGTAAATTTAACAGACTTGACCTGTGGAGTCAAAAATCTGTAAAAAAGAAAAGAAAAAAACACTTGACATTTCTGCTTGCTGTTTACTTTATTTATTGGTCACTGTGTTGACCTTTAAGAATAAAGTTAAACAAACTTCTACTAGATTGTATCTTGCAGTACATGATAATATCAGATTTAAGTAGATTTAAGATTTAAGTAAATCTTAGACTGTAAAAATATCCTTGGAAATTAAACAAGTAGGTAAGGGAAGAAAATCTGAAAATATGAACATTAATAAGGATAGTAAAATTACAGTTTGTAGAGCACATGCTATTGCTGGAAGTGAGATTAGTTTTGGGGTTATGCCATAGTGTGCCTGTTCATTTTACTGTCAGTTTGGAATGTGAAACTATGGCAAGTGGTGGCAGGTTTCCCTTGGGTAGGTCAGCCACTTTCTAAAAGACAAGAGCATTCTAAACTAATTCAGCATATCAACAGGAGGAAACCTTAAACCTGACAAATATCAGTAAAAAGTGTCACCTCTGTATTTTAAGGAAGTAGAGATGTTCCCAGTCTTACCCATTTCAGCTCTCCTGAGAGAAACAATAAAGCATACATGTCTCATTCATGCTTGTGTTTCCAGCCTTAGGCGTAAATAAAATGGTCTCTTCCTACCTGACACCCTATTACAAATATAACAATTTAAGGCCGATTTCAGTTTCTCTTCATAATGATTGTGATTGTGTTCTAGCGAACTTGCACAATTATTTGGATAGAGCGCTGTGCTAAAAATAACATTGCACACAAGGCAGTGACAGACTCTCTGCTACCCTGCGGTCTTTAGAGAGAAAGAGAGAATGACAGCCTTTCATGACCGTCTGTATTACTGCAATTTGTCTCTTGTTTTTTATTGTTATTTTGATCCAATGACTATATGAGATGTGAGCCTACAATGTGGCATCATTAACTAGGAGTTATAGTTGGATTTTAACTAGAGGAGTTTTCTTGTAAAAGACAGATGGTTCTTTTCAAACATCTGCTTTTAATGAATCTGTTATTGATTTAATTCTGTCTTGAACTTTGTTGCTTTTGGAGGTATGTTGTTTTGGATTACATGAGAATTTAATTCAAATGTAGTAATAAAACAAATGTAAAGTTGAAGTTAGTGATTACTTTGCCAGTAGTGTAAGTTTAATGATTGTTTTCAAATAGGTTTCACGAACACATTGGATGCAAAATCAGACAGTCCCACCCCAAACTAAAGCAATTGGTTGTGGAAATGGGCTGGTTGGGATACAAATTTTTTTTAATAGCGCCACAGTGTTTACACTTAATGGGGAAATCAGCTTATGAATGGCTTATAATTGTTACTGTATATTAAGCTGGTATAGGAGAACGTGTTTGAACAGAAAAAATTGCAGACTTCACCTTTAACAGCATAGAATCAATGACATGATCACAAAGGAATAAGTCATGGATGAAACTACTTAACAGAGGAACCGTGATTTCCTCAGTTTCAGAGAGCACCTTTAAATATGATGCCCTGTCACAGAGATACCGTGTGCAGATGTGCTTGGTTGAACAGCCACGCCTCAGTAGAGAATGAGATAACAAGAACTGATCACAACTTGCAAGCAAGACGTCAACACTGTGTGGTTAGCAGAACATCTCAAATTTTGTGTTTGCATTTCCTCTGTTATGTAAAGGCACAATTAATGTCCCTCTGAACAAGCTTTCTGTGCTCATGTGTTTTGCAGCATCACTTCCTTTTTGCTTCTCTCAGCTGTGCTTTGACAAAAGTGCATTTTGTTTTAGTTTGACTTAAGTAACTGGCTCTGAAGTGGCTCTGTTCCTATGCTGCAGTATACTCTCAATTCCCTCTTGATACCGTGACCCTGCATGAGGTTTGTCCACTGTATTTTTTCCATGTGCTAAATATTTTAGACTCTCCTTTGCTTCTCGTTGTTGCATTATAAGCAACTGTAGTCTTTTTACTCAGCACAGCCTACTTCATATGTGTAATGATGTAGCTGTCAATGGCAATGACGAAGAGACGATGACGATGATTTGACGAGAACCCAAGTGCAGTTTATTATTATAAGTGAAATTCACAACCCTAACTATAAACGTGAAACATAAACATGAACATGACTATTAACTATGACTAGACATAAACTTAACTTGGCTTGACTATGACGTAAAACATGAATACGAACTAGACTTGGCTATAAACTTAACATGGAACAAAGTAGACCAACAACAATACATTAACAATACTCGAAAAAGGACAATGGCAAACATGAGGGCTTAAATACATGACATGGGGGAACATAAACCAATGAACAAACAGAACTCTAAACAATATAATTAAACAATAAACCAATGAAAACAAGACACATGAACATGGAGGAAAAACAGGACATCACATGACTAGGAAATAGGAACTTAACTTTTAAAAATAAAAGACATGGAAAACAGGAACCAACAGAATAAACATGACAATAGCCTGTACTCAGAGGTGGGGGACTCGATTGACATGACTTGACTCGAGTGGCTTGCTTGACTAAATGAAGAAAATTACTCCACTTGACTTTGACATGAGAACCAGGGACTCGAGACTTGACTTTGACTTGAACTGCATGACTCGACAATGAATTTCATGTTTTTTATTATTATTATTATTATAACATATTATGAACAGTAATGAAATGTGTTTAAAAAAATATTGCGACAATGTAAGCCCGCTAGCATCACTGGTCTGCATCTACACAGTTAACGTTGTGCTCACAAGGCACCAAAATGACAGATGATTGTTGAGTTCACAAAATAATCTCCTTTGGATATAAAGATTTCTAATTGGACCGTGTGAATAAAAAAAGTATGAAAATATGTAGCGCAAAAATATCAGATACACCCACCACAACCTCAAATTTCATCAGACATTTAAAAAACCACAAGAAAAGGTAAGATAATAATTTCATTATCCAGAAAGAGTAATATGTAAAATTACTGTTCAAATGTTTCAGGGTTGTCAGTAAATTAAAATGATTCACGATTAATCTCATGTTTTGTAGTGCGACAAGTTTGAAAAGACCCGACAATTACCTCTAAATCTGTGTGTGCCTTTTCTAAACCTTCTCAACAGTCAACAATATACCATAAACATTTGTTGGCAACATAAAAACATAACAGGCAGATTTGCAGTCACAACACTTTATTTAAAACATGACAAGTAGTATAAAATATACAGAATGACTCGTGACGAAATCCAAGTGCTCTCATAGTGATTATGACTTCTGAAGTCTTTAACTAAAGCCCTTGAATGCAATACCTTAATGACTATTTTATATAAATGTCTCTCTGAAGGGAACTGACTGTCTTCTGAAAAGTTTCGATGACATTTTTTTTTCATCTTACCTCCTTATAATGCAGGGGTCGGGAACCTTTTTTCACTTAGGACCCAATTTAAAAACTGGAAAATGAATAATTTACTATTTTCAAAAACGTCGAGGTTACGGATGTAACCTCCATTCCCTGATGGAGGGAACGAGACGTTGTGTCGAAGAAGCGACACTAGGGGTCTCTCTTGAGAGCCTTTTGCATCTCTGATCTATGACGAAAGGCCAATGAGAAATTAGAAATGAGAATGAGAAATGTTCTGAGCAGCTCTTTGTCTCCAAACAGAGGCTTTCCCACTGGGTAGTGGACACCATTACGTTGGTCTATCGCACCCAAGCCGTGCCCCCCTTGCGGGTCCGAGCACACTCAATAAGAAGTGTTGCGTCCTCATGGACACTGGCCAGGGGCACCTCCCTAGCAGAAATATGCAGAGCAGCGGGTTGGGCAGCACCCAATACCTTTGCGAGATTTTACAATCTCAGGATTGAGTCGGTTTCGTCCTGTGTTTTCTCAGGTCCGAGCAGGTAGAACTCGGTACACGCTGACAAACTGACTGGGTGGACCGCTTGCACATATCGCCCTTTCCCTCCACTGAGGTAATACAGTGCGCCTTTACCCCAGGAGATCCCACGAACTCGGCTCCCTGGATGACTCCTCCCTAGCCCTCTGGTCCGGGAATTCAGCGGAGGAATTCGCCGACCAAGACCAATGTGGGTACTCAATACTCAGTCGCTGAACAGAGCCACTGTTGCGGCCAAACCTCATTGTAGGCTCCTCAGAAAAATCCTGAATGAAACAGACGCATTTCCCTCCCTTTATACCCGTATGTCCGGGGGCGGGACATGCAAATTCTGTCTGCCAATTTCTCATTGGCTTTTTCTCATAGATCAGAGCTGCAAAAGGCTCTCAAGAGAGACCCCTAGTGTCGCTTCTTCAACACAACGTCGACGTGAGCGACAGACGACTGCATTGTGTACAGGTGTTACCAGGGTAACAGCTATATTTCTGCTGCATAAGTGCAACCTACTGTTAGAGAGCAAATTTACATTTTCTTTCAGCCCATCTGCCGTTTTTGTTAGATCAATGTGAAAATCTGACCGCAATTTTACACTCATACAGTGTTATACGTTTCAACTGGTTAATTCTAAAAATCTAAACAATTTGCATAATAAGGTATCTAGAAGTCTTCACAGTATTTTTAATTGCCCACGATAAAAATACTGTGCATGTTCATTAACACAATTTACTTATATATATATATATATATATATATATATATATATATATATATATATATATATACATACATACACAGTATCTATATATTGTATAACTCTAATGTTATACAATTCATATAAACAAATTATGTAAATATGTATATAAGTTCATCTTTTCAGAGCCAAAAGTATATTTATTTAAAAAATGAAACTATTTATTTTAGTACTGTGGTTTGACTCGACTTGACTTGAAACTCATCAGGACTCAACTTGCTTGCTTGAGGTGACTTAAGACTTGCTTGTGACTTGAACATGTGTGACTTGCTCCCACCTCTGCCTGTACTACCTGGAAATATACACAAAAAATGACTAGTAAGACTTACTTAAAATGTATTTTCCAAGTTTTTGCATACAGTTGTTTTCTAGTACATTTGAATTAAGAAAATTATGAAAAAAATCTTTAACCTCATGACATAGTATTGAACAGTGAATAGTGTGTAAATCAAACCTAAACATTTCAGTTAAAGGACTGTTTTACTTAGAAATCTGATTTGATGGTACTTAAAATTACTTGGGAAAATTTTAATAAATATTTATATGCGAACGATTGTAAATGTAACAAATAATTCTAAATAATATTTAGTTAGGAGCTAGAGCTTTAATTTCTACATGTAAAAACTGAGTACAAATGTATAATTTATTGAATATTTCATGCTTAAGTTCATAGGCATGTAAGTACAATACAATACTTAAAAACAATAAGTTCATGCTTGAACTAATTTATTTCATGTAGAAAGTACTAGATCTTTTCTGCTACATTACCATCCCCACAAAAAAAAAATGTTCAGCGTACACACACACACACACACAAATTAAAGTGATTGTGTCGGAGAAATATAGGCAGTGCATGTGTTCTGATGCATTGTGTACAAGTCATGGCGACCTGAGTTTGAATCTCGCCCAGTCCTTCTCATTTTCATTGCATCAAGTTGGCATAATAAAATGAGTTCATACAAGACTACTACAATTTTTTTCATAAAATATATTTTTATTGAAGTTGTGTAATTTGTTTGGATAAGTTTACCACAATTAAAATGTACATTGAACAAATTTTTTTCGTTTTGTTTAGTCAATGTCAGCAATTGCATTTTCTGACAGCATCAGCTTTTGGTTTTTGGTCTTTTAGGCTAGCCGTATCATAGTTCTGCACTGCAAGTTCTGCACTGTGTGCTAAGTTATTTATCACACCAGTGTTTTTGGTGCAACTGTGACATATGTGCTGTTTCACAGTGTGTGCGACGCACTGCTTTGAGCTGCCAAACGGAGGTGTTTACTAGCCGCATGGCACATATGCTGCGGAAATACAAGCATCCACATTCTTTAAGGGATACTACTCCCTTCTTTTAGTGTGTATCGCCAGAGTGAGCAGAATCATTTTGTGAAATACTGTTACTGATTTGGAGCTGATTGCTTGTTTTCTTTAGAAAGACAAACCTCAATCCAAGTGTTAAATTTTGTGATGGAAGGAGGTTTGTCAACTGTGAGAACATTAGTTCCAGACAGGAATGCTATTATAACTCACCTCCTTTCTTTGTCATAGAAATCAATGTAGATACACTACATTGGTAAAGGTATGTTGACACCCCATTGTAATGAACTGGTTTTTATACATTTTTACAAATATTAATGCAATGGCATGAAATTATATTCTAGAGAATTGTGTGCTTCCAACTTTGTGGCAACAGTTTGGGGAGAGCCCTTTTGTTTTCCAGCATGGCACTGACCCAGTGCACATAGTGAGATCCATATAGAAATGTATTTTTTTAACACTGGCAGTTAGGTTCATCAGGATCATCCGTTGGACACACACACACACACACACACACACACACACACACACACACACACACACACACACACACACACACACACACACACACACACACGGCTTGTGATTCCAGCAAATCAACGTGAGGCTATTTATGACATAATGGCCTTTGCCTCAGCACTTGCCTCTAGAATTTGATGAGCAGATGAGTAAAATGGTAGGGAATCTTCTTGAGTGCGTGGATAACATGTTGAGGAAGAGGAAGGAATTGAGGGTTAGAAAAGAGGCATAGAGAGGGAGGGTGAGATATAAAGATTAAAGAAAGAGAGAAGAGTGAGATGCTGGAGAAAAGCTACTATCTAGAAGAGATACAATTTTTGATTAAGAACCAGTCTCTTAGTGAGTTGTGTCATGAGTGCTGTGAAGAAAATGGCATTTTTGTACCGTGCTGCCTCCTTGGAGAGTAGACGTATCACACTTAGATAGATATCGACCCTAACACGATCCCTATTCCAGCACTCATAACTCTGAAAATCACATTGATTTTAACTTTTTAAAGTTAAATGGATTTTACATTTTTACACATCTGAGAGTGAACGAGGGTGAGAAAATGATGAGAGAGTTTTAATTTTTGGATGAACGCTCCCTTTAAATACTTTTTGCATTTAAGGTAGTTAAATTGTTAAAATTAGTTAAACATGATAGATTTCCACTGTAGCTGGCTGCCTGAATGATAACACAAAAGACATTTGTCTGCCTTTGTGAACTTGTGTATTGTATGTTTCTGGCCTCTGACGCAGGGCTGTTACCTCCATAGACATTGAGTTATCTCCAATATTCTGATTAGTTGTTGGTCAACATGTTTTTTTTAGTGACTGTTTGTTAAAATTCTACATGTGTCCCCCCAACCACCAAGTTATGATTCTCTCTCTCTTTTTTTGAAGGAGGCTTTAGTTGAATTTAGTTTTAGTGAAACCTCAAGAGCTCAGTTTGAGAGAGAGCATAGGGCGTTTTTAAATAAATACTTTCCTTTCAGTATGCATGAAGTTTAATTTAATCTGTCTTTAGTTGATAAAGCAATTAAATAAAAATGAATATGTGCATATGCTCTCCTGACTTTAAGGAAGCCAGCCAAACCATTTGCTCTTTGGCTTTAAAGGAACCAGAGGAAATGTGTTGGCTTTTCATAAATGTATCATTCATGAGACTGAGATCGATTTCATGGCTCAAGTACATCCTCTACTCAGACATGTGCTGTTGTTTTAGTGCAAAAGCATCAGCTGCTTGAGTCTGAGCCAGCCAAACTATGCAATTTGTTGTAAAATCCAGTTCAGCTTTGCAAAGGTTGATAATATTACTTTGATTATAGCTTGCATAACCATGACCACCTCTGGTGCTGCTTGATGGCATTGATGTTTCCTAATGTGTTCATCCTTAGCAAAAATATAAACCTTTTCCTTTTCAAAGCCTTCATTCCAGGGTGAATTATAGAAGAATTTGATTAGAAATGTGGTAACAGGGATGCTGAATAGACTCAATTAGAGATGCTTTAGTGCAGGAGCCAGGGTTATATTCATTCTCACTGAAGACAGGCCTCACTGGACTCCCTCAATCAAACTAATCTGCACCTCTTTATCTCCTCTATAAATCTATTTAACAAAGCTTTAAAAGCCATTCCTCAATGTTTAGATTGCATTAATGAAACAGTCCCCCTGTGCCCTCCTCTATCTCAAAGGAAAAAGCATTTAATCTCCATCAAATTATTTAAAACAAAATGGCGTATGTTTCTTTGACCTCTCTGCATTTGATTACCATCGCCTACGTATGACAGTTAATTGAGTTGGTGAACCCATTTAAATTTTTTATACTGTTACGATCTCAAAGCGGTTCTTAGGATCAATTATTGTTTTTAGAGTGATATTCACCTTCACTTTCATGTTTTCTGAATCTTACATATACTGTATATTATCTGTACACTTCCATATACAAGCTTTTTGAACATTCCAGTTTCAGTATGTTCAGCTCTATCAGCAAGGCATAATTTTGATTACCACAGAAAAGTTTAGTAACACACTTACAATGGAAGTAAACCAGGCCAGCTTTCCAAAGGGTTTAAAAGCATACATTTTATTCCTGTTAATTAGAGATGCACCGATTGCAATTTTCTTGACCGATTCCGATTTTTTTGCAAGTGTGACCTGCCAATACCGATTTTTTCCGATTCTGATTTTCTTTCTAATAAAATAAATTATTAAACATTACAATTTCCCCCAAACTGAACTAAGTATACAGGATCATCTCTCACTTAAACAACTCTCAAAATAAAGTGCTCTGTGACTGGAAAGAGGTAGAAATAACAATTAACTGCAAATTAGTTGTTTTATATAACAAAACAGATGTCGTTTTCCACAATTTTTATAAATGGACATTTTTCTCTTTTTTTACTCGTCTAACAAAACAATTCCAAAGATTACAAGCCTATGAACAAAACTGAAGTGTCCAATACGCTCAACATTGACATTAAGCTTATGTTAGATGTCCAAATATCAGTTGTAAAACTGATTGCTGTTTTGGGATCGGCTTGTAACCATACTGTAAAGTTATTCAATGGAAAGGAGGAGGCGAGAACCGGCTTTTCAATATAAATAATAGTTTTAATGATAAACTTAAAAGAAGACATAAACACACACATGACGGACATGTCCGCTAACGATCTCTCTCTCCCGCACGATCCCCTGCAGTCGACCTTTAAACCTCAGCGGCTTGATTAGCCCAATACGTGACCGGGTGTGTATGATCACTACCCGGCCTCGCCCTCCGCCCTGCCACATTCCTCCCTCGTTCTCTCAGGCTGGGGACCCCCGGCCTGATGTACATCCCCCCCTCTTTCCCTGGGGGAGGGCGCGCCTTCTGCGCTGCCTGCCGGCAGGTCATCCCCATCTACCTGGACGAGGGAGGGGACAAGGGGAGGGAAACAGAAATAATTAAAATGGGGGTACTTCCTGTAACAGTGTAGTACCCCCCAAAAACTGTAAAATTTAAAACAGGGAAAAGGCCAATGCAGAGCAACAGTGAGAGAGAGAGAGAGAGGAGAGAGAGCCGCAGCTTGTTCCTCAGCCACTCCTCCACCCTCTATTGGACAACAGCCGCGCCTCTCTGGGCGGATTCGAGGTAGTCCTCCAGCCCCTGGCGGACGGAACACCCCACCACGTTCTCGGGGAACAGAAGGGGTCTCCCCCGCCCCTGGCAGCGTTTCTCTCGCTCCAGGCGGTCGGCAGTGAGCCCCTCCCCGCTCGCGGTCGCCGGTCTTAAACCCCGCCGCGTTTCAGCGGCCGGTAGATGACTCCTCCGCCCCTGGCAGCGGCCCTTACCGCTCCAGGCGGTCGGTTAGGAGCCCCTACTCTGCAGCCGACCTTTAAAACTCAGCGGCTTGATTAGCCCAATACGGGACCGGGTGTGTATGATCATGACCCGGCCCCGCCCTCCGCCCTGCCACACATACCTGTCAACACTCCCGGTTTTTCCAGGAGTCTCCCGTATTTCACACCCATCTCCCACCCCTCTCGCGTTTTGTTATTTCTCCCGGGAATCTCCCGTAATTTGTATGGCCCAAACCACGTTATATGAATAATCACATCAATATATTATTCCAAGGTTGTCCAGTTGCCAGATCTTGTATGAAACGCATCCTACTCACACATTCAACACATCATACAAATTTCTAATAATTTGTGACCTCAAGCTGGCAACCAAAACCCAGCTGCTCTGTTGATATCTGCGCAGGCAGTAGACGCGGGAAGTTGAATTAAGCATCACTGGTAGATGGGAGGAGAAGACTAGAAGAAAAAAATATATATATACACATGTAAATTTAACAACAGCTGGACGGAAGATTTTAATTTCATATCCCGAAGCCATATCAACAATACCCACGCCTTTTGCCATGTGTGTCGCACTGATTTTAATATCGGACACGGTGGGAAAAATTACATTACTCAGCACATTAAATCACAATGCCTGCCTCTGCCATCCAGCACCCCCCTTCCCCTCTCCCGGATTTGTGTACCCAAATGTTGACAGATAACAGGCTGCGTGCGTGACATGACACGAGATTAAACAACTCGGGCAATGCGACGTCGGAAAAGTACCACCTACTCTGTATTGAGGAAATTTATCAGATTTCTGAACCCTCTGTCCTCAACTATGGAGAACGGCTGGTCATCCAGGGCCATGAATTCCATAATTTTCCTCGTAATCGCTTTGGGCTTTTCACTGCTCATACCAAGGAAAGATAGGAGAGGCTTTAGCCACTTTCACTTTTTTAGCTTCTTTTTTAAAATGGGCATTTTCAGCTGAGTGATGGTGTTTTAAATGTCTAATTAGGTTTGTTGTTCCGAACGTTATTGTGGTGGTTCCCCCGCGGTTTACTTTAGCCTTAAAATTATTACAAATTGCGAACTTTATGTATTCTTCACTCACAGTGAAGATCTTCCACGCCAATGACATGTTTACGTGTGGCTGTGATGTTATTGTCTGCGCCGCTGGCAACAAAACGGACTGGCTTGGAATCGGAAAGACGTGAGGCTGACCAGCCGGTCACCGGTCCGGGCAGAGCATGCGGAAAATCGTCTGATTCCGGTCCCTGGCCGGTCGATCGGTGCATCTCTACTGTTAATTCAATTCAAAATAGTTTAGTATTTGAGTTGGGGTCACTTGACACAAAAGATGGAGTAGACGTGTTATTGCTGAGCTCCGGTGGAACCTTTTAGTTTTTTGTTGTAGCAGCCTCCGTATTAACCCTAAATTGCATAATTATAGTTGCGGTTGGTGTAAGTGATGTTAGAGAAAGACGTAACTTAAACCACTCACTTATAAAAAGAAGACCATTGACGTTACCTGTCTCAAAGCTGCGCACTCACCATCAAAAATGGAGGACGTGACAATGGCAGCTTGCGAGGTCGATGCGAGGTTGATATTGTGAATAACCTCCAAAGTTTTGGCAGGTGTCGACAGGGCACTCAAACAAATATCGATCCTGTGTTGGAGAAAATATCAGCAGCCACAGCACATATAGCAGAGGTGGAAACCTGTGTTACTGAAGCAGAAGCGTGCATAGCCATGGTGGAAGATACTGTCACGAAAGACAATGCCGAGCTGGCCAGGATTAAAAAGAGTCTAGACGTGGCCCTTGAGAAGTCAAATGATTTGGAAAACATAAACAGATGGTGCAACATCAGAATAATTGGCTTGCCAAGGGTGAGGAGGGTACGAAGTACGAACCCAGTTTCGTTTCTCAAATCCTAGCTACCTACTTTGAACATCGACTCAAAGTACATTGACTTTAAATTTTTTCCTCATTAAAATGGTTTTCAACTATTTTAAAGACATGAATTGCCTAAAGACTCCTAAAAACATGAATTGCAATTGTTCAGTATATGTAGGAAATCATGACCACCCACATTAAAATGAAAACTCCAGTAATATTAGTAACAGTTATAAAATAAAAATGTATTCTACATGGAGAGGGCCCGCACATGGGGGCTACCATGTTAGAATCACATGACTACTCTTTAACCATTCTGTTATTTAACATTTTCACTCACTGATTAAAGTAATCATGGCTGACTGTGAATGCTGCATTTCTACAATGACATCTGAAACTGAAAACTATTGATTTTAAATTATGCTGCATCCAAGCCTCTATGTGTCAGTGCAAGTCCAAGATGACACAAAGACCAAAGTTACTGCGTGCACCTTTAAGAATGGCCAGGTGAAGATTGATCATGCACACCACACTTTAGCACTTCGCCCCACTGCGGGTGAGAGACCCCGAGTGATGATTGTAAAACATCATCATTTTCAAGTATACATTTTACAAGCCACGCATGCTGCTGGTCAACTACTCCACAATAGCCACACTATTTCCATTTACAAGGATTCCTCAGTGGCAGTTTCTTGGAAAAGGCAAGCATTCGGCGCTGTGAAGAAGCGGCTCCGGGAGAAGGGGAATTGGCTTCAAGATGATCTACCTGACGATCCTGAGGGTGCAGTACAAAGGTGGTGAGCTCTTCAAACAGCCTAAGGACTTGTTTTACTGTGAATATAGATACTTGTGTACCTGTTTCCTCCAGCATCTTCAAGTCAAGTAAATTGTATTTGTATAGCGCCTTTCACATCGTTTCAAAGCAGCTTTACAGAAGATCAGGCATTAACAGAAGATGTAATGTCTATAATGTTGATGAGTCATCATTGTGAATCTAGATAAAATATGATTGTTAATCGTGTATAAAAATAAGTAATTAAATAATAATTGTATTAATATCCCCAGTGAGCAAGCTGAAGGTGACTGTGGTAAGGAACACAAAACTCCATAAGATGTTGGTTAATGGGAGAAAAATAACCTTGGGAGAAACCAGACACACTGTGGGGCTAGTTCCCCTATGGCTAACATCATGAATATAATGTCATTATTACTTATGAGAGAGTAATGAGAGTAATGAGAGAGTAAAGAGACCATCAGTAGTCCAAGGTGATGTAGGCAGAGATCAGTGAGGTGCACCACAGTTCAACCTGGCCGGTAATTTCGAGGTTCGTTGTGGTCCATCCTACGTCCAAGGTTCAGACAATGGCATATGAAACTTTTGAAACAGAAAAACAACAAGAAAAGTTTAGAGTGGGCAAAAAAAACACAGACATTGGACAACAGATAATTGGAAAAGAGTGTTATGGATCTTAACCCCATTGAGCTTTTGTGGATCAGCTAGAATGTAAGGTGTGTGTGTGAGAAGTGCCCGACAAGCCTTATCTATGGCAAGTGCTACTGGAAGTGTGGGGTGAAATGTCACCTGAGTATCTGTACAAACTGACAGTTAGAATGCCAAGGATCTGCAAAGCTGTCATTGCTGCACGTGGAGGATGTTTTGAAGAGAACTCTTTGAAGTAGTTTAAGAAGTTCTAAAATCAATTAGTGTATCAAAATGCTCAGTCAGAAAATGCACAGCTAAGCAGAAGGGTTTTCAGTCTGAATTTAAATGTTATTGTTGGGGCAGATCTAACCTCTTCTGGAAGCTGGCTCCAGCTGCAGGTGGCATAATAGTTAAATGCTGTCTCACCTTGTTTTGAGTGAAGCCTCTGTATGTGTAACTGACTTGATAATGATCTAAGAGTTCTGTTAGGTGAATATTCAGCAAGCATATCTGAAATGTATTTATGTCCATGGCTATTGAGCGATCTATAAACAAGTAATATTACTTTAAAATCAATCCTAAATGTAACTGGAAGCCAGTGTAAAGACTTGAGGACTGGAGTAATATGCACAGGTTTGGGTGAGAATCCTGACAGAGAATCCTGTAGTTGGAATGTGAGAGATATTCATGACCCAATCAAAAGGAAAAAGGTGTTGAATTTCTTGAAAAAGAACAAGTTCATATTGCATTTTTGCAAGAGACACATTTATAGGCCAATGAGCATGTTAAGCTGAAGTGTGACTGGGTTGGACAGGTGTTTTGGTAATCATTTAATAGTAAAAGCAGGGGAGGTGCCATTCTCGTTCATAAACATATATTACTCTCTAATGTACAGACATGTTCTGATGTGTCCAGGTAATTCATTTTGCTTAAAGGTTTATTGAACAGCGAGTTTATCACCCTAATTAATTTTTATGTTCCCCTGATTCAATCTAACAAGTTTATTACAAAATTTGCTGAATGGCAGTGTGATCGGCGGCGATTTCAACTGTACACTCTTACCAAAGTTTGATAAGTCTTCTCCATCCAATGACCGTTAGAGCTTGTGCTCTGATTGAGACATGTGAGGAGCTGGGTTTGGTGGATACTTGGCTAATGCTACATCCAAGAAACAAAGTGTATACCTTTTCTCTGCAGTACATACAATTTGAAGTAGAATAGATCACTTCTTTTCACTTAAGGCATATTTACATATTATAATAGACTGTAATATAGGCAATATTTTCATATCAGACCATGCAGCTATGTTTCTTACCCAGGGTTTATCCAACCTGACATAGTATAACCTGCACACTTGGAGAAGCATCCCATGGCTGGTTCATGACACAATTTTAGAAGCTTACCTCAAAGAGCAAATCATCTTATTTTTTATAGACAGTAAAACCACTGGTGTATCACCCAATCTGTTATGGGACACCGCTATGCATATATCAGAGTGCTAATTATCTCCTATATTTCAAACCAGAGAAGGAATCATCTATTAGATGATTTGGTTATGTATGTGGATGCAAATCCGTAAAGTCATGGGCTTCTATACACATCCTTCATTGTTAAAACCAATACACAACAACCCAGACTTCCCTCATGGGATGAATGATGGAAGGAAAAAGGCATCTGCGTTATAGGGGAGGTAATAGAAAATGAAAAGATAATTTCTATTGACCAAAATATCATGAAATATAATATCAATAAAAAGCACTTTTTGACATACCACCAAATATACAGTTTTATATCCAAAAGTCTAAAGCAATACCCTGGTGGTTTCTATTCTTCCCAATTAGAAGAACAGCTGAATAAAATTCCAACGCCTCATTCAGCATCTAGGCGGTTTTATAACATACTCACGAATTCCCACCAAAATAATGGGGACAAGGCCAAAGAACTATGGGAGAGTGATATTGGAGAAGAAATTCAGAAGGCCGACTAGAGTGCGGTGTGTGAGATGCATTCTTACTTATCAGAAAACTCAGCCTGGGAAATGCATTTTAAGATTCTGCACCGCTTACTTTTCACTCCAAGTTTAAGGCATAAAATGAACCAAATTTTGTCTAGTCTTTGTAGTAATTATAAAGCATCAGTGAGAACCCTTATTCATTGCTTTTGGAGTTATGGAAAGATTCAGCACTTCTGGTCCCTTGTTCCTTTGGAACTGACAAAAAGATTTTGCTGCCCACTACAATCGGGGCCGAAGGCCTGTCAACTAGGAAGTTCTCAGGAATTCCCTTCTAAATTTCAAGGTGCTCATCTTCTGCAAAATATTTTACACTATGCCTGCAAATGTATTCATGTTCTATGGATAAAGGACCAAAACCCCTCCGTTTTTCAGTTGATAAACATAGCTAAACGGCTTATTCCTTATTTAATTTAATTCTGTATTTGAGTTGGATAGTTGACTAAATTATCCTTTTTGATGGGGGAATACTTTTCTAGGTGGATGAACATCAGGGATATGCATTAACCTGATGGAATTCCTGTTAGTGAGTTTACTCCATAAACAGTCCCTTTTTGTGTCCTTAACATGCTTTTGCAAAAGTTACAGGCTTCAGTAGTGTATTGTGAACACTGTTCCTAGTGTTGTGACCCTAACCCTTACATTGAAAGACTAAATATAATTTTACTCAGACACTGTCTTTTAGTTCATCTGTCACACTACTATTGTAATGATGTGATGACAAGGGATAGTAACACGAAACACGGAGCAGATGACAAGGGATCGTGACAACTATTATGACCACACATACATTTAAGTTAACTAATCTTTAACATGTTACTGTTGTCCATCTGTTACAGTGACTTTACCACAGATAAAGGGTTTTCTTTGTCACAATGCAAAGCATGGTATAAGTCAGCATTAAAAGTAACCCATAAGACTCCAATGGTTAAATCAATGACTTCTTAAGCGATCTAGTTGGTTATGGGTGAGAACACACCAAAATGTAACTCGTTTTTCACTGTACATCTTGCGATTGCAGTCTCTAGGCACAAATCACGATTTCAAGCTCCATTACACTTCCTAGTGCTTGAAGCATGTGTGGAGCACTAGATGGTGCTATAGTAAGTGTAATCAAGCTTGAATCATGATTGCCATGGAGACTGCTGTCAAAATGTACAGTTAAAATTGACTTCGATTTTGGTCTGTTCTCACCCAAAACCAACTTTGCTTCAGATGACATGGATTAATCCACTAGAGTCTGATGGATTACTTTTATGCTGAATTTATCACCTTTTTGGGATTTTTGGAGTTCTGGTCACAATTCACTTGCATAGTATGGACCTACAGAGCTGAGATATTCATCTAAAAAAGTCATACACATCTGTGATGGCATAAGAACTTTTGTTTTCGGGTGAACTATACCTTTAATGCTCTCAAAGTTCTGTGATGGCTTTTAGTTGGGGTTCTTTGATGACTTATCTCTAGACATTGTCTTGCAGGGCTTGGAAGGTGCTGTAGTCTAGGTAAGGTTAAGACAAAGGGAACGAAAGCAGATTGCTGTTGATTCTGTTGTCAAACACATTGTGATTTTAATGGAAAACTCTGAAGGTTGAGATACTCATCTCCATGGGGGACATTAATGGTGTCAACTTTGACTGCTGGCTTTGTGGGAGAAATGAAAAGCTCATTAAATCCTGCATGGTGATGTAGACCTCAACAGCCAAAGAGCCTGAGGGAGAGAAGGAAAACAGTGGAGCCGCACTGAGCCCCAGTAATGGAAGGTGAATTGTTTCATTGGGCTGAGCAGATTGTATGGAGGTCAAGTAAATGGACAGCGGGGGGAAGAGAATGTGACAACTCAGGTGGAACTTTTCAAGATTAGTCAAGAGTAATGCCAATGAAATTGGCAACAGAAATTATTGTGGCACTTCTGATGGTGGTTCCTTATTATAATAGTTAATTAGTTCATCCCAAAATTACAATTCTGTCATTATTTACTCACCCTCATATTTTTCCAAACCTGTATGTTGTTATTTTTTTGTAGAACACTAAAGAATAATCATTGCAGAATCTTTATGCAGAATGAATTATTCTTTTTAATATTGGACTGATCTGGTTATTTAGTCTAACTCACTGTCTCTGATGCGCTCACTGCAATTATTGAGGCAACAGCTCACTGAAGGGGAAGGAATTATTATTAAAGTTTGTATCTGTTCCTCACACAAAGTTAACAAATGGCATCAGAAGACTTGGAATGTAGCGTAGAAGTAATATGGACAACTTTTATTGTCCTTTTCCCCCCAGTTTTTGATGAAAATTAACATTTATTAAATCATTATTTACTTACCCCATGTTGTTATTTATTTTCTTTTTTCTTTCTTTTCTTAACAAAAAGAAACACAAAGGGATACATTTGTTAAAAATGTTGTGCTCAGTAGAGTTGGGCACAAGTACTGGTGTACTTGACTACTCGGACATGGCAGCAATGATCGATTATGAAAACTATGGTTCGAAAATTCAGTGACAATTACCTGACAACTAAACACAAACGGAGTTTATTCTTAATTTTGAGATTGATTATGTTGTGATTTTGAGTAGTACATTGTAGTGTTGTCACGGTACCAACATTTCAGTAGTCGGTACCAATACTAAAATTTCACGGTACTCGATACCATTTTCGGTACCAAAGCAAAACACAAAAACAGGTTTCTGAACAACACTCTTTTAATAACAAAGTCTACAAAACATTAGCAGCAGAACTAAGAACAAAAATATGCCATTGAGCAACACATTCATTTATATATATTATTTTTTAATTATAACAAAACTGAACAATGTATGTTTAAAGTATTTTTGAACACTTATATAAGATTTGCTTCAACTTTTGCAACTTTTTATTTGTTTTTACCAAGTACTAAAAAACAAAACCTAAATAAACTACAATAGACTACAATAGAATTAATAAAAAAACAATTTCAACTAATGTGCAAAGTGCTCTCTTATTAATAAAGCTGCATTTTGCCATGTTTCTTCATGATAAGAAATGCATTTGGACATATATTTAGATATATGATATTATGATTAAAGTCGCGAGCAATCGCGTTCTAATCTAGCTGCATTTAGCGTGCGCGCGCGAGGGATGAGTTCCCCGAGGCAGAGTCTCTCTCAGCCGGGAGCAGTTTCAATCTGTCCCCCTTAGATCGGGACATTCGCGCAACTCATAGAAGAGGCACCGACCACACAGAGAAATGCCAGTTTCTGAGTTTATAGTTATTAACATGATCTGCTTCTGTATTATTTGAACTTTAATAAAGCTATAACGCATTACATTTTACTGCATTTAAGATGTAACGCCGGGATGTTTCCTTTAAAGAGCTCCGCCTCCGCTCATTCCACAACGGTACATGCTTCTGAATGTACTTTTTTTTTTAAATCATTCCCTAATACTTTGGGATCTACATAAAATAAACTGTGAAAGTTTTATTTGCTTTAATAAATCCAGGTGTCTGTCTTTCATGTGCTTTCATGTGTTCCCTCCTTTAGTCAGAAAATTGCGAAAGCAGCGTTTACAAATAGGTTTTTGCTGATCTATGATTTCATCAGCCTCAAATTACCTGGCTTTTTCCACTTTTCATTTCGACATGATTCAGTTGAGACTCTGCAGCAGCAGCTAATATGCTTGCTGCAATCTTTTGCTTGTTGTGAGCGTTCGAAAGTTCCCGCCTCTGCATGGGCACCGGGTAGACCCGGTACTCGGTACCCCGGTACCTTCAGATATTCTGGTATCGTGAATACATTTTTCTTTGAGTACCAACTTGGTACCGGGGTACTGGTATTTTTGACAACACTAGTACAATGATTGTCAGAAACGTCTCATAGCAACCAAACTGATATACGGCCCTGCAATGCTATCGTTACGATAATCAAAAGAGAGTGTAATTAAAACATATGCTAAACAGGTTTTATTGTCATTTAATGTAAGAGCTTCGACTCGTTAATGGATAATGTCTAATAAAAGTTCATGTTTGTCACTGACTGTAAACCTCCCTGCCCTGGGTGCTGAAATGTTTGTGTGGTGTAACACAAATGCATCTCGACGAAATGGTAGTTGAAGATTTCAGAACGAGTTTCCAAGTTAGAAGTCCGACATAATATGTCATTCCATTACACTTTCCCCAGTTGTAAGGTGGAAATTCCGACTCTTCGAGTTGAATGGGACAATTCATGAACCACCACAGTAACAACGATATGGAGCATTGCGGCTTTCCCCACAAGAGTGAGCGAACACACAAGGGTATGTGGCAGTGGACGCACCATGCCGAAGAAGCGCAAAAAGATGCAAAAGTTTAATTCACAAGTCTAATTATTTATTCCATGTGACTCATGTCTTGTTCTGAAGGCTTACAATGAGGCTTGGTGAGACACAATTTATTTATTACTTATTGAAAATCTCACACACAGAAGAGCAATGGTCTGTGAAGATTTTTACAAAATAATAAATTAGAGTTCAGTTTGTTTCTCACCAAACCTTATAGTAGCTATGCCTTCAGAACAAAGCATGAGTCTAATGGAATAATATATTAGACTTCTGAATTATAATTTTGCGTCTTTTTGGAGCTATTTTTAATAAATTGTTGTATTTTATCCCTTTTTACCCTTTTACTTACCATTGAGAGCGAGAACCCCTAATCACGACCACGAGGAGGCTACCCCATGTCACTCTACCCTCCCAATCAACCGTGCCAATTTGGTTGCTTAGGAGACCTGGCTGGATTCGAACTCGCGACTCCAGGGGTGGTCAGCATCAATATGTGTCTTTTTGAAGCTTGAAGAGGTGGTCACCATACACTGCCATTGTATGACATCACTGAGCACAACGTTTTATCAAAAAAGGAAAGAAAGTCATGTGGGTTTAAAACAACACAGGGTGAATAAATGAGGATTGACTTCATTTTTGGGTGAAAGTTTTGTGAAATTAACATTTTATTTTAATCAAATATTATGAAATTTCTCTAAAAGATTACACTTGGATTTTTCTTTGTTGGTTAAAATTTGCTTGGTGCTGTGTGTTTGTTTAATTTTTAAGCCAAATGAATTCAGCAGTGAGCTTCCTATGCCTGGCTGGGTGAATCACAGGCTTTTTATTACTTATAATGGACAATGATTTAACACCTCGAGAAAAGAGGCAATTGGCTAAGCTATAAAGGGTCAACAATCCCCCTTGCCATATGGTCAGTCACAATGCTGCAGATCCATATTTACTGAATCATGAAACACTTAATATGATTGGGAAAGGATACATTTTGTTTGACTTGCACTGATTCGAAATTTGCGTTATTGCTGCTATCTGTCATTAGATTAGAAATTTATTAACTTTAGATTTAAACAGCAAGAGCCCCAATTATTATTGGAAAATGTTGTTCCAAAAGTCCTCAAAATGCAATCACAGATTATTGTGACTATGCTTTGTGAGCATTTCATTGGTTGGCAATAACATTGTGATTTTATGCCTACTGTAATAATGAGTTGTGCAAAATTGGGAAATGTATAGTAGCTGTCATATTTGGCTGCTGGGGGATTCAGCATGTATACAGAAAGAATAAAGTTCTCTTAGATTTTCGTTGTTTGTTCCATACTGTCTTGATTCTGTCTGCTTTCCAGCCACAAGAGCTAGTTACACCATCTACCTCACTAACAAAAAACAGAGTTGACGGGTGTCTCTAAATCTCTCAAGAATTTGTGTTAGTTGAATTTCCTAGAAAGGATTTTTGCATAGATCGCGCTTGAGAGACATCAAAGTGTTTTTCAACACCATCATGCTGGTACATAAATTACAGAGTTCCCACTGTCATGGAAAAGCTGGTAATATCAGGAAATGTTAAAGCTGATGCATGTAATCTTGTTGTTTCAGTGTTCATGCTGCCTTAAAAATTTTCATTTTTCAGCTTAAGATGGAAATTTGTTTAAACAGATCATAAAGTTGACCTAAATGTACCTTACTTGTTAAATGAGCATACTGTCTTTTGAAGTAAAATGGACTATCTCAAACTCAGTATTCGAGTTCTGGTCATTTTATCATGAATTAATAATATTGATAACCACAAAAACAGTCAGGGCCACTCCATTGTCTTAGGTGAAAAAGACTGCCATTTGGTGGCAAATGGCAACTCATTGATAAGAGACCAGCATCTGATCTATTTATCATATACAGATGAAAGATTCTCTGTTAGACACACATGGGCCTCAACACTTTACACACAAATCACATTGATGGTGACAATCAACAAACATATAATTAAGTAAATATATGGTCTTTGAATTATTGCTACATGACAAATTACTGAAAGTGACAGTAAAAATAAAAGCAGCAAACTGTAAAATTCAAAGACAGCAACACTGCAATTAGCATAATTTAGTGAAGCTACAGTGCATGCTGGGAATCTGAATAAGTGAGCATGATTCGATAACCTATCACACTGTAAGCCTGAACAATTTCATTTAATGTAAATATTTTATGGAATCTCTTTGCCCTATAAAAGTAAAATTTGATCTTACAAATGTGTATCTTAAAATAACTTTGACTCAAGTTACACTGATATAAAAATATACATTTTATAAAGTCTTGTTGACTACAGATAAAACAACTGACAAACTTGTTTGATTTTAGTGATGTGGTCTTGACCTGTTTTGTTCAAATAAAACATAATTAGTTAACTGTATATTTTGTGAAGTACACAGTACAACCTTTGCCTCTTAGTGCACAAGCATCATGCAGAGCTAATGCAGCATGTGATATATAGTTAGGGAGGCACATACACCTTAACACTTGACACAAACTTCAGTAATGGTGATAATCAACAAACATCATAAAGTAAAAAAAATGTGGTCTGAACATCACCACCCAACTATTAACTTACAGTAATGACAAAAACAACAACAAAAACACAGATATAATCATCAATAAATAAGCCTGTAATGCCAACCATAAAAATGTATTTATGCCGCAATGCATGCTGGGAGCTGGCAAATCAGCAACATTGTTCAATATTAAATAGTTTATTCAGACAGTTGTCTAGTTTGGACAACATTTAGGGTGATATTGTTTGTCTAACATGTGTTTAGATACAAAATAATTTACATTTCATAGTATTGAATGTCTTGCAATAAATGATGCGAAGTTACCTGGCTTCGAATTAAGTTGATTCAATGTGTTTTTGAGTTAAGGTGACAAATATGTGTGTTAATTCAGCTAAAGGATACAAATAGATACAATGAAAGCTTAACTTGTAAAGTTGACTTGAACGTTGTTAGTTGTGTCAACTCAAAAAAGCAGTTTAATATAATATAAAAAATATTGAGTTCAGTCCAGGGCAGTTACTCTTAACTCTAAATTTTAAGTTATGATAACCAAAAGTCAAAATCATTTTTTACAGTGCCATTTGTAGGTGTATCAAAACATTCCTCTGTTTGTTTGGGCAGCCAGCCCAGTCCGACACACCAACATTGGCTTGACTATCTGAAATATCTGTGTAACCGTGTGTATAACTAGTGGAAGACAGGAAATGTTTTCAAATGTGCTTTAAAACCGTGATTATTTTAGCAATTTCGTTTGCTGATGTTAATGGCACAGAAATGACATCAGCATTAAAAGGTGGATTTCCAAGCTTGGAAAAACTCATGAAAAATGAATAAAATCTTAAAAATGGATGTTAAAGTCATGTAAACGTTATACTGCATATAATTTTTCTAGCTATGATCAGCTCTAAAATATTTAATAAGCTACCAATTGCGCTTTGTGATTGCAATCCCTAAAAGATGTTCCTCACACAGAAATCTTGAGTGACTAGAAAAGTAATGGAAATTCAAAAGGTGTGGGAACCTTGTACACTAAGATTGTCTATGCAAACATTACCGTAAGTATGAAGCAGACGCTTATTTAGATTCCCTGGACATCCTTTTTATCACTTTGATTTCCATGTTAGCCAGTCTTAATTAAAAAACATGCTTTCAATTAATTCCCGACTGATCTATTCCAATGGATGTCTTCAGTGTTGTAGCATTGAATAATGCTGTCACTATGCATGTCTAATTAATTAGTCACACAATGCTCAGTAATTGCATCACTTGTGACCTTTGGTTTGATCATATCTTTTCGTGTTATCCCCATAGCGAACCTTCGCAAGCTCAGCTCTTCTCACTGGCGCATGCAGAAAATCGCCCAGGAATCTGTTGACAGCTCAGATGATGAGTTTTTTGATGCCCGTGGTAAGTGTCACAAATCTTCCACCTTTGTTATAACCTGATGGCTTCAGCTCTTCAACATCTGTACTCTACTCTCTTCACTCTCTCTCTCTCTCTCTCTCTCTCTCTTTCTCTTTTTTATGTCCATTATCTGCTGTCAAATACAGGTGCCATACGCTATTACCGATGTATGCTTCTGAAATATACAGTGAAACAGTATATTACTTGCATGGAATAAACTTGAAGGCCTATTTCATTAAATCAAAAGCAAATGCAAAACGTCTAGGTTACGTATGTAACCTCAGTTCCCCGATGGAGGGAACGAGACGTTGTGTCAGAGAACGACACTAGGGGTCTCTCTTGAGCGCCGATATTCACCTCTGTACTATGAAAAAAGGCCAATGAGAGTTGGCAGCCAGTATTTGCATGTCCCGCCCCCGGACATACGGGTATTTAAGCGGCGCAAATACGGGAGTTCATTCAGGAATTTTCTGAGGAGCCGGAAATGGTCCGGCCACAACAGGGGCTCGGCTCAGCGACGTGGCAAGGGGGACACAACGTCTCGTTCCCTCCATCGGGGAACTGAGGTTACATACGTAACCTAGACGTTCCCCTTCTGTCGCTCTCTTACGTTGTGTCAGAGAACGACACTAGGGGTCCGCTTAAAAAGCACCATGCGCTGAGCCGTGTACGTGATCCGCTGATACAGGAGCGAGCAGGTATTCCTACGTGCAGAACGACCAACTGTATCAGGCCGCACGTACCCTTCCCCAATGCCCCATTTAAGCCATCAGGATTCCTTATCTTTACCCTGGAGGGGGGAACAAGGTGACGGCCGCCAACATGGGAACGGGCCAGCCTGGCTGGGCCTCTTTTCTCTCTATGTTTCTCGCATAGAGCAACTACGGCCGGGGCCCTTACACGCATTGAGGGAAGGGGGTCTTAGCCCTTATTAGGGCGGAGAAGACCCTGCGGAGGCCACACCTACCTGGGAGGGAGGCAAATTTTGAGTGGCAAATACATCGCATGGCCTATACTTAGGTCTTATGCGGAACAGTAGTGCGGTGGTAGATCCAGCCTCGCAGAGGGGGAAGCATACAGCACGGCACCCGAGGCAGCTGTAACTGCCTAAGGGAAACACGGAGTCAACTCTCGTGAGGGGACAGAACCGTGGTTTTACATACAGGGGAGTCCGAACAGGAGGCCTTACCTGTGGGGCCCCTATACCAGTACAGGGTAGCTAGTGGTACCCGCAGTGGTTTGGGTCGGCGAGTTCCTCCAGCAGAACTGCGACCCGCGAGGGCTAGGGAGGAGCCAACCAGTGTCCCAAGCCTGGGATCTCCTGGGAAGAAGGCGCACTGTTTCCCCTGGTTAGGGGGAAGGGTGCTGGGTGCAAGCGATCCACCCGGTCAGATCGTCGGCGTGCCACCGAGTTCTACGGGCTCGGTACCTGAGAGAACACGGGACGAAACTGACTCAACTCGGAGATTGTAGAATCTCGCAAAAGTGTTAGGTGTTGCCCAGCCGGCAGCTCTACAAATGTCTGCTAGGGCAGTGCCCCTAGCCAGTACCCATGAGGACGCGACACTCCTTGTGGAGTGGGCTCGGACCCACAAAGGGGGGGGGCACGGCCTGGGTGTGATAAGCCAAGGAAATGGCGTCGACAACCCAGTGGGCGAGTCTCTGCTTGGAGACAGCATTCCCTTTCTGCTGTCCCCAAAGCAGACGAAGAGCTGCTCAGAGCGTCTGGCTTGCTCTGTGTGCGGTCCAGGTAAATACGTAAGGCACGTACTGGACACAGCAGTGAAAGGGCTGGGTCTGCCTCCTCCCGGGGCAGCTTGCAGGTTCACCACCTGAACCCTGAAGGGTGTGGTAGGAACCTTGGGCACGTAGCCCGGTCGCGGTCTTAGGATCACGAAGTGTCTGCCGGACCGAACTCCAGGCAGGCGTCGCTAACAGAGAACGCATGCAGGTCCCCGACCCTCTTGATGGAAGCGAGCGCGATCAGCAGGGCGGTCTTGAGAGAGAGGGCCCTGAGTCCAACTGAGTCAAGCGGCTCGAAGGGGGGTCTCCGGAGTCCCATCAGGACGACCGAGAGATCCCAGGAGGGAAATAGGTTTGGCCGGGAGGGAATCATCCTCCGGGCACCTTTTAGGAACCTGACGATTAAGTCGTGCTTGCCAAGAGACTTGCCGTCTACCGTGTCATGGTGGGCCGCGATAGCAGCGACATACACCTTGAGGGTGGAGGGGGACAGCCTCCTCTCCAGCCTCTCCTGAAGAAACACGAGCACTGACCTAACTGCACACTTCTGCGGGTCTTCGGCTCGGGAAGAACACCAGTTCACGAACAGACGCCACTTCAGGGCGTAAAGATGCCTGGTCGAAGGGGCTCTGGCTTGGTTAATAGTGTCTATGACGGCTAAAGGTAGGCCGGCTAGACCCTCCGCGTCCCGTCCAGGGACCAGACGTGGAGTTTCCAGAGGTCTGGGCGCGGGTGCCAGAGCGTGCCCCGTCCCTGAGAAAGAAGGTCCTTCCTCAGGGAATTCGCCAGGGAGGGGCTGTCATAAGGAGCGTGAGATCCGAAAACCACGTCCGGTTGGGCCAGTAGGGGGCCACCAGAGTGACTTGCTCCTTGTCCTCCCTGACCTTGCATAGCACCTGTGCAAGAAGGCTCACTGGGGAAAAGCGTGCTTGCGCAGCCCCACGGGCCAGCTGTGTGCCAGAGCATCTGTCCCCAGGGGAGCCTCTATGAGGGCATACCAGAGTGGACAGTGGGAGGTTTCCTGGGAGGCGAACAGGTCTACCTGGGCCTTGCCGAACCTGTCCCAAATCAGCTGGACCGATTGGGGGTGGAGCCTCCACTCTCCGCCAGGCAAGGTTTGTCTTGACAGCGCGTCCGCTATCACATTGAGGTTGCCGGGGATGTGAGTGGCGCGCAGCGACTCCAGTCGCTGCTGACTCCAAAGGAGGAGACGACGGGCGAGCTGTGACATGTGGGGGGAGCGTACTCCGCCTTGGCGGTTTATGTAAGTCACCACCGTGGTGCTGTCTGTCCTGACCAGGACATGTTTGCCACGAAACATCGGAAGAAAAGTGCCCTGGCCCGGTGGACTTGCAGGAGGGGGCCATGGCGTGCAGGGGGGAGCGGTCAGGGACCGTTCTACCACCGAGGGTAGCGAGAGCGGAGGAGCGAGGAAGCTGGGCTTGCTCAGCTCGTCATGCACATCCGGGAAGGGTCCCAGGGGGGCGCGGCTGTGAGCGGCGCACATGCCCGCGGAACCAATTACCCGGGGAAGCATAGCGGACCTTCGTGCGTCAGGCTCAGACTGGGCGGGGACCCGAAGGTGGCGGCCCAGGCGAGTTATCCGCCTCCGGCGCCGCTGTTACGCTCTCCGATGCAGCGGTGATGTCATCATCCAATGCCAGGGAGCTCGAGGGACCGGACGGCAGGCCGTTAAGCCGGCCGCACTAATCCAGAGCTCGCGGGAAGCCGGCAAGCGTGCCAGGGAGGCGGGAGGTTTCGAGGGGATTTACCCGGCGAAAGCGTCCCGTTATTCTCCCCAGATCGTTCTTCATCGCCCGCGGCGCCTGCCTCAATCCCGTAGGAAGGAGGCGAGGTGCGGAGGGCGGCTGAAGTGGCTCTCTCTCACTACAAGAGAAAGCAGGGATCGCAACGCTGCCGCGGTTATGTTCTCGCACTGAAAACATAACCCATTGGAGAGAATGCTCATCCCGAGCTCGGACGGAAACAAGCAAGCGTGCGGGGGAGGCGGGGGTTTCGAGGGGTTCACCCGACCAAAACGGAGCCCGTCCTTGCCCCCAGATCGTTTTCATCGCCACGGCGCCTGCCTCAATCCCGTAGGAAGGAGGCGAGGCGCGGCTGAAGCGGTTTTTCTCACTACAAGAAAAAGCCTACGACCGCAATGCTGTCATGGTTATGCACTCGCACTGAGAACATAGACCATTCATAAAAACGCTGCCTGCGTGTAATCGCAACCCAGGAATGCAAGGCAGTTTTTATGACCGTCAGAGGTGGGGAGAATCACCGCATCCAGAAACTACACAGAGGCGGAAAACCGTCTTTAAAAAGACGCGTCCTGAGAAGGACGTTCAACGCCGCTGTGTTTTGCTCTTTTAGAGGAAATTACTCTTTTAAATAAAATCACTCTTTTATGAATGAAAGACTCGTGAGAGATCTTTCTTATCTGCAACTGTCGATGCGCTCAGGGGCAGGAAGTGCACAGCCGTGCAAACAGGAGAAAGCCGCTGTTGTGCGCCGTAGAATCCAACAGCATGCAGCAGAGGATAGCAGGAACTCGGTGTGTAATACGCAGCAGTCTGCAAACACGACCATCGGCTCCGAAGAAATTTTCTGAATGAACTCCCGTATTTGCGCCGCTTAAATACCCGTATGTCCGGGGGCGGGACATGCAAATACTGGCTGCCAACTCTCATTGGCCTTTTTTCATAGTACAGAGGTGAATATCGGCGCTCAAGAGAGACCCCTAGTGTCGTTCTCTGACACAACGTAAGAGAGCGACAGAAGGGGAATTGTGGCTTTCATTTATTGTAGATTGTTGTGATGTGGCATGATTGCTGTTATGATTGAACAGTGTAGTCACAACTGTCCTCCTGACAATTAGGAAGTACCAAAAGCCTTGATTGCAAGTGTTAGACCATTAATGTGCCGTTGTCTTTGAGTAGGGACCAAATAACAAGAAGTATTTCCAGTCAGTATGATGAAAACTGGCAGCCGTATTTGCTTGTCAGATAGTAAGACTCCTTGCACCGGCAGGCCAAGGAAAATAGCTTAAGATTTCCCTTTTCTGCAAAATGCCATCCTTACACAAAATCCTCAGTCGAAATTGGCTGAGCTTTACTTTACCATCCCTCAGCAATATACCAATCTCTATCCATAGGCAGCATTTACATTTAGCTGACGCCTTTATCCAAAGTGACTTGCAGTGAATAGGGACAGTCTCACTGGAGCAATCTGAGGATAAGTGTCTTGCTCAAGGGTTCATGGATCAGCCCTTGTGGGGTTGTTTGTTAACCACTTGGCTAAAGTGGCTTAAATGGTGACTGTATTTTTTTTTTTTTGTAGGATGTGTTAATGGATCAACAACCTTGTTGGCCTCAACCAATCTGATTTTAGGTTATGGTTTAGGGCAGCATTTCTTAAACTATGGGTCCCGACACAAATTTGGTTGCAAAGCCATACATGTTGGGCCGCAGCTTTTTTTATTCTTTCAGCTGTTTTTCACAATATCATTTGATTTTGAAGCATGCACTCTCACTGCGATATCATTTGAGGAGAATGCACTGTCAGGTGCTGAGGAGATGCGGCCAAAGGGTCATTCAGCTTGACATTTTTCATGACACTGCTTTTACTGTGTAACTAGCCAAACAGATAGATGACAAGTTCCTCGATAAATATGATTTTTTTGTTTTATATAAATCTTTAGAAACAACAAGGAGCACCAACAATGCGTTACGTGGGCAAGTTCAAAGTAATGAGTCGCTCTAAGATGACATATCATGCGATAGCTTCGAAAATTCCATCAGAACAAGACGAAAATAAGTTTTACTTAAGAATTGATGTAGTGATGAAGATAAGCAGAAATACGTGAATGTTTTCTACGAAAGTGTTGCTTACAAACAATCACTCTTAAATAAATAGAAAGACTTCAGTATGATGAATAAGGGTCAGCTTGACACTCATTTATTGATCTTTTCTGTTGTGTTGAATCTATTATCCACAAATGAAACTACCTGGGTAAACATAGTTTCTGCCAAAATATCATAATTACTGAAATTATTGTTACCAGGCCTACTACAAAACGTGGTATCACCTTCAAACTGTGTAAAAAGCTTTCAGCTTTTTCCTAATATGCTGTTTGTCCTCCTGCCGAGGCATGGACTCTACAAGATCCCTGAAGGTGTCCTATGGTATCTGGCACCAAGACATTAACAGCAGATCCTTCAAGTCCCTGAAGTTGCGAGGTAGAGCCACCGTGGATTGGATTTGGAATCAGAGTGGTATCGGAATGAGATCTGCAGGTTTGAGGCGGGCAACACCTTGAACTCTTCATAATGTTCCTCAAACCATTCCCGAACAATGTGCAGTGTGGCAGGGCGCATTATCCTGTGAATGACTGCCATCAGGGAATACTATTGCCATGAAGGGGTGTACCTTGTCTACAACGATGTTTAGGTAGGTGGCACATGTCAAACTGACATCCACATTAATGGCCGGACCCAATGTTTCCCAGCAGAGCATTGCCCAGGGCATCAAACTTCCTCCCCTTGCTTATCATCTTCCCACAGTGCATCCTGGTGCCATCACTTCCCCAGGTAAATGGCACACACAGACATGGGCCTCCACGTGATGTAAAAGAAGACGGCACTCATCGGACCAGACAACCTTCTTTTACTGCTCCAAGGTCCAGTTCTGACACATGCATGCCAATTAGGCACATTAGATGGTGGACAGGGGTCATCATGGCGTCTACACAGCCCCATATGCAGCAGGGTATGATGTACTGTGTGTTGTAACACATTCCTCCCATAGTCATCATTATAATGTTCTGTTACTTGTGCCACAGTAGACCATCTGTCGGTAAAGACCAGACGGGATAGCCTCCATTGTCCTTGTGCATCGATTAGCCTTGGCCGCCCAACACCCTGTCACCAGTTTGTGGTTTGTCCCTCCTCAGACCACTGTCGGTAGTGTAGTGATTGAAGGCAGAAAAACAATCAAGAGAATGATGCAGAGATCCACACCAGAAATTCCTCAGAGCCATAAATGAGCTAAAATTCGCATCTGGCTAACGTTAACTGCTTAAAAAAAAAAAAAGAAGTTAGATCTGTTGAAGCAACACAAAACCCCTCAAATTATTGATTATCACATGACTTAAAGGCCAGCTTCTGAAGAATCCCCCATGGTTGCCATGGAAATCTAAGACATTCTTTGTTTTTGTATATAACCAATTTGCAACACTTAAAATTAAACTGATAAGGGAGTATGAGACATTTCCGTTGGACGCCGGACCGTCATGTGCTAAAAACTCTATCTCAGACAAGAGAGCTTGAACAGACTTTCTTTGAAATTATCCCATTGAACTGTCTTTAGCTGGAGACAAACTAATGCTTTTCTCGTCTCTCCAAATGCACAAAACAAACTTTCCTATTTTATAATGCATTTGCATATATTATTAACTTTTACACAATCACATTGTACCATTATCTTACACTGCACAATGCACAGTCTATTTTTCTATACCAAAAATGGAAAAATGTATCTTACACAAATGATTAGGACTTATGTACTTACTGATAATCAAGTTATGGAGGACTTACTTCTGTTATAACTGACAACGTTTTGATCTGTAATCATTTATAGTCAGTTACAAAATATATGAAATTTGGTGTATATGAGATCAATAATTCAGGCCCAGAGCTTTTATGAAAAGTTATTTTATGCCACTCTTTTCTTGATCATGATATTAAAATGCATGATAAAACATTGCCCTTTTTCGAGTGGGAAACTGGAAAGACTTGAGAACAATGCTCATAAATCACTTTTAAAAAAGGAGGGAAAGAGGTGACCATGTGACATAGCAAAATACATTTTGATTGGCTCAGACACCTTAGGGGTGCTGCCAACCTCAACTAAAAATGTCCCTGCTTCGAACAACAGTGTTCTTCTCCCCTCTGGAAAAGTTCCAGCAAGATGAGTTCTCATGTACTCATGCACCGATCTGATACCTGGATCGGTATCAGCTCCGATATTGAAGCTTTTAGACGGATTGGGTATCGGTCTGACGAGCCCGATCCATATTCGATACTGTGTGTTATTCATGTCTGTTACTGTCAAGCTAAAAAAATAAATAAAAGAACCATAAAAACACAATTAAAGTAGTTCATATGACTTCTGCATTTTATTCAAAGACACTTGAAGACGTGCAATAGCTCTGTGAATCACAAAAGGCTGTTTAATTAGTAAATATATAAAATGCACGCACAGCTCCAGCTCGTCAGTTAATGACGCTGCTCTGTTTACACACACACACACACACACACACACACACACACACACACACACACACACACACACACACACACACACACACACACACACACACACACGTTGTGTTTTCATGTTTTATGGGGACTTTCCATAGACATAATGGTTTTTATACTGTACAAACTTTATATTCTATCCCCTAAACCTAACCCTACCCCTAAACCTAACCCTCACAGAAAACTTTCTGCATTTTTACATTTTCAAAAAACATAATTTAGTATGATTTATAAGCTGTTTTCCTCATGGGGACCGACAAAATGTCCCCACAAGGTCAAAAATTTCGGGTTTTACTATCCTTATGGGGACATTTGGTCCCCACAAAGTGATAAATACATGCTCACACACACACACACACACACACACACACACACACACACACACACACACACACGTAGTGTTTACCTGTTTTATGGGGACTTTCCATAGACATAATGGTTTTTATACTGTACAAACTTTATAGTCTATCCCCTAAACCTAACCCTACCCCTAAACCTAACCCTCACAGAAAACTTTCTGCATTTTTACATTTTCCAAAAACATAATTTAGTATGATTTATAAGCTGTTTTCCTCATGGGGACCGACAAAATGTCCCCACAAGGTCAAAATTTTCGGGTTTTACTATCCTTATGGGGACATTTGGTCCCCACAAAGTGATAAATCCACGCTCTCACACACACACACACACACACACACACACACACACACACACACACACACACACACACACACACACACACACACACATACTCATGGCTATTTTTAGCCTTCGTGTGGTGTGCAATATTTGAGCACTACTCACGAACAACTGCTACTCACGAACAAGATGCTCAATAGTTCGGTTCACTTATATGCATTTAGAACGGCACCGGATGAGCATTTTTCCAGAGTTTGAATAAGAAGCGAATTAAACTGCTCTGAACTTGCCTACAAATAGACACAGTTACAGGACTTCCTGAAGAGTTCAGAATGTCAAAATAAAAGCGTGAGTGTTTAAAAGTTAAAGGTAAAAGTGCATGATTGAGATCTATTACTATATATTACTATTACTGTTAATTTTGCTGCTACATTATCCAGTATACTAGTTAATAACAAAGTTTTTCTTAATAAGCTATACATTTATATTGAAATTATGTGTAGTTAGAGGTTTGTGTTTCTTTACATATAAAGAGTACTCCCAATTAGTTCCACATAATAATCTAAAGATATTCTAAACTGATTATGCAAAAAATACTGAGATTTCCAATATTGGTGCATCCCTAAATGAGAGCAATATTGGTAATATTTAAGAGTTAACAAATATGTCACATCAACTCAGCGCTGGCAGAGGAGAATTGGAATTCTTTCCAGTATTCCCCGGAGTTAATCATAATTCCTTTCTTGAGCTAAATTCCATAAATTAGGGATGCTCTGATCGATCGGCCACCATTATTCATTTTCTATGACTAGATCGGTGATCGGTAATTTTACCGATCACATAAACCGATTACTTGTGTCGCAAAAGACGTGTGAACTCTTTTGAGACATCAGCTGTGAAACGGTCCTTATTATCGTTCATGGCGGCAATGTCAAATTTTCTGGTATGGGGCCTGAGGAGTTGGTCTCCAAGTTCAACTTGTCATGTTCTGGCATCTTAAACACTGTGGCTCCGTTAAAACTTAGGAAGAAAAAAGTCAAGGCTCCGCCCTGGTTGAAGAGCAATACCCGTGCTCTTAGGCAGGAGTGCAGGAAGACTGAGCGAAAGTGGCTTAAAGATAAATTACAAGTGTCCTATAAAATTTTGAGAGACTGTTTGATTAAATTTCAAAGAGCAGTTAAATTAGCCAGATCAAGCTATTTTTCTAATATCATTTCAAAGAACTGTCATAATTCTAAAGTTAGTTTTTCTACCATTACATATTTTCTTCATCCAGCCGCCCTTACTCCCATCTCCCCTTCGGTGGACACATGTGAGCAGTTTTTAAAATGATTTACTGTTAAAATTGCTGGTATACGCTCACGGATATTACCTGCTTGTAATGATCCTGTTACCTATACAGTTCCACAAAATATGTTGACCTGTTTTGTTCCTGTGTCCCTGTCTCAACTCAATTGCACATATGAAGCCTACTGGTTCTATGTGTGATGCTATTCCATCCACTTTGTTTAAGGAGGTGGTGGACTCAATTGGTCCAAGTGTGTTATCGATTGTCAACAGTAGCCTGACCACTGATATTGTTCCCAGCTGCTTCCAGCATGCTGTTATTCAGCCTCTTCTTAAGAAATCAAACCTTGATTCATCTGATATAAACAGCTTTGGACCTATATCAAAATGATCCTTTATGTCAAACATATTAGAGAAGACTGTGCTTGTACAATTAAATTATTTTTTAGCTATCAATAATTTGCTCGATACATTTCAGTCAGGTTTCAGAGCTAGTCATAGTACAGAGTCAGCTCTGTTGAGAGTTTTAAATGATATTTTATTAGGTGTGGATTCTGGTAGTCCTGTTGGTCTTCTGCTTCTGGATCTCAGTGCCGCTTTTGATACGGTCGATCATGACATTCTTATCAAATGCCTAAGAGACCAGGTTGGTCTTCAAGGGTTAGCCTTGGATTGGGTCTCTTCAAATCTGAAGGGTAGAAAAATGTCAGTCAGTTTAGAGAACTGTTCTTCATCAGTTGTTCCTTTGACATGTGGGGTCCCTCAGGGCTCCATTTTGTGACCTGTTTTATTCTCCCTCTACATGCTTCCGTTAGGAAAGATCTTTGATAAGCATGGCATACACTACCATCTGTATGCTGATGACTCTCAACTTTACTTTCCTATTAAACATGGGAAGCACCCCTGAGTCTCTGCATAATTGCATGGCTGATGTGTAGTGTTGGCTGCAAACAACTTTCTTCAATTAAATGAGGATAAGTCAGAGTTTATTGTTTTGGTCAAAGGGGATGTGAGGTAAATTTAGATAGCAATTTGTCACTGCTTCCAGGTAAAAAACTTCCCTATGTAAAAAACATGGGTGTTATTTTTGACTCTGAGCTATAGTTTGATTGATAAATAAATGCTGTTGTTAAAAATTTGTTTTTTCCATCTTAGATCTATAGCAAAGTTGAAGTCCATCCTTTCTTTTGATGATTTGGAGAAGGTTGTGCATGCCTTTGTGTCTTTTCGATTGGACTATTGTATTGCTTTGTATCTGGGTGTGAGTCAGGCCTCTCTCTCTTGCCTGCAGCTGGTCCAGAATTCAGCTGCTAGGCTTTAAACTGGAACAAGGAAACGAGAGCATATTACCCCAATATTGATTTCACTACATTGGTTACCGATCCAATACAGAATCAAGTACAAAGTGTTGCTGTATGTATTTAAGGCTCTTCATGTTCTTGCACCAGAGTACATCTCTGCTTTAATAAGTTTGCATCAACCTTCAAGGTCTCTCCGCTCTGGTGATCAGCTGTGTCTGTCAGTTCCTCGATCTCGCCTAAAAACTCAAGGTGATAGAGCTTTTGCAGTGGCAGCCCCTAGACTTTGGAATGAGCTTCCATTGGTCATAAAATCATCTCCGTCTCTATTCTCTTTCCAGGGGGCCTTAAAAACGTATTTATTTTCCCTAGCTTTTAATTAATTGCGTTATAAATTGTACTAGGTCAATTTTATCTTATCCTGTTTTTATTGGTTTTAAATGCTTGTTGCATTCTTAAGCTGTATTTATGTGATTTTATTTATTTTTTGTAACTCCATGTACAGCACTTTGGTACCTAGTGTGGTTTTTAAAAGTGCTCTATAAATAAAATTGAGTTGAGTTGAGTTGAGTTGAGTTGATGTGAGACCGGCTCGCCCCACGACCAGTCTGATGTCTCCTTCTGACCCCTTGAGCTGGATGATGACGTCGCCCACTGCATCGGAGAGCATCGCGGTGTCTGACACGGAGGACTCGACTGGGCTATCACCTTCGGGTCTGCCCGCCCAGTCTGAGGCAGAGGCGCAGATGGCCGATATGCTTGTCCGGGCCGCCATGAGCGTGGGACTGGACTGGAACCCTCCATCCTCCCCTCAGCCCTCATGGCTAGACGATTGGTTCCTCGGGTCAGGGCCACCCTCGTGGTCCAGGAACGACATCTGTGGCTGAACCTGGTCGAGATGCGGGACACCGACAAAGCCTGCTTCCTCAACGCCCCATCCCCCAGTTCGGCCTATTTGGCAACACCGTCGAGGACTTTGCCCAGCAGTTTTCATTGGTGAAGAAGCAGACGGAGGCCATTTAGCACATCATGCCTCGGTGCCATTCCAATTCAAGCCGAGCCCCGTCTGCTCACCAAGGGCCGTCCCTGTGCAGCTGCAAGACAACAAGCAGCTCCGCCTCAACCTGGGCCCAGCTCTCAGCCCCCGCATATAGCGACCCACAGGAAGCGGACGCCCGCCTGTCTTTCAAACCTCTTTGAGGACCCGGAGCTGGTAGACAGACCACTCCATTCCCTGGTGGAGGGCCAGCGGAAAATCCTTGGTTTCCTTTTTTCCTATACTGCACCCACATTGGGCTGCGGTACCCACATTGTCAATAAAAGAGTGATTTCCTCATTCCAAACACTTACAGTCATGACACCTTGGACGCGGACCCTTCACCTCCACGCCTGCGACTGTATCATGTACAGACCCCCGGCCGGCTGGTTCTGATGAGTCCAGAGGACATCTTCACAGGACCTCCTCCTCAGTCACCAACCCACCCCCTGACGGGCAAGGTAAGTGCTTTGAGTCTTTCCTCAGCACAGATGCCTCTAGTTGCAACCTTGCCTCCTGACGCAATACTATCTGCTCACCCCCCGCAGTGAAGCCCCACCAGGTACTTCAAATGCAATTGTCCCCTTAGTGTCCCTCACGTGGAGCTTGGACGCGTGTCTTTCGCTCTCCAACACGTCGCACTGGCTGGCCAGGACCATCTGACTCGGCTACGTGATTCAGTTCGCCAGCTGATTAGACATATCCATTAATTCTTTCTAAGATTCCCTGGAGTTAATCATTCACTGACGAGCTGGAGCTGCACGTGCATTTTATATATTTACAAATTAAACAGCCTTTTGTGATTCACAGAGCTATTGTTCGTCTTCAAGTGGCTTTGAATAAAATGCAGAAGTCATATGAACTACTTTGTGTTTTTATGGTTCTTTTATTAATTGTTTTAGCTTGACAGTAACGGACATGACTAACACACAGTATCGAATATGGATCGGGCTCGTCGGACCGATACCCGATCCGTCTAAAAGCTTCAATATCGGAGCTGATACTGATCCAGGTATCGGATTGGTGCATCCCTACTCTCATGGCCATTGAAAATAGCATTACAAATATGTTGAAATATAGTTTGAGCCTAAGTGTTTTCTTTTTTTTAGCTTAAGAGAAGGGTTTCTACAGCCCTTACTTCATTGTGAGTTGCGGGCAATCTTGGACCTGTGAATTCTCAACTGGGCCTTAAACAAACTCCTGTTCAAGATGCTCACACAGAGACATGTTCTAACATGCATTCAGCATCAAGATTGGTTCGCAGCGGTAGACCTGAATGACATGTACTTCCACGTCTCGATCTTGCCGTGACACAGACCCTTCCTACGATTCACATTCGAAGGCCGGGCGTATCAGTACAATGTCCTCCCCTTCGGCTTGTCCCTGTCCCCTCATGTATTCACGAAGGTCGCAGAGGCAGCCCTTGCCCCGCTAAGGGAAGTGGGCGTCCACATACTCAATTACCTCGACGACTGGCTGATTCTAGCTTAATCTCGAGAATTACTGTGTGCCCACAGGTACCAAGTGCTCAGGCACCTCAGCCATTAGGGCTTTGGGTCAACTGGGAAAAGAGCAAGCTGTCCCAGGTTCAGAGCATCTCTTTTCTCGGCATGGAGTTAGATTCAGTCTCAATGACAGCGCGCCTCACAAACGAGCGCATGCAGTCGGTGCTGAATTGCCTCACCTCTTTCAAACTAGGCACCGTGGTCCCTCTAAAGCACTTCCAGAGGCTCCTGGGGCATATGGAATCCTCAGCAGCGGTCACGCTGCTCAGGTTGATACATATGTGAACGCTTCAGCAGGTGTCCAGATGCGTTGTGGTCACCACAGACGCCTCCAAACTGCAACAGGCACACAGCTGCCGGCTCCTGGACAGGACCACGGCTACATTGGCACATCAACTTCCTAGAGTTGCTGGCTGTATTTCCCCGCTGATTCGGGGCAAGCACGTCTTGATCCGTTCAGACAGCACAGCTGCAGTAGCATACATAAATTGCCAAGGCAGCGTGCGCTCTCGTCAAATGTCACAACTCGCTCACCATCTCCTGCGGGCCACACATATCCCAGGCAGCCACAACATGACAGCGGACGCCTACCACCAGCTGTCATAGACACGATCACCCAAGCCAGAGCTCCCTCCCTTTACCCCTAAAGTGGCGTCTGTTCGCAAATTGGTGTTCTTTCCGATCTGAAGACCCCAGAGGTGCACAGTTTGGTCAGTGCTCTCATTTCTGCAGGAGAGGCTGGAGGGGCAGCTGTCTCCCTCCACCTTGAAGGTGTATGTAGCCACTATATCGGCTCACCGCGATGCAGTGAACGGTAAGTCCTTAGGGAAGCACAACCTGATCATCAGGTTCCTTAGATGTGCCCGGATGTTGAATCCTCCCAGGCCATGCCTGTTCCCCTCATGGGATATCTCCGTGGTCCTTGCGGGCCTTCGGAGAGCCCCCTTCGAGCTACTAGGTTCAGTTGAGCTAAAAGCCCTCTCCCTCAAGACGGCCCTCCTGATTGCTCTCGCTTCCATCAAGATGGTTGGGGACCTGCAAGCATTTTTTGTCAGCGACACTTGCCTGGATTTCAGTCGGGCAGATGCTCATGTCATCCTAAGACCTCGACCGGGCTATGTGCCCAAGGTTCCTAAGACCCCTTTCAGGGACCAGGTAGTAAACCTGCAAGCGCTGCCCTGGGAGGAGACAGACCCAGCCTTATCGTTGCTGTGTCTGGTGTGTGCTTTGCTCACCTATTTGACCCCACATCGAGCTTTAGACATTCCGAGCAGCTCTTTGTTTGCTTTGGCAGACAGCGGATAGGGAACGCTGACTCCAAACAGAGGCTTCCCCACTGGGTCATTGACGCCATTGCATTGGCCTATCAGACCCAGGCCATACCCACCCCCTTGCGGGTTCGAGCACACTCTACGAGGAGTTTGGCATCCTCGTGGGCACTGGCCAACAGCACCTCCATTGCAGACATCTGCAGAGCGGCGGGCCGGGCAACACCCAATACCTTTGCGAGATTCTGAAATCTCCAGGTTGATTTGGTCTCATCCTGTGTTTTGTCAGGTCCGAGCATGCAGAACTCGGTAGTACGGAACAGCTGACCGGTGTACCACTTGCGCATAGCGTGCGCTCTTACTCCCAGGCAAGCCCACAAAATTTGTGCTCCCTGGATGTCCTTCCTCCCTAGCCCTCTGGCTCATGAATTTCCTGACCAGACCCGCTATGGGTACTAATTACTCTGTACTGGAATAGGTGCTCCTGGCGCGGCCTGCTCCCATGCTTGTCACTTCGCATGTTCCCCCCTCAGGGATGCTGGGAACCTAAAATGTATATGACGACTTATGGGGCGCTGGGGAAGTTTACATGCAGCCTGATGCGATCTGCTCCTTTGGCATGCAACAGCTTGCTTGCACCTGTATCAACAGTTGACGCAACACGGTTCCGTGTTGTGGCGTTATTGGATAGGGATCCCTAGTGTCACTACATCGACACAACATCGAGTGAGTGACAGAAGAGGTACATCTAGGTTACTGTTGTAACCCCATTCCCTGATGGAGGGAACGAGACGTTGTGTCCCACTTGACACAGCACCGTATCAACCGCTGTAACGGCCCAACCTTATTTTCGGCTCCTCAGTGCAAAACCTGACTGAACAGATGCACGATTCCCTCCTTTTATACCCATATGTGCAGGGGAGGGACATGCAAATTCTGTTCGCCAATTCTCATTGGCATTTCCTCAAAGTTCATAGGCAACCGAGGATCTCAAGAGAGACCCCTAGTGTCACTACATTGACACAACGTCTCGTTCCCTCCATCAGGGAATGGGGGTTACGACAGTAACCTAGACGTTAGCCTTTACTTGTTTTAAAGTCTTCATCCATCCATCCATCCATCCATCCATCCATCCATCGTCAACCGCTTAAGAATGAGGAATATGTGTCAAGAATGAGGACCGAAATGCAGGAATGTGTGAAAATAAATTAAAAAAATATTTTATTAAAAAATGCAGGAATGTGTGAAAATAAATTAAAAAAATATTTTATTAAAACAACTGAAAACAGAACAGGGAACATAAAACTCTCATGGGGAGAGAAAACAAATCAAAACAAACTATAAAAAGATAATAACTATGACCAACTGGGAACAGTAACAAGACAGGAACAGACTGACTAGTAACAAAACTCACAAAATTGTCTGACAAATACAAGAGGGATGAAGGCACAATATGTATGAAAGGCACATGAGGAACAGGTAAAACATTTACATAAGGACTAAACGAGTGAGAGTGACAAGGGTAATGTGGAGGCAGGGACAGGGAAGGCTAACAGAAACGTAGACACAGCCAATTACACATACACACAACAAACAGAAAACAGACAGAGACTGAGGGGCAGACAGAACAAGATCATGAAACTTTTTTTTGACAGCAAAAACTAGTCAAAGTGATATTACTGGGAAAAGGATAAGTTCATTAATAGTGACAGCATGCAAAAAGATTACATATAGCCAGTTATGACAGAGATCCTGATAAAAGGTGAAATGATCGGTATCGAGATCAGTATTGGTCGATCAGGTGACAAGAAGATCGATGATCGGTATCGTCTGCAAAAATCATGATCTGAGCATCCCTACCTTACATTATTACATATAAGAGTGAGTAACGCGGACATTAGTCCCAGCGTCGCTAAACCCCTTACATATTTTAAATGCTAGACACACTGGCAAGTCCAGCCTGAGGTCTTACATTTAATGTTGGAGAATATTTTGAATCAGGTTTCTAAACTGATCCTTGTCACAATCTTACATATATTGGATTGAATGCTAGGCAGATTTCCTACATACTGTACGTATAATGTTGGAGAATGCAAGGCAGTTTTCCTAGTGTAGGTACTCACCACTGCTGACCGGGTGCATCCCACAAGCCTTTGCCGTTTCAGAGATGCTCTAACCCAGTCGCCTGGCCATAACAATTTGACCCTTGTCACGTGTTGACTACAAGAACTGATATATATATTATTAAACATAACTGTAATAACTATGGTCTTTTTGGCAGAAACTGTGGTTGCCATGGCACATATTTTTAGGGGTTACAAATATGATACATTTTCTTTATTTCTACAATTTGAATGTGTGCATGTTTGTGATCATGTGCAAATGTTTAATTTAAGTTAATTTGAGTCTGAAAAAGCAATAATTATTTCTGAAATAGTCTATCACAGTTGTTTTAGTCATTAAAAAATAAACTAATAGATATAAAAGATTCAGGATATTGAATGGATGGTGGGTACAAGGTAAACACAAAATGTCATATTTGGGTCCTGGGCTGTGAAAGTTTATGAACCTCTGGTTTAAGGTTAGGCTTAGGGCTGGGGTTGAGGTTTAAATAACTTATATTTTTCTCAGATTTTAGGGGCAGTTAATGTTTAGGGATGAGGTTAGAACTACAGTTACTCCCACTGTGATATAAGATGTTAGTCATACAACCCACCAGAGTAAGAAATTCGGCTTGGGGCAAAAATGTCACAGACAGTGACAGAATTGTGACAAATATTTAAAATGCAGCAGAAGTTTTATTTTTATCTGTTTATTTATTTCAATATTCTGTTCTAGGCCTATGTAGTTTGTGTGTTTTTACATAAATGGACAACACGTTGTATGTTTTTATATGGTTAGATAACAAAAGCCCTCTAAAAGTTGGAAAATCAGAAAGTGAAAATCAATTCCTGTAACCCGCACAAGAAGAGACAGTCACAATGTAAGTCAAAAACTGCGTTTTATTGCAGGCAGGCAAAAGTACAGAAAAAGGGCAAATCCAGTGAAGAGTAGTCAAAGGGAGTGTGAGGTCGAAAGCCGGGGAATCAAGAGGAAAATGACGAGACTAGTGGGAGCAAAAGACAGGGGAACAAGGGGAGCTGGCAAGCTAAGAGGTGAACGAGAGGAGGTCAAAACTAGACGAGACTAGCGGGGGCAAAGACACGGAAACTAAATACAATAACCAACCAACCGTGAGATCGAAAGGGTAGTGATATATATAGGGGCGAGTGCAGGTGTAAACCATGACAGGTGATGAGACGAGTGCAGGTGAAACTAACGTGCAGGAGTGCAGATGACGCGAGTGCAGGTGGTCATAATGTTCTGGGGGATTGGAAACGCGTGAGAAACTTCGAGGAAGGGAGATTGCCCTACTGAGCATGTGAGCGAGTAGGAGCAAAGTGGGCGTGAGGGCTCGAGCGAGCAAAAAGAGCGTGAAAAGCTCGAGGGGGCGGAGCGAGGGAGTGAGGTCGAGGGAGTTTGCGTGTGTGTGCTAGACGATGCGGGGAGAAGCAGAGGAGCGGGGTTCGTGACAGTACTCCCCCCTCTAAAACGGACGGCTCCTGACGGCCGCGCTCGGTTGCGAGGAAGTGGGGAGGAGGAGCCCTGAGAGACTCGAGAGGCGAAGCTGTGAGAGGCTTGAGCCATGAAAGACTCGAGGGACGGAGCCCTGAGAGGCTCGAGGGGAGGAGGAGCCCTGAGAGGCTCGAGGGGAGGAGGAGCCCTGAAAGACTCGAGAGGAGAAGCCCTGAGAGGCTCGAGAGGAGGAGCCCTGGGAGGCTTGGGAGGAGGAGCCTTGGGAGGCTCGTGAGGCGAAGCCCTGGGAGGCTCGAGAGGAGGAGCCCTGGAAGGCTTGGGAGGAGGAGCCTTGAAAGACTCGGGAGGAGAAGCCCTGAGAGGCTTGAGAGGCGGAGCTCTGGGAGGCTCGAGGGGTAGAGCTGTGGGAGGCTCGAGAGACTTGAAAGGCAGAACCCTGGGGGGCTTGGGAGGTAGAGCTCTGGGAGGCTCGAGAGGAAGAGCCCTGGGAGGCTTGAGAGGCGGAGGCCGCGAGGGCTGGCAGAGCCGTGAAAGACTCTGAGAGCGGAGCAGAACCCGGCAGAGCCGTGGAAGACTCTGGGGGCGGAGCAGAACCCGGCAGAGCCGTGGAAGACTCTGGGGGCGGAGCAGAACCCGGCAGAGCCGTGGAAGTCTCTGGGGGCGGAGCAGAACCTGGCAGAGCCGTGGAAGACTCTGGGGGCGGAGCAGAACCCGGCAGAGCCGTGGAAGACTCTGGGGGCGGAGCAGAACCCGGCAGAGCCGTGGAAGACTCTGGGGGCGGAGCAGAACCCGGCAGAGCCGTGGAAGACTCTGGGGTGGAGCAGAACCCGGCTGAGCCGTGGAAGACTCTGGGGGCGGAGCAGAACCCGGCAGAGCCGTGGAAGACTCTGGGGGCGGAACAGAGGTCGGTAGAGCTGTGGAAGACTCTGAGGGAACCTCTGTGGTCTTGAGCACAAGACGAGACTGGGGAGAAGGGGCCCTCTTCCTTCTCTTACGTCTTCGGCCAACAGGGGACGTGGCCATGGGGACAGTCGAGGCTACAGGCGCTGGCTCTGGGGCGGTCGAGGCTACAGGCGCTGGCTCGCTGACCGTGGCGGACATGGACGCTGGCTCGTTGGCCGTGGCGGGCATGGGCGCTGGCTCGTTGGCCGTGGTGGGCATGGGCGCTGGTTCGTTGGCTGTGGCGGGCATGGGCGCTGACTCGTTGGCCGTGGCGGGCATGGCCGTTGACTCGCTGGCCGTGCCAGGCTACGAGACTGGGGCCGTGACAGGCTTCGGGACTGGGGCCGTGACAGGCTTCGGGACTGGGGCCGTGTCAGGCTTCGGGACTGGGGCCGTGTAAAGCTTAAGGACTGGGGGCGTGACAGGCTTCGGGACTGGGGCCGTGACAGGCCTCGGGGCTGGGGCCGTGTAAGGCTTCGGGGCTGGGGCCGTGTAAGGCTTCGGGGCTAGGGCCGTGTAAGGCTTCGGGCTAGGGCCGTGTCAGGCTTCGGGACTAGGGCCGTGACAGGCTTTGGGACTGGGGCCGTGACAGGCTTCGGGACTGGGGCTGTGACAGGCTTCGGGACTGGGGCCGTGACAGGCCTCGGGGCTAGGGCCTTGTAAGGCTTTGGGGCTAGGGCCGTGTCAGGCTTCGGGGCTAGGGCCGTGTCAGGCTTCGGGGCTGGGGCCATGGTAGGCTTCAACACGGGGGCTGTGGTAGGCTTCAAGATGGGGGCCGTGGTATGGAACGCTGGTTCAGTTTCTGCCTCCCCCACAGTAAACGAGGAACCAGCGTACAGTAGGGCGAGGTCAATAAACTGAGCCAGGTTGAGAGAGCAGCGACCACCAGGCATGAATGATGAGGCTGGCTCATTCAGTCCAAATTGAAAAATGTCTTTCAGAGCCACCTCATCAAAATTCACCTGGTTGGCCAGGGCACAAAAATCAACCACATAAGCCTCCAAGGGTTGACTCCCCTGACTGAAAACCAAGAGTTGGGCCGCTGGGTCCATAATGTTAAGGGCACGGTTAAAAGTTCTACAGCCGCTGCCCTGCATAAACAACCCTTGGCAAGCGCCCGAAGAGCCATCAAACCTCTCAGGGGGTTGAAGGCTTGCGGCGCTCAGAAATGCACTGAAGGCATAAACGAGCTCAGGGGCAGACACAGGTGAAACAGGGTGACATAAATCAGACAATGGACATACCTGCTGCCCCTGGGCCGCGAGCGCTTGGTCCTGCCTCCAAACTGTAGCTCCTCGCGCTGAATGTGGCGTGCACCTCCGCTCTAGTGAGCTGCGCAAATCCTCAGCGCGGGGCATTGTGACTGTCTTCGGTAACGGTTGGTAATTTTGTAACCCGCACAAGAAGAGACAGTCACAATGTAAGTCAAAAACTGCGTTTTATTGCAGGCAGGCAAAAGTACAGAAAAAGGGCAAATCCAGTGAAGAGTAGTCAAAGGGAGTGTGAGGTCGAAAGCCGGGGAATCAAGAGGAAAATGACGAGACTAGTGGGAGCAAAAGACAGGGGAACAAGGGGAGCTGGCAAGCTAAGAGGTGAACGAGAGGAGGTCAAAACTAGATGAGACTAGCGGGGGGCAAAGACACGGGAAACTAAATACAATAACCAACCACCGTGAGACGAAAGGGTAGTGATATATATAGGGGCGAGTGCAGGTGTAAACCATGACAGGTGATGAGACGAGTGCAGGTGAAACTAATGTGCAGGAGTGCAGATGACGCGAGTGCAGGTGGTCATAATGTTCTGGGGGATTGGAAACGCGTGAGAAACTCGAGGAAGGGAGATTGCCTACGAGCATGTGAGCGAGTAGGAGCAAAGTGGGCGTGAGGGCTCGAGCGAGCAAAAAGAGCGTGAAAAGCTCGAGGGGGCGGAGCGAGGGAGTGAGGTCGAGGGAGTTTGCGTGTGTGTGCTAGACGATGCGGGGAGAAGCAGAGGAGCGGGGTTCGTGACAATTCCAAAGGGCAAATATTGGCCTTTAATAATAATAATAAGATAATTTCTGCCACTGCCATGCACCCCCAGTTAGGAGAACTATATTTGTTTGGCAGGTAATTTGTTTCAGGACTAACAAAAGATGTTGATCCAGGAACACGTTTGACTTGGCAAAATCACCCTGTGAAATAATAGCAACTTAAACAGTTATCGAAATGTAACATGTATATTTGCAGATTAACATACAGTATAGGCACATGCAGCCAATGACCTGCAGGTATATTGTGCAATGTTGTGTGCTACCCAAACCATTGTTCTGTGTCAAGTCCCAGTGTAGTTGCTTGTAGTTGTGATTAAAAAAGTTGATTCTCCATTAGAGGTGTGAACAAGATCCCAGCCTTGAGTCTCTCAGCCTTAAATCTGTCATTTAGGAATGCTTAGTCATGTTTTGAATCACTGAAGCGACTTTTTTAAATTCCTATCTGAAATTAATTTATAATTAATCAGATACAGGGGTGTTTAGCATTTCCAAATTAGGGACTGTGAGTGTTTTGGTATTGTAGGGAAGGGAAATTAGCTGTTAAATCAGCCTAAAGTTTTCTGTGCTTGTCCACAGTTGTAGAGTTAATTTACACAGAGTCTATGTTCTGTTATTTCTGTCCCCCACACATGAGTAAGAGTTTAAGAATAGATTCAGATTAGGTTGGTAGCAATGTATAATGTTATCAGTAATACGCATGTTTCCACATCTACTATATCTTTCATGAGACACATTTCTCAGTCTTTCTTAATGAGACCCTCACATTGCCACAACAAAGAACCTTAATTAAAGTCCAGATGTTACAGTGGAATGAAATGGAGAACATTCCAGATAGTTCCCTTATTTGTTATTTGGCTGTTTTGTATTGTTTTCTGGCTATCCTTGATTTTTTTGTATTTAGTTTCTCCCATTTTCTCCCAAATTTGGAATGCCCATTACCCAATGCGCTCTAGGTCCTTTTTGGTGGTGTATTGACTCTCCTCAATCTGGGTGGCGGAGGATGCTTACACTTGGCCACACATATGTGTTGCCGCTGAACTGTAAAAATCGAATCTATTGTTCTTGCATGTGCAAATTTAAAAGTTTATATATATATATATATATATTTATATATATATATATATATATATATATATATAATGATGCTAATGCAAATTATTTCTGCTGAACATTTGAGAGTTTTTTGCTGATCATTCTCTTTGTCCCAAATGGCAATTAGTGTTATAGGTTTCTCCATTCATATCACATGGTATTAATTCCCTGCCACAGACTCTAGAAGTATGTGGCAGGGAATTAATACCATCACGGACTACAAACGGAATAAAGACTCCGCTGTGAACACCGCTGCATCTCTCCCGGACGAACTTAATACATTTTATGCTCGTTTCGAGGACAACACCACCGCCCTCGCGGAGAGAGCATTCGCGACTGACGCTACAGAGGTTGGTTCACTCTCCGTCTCTGTTGTGGCTGTAACCCGATCCTTCCGACGGGTGAACATCCGTAAAGCCGCGGGTCCAGACGGCATTCCGGGCCGCGTCATCAGAGCGTGCGCGAATCAACTGGCTGGTGTTTTTACGGACATTTTCAATCTGTTCCTCTCCCTATCTGTAGTCCCCACATGCTTCAAAACATCAACCATTGTGCCTGTACCGAAGCAAGCTACAATCACTTGCTTAAATGACTGGCGTCCTGTTGCTCTGACTCCCATCATCAGCAAATGCTTTGAGAGGTTAATCAGAGATTACATCTGCTCTGTTCTGCCCCCCTCTTTGGACCCATTGCAGTTTGCCTACCGCAACAACCGCTCCACTGATGATGCCATTGCATCTACACTACACACTGCTCTCTCCCATCTGGAAAAAAGGAACACATATGTGAGAATGCTGTTTGTAGACTACAGCTCAGCATTCAACACCATAGTGCCCTCCAAGCTTGATATGAAACTCCGGGCTCTGGGCTTAAACGGCTCGCTGTGCAGCTGGATCCTGGATTTCCTGTCAGGCAGACGTCAGGTGGTTACAATGGGCAGCAACACCTCCTCATCACTGACCCTCAACACTGGAGCCCCACAGGGCTGTGTTCTCAGCCCACTCCTGTATTCACTGTACACACATGACTGTGTGGCAACACATAGCTCCAATGCCATCATTAAGTTTGCTGACGATACGACGGTGGTAGGTCTGATCACTGACAATGATGAAAGAGCCTTCAGAGAGGAGGTGCACTGAAGAACTCACATGGTCCGTCCACACTGAGGCCGTTGTGAAGAAGGATCACCAGCGCCTCTTCTTCCTGAGACGTCTGAGGAAGTTTGGAATGAACCAACACATCCTCACACGGTTCTACACCAGCACTGTAGAGAGCATCCTGACTGGCTGCATCACTGCCTGGTACGGCAATAGCACCGCCCACAATGGCAAAGCCTTGCAAAGGGTGGTGCGAACTGCCAGAAACATCATCGGAGGTGAGCTTCCCTCCCTCCAGGACATATACACTAGGCGGTGTGTGAAAAAAGCTCAGAGGATCATCAGAGACTCCAGCCACCCGAGTCATGGGCTGTTCTCACTGCTACCATCAGACAGGCGGTATCGCAGCATCAGTACCCGCACCAGCCGACTACATGACAGCTTCTTTCCCCAAGCAGTCAGACTGTTGAACACTTGATCTATCACGATCAATAATTAGCACTGCACTTTATTCATCTATAATTTCACACTGGACTGTCAACATATTCTCCTCAATATACTACTTCATATATATATATATATATATATATTTCATATACTCCTTATTGTATTGTATATTGTGTATTCTATATTGTGTGTATTGTTTACTGTACATTGTATATAATTATTGTGTTGTGTAAGTATGTGTACATTTGATATGTAAATTGTTTTGTGTATGTATGTTGCTTATTGTAATTAGTATATGTCTCATCACTGTCATGACTGCTCTGTTGCTCGGAACTGCACACAAGAATTTCACCTACTGTTGCACTTGTGTACATGGTAGTGTGACAATAAAGTGATTTGATTTGATTTGATTTGATCTATAATTGCTTACTCACATGTGGATTGTGGGTTTCAAACTTCAGTATGCTGATGTAATTCAGTAAAGGATGAGGAAAGTTAAAATATGTGTTCTGAACAACCAAATATATTTACAAGTCATGTCTTGAAGTAATTTGAGTGATCAGATTGCTTTTAAATACATCTGGGAGAGATATCTATCCAATTAGTTAAAACAATGAAGCATGAAGTGTGAATATAATTGTAACACTATTTGTAAGCTTATTTGCTACAAGAATTCTTCTGGATATTTCCGCACACAATGCAATTGTGAGTGTTAATGCACTACACCAGGATTACAGAGAGTAAGGGAGTTACAAAAAGTTATTGGAATGGAAGAGAGATACTTTTTGAAAAAGCATAAAGGAATGTGTATTATTTCTCGGGGAGCATCACGATGAACCTCCAGGACATTTTTATATGCATTTATATGTCTATAATTAATGGCATTCCTTAGGCTATAATGCAACCCATGCTGTAAATCTGTAGAAAATGTACTACATTGTCACAATAAATTACAAGGAATATGCTACTAAGAAGATAACCAATGCAAAGAGGGACCAACTTTAGGTTGTTTGTAATGGACTATGTCAGTAGTTACCAAAGTTTAAGAGCATACACCCCCATATATTGTTCTCAAGAAATTCTCTAGAAAGCAATTCTTAAGCACCCATGTTACCCTATCTCACCTAAACATGATAATAGCCAGAAACATTGTTGTATATTTTTATTTATTTTATACCCAAATGAAGCTTTTCATGCAAAAAAATATACTTCAAATGCAAATAAATAAATAAATTTTAATTTTGAGTATCAGAAAATATTTTGACATACATTCACTGAGAACTTAGAACAAAGTAGGAACACTATGGTCCTAATAAAGTGCTCAAGGTGGTCTTCTGCCTTTGTAGCCCATCCACCTCAAGGTTTGACATGTTGTGCATTCTGAGATTCTTTTCTGCTCACTACAATTGTACAGAGTGGTTATTTGAGTTACCGTAGCCTTTCTGTCAACTCGAACCAGTCTGGTCATTCTGTGCTGACCTCTCTCATCAACAAGGCATTTCCGTCCACAGAACTGCCACTCACTGGATGTTTTTTTTGGCACAATTCTTAGTCAGAAATCTCAAAAGATCAGCAGTTACATAAATACTCAAACCAGCCCGTCTGACACCAACAATCATGCCACGGTCAAAATCACTGAGTTCACATTTTTTTCCCATTCTGATGGTTGATGTGAACATTAACTGAAGCTTCTGGCCTATATCTGCATGAGTTTATGCATTGCATTGCTGCCACATGACTGGCTGATTAGATAATAGCATGAGTAAGTAGGTGTACAGGTGTTCCTAATAAAGTGCACAGTGAGTTTATTTCAGCTATAAATTAGAATCATTATTGCTTGGTACCTTGTCTGAAGATTTGCCTGCATTTTTGCATGTTACTGGAGTCTAGGCTGCTGTTGGTACTGGTAACTGTTTGTTCATGCCGATGATGAAAATAGACGCAGGGATTTGATGACAGAAGTATTTGTTGTGAGATGGTTGAGACAATAATTTAATGGTATCAGTAATGCTTGTAATGTAAAATGTGACATTTAGTAGACAATGTCAAACAAAATTTTCTCCATTATAAATATTTAACACTATATTATGTACTTTGCACTACAGTTTGGGAATGGCTGGATTTTGTAATGTCTGCTACCTTTTCGCTTATACTGTATGGCAGGAGTGGTTCTAGGGTATTTGGAAATTTGAGGCTTAGCCCAGATCTCTGTGGATACAAATGGGGCCATTATTTGATGAAATATCTAAATATAATACACTTTATAATAAAAGTTTAAATGTTACACCAGTGGAGTGTCAATTATATAGTGAATCTTTAAATATTACTTAAAATAAAACTAAAGGGTCCCACCAACTTTTGTCTCTACTTCAGATTAGTGATGCACAGATCAGATTCCTGGATCGGTATCGGCTCCGATACTGAAGCATTTAGACAGATCAGATATCGGCCCGACGAGCCCGATCCAAATACGATACTGTGCGTTAGTCATGTCCATTACTGTCAATCTCACACTTACAGGAGAGTTCAGAATGTAAAAATAAAAGCATGAGGGTTTAAAAGTTAAAGGTGCGTGATTGAGATATATTACTATTATAATATATTATTGTTATCATTTGTTTACAAATTGTGTGAATGAAAAGTGAGCTGATATCGTACAACTAAATTGAACAAAAAAAGAGATCTGAATCCTTTAAAGTTCAGAAACAAGTTGAAAGATTTTGCAAAAAACATTCAAATAAAAATAACGGCTTCTTTTCTACTGATGACTTGTACTGGAATAACTGTTAATTTTGCTGCTATTTTATCCAGTATACTAGTTAATAATAAAGTGTTTCTTAATAAGCTATACATTTATATTGAAATAATGTGTAGTTAGATGTTTGTGTTTCTTTTACATATGAAAGAGTACTCACAATTAGTTCCACACATTAATGTAAAAATATTCTACTGATTATGCAAAAAAATAAACACTGGAATCGGATCGGGATTGGTATCGGCCGATACTGAGATTTCTGATATCGGATCGGAAGAGAAAAAGTGGTATCGGTGCATCCCTACTTCAGATACGCTCAAAGATTACAAGTTGCGTGGATTTAAAATGATGTACTTTAAAACGTGATTTAAAAAAGACACTATTTTGTCATTGTATATATCACTCCTTGTTTTCAGGGTTATATAGTATAGGGTTGAAACGATTAGTCAGCGTTATCGACAACATTGACAATAAAAAATTTGACGACAAAAATTTTCTTTGTCGAATAGTTGTTTGATCTCATTTAAGGTAAGATGAGTTAACGCTTGATTAAGGAGAGGAAGAAAAAACAGCTCACTGTCCAGAAGCACTCCAAACTGTCCAAACAGATTAAGGTGATGCAGATGTGCTGTCGTGACGTGGATCCGTACATGACGTTGCACTGAAGCAAAACTTGCCTGTCAGAGTGTATAAAACGGAAACCACTGGCATTATATCTTTAATGCATCCTTTATTAAAGTTCAAATACAAAGGAAGTGGGATGTATAAATAAGCACAAACTCTTAAACTGGAATTTCTCTGTGCGGTCAGAACCGCTTATGAGTTGTGTGAAAAACAGCGTGAGGTCAGTTTAAAAACTTCTCCCGGCTGATACTGTTTCGAGCAGAGGCGCTCATCCCTTGCTGCAGCTAAATTATAAGGTGATGGCTTACAATATATTGAATCATAATATATGTCACGGTGCATATCTTATCATGAAAAAGGTTGGGGATACACAGCTCTATTAAGATGAGAGAGTTTGTTTTTTGTGAATTAAAGATGGATCGAAATCAAGTTTTGTTTTCCAATATAAATATCTAAAACTCCTTACGTACATTTACTTTAGGAGCTGTACTGCAGAATATAAAATTGTTGTTGGAGAATGTTGAGTATAATATTTTATATTTAAATATAAAAAAATCCTTAAAACAAGATACATTAACCTGAGAACCAACATATTAGACTTGCTTTCATACTTTGAGTCTGGGGACAACACCTGTGCGTGTTCTAAAACTCCTTTTACACAGAAATGGACAATTAAATAAACTGAAATTATGATATCAAGTCAAGTCAAGTTGTTTTTATTGTCGTTTAAAACAACATAGGACAAACACAGGACCATGTGAGATATGTCCTAGTGTGATTATTAAACCGCAAAAGGATGCGATTATTCTCGATCTGCATGTACTGCACGCATCAAAGTGAATGTGTAACCGCTCATACGTTCAAAACACAACATTTTATCAACATTGTGTGCTGTTTATTGTAGATGAGCACCTACATACTAAATATTTATATAATTAAATCACAGCATTTTGTGCTTCAACAATCACACTGGGTCATATAAACAATGTCTTATCATGAGAAGTGTGAAACTAGTATCAAAACACAAAACCGGAAAAGCATTAAATTCTAAATAAAAGTTCAATTCAAAATGAAAGCTTGATGTGAAATTTAAGAAATTTCAACAGTGCAATATTACAGGGCAATGTGGAAACTCCGGTAATTGGTAAGCACCTTGAGTTCTGTAATCAATCAGTCTGTTGTGTCTCTCAGCTGTGATGAGCCTTAATGCTGAAGTTGTTTGTTTAAAGCCGTTTAAAGCTATTTTCTAGCTGTAATTGTGGAGTAGTAGTAATATGAGCGATCATGGAGCACAGTTCTATGTAAACAATGACTAACGAATTCACTTCACGTCACCAACTGGCTCATATTACACACAAAAACTATCTTTTGCCACCTCCTGCTGGCTAACATATGTAATGTAAAAAAAAAATGTATGTAAAAAGAGACACATAGTCTACATTAGCTCTTAACACATATGCACTGCTCTTATACTTTAGTTTAGGATGATGAACACAAGTGGAGTGATACACACACAGTGAAGTGCTGATTGTGTGACCATCAGTGCTCATGGAACATCTCTTGTCCAATCAGATTCGAGGACCAGAACTAACGGTTGGATATTATAACAATACTTTTCCGGAAAAAGTACATGTATTCTCTTGTTAAACATAATATAAATTTTTACCTTATATTATAGGTAAAATTATACTTTTTACACCTAAAAATTTTTTTTTTTTACATTTTCATTTCTCACAACAGTCATTTACAGAATAATTTCTCACAAAAGAAATGATGTGCACACTTAAATGTTGTTTTCTAGTGGCTAAGTGTTTCTTCAGCAATCACTTTTGTCAGGAGAGCTCTAGTGAAGTGTTTTTGTAGTGTGAACTTAATGGCTTTCTGTGTGAGTGACACTGCAAAGTTGTGCTTGTGAAATTACAGAGGTTTTGTGACAAAGACAAACCTGAGGTGTGTGTAAATACATTTTTATGGGGCTGTGTGGTTACTTTGTGTGGCTAGCTATTGTTGACCCATCTTCAGTGACCTGTAAGAATGACCCCTGTCAGTTAGTGTGCGGTATAGATGATCAGAGCGACGAGCGGTGGGGTAACTCAGACTCATCATAGTTCCAACTTTGTCAGCCTGCCTTCTCATCCATGACACGTGAGTCTTATTCACGTGTATCAGACTGTCAGTTGCCCTGTCCCGCTCTCTACTATACGCCACTCATAATAGGCCAGTCTCCTTTAAACTGCATTGTGGAGTGTCATGTGAATTAGGCTTTTCTCTTGAGAAAAATTACATATAGAGAACAAATATGTTGTTTTAGATGACAGTGTCTACTAAATACATTATTTGTCCTAAATGTCAATGGATTAAGATTTAAGTGAACTCTGCACTTACAAAGAGGTACTATTGTATTAAAAATGTGTTTTTCTTTTTTGGTCATGTACAATGGTGATATCATGGTATTCTCTGAAGCGCTTTAATACCATAATATACACTCACCTAAAGGATTATTAGGAACACCTGTTCAATTTCTCATTAATGCAATTATCTAATCAACCAATCACATGGCAGTTGCTTCAATGCATTGAGGGGTGTGGTCCTGGTCAAGACAATCTCCTGAACTCCAAACTGAATGTCAGAATGGGAAAGAAAGGTGATTTAAGCAATTTTGAGCGTGGCATGGTTGTTGGTGCCAGACGGGCCGGTCTGAGTATTTCACAATCTGCTCAGTTACTGGGATTTTCACGCACAACCATTTCTAGGGTTTGCAAAGAATGGTGTGAAAAGGGAAAAACATCCAGTATGCGGCAGTCCTGTGGACGAAAATGCCTTGTTGATGCTAGATGTATGGGCCGACTGATTCAAGCTGATAGAAGAGCAACTTTGCCTGAAATAACCACTTGTTACAACCGAGGTATGCAGCAAAGCATTTGTGAAGCCACAACACGCACAACCTTGAGGCGGATGGGCTACAACAGCAGAAGACCCCACCGGGTACCACTCATCTCCACTACAAATAGGAAAAAGAGGCTACAATTTGCAAGAGCTCACCAAAATTGGACAGTTGAAGACTGGAAAAATGTTGCCTGGTCTGATGAGTCTCGATTTCTGTTGAGACATTCAGATGGTAGAGTCAGAATTTGGCGTAAACAGAATGAGAACATGGATCCATCATGCCTTGTTACCACTGTGCAGGCTGGTGGTGGTGGTGTAATGGTGTGAGGGATGTTTTCTTGGCACACTTTATGCCCCTTAGTGCCAATTGGGCATCGTTTAAATGCCACGGCCTACCTGAGCATTGTTTCTGACCATGTCCATCCCTTTATGGCCACCATGTACCCATCCTCTGATGGCTACTTCCAGCAGGACAATGCACCATGTTACAAAGCTGGAATCATTTCAAATTGGTTTCTTGAACATGACAATGAGTTCACTGTACTAAAATGGCCCCCACAGTCACCAGATCTCAACCCAATAGAGCATCTTTGGGATGTGGTGGAACGGGAGCTTCGTGCCCCATCTCCATCAACTGCAAGATGCTATCCTATCAATATGGGCCAACATTTCTAAAGAATGCTTTCAGCACCTTGTTGAATCAATGCCACGTAGATTTAAGGCAGTTCTGAATGTGAAAGGGGGTCAAACACAGTATTAGTATGGTGTTCCTAATAATCCTTTAGGTGAGTGTAGTATGAATGTGGTAATAATAATTACCATGGTACAGATATCTCAAATTACCATTAGGGATGCACCAAAACAAACTTTGTATGCCACTACTGATATCCGATTATTTTGAACAACATATGTTGATACTGATTTTTATAGTTTGGTGGTTCTTTTTGTTAACGCTACATTGTTTCAAATAACTAATAATTAATTAATTACTTTGTGAATAGTAACTTGTAACTTGTTTATGTCTATGTCGTTCTTGTTACAAACACTGAAACAAAAAGCCCTTTATTAGCTTCCATTACAATGCATTTTCTGCATTTTTATATATATATATATATATATATATATATATACAGTGAGGAAAATAAGTATTTGAACACCCTGCTATTTTGCAAGTTCTCCCACTTGGAAATCATGGAGGGGTCTGAAATTGTCATCATAGGTGCATGTCCACTGTGAGAGACATAATCTAAAAAAAAATCCAGAAATCACAATGTATGATTTTTTTACTATTTATTTGTATGATACAGCTGCAAATAAGTATTTGAACACCTGTCTATCAGCTAGAATTCTGACCCTCAAAGACCTGTTAGTCTGCCTTTAAAATGTCCACCTCCACTCCATTTATTATCCTAAATTAGATGCACCTGTTTGAGGTCGTTAGCTGCATAAAGACACCTGTCCACCCCATACAATCAGTAAGAATCCAACTACTAACATGACCAAGACCAAAGAGCTGTCCAAAGACACTAGAGACAAAATTGTACACCTCCACAAGGCTGGAAAGGGCTACGGGAAATTGCCAAGCAGCTTGGTGAAAAAAGGTCCACTGTTGGCGCAATCATTAGAAAATGGAAGAAGCTAAACATGACTGTCAATCTCCCTCGGACTGGGGCTCCATGCAAGATCTCACCTCGTGGGGTCTCAATGATCCTAAGAAAGGTGAGAAATCAGCCCAGAACTACACGGTAGGAGCTGGTCAATGACCTGAAAAGAGCTGGGACCACCGCTTCCAAGGTTACTGTTGGTAATACACTAAGAAGTCATGGTTTGAAATCATGCATGGCACGGAAGGTTCCCCTGCTTAAACCAGCACATGTCAAGGCCCGTCTTAAGTTTGCCAATGACCATTTGGATGATCCAGAGGAGTCATGGGAGAAAGTCATGTGGTCAGATGAGACCAAAATAGAACTTTTTGGTCATAATTCCACTAACCGTGTTTGGAGGAAGAAGAATGATGAGTACCATCCCAAGAACACCATCCCTACTGTGAAGCATGGGGTGGTAGCATCATGCTTTGGGGGTGTTTTTCTGCACATGGGACAGGACGACTGCACTGTATTAAGGAGAGGATGACCGGGGCCATGTATTGCGAGATTTTGGGGAACAACCTCCTTCCCTCAGTTAGAGCATTGAAGATGGGTCGAGGCTGGGTCTTCCAACATGACAATGACCCGAAGCACACAGCCAGGATAACCAAGGAGTGGCTCTGTAAGAAGCATATCAAGGTTCTGGCATGGCCTAGCCAGTCTCCAGACCTAAACCCAATAGAGAATCTTTGGAGGGAGCTCAAACTCCGTGTTTCTCAGCAACAGCCCAGAAACCTGACTGATCTAGAGAAGATCTGTGTGGAGGAGTGGGCCAAAATCCCTCCTGCAGTGTGTGCAAACCTGGTGAAAAACTACAGGAAACGTTTAATTGCAAACAAAGGCTACTGTACCAAATATTAACATTGATTTTCTCAGGTGTTCAAATACTTATTTGCAGCTGTATCATACAAATAAATAGTTAAAAAATCATACATTGTGATTTCTGGATTTTTTTTTTTAGATTATGTCTCTCACAGTGGACATGCACCTACGATGACAATTTCAGACCCCTCCATGATTTCCAAGTGGGAGAACTTGCAAAATAGCAGGGTGTTCAAATACTTATTTTCCTCACTGTATATATATATATATATATATATATATCACACACACACACACTAAACATTTAAACCCCACTTGGGTAGGCCTGTTATGTTTACCTTGTCTTGTTTCACTGTTGCCCTTTTGTTTGTCATTTTTGTCACTTTTGTTATTCCTTAGTTTTCACTTTTGTCACCCTTGTACCTCCATAGTCTTCCTGTCAGCCCTCGTGTTCACTGTTCATTGTTTTCACCTGCCCTCGTTTAGTTTCCCTTTGGTTTCTGTTTATCACCTTATCATCTTGTTTGAGTTCTTTTTGTTCATTGGTCCCTTTTTCCTATGTTCATGTATTTTAACCCTGGTTTTTGGTTCAGTCCTTGTCTATCGTTGAGTGTTGTTAGCTGGTATGTTTTCCCTTCCCGTGTGTTCAGCTTTATGTTTATTTCCCCATTGAGGGTTTTTCCTTTGTGTTTGTTTAACGAATAAAGTTAACTGCATTTGGATCCGCACCTCCTCGTCTGCCTCGCTGCTTACTCGTTACAGAACAATAGACCAAAATATGGATCCAGAGGTTATCCGGGCATGCTGCCGCCTCCTGGACCTGAAGCAAGGAAGCCGCCCGGTGGAGGAACACATTAGGGACTTCCTGTTCCTAGCGAGCGCCACCGACTATCCTGACTCCTCCCTGGTGGTGATCTTCAAGGCTAGCCTGACCGGTTCGCTCCAGGAGCGGTTGCCGCCAGCAACACGTGGCTGGACGCTCTGTGAATTCATGGAGGAGACACTTCTGGCATGCGGCTCACTGCTTACTGTGGAGGAGGTTGAGGATCCTGCCTCTCCTCCCATGGCGGTGGCCCTCCAGTCATCCTTGGCTCATCCTCTTCCACCTGCCCCACCGGTCAGCGAGCTCGCCCCCACGCCTGTCACGGTGAGCGAACCTGTGCCCACGTCAGCCACGATCTGCGAGCCAGAGCCCACACCTGCCTTGGTCAGTGAGCCTGCACGGCCCACTTCGTCTGCCCGGAGGAGGAACAGAAGACGGGCTTCCGCCTTCCGGCCAACGTCAGCCATGGTCAGCGAGCCTGTTCCCACGTTAGCCACGGTCAGTGAGCCGGCACCTATGCATATCACTGTGAGCGAGCCTGTCGCCCCTGAAGTCACTGAGCCAGCGCCTGTAGCCTCGACTGTCCCTGAGCCAGCGCCTGTAGCCTTGACCGTCCCTGAGCCAGCGCCTGTAGCCTCGACTGTCCCTGAGCCAGCGCCTGTAGCCTCGACTGTCCCTGAGCCGGCGCCTGAAGCCTCAACCGTCCAAGAGCCAGTGCCAGTAGCCGTAACCGTCCAAGAGCCAGTGCCTGAAGCCTCGACCATCCAAGAGCCAGTGCCAGTAGCCATGACCGTCCAAGAGCCAGTGCCAGTAGCCATGACCGTCCAAGAGCCAGTGCCAGTAGCCATGACCGTCCAAGAGCCAGTGCCAGTAGCCATGTCCGTCCAAGAACCAGCGCCAGTGGTTGTGCCCGTCCTAGAGCCAGCTCCTCCCGAGCCTTCCAGGGCTCCGCCTCCCAAGTCTCTCAAGTCTCTCGAGTCTTCTAGGGCTCCTCCTCCCGAGCTTTCCAGAGCTCCGCCTTCCGAGTTTCCCGAGCTTTCCAGAGCTCCGCCTTCCGAGTTACCTGAGCTTTCCAGAGCTCCGCCTTCCGAGCTTTCCAGAGCTCCGCCTTCCGAGTTACCCGAGCTTTCCAGAGCTCCGCCTTCCGAGCATCCCAGGGCTCCGCCTCTCAAGTCTCTCGAGCCTCTCGAGCCTTCCAGTGCTCCGCCTCTCAAGTCTCTTGAGCCTCTCGAGCCTTCCAGGGCTCCGCCTCACAAGCCTTCAAGGGCTCCTCCTCCCGAGCCTCCTAGGGCTCCGCCTCTCAAGTCTCTTGAGTCTTCCAGGGCTCCTCCTCCCAAGCCTCCCAAGGCTCCGCCTCTCAAGTCTCTTGAGCCTCTCGAGCCTTCCAGGGCTCCGCCTCTCAAGCCTTCCAGGGCTCCTCCTCCCGAGCCTCCCAGGGCTCCACCTCTCAAGCCTCTCGAGCTTCCCAGAGCTCCACCTCTCAAGCCTCTCGAGCCTCCTAGGGCTCCGCCTCTCAAGTCTCTCGAGCCTTCCAGGGCTCCGCCTCTCAAGCCTCTCGAGCTTCCCAGAGCGCCACCTCTCATGTCTCTCGAGCCTTCCAGGGCTCCGCCCCTCGAGCCTCCCGAGCCCCCTACGGCTCCGCCTCCCAAGCCTCCTACGGCTCCACCTCCCAGGCCTCCTACGGCTCCGCCTCTCGGGCCACCCGAGCCTCCGACGGCTCCACCCTCAGAGCCTCCCGGGCCTCCTACGGCTCTGCCTCCTACGGCTCCGCCTCTCGGGCCACCCGAGCCTCCGACGGCTCCGCCCTCAGAGCCTCCCGGGCCTCCTACGGCTCTGCCTCCTACGGCTCCGCCTCCCGAGCCTCCTACGACTCTGCCCCCAGAGACTCCAGAACCTTCCAGGTCCTCGCCCCTAAAGCCTCCTACGGCACCACCGCCCTCAGTTCCGTCTCCTGAGCCTTCCTCAGTTCCGTCTCCTGAGCCTCCTTCGGCTCCGCCTCCGGAGCCTTCCAGGCCTCCGCATCTAGAGCCTCCCACAGCGCCACCTCCATTGGCTCCACCTCCTGAGCCTTCCGGGCCTCCGCCTCTAGAGCCTCCTATGGCGCCACCTTCCTCGGATCCGCCTCCTGGGCCTCCCTCGGCTCCGCCTCCTAAGCCCCCCACGGTCCTGCCTACGCCTCCTTCGATGACGCCTCCCAAGTCTCCTACGGCTCCGCCTCCGAAGTCCTCCTTGGCTCCGCCGGTCTCTATCTGGCGGCCACCACCCAGGTCCCCCAAACCTACCCACATCCCGTGGTCAACCCCCAGGCCTCCTGAACCTGTCCTTGCCCTGTGGCCCGCTCCCAGGCTTCCTGAGCCCGTCCTTGCTCTGAGGCCAGCTCCCAGACCTCCTGAACCGGTCCTTGCCCCATGGCCATCTCCTAGGCAACCTAGATCGGCCTCTATCCTGTGGCCTCCTCCTAGGCCCCCTGAGCCAGCCCTTGCCTTATGGCCAGCCCCCGGGCCATCCAAACCTGTCCCTGCCCAGTCGATACCTCCCTGGCCCCCTAAACCTGACCCTTTGTGCCCTCGTGGACTGTCTCATTGCCCCTCGTTGCCCCCTTGGACTGCCTGTCTGCCCCTCGTTGCCCCCCTTGGACTTCCTGCCTGCCCTCTGTGCCCCTTGGACTGCCTTCTTGTTTTTGTACCCCCCCTGGTCTGCCTGTCTGCCCCTGGTGCCCTCATTGTGTTTTTTGTGGGTTTCCTGTCCTTTGTTTTTTGTCCCTTAGGATCGTCTGGAATCCGATCCTTTTGAGGGGGGCTCTGTTATGTTTACCTTGTCTTGTTTCACTGTTGCCCTTTTTGTTTGTCATTTTTGTCACTTTTGTTATTCCTTAGTTTTCACTTTTGTCACGCTTGTACCTCCATAATCTTCCTGTCAGCCCTCGTGTTCACTGTTCATTGTTTTCACCTGCCCTCGTTTAGTTTCTCTTTGGTTTCTGTTTATCACCTTATCATCTTGTTTGAGTTCTGTTTGTTCATTGGTCCCTTTTTCCTATGTTCATGTATTTTTACCCTGGTTTTTGGTTCAGTCCTTGTCTGTCGTTGGGTGTTGTTAGCTGGTATGTTTTCCCTTCCCGTGTGTTCAGCTTTATGTTTATTTCCCCATTGAGGGTTTTTCCTTTGTGTTTGTTTAACGAATAAAGTTAACTGCATTTGGATCCGCACCTCCTCGTCTGCCTCGCTGCTTACTCGTTACAAGGCCTAGCCCACCTTTGTCAGTTGGCCTATGTAAATTATTAAAATGCAATCTGGGACATTTACCATTCCAAATGAAGGACTTCGCTATGCTATCAAATTGCTTGAAATAAAAGAAAGGGACATCTACAGGGAGAGATTTAAGAGGCAGTTACATTTTGGAATACAATTCATTTTAATAACATTAACTTTCCCAATCATCGATAAATGTAATGAAGCCCACCTTCCACATCACTTCAAAACCTTTTTACTACAGGGTCAAAATGAATTTTAACTAGGTCAAACAAATGTGATGGGAATAAAATCCCCAAATATTTAATTCCCTGTATGGGCCACTGGAAGGCACCCGGCTGGAAGGCCGTTACTGTCAGAGCCAAAACTTCGGATTTAGACCAATTGACTTTGTATCAAGAGAACTTGGAAAAGGAATTAATAATTCTGTGGAGGCAAGGCATAGATCATAGGTTCAGAGACAAATAATAAAATGTCTGTGTAAAGCAGAAGCTTATGCGCCACACCTCCCGCAATCACCCCTGGAAAATCCTCCTCCTTTCTTATCGCGGCAGCTAAAGGTTCCAGGGCAAGACAGAACAATAATGGGGAAAGAGGGCAACTCTGCCGAATGCCCCAATTCAGAGTAAAACAATCTGAAATGAACCCATTTGTTTGTACCGCTGCTACAGGGTGTCTAAAAGTAACTTAATCCAACCAATAAATGTGCTCCCGAACCCATACATTTCCAAAATCTCAAAAGATAATCCCACTCTACCATATCAAACACCTTTTTGGCTTCAAGTGAGATGGCATTGACCGGAGACTGATCATTCGATACTGACCACATGATATTATCAGAAGAGCTACAGCCCGAATAAACACCACTTGATCTATATTTATAAGAGATCTCATAACCTTACTTAATTGGTTAGCAAAATTTTGTTAAATATTTTTTATTGAGAGATTGGACGGTAACTTTTATACTTGTTTCGATCTTTGTCCTTTTTAAGAATAATGGTTAGGGGAAGCTTTCCATTCTTTAATGGTTTAAACAGTATAAACATCTAACAAAAGTGGAGCCAGTTCTGCAGCATAGGATCTAAAAAATTCTGCAGCAAAACCATCTGGCCCCGGAGCCTTGCCAGTTGATAGGGACTTAATTACCTCGTCAAGCTCCTCCAAGCTTATTTCAGAATCAAGAGAATTTCTTTGCTCATTCGTCAATTTAGGGAGTTTTAATGGTTCCACAAAGTTTCTAATATCATCATCAGTAGATGAAGATGTGGAACTATAAAGATAAAGATAGAACTCTTTAAAGGCATAATTAATATCAATGGCCAAGGTAAATATTTCACCACCAGCAGATTTCACTGAGGGAATGGTGGAAAAAGACTCTCTCTCTTTTATAGATCTAGCCAAACGCTTCCCTGCTTTGTTCCTTGACTCAAAGCATGACTGTCTTGCCCTGAATAACCAAAACTCCACTGTGACAAAATAGCATTATATCTGTATTTAAATTGGGTCAATTCTCTGAGGCCATCAGACGACATTCGGCACTTCAGATCTGCCTCTGCACTTTTAAGTTCTCGTGCTTTGGGTTTTTTGATGAATGAGGCATACTGTATGATCTGACCCCTAAGAACCACCTTAAGTGCCTCCCAAGTCATGCCCACAGAGGATACTGGGAACCAGTTGGTCTCCATATAAATATTGATTTCAGTCTTTAACATTTGTTGGAAATCAGGATTTTGTAAAAGGGATACATTAAAGTGCCTATATGATTTATTTTTCTCTATATGTGGCAACACGTCTAAACTGACCAGGACGTGATCTGAGACTAAAATGCTTCCAATTGAGCAATCAATAACAGATGAAATGAGGGATTTGGATATGAAAAAAAAAAAATATATTCTAGAATAAATCTTTTGGACTGATGAAAAAATTATAGTCCCTACCAGATGGGTTCAAAAGTCTACAAATGTCTGCAAGACCAAGAATTTTACACATCCTGTGAAGTGTCAGTGTTGCTCTAGGGGGCTTACACACTTTTGCTTCACTATGATCAAGGACTGACTCCATCAAAAGATTAAATTCACCTCCCAATATTATTTCATGAGGGATGCCAGCAGTTTGTAACATCCCTACAAGATCTATAAAAAAGCCCTGATCATCAGCATTAGGTGCGTAAATATTAGCCAAAATAAATCTGGATTTCTGCTAAAACAATAATTACTCTCCCTAATTTATCTTTAAACTGTTTGAGACATTTGAATTGTAGATGTTTATTTACGGAGCCAATGCAAAAAGAAACAAAAATGGTGCCCAGCTTCCTCCGAAAGCCAGAGTCGAGTCGATCCACTCACAAGAGAAACACCCAATGGTTACTCACCCATTGTTTCTATAAAAGACATTGCCTGATTGGGACATGTAAATACTTTGCTGCAGTCCTTGGTGTTTATTCTCAGTTTGGCCAGAAACATCAGTGCAAAAGCGATCTTACGTTGATGCAAGAGTTTCTTGCATTCCTTGAACTGATCGCGTTTCTCTCTTGTCGAGTTCGCAATGTCCAGGAAAAAGAAAATATTGTGATTCTTCCAAGAAAGATTTCCTTTGCTCATCGCCTGGTGCAACACGAGATCTTTATCGGATGATCTCTGAGCCGGGACTTGTTATGTTTGCTCGATTTCCAGCTTATGGCCTGTTACGTCGAACAGACTTGGGAAGAGCTCATCCAGAAATTTCACCTTATCTCTGCCTTCATGCTCAGGAATTCCAATAATCTGCAAGTTGTTCCTTCGGCTTTGATTTTCCAAATCTTCCAATTAAAAAAATAATAATTTCCACGTCTATCTTGGTCGCGGGCAGATTAGTGGATAATTCCCTTTCCGATGACTCCAGATAATCGATTCATTTCTCAACATCTGCCACTCTTGTGAGAGAATTTTTTTTCCATCGCCCTAACCCATCAACGTATTGTAGTGAGTAAATTTGTCAACATCACCAACATGGTAGAGAGATGATGCTAGATTTCTCCCGCCTCGCCATCCAAATCGAATTCTCGGTCCACAGGCCTGTCTGGGCTTTCATCTTGAACAGGTAAGTGTCTTTTAATTTCGTCAGAGCCCGAGGATTTTGACTTCTTTGCGATGTTTACATCAAACATCAAATTTCACCGGATTATATCTTGAAAATAATTAAATAAATTAGCAATGTGCGCAGAGCTGTCTCTCACACGTCTGCCCTTCGCATGGCATCACGTGGAACCCCCAATTTTACAGCATTTTTAATGTACATCTTACTCAGGCATAAATAGAATTAGGCCTACTTGTGCTGGAGCTGTGCCCTGAGCACACAGCTGTACCTCCTGTCACGCAGGGTTTAATTGGTCTTAATTTCCTGATTAAATGTACGATTTAATAATTAGATGCTCCGCCCCATTTTGAGCATAAGAGCAGCACTGTTCATTTTATGAATGTGTGCATTCAAAATAATTCATGCTCTCTCCACTGTGACTGTCAGATTGTTTTTCACTGACATGTGGTCAAATTTCTAAGGTGGTTAATTCAGATCTGTTATTAGAATGTGTCCATTTGAGTAATGAGATTTGTCAGAGTGTGCCTAAGAACACATTTGTACAGCCTGAAATAAGATTGGACCCTGATTTAAAACTGTGATTCTACATGAGACAGAATGCTACATGTATTTACATTCATTGATTGTGACTCTTAGCCTACTAATTGCTACACAGAGTCTTTACTTTATTTGAAGTTAAGTGTTTTTGTGTTGCACTGATTGTTCTAACAGCTTATAAGGTCGAATAGCCATTATAGACAAATCAAGCAAGAAATGAGGCATTTATAATTTATAAATGCCAGATCAAAGGGCATTGCCTACTTGTTTCCTTGCCTCCTTTTTAATATAAATTCCCTGTTTGGGCATATGAAAATAGCATCTAAGCATCAGGGTGAGTTGCTTGGTTTGCATCAGGCAGCAAATAATTATATTATTATAATAATATTCATAATTATGAATATCATGAGGCATCTGAAAGCTGCTTTATCGACAGATTTCCAGTGCCAGCGTTATACACGGAAGTAGATCTTTGAGTTCAGAAGTATGTGCTTTGCCTCTTATTCTCATATATTTAAATGATGTAATTTGATGTAAATGAATTGAAACACAAATGTTCGGAGACAAATTCCCTGTAAGTGCAATTGACTTAAAGGAATATTCAGGTTCAATACAAGACAGCATTCGACAGCATTTTTGGCATAATGTTGATTACCACAAAAAATTTTTTTTACTCCTTTTTCTTTTATTTAGGTTACAGAGAGGCACTTACAATGCAAGTGAATGGAGACAATAAAAGTGAAACTTGTCAATTTTTTGAAGGGTTTAAACACAGAAATGTGAAGCTTAAAGTTTTAAAAATTTGCTCCTAAGCTGCTAAGTTGTTTAATTAGTCATTTTTACAGTTGACATTACATGGTCTTGGTAACAAAGTTGTAAAATTGGCTATAACTTTACACAGAAAAGGTTTGTAAGATATTTGATCACACTAAAATCATGAATACACTCATATCCTTTATGTCTTGTGGTTATACTTTTGAAAAAGTGAGTATTTTAATGTTAAAAAAATTGGCCCCATTCACTTCCATTGTAAGTGCCTCACTGGAACCCAGATTTTTGCTTTTTTAAAAGAAAAGAAGGAACAAGTCAAACGTATTTTGTTTTGTGGTAATCAATAATATGTCACAAATACTGTCGATTGAGCTTAACTTTTATTGAACCCGGAACATTCCTTTTAAGGAGATGATAATGATAATTCTATTACTCACCCTCATCACTGGTTTGAAACAACCCAAGTTGTTTCAAACCAGTATAACTTACTTTCTTCTGAGGAACACAACTTTAGGGTTTAGAGAGTAATAGAAACTTAATTAAAGCTAGTAAGTATAGTAAAAAATTAATCTTAATTTTTACAATTTGAGATAAAATGTAATTTTTACAATTAGTATTTACAGTGTGGTAATATAGTATAGTATGGAGACGTATGGACAACTTTTATTATGCATTTATGCCGCTTTAGCATCCTTTCTGAAATTTAAAAGTCTTGAGTCTCAATTCATTGTAATTGCATAAGCAAGAGTGAACAATACATTCTTCCTGATTTTTCTTTTTGTCTTCCACAAAGAAGGAAAGTCCTACTGTTTTTGAAAGACATGAGGGTAAGTAAATGATGGCAGAAACTTCATTTTTGGGGGAACTATCCATTTAAACTTTAATCAAATTCTGTATTTTCTTATGTTAATTCTAAAAGAATGTCAACACTGATTGCAAACACATTGCTGTTAAGGGTTAATATTGGTGTTGGAAATCCCAATGCCCTTTTATTTTAATCAATAAGATGATTCCAGAGGGTGAAGCAGTGTGACTGTCATAAATATAGGCCTTGTTCACTTTTCCTGGAATTTACATGAATCCATGGAAAAAGATATGCTTCAGGCAAGCTTGTGCTGCAACATATTAGGTATTCATATGTTAAAGGTGAAGTGTGTCATTTCTGTACTGCTGCAACATTGGTGCAAAAGTATTTAGAATTATCAAACACACACAAAAATATTTTCTCACCCCAACCTATGCCATTGGTTGAGCCAATGTTTCCCTGTCAGGCTGGTTGGGATTCGCAAACAAACAGAGCAATGTTTTGAGGAATACCACTTTGTTTACATTTTTCGGGGAATCAACTAAGAACCAACTGATAGTTGTCTCTGCATATTAAGCTAGGTAAAAAAAAAAATCAATGATTGATTACTTTGAAAGATTGTTCCATTGTTTGCTATGGAAATTTGAAACCCTGTGCTAGAAATAGGAACCGCTCAAATCCAGCATATTTCACACTTTCAACCCACGCAGACAGGGCCTTTGACCCTTATCTCTGTCTTTTATGCTCTCTATTTAAGAGATAAAGGAGAGTTTTAAAATGTTAATGGATAAAATCTATGCCTCCACAAACTTATTAGCTGCGGGCTTTTCTAGTGTTTTCTGAATTTAGATTCCTTTTAAACCCCTTTGATTAATTTTTAAGCACTTTTAATATCATCTACTCAAAGTGTTTTCCAACTCCTTGCCCCTTCTCTTGCCTTTCTTCTTTATATTTCCCCTTTCAATAACATTCATTTGTACAGTTGTTAGTGATGTGGTTCTTTTCTATTTTAGGCTGCTGATTGACCACAATTTAATAAGGTAAATAACATAAACATGAAAATTCTAAAAAATGAATACATCTTTTTTAGTACTATAATTACAAATTTTCACACAAAACCAGTGGTGGATGAAGTACACATACCATGTACTTGAGTTAAAGTAAAGATACTCAAGGTAAAATATTACTCAAGTAAAAGTAGAAGTGCTGCCTTTAAACATTCACTTGAGTAAAAGTACAAAAGTATTTGCCTTCAAATGTACTTAAGTATCCAAGTACTATGATTTTTTATGGCCATAATGTCCTATTATAATTTGTCAAAAGACTCTTGCTTAACTCAGTCTACATGAAGACTAATGTCACTCTTGGCACACCAATCTATTAATAAAATGACATTAATTAGTCAGATGTATATATATATATATATATATTTGAATTGAATACATTTTTTGTGTGTTTAATTTTGGAGGGAAGGGACTGTTCCAATAAGGTATAATACATTTACAGTATTTACTGTATATATTTTTCTCGAGTGTCTATGGTCATAATTATTAACATTCTAATGTTATGATACATTCACATAAACCTGCACAATGCCATTAAATATATATATATATATATATATATATATATATATATACACACACACACACACACACACACACGCACTACACATATATATATATATACAGACACACACGCACACACACACATACATAGATATATATATATATATATATATATATATATATATATATATATATATATATTTATATATATTCTATGTTATGGGAACAGCCAATTTCCCTCCAAAATTAAACACAAAAATGTATTAATGCAGTGCTTCTGCTACTCCCCAGAAAAAAAATGCTATTATATGCAAGTCATTTTAGTGTCAACATAATAAGCAATGTACATTATGCGTCAATATTTACCGATAATTGCTGCAATAATAGCTGCTGCTCTCTGCCCTGCTTAAAGTCATTGGCAACGCAATTTGTTTGGAACTATTGAGAGCTACACGAATCACGTGACGCTGCGCGGCGAGATCACTGTCGCAACCGTCTATGTTCGCAACTCTCATATTTAACGGCTCTGGGGTGCGTTTCCGCATAACGACGTAACTTGCTGCTCCACTACCGTAGATACGATGCACTGTTGAAGAAATCAACTTGCTAGTCACGACTGTTTCCCGAAACCGTATTGTCGCAAATTGGTTGTTCAACCACGTTGGTTAATGATGTCACACATGTGGTGGAGTAAAAACTACTTTTAATGAATCTGTTTGCAATCGAATTAATGCTAGATGTTTTGCTATAAATTACGGACATGTCTTCTGAGGACTATCTCATATTTTTCTCAGTTATTTGCTTAATTTACAGATTCAATCATAGGCTCGTTCTTACGCACTAGAGCATAGTAACCACAGGTCGAGAGCTGTTGTTCCAACCACACAACTCTGCGATGCTGTTTGCGAATGTTCGTTGGAACGATGGTTTCGGGAAACACAGACTAGTTGAACTATGATGATAACGACGTAACTTGCGACCATAGTTGGCTAACGATGCTTTTGGGAAACGCACCCCTGGTTCACGCTTAGTAGATGCCGCCAAGGCAAGTTCAAAACAAAGCACGTGCGCTGTACTGTGATTGGTGGCTCCTTTGACCACTTACGTTTTCATCCACTCATAAATAAAAAGGAACGACTGATTTTGAAAATGTAGTAGAGTAAAAAGTAAGATATTTTACTTTGAAATGTAGTGGAGTTAAAGTAAAAGTCTCCCCAAATTTAAATACTTCAGTAAAGTACAGATACGCAAAAAAGGCTTCTTAAGTACAGTAACGAATTACATTTACTTCGTTACTGTCCACCACTGCACAAAACTATGAAAAAATAAGTTATATTAATTAACTTCTATTATATTTCATTATCTTTAAAAATAAGATTGTATTTTAAATGGTAGATAGAAGTTTCTTCTGATTTCTGTTTAGTCATTACATTTAAGTAATTCATTTCTGCATGAAGACATTGTTAATACATCAGAAAGAAGGAAATGACAGAACATACAGTAGTCCAGCAACAATGGATGGAATTTGAGCATTACCAATGACTTTTTCTCATAAAGGACACAATCAAACCAATTGTACATACAGTGCATAGTGAATATGGCATTTACTCATAGTGCACGTGAAGTGGTGTTACTTTGAAGTTAGCAAACAGATGTGATAAACATGATGACATGGTTAACGTTATATTGATAGGGGAAAATGATGGAGTCATTGTTTATTAACTTTCCAGTATGTATTTCACAAACTAGTTAGCAACTTACTTAGAAGACACCGGTTAACTCCGCACTGTTTAACTCCATCCTGTCTGCAGAACCTCCGTCAGCTCAGCTATGGAGTCGGAGAGTGCTCTGCTGGACAAACTACGTTATGACACCAATTTGGTACGATACTATTGGCCGACCAATAAATCGGTCGGGCACTACCTAAAATGAATCTATAAGACTCCAATTCATAATGAATATGATAGTTGTATGTGAGAAACATCATTATTTAATTCCTTTTTTTACCATAAATCTGTACTTTCACATTCACATTCTTACATTCTTTCACATTTTGAAAGCGAAAGTGCAGATTTATTGTTAAAAAGGACTTAAAAATGTTTCTGTTTCTTGAGATGAACCACAGTAGGTCTGAAACAGTTAGTTGACGTTTTCGATGGTGACAATATGAAATCGATGACAAAAATGTTCATTGTCGAAATGCCGTTTGATGCCATTTAATGTAACGAGATCATATGAAACTCTAATGATACTGCACAAGAGCTGCACTGCAGCTCGTACCTGATTGCGGAGAGGAAGAAAACACAGCTCACAGTACAGATACACTCAGGTTTCAGGTGATGAAGATTGCAAAGTATAAGGGAATTAAATAGAGAAGCACTCTCATTGTGGAATAAGCGGAGCCGGAGCAGTCCTGGAGTAATGACATTTCGTTCCAGTGTATTAAGCTATTTAGAGGAATGACAATAAAATCCAACGACTTTTTGCAGTGATTGTTTTACTGAATTAAAATTAATAAAACATATTTTTTCCCGCCTTTAATTCAGTGAATGTCATTTAGAGGTATTTTTAAAAGATGATTTTGTCCTCTTTATTGTTAGCAGGCACATTTACTACGACCATTTAAGTCGGGCACAAGCTGAATAGTTGGTTAAGAGTTAATGGTTAATCTTTGCAATAATCACGAATAGTCTAATAATCGTTCTAATAATCGTTAGATTAGTCGATTATCAAAAAAATCGTTAGTTGCAGCTTTAAACCTCAATGCAAATGCTTAACGAACCATGGGTGGCGAAACATATGGTTTGTTGTTTTTACAGAGAACAATTACACCCCTAATGTATACCATTGTACATGATCCACACTATATTGTATATCAAAATATAATTGTATTACAATCTGATGCCATTAATGTACCATGCTACAGCCTCATTTCTTTTTTAGTAGGGTAGTTCAAAATTCTGACTCTAATCCCATCATTGCCGTCTAATGTTAATTATGAATTAAAGTTAATTGTGAAAAGTTTCATTACTTTGGCACAAAAATAATCCGTTTTGGTAAAAACATTATAATAAAATAAACATATATATATATATATATATATATATATATATATATATATATATATATATATATATATATATATATATGTTATTTATATAGCTAGATCTCTTAAACGGATTTGACTCAGTACTTGTGAATGACAACTTTATATCCGCTCATCCGCTCAAGCTGTTCTTTGAGCATGTTACCACATTTTAACATGGTTCTGTTTACCCTTGTCCTCTGGGTTTTCTCTTTTTTACTCCCACGTTTGAGCTAAAAGAGAACTGCCGTCATCCTTTCGCAGTTCCAGCTAAAACTTTTCTCACTGGCACTCTCTCAAGTGTTTTCAGTTTATGTCTTTTACTTACTGAAATAGGTGGTTGTCTCTCCTTCAGGCACTAGGCTGCTGTTATTCCTTTTCTTTGTGCTAAGCACATTTTATACTTCACAAGATCTATGTTCCTTCTGAGCTCTCTAAGCGCCATTCCATTTGATATGACTCAGTAACTCAGTATTTTGATTATGATTTAAAAACCCTCCTCTCTAAATTCAGAGGCCTCGAAGCTCCCTTACAATGTTACTCACATTGTTTCAGTGAGCGTGCATGTGTTTGTTTGTTTACCCTTGTTTGAACTAACTCATAAAAATGTTAAACTGACAGTCTAGAGAATAGCTTTAGACAATCAGTGGCCGAATGGCTTAAGCGGGTGATGCAAATAAACAACCCTGACGGAACCTTGTCATAGTCTCTTTTCCACACTGTATTTCAGCTCAGGGAGATCCGAAACAGCACTGGACATGCAACATGCTGTCACACACTTTGATCCGTACAGCCAACCTCTACATCCACTCTTCTGTCAAGCACTCAGGGGCTTTCTCACAAGGACCGGTGGAGTGGCTGATCGCTCCGTCTGTGCTCATTAGTCAGACATCACTTTATTGCAGCAGCTGTATTCAGAGATAATTTGATGAATCTTAATGGCTTTGATGTACTGCAGAATTTCATGTGAATCTTTTTAGCTCAAATGAGCATAGTGCAGAATCAGATGACATTTTCTGGCTAATCCTGATGATAAACTAAATGATTGATTGCCAAGCTCTTCCTGATTATGTACCGCTTTCATTGAGTGTTGTGTTTTTGTTGTCTTTCAGAGGTGCTGGAGGGTAAGACGGCCATGCTCTTAGGAATGAGTCAATGGAACTCTAATGATCTTGTTGAACAGATAGAAACATTGGGCCACACTGACCAGACTCAGGGTAAGAATTCATACATTGAGATGTTACATAGAGTAGTGTTCAAATGTCTGATTTTACTTCTTTTTTGCATTCATCTCATTTAATACAGATTTTTCATTACAAATTATTTTGTTATCATAAGAATATGAGCGACAAGTTAATAAACTTGCATGCATTTCAGATTTTCTAAGTATTTAGTTTGCACTCAAGCTGGCATGGTCTACACAAGTTTGAGCAAAACCTGATAATCCATGTTAACCCACTGCGAATTGCATATGATGTTATAAAGAGCATCTTATGTGATTCAATGGACGCAAGAATCTGACCTTTTGTACAAGGGATTTAAACGGATTGTTCGCCCAAAAATTTAAATTCTCTCATCATTCACTCACCCTCATGCCATCCCAGATGTGTATGACTTTCTTTCTTCTGCTGAACACAAAGATTTTTCGAAGAATATTTCAGCTCTGTAGGTCCATACACTGCAAGTGAATGGTGACCAGAAATCAAGGTCCAAAAGGACATAAAGGCAGCATAAAGTAATCCACATGATTTCAGTCGTATGGATTACTTTTATGCTTCCTTTATGTCCTTTTTGTAACATCTGACTTCTGCTCACCATTCTCTTGCAGTGTATGGACCTACAGAGCTGAAATATTCTTCGAAAAATCTTTGTTTTTTGTATTTAGCAGAAAAAGTAAGTCCTACACATCTGGGATGGCATGAAAGTGAGTAATTGATGAGAATTTTCCTTTTTGGTTGAACAATCCCTTTAACATGTGGACTTTTGAACCCCAGTGTAAACAGCTTCCAACCACAAAACTGTACTTCCCCACAGCGATATTAAAAATGCATTATGTAAATTGTACATGAAATAACTGAGAATATTCTGCAATAAGGGCAAGGGACTGAGTACTTAGGAACTTCAAATTATTAACGATAATGTGATTTTATGATTGGTTAAAAAACACAATAATTGTATGACTTGACGTTAAAACGTAATTTGTAGTATTTTGGCCACTGCATTGTGGTCGAATTGGTTAGATTGGAAAGGAACTTTTACAAGCTTACTTTCAGTCTGGTGCAGTCAAACTTGTTTTGGAGAGATTCAGGGTGACGAACACAATGTACACATTCTTGCATCTCAAGACACGTTTTTTAAAGTTTAAACACGTTTTACATGATGTGAGACTGAAAAAGTAAGACACGATGCAACGCCCAAAGACAGCTGCATATGTAAATCTAACCCAAAGTTTGCCTCATACATAGACCAACAGTTAAAAAAATAACGCAAACCTGCTCGATTGCTTCTAGTCCCACGCTGAGTAGATGACTGATTTATTTGTGGAGTACTCGAGCTGTCAAAATGACTAAAATGCACTTTTCAAGCTCATATTATCAAGAACACAGGAGACTCTAATGTGAAATTATATTTTATAGCACATCTCTTTATGTTTTACATTAGCCACCATTGGCACAAAAATTGCTCAAGCACCTGCTTTCTAAACAAATCTCAAATTTTATATTTCACAGTTAAAATAGAGAAAACAGATTTCAAACCAAATGAAACAGTATTACCTCTTAGCTGTCTGTATTGATTTTTCTAACTCTTTGTTCTTATATGATCTATTCTTGTAATAAATAGTAAGGGTTAGCGAGCATGAGTCAATAGAGAAATTGAACAATGGGACTCTGCACTTTCTCATTGCTTTGAGCCACACCAATTTCTGTTTGGAGTTGCTTTTTTAGGCTTCTCTTTTCATAATGCAGCCATATTAATATCTCATGTGGTCGGTGTAAAGGTCCATGCATGTGAAACTTAAAGAGAGCCAGATTCACATTAATGCTGCAGTGGGTGTTTACTGAGACCACCCCGGCTTTGTTTAGACAGTTTATTTTTTGGCTTATATAACCTATCCGTTTAATTGTTTGTAGTCTGAATGCCAAATAAATCAAACCCAAACCTTATGCAAGCTACATCCATATGTGAATTGAGATCCAAATAACATTTTTGGGAAATGCATTATAGTCCAATTTCAGGTGTTTTTTTTTTTTTTTACATTCGGCCGCAGTGTCTGAATTCAATCATTTATGTTCACGTGTGGCATTCACTGTTTATCAAGATGATAAATGATGGATATTTCCAGTTTTCCATCCTCTCTTTCCACACTGACAGCCACACTCCTGTCTCTGATTACTATGGCAACCAATATAGATATAACAGTTATTAACGGAACTGTCTAAAGAAACAGATCCAGTTGCATTACTTGCAAAAAGACAGTAAGTCCGAAATCAGATCCGAAAAACAAATTTCATGATGCCCAGATAGCTTGTGTTATTTGTAACATCTTAAAGGAATATGCTGGGTTCAATACAGGTTAAGCTCAATCGACAGCATTTGTAGCATAATATTGATTACCACAAAATGTATTTTGACTTCACCTTTCTTTTCTTTAAAAAAGCAAAAATCTGGGTTACAGTGAGGCACTTACAATGGAAGAATTTTTGTGTGATAAAATCGCTAAATAACCTTTTCGGTGTAAAGTTATAGCCAATTTTACAATGTCATTACAATGACGATGTAATGTCAACAAACTCTTATACAACTGTAAAATTACAATTTAAACAACTGTACAGCTCAAATAATGCAGAAGTTATAAAAGAAGAATCAATGTACAGTGGCATGCAAAAATGTAAGCAAATTTCTGTTGCTGTGAATAGTTAAGTGAGAAGATGAACTGATCTCTAAAAGGCATAAAGTTAAAGATGAAACATTATTTTCAAAATGTTATGCAGTATTAGTGTACTATTTTTATTTTGTAAAATTTTAGAGTGAAAAAAAGGAAAGGAGCACCATGCAAAAGTTTAGGCACCCCAATTGATTTGAGCTCTCAGGTAACTTTTACCAAGGTCCCAGACCTTAGTTAGCTTGTTAGGGATATGGCTTGTTCACAATCATCATGTGAAAAGGCCATGTGATGCAAATTTCAAAGCTTTATACATTGACACTTCAAATCTTGTCCCAACAATCAGCAGCCATGGGCTCCTCTAAGCAGCTGCATAGCACTCTGAAAATTAAAATATTTGATGCCCACAAAGCAGGAGAAGGCTATAAGAAGATAGCAAAGCGCATTTAGGTAGCTGTTTCCTCAGTTTATAATGTAATTAAGAAGTGGCAGTTAGTGGGAATGGTGGAGTTCAAGTTAAGGTCTGGATGACCAAGAAAACTTTCAGAGAGTACTCCTCATAGGTTTGCTGGAAAGGCAAATCAAAACCCCTGTTTGACTGCAAAATACCTTAAGCAAGATTTAGCAGAATCTGGAGTAGTGGTGCACTGTTCTGCTGTGCAGCAACGCCTGCACAAATATGACCTTCATGGAAGAGTCATGAGAAGAAAAGCTCCTTAAGTCCTTACCACAAATTTCAGTGTCAGAAGTTTGCAAATGATGCTTTTTAGAAACAAGTCCTGTGCACTGATGAAGTTAAAATATAACTTTTTGGTCGCAATGTGCAAGCGCATGTTTGGAGAAAAAAGGGTGCAGAATTTAATGTAAAGAATACCTCTCCAACTGTTAATCACGGGGGTGGATCGATGATGCTTTGGGCTTGTGTTGATGCCAGTGGCACAGGGGAACATTTCTCTGGTAGAGGAAAGAATGGATTAAATTAAATACTAGCTAATTCTGGAAGCAAACATCACACCATCTGTAAAAAAGCTGAAGATGAAAAGAGGATTGCCTCTACAACAGGATAATGATCCTAAACCCACCTCAAAATCCACAGTGGACTTCCTCAAGAGTTGAAGGTTTTGCCATGGCTCTCACAGTTCCCTGACCTAAACATCATCGAAAATCTGTGGATAGACCTGAAAAGTGCAGTGCATACAAGACGGCCCAAGAATCTCACAGAACTAATGTAGAAGTATTTTGCAAGGAAGAATGGTTGAAAATCCCCCAAACAAGAATTGAAAGACATTTAGCTGGCTACAAAAAGCTTTTACAAGCTGGGATACTTTCCAGGGGGTGTTACTAAGTACTGACCAGTTTCCTTTTTTGCTATTTTGAAACTGTAAAAGATGGATATAAAAAAGTAAAATTGCTTAAAATATTGAAGAAATGTGTCATCTTTAACTTTATGCCTTTTGGAAATCAGTCTATCATTTGCTCACTTAGCTATTCACAGCAACAGAAATTTTTATCAGGAGTGCCCAAATGATTGCATGCCACAGTAAGTGCTTGTATAAAATTATTTCTGCCTTTGAACCCACCAAAAATTGGTCCCATTCACTTCCATTGTATAAGTGCCTCATTATAACCTCAATTTTTGCTTTTTTTTTTTTTTAAGAAAAGGAGGGGCAAGTCGAAATTATATTTTGTGGTAATCAACACTATGCCACAAATGCTGTCGGTTGAGCTTAACTTGTATTGAACCAGAAGATTCCTTTAAGCCATTGGTATCTTGTTCCTTTGTTCAGAGCCGCTTTGTACTCACATTTTTTTAGTACAACGTGGAAGGAGGATGGTGTAAATTTCTTCAGGGATTGATCGTGGAGTAGCTGATATATCCAAATCAAAAATTCTCTCCTGTGATTTATAGCTTATGGCATTTACAATTACATAGCAATTTCATATCGATTTACTTTTCCATATTAAGTGATACCAGTTATGTAAAGCCAGCATGTAAAACGCCTCACAGCCTCGCAGCGATTTCCATTAAAACATGATATTCCCATATATTAAAATGACTTCTCTGAGCTATTTGTTGTTGTGTACTCCACATATTTTTGGTACTCTAACTTACCGTTAGAAAAAGTAAGTAATTTCCCCTTTGACTGTGCATATTCCTCAATTATATATGTGGCCTTTGCTCACATTTTTTTGCTCCCCTGTGAAATTTGATTGGTATATTGGAGGCACTCATGAGGAAGGAGACTTGAGAAACTGGCAATGACCCTGCCAAACCCCTATTTGTTGGTTTCCAAAAATGCTCTTCTTGGCTTCTTCCTGCAAGATGAAAGTGATATTAGCTTTTTGATGCTCACTTTAGTGAAATTGCCTAAATGCTTTGTCATGCATAAATACTTCTTTCAGGATGAGTGCTGTGATTAAAACCATGACTCAGTCACAAAGAATTGCTTTCATTATGAGTATTAACACTACAAGCAGGTTCATGCTAGTAGGAGCAGTGCTTGCAATAACTTGAATACTCCAATTCATATCGCATTTTAAATAAGAATTTAGGCTACTTGAAGATAGTGTTGACCTTCGTTTCTACTGACTGATTTATGTGCATGTTCTAAAGAAAACTTCAGTGGCCCAAATAGCATTTAAAATGTAGGCCTATTGATTTAAAATATCAAAACCAAGTCGCTTCGGCAAATAAACACTTAAATAAACTTAGACGCTAAACTCGGTTCCTGTAGCTCAAATGGTAGAGCATGGCACTAACAATGCCAAGATCGTGGGTTTGATTCCTAGGGACCGCACATAATGATGAAATGTATACACTAAATACACTGGAATTCGCTTTGGATAAAAGAATCTTCCAAATGCACATGTAAATGAAACAGTAGAAAATTCCTAGTAATTTTTGCAATTGCTTGATCTTTTGTTATCTAATATCGTGCCCTAATTAGACATTATATGATTCCAGCAACTGGAATCATATAATGATTTTTTGTTCCACACTTAATGCAAAAATGTGTCTACTGTGTTACATAATCATGGTCATTTAGAGCATATTTGTTGTTTAATGTACTTTTATGTGGAGGTGGATTTTGGACCAATGAGATTACACTGTGGGCGTGGCTACAGACACTGCAGAAACAGAAAGCAAGTAATCGACAATCCTGTCTCACAAAAACTGAGATTAACATGAAAGAGATATCTTTTATCACTTGTCACACATGCAAGGTTAAGACATCGTGTGATACAGTGACATTCGTAAACTAATGTTAAACTTAGGTGTCCAAATGCTTTTTGGGGCCACTGTGTGTAATGGCACTTCCACCATCAGGCTGAATGGTTCTGAGCATGCTGTTTAACGGTTTAAGTAGCATTTCCACTTGAACACATTTCGATACATTACGATTACAAATTGTCATGGTTAGCTAACCATATCACGACAGAGGACCATGTTGGTGGAACGGATTTAGTGACTCAAGATTGTCAGTCCATTCTAATCTTGATTTTGCAGCAGCACAGTGGGAACTGTAACCGTGCCAATGAGCCTGTATTGTTACAGAATGTCACGGTTCAGCAACGGTAACCTTTTGGCCCAATGATGAAAAAATGTCTTAAGTAAACTTGAAACTTTCCAGTGCTCAGAGGAAAATTTCAAAACATAAGTTTTAAAACTCAAGTTGATCCGTGATTCCCAGTGCTAGTTCCCCATAGTCCATTACAGCTGAGACATTTTATTGACAGGATTAAGTGCTAAAGGTGCACTGAAGTCTGAGGGCACTCAATGCTTCTAGATTAATTAGCCTGTCAAATATGGGGTTTTCTACCTGGTGAGCTAAAGACACCATTACAAAAGTGGTAAAGCTGCTCTCAGATGTGTTTAGCAGGGGGTCCTCTTGACCAGTTTCCAGCCAGCGTGAGTTCAGCAATAACATCTAGATGCTTTCTGATGCTGTCGTAGACTAGAATTGCTGGTATACATATATATTAGTGGTCGACAGATAGGTTTTTTTTAATGGCTGATATAATGCTGATAAATCACAAAATTTAATATTGTAAATACCTTTAAATTGCAAAATGAATGAAAATGTATTAACTTTTATTTACTACTACTTTCATTTTCACACAAGTTTAACTTTGTAATAATAATAATAATAATAATAATAATAATAATAATAATAATACATATATAATAAAAAAGTTTGAGTGTTTTAAGTGGTAGAGTGGTATTTCCTGGTTTCTGTTAGTCATCCAATTTTAGCAATTTGTTTGCACATAAAGAAATTGTTAATATATTAGCATTGCGCATTTTCACAAAAGACAGAATTAAACTAATTGTACTTACAGTGTACAGTGAATGTGACATTTACTTGTAGCACACGTGAAATACTTTTACTTTGACGTTGCTCTCTCAGGCTTGTGCCGGCAGCTCTTGACGGCTTTCAGTTGGCACAGACCGGATAGCCTGCTTGGAGTGTCACGTACTGACAACATAATAAACATTTGTGAGTGACACAGTTTTAATGCAGGCTGATAGAATACGTGCTTCAGAAGAAGATATATGAGCACTTCACTGGATGAAATGCAGATGAATTTTGTGTGGTTTGTGAATTAAATCTGTTTAAACGAGATGTCTGCGTATTTTCACACAGTATATGATAGAAGTTTTATTGATATCTGCCTTTATATCATTAGACAAGACAGTTTAAAGTTACAGGGATCTGAGAGAGAATGAAACAGAGAATTTTAAATGCATGAGCTTTATACGTGTCTGTTTCTTGTTACGAGACGTTGTTGTATGCCGGTCTATTATTATAGTAACACAATGACATGTAACATCAAAACAAACTGTGATTGGTCGTTTACGTTTCTCAGATGGTTCCTTCACATGCAAGCAGACGATACTCGTTGCCCTCGTGGCTTGAGAAACTAATTGGCCAAACACACAAATTTAATTGGCCTATGCCAATAATTAAAAAAATGTCATCCAATTTATCTTCTGCGGTATATCGGTCAACCGCATAAATGCACAGATCAGCCACAACATTAAAACTACCAACCTAATATTGTGTAGGTCCTCCTCGTGCTGCCAAAACAGCGCCAACCCGCATTTCAGAATAGCATTCAGAGATGTTATTCTTCTCACCACCATTGTACAGAGCTGTTATCTGAGTTACTGCAGACTTTTTCAGTTCAAACCAGTCTGGCTATACTCTGTTGACTTCTCACATCAACAAGTTGTTTCCACCACAGAACTGCCACTCACTGGATGTTTTTTATTTTTGGCACCATTCTGTGTAAACTCTAGTCTGTTGTGCTTGAAAATCACAACAGACTAGAGGAGATCAGCAGTTACAGAAATACTCAAACCAGCCTGTCTGGCACCAACAATAATGCCACGGTCGAAATCACTGAGATCCCATTTTTTCCCCATTGTGATGGTTGACGTGAACAATAGCTGAAGCTCCTGACCCATATCTGTGTGATTTGAAAGATAAGCTGATTAGATAATCACACGAATAAAAAGGCATACATGTGTTCCTGTATAAATATTTTTTATCTGTTTTCTCAGAGAAATAAAACTTTACATTTTAAATGTGTCATATATTTGCTAAAAGATTATTTTTCAATGTTTAAGAGTAGACTAGCATATAGATGGCATCAAAGCTAAACGACATGGACTAAAAGCCACCAAAGTCCAATTTTGAATTCTTTAATTTAAGCCTGTAGTTTGTATATGGTCACCTTATTAAAAGCAAATAAACAACATATTTCATTAAAATGATAAACACTTCTTTGAAATGTCCTTTCTCTGCTTTAGCTAGTGACAAGCTAGACAAGCTAGTGCTTTTTCCCCCCTCCTACATCAAGTCCAGGAGTCCATTGATGTCAAATTTTGTACAATTAGAGATACAGCTGATTAGATGAGGGGATTTTCACTCAGAAGTACCTGAAGATTTAATTCTGTTGCTAGATACTGTCTCGCTTTTCATCAGTCAAACAACCCCTTTGTGTCCTGTTTTACTTTTTGACTTCTAAATTCGTAGAGGTTCAGGGATTGCTTTTATTCTATCTACTATCCTTGATGTGAAAGCAGAAGATGCTTTGGTAATCTGAATTATATATGGTCTGTGCTACCATTTTTACTGTTCATAACAAGATGACAATGATTCTATAAATCAATTAAATTGGGGCTCATTTGGACTTTCGTAAGTAGACACTTCATTTAATTGCAGTTCCTCAGAAGTGAAAAATCTCATCAATCTCTTCTCTAAAGTATCTGGGAACCCTTCCCGAAGGACTGTCTGATTGATGCTATTTGATGACTTAATCTTTGACCTGACCTTTTGAGGAATCCCATGCGTGACTGACAGCTGGATTCTCAACAGACTTTTAAGACACTCTTTCTTCCATCTATAAACACACAGAGTTATGTCCCAGTCAAGGTTAATATGCAGGTGCAGTCACACTAGTTTTTGAGCATGCAAAATTACTTGGACATCACAAAATTCAAAGGTAGCCATATCACCCTGCAGCTCTTGCCTGGTTGCCCACTAAAGCTAAGCAGGGTTGAGCCTGGCCAGTACCTGGATGGGAGACCTCCTGGGGAAAACCAAGGTTGCTGCTGGAAGTGGTATTAGGGAGGCCAGCAGGGGGGTGCTCACACTATGGTCTGTGTGGGTCCTAATGCCCCAGTATAGTGACGGGGACACTATTCTGTAAAAAGGCATTGTCCTTTGGATGAGATGTTAAACTGAGGTCCTTAAAAACCTAGGACACTTCTTGTAAAGAGTAGGGGTGTAACCCTGGTGTCCTGGCCAAATTGGCCCCTATCTATCATGGCCTTGTATTAATCTCCATCCCTGAATTGGCTACATCACTCTACTACTCTCTCCTCCCCACCCAATAACTGGTGTGTGGTGGGCGTTCTGGTGCACTATGGCTGCCGTTGCATCATCATCCCTGTGCTATATAAATGTAAGGAAATATTATTGTTATTAAAACTGCAAACCATGTAGCTTGTGGCAACAAAGAAATTGAAGAAATAGTTGTTTGAAATAGTAATGTTTGCAAAAGAACAAACTACACAAACTATAATTGCGCACTAAAATACAAACTAAAACTCTGTAACGTTACAAAAAATTACTTCTCGTATTTGCAGTCATTGTTGGAAGGTCTGATTTAAATTGACTTCTCAAGCCTGACTTAAGACAATCTGGGAATTCTGTCTAGAAGAATGACCCAGTTAGATACGAAGGGGCCGGCTGTTGTGTTGTGTGAGTCATCATAGGTAGATGGGACAATTTGTGGAGCTGTGTTGTAAGGGATGACAACTTGAACTAATACTCAAACAAAATTAAAAAGAAACTATAACTGGTAATTTACAGTTAATAAAATATACAAAAGAAACTTTTTATTAACAATTATATACAATAAATAATAAAACAAACTAAACTAAAATTTTAAATTAAATTTAAAGTGTTTTGGCAGTGATTTGTTATGTGAACCCAATTGGAATTTGAAGCAGAATCCCAAGCCGAAGAGTGATGGTGCCCATAGGTTTGCCAAATTGTGAAGATTCAAGACACCATTACAACAGCCAGATGCTGCCACTGTGGCATTCAATGAGAATCAGCAGACAGAGGCCAGCCACCTTGCTTCTCTCTCTCTCTCTCTCTCTCTCTCTCTCTCTCCCTCCCTCTGGCTATTTGCCTTTCTTTCCCAATTTCCCTCTCTAGCTCTGTTAGTAAAGCCAGGCAAATATTGTCACTGCTCCAGAACTGCCTCTGGACAGCTCGAAGCATCTTTGGCAAAATCACTTACCCCAAAATCTGCCACCGTACTGGAACTGTCTAAAAACCGTTTGATGGGCTACACAAGTCAAAACAGCAATCACTCCACCAGGAGCACTCTTCTCCCAATATCAAACCCACTAAAATTTATGCCACCTTGGATCATGAAGTTATTCTACTGGCTAAAATAACTTTACAAATCCTATGCAATTGCAGTATGTTGTCTTAACTGTGAAAATATAAAAAATAATAACTTTTTAAATTGTATGTCACATATTATATTAATAAACGAAAGATATAAATGAAATCAAAATTTCTTCAGTTCAGTTTTCTTCAGTTAGCTCACAAGCTAACCCATTGGTTCTCAATTTTTTCAGGTAATGCCCCCCTTTGAAACAAGACCCCCCCCTTAAAAGATTAAACTACATTTTCTTTCATCTTCATTTGACAAAATTATTATAATGTTTTTTTTTTTTAAATACAATGAAAACTGAATGAAAAGTTACACTTCACTCTAGAGAGCACTTGACCACTCAGAAAACCGAATCCTCCTTTCATCCGCATTTAAATAGCAGAAAGGTTTATATTTCATTGGATAGTTATTTTTTTATAAAAACTGATAATTGCAAGGATTCATACCTATAAATGGAAATAAGCTTCAGCGGTCTCTATAAATGTTTTCCTCATCCAGTAATAATAAATTACTGTTAATATTCGCATCCTAGCCAGTGCTGAAATAGTAACAAGTATCACGTGACAGAGCCATCTATGCGCTGTTTCGGTTGCGGTCAGGACCTCTGGACAATAATTTGCACCTGATTAATGATACTTATAAACTTTAATAAAAACTTTCCACCATAATTTACCTTGTCGTTTCAGTATTACGTTTTTCATCTAACACAAGATTGAGGGAAGAGGGGATCGTTTTTGTGGCTGTCCAAGCTTCGAAAGCACACATAAAAGCGCCATTAAAGTCATCCATATCACTCTTAGATTTCCTTAGATTTAAATTCTTCTGAAGCCATATGTTAGTGTTGTGTGAGGAACAGACTGAAATTGAAGTTTTAATTCACCTTGTCACTCATTTGAAACTGGCACGCATGCAAAAATGACCTTGTTTACATGTGCACACCTGACATCAACGCTTCGGGCTGTCAAGAGATAAGCGTGCAGGACACACTGCATTGGAAAAGTTTAAACAAGGCAGGAGAAAAGGCAGAGGAAAAGAAATTGCGCTCATTGGCTCTTATGTGTATTTTGATTATTTTTGCTGAATGTGTGAAATTGAATGAGATTTGTGGATGGTTCAGTCTTCTGTGCCCCCCTTGCGATTAGCCTATTAGCTTAGCAGGCAGCTAACTTCTCCTCATTTTTAGCACATTTCTCCTCACTGTCGCAACCTACTGATACAGAGGTATGATTGTATTCAGTAGAACTTTTAAATTGCAGTATGTTTATTAATTTGATAAACTTTAAAAAAAAAAAAAAATCTTTGGGTTATGTCAAGGGTTAGGGAAAGTTGTAGGTGTAAGGTTGCTGAAGCACTCCTAATAAAAGAAACAAACACAGTGTATGAATGTGACATCCAACTGTTATAAGACTTTAGTATTTCTTGGTTATTTGAAGGGGGGGCTTAACTTGTAGTAGGTGTGTCATGTACACGTAGCAGTCTTAGGGGGCTTTCACACTAGCACTTTTGGTGCGCACCCCGGTTCGAATGACGTCAGAGTTCGGTTCGTTTGGATGATGTGAACGCTGTCTTCCGAACTCGGGTGCGCACCCGCGAACCGTACTCGGGTCCGCTTAAAAAGGTGGTCTGGGGTACGGTTCATGTGAACTCCAGTACGGTTCGCTGCTGATATGAACGCAATCGAACCAAACCACGGAAGTGAACCGCTATTGATGACGTATAATGTGGTCGTTAGTCTCACACGCGTCACTTTCAAAATGAGCGGAAAGAGTTTACTTTCGTGCGTGCGTGCGTGTGTGTGTATACACTTACCTTGACGAAAAGCGGCCACGCACTGCAAGCAGAGAGATGATTTCTGCTTGCCTTCGCAAAAATTGTCTTCGGCGGACAGCCCGCTGTCTTTTGAACGATTTCAGTATTTTTGCGGCAGAGAGACGCAAGTGTGTTTCTGTATCTTGATGTTGAAAACAAAACCAAAGGTTGAAAAAAAGAAGAACAAATGTGAACCGAGCAAGTCTATTCATTGAATTTTGACGCCTTTTCATTTCGCGGTTATCAAGCAACACGATTATGCACCAGCTGCAGCTTGATGACGCAAGCGTACCGTGGTTCGGATACAAATATATAATGTGAACACAGTCCATCGGGGGGAGGGGGGAGCAATCGAACTCGGGTTCGGAACAGGCAATCGAACCAAGTGTGAAAGCCCCCTTAGAGGCAGACAGACACTTCTCCAGAAACTGAAGCTTTCAACAACAACACTTCCAGCTTCAGCCACTGGGGGCAGTGGTTCAAATTCTGTCTCACTTTGCTTGTACATTCTGCAGTGGGTAATAGTGCAGTTTTAATTTGCACAAATAAAAGCTTTAATAATCTTTAATAAGACTACAGTAATTTACATTGAAAAGAGGGGTGTTTGTACTGAAAATAATTACGATGACTTATTTCAAATATACATTGAAGTTCTGATAGTACAGTGACAAATTGTTTTTCCATTTTCTGTCTCTTTTCCAGTTTTCAAATGTTAATTACCTATCCAGTGGCATTGACAAAACACAAAAACAAACGCTTAAATGTGCAGTCCAGGTTCTGATTAGACCTCACACTCTGTCTGAATAAATTAGAATGAAGATATAATTAATGCAGAAAGTAAGAATCCCAGTCTCCGGCGGCTGATCGAATCACACACATGTTATCTGCTCAGTTCATCTGAGGGGTGGCTGACAGGCTCACGTCCCTGTCGGTTCCTCGCAGACACAGCCTCTCCATACCTCACTGCAGCCAGACACTCAAATGCATCTCATCTGTATTCTCCCCTACACGAGCTCCCGCCAAGACGTTTTTAACATATGCCTCTTCTGCACACAATCTCCATCACATGCTAATTCCCATTTAATTACTTTCTCTTTCCTTTTCTCACTCCATTTAAAAACTGAAGAGACATAAAGCTAGAAACAATAAGATGATCCACAGACAGAAAACATCTGAGAAAAAGAGGAAGGACTGTAACAAGCTGGTGATGGATGGAGTGTATTGTCACAGGAGGAGGACTGAGCTTGCAATTGCTTTACGTATATAGTGACTAATATGTATTTGCCAGTGCTGAAGGACACTGAATCTGGTATATGTGATACATTCTGCTGTGCAGAGAACATTGATGGAACAGACAGTGAAAGATCTCTGATAAACGAAACAAGACTGGCAGTCTCTTCAGAAAAGGAAGGGCTGTTATTTGTCAGAGGGAGCTAGATGCTGTTGAATTGTAGTACAGCATCTTGGGTTGTCAAGATAGCAATATTTCAGTGTTCAATACTGATACCACTGAAATTTCACAATCCTCAATACCAGTTTTGATTCCACAGGAAGAGTGAATATTAAGGAAGGATAATCTACTTGCCAAATAAATGAACCCTTTATTCTCTGAGGGTGTTTTCAAAGATTTCCTGTTTCAGTGGCATACCCAAAATTAAAGGATATACTTGACAAGTCAAAGGTTGTCATTGTAAAGAAAACTTTTCAGTTTTTGTAATACATTTTTTATAAATAATTTTGTATAAATTATGACACATTCTAAGTCTCTCAGCCTAAGAAACTGCTGAAAAATCACACAAAAAAGAAACAAAATTTTGCCCAAAATGTACTTTTTGATTTGACATATACTGTATCTATGAGTATAGAAAATGTATCAGAATTTTTTTTTGTGTTGATATGACAAAGCAATCAAAATGTATAGCATTACAAAAATAATGTATCCTAGTGTACATAAGTGCCTCTATGTGTCCACAAGCCTCTCCAAACAAATAAAACATAATAATTGTACATAAGAACTAATTACACATGCAAACACAACAATGACCAAACTTTGCATAGTATGCAGACATGATTTTAGTAATGAGTATTTAGTAATGCATCACTGAGTCTGTGTCATTTACATTGCGTCATCTCCTGGTGGCCATATGTAACAGTGTGCTTTGTGTGGATTATCTAATGATCTTTACATTCCATTACCTTGTACCTCCTTTGAAAGATAATCCCCTCCTCTAAGTAATGGTATGTGATATTTTATGTTCTGTTAAGTTTTCTTGAAGTTATAAGTGAAAATGCGGTATATAAGCAACACTAACATAATTGTCAAAAACATTGCAAAATTTCAAAGCACTTGTTCAGTTTTGGTAATAATGCCTGCATGCATTGGAAAACAGAATAGAATAGCTTCTAAGCTTTCAAATGATACATATTTTGTGCTGGTCAAGACTGTAGTTCTTAATATTTAGACAATTATATTTATTTTCGTTTGGGCTTGCCGCAGCCGAGCTTAAAGGGTTAAAGAATAAATTGGCATAACATATTGATTAAGAGTTTTAGCCTACTTATAGAGACTGTGGAGAGATGGAACACACGCAAATATTGTTTGATTAATATTGACAGATTAATAGACAGCTGCAGGTTTGTTAGCCTGAATTTACACTGCAAGGCCTAATGCACAAATACAATATTTTGACACATTTCCCATTTTTTTGCCCTGCCTGTTTACATTCACGTAAAACATTGTATTATTTTACAATTGCATTGACCTGGTAATGAAGTAATAGTACTTTTTAATATATAACTTTATCTTTTGGCCTTTTTACTTTTTTTTAAAGCAAAGTAAAGCATAGACCGGAACTGACAAGTTCCAGTACTTTTGACATCCCTTGCTGCATCTGTTTCAAGAATAATTCAACGTGTTCAGTGGTAACACTACATGCAGATCCTGTTGTGTTGTGTTTTCACTAGTTGATGTGTTTTAGGAGTGTGAGCACGTGAAGGCAGTGAGACAGGGACTGCGATGGATAGGTATTACACCTGGATCTGTCAGTCCTGCAGCTAGGATGCCCAAACATGTCTGCTCACAGCATGCCAACATGCACACAGCAGAGAGCACAGATGCTCTGGTACTGTCAAAACAATCACAAGTCACAGACACAAGTTTGTGTGTCTTTTGTCCATGTATACTATTGCAATGTATGTGTGACACACAATAGCATAAATATTTCCTTCCTACTCTACGTCATAGTCTCTCTCTGGGTTATTACGGTCATTGAAAACCTTTCAAAGTCGTGATGTCCTTGCCTGGAAAAGTTATGGAAATGAATACTATTTTTTTTATCATGAAAAAATTATGGAAATAAGGGCATTTCTGCAGTTGTAGTTCTGCCTGGCTCTAAAACATTATTGGGGGGATGTGTGTATTTCGGTGGAAACCAGATGATGTGCTTTTCGCAGAGGATGCATTGTTATTGTTATGTGCATGTGCGCAAGAGATAGTCTGCATTTTTTTTCTTCATATTCCTTTATCTGTGATGGTGAGTGCTTAGGTCAGAATGTTGAATGTATTTGAATGTATTTCCATAAAGCATATTGCTATCCATGGGTAATTTGTTAAGAAGTTGGATTTTTTTTTTTTTTTTTTTACATTCTGCACCTGGGACTTGGTACAGCCAGGTGTGAACCCTGTTAAGCAGATGGTCATAAATGTCTGCTCTGTGTTTCCTGAAACTGCACACATTTCCCATGTCACACTGAGACCAAACTCATAGTGAAGTGTCTCACAGTAAAGCCTGTTAGTGACGGCCACTAACTGTTCAATAAAACGTCAATCACGCCTCATCTAAGGCTCGATCTGTTTATGTTCTCTGCTCTTTTGAAAGTGGGTTTTGACTGATTCTGTATCTTATTAATTAGCCTATTATGACATTCATTTGCAGTATTTTATGGCAAGAGCACTGTAGTGGAATTTTATTTGATTTATAACTGGGGAGTGCTTAAAGGAAAAGTTACAAAGAAAATTCTAGCATTGTTTAATCACCCTCATGTCATTCAAAACCCATTTGATTTTTAAGAATCTTTTGGCAGCTTTTGCCATACAACAGTTCAATCAGAGTCTGTCAAGCTTCAAAAAATTCCAAATAAAAACCATACATAGAGCACAATAACATCTCAGTTACTGTCGTAACCTCCGTTCCCCGATGGAGGGAACGAGACATTGTGTCGATGAAATGACACTAGGGGTCACCCTTGGGAGCCCGATTCACCTTCAGATCTTTGAGAAAAGGCCAATGAGAATTGGCGAGTTGAATTTGCATACCACTCTCCCTGACATACGGTATAAAAGGGAGGCCAGCAGGCAAATTCATTCAGGTTTTGCACTGAGGAGCCAAGACAAGGTCCCGGCCGTTACAGCGGTAAAGTTCTGTCTGTGGCAAGAGGGACACAATGTCTCGTTCCCTCCATCAGGGAACGGAGGTTACAACAGTAACACACAAATCCCCCTCTGTCACTCACTCGACGTTGTGTCGATGAAGTGACACTAGGGTCCCATATATGAAATACCACAATGACTGAACTGGTCACGTGAACTGCAGATGGAGGTGTAGGCAAGCTACTACAAACATAGGAACAGATGCATTCAGGCTGCACAGAGCCTCCCCAGACGCCCCAAGTCGTCAGAGACTGTGGTTTGCGGCGGTTTATGTAGGCCACTGTTGAGGCATTGTCCATGTGGATCAACACATGCTTTCCCTGAATCAATGGCCATAGCCTCTGCAGGGCAAACAGTACCACCAGCAACTCGAAGCAGTTGATGTACCAACGCAGGTGAGGTTATTTCCAGGAGCCAGGAGCCAGGAGCCAGTAGCTGCATGCCCATTGCATACCTCGGAATTCAGGTCTGGAGCCAGTGCTGTAGCGGTCTCATATGCATTAACCCGAGCACTGAGGATGCCATATGCCCCAGGAGAAAGTTCTTCAGTGGGACCGACATTTGCCGCCTGGATAAGTTCAAGCTGTTCAGCACCGACTGCGCGTGCTGATTTGTGAGGCACGCTATCTTTGACACCGGGTCTAACTCCATGCCGAGAAAAGAAATGCTCTGAACCGGGGAGAGCTTGCTCTTTTTCCAGTTGACCCAAAGCCCTAAACGGCTGAGGTATGTGAGCACCAGGTCCATGTGTGCACAGAGTAACTCTCGAGAGTGTGCTAGAATCAGCCAGTCGTCGAGGTAGTTCAGTATGCTTATGTGTATGCCCACTTCCCTTAGTGGGGCAAGGGCAGCCTCCGCGACCTTCATGAAGACGCGGGGGGACAGGGACAAGCCGAAAGGGAGGACCTTGTACTGATTCACCCGACCGTCGATCACGAACCCTATGAAGGGTCTGTGTTGAGGTAAAATCGAGACGTGAAAGAACGCACCCTTCAGGTGTACCGTCACGAACCAATCTTGATGCTGGATGCAAGACAAAATGTGCTTCTGTGACAGCATCTTGAACGGGAGTCTGTGCAAGGCCAGGTTCAGGACTCGCTGGTTCAGGATTGGGTGCCCTTCTTGGGAACAATGAAGTAAGGGCTGTAAAAGCCACTCTTCATCTCGGCTGGAGGGACAGGCTCTATCGCGTCTAGGGATGACGTCACCCTTCAGGCTCGGGAAGGGAGTACCGGGCGAGTCCGCCAGATGATAGGACTCAGCAGGCACAGGTGTGCTGCGATCGCATAGTCCACTTGGGGTATCGTGGCATAACTGTGTCTCATCCGAGTGCTGGACGGAAGCAAATGAGCGTACTGGGGAGTGAGCGGTCCGTGGGGAATTCACCCAGCGGAACTGTACCCACTTAAGCCCCCAAATCGCCTCCAGCGTCAACCAAAGTGGTCTCATACCCATAGATAAGAGGAGCCGCGAGGGGGACAGCCGAAGTGGTTTTCCCTAAAAGAAAGAAAGCCGCGACTGCAACGTTGCCATGATTACGCTCTCGCAGTGAGAACATAAACCATCCACGAATGCTTCCTCAACGCACTTATAGCCCTGGCACGTGAGGGAGTGATCGTGACCGTCAGAGGGGGAGAGGTAACGACCGCGTCCAAGAACGACACAGAGACAGAAAGGCATCTTTAAAAAGACGCATCTTTAAAAAGATGTTCAATGTCACTGTGCCTGCTCTAATAGATGAAACGCACACTCTTTTAGAGTAAAAGCGTTATCGAAGTGACCAGGAGTGTAGTCTGCACCGGAGTGAAAAGTGGAGAGAGAACCGCTGGAATGCGCTATATATCCAACAACAGTGCTTCGAAGAGAGATGAGTGGACGGCAGTAGTATTCAGCTTGCTGTTAATACAACCGCTCGGCTCCGAAGAAAAAGTCTGAATGAACTTGCCTGCTGGCCTCCCTTTTATACCCATATGTCAGGGGGAGTGGCATGCAAATTCATCTCGCCAATTCTTATTGGCCTTTTCTCAAAGATCTGAAGGTGAATCTGGCTCCCAAGAGCGACCCCTAGTGTCACTTCATCAACACAACGTCGAGTGAGTGACAGAAGGGGAACTATATTTTGTCAGTGCAGATTGAGTTGTAGAGTTAAATGTGTAAATATTGCCATCTACTTTATTGTAGTTAAGCTGTTTTACGAGTTCTGAATCCATGGCCATATACTAAAAATAGTCGAGGTGTTTTTAAATCGGCACATTATCATTCTCAATTTGGTGAATGAGCATTTTAAGCTTTCAAAGATATGAGATCTTCGCAATCCATTTTCATTGATTAAAGTCTCTCTTAATACCCTTTGTTGTTTACAGTCATATTAATTCTAATCACACTCAATGTAAACTCAATGTAAATACTTGGTATACAAAAAACAAGCAAGTAACAAAATATCTAATAAATGTGTAAATGTGCACATTTTTAAAGTGCTGATAATACATTTTTAAAAGTTTTAACTTTACTTCAAATATTAAAATATTGAAGAATTTTACAAATAGGCTCCTACAGCATCTATGCATGGGTTTGGTGAAACCTGTGCAAAGTTCTGCTCCATAAACTTAATGTTGACCTAGTAATAGTATTAGTATAAAATAGTAATAATTATTTTCTGACGCCCACTGAGGTAAATCATGCAGGTCACATTCATGCAAGAGTACAAGCACTTAAATATTAGATGTGAAATTCTATTTTCATTTTTGGGACATTCTATTCCATTCTTGTGAATATTTTGGGTTAAAAATGTGTAGCTGATATGAAACAGCGGAAGGTTGTATCATTATTTTTCATGTATATTACATTTTAAGCAATTTTAGCAATTTGCATTTTTAGAATTTGTACTTTTTTTACATTTAAAATTTGAATAAAAATTGTTTTACATTTTCAGACAAAGCTTTGTCAAGGTAAGATTACAGTTTGTCTCAACAGACGTTATGTATGTAGTTTAATCAATAATTATGTACCACATGCTTTTGTGTGTGAAAATATATCAAATATCAGTATCTTATTTTTTTCCAACCACCTCCTAAGCTGTGTTTCTTTAATAATGTTGTCAGAACATTATTTTTACAATTTGTTTTGTATCGTATTTGATAAATCAGGCTTTAATGGTCATTATCTTCCTGAGACCTAGGAGTTTTGTTTTTGAAGTCTCTCTATAGCTCAAACTTGCCACAGTAGTAAATCTAGATTTGTCTTAAAGAGGACTCAGTGGGCTTTTCAGAGATATCAAATGTCAACCGTGATGAAAACAACTCAGCACATCAAATACAATATGAATCATTTGTAATATGACATCATTATAGCTTGTAATGTAAAACAATGAAATCATCATTATAATGACAGAGCAGGTTGCATATATAAAAATACATACAAGTATCAGTTCACACATTAAATATATCTTATAAAAATACATTTTTAGTATTTGCAAAGCCTTCTTTATCATAAAAGCCTTTATCATATTTAATACACACATTTCAAGAAACAGGAAGGCAAAAGGGTCCTATCATCCTTATATTTTAACGTAACTGTGGCACGGTGATTATTAACCGTGAATGTGACCTCTTCAGGTATAAGCCACTTCCATCTATTATAGGAATACAAAAATACAAAATTATGCAGCTTTATATTGCAGGCTGGCAATATACATCATCATATTATTATAATTAATTATTATTTTCATAAACACATTGGTATATTTTTTTACAGTTATCACACTTTGCCATCGTTTCATCGCACACTGTTGGACAGACAGATAACTGTGGAACTATCAATGAATTTGAGATCAGGTGCTGAAACGGACACTCCTCAGCTCCGTCTGTCAAGGCTACCACAAACGTTTTACAGCCAGTAGAGAGAGGAAGAAAGAGAGATGAAAGCAGCTGTAAATGCAGCTCGACTCGGCGTGCACTTTAATTGCTTTTTCGACTTTCATTTTATCAAAATTGCATGAAAATCTTGTTTTATCTTGGCATACATTATAAACGTATTATTCTCTTCTTTCTTGTCAGAAAACATTCTCTCTTTCTTGTAAAGTAAATAGACACACAAATCAAACATTCGGCATGGCTTATAAAATACCTTTGATTGAAATAAATAAAGGCTTCATTGGAGGTTATGCAGCTACACATGAATGGAGATTTACATAGAGACCTGAGAATACTACATCATCACACCCTCCGTAAAGTAAGAAGGCAATTTTATTATCGTCTCTTCAATACAACACACAGCAACAAGTGAATGATCGAATTACTCTTTAACTATAAACACTGAGGTTACAAAATGATCCTGCATTAGCATATTATTCTGCTGTACTTCCTATGGTTATGTGATTTGTTGAGTTTATGAGGCCACACCATTAAATTCTGGTATTATTATTATTCTAGTTATTTACATTGCTACTAATGACAATGGAACTTGTCACAATTCCAATAAATTGCAACCACTTGCTTCTGTGTTGCTAAAAAAGGTGGACAAGAGGGCTGGGGGGCCCTATTAAAATGGCCTTGTAAAAGCTGTGGGGGCCCAAATATTCAAGCGTAGTTTACTTACAGGCCCCTGGTAATGATAGGATTTCAATTTTGATGTGGAAATTACACAACATTCCTTTAATGTGAATGCTATTGATTGTGTTTTATTTAGCTTGATTTTTTACAAAATGATTTCCCTAAGAGGTTACAGAGGACAGCCACACTCCTCGCATGGAAAGTGATATCTCAATCTCTCATTCCCTCTACAATCACTGGCTAACTTGCTCTCTGATTTCTTATGTATTTACACACACAGCTTATCTGATTTATAGCTTATGAGATGCAAATTACAAAAAAGAGATCTAGCCTTTATTAGTTCAGTTTGACTGATGTGGTATAAATGGACCATCTTTTCTCTGGGCTAGCTCACACACCCCTCCTTCACACCTCAGCTATGATGACTGAAGGCGATGAACTACAGATTGCATATAAGTAAGTCAGGGCTGGATATACTGTATGTGATGATATTATCTCTCTTCGGTTGAGTTGTACTCTTCACCATTCTGTTCAGCCTCTGCATGAGTTTAGCATATCTCTGAGTTAAAGGCAGCCTGCGGCTGTCAACCCAGATTATATTTTTGGGAACACGTTCATGTTTTTCATGGCTTTCAATTCTTATCGTAAACATTCCCCTCTCTCCATCTCTTTCAATCTCTGTTTCTGTGTTTTCTCTCCCTCTTTCAACCTGCTCTCTTTTCTGTTGCTGTCTTTTCCTCTCTCTTGTTTGCTTTTCCTACTCTTGCTCTCCTCCCTATCTCATTTGTCCTCTCTTTCTTAATATTTCTCTCACATGTGGTTTTGACAGGTTGGAAGAATGTTTTTTCTATTTTTGTCTCCATTCTTTTGCCTGGCAAAGGTCGATGCTTTGTTAAACTTCACTACATGACCAATAGTACGTGGACACCTTCTGATTAAAGGGTTTGTCTATTCCAGTTATTCCAGTGAAATTGCAAATTCCAGCAAATCACAATGGTACGGCATACTGTGTGCTTCCAACGGTTTGAGAAGGTCCCTTTTCTTTTCCAGTACGACAATGCCCCTGTATACAAGGGACAAAATAAAGAAATGGTTTGATTTAGTCTCTTGTGGAAGAACTTGACTGGCTTGCACAAAGCCCAGACCTGAATCCCATGGTAAACCTTTGGAAAGGAATTAGAACGCTACTGCGTCTTTCTGGCCCTGAAGTATTTCCTGTAGCGTCAACCCAGAACTGTCAAAAATAATGACTAGCAAGTTGTTTTAGAGTCTGACTAAAACAGAAGTAATGAGATATTTACAAAAACTGAAAATAAACAATGAGGTGTCATTACCGGATCCCTGAGTCAACAAAAATGTATCAAAGAACATCAAACGTTTATCTGAAGGGAGTTATCCAGATGTGTTGTTTATACCAAGGGCATCTAAGCAAGAGAGGCAATGAAATTGTAGTTTACATGCTCACAATTACAGCAGCAAGGTGGGGAATATTGGATCACTTCTGTTATAATCAATGAAGCCGTTCAGTAAAGCTGTATATGTGACCTGTGGACAAGGTAAAGATTTCCTTTTTAATGATAAAAATACTTTTCTTGGCTCTCCTTTATAAAAGCGTCTGCGATATGACTAAATGTACAACAAAATGACTTGCAGCTTCATTAATTTTAATGGGAGCGATAGTCACTTTTAGAGCACTACCTCTCAAATGTACTATTTGTTTGCATAAATTCCATTTACCTACCAGTGATAAGGTGTGTGCTACAATTATTTTGGCACATATCCATCCAGCTGTCTCGGTTCACTGGAATGGTTCATGTGTCTGTGTGTCGTTGCATTTTCGGAGATCTAAACACTTTAATTTCTGTTAGTTCCAGGCATCCAGGGAGCATCCAGCATGGTCCACATTTTAATTAAGGCATTTCATGACAATCGTGTTAGCGTTAGTAACATTAATCGTGTTGAAGTCACTGAATAAAGCACCTCCCGCTGTTGATTTGAACGAGGTGCATTCCATTATGCCCTATTCCCTTCAAAGACTTTACCATCCATTGTTAGAGCTTTGAAAGGCTAAAAGTTTTGGGGCTCAAAAATAAGAGTAATTCAGAACTCAACTTTTCAAGTAATTTCTATTGGAAATTCAGTTTGAAGCGATAATACTGCATGACTATCATAATTGTTCTCCCTTCAAAGTGCCCTTCGGAGGGTGATTTTTCTCATTTGGAATGCAGTGTGAGTTCGCGTTTAGCAGGAAGTGCTCAAGGAAGAAAAATACATCACTTCCTTAAACATCTTGAAATGGTCTATTACTCTAAATCATGGCCAGACTTGATGCTCTTGTTTCTAAATGTGAACAGATCCCTTCAGCCATGTTCAAAATTTTGTGGAAGTCTTCCCAGAAAAGATGAAGGTGTTAGGAAGGACCAAGACCCTATTAATGCCAATGGTTTTGAAATTAAATGTGCAAGAACATATCAGTTTGGTTTTGGTTGTCCACATATTTTTGGTTATAAAGAGCATATTTTGGGGGAAGGAAAAGGAGGTAGGGGCTCTGTCAATACACACTTGACTCTTAAGGGTTAACCATCTTTCCAGGTAAAAATTGGATTTAGTTATTGCCAACTTGTTGGGGGATTTAGTGCCCTTCAAAAAAGATGAGTGTCTTTGAATCTCAAGGAATGTGTCTCTTTGCCTTGTTGGTTGATACATTTTTATTTTTACGTTTTTTTGTTTTTCCAGCCCATTGTCCTTTTTTTAAAGCTTTTTATGATTTGTTCATGTGAAGAGTTAGATATGATAAGTGTTGGTAGGTACGGTAACTAAAAACTTCAACACTACTAAATTTAACTTAAATCTCAGATGTGTGATAGTATCTAGAAATATAGAATCTCATTGCAATTAACCAGTTTGTTTAGATGGTTCATGTAAATCATGCAGTTCCAAAGATTCACTGATTCGATTGTTTCCTTGTACAGAAGTACCCTGTGAGGTATTTTACATATTTTTGTATGTAAATGCAGCTGTTAATTTTTCTACTACTATAGATACACACACACACTGAGAACTTTAAAAGGAACACTGTGGTCCTAATAAATTGCCTGACTAATAAATTGGTCTTCTGCTGTTGTAACCCATCCGCCTAAAGGTTCAATGTGTTGTGCATTCTGAGATGCTATTCTGCTCACTACAATTTTACAGAGTGATTATCTGAGTTACCGTAGCCTTTCTGTCAGCTTGACCCAGTCTGGCCATTCTCTGTTGACCTCATTAACAAGGTGTTTTCATCCGCAGAACTGCCGCTCACGTGATGTTTTTTGTTTTTGGCAACAGTTTAATCATTTTATTCTGTCACCCTTTTTATGACCCTCATTGAATTTATGTTAGATAAATGCTACTCGTATTGCAATCCGAGTGCAGCTAACTACTTTTAGAGCAGCTTGACTGTAGAGTTTAACTACTCTAAATCATGAGTTGTTTGTAACTTGGGAAGCCACAGTTTCAAAGTAGCTTCCCCAACACTAAAAAAGAAATTATATTGCATGGAGTGGCCAACATTTCCTCTATTGATCTCTTGTATGTCTTTCTTTCTCTGTCACATTCTTCACATGCTCTGCCTAATTCATTCATTCATTCTCTCTCTCTCTCTCTCTCTCTCTCTCTCTCTCTCTCTGTCTCACACTATCTCTCTCTCTCTCTAATTGCTCTCTCTGTCTCTGTTTCTCTCCCTCTCGCTTGTTTGTCTATACAAGATGCTATAAATCTGCAGGGGGTAGAGCTGGTTGACTAAGCTAGCTGTGGGAAATAAAGGACATGAGCTAAAGCAAGAGAGACAGGCAACTGCCAAGCAGCGTGAATAAGAACAAAATGTTTTCATTGAATTTATGGAGGAGTGACAATCTGGAGCAGAGGCTGCAAGGAATCTGGGGCTGGATCAATACTCTGTCTTTCATTTTTCTCTGCACCTACCTTGTCATTTCATTGTGCTGTCGTTATTGCTTTTTGTCCCTTTCTCCTCATCTCTTTGCCATCACATTCAAACATTTTGAGCTCAATTTAGACTAAACTGTGGTTGTTCTCTGTGCTGCTGTCTCTGCTCTGGTATGAAGCCCCTGCTGCGAAATCGGTGTTGTTTTCCTCATAAAGTACTCTTAAGTGCAGATCCATACCAAGAATAACCACCAATTTACTTGTAAAAATGTCCTTATCTATCTGTCTGTCTGTCTGTGACCAATTTGTGCCAATTTTGTCCACTAGAGGTAGGCACAAGATAAGAAATCCTTGAAAGTCTTCAAACCCTTCAAAGAGTTTACTTTAGAGTGCTGTGTGTAATGTGTTAATATGTACATAAATAACAACAGTAATAATCAATATCTAGCCACAGCCATTCATTGTGTATCAGAAAAAATATGCCTGGTGCCTGGTTTCCTCCAGACTTGATCCTTGGAATTGAGGCCAAACAGTTCAATCTTCGTTTCATCAGACCAGAGAAACTTTTTCCGCCGACATGGTTCGGGTTCCTGGTCCTGTGCAAATTCTCTAACTGTTCCGAGCATTTCCACCTTAGAAAAGGCCGTTCCAGGGCCAAAAACCTGGTTCCGCACTGGCCCAAAATGCTTGCTGGTCTCTTTGCTGGAACCAATTACGTCAGGGGACAGAGGGAGAGATAAGGTTTTATTACCATAGTGAAGTTTTCCCAAAAAACAACAGTAGCTACCGTCAGCAGCAAGGAGTACTTCTTTACTCTATAACAACAATAAAAAACCCACAAAATTATCAGACATCAAAAGCATTCAGGTAACATGACAAAATGATTGTTCTACTTGCAATATGTTATTTACGTTGATCCAAGCTAAACTAGAGAGATCGCGAAGGAAACAAATACTCTACTATAATTAAGATGCGTGCCATATTCAATTGGACAATTGACCAAATCATTAACAAATTGAAAAAAAAAAAAAACTTAAGGGAGTACAGGGACCATAAGAAGGACATAAGCAAAAGTGACAGTGGACAGAGCAGTGATGCTTTGGCTCGGACAATGACCAGCCTGCTAACTAACTGGAGCATTGAATTTAACCAGTCACACTCGAGATAAACACTGATTCGCCAGTGTCCTCTGCAGTTGATCTCAGTAAGTTGTTAATTTGCCAACTTTGTTAGCTTTTATTACACTGTTGTCATCTTATTTTGTGTATTGTTTTGTTCTATAAGGGGATTTTTGATCAGCTACTCATTAAGTTTGGAAGATCGCAGCTATCTGTTAAGTAAATGGTGGGATTCTCAATCAAGAATATATGCTATGGCAAAAATCCAAATACAACCATCTTCTACACCAATGTTAATAATGATTCCACTGTAACAGTTTACAGAATTTAGCAAGTTAAGCCATAGTTCATACAATACAATGTAAATAAATTACTTGTCATCTTGAACATAGATGTTGTCTCTGATAATCTTGTTGAGCAATGTAATAACGACAGATTGCATTAATCCGTATGTTTAAATATGTCCTCATAAACAAGAGTGAAATCTGTATAAAAACACACTTTGACATGTTTGTTTATGTTTGAAGTAGTCAAGTGAAACTACCATGTAGACATTAACCCATTACGTGACTGTTCGGCTCTCAGGTCAGTGAAAAACCGTGGCCAGTTTACGATAGACTCCAGATTGCCCTGGCCGTGAACCAGCAGAGCACAGACTCAGCACAAGAACCATCACAATATAGGTGGGAAAGGGTTATGAGAGTCCTTAAGGTGTTTTTTTACGTGTCTTGCACTGAGGAGAGGCTTCTGTCTAGCCACTCTGCCATAAAACCCAGATTGGTGGAGTGTTTCAGTGATGGTTTCTTCTACAAGTTTCTTCCATCTCCACACATGATCTCTGGAGCTCAACCAGAGTGACCATTGGGTTCTTGGTCACCTCTCTTACCAAGGCCCTTCTCCCCTGATTTCAGTTAGGCTGGATGACCAGCTCTAGGAAGAGTCCTGGTTGTTTTTAAACTTCTTTCATTTAAAGCTGCACTACATAACTTTGTGCTCTCTAGTGACATCTGTGGTAGAATTGGGCACTGGCCCAATTGGCCCGGTCAGTAATCCGTCCCTGCCTCAGCCGGAACATGTGACTGACAGCCGGCACTTCTTTCCTGTGCTTACGGACATGGCATCATGACGCAAAAAGAATGATATAAGCCAGCGATTTAGGGCCAAATCCACCCCAACAGTTCAAAATACAAATCATTTTTATAGGCTTACCGAAATGAATTAGGGTAAGGTAAGGGCATTGTTTTGAACACTGATTTTTTTAATGAACTTAATCAATAATGGCAATTTGTAAATCTTTGACCAAAAAAATCTTACATAGTGCAGCTTTAAGAATTACGGAGGCCACTGTGCTCTTGGGAAACAATGCAGCTGAAATTTTATTGTAGCCTTCCCCAGATCTGTCTATTGAAACAATCCTGTCTCTGAGCTCTGCAGGCAGTTCCTTTGACCTCATGGCTTGGTTTTTGCTCTGATATGCATTTTCAGCTGTGAGTCCTTATTTGGACAGGTGTGCACCTTTCCAAATCATGTCCAATGGATTGAATTTGCCACAGGTGGACTCAAATCAAACGGTTGAAACATCTCAAAGATGATCCAGAGAAATGGGATGCACCTGAGATAATTTTCAAGTGTCATAGCAAAGGGTCTGAATACTTGTGTCAAAGTGATATTTAATTTTTTTCTTTTTAATGCATTTGCAAAGTTATCAAAAATATTTTTTTTGCATTTTGGGTGTGGAGTGTAGATTGATATGAAAAATAAATAAATAATTTAAAGCATTTTAGCAGTAGGCTGCAACAAAACAAAATGTGAAAAAATAAGTTGTCTGAATACTTTCAGAATGCACCGTAAGTCTGTCCCTCACAGTCTCGTTTTCATCACCATCAAAAACCAAATATGGCACATATTAGTCTGTGAATAATGTCCATGTGTGCTTGGCCCCCTATGATTTCCGCTTGTTTCAAGCATAGCAGGTGTGGACCCCCTATATCTGTTAGTTCTCTGATTCCATTTCCATCTTTTCGAACTCCTCCTACTGTTTGTCCGATTAGCACATCATTTGGTTTATATCATCTACAGACCCCCCTGACAAAAAGTTATCAAAATATTTCGATATTTGAAATTGTTCGGTTTAACGCAATTTGAGTAAGTGATCAATAGCTACTCATTGCAAACTCCAGAAGTAACCAAACTCGGTACACAAAGCCAACAGGTTGTTAAGAAGACGTCAGCAAAGTTTTGTACAATTTCATCCCTAGAGGGCACTACAACTAAAAAACTGTCATAACTTTACAGCAGTTTCAGTGACAAAGTTCAAATTAAATATGCATCTTCTTTTGCTCAAATGCTAACATATTCTTAAAAAATGTATTCTACAAATGAACAAAGATGGCTGCCAATGGCCAATAAAATTTCAGTACCTTATAACTCGTGTTGGGAATGGCCTAGATTTATGGAAATTACTATAGTCAAGCTGGGTGTCAACTTGAAGCTGCATTTCAAATTTTGTGACAGATAGCCACACTCCAGAACCGTATAGGCTACAATACAAATTTGTAGCTTCTCTGAATCCACCAATGCTCCACAGTAATATGGTCACTTGAATTTCCATTTGCGCAAGAAATTCTCACGAAACTTGGTATATATCATCTAAAGACCCTCCTGACAAAAAGTTACCAAAATAATTTTGATGCATCAAATCGTTCCATAGATATAAGCAAATATGTTTTGGACATGGCCTATTATGACTAATTAGCCTTTATCTTGTGAGTGCAATTTTCAAAGTTTGTACACGTGGACAAGAGAGCACTCTGAGGTAACATAACAAGTTAGTGGGTGCTATAACTTATGACAATCCTATTTTTGCAACTGTGCTAAAAGCAGGTGAAATGTCACACCAAAATAGCTGTCCACAACATCCACAGGATCCTTTCTGTCAAATTTGTTTGTTTTGGTCATCTTTGCTTGGCCCAGACAATAATCGCTTTTGCTATATATATTACTATTCTTTCTCTGATTGGAAGTATGTGGCAGCTCATAGATCCATAAGTAAAACGTTTTTAAATTTGAAATTCGTGTATGTGAGAGTCTAAACTTTCCTTGTGGCAAATTTGGAGCCTCTAGCTCAAACCCTGTAGTGCCACCAACTGTTACAATTTGCACACGCGTTTATGCTTAACTTTTGAACTGTATGTCATAGAAACAAAATTCAACATGGTTCAAATGGTTGCCATGGTCACAATTTCCGCCCATCTAGATTTTCCACCATTTGTTCAAAATCCTCTTCGCACAAAGGCGTATATCATCTAGGGACACTTAAGGCAAAATTAAGTACCAAATGTTGAGCTATGTGAGATGTGTCGCACAGTGTATAAAGTATTGTACTAACATTGCAAAAGCACCCCAGTCGAGTGTTCGAGTCCCACTGAGACTGGTGTGAGGAATTTGCTTGTGGTGACACTCTAGACCTCACATTGTGCTATCTGCAACATATTACTTGCATTATATTAGCTTGGCCCTTATAACTGCTGCTTGCAGCAAAATTTGGCAGGCAATAGAAGAATTGTGTCACTGAGCCTGATAAGGCAGTGGCTGATTGGCAGTGTGTACAGTGTTAAACACTGGAGAGAACAGCTCTGCGCCCCGGCTGTTTTCTTTGCTGGAGTGGCTGTGAATGAAACGAATCGGTTACCTAACGTAACCTCGGTTCTCTCTAGATGAGGGAACGAGTATTGCGTAAGCTAGCTTATGCTACGGGAAAGATTCATCTTTTCTGAGATATTGAAGCCAAAAAATTATCCTTAATTTTGTATCATTTGTCAACGCAGTGCAGCAACTGCAGACCTTGAGCGGGCTAGCTAGCGAGCTCATTGGTTGCTCTGCGGCAACTGCTGCAGCCTATAGACGAACTTGGGCGAACTTGCGTCCAATGAGAGGCGTCCGCGCGCTTACTGCATCAAAGCCCGCCAAAATGGGCGTGGCTAGAGTGCATATAAGCGTAGTTCGTAGGCTGGAACCCATGGTTTTCATTGAATGAATACTCGTTCCCTCATCTAGAGAGAACCGAGGTTACGTTAGGTAACCGATTCGTTCTCTTACGAGAGGTTCTCTCGTATTGCGTAAGCTAGCTTACGCTACGGGAACCCATTGTCAACGCCGTCGCGCCAAGCATCCACTGCATGAGCCCCGGGGTGGGGGACCCGGGGAGCCCTTGTGAGTGGGGAAATAATATTTGGCCGGCAAGAGTGCGGGCCAGTGTGTGTGTAATACATAAGCACATAGTGGGAAGGGAACGACAGAGCGGCGGTGCCGGTCTGTGTGGAATGAGTCCCATCAGTGCAGCTCACCAGGGGAGCTGTAGTGTATTAAACCGCTAGTAGTTTTGCCTGCAGGTCGGGCACTTCCAGATTGTAAAATCTGACAAAGGTGGAGGGGGAAACCCAGCCCGCTGCCACACATATGTCGTGAATGGAAATCCCGCTGGACCATGCCCACGATGAGGCCATGCCTCTAGTGGAGTGAGCCCTAATGCCCAACGGGCATGGCAGGTCTTTGACGCGTATCGCGGCAGCAATAGCGTCCACTATCCATCTAGACAGTGTCTGTTTCGAGGCGGCGAGACCTTTGGTGCGCCCTCCGAACGAAACGAAAAGCTGCTCAGAGCGTCTGAAAGAGGCGGAGCGCGCAGTATACAATCTCAGTGCTCTGACTGGGCAAAGGAGATTGCCGTCGCGTTCGCTATCGGATGCTGGCAGCGCCAATAGGGAAATGACCTGTACTCTGAAAGGAGTACCGATCACCTTGGGAACATAGCCGTGTCTAGGCTTTAAAATGACCTTGGAGTCACTTGGTCCAAACTCAAGACATGCAGCGCTGACAGACAGCGCGTGAAGGTCTCCCACACGTTTGACTGATGACAGGGCAGTCAGAAAAACGGTTTTGAGTGAAAGGTATTTCAAATCCACGGATTGAAGCGGTTCGAAAGGGGGGGCTTTCATAGTTTCGAGAACTATAGAAAGATCCCAGATAGGAACCGATGGGGGGCGTGGGGGGTTCATCCTTCTAGCTCCCTTGAGGAAGCGGATGACCAGCTCGTTTTTTCCCAGTGACTGGCCGTGCAGGGGTTCAGCGAACGCCGCGACGGCCGCCACGTACACTTTGAGCGTGGATGGGGATCTGCCCTTATCCAGCAGCTCTTGTAAAAACACGAGCAGCGACGACACCCCACATGTCCGTGGGTCCAGGTCTCTGTCGGTGCACTATTTTGAAAACACAGACCATTTTGACGCATAGAGTCTTCTCGTGGAAGGGGCTCTAGCGTGAATGATGGTGTTTATTACCCCTTCTGGCAGAGCGACGGGTAGTCGTTGATCACCCACGCGTGCAGCGCCCAGCGCTCTGGGTGGGGATGCCAGATCGTGCCGCGAGCTTGAGAGAGGAGATCTGCTCTCACTGGGATGGGCCACGGCGCTGTCAGTGACAGCTGCGTAAGCTCCGAGAACCATGTCTGATTCTCCCAACGCGGGGCTATGAGGAGCACCGAGTGATGCATTTCCCTGATCCTCTGCATTACCTGTGGCAATAGCGAGACGGGAGGGAAGGCGTAAAGCGGGTGGTTGGGCCAGTCCTGGGCCAGCGCGTCCTCGCTTTTCGAGAAAAATATTTGGCAGTGAGAGTTCTCTTCTGATGCAAAAGGTCTATCTCTGCTCTGCCGAATATGCGCCATAACTTCTGGACTATTTGAGCGTGCAGGGACCATTTCCCTGGAGGAATATTGTCTCTGGACAGTCTGTCTGGGCCGTCGTTCAGGTGGCCTGGCACGTGCGTCGCCCTCAGCGAGCGCAAGTGGCACTGGGACCAACTCAGTATGCGTTTCGTCAGATGGAAGAGGTTCCTGGATCTGACACTGCCCTGACGGTTTAGGTAGGATACCACAGATCTGTTGTCCGAACGGACCAGGACGTGGTGACCCTGAATGACCGGGAGGAAGCGCACAAGCGCGTGCTCGACCGCTATCATTTCTAGACAATTTATGTGAAGGAGCTTTTCCTGAACTGACCATAGGCCAAAAACCGGAGAGCCCTCGCAGACCGCGCCCCAACCCGTGTTGGACGCGTCTGTCGAGATGACATTTCGGCGAGATACAGCTCCCATCGTCACTCCCCGCTGATACCATTCGGCCACTGTCCAGGGCTGCAGAGCTGAAATACAGGTCTGAGTCACCTTGATCAGCTGGCGGCCTGTGGCCCAAGCCCGGCGAGACACGCGGGTGTTTAGCCAATGCTGAAGCGGCGCATGCGCAGTAAACCCAGCTGAAGTACTGCTGCGGCTGAGGCCATGTAACCTAGCACTCTCTGAAATTTTTTCAGAGGCGTGAGGCTGTTCATCTGAAAGGACGCTGCTAGTCGCTGAACACGGCGCGCGCTGTGTAGATAAGCGAGCCGTCATTGCCACGGAGTCTAGTTCTATTCCAAGGAAGGAAATTGCCTGACTGGGCTGTAGTGAGCTCTTGGTCCAATTGACTGCAAGACCCAAACTGTTCAGATGGCTGAGGAGAACTGTTCTGTGAGACAGAAGCTCCGTATGTGACTGTGCCATAATCAGCCAGTCGTCCAAATAGTTCAGAATTCGCAAGCCCTGACTCCGCGAGGGGTGCGAGCGCCGCATCCATGCACTTCGTGAAAGTACGGGTGCTAAAGAAAGGCCGAACGGAAGGACGGTGTATTGATAAACCTGGCCGTCGAAGGCGAATCTCAAGAATGGTCTGTGACGGGATTTATCTGAATCTGAAAGTAGGCATCTTTCAGATCGAGAGAGATAAACCAGTCCCCTGGCACGTATGCGCGAGGAGTTTCCTGATTGTAAGCATTTTGAACGGTCTTTTTGCAAGCACCTTGTTCAAACCCCTGAGATCTAATATTAGTCTGAGGCCGCCGTCTTTCTTGGGAACAAGAAAATAACGGCTGTAAAACCCCGACTCGCTCAGCGAAGGCGGCACTTTCTCTATGGCCCTTTTGCACAGAAGGTTTGCTATTTCTGAACGAAGCATGCAGGTTGCTTCCGTGTTCACAATAGTTTCAAGCCGCGCTCTGAAGCGGGGAGGGCAGCGATCGAACTGTAGCAAATAGCCCTGTTTTATTGTGCTTAACACCCATTTGGATATCCCTGGGATAGCTTCCCACGCTTTGAAGCGTAACACTAGAGGGTGAATGGCCAAATCGCCCTGATTGCCGCACACAGCGCGCTGAACAGAATGTGTGAGCGCACTTACTGTGCTTATGCATGACTGCTCGCAGACAGCAGGGACAGGCTGTTCTGTGAGTGACTTCCCGATTGAGGTGAATGGGGAAAGAGTCACATCTGTTAAGTGATGCGCGAGCATAGTCACGGGCACGGGACTTACATACAGAGAAGTGTTTGCTGGCCGTGTGACAGAGCGGGCAGAGAATGGGCGCACGCACGGATTCGTGGGCGCGTTTATTGACTCTAACACTCGAGCGGGCTGTGTCCGCTTTATGTGATTGGGCTCTGATAGGAACACGGAAAGTGTAATGCTTGTGTGTAGGGGTGAACACTGGATTGTGGGCACATTTTCTACACATAAGGCATGTTTGCTCTTTACAAGATTTCTTTGGGTCGCCATGAAAACGGCGTTTGAGTGCAGGCAAGCGGGCAGTATCACCGGCTTGTTGGCTGCTGAATCCACCACTGTAGTAGCCTGAGAGAAGGTGACTGACAGGGGGCGAAGCTTTGATGGTGGTCCGGCCGCGGCGGGACTGAGCCGTCATTTTTTCAACAAGGCTAGGAGGACTTCGGTTGCTCAGGTTTCAGCGCAACCTTAGACCGAGGCCTGCGGGGGGGCGGCGGTCTGCGGCGGCTGTCTGAGCGCGATCGAGGGCGGCCGCCCTGTCGACGCTGAGAAGTCTGACTTTGTTGAGCTGGGCGCTGTGAAGAGGCTCGTGCAGGAGGCTGGTCACGTGGGCGGCCTGCAGAGGAGCTAGCGCGACGCGGCAGGAAGAGGTTCATGGCTTGGGTGGCTTTCTGGACTTCTGAAAAGCGGTCAACAATGCCACTCACCGCGGAGCCGAAGAGACCGGTCGGAGAGAGCGGTGCGTTGAGGAACGTGGAGCGCTCTGCTGCTCCCATGTCGGCTAGCGTTAGCCACAGATGTCTCTCGGTCACAGTCAGCGAGGCCATGCACTTCCCTAGAGCTTGGGCTGCAGCTTTGGTGGCGCGAAGGGCGAGGTCCGTCGCGCTTCTTAGATCTGTAACATCCTCTGGGTGCCTGCCTTTCTCATCCCACTCCCGAAGAAGGTCCGCTTGGAGGATCTGTAAGACGGCCATGGAGTGCAGAGCAGATGCGGCTTGGCTGGCGGCGGAATAGGCACGGCCAACATAGGCGGAAGTCGCTCTGCAGGCCTTAGACGGGAGCACTGGCTTAGACCGCCATCTCGCGGAGGGCGGGCAAAGGTGTGCTGCTACCGAATCCTCGACCGGGGGGATGGAGGAGTAGCCCTTGAGTGTGGAGTTCCAGCAGGAAAGGAGCGGCCCGGGCTGCGGGTGTTGCGCGGCGACGGCTCTGAAGAAAGCAGCCGTCGAGTCTGTTGGGAGCCTGCTCAGGGGGCGGTGACCACTCGAGCCCGAGGCGGTCGACGGCCTGTGTGAGGAGGCGTGTTAGTTCCCCTTCGACTCCGCCGCGGGTCCTGCTGGATTCCTGGGCCGAGGAGGAGGCGTGGGAGCCTGACCACTCCTCGCTGTCCGAAGCCATGATGGAACAGCCCTTATCCTCCGCCTCGTCCTCCGAGATGGCAGCAGTGAGGCCGCTGGGCGGCATCTGCGCGTCCCGGGGGAGCGGGGAGGGTGAGAGCGATGCTCGAGGGAGAGGCTCCGGCGAGGCAGTCGCTTCTATCACCGGTTCTGGCAGCCTTTTGGACCGGCGCTTTTTCCTGCGCGGTGGAACGAAAGGCGGCGCGGCGGCTTCGGTTCTGAGCGCTTCGAGTCGAGCCCACAGGGTCGACATCGGAAGCTCCTCGCAGAGGTCGCATCCGCCATCAGCGAGGGCGAGCTCTGCATGCCCCAGTCCCAGGCAGAGAGCGCAGATGATGTGACGGTCTCCGGCGCTGAGAGGGGCGCGGCATGAAGCGCAAGTGGTGCGAGGCATCTTAAAAAAGACGCTCGTTACTCTTTTGTGAAGTTCGTTAAGAACTAGCTTGCTCTAAAAAAGGATAAGTCGCCGGATGGCGTAGCTCGCAGGATGGCTGAAGGTGGCGGAGACGGCCGGCTTCTTCGAGCGCTGTCCAAGCTTGCTAGATGCCCCTCGAACGGCGACGCGGCTTCCAGTTCAGAGATGCGGAGAGCTTCGCTGAAGAGATGAAAATCAGGGTTCCAGCCTACGAACTACGCTTATATGCACTCTAGCCACACCCATTTTGGCGGGCTTTGATGCAGTAACCGCGCGGACGCCTCTCATTGGACGCGAGTTCGCACAAGTTCGTCTATAGGCTGTAGCAGTTGCCGCAGAGCAACCAATGAGCTCGCTAGCTAGCCCGCTCAAGGTCTGCAGTTGCTGCACTGCGTTGACAAATGATACAAAATTAAGGATAATTTTTTGGCTTCAGTATCTCAGAAAAGATGAATCTTTCCCGTAGCGTAAGCTAGCTTACGCAATACGAGAGAACCTCTCGTAAGAGAACCCTTGCAGATAGGATGAGCAGAGGCTCTCTCTATAGGGAGGATTTTCTGCTGTTGGGTGCTGCTTGTCCATGAATACAATTGCTCCTTTGAGACCCAGTGATTTGGAAGTGAATGAATATTCCATTAAGAGAGACAGTATTATCGGCTCAGTCTGTTCGATGTCATAGCGGCTCAGGATCGTCATGACATCATCTTGGTGGTCCACATACAAAACATGCGGGTTCCCACATGTGTCTGAGTAGTTCTCTGGATGTTTTAAGAATCAGTGCTGAGGATGTTTGTACAAACTCTTAATGGGCTCTGGTTTTCAAATGATGTTTTCTCATTACAAAATGATAAGATTAGATTTTGCAACTGTTCTGTAAATGTAAGTGCTGCAGAGTAGCACAATTGAAAAAATATTTGGAATTTGATGTGGTTGAAATAACAAGAGGGGATACATTGCTTTCACAGCAGTTAGAATGTGAGATAGGGCTTTTATTCTCCATAATTTTGTCAGTGATGAACATTTTGAGGATTTTGTCATTATTCCAGTGCAGTTTCAAAGAGCTACTAATTTGAAATAATAAAGAGCAACTCTTTATGGTTTCTCCCCATTAAACATGTTCACGTTTAAGCAGCTTGTTTATACTCTTTTATTCTTATGAAGTCCATCATACCTCATAATCCTCCTTTAAATTATCCTCTCCTGCAGATGGACTGCTTTTTATGACTTAATGAGCCAGTGACCACTTATTTCAAATAGACATGTAGTTAGACATAGGGCAAGTTCTCCACTGACTTTTCACCTTGCTGTTTTATAAGTGTCGAACCATTTCCTCTTTAAAGCAGAGAGACTGGTGAAAACTGGAGAGAGGGTATGGGCACAAGCTTCATGTTGAAAGAGTGTCTGGAGGCAAGCCATAACAGGAGTGCTAGAACATGAAAGTGTGAATATGTCAGGTGGAAGAACAGTGGGCAAACTACAAATGAAAAAAAAAAAACATGGAATGTTGAAGGTGAGTTGGAAGGATTTTTGCTGGAAGCCAGTGTTCTTGTTTGGAGACTCAGAGACACTCAAAGTCTGCATGTGAGAACAACCCTGTCTGTTTTTCTTGTTCCCTTTCTTTTGTTAATGAAGTTTGTTATTTGTTATATGTGTGTATATATATATATATATATATATATATATATATATATATATATATATATATATATATATATATTTATATATATATATATTTATTTACATCGATTTTTCAATTTAAAAAATCTTAATTTTTATATGGTGCAAAACATTACAGGTTTATTTGTCATTTTTAATCCTTTCCAATGTTGGATATAATGTGATTACAAAGTAATTAGTTACTGCAACAATACATTTTAGTGAAGTGTTACACATTCCATTTTGAATTTGTGTAATCAGATTACAGTTCCTGCCTTTCAAGTTAATTAATTTTAAGTATATTACTTGAGTCATTAGCTTGGCTTCCATCCGCATATTGTTATGCACATTTTGGGATATCACAATTTATTTGGACATTATTTTTGTGTTTTTTTGCATAAGATTTGCTTCTTGGAAGGAAACGAATCGGTTACCTAACGTAACCTCGGTTCTCTCTAGATGAGGGAACGAGTATTGCGTAAGCTAGCTTACGCTACGGGAAAGATTCATCTTTTCTGAGATATTGAAGCCAAAAAATTATCCTTAATTTTGTATCCATTGTCAACACAGTGCAGCAGCTGCATACCTTGAGCAGGCTAGCTAGCGAGCACATTGGTTGCTCTGCGGCAACTGCTGCAGCCTATAGACGAACTTGAGTGAACTCGCGTCCAATGAGAGGCGCCCGCGCCGTCACTGTATCAAAGCCCGCCAGAATGGGCGTGGCTAGAGTACATATAAGCGTAAGTTCGTAGGCTGGAACCCTGGTTTTCATTGAATGAAGCTGAAAGTCGCTGCGTGGCGCGAAGCACGGCCGGCTACGCAATACTCGTTCCCTCATCTAGAGAGAACCGAGGTTACGTTAGGTAACCGATTCGTTCTCTTACGAGAGGTTCTCTCAGATATGCGTAAGCTAGCTTACGCTACGGAACCCATTGTCAACGCCGTGCGCACCAAGCATCCACTGCATGAGCCCCGGGGTGGGGGACCCGGGAGCCCTTGTGAGTGGGGGAATAATATTTGGCCGGCAAGAGTGTGGGCCAGTGTGTGTGTAATACATAAGCACATAGTGGGAAGGGAAAGACAGAGCGGCGGTGCCGGTCTGTGTGGAATGTGTCCCGTCTGTGCAGCTCACCAGGGGAGCTGTAGCGTATTAAACCGCTAGTAGTTTTGCCTGCAGGGCGGGCACTTCCAGATTGTAAAATCTGACAAAGGTGGAGGGGGAAGCCCAGCCCGCTGCCACACATATGTCGTGAATGGAAATCCCGCTGGACCATGCCCACGTGGAGGCCATGCCTCTAGTGGAGTGAGCCCTAATGCCTAACGGGCATGGTAGGTCTTTTGATGCGTACGCGGCAGCAATAGCATCCACTGTCCATCTAGACAGTGTCTGTTTCGAGGCGGCGAAACCTTTGGTGCGCCCTCCGAACGAAATGAACGCTGCTCAGAGCGTCTGAAAGAGGCGGAGCGCGCAGTATACAATCTCAGTGCTCTGACTGGGCAAAGGAGATTGGCGTCGCGTTCGCTATTGGATGCTGGCAGCGCCGATAGGGAAATGATTTGTGCTCTGAAAGGAGTACCGATCACCTTGGGGACATAGCCATGTCTAGGCTTTAAAATGACCTTGGAGTCACTTGGTCCAAACTCAAGACACGCAGCGCTGACAGACAGTGCGTGAAGGTCTCCCACACGTTTAACTGATGACAGGGCAGTTAGAAAAACGGTTTTGAGTGAAAGGTATTTCAAATCCACGGATTGAAGCCGTTCGAAAGGGGGGGCTTTCATAGCTTCGAGAACTACAGAAAGATCCCAGATAGGAACCGATGGGGGCGCGGGGTTCATCCTTCTAGCTCCCTGAGGAAGCGGATGACCAGCTCGTTTTTTCCCAGTGACTGGCCGTGCAGGGGTTCAGCGAACGCCGCGACGGCCGCCACGTACACTTTGAGCGTGGATGGGGATCTGCCCTTATCCAGCAGCTCTTGTAAAAACACGAGCACCGACGACACTCCACATGTCCGTGGGTCCAGGTCTCTGTCGGTGCACCATTTTGAAAACACAGACCATTTTGACGCATAGAGTCTTCTCGTGGAAGGGGCTCTAGCGTGTATGATAGTGTTTATTACTCCTTCTGGCAAAGCGACGGGTAGTCGTTGATCACCCACACGTGCAGCGCCCAGCGCTCTGGGTGGGGATGCCAGATCGTGCTGCGAGCTTGAGAGAGGAGATCTGCTCTCACTGGAATGGGCCACGGGGCTGTCAGTGACAGCTGCGTAAGCTCCGGAACCATGTCTGATTCTCCCAGCGTGGGGCTATGAGGAGCACCGAGTGACGCTGCTTCCTGATCCTCTGCATTACCTGTGGCAATAGCGAGACGGGAGGGAAGGCGTAAAGCGGGCGGTTGGGCCAGTCCTGGGCCAGCTGCCCTCGCTGAGAAAAATACTGGGCAGTGAGAGTTCTCTTCTGATGCAAAGAGGTCTATCTCTGCTCTGCCGAATATGCTCCATAACCTCTGGACTGTTTGTGCGTGCAGGGACCATTCCCCGGGGAAATGTTGTCTCTGGACAGTCTGTCTGGGCCGCCGCTCAGGTGGCCTGGCACGCGCGTCGCCCTCAGCGAAGCGCAGGTGGCACTGGGACCAACTCAGTATGCGTTTTGTCAGATGGAAGAGGTTCCTGGATCTGACACCGCCCTGACGGTTTAGATAGGATACCATAGATCTGTTGTCCGAACGGACCAGGGAGTAGTGACCCTGAATGACCGGGAGGAAGCGCACGAGCGCGTACTCGACCGCTATCATTTCCAGACAATTTATGTGAAGGAGCTTTTCCTGAACTGACCATAGGCCAAAATCCCGAGAGCCCTGGCAGACCGCGCCCCAACCCGTGTTGGACGCGTCTGTCGAGATGACTTTTCGGCGAGATACAGCTCCCATCGTCACTCCCCGCTGATACAATTCGGCCACTGCCCAGGGCTGCAGACCTGAGATACAGGTCTGACTCACTCTGATCGGCTGGCGGCCTGTGGCCCAAGCCCGACGAGACGCGCGGGTGTTTAGCCAATGCTGAAGCAGGCGCATGCACAGTAAACCCAGCTGAAGTACTGCTGCGGCTGAGGCCATGTAACCTAGCATTCTCTGAAATTTTTTCAGAGGCGTGAGGCTGTTCATCTGAAAGGACGCGGCTAGTCGCTGAACACGGCGCGCGCTGTGTAGATAAGCGAGCCGCCATCGCCATGGAGTCTAGTTCTATTCCAAGGAAGGAAATTGCCTGACTGGGCTGTAGTGAGCTCTTGGTCCAATTGACTGCAAGACCCAAACTGTTCAGATGACTGAGGAGAACTGTCCTGTGAGACAGAATCTCCGTGATGTGACTGTGCCAAAATCAGCCAATCGTCCAAATAGTTCAGAATTCGCGAAGCCCTGACTCCGCAGGGGTGCGAAGCGCCGCATCCATGCACTTCGTGAAAGTACGGGTGCTAAAAACAGGCCGAACGGAAGGACGGTGTATTGATAAACCTGGCCGCCGGCTGAATCTCAAGAATGGCCTGTGACGGGATTTATCTGAATCTGAAAGTAGGCATCTTTCAGATCGAGAGAAATAAACCAGTCCCCTTGGCGCATATGCGCGAGGAGTTTCCTGATTGTAAGCATTTTGAACGGTCTTTTGCAAGCACCTTGTTCAAAACCCTGAGATCTAATATGGGTCTGAGGCCGCCGTCTTTCTTGGGGACAAGAAATTAACGGCTGTAAAACCCCGACTCGCTCAGAGAAGGTGGCACTCTCTATGGCCCTTTTGCACAGAAGGTTTGTTATTTCTGAACAAAGCATGCAGGCTGCTTCCGTGTTCACAGTAGTTTCGAGCCAGCTCTGAAGCGGGAGGGCGGCGATCGAACTGTAGCAAATAGCCCTGTTTTATTGTGCTTAACACCCATTTGGATATCCCTGGGATAGCTTCCCACGCTTTGAAGCGTAACGCTAGAGGGTGAATGGCCAAGTCGCCCTGATTGCCGCACACAGCGAGCTGAACAGAATGTGTGAGCCGCTTACTGTGCTTATGCATGACTGCTCGCAGACAGCAGGGACAGGCTGTTCTGTGAGTGACTTCCCGATTGAGGTGAATGGGGAAAGAGTCACATCTGTTAAGTGATGCGCGAGCATAGTCACGGGCATGGGACTTACATACAGAGAGGTGTTTGCTGGCCGTGTGACAGAGCGGGCAGAGAAGGGTGCGCAGACGGACTCGTGGGCGCGCTTATTGACTCTTAACACTCGAGCTGGCTGTGCCCGCTTTATGTGAGTGGGCTCTGATAGGGACACGGAAGTGTAATGCTTGTGTGTAGGGGTGAACACTGGATTGTGGGCACATTTTCTACACATAAGGCATGTTTGCTTTTTACAAGATTTCTTTGGGTCGCCGTGAAAACGGCATTTGAGTGCAGGCAAGCGGGCAGTATCACCGGCTTGTTGGCTGCTGAATCCACCACTGCAGTAGCCTGAGAGAAGGGGACTGACAGGGGCTAAGCTTTGATGGTGGTCCGCCGCGGCGGACTGAGCCGTCGTTTCCTCAACAAAGCTAGGAGGACTTCAGTTGCTCAGGTTTCAGCGCAATCTTAGGCCGAGGCCCGCGGGGGGGCGGCGGTCTGCGGCGGCTGTCTGAGCGCGATCTAGGGCGGCCGCCCTGTCGACGCTGAGAAGTCTGGCTTTGCTGAGCTGGGCGCTGTGAAGAGGCTCGTGCAGGAGGCTGGTCACGTGGGCGGCCTGCAGAGGAGCTAGCGCGACGAGGCAGGAAGAGATTCATGGCTTGGGTGGCTTTCTGGACTTCCGAGAAATGGTCAACAATGCCAATCACCGCGGAACCGAAGAGACAGGTCGGAGAGAGCAGAGCGTTGAGGAACGTGGAGCGTTCAGCTTCTCCCATGTCAGCTAGCGTTAGCCATAGGTGTCTCTCGGTCACAGTCAGCGCGGCCATGCACTTCCCTAGGGCTTGAGCTGCAGCTTTGGTGGCGCGAAGGGCGAGATCCGTCGCGCTCCTTAGATCTGAAACAGCCTCTGGGTGCCTGCCTTTCTCATCCCACTCTCGAAGAAGGTCCGCTTGGAGGATCTGTAAGACGGCCATGGAATGCAGAGCAGATGCGGCTTGGCCGGCGGCGGCATAGGCGCGGCCAACACAGGCGGAAGTAGTTCTGCAAGCCTTAGACGGGAGCACTGGCTTAGACCGCCATCTCGCGGAGGGCGTGTTGCTACCGAATCCTCGACCGGGGGGATGGAAGAGTAGCCCCTCTCGGTGGCGCCGTGCACCGAAGCCAGAGAGGTGGAGACATGGGATCGGTTCCTGGCCGAGAGAGGCGCGTTCCACGATTTAGAGAGCTCGGCGTGGAGTTCCGGCAGGAAGGGAGCGCCCGGCCGCTGGCGCCGCGGCGACGGCTCTGAAGAAAGCAGCCGTCGAGTCTGTTGGGAGCCTGCTCAGAGGGCGGTGACCACTCGAGCCCGAGGCGGTCGACTGCCTGTGTGAGGAGGCGCTAGTTCTTCTTCGACTCGGCGCGGGTCCTGCTGAATTCCTGGGCCGAGGAGGAGGCTTGGGAGCCTGACCACTCCTCGCTGTCCGAAGCCATGATGGAACAGCAGCCCTTATCCTCTGCCTCGTCATCCGAGATGGCAGCAGTGCGGCCGCCGGCGGCAACTGCGGCGTCCCGGGGGGGCGGGGAGGGTGAAAGCGAGGCTCGAGGGAGAGGCTCCGGCGAGGTAGTCGCTTCTAACACCGGTTCCGGCAGCCTTTGGGAGCGGCGCTCCTTTCTGCACGGCGAAACGAAAGGCGGCGCGGCGGCTTCGGTCTTGAGTGCTTCGAGTCGAGCCTGCAGTGTCGACATCGGAAGCTCCTCGCAGAGGTCGCATCCGCCATCAGCGAGGGCGAGATCTGCATGTTCCAGTCCCAGGCAGAGAGCGCAGATGAGGTGGCGGTCTCCGGCGCTGAGAGGGGCGTGGCATGAGGTGCAGGTGGTGCGAGGCATCTTTAAAAAGACGCTCGTTGCTCTTTTTGTGAAGTTCGCTGAGGAACTAGCTTGCTCTAAAAAGGATACGTCGCCGGATGGCTTAGCTCGCAGGATGGCTGAAGGTGGCGAAGATGGCCGGCTTCTTTGAGCGCTGTCCAAGCTTGCTAGATGCCCCTCGAACGGCGACGCGGCTTCTGCAGTTCAGAGATGCGAAGAGCTTCGCTGAATAGATGAAAATCAGGGTTCCAGCCTACGAACTTACGCTTATATGCACTCTAGCCATGCCCATTCTGGCGGGCTTTGATACAGTGACGGCGCGGGCGCCTCTCATTGGACGCGAGTTCACTCAAGTTCGTCTATAGGCTGCAGCAGTTGCCGCAGAGCAACCAATGAGCTCGCTAGCTAGCCCGCTCAAGGTATGCAGCTGCGGCACTGCGTTGACAATGGATACAAAATTAAGGATAATTTTTTGGCTTCAATATCTCAGAAAAGATGAATCTTTCCCGTAGCGTAAGCTAGCTTACGCAATACGAGAGAAACCTCTCGTAAGAGAACACAGCTAGTATGAATGAAAGGAAATATAGAATTAGAATTTGTTGATCAAACATACATTTCTGTGAATTGTTTACTTCTATTGAATGTTTTTGCAAGAAGTAATTAGTCATTTGTAGTTGATAATTGTTTGAGTAACTTACCAAGCACTGACCCTTTCTAATTGCTTTTGAGACTATCAGGAGTCACTCCCAATATTTCAACAGAACTTCTAGCTAGGGATCCGATCTGATACCATGTTGTTGTTTTTTTGCATAATCAGTTTAGAATATCTTTACATTATTGTGTGGAACTAATTGGGAGTACCGATACTCTTTAATATGTAAAGAAACACAAACCTCTAACTACACATTATTTTAATATAAATGTATAGCTTATTAAGAAATACTTTATTATTAACTAGTATACTGGATAATATAGCAGCTAAATTAACAGTAATTCCAGTACAAGTCATCATTTTCTTATTTTTCAACTTGTATCTGGACTTTAAAATATTCAGATCTATATTTTGTTAAATTTAATTGTAAGGTATCAGTTCACTTTTCATTCACACAGTTATTTTTTGGAACCCATTCAACTTAAATATTGTTATAATTTGTAAACATATGATAATATTAATAATATATTATAATAGTAATATATAGTAATATATCTCAATTGTGCCCCTTTACCTTTAAAACCCTTGGGCTTTTATTTTGACATTCTGAACTCTCCTGTATGTATCTGTTTGTAGGCAAGTTCACAGTAGTTTAATTCGCTTCTTATTAAAATTGTGGTAAAATGGTCCTCCGGTGCCATTCTCAATGCATATTATAAGTGAACCTAACTATTGAGCATCTACATCTGGGATGTTGTTAGTGAGTAGTGCTCAAATATTGCACATGAGTGAAGGCTAAAATAGCTGCGAGTGCTAGCGGTTTGCATGCTTGTGTGTGAGTCAACAGAGTAGCGCCATTCACTAATGTGCAGGTGCTGCACGTGCATACTATATATTTACTTATTAAACACAGCCTTTTGTGATTCACAGAGCTATCACACGTCATCAAGTGGCTTTGAATAAAATGCAAATGAGTCATATGAACTATGTTAATGCTGTTTTTATGGTTCTTTTATGTCATTTTTGGAGATTGACAGTAACTAACATGACTAACACACAGTATCGGATTTGGTTCGGGCTTGTCGGACCGATACTCGATCCGTCTAAAACGTCAGTGATCGGAGTCATTTTCCATGTCGTCTTATGAGGAGAGTTAATGGAAGCTAAAATCATTAATGATAGGGGGATGAGCATGCTTCGTAGGATCAATAATCATTTGTGGTTCATTTTGCTGTGCAAAGTAGCTATAATCTCTCTTTTTTTCGCTCTCTCTTTCTCTGTCTCTCTCTCTCTCTGTACATATCCTACTCTCTATCTTTCTCATGCTCTTATATGAATGGGGTCAGAGAGCCTGTACCATGTAAGGAGGCCAAAATGTGTCACCCAGACCAGCATTGATGGTCTAGAGGAAGCTGAGGTAAGATAATCTTTTTGTATATTCAGTATAATGCATAATTCGTATTGAATGCAGGTGTGACATGTCCGGGTCAGTCTCAAGGAAAACGAGGATGCATAAACCAGCTCGCACTCTTTAGCGTCATTTAGTATAGGTCGCTTTCCAGCACACACACCAACACAAAAACTCTCTGTCGCTCAATAATAAACACAAAAGTAATTCTCCTGGTGCAAAAGTAAAAACTGGTGCTTGACCACGCCCCACCACCACAACAGGGTTTTTCCTGCATTGAAAATTATTCTGCAGAAATGTAATTTAATTAATTGTGTATTCAGTGCTTTATACAGTACATGCTAAATATGCTTCAGCACTGCTCATATTACATACAGCTGAATCACAGCCATTGATTTTGAGTTGCTTCTATACAACAGTTCTATAAACAGGAAGTAAAAATCTAATAATGTACATTTTTGTTACAATATGGCTAGTTATTTTATCTATTTTTGCTCAAATTCAAACAAAGCCACAGCAAAATCAGCAGTTGTGTGTCGCCGAGCAAAGCACAGAATGACAGCCTTTCTGGAATGTCATTATTACAGACAAGTGGAAAGATACAAACAGTGAATAATAATTTTAAGGCATGACCTTCTAGGACTTTTTTCAATGAAACTGCTCTAGGAGGACTTAAAGATATTTAAGACATTAGACATTATACCGTAATTTTCTGTAAAGTTAATTTGAAATGATGTGCTTTGTGAAAAGTGCTTATATATATAAAAATGGCTTGACTTGTGTGTGAAGCCTTGTTATACAAAATATCAGAACTCTTAAAAGCTCTGCTTGGTTAATCAAATTAGTGGACTGGAACTAATTGTTGCATAAAATAGACTATAACTCAAGAGTTTCATCACTCTGAAATTGTCTTTCTGTTTCTAAATAACAATCCTGTGCATTCCTGTTCTTTCTTTGTATAATATTGTGCTATGACCTTTTTGTGTCCCTGTCCTCCAGAATAAATGTCAACACCATGTGCTCGTGTTAGTGGTGCATGGGGGGAACATACTGGATCCGGCGGGCGGCGAGCCAGGCGCGAAGGCTGCAGATGTGAACACCCTGTCCTCAGTGCTGGAGAAAGTGTCCCAAGCACACTTTCAAGCTGCAGCCCAGCATGTGGTCATTAAGTTGGTGCCGTGCCCGGCTGTATGTGCAGAGGCCTTCTCCCTAGTGTCCACGTGAGTCACTAATACTTTAAGGGACATTTAAATGTTTTTTAGCCTTCATTTATTACCATTAAATTAACGTGTTATTTGGACATGTGCCATGGTACTGTTTGAACTACCTTGAAGTACAGTACCATGTAAATATCATAGTGTGTGAATATGATAATTATTCAGTAGTATTGAAGTACCATGGTATTATCATCGTTTACCATCATTATTGCACTGACACAGTATTTATGTAAGGGTTGGAATGGCTGAGTTTCCTGTCCCAGAATGTTTTGTTCCATGTTGTGTATACACTATGAAAAATGCCACATAATTAGATATTTTTTTTTAGGTCACCCTCGGGGGAAGGTGCCTGAATAATGTATGAAACCCATTATATGAGAAAATGCTGACAGGTTTACAGTTTCAGTTGTTCTTGGGAGTTGATTATTTAATGTAGATGAGGAAATTTTATTTGGAAAAGTTTACAGATGCACAAAACATACTGAATCAAAATTTGGTTGAATCTCAACATCAAGTCATTCTGGGATTACATGAAGAGACAGAAGCAATTGTGACAACCTAAATTGATTGAAATGTGGCAAGTTCTTCAACATGTTTGGAACAATATACAGTATCTGCCAACAACCTTGAAAAACTGTGCGCAAGTGTACCTAGGAGAATTGGTGTTGTTTTAAAGGCATAGGGTGTTTTTTATGTACTAATACTGTATATAATGATATTTAACATTCCACATGCAATACACAATGACGGTGACATTCAAAATCACATCATTACAGAGAGAGATGCCCTCTTAAGTATCACTAAATTCAAAGCACACAATATCCGCAGTATCTGACTGCTAAGCTCTAATTGTAACTGGAGTAGCACAGATGTTAGAGCAGAAGAAAGACACAGAAGAAAGAGACAGATTTATATATATATATATATATATATATATATATATATATATATATATATATATATATATATATATATATATATCATGGAGGTAGAACAGGAGAGACAGAGCAGAAAAGACTGGAAGCTTAGGCTTAGTGTGATTTATTTTCTTAACGAGACTTAATGAGTTTTGTCTGCTCTTTCTGCTGTTGTTCGTTTATGAGGGATACAAATAAGAAGGCAAGAAGCCGGTGCCAGACTAGCAGACTTGGAATAACTAGATTTGGTTGGGGGGTGTCACACTTAGCAACTATTCTTGCTGATCTTGCCCTCCTCAGTTGGTGAGCCTTTCACACTCACCGATTAAGAATGGAGGATAGGTGTCATACTAAACGACTGCCTTAGGCTGCATTTACAGTTCACTGCAGGGCTTAATGCACAGATCTGACATTTTGACCATATATATATATTTTATTGTTTGTCCTGCCTGTTTACATTCGCTTACAAGTCATAACCGACTTTGTGTTTACATTAATTACCTGCCAATTCGCATTAGGCTGTTAGTCATCACTTGGTATCTAGCGTTGTTAGAACTATGAATGACAACAAACATGTCATTATTTTACTTGCAATTTTTCTTAGAATTATTGGTCAACATTAAAAAAACTTTTTTTTTGCAAAAAAAAATTTTTTTAAACACAACTCCCTCCATGATGCACTCGTAAGAATTCTCATTCATGCATTTATTAAAAAAGAGTGATTTCATGCAGAGCCCGTCTGTCACATAACATTGACCACATTTACTGTGAATGCACAGATTATGCACAGTTTTTTTTTACTAAATGAAGATTAAATGATTAAGGTAATTATTCGGGTTAAGACGTTATTACCAAATGAAGTTAAAATGTTCCATACAGTGCACATCAGAATATTCAGAATATTCCTGTACATGTCGGATCGCTGGATCTTTTACCACTATTCCCATTTGGACATTTTGGAAAGGCTCGCTCTTGGCTCTTATTACATGGCATTTCACTAAATCTCCACATGCAATTCAATCAAATAATTATCATTGATGTCCCCTACATTAATACATGTTTAAATGTGTACGCAAAAAAATCAGCTTTCTGAAAAACTAACGGGGTTCTCACCTGTTAATATATTGAATCTTGCTAATTTTTAAATGTCTGTAGCCTAATGGTGGCTCCTCATTTTAAAATGAGTAATATTGATTACAAATAAACAATCGTATACAAAATATTTGACTATAGAATCCCTCGATTGACAAATCAATATCAGTTATTATTTTTGAGTACATAATAAGTACAATAATAAAGTATAAGTACAGTCTCATGAATGCTATATTTATAATATAAATTATAATAAAATTATATATGAATTAAATATATCCCAAGAGCAATGAGCCTCTCCTCCATATGCACCATCCACACACACTGGACTCCATTCTTTTTCTGCAGAAAAATATTTAGCTTCCTTCCACTAAAAACTTCCGGAAAACACACTTTTAGTAATTTTTTTTCTACAGTATGAACTAGACTTCAGACTGAAGCTCATTGGTCACTGCCTTGGTCACGTTTACCCACCCACCAACTGCCAGTGATAATTTTAAACAAGCTGGATGTTGTTTAGGTCATTGTGAAGTGATTTTTTGTCAATTAAGGGGGACATCTTAATTTAACCGGCAATGTATCTCATCTGTGATCAGATTTTCAAAAGTATGGCCAGTTGTGCTGCTGACCAATAACATTAGAGCGACAGCAGTAAGAACGCCACAGAGTCCAGAGACTAGCGACATCCAGTGACAAAGTTTGGTTAAGCCGTGAAAGCAGATTTATCGCTTCAAGAGCTTAAGGGCTCTGGGGCATTTACTGGATTTCTTCTATAGCTTTAGGCTTTTTGTGTATTTTTTCCTCCTTTTTCATCAGCTCCATGAAGCAATGAAAATGATGGAGCGTCAAAGTGTCAGAGAGCTGAGCAGAACAAACATAAAGAGTGGAAGAGCTTCTTTGCTCACATGATCACAATCTCTGCCTTCTCCCATGACACACAGGGTCTAATAAAAAATGTCAATCACTCGGTTACCACGGATTTCAATGTGATAAACCCTTTTCATGAGTGACATACAAACGGCATTTCTTTTTTGCAGTGTGTTTTATGGTTTAGTGCTCAGACTGGCTGTAGCAGCAATGATTATTAACTATCTAGAGCAAAGGACAAAGGAAAAGATAGAAAAAGGCAGAAACTATGGCCAGTTTTATGTCTGTCTGTCTGCATTTGTCCTATTCTGAGAAGGGAGATATAATAAAAGTGATATAATAAAGAACATCAGCCTGCAGGAAAAGACACAGATACAGTACATTCACAAATATATGAATCTTGCAAAACTTGTCAAACCAGTGAACCAGTCCTTTTTTCTTCTTTACTGTATAACATAAATTAAAATCTATTAATTATTTATTAGTGGTGAAAAGTGATCTGGATATGTTTTGTGAGATTCACCTGTAAACATCCTGACATTCACACAGCTGCCCACCTTCAAAATCACACAGTGTTGTTTTCCATTCATCCATTGCTTTCCTTCTTTAATGATGACATAGATGGTCAGATTACTTAAATACTTAGATCAGCATCAGCCAAAAAAAAAAAAAAAACATCAGGAGGAAGAAGGCTGTGATGCACCAGGAAGAGAGCAGTGTGCTCTATGGCTGATCTAATCTCCTGCTGGGTTCAGTCAGCCTGTTGGACATGAGCAACGAGGGCTAAATAGTCAGAGCCCATTGCAGACAGCCCTCAATGTGTGAGCCTCTGGAAAACATGTCCACGTCACATTTAACCCCAAAATAAATAAAAAAATGCATCAAGAAAATTAAACAAATTTTAGGACAATTATTATTCATGATATTATTATGATGACAATTAAGTACTTTTGACCCCCAAATTCTAATGTAACTGTACATTTTACTTTTGACTGTTTTGTAATTCTGTAAGTCTAAATATGGATTCTTATAAGATTCTTGGTTCTGTAATACAAGGATTATTTATTTGTATTTAAATCAGAATAAATTAAAGGCAGTACAGTAAATACTACAAACATCAATAAACACTTTACAGTTTTACTTATATGTAATTATTTATTTATTATGATTATTTGCATTACAGTAATGAGAATGATTTTGGGATGACATATGATCAGGATATGTTTTTCATAGGTTTTTTCACATTCATCCAAACTGGTCTGCGCTGTTTTGCTTTGCTGTGATGCATATTAATGTTTATTCTATGTTTGTGCCATGACCACAGGGTTTTTATTATGCTGTTTCTAGTTAAAAGATGGAACACAATTTGATTATTTGACCAATATCTACACAACGCAAAGTCAAAACGTTACAAAACACATTGGCAACAGGATGCACTCAGATTTTTGTACAATTTTACCCATAGGTGGCTCTTCAATAGTCTATTCTATTTGTTGCACTGTGTCTAGATGTTTTTATGAAATTATGCATTCAGTGTGAACAATCCTTATAGTTTACATATTTTTTGCCAGTACAGCTGCCATGCATGTACATTGCTGTTGAAAAGTATTTGTCCTATCCTGATTTCTTCTGTTTTGTGTATATCTCATACTAAATTGTTAAAAAATTCAAACATAAATCAAAGGCAATCTGAGTAAAATAAAAATACAGTTTTTAAATGATAATGTGCTCATGGAAAAAGTTATCCATTACCAACTGGGCCTGTGTTAAAAAGTATTTGCCCCCATTAGTTACTAAATCCCCAAATCTATGAAACTGCATTCGTAATGGGGTTCAGCTGGACTAGACACACCCATGCCTGATTATAGCAACCCTGTTCAATTAAATTAACATCTAAATATAACTTTTTCATTAGCATGAAGTTGGTGACGGTCTCACCCGGTAGCACACTATGCCAAGGTTGAAATAAATTCCAGAAATGATGAGGAAAAAGGTGATTGAAATACAACAGTCTTAACAGGGTTACACAGCTATTTTAAAGGCTCTAGGACTCAAACGAACCAGAGTAAGAGCCACTATCTCAAAATGGAGAAAACTTGGCATAGTAGTGAACCTTCCCAGAAGTGGCTGACCTTCCAAAAGCACAGCGATGACTCATCCAGGAAGTCACAAAAAAGCGAAGGACAACATCCAAGTAACTGCGGGCCTCTCTCGCATCAATAAAGTTCACTGTTCATGACTCCACTATCAGAAAGTCACTTGGCAAAAATGCTGTACATTGAAGAGTGGCGAGGCAAAAGCCACTGCTAACCTAGAAGAACATTAAGGCCAATGCCAAAACATACCTTGATTATCCTCAAACCTTTTGGGAGAATGTTCTGTGGACTGGTGAGTCAATAGTGGAACTGTTTGGAAGACAGGGTTCCCGTTAGATCTGGGGTTAATCAAATATAGAATTAAACAAAAAGAACATCATACCTACGGTCAAGCATGGTGGTGGTAGTGTGAGTGTGTAGATGCTTTGCTGCTTCAGGGCCAGGACTATTTGCAATAATTGAGGAAAGCATGAATTCTACTCTCTACCTGAAAATCCTAAAGGAGAACGTCCGGTCATCAGTCTGTGAGTTGAAGCTCTAGCGCAAAAGGATTATGCAGCAAGACAGTGATCGAAAGCATAAGAGTACTTCCACCTCTGAATGCCTCAAAACTTTTGGAGTGGCCTAGTCAAAGTCCTGACTTGAACCCAATTGAGATGTTGTGGCAGAACCTTAAACAGGCAGTTCATGTTCGAAAACCCTCCAATGTGACTGAATTAAAGCAGTTCTGGAAAGAAGCGTTGTGAAAGACCGATCTCCAGTTATCTGAAACGTTTGGTTGCAGTTGTTGCTGCTAAAGGTGACACGACCAACTATTAAGGTGATATGGGTGTTGGATAACTTTTTTGCTTAAATTAAAAATATATTTATTTGAAAATTGTATTTTGTGTTTACTCAGGTTGCCTTTGTTTTATGTTATATATCGTTTGAATATCTAAAACAATTTAGTATGAAAACTACACAAAAACAGAAGAAATCAGGATGGGGCAAATACTTTTCTACGGCACTGTATTTTTTCATTTCCTCTGTTTAAGAGCGTTGGGATTTGCCTTTGAAACCTGTGGCCATCCTGCCAAGCTTTCACGGCCGATAATGAGTTTCCTTTCCTAATGAGGTGTGCCTGCAGAAGTGCCTTTATGGTTTGTGTATGTGTTTGTGTATAATTGTGGTCTTCACCAAAAGCTCACACACAAACACTCACACTTACACATGCATTAGTGTTTACGGATAGAAAGCACACAAAAGCAAAGGTGGAGAGGAATGTTATTGGCCTTTGTTTGCCACCTCCACACAGCATTTCCAGTTAGCAACTTTGAAAAAAACACTTCCACATTGATTTTCTCTCACCGAAGTACGGTGTGCAAGTCAATTCAGTACGTGACTCCTGGAGTAAAACAATTTGGGGCTCTGTCTCACCTCTTGATAAGGAGGAGGTGTACTCTGATTTGTCTCTTGACGACAGTGCCACCTGTGAGCATCTGTGGTCCAAGTCTGCTCAGTATTCCTCCTCTGATTGGGGACCAGACAACCTGTAGGTCATCGTTAGTCTTCACACAGGCTAAAGTTCGATATAATTTTGTGTGAAAAACATCCTTGTTATGTGGCAAGCCATTGCAGTCAACATGAAATCAAAATTGACCCCATTTACTTTAAAGTCATTTTATTATCTTCCCCAAAGTACACTGATAATGTTATCAGTGTCACAATTTAGTAACATATGATCATTTGTTCCACCCTGTTTTTGGCCCTCTTTCTGAAATGCTCTGTTTTGGCCTAAGTACCTCCTTAAAACTTAATTGTAAACGCCCACTGTTATGATTGTCTAACATCAAGCAGCCCCTTAAATTCAGCGAACTCAATCAGAAGAATATTATATAACAAAATTGCAGGGTTTACACACATTTTGGCTGTTCACAAGCAATCCATGCTGACATGAGCCGAATCAGTGTTCTTAATAAGCCCACTATGGTTTTAAAAATGTAAATGCTTCACATTTTACTAAATAAACACCTCAATATTTATTATTTTTTTGTAGACTTAGACCTCAAACATCATAACCATTAAAATAAATCTTTAGACAGTCCTTATAATTTTTTCAATAATTTTTCTCTCTGCAATGAAAACAGATTCAGTATATAGCTTTGACAAGGAGTTCAGTTTAATATTAGTTTCAATGGGTTATTTGCTCAGTGGGCTTATTAGGAACAATAGAGGTCAGTGGAAAATAAACCTAGAGTAAGTAGAGTCAAGGTAAACACATAATTTTTTTCATGAATAAAAAACACTATATTTTCCAACATAGAGCATGTTTGTTTTTGTTTAAGCAGATAAAATAATTATTCTACTTTTAAGCTTTGAGCAAACAGGCTTTTCAAAGGCACTGTTCATTATAAGCCCACATGAAAACAAAGTTATATTTCTGGATTATAATTACAGACAAAGCACTGAATCATGTTTGAGCTCAAGAAGCTTCTTAAATATTTTCATTTAATGTAATTATCAGCAGTTCCCCTTCAGTCACTTACTCGATGTTGTGTCGAATGAAGTGACACAAGGGGTCTTCCTTGGGAGCCTTGCATACCTCTGAACTTGAGAAAAGGCCAATTAGAAATTGGCAGACAGAATTTGCATGTACCGCCCCCGGACCTACAGGTATAAAGGGAAGCAGGCATGTGTCTGTCAGTCAGATTTTTTTCTTTGGAGCCGAGCGGTTGTGGATCAGCAAGCTGAGTCTCACTACTGGTCCACTCACCTCTGTGGCAGAGCACTGCTGTTGGATCTACGGCGCATTTCCATTTTCTCTCTCTGCACGCTGTGCAGTCCACACTCCAGGGCACTTCGACAGCGCATCTGTCTAAAAGAGTGTTCTTTCACCTAAAAGAGTTTATTTTCACTCACAAAAGAGCAATACACAACATGCGTTGAACGTCCTTTTCAGGACACATCTTTTTAAAGATGTCTTTCCGCCTCTGTGTAGTTCCTGGATGTGTTCAATTTCTCTCCACTTCTGACAGTCATAAGAGCTGCCTCGCGATAACACGCAGGCAGCGTTTTATGAATGGTTTATGTTCTCAGTGCGAGAACATAGCCATGGCAAAGTTGCGGTCATGGCTTTCTTTCCTCACGAGAGAAAGCCACTTTAGCTGCCCCCCACGTCGATACTTCTTCCCACAGGATTGAGGATGACCCGCTTCCGACATCATCAGCCACAGTCGCGCTGCTCGGGTTGGTGCATATGAGACCGCTTCAGCACTGGCTTCAGACACGAGTCCCGAGATGGGCATGGCGTGGCACATACGTGTGGTAATCACCCCCTCCTGTCTTCAGACTTTCAACCCTTGGAGAGACCTCTGTTTTCTGTGGACCGGAGTCCCCCTACAGCCACAGATGCCTCTCAACAGGGTTGGGATGCCGTGTGCAATGGGCACGCTACCACTGGCTCTTGGACAGGGCATGGCTGCGTTGGCACATCTACTGCCTAGAGTTGCTGGCTGTATTCCTTGCCCTGCGGAGGTTTCTCCCACTGATTCGGGGCAAGCACGTCTTGATCCATTCAGACAGCACCGTGACGGTAGCGTATATAAATCGCCAAGGTGAATCGCTCTCGTCATATGTCACAACTCGCCCGCCATCTCCTCCTATGGAGTCAGCAGCGAATCAGGTCGCTGCCCGCCACTCATATCCCTGACAAACCGCATCATGACGACAGACACGCTGTTGTGACAGGCTTTGCCCAGCGGAGAGTGGAGGCTCCACCCCCAGGTGGTCCAGCTGATTTGGTTTTTTTTTTAGGTCTTCAAAAACAGTGAAGTTTTGGAGCAACTTTCAAAATGGCTGCCGAACAGTGGTAGCACATGTTCCCAAATAACTCAAGAATTTGATTTACTCCAAATAAAAAGTGAAATGATACCAACAAATGTGCATTTGCTCTGCAGCAGTTTTTTTTCTCTTGCTGTCTGTACTATGTTTTTTATAGTACAGTTACCTCTTATATGTCTAAATATATGTTTTACCTTTAAACATGTTCCTGGTCTCATTGTACTCATATATCTCTGCTTTTTTCAGTGCAATAAAGTCATATTTCTATTTCAATGTTGGCGTAGTTACTGCATTTTGACTTTGTGGGGCAGTATATTTTTCTGTGCATTAAATTGGAATAGAGCTCTTATATTTGGAAATTGATTAGCTTGTTTGTGCCTAATGCTTCTCGTTAATCCCCTTACATCATAGGAAGGAAGGGGAAATATATACCATTTCCAAGGTTATCTTGTTGATTTGATTTAGTAATTGAAAGACAATAGCTTACAGAGGCTTTTCAGATTAATATTTTTTTTTTTAATCCAAGTCCTATTGGTCCTAATGGTCGGAAGACATAATGATAATGACAGCTAATCTTTATAAACATTAATACGATTTATAATACGCTTCCCCCACAAATTAGATCTTCTGAAAGATTGCTTGCCTACACACAGCAGTGTTTGTGAATGATTGGTTAGATTTCAGCTCCTGCTTTTGTTTGTTCAAGAGCTTTTTGGCAGTCTAAAGGTGCGTTATTTATCAAAAATCATTCCTCTCACACTCCTCAGCTGGAGCTGGATTATTTTCCTGACCTCACAGCCATCACCCATGGAGAAGGCTAGAAGGAAGTGCATGGTTCTCCATTTGTGCTGACAGAGAGCTTGGAAGGTTTTGTCTTTAAAAGAACTGGGGTCATATCATCTGGTTGGTTCTAGCATGCAGCAGCCTGCTTGCACCTGTGTCAGCAGTCCACATAACACTGTCTAGTGCATGGCGCTTTGAAATGGGACCCCTTGTGTCACTACATTCGACACAACGGGAACGAAGGGAACGAGACGTTGTGTCCCCTCTGCTAATGAGGTTGTGAGGATTATTATGACTTTAGGGGATGTGTATGTATTGTGTGTGTTAGTGGGTTACTCATTTAACCTTGATGATTGTAAAATAGAACTGGTTACTTCCCAAGATTACACATACATTTTGATTTTTAGGCTTGAGATCAATGCCTTTTATTCACGCATAATCGATAATCGGAAGATTTTCCTGATGATTATCGTTATAACTGGATTTTTTCAGATATAAATTGGGCTAACCATTGCACAGTAGTCTTTGCGTTTTCAAACATATTTCTCAACACAGCTTTGGTAAAGTGTGAGTGGCAGGTTAAATTAAAGGGGCTTTCACACATTCTTGCATATTAACATTAGAAATAATTATTTTCTATGAAGGTACACACAATGTGTGTGCTTGGCAGTTCTCGAGGCTGTTCAAAAATCTGAAGTGCCACGGAATGTAACTCCCAAAGTTTTCCATTAAATTCGACCCAAATCATTATCAAAGGACAAAGATTATTTGCTCTAGCCTTCATTGGATGATTGTAACGGGGTACATTAGTAGAGACAAGGAGGAAACGGGAAACACAAATTTGACTCAAACAGGTAATCTTTTATTTGTTTAACTCAAAACATTCATTTAAACGGAACACAGTCAGGTCATTTGTGTGCAAGTTCTCTCTCTCCCAGTCTTTGGCGTGGTTCCTCCTTATATCGCTCTCCCCATTGCTCACTGAAGTGAGAAACATGTGTTAGACGTATTGTGCTCAGGTGTGTGCACACTTATCTCTTTCTCTCTCTCCGAATATTCACTCCACCATGCCCCCACTTCCACAATTATATATTGTGTATATGCATCTTTCATATAACCTTCACAATGTATTTTCAGTTGCAAGTCATTTGTGGTTTGACAGCTTTAATGAAACCTCTTCAAAAATACAAACAGAGAAACTGCATAACAATTTCGAATCGTTCAGTTTGTGCAGTTAAACCAGTTTCATCCACTAACCTGCAAACGCATGTACGTCACTTTCTTTCTTGAACAAGTATAAAAACCTCTGTAACTTGTATGTGTAGGCGTCCTGTGCAAGGAGCTCTATAATACCCATCCTAAGTTTTTATACCTGTGCTTGCGACCTGCATTAGTAAAAGTTATTTAATCCTCTTGTGGTCTCTCAATGCTAATACACCAGACATTCAACAGAAGCCCAACTGAGTGAGTTGGAAAGCATGCAAATTAGACTTCTAATTTAAATGTCGGCTAAAGGTAAATATATCGATGCATCAAAAATATATATTGGTATTTTATGACATGTCTAGTGATTTTAGATTTTAGATTGGAAATATGGCATGGGTGAATGTGTTTAACTAAATTATAAAACGTACCATGGTGTAACAATGGTTTTGGTCATGGCAACATGATAATACCTTGATACCTTGGAGTAATCATTGAGTACTGTGGTATATACTATATATTAAAGTACCAGGTTAGTACCACCTGGTACCATCACTGTACCATGGGTTTTCCCTATTTTTGAAAGGGTTGTTACAACCTATGCTTCTTAAAATTCATGATTGTAAGCCCTAATGCCATTGCTTGAATAAAATTTGCCTGCTTTTTGCAGCTTAGTATTCACAGCTTTAGGAAGAAAAACAAGAAGAACATCAAAATCAATATTTTATGACAAACAGGAAAGTTCAGGGCTCGTTCTCTTTCTTGTTCACTTGAAACATATTTGTGACTACCTAGCTTGGCAGGCTCTTTTCTGGAGATAATCTTTTACTTCTCTGCAGTCATGGAAAGAGCGTAGGCAGTATAAAGATAAAGATATTTTTTGACAAAATACACAGTGCTCAAGATACTTTAGCTACTGTCAGGAAAATATTAGATTTTTTTTTACATTGCTGTTTCATCCTTTTAGTGTTCACATGTATTGAAGCCAAGAGAGAATAGTTATTCTAGTTGTTTGTTTATATATCTGAAATTTGCAGACAACGCCACGGTCATTGGCTTCATCCGTGAATCTGCATACAGTCTGGTGTGATCACAACAATCTTGAGCTGAACATGCTCAAAACATAGTGGACTAGATGATCCCTCCGGACCCCCCACTGTGCTAAGCAGCACTGTAGCAGCAGTGGAGTCATTCAGGTTACTGAGCTCTACCATCTCTCAGGATCTGAAGTGGGAGACCATTGTGTAGAAGGCTCAGCAGAGGTTGTACTTCCTTCGCCAGCTGAGTAAGTTCAACCTGCCACTGGAGCTGCTGACTCAGTTTTACTCAGCCGTCATTGAGAATGTCCTGTATACATCTATAACTGTCTGGTTTGGTTCAGCCACCAAGTCAGAGAGAAGGAAACTACAACGGACAGTCAAGACTGCTGAGAGGATTATTGGTGCCCCCCTGTCCACCCTCAAAGACACCCTACATCTCCAGAATAAGGAAATGTGCAGGTAGAATCACTCTGGACCCCACACACCCTGCCCACTCCCTTTTTGAACTGTTGCCCTATGGTTGGCTTCAGAGCACTCTACAAAACAGTTTTTACCCTCAGGCCATTTACCACATGAACAATTAAACTGCCTTCAGGACTCCCCATAGTTAAATAATGTAAATACAGAAAACCAGAAAACCAGAAAAATTCCTTGTGTACTTGAGCACACTTGGCAATAAAACTCATTCTGATTCTGATTCTTCTATTCAAGGCTACATGCAGAAAATATTGCATAAAAAACATTGCCATTCTGCAAACTCATCCATTACAAAAACCTACGTAACTTTGGATGGCCATCTGCTACGCTGCATCAGCTCATCCTCTGTGTGTGATACCTGTGCCTTTCCTAACCACGACCAGATTCAGTTAATATTTTATTGCCCTCTTGTGGTCTCCCAATGCTATTACGACAGACTGGTAAACAGAAGCCCAACTGAGTGAATTGGGAAGCACACAAATTAGGCTTCTTCTTTAAATGTCTGCTAATTTTAACGTATAGATGCCTCAAAAAAACATAAATAAAATAACGTGCCAATCAACAATCAATATATCGATATTTTATGACATCCCTAGTTAAGTGCCATCTGCTAGAAGATAGTCCTTTACATATAAACCTAATTAGTTCTAAGATTAAAGGGATAGTTCAGCAAAACATTTTAATTCTGTCATCATTTACTTATTCATGTCATAACTAGGGATGTGAGAACTACCAATTTTCATAATCGACTAGTCAGTGGGATGTCTGAATGACTTGTCTGTGTTAAGGAGCCCATACATTTATAATTAGGCTCCATTATGTTCACATGACCATGATCAGATGCATTTCAGAGGGATATGCAGACTCTAAGCGCAGAACTTTAACATTACTAAAGATATTCTACAAATAAATAGACTAAATAACTATAACAACTTTTTGCACATATCTCAAAGAAAAGTAAGAAGTAAGAAAGGCTCCAATACAGAGTGGCACGAAACCTCTTTTTTTTCCTGAATGCAGAATGACTCACTTCAAAGGTGATACTTGCCTTGAAATTCAACAGCTTTTTTTAATCTGCAATTATTTATTTAAGCAGTGTCAGACAGAATCAGAAAAATACTTTAGCTTATCCACAACACCTCACTGTGACGTGTAAGGATGGGCAAGGAGGAGGAGGGAACCGGCTGAGCAATCAACAAAATTTTCGTGATATAAATCATTTAAAACACAGCGGTCTCTCTCTCTCTCTCTCTCTCTCTCTCTCTCTCTCTCAAACTGGCTCCTCCAGCTCGTCTTTATCCCCCTCCTGGCTGATTAGAACAATTCAGGGACAGCTTGCATCCTCACGGCCTGGCCACACCCTCCTCCTCGTCACAGTCACAAATGCTGGAGCGTAACTCAAAGCAGACAGTGATCGTCTTGAAATGTATTGTTGATTCGCTGCTTTGACGGATGTAACAGCAGCAGTGCATAATACAACTAAACCTAATGCAACAAAACTTCTTGCAGATGGTTTTACCATGCTGCCTGTTATTCACTGTTAGGTACAACAAGCTATCATCATGCAAAAATGCTCTCCAGGAAGTTGTGTCTCTCAATTAATTTGAGAATCCCCTTAAAACCGCCTCCGCTAAAAAAATATTAATGTTAGTAGTTAATCCCACTAATCGACTAGTTTGTTGTTGAAAGACTAGTCGATTAGTGGACCATTCTGGCACATATATAGTCGTAAAAACCTGTATTACTTCTTTCTTACATGGAATACAAGAGGAGAAATTTAAAATAATGTTGACTCCCTCTCTTTTTCATGCAATGAAAGTGAATGGTGACTGAGGCTAAAATTCTCCCTAAAATCTCCTTCTTTATTCTATAGAACATTTTCATAGTTTTGGGACAACTGTCCCAAAGTTTTTACTTAATTTAGTTTGTTGTTGTTCAGATGTATTATCTCTTACTGTAGCCATTTGAATTTGCGAAGGACAACCTGCACATATGAAAAGGGGAATCATTAACACTAAAATATGACATTTAGTTTGATATTTTCAATTTGAAATGGAAATTTCAAATCTCCCAGCCAGACATATTAGTTCATCTTTTCTCGGGAGGTAAAACAGCTCCTCAGCGACAACACCAGCTGCTAGCATGGCCTAAAAATGAATTGCACTACTGGGTAAATAAATAATGAATCCAGGGTGGTGAGGTAAGGGGGCATACCTAGTAGTTTGGATGTGGTCTTTGAACCCTCTCCTGCTGTGGAGCATGTGTAATTGGGCTGGCCCCTGGTCTGCTTGGTTGTTGTTAATGTAATGCTTGTTAAAAAATGTCCTTCTCCAGCCGGTAGAGTTCATGTAAACACGACAGGATCGATAGTTCTCGCAGGGTCATAGCTCATTAGTCTTGACCTTGATGTCTTGACTGGTGCTTAAGACATTATTTGGATTTTTATACATTATTTTGTCATATAAATAGCACTTCTTGCCCAAAGCGTACAGAGGAATCAACGAACTGATGTCAGTAATGTAATAAGGCTGTGTTGCAAATGATGTATGTAGTAGGCTATGATTTCTGGTGAAGTTTTTGTAACATGTTTACTAATATTCATGACTTCTGAGTATGTTATAACAAGTTGCAGTTTCGAGATTCCCAAAGTGTGTGTGTGTGCCGCTGTTACGCTTGATTAACGAGGCAGACGAGGAGATGCGGATCCAAACGCAGTTGAACTTTATTTGAATAACTAAACAGGGCAAAACACAAAGTAACAACCCACGATGGGGAAAAGAAACATAAACTGGGTAAGCAGATCAAGGTAGACATGAACTGGGAACTCGAAAGGGAAAGACACACCAGGTTCAACATCAAACGACGATCGACAAAGACAGAACAAAGACACGGGGTATAAATACACAAACATGGGATAGGTGGCCAATGAAAGAACAGAACTCAAACAAGATAACAAGGTGATTAACAGAAACCAAAGGCAAATTAACAAGGGCAGGTGTAAACAATGAACAGTGAACACGAACGCTAACAAGGACTATGGAATTACATAAGGGACTAAAGTGAAAACTAAGAAGTGCAAAAGTGACAACAATGGTAAACAAGAGGGCAACAGTGAAACGAGACAGGGTGGACTATGGAGTTAAATAAGGGACTAAAGTGAAAACTAAGAAGTGTAAAAGTGACAAGATGGAAAACAAGAGGGCAACAGTGAGACAAGACAGGGTAATCGTTACAGCCGCTAATATATAGCCTTTAAAAGCCACTATAGGTACAAGGTTAATTCTCTATGAATGTATACTCATCTGAAGTTGTTTATAATGTGCCGATTTCATAGCACAGTATTTTACATATTAATTTATTTATTGAGTAACCATCACTCTGTTATTATTTATCCTCCAAAGAAATGATTAAATAAACAGTTTATAATTGTAATTGTTTTATTGCATATTTTTGCATATTATTTTCATGATTAATAAAGTATATTTCATCCCTATAATTACTGATTCATAATTTTGTGTTTTTTATATTACAATCTTATTGTTTGCAGTGCAACGACCTACTATTGTAGTATTATGGTTCACTTACATTGTCCACTTCGGCTGTAGATTTTAATATAAAAATAAGTGTCTCCAATTGACCTCATATCAGCCATATCACAAGTTTCTCTTCTTAAATTGTTATGTTTAGAACAATACAAACATTCCCTCCCTCCAGGATATATATACCAGGCGGTGTGTGAAAAAAGCTCGGAGGATCATCAGAGACTCCAGCCACCCAATTCATGGTCTGTTCTCACTGCTACCATCAGACAGGCGGTATCGCAGCATCAGGACCCGCACCAGCCGACTACATGACAGCTTCTTCCCCCAAGCAGTCAGACTGTTGAACACTTGATCTATCAGGATCAATAATTAGCACTGCACTTTATAATCTATAATCTCACACTAGACTGTCAAAATATTCTCCTCAATACAACTACTTTATATATATATTATATTATATTATTATTATATTTCATATACTCTTTACTTTATTGTATATTGTGTATTCTATATTGTGTGTATTGTTTACTGTACATTGTATATAATTATTGTGTTGTGTATGTATGTGTCCATTTGATATGTAAATTGTTGTTGTGTAAGTATGTTGTTTACTGTAATTGGCATATGTCTTGTCACTGTCACGACTGCTATGTTGCTCGGAACTGCACACAAGAATTTCACCTACTGTTGCACTTGTGTACATGGTAGTGTGACAATAAAGTGATTTGATTTTGATTTGATTTGATTAATCTGTAGTGTATAAAACAAATGAATAATCATATTAAAATGTGTAAATAAGAGTGTTGTTTGTCTCTCACAAAGCAAGTAATCTTGGTTAGATATATTTAAACAAAAAACATAACATGAAACATAACATCAACATGAAACTAGAAAAAGTTCGTCGAGACAAACTTTAAGTTGTCTTGTGAAAGTTTGGACCAGAAAGTTTGAAGAAGTTTAAAGTAGTTTGAAGTTTAAATTAGTTTAAAGTAGTTTAAAGTAGTTTATAGTTTAAAGTAGTTTGAAGTTTAAAGTAGTTTATAGTTAAAATGAGTTTAAAGTTTAAATTAGTTTGTAGTTTAAACTAGTTTAAAGTAGTTTGTAGTTTAAAGTAGTTTAAAGTTTAACTTAGTTGCTAGATAGATAGATAGATAGATATTTACCCTCAGATAGATAGATAGAGAGAGAGAGATATTTACCCTCAGATAGATAGATAGATAGATAGATAGATATTGACCCTCAAATAGATAGATAGATAGATATTTACCCTCAGATAGATAGATAGACAGACAGATAGATGCTAGCACGTTTTTAGCCTTTTTTAGCACTTCGCTAGGCGATGCTAGCATGTGTTAGCATTATGCTAGCACGTTTTTAGCATTTTTTAGCACTTTGCTAGGTGATGCTAGCATGTGTTAGCATGATGCTAGCACATTTTTAGCATTTTTTAGCACTTCGCTAGGCGATGCTAGCATGTGTTAGCATGATGCTAGCACGTTTTTAGCATGTTTTAACACTTCGCTAGGCGATGCTAGCATGTGTTAGCATGATTCTAGCACGTTTTTCGCATGTTTTAACACTTCGCTAGGCGATGTTAGCATGTGTTAGCATGATACTAGCACGTTTTTAGCATTTTTTTAGCACTTTGCTAGGCGATTCTAGCATGTGTTAGCATGATGTTAGCACGTTTTTAACATGTTTTAGCACTTCGCTAGGCGATGCTAGCATGTGTTAGCATGATGCTAGCACGTTTTTAGCATTTTTTAGCACTTCGCTAGGCGATGCTAGCATGTGTTAACATGATGCTAGCACGTTTTTAGCATTTTTTAGCACTTCGCTAGGTGATGTTAACACATTTTTAGCATTTTTTAACACTTTGCGAGGCGATGCTAGCATGTGTTAGCATGATGCTAGCACGGTTTTAGCACTTTTTAGCACTTCGCTAGGCGATGCTAGCATGTGTTAGCATGATGCTAGCACGTTTTTAGCATGTTTTAGCACTTCGCTAGGCGATGCTAGCATGTGTTAGCATGTGTTAGCATGATGCTAGCGCGTTTTTAGCATAATTTAGCACTTCGCTAGGCGATGCTAGCATGTGTTAGCATGATGCTAGCACATTTTTAGCATGTTTTAGCACTTCGCTAGGCAATGCTAGCATGTGTTAGCATGATGCTAGCACGTTTTAGTACTTCGCTAGGCGATGCTATCACGTTTTTAGCATGTTTTTGCACTTCGCTAGCTGATGCTAGCACGTTTTTAGCATATTTTTGCACTTCGCTAGGCGATGCTAGCTTGTGTTAGCATGATGCTAGCAGGTTTTTAGCATGTTTTTGCACTTTGCTAGGCGATGCTAACATGTGTTATCATGAAGCTAGCACGTTTATAGCATATTTTAGCGTGTGGCTATGAAGATTTTAGGTCATTACTTTTTGGCTGCTTGATAAAATAAATCCTCTGAGGGAGAGAGAGAGGGAGAGATGCAGGGCTGACAGGCCCTTTTTGTCTGTGTGTGTGAAAATGTCAGTTGAGATTTAAATTTCTGAACATTCCGCAATGTTAAGTCAATGGGATTTTTCCAGTTTTGATCATCCGCTGTGGGAAAACCGTAAGTCCGATCAGTTAGAAAAGATATAGCACACTATTCGGGATTAGTCTGAAGGTCTGTGCCGAGTTTGGTGCCTGTAGCTTAAAAGCTCTAGGAGGAGTTAGATACCGAAATTTTGACTGCAAGAAGAATAAGAAGAATCGGAATAATAATACGTTTAAGTAGGATTTCAGTAAGTTGGCTCTCACAAGCCAATTTAAATGTAATTATTATATTATGGATAATTTCGCAGCATAATTATTCTGCCTTCCTTTTGGAGCAGCCTTCACGTTGGGAGCACCTATGACGCATTACAAATGCTGCCTATGTAGGCTGCTCACTAGATTTTGGACAGAGCCAAAGTGAGAGAGATAGAGATAGAAGTAGCCTCCAGAACCATAGATGTAAACGGAACCTGCTCTTGTGTAGCAGAGGGTAATGTTACAGAAGTCTGATTAGCATGAGCATGGGTTGTCATTATAATCAGAGAAATGAGTCCTTGCACTATCCTCAGTGATTTTCTTCACAACCATCACAGAGCTACTTAGTTCCCCCAGACAACAGGCTGATAAAAGGAGCTTCACTGTGTGACGAGGATGGTGTGGGTGGGCCGTAAAGATGGACACCTGGCACTGAAATACCCCAATCAGCTGGGAGAGGGATAAAGAGGAGCCCGAGACACTAGTTAGGGGGAGATAGAGAGAGAAGCATGCAGCCGACAAACGTGTGTAACTGTTTCTAATTAAAGTCTCTGTGAGCAGTTCACCTGGCTCCTGCTTCCTCCTTCATAAGGAAGGCAGCGATCTCTCACACTGGTGCCCAAACCCCTGAGTTGGAGGAAGATATGTCATCAGAGAGCCTTCGCTGCTGTCAGAGGATTACGATACAGAGGGAGTGCATGATTCGGTGGCACTGGAACAGTGCGTCATTCGGCGGCTGAAAGGGACAGCTGAGGGTTCCAATGCCATAGCCCGGTGTCACTGAGGGCCACTGTGTAGTGTTTTTTCCCCCCTCTATTCTCTTTTTCTTCTCTCTCTCTCTCTCTCTCTCTCTCTCTCTCTCTCTCTCTCTCTCTCTCTCTCTCTCTCGCTCTCTCTCCCCATACCCTCCTCTTGCTCATGTTCCCAGGAGGCGGTGAAGACCATCCGGCAGCGCGATGCTGGAAGGGCAACATCTCCCCTCCAGAAATGGGGGTGGGGTGGGGGGTGGGCGGAGGTGGAGTAAGTCAGGCCAGATGGCTCCCGGAAGGATGGAAACCTGGCACTGAATTGCCCCAGTCAGCCGGGAGAGGGATAAAGATGAGCCTGAGACGGCAGTTAGGGGGAGAGAGAGAGATGTATGTAAAATGTAGCTGGTGAAGCTGGCCAACCACTGTGGTCTTCTTTATAAAGTTGTTTTGCCAAGAAAGTTTTTTCTTTTAAGAATCCTTATAGGGACACTAGCACACTAGCATCCTTTGTTGGGAACCAGCATTCAAAACACAACATATGCTGGTGAAAAGCACATGTTGGTGTTTTCAGCAGGGTGGGCTCTAAGGGGGATATACCCCCTCCATCTTCCTCACTTTTGCCCCGAGCTTCACTAACTCCCTGTCAGAGCCCTTGGGTAGCTAATCGCTATGTTTGATTGATGGTTCTGGGGTTAGCACAGCTGTTCCAGGAGGCACCGTATGGGCAAGGCAATCATTTTTGTGCTGTAGACACACATACTCCTACAGTGCAGTGTGATGAAGCACCTCAGTCTTCTCAGTGGTACTTGGCAAACTCCACAATTTCTCTTCTCGCCTTGCATCATCGCATTTTGCTGACCTTAGTTGCACTTTTAATCATAGCTGCCATTTACCTTAACAAGTCCCCACTCACACATATCCCCATCTCAAAAAGAGGGATTTATTACTTTGGCGTGAGTAAATGCCATCAGAAATTACATAAGTAAGTAGTGGAGCCTCTGCCAGTTTGCACCTTTTATCCTCTGGAAAGACAGCAGAAAAACTTGCAAAATAAGTGTTTTGTAAACTTGTGCTGCTAATAAAAGGATTTTTGTGTGTTTTCAGTCAAGCCTGGTTAATTATTACAAAGCCCCTTAGAGGACAGGGTGGGATTTATTATTATTTTTTTTTATTATTTCATGTCCTTGCAATAAGTTTTGCTTTCCCTTGCAGTAGTATGTGTTCCCTCGCAATAAGTTTTGCGTTTCCTCACAATAGTTTGAGTTCCCTCGCAATACGTTTTGCGTTTACATTGCACGTGTTTGTGGGGCACCCCCAGGGGCCCTAGGCGACCGCCTGCAGGACGGGCCGGCCCTAGCTAGGGCATGCAAGGTGCTCTGTACATTTTCATAAGGGATGGATTAAGCTGTTGTGAGAGAATCCAAAATAATTGCGAAGTATAGCCAGGGAATGCAAAAATATTTAAAATAATAATTTCCCTCCCAGTTCTCTAAGGGGCTGTGCCCAAATAAAACGTATCTGTCTTTGAGCAGTGTTTCCTAAGAAAATCTGTGATTGCTTTGTTGTGTGATTACCAGTATGGTTGCTAACATGGCTGTTGTCTCCTCCACAGTCTAAATCCTTACAGCTATGATGAAAGTTGCGTGTCCAGCAGCGTAGATCATCTGCCTCTGGCTGCCTTACCTTTGCTCGCTATTGCTGCTCCACACTACCAAGATGCTGTGGGAACCGTAATTGCCCGGGCCAACCAAGTGTACCACAGCTTTCTGCAGTCTCCAGATGGACAGGGTTTCAGTGGGCAAGTGAGTCAAGCAGAACCTCACTTTCCAACTTTGAGAAGTCAGTCAGTTTTATTGAGGTATTTAACAGCATTCAGGCCTTGAACAATTACTGGTAAAAATAAAACATAGTTTTAACCTAGTTTGTTGGTTTCCCAATCTGTTCAGGTTGGTCTGTTTTGATGGTTTTGGACACTTTAAGCTGGTCAAGCTGGGAGATCAACTGGCTGGTCCTAAACCAGCTGAGCACCAACTTTTCAAGGCTGGGAAGCCTGTTAGACCAGTTGAAGAGCAGCTTAGTCAGCAAACCATCTTAGGCTGGTTTAAGCTGTTTTTTATTTTTAACAAAAATTTGACCACACATGCAGATGAGGCTGGTCCCAGACCAGATCAGTATTTAAAAGGGGAACACTTTCCAGTGCAAGAGTAGGAATGGTATGTAGTTCTCTGGCTGGGCTAGTGACTCATCAGTGATGAGTCATCCTAAAAAGAGGAAAGAGGGGGGTGTCTCTCCACTCGTCTTACTCCATAATCTCTCGTGATTAATCCAATAACACACTCCTGTCAATTTAGAAGGCACAATTATTTCCTAATAGGTAGCTGCAGTTGAGCTGTGTGTTGACTCTCTATGGAGCCGAACCAATCAAATAGCATCTGAATAAATATTAGCCCACTGATTTTGGCAAACAATTGGGGCTCTGATTGACAAGGCATTGCTGTTAAGATTAATTTACATTTGGAAACACTCTTTTCCAGTTCAAATATCAAAACATCCTTAAAACAAGATACATTTACTTGAAAAGCAATACTGCATACAATATTAAGACTCAGAAAATATATCTTGTGTTGTTTAATATATCATGTTTAACCTCCTGAGACCCGAGCATGACTGCTGTGTGCATTTTCGATTTCCCTTTTTGAAGAAAAAAAAAAACATTCTAAAGCAAAGAGTTTTCCTAAAAATGTATGGCAACATATGTGGACAGTGGGACTAAAATGTGACATTTTAAATTTTAAAGGCTTTTAATGTCTTTAATGTCTCTCACTTCCTCCAACTTTCTGGGTTTCCAGTGTAAAAAAGTTCTTAGGATGGGGTGCAAGGAGGAAGTGGGAGACGTTGAGATTAAACTCAAACAGGTCATTTATTTTAACAAACATAAACTATTCGCTTTTCTGCGCAAACTCAGCACGCGCTCTTTCTGTGTGTGTCTGTGTGGGTATCTCTCTCTTCTCATTGGCATCCGGTTTGCTCTTAAAACCATCTCCACACTCACTGCAATGACAAACAGCTGTTAGTAACAATCATTGCCAGGTGATGATCCTTACCGTTCTTGTATCTCAATTTCGCTCTCCTTTCACAAGTCGGCGCTCCACCACGCCACCACAATCAGAATTTATCATAATTATTTCTGATTTAAAGTTATGGCCAGCATCATCCAATCATTGTCAACCATGTTAAAATAAAATGATACATTCTGAATCTATGTACTGATTACCATTGTCCCATGTCTGCCAAACATGTTGAGTGGTCCAAACATCATCTGCAGCCTGAAACTGAACTTTTGGTCAGTTTTTAGGAGCGAATGCACTTATTTGCATAGGAAAGCTATAGGATGACCCCTTACTCCCTATTAAGTAAATTACTTAACCTCCAATGTGCTGTCTGTCTGTACTGGTCTCAGAATATGTTCGAAATGCAACTTGTTTTCATCCTAACTCCATATAAAGCCTCTGAAAGCAAAATTGTGTTAGCTTTTGGATGAACTCATTGATTCTCAATGTGATAATGCACAGTAAATATAAAATGTATTTGGAAAAAATGATTAATTGCTGAAATTGTAAAAATGGCATATTGGATGAAACTAGAGACTCCAACATTTTGAATGTAGTTTAGTTGCAGTTTCTCCCAAAGACATATCCCGCTGTGATCGGCACCATGTTGTTTTACCACATGACGTACATCGAATGTTTAACAAGTCTTTTAAGCTGAGATCAGTCAGTTTACATTAATTTAAGTCCCTCCTTTTCTTTTAAAAAAAGCAATAATCTGTGTTTCAGTGAGGTGCTTATAATGGAAGTGAATGGGGTCACTGTGGCCAAATTTTGGAGGGTTTAAAGCTTATAGTTTTATAAAAGCACTTGCATGAATTCTTCTGTTAAAACCTGTGTATGATTTAAACTGTTTAAGTTGTCATTTTAGGGTTTGTTGACATTACTTCGTCATGGTAACGAAGTTGTAAAAGTGGCAGTAACTTTACACAGAAAATGTTAGTGATTTTATCATACTAAAATAATTTTGACATGCATATCCTTGTCTTGTAGCTATACTTTTGAAAAAGTGAGTAATTTAATGTTTACAAATTGGCCCCTATTCACTTCCATTGTAAGTGCCTCACTGGAACCAATATATTTGCTTTTTTTTTTTTAAGAAACGGATACATACATAAAAGTCAAAATACATTTGTGTGGAAATCAATATTATGCCACAAATGCTGTCGATTGAGTTCAATGTGTATTGAACCCGTAATAGTCCTTAAAATTTTGTTGTGTATAGTGAAGCCAAAATGCAACATCCATGCACGTGTTGGTCGTACGAGGTTAAAACAAGAAAAAAGTTATTTTCCAACGGTATTCGAAAAATAAACAAGTCTTGCGTATCTTATTTTAAGAATGTATATTTTTACTGGAAAATGAGACCATTTTTGCAGTAAAGCTATATGAAACAGCCTCATTTGTAGTCGAAAGATAAAAAGACCTGTTATTTTTGTTTGTGGAGCATCAGTACACTATTTGTGCTCACTGTAGAGATGCTCTTCAACATCAAACAGGAAAGCAGAAGAGTTGCTGCTGTGTTGTTTCTGTTCTATTAATTAAAAGTGTTATTTACAGTAAGTGTGCCCTGTAGATCACACTGTCATTAAGCAATCCTGAAATTTGCCTGACAGTGCTGATTGTGTTTTATAACGCAGCACTGATTCTGCCTGAATTTGTGTGTGTGTGTTTGCCAGGTGTGCTTGTTGGGTGACTGTGTAGGAGGTGTGCTGTGTTTCGATGCTCTCTGTTTCAGCAACAGTCCACAACATGGCAGCCTTATCCACAAAAGCAGACATAACAGCACAGAGAGCTTAAAGGTACGTACATAAACACTGAATCATCCTCTGTCTCTATTTCACCCTCTGTATTACTTGCCCTGATGTTGTTCCAAATCCTTATTACTTCCTTTTGTGGAACACAAAAGAAGATGTTTGGCAGAATAACAGGAATTGACAGCCTCATTTATTTTGTCTGTATGTCACCTGGTTCATTTTTCCTGGTTTTGCCTTGAGGGGAAAAACTGTAATCTAACATGTCTCATCTAGAGTTTCAGAAGAGATCCTAACAATGCCACACATTGTGATTGTATTTATCCACATACAGTGGCAAGAAAAAAGTATGTGAACCCTTTGGAATTAGCTGGACAAATTGGTCATAAAATGTGATCTCATCTTCATCAAAGTCACAAATATAGACAAACACAATGTGCTTAAGCTCACAAAACAAAAATAATTATAATATTTCATGTATTTATTGAACACATCCCATTAAACATTTACAGTTCTGTGTGGAATCGTAAGTGAACCCTTTGATTTAATAACAGGTCGATCCCCCTTTGGCAGCAATAACCTCAACCAAACAAATCTTAGAGCACCCTCAATTGCAGACCAGGGCAAATTACTGCCTGCAGATCAATTTATCACGAATGTTTTTTATTAGATCTTTTATTTATCTTGCTTTGTGACCAATCGTGCATCCACAAGCTTTTAATGTGCTCAGGGTTGCTAGATAATAGATGCAACATCCCAATCAGAGATTTATACTTGCACAAATTGGAAATATTTCACCTTTTGTCTTACTTAATTTATACAATCTGGAACCATGCATGCGAGTGTATGTGCTTTCTCCTCTTCGGAAAAAACATAACAAACATACTTAGCACTCAGTAGTGCAATATTATGCTAAAAAGTGTGATGCAGCCACTCCGTATCCATTCGTGAGGCTCGTGTGCTGTTTATTGCCAAGTCTGTGATTAACTTTAATAAAATCCCAATAGATATTCGCATCATTTGCACATGCATGGAGGGACGCATGGAGGGACACGCGAGCAAAACTAAATGAGAGAGGAAAATGTTCCTCACACCTGTATGTGAATGTTACTCTGGCAGTAATCATTTATCAGTGTCATGCAGCCTGTTTTATTCAGTTGTGTGCTGAATGGGATGCCAAACAAACCATTGACGAGACTCGCATCATGACCCATGAGCGTGTAAACAGGTTGATAATGTTTTGAGAATAAAACAACTTTGTCCACATTATGGCAAACATTAAAATCAGCTTTTTAGATGATATCATTTACGATGGGCTTAAAAGATACAACTATGCAGAACTTTTGATCTTTTCTCTCCATGTTCTACTTAACGGCTGATGTGGCCCCTGTATAAAAAACAGATTTTGATCTGGAACCGGGCCTAAGCGGACTAGACCAGCATAATGTTCAGAAGGAATTTTGGACCATTCTTCCTTGCAGAACTGCTTCAACTCAGACATATTCTTAGGATGTCTGGTGTTTATGGCTTCTTGAGCTCCTTCAGCAAAGATGGCTCCATGGATGTCAGCCTCGGTGTGGAGCTCTCCAATTCTTTGTTGTTTTTGTTTGTTTGTCCTGTGTTTAGTAATCTTTTTCCAGTCAGTTTTACCAGGGACGAACTGCTAAACATTCGGCAGCAGATACTAGACAATCTTTTCCCAGTTTTTGACTAATCTGACGCTTTGTTGGACATTTTAGTCAACAGTGTTGTTTAAATGCGCTATGAGACATAGGCGAGGGAAGCGTGCCTGTGTGCTGATCATGCTTCACCAGCGTGGATTTCTAAAAGTGCTCCGCTCTTTTCCTAACAAAATGGACAAGTGAATCCATTCCAGACAGCGCATTACTTCTGCCAGGCTTTCAGCTGTTCAGAGTGGATCACATTGCAGAGTTAATGGAGAAAATGATAGGCAGTGGAACATGCTTTTATATCAATGAATGTTGGTGTACAGATGTAACAACTTTAAAGAGGATGTGCTGTCCTAATTTGGAAGTGCTCTTTATTAACTGTAAGCCTTTCTACTTGCTGCAGGAGTTTTCCTAGTTTATTCTGATAAGTGTTTATATTTCTCCACAAGCGTGTGTGAGCACAGTGCTGCAACAGCTGACTGATCAGATCACAGACACGGACCAACAATACCCGGACTCAGTTATTATTATTCTTGGGGATTTTAACACAGCAAACCACACACGTGAACAGCCCAAATACAAACAGCACATTACATGCCCAACCAGAGACAGAAATAAACATTGCTACACAGCAATAAAGGATGCATATCAGCCTGTCCCTAGAGAAACTTTGGGACTCTCTGATCACCATCTGGTTCATCTTCCAACTTACAGGCAGAAACTAAAATCAACTAAACCTGTAGTAAAGACTGTAAATTGATGGACCAATGAAGCAGAGCTGGAACTACAAGCCTGTTTTGACTGAACTGATTGGAGTGTATTTGACACCAATCTGGACAAGCTCACAGATACTGTGACATCAGAAACTCAAAAAAAGACGTCCTCTCACTTTCAACTGCTTTTATTTTCAGCAAACTTAATATGTGTAAATATTTGTATGAACATAAAAAGATTCAACAACTAAGACATAAACTGAACAAGTTTCAAAGACATTTGACAAATGACAAAAGTAACAGTGAGTATCTGGTGTTTCCACCAGCTGCATTACAAGTACTGCAGTGCATCTCCTCCTCATGGACTGCACCAAATTTGCCAGTTCTTGCTGTGAGATGTTATCCCACTCTTCCACCAAGGTACTTACAAGTTCCCGGACATTTCTGGGGGGAATGGCCCTAGCCCTCACCCTCTGATCCAACAGGTCCCTGACGTGCTCAATGGGACTGAGATCCAGGCTCTTCACTGGCCATGGCAGAACACTGACATTCCTGTCTTGCAGAAAATCATGCACAGAATGAGCAGTCATGTCAGGATATGCCTGCAGGAAGGGTACAACATGAGGGAGGAGGATGTCTTCCCTGTTACACACAGCATTGAGATTGCCTGCAATGACAACAAGCTCAGTCCAATGATGCTGTTACACACCGCCCCAGACCATGACGGACCCTCCACCTCCAAATCGATCCTGCTCCAGAGTTCAGGCCTTGGTGTAAAGCTCATTATTTCAACGATCAACACGAGTCCAACCATCACTCCTGGTGAGACAAAACCATGACTCGTCAGTAAAGAGCACTTTTTGCCAGTCCTGTCTGGTCCAGCGAAGGTGGATTTGTGCCCATAGGCGACGTTGTTGCGGTGATGTCTGGTAAGGAACTGCCTTACAACAGGCCTACAAGCCCTCAGTCCAGCCTCCCTCAGCCTATTGTGGACAGTCTGAGCATTGATGGAGGGATCGTGCATTCCTGGTAACTCGTGCAGTTGTTGTTGCCATTCTGTACCTGTCCCGCAGGCGTTATATTCAGATGTACCGATCCTGTGCAGGTGATGTTACACGTGGTCTGCCACTGCGAGGATGATCAGCTGCCTTTCCTGTCTCCCTGTAGTGCTGTCTTAGGCATCTCACAGTTCGGATGTTGCAATTTATTGCCCTAGCCACATCTAGAGTCCTCATGCCTCCATGCAGCATGCCTAAGACACGTTCACGCAGATGAGCAGGGACCCTGGGCATCTTTCTTTTGGTGTTTTTCCAGTCAGTAGAAAGGTCTCTTTAGTGTCTTAAGTTTTTATAACTGTGACCTTCACTCCCTACAATCTGTAAGCTGTTAGTGTCTTAAAGACCGTTCCACAGGTGCATGTGCATATTGTTTATGGTTCATTGAACAAGCATGGGAAACCTTTTACAATAAAGATCTGTAAAATAATTTCGATTTTTACAAAACTATCTTTAAAATACAGTGTCCTGAAAAAGTTATTTTTTTTGCTGAGTTTATATTAGTTTCTGTGAGGATATGTGCATTCCTACTAGGACTTATTTAACATACAACATGGACAAACAGTGGTTTACTGCTGAACTCGGGCAGCTTCGTCAGGCAAAAAGGATCCTTACAGAACAATCAGGCCAGGAACACGCTGAATAAGGAAATCGGAGTGGCTAAAAGAAGCTATTCTCATAAGCTGAAAAACAAGTTTCCAGCTAACGACCCTGCATCATTGTGGAGTGGCCTGAAACAATTTACTAACTGCAAGACTCCATTCCCCAACACTGTAGGGTACCAACAACTGGCTGACAACCTTAATGTGTTCTACTGTATATTTGAAATGCCCAATCTCACACCCCACACCCGCTCTCACCTTCAGGCATAGGAACAGTTCTTTCCCTCAGGCTATCCATCTCATGAACAGTTAAAAGTGTCCCATTGAGCAATGATTATGTGCAATACACACCTTAGTCTATTTAAATGTATCCAACATGCCATGCCTCTTCTGCCATTACATTCTCTTGCTTCTTTATATAACAGATTTGTATTTGTATATTGTACATACATATATATATATATATATATATATATATATATTGTCTTATTGTGTATTTCTATATATACACTTTCTATCCACTTTTTATTTTTATTCTATTTTTTATTATTGTTATTATCTATGTCTTGTTGTTTTATTGTTTGTGCACTGGAAGCTTCTGTCACCAAGGCAAATTCCTTGTATTTGTAAGCATACTTGGCAAGAAAGCTTATTCTGATTCCACAGCATCTATAATATGTTAAGGTCTGGGATCTAACTGGGCAATTCCAAAATGTGGATTTCCTTTTTTTCAAGCCATTCTGTAGTGGATTTACTTCGATGTTTAGGTTCATTGTCCTGCTGCATCACCCAACTTCAACTGAGCTTCAGCTGGCGTACAGCCACCCTGATATTATCCTGTAGGATATCTCGATACATTTGGGAATTCATTTTTCTATCAATGATGGCACATGGTCCAATGATTCCTTCAAGTCTTTAGCTGTCACTCTAGGGTTCTTGTTTCACCTCATTGAGCATTCTGCGGTGTGCCCTTTGAGTCACCTTGGCTGGACGGCCACTTCCAGGGAAACTTGCCACAGTTTTAAACCATCTTCATTTATAGACAGTTTGTCTTAGTGTGTACAGATGAATATCTAAGCTCTTTGAGATAACTTAATAACCCTTTCCAGCTTTATGCAAAGCAACAATTCTTCTGAGAACTCTTTTTTTTGCGAGGCATGGTCCATGTCAGCAGATGCTTCTTGTGATTTGCAAACTCAAAATGTTTGAGTGCTTTTTATAAGTCAAAGTAGCTCTAACCCACACCTCCAATCTGTTTTCATTAATTGAATGCCAGGGTTGCCAACTCCAGACTCTAATAAGCTTTAGTTGATGTCATTAGCCTAGGGGGTTTACATGATTTTTCCAACCTACTCCATGAGTATTTGAATGATGTATTCAGATTGTACAGTTCTTGTACAATGAATTCCCAAATGTGTTTGTGTATTATTTTAACTTAGATGAAGATCAAATCAGATTTCTAAGACAAATTTATTCAAAAATGCGGGTAATTCCAAAGAGTTCACATCATTTTTCTTGCCACTTTAATTAAATGTCTTCTTATATGTCAAAAAAAATAATAATTCTATATTTATTGTTCCAAATGCATTTTAGGAGAATCTGTCTCAGATGTTGATACTTAAATTAAACACAACTTAAAACTCAGTTTTTACTATCAAATTACAGTAATTCTTAGGCAGCACTGAACAATGGTCTCACAAAGCACACTATCTTTGTTTGACACTTCACTCCAGTCAAATCTTTGTTTGACACTTTGGTCCAGTCTTCTCTAAACACTTCTAATGTAATGCTATTGTGTCTAAGCAGAAGGCATATTTACACATTTATGTAAAGGATGACTCTCGTCCCTCTTCCCCCACCGACTCAGGATAACCCTGAGGTCAGCCCGAGCCTGAGCTCCAGCAAGCGGCTTAGCAGAAGCAACATTGACCTGTCTGCCCCCAGTGACTCCAACAGAAGGAGAACCCCATTCAGCCGCAAACAAAGCGACTCATATGATGGAGATTCCTCAAGCAGCCAGAACCACCCTTTCCTTAGCAGGTACTGCATGCCTGTAAATGTAAACAAATGCAATGTTGAAAGATGGATCCTAAGTTAGTGTCTATTTTTATGCTTGTGTATGAATATACAGTACTGTGTAAAAGTCTGTGTCCAGGTGTATCTAGGAGAATTTGTGCTGTTTTGAAGGCAAAAGTGTTCACACCATATATTGATTTATATCTTTTTTCCTGTTTACTGGACTTTGTATGACATTAAATGATTAATGAAAACTATTTGTAATTATTTTTTAAAGAAATCCTCACTTTGAATGTTTTTCACAAGTGCCTAAAACCTTTGCACAGTACTGTAATTCAGTTTCTTTTTCGATAAGAATTCAGAACAAGATAAGACAGATGCGTCCCCCTGGCTAAGCCATACATTTGTAGTTCTTCCTCCCATTTCTGTTTATCAATTTTGGCTGCATGATTGCATGTTGAATCTGCCTGCCTGTCTGCAGTGCTATTAATAGTCTGAGACATAGTCAGTGTTCATTTACAGGATGAGGCACCGACACCAACGATGCCTTTTCAGAACTGTTTCAAAAGCTGCTAAGCTACTTCAGCAAAGTACCAAAAACCCACAGTTTATATGATAAATGGTCCTTTATTAGGTTATTGATGTGGGAAGTGAGATTTCTTACTCCGCTTTCGTCACAGGCATTCAACAGATTTAATTTATGTACATTTTTTAGAGACTTCCTGTCTACAATATTAGCATTCTACTACTTTATCATCAAGTAGAGAAATTAGTTTTGTCATTATACAATGCAAATAAGGTATTAATTATCAAACCAACCAGCTCCGAGGTGAAACGCAACATTGCAAACTTTGATTTGAAGCAAAAAGTATTTGAAAAACTAGACAAAAAGACAAAGGCACAAGACTGAACTTAAGGGATAGTTCACCCCCAAAAATTATTTCTCTCATCATCTATTCACCCTCATGCCATCCCAGGTGTGAATGACTTTCTTTCACTGAACACAAACAAAAAGATTTTTAGAAGAATATCTCAGCTCTGTAGGTCCATTCAATGAAAGTATATGGTGACCAAAACTTTGAAGCATCTGTAAGCACATGAAGTCAGCATTAAAGTAGACCATATGAATCCAATTATATCCAATAAAAAGTGATCGAATCAGTTTTGGGTGAGTACAGACCATAATATAACAACTTTTTTCACTATAAATCTTGACATCACCAGTCTCCTTGGTGATCATGATTTCAAGCTCGATTACACTTCCTGGTGCCATCTAGCTCTGCGCATGTGTCAAGCACTAGGAAGTGTAATCAAGCTTGAAATCATGATTGTGCCTAGAGACTGCAACAGCAAGATGTAAAGTAAATAAGGAGTTATATTTTGGTCTGTTCTTACCTAAAACCAATTGGATCACTTCAGAAGACATGGATTAAACCACTGGAGTCTTTTGGATTAATTTTATACTGTCTTTATGTGTTTTTTGGAGGTTCAGAATTTTGGTCATCATTCACTTGCATTGAGATGAGATGTTCTTCCAAAATTCGTTGTTTGTGTTCTGCAGAAGAAAGAAAGTCATACACATCTAGGATGGCACAATGGTGATTTAGGGAATTAGGAAACTCCACGTGGTACAGGTGGATATGTCCGGTTCCCGACCCTACTGTTGGGGTTGAGTCCGAGTCAAGTCAGAGTATTTAGACAATTGAGTCCGAGTATAAAAGGGGCCAAGTCGGACTCTAGACCAGGTCCATAACAGGCCGAGTCTGAGTCTGTCCATGAATCTGAATTAAAACTGAACTATAAACTCAACATCATTATTTAAGCTTATTTTAGCACTCGCTGAGAAGTTACATCTCACGACTTGACTGCAAATGCTACATCAGAAAACACAGGTAAAGCCTACTGCTAATATTAGGCCCATTTAACATGGTCATGATTGTTAATTCGCGGAAAAAGTGGCAGTTCTACACACTGCTTGTGCATGTAAAAACCTGATGAGTCCTTGTGTTATTGTTTTAAAAAAAATAAGAGGTATCAAAAAAAATTATTTAGCACTACCTTGAAGAAGCTATTTGACAACAGATATTCATATATTGTATATTCCACAAGACAAACTGCTGGTAACTGCATATAAACAAATGATTTGGTTCAAAAGTTTACATTCCTTTGGTTCTAAAAGGGATAGTTTACCCAAAGATGAAAATTCAGTAATTGTTTTCTCACCCCTGGGTTGTTATAACTCCTTTTTTTCTTTCTTTTTCTTAACAAAATGGGAGAAATTGTGAGAAAAAAAAAAATTTGTGCTCAGTGACGTCACAGAGTGGCAGTTTATGGTGACCAACGCTTCAAGCTTCAAAAGGACACAAAAGTATAATTTAGAAGTCTAAAAAATTATTGTATGCGACTCATGTCTTGCTCTGAAGGAATATGATAATGTTTGGTGAGAAACAAACCGAAATCTGATGTATTATTAAGTTAAACTCTAAACCGACCGCTGATCTCCTGTGCACATTCATGAGACAGACTTCATGCGAGCTTTAGAACTACTCACATGGTGTGTTTCTTTCTCTATGATTAATGACTGTGTAATAATTGTTCATGAGTCCCTGCTTTGTCCTGATCTGTGAAGCTGCCCACTTTCCTTAAGAAAAATACTGTTCATTCTTTGGTTTCCCAGCATCTTTTGCACATTTGAGTTCTTCCCAGCAGTGGCTAAATGATATAGACATCCACTTTTGTCACTTAGGACAATTGATGGTCACATATTGATGATTACAACATTCATTGATGCTCAAAAAGGCAACTTAAGAATTAAGGGGATGAAAACTTTTGAACAGAATGATTTGTGTAAATTATAGTACATTTTGTGTAATGCAGCTTTTGAAGGGCAGTACTAAATATAATATATAATCTTTTATCTGTTATATTTGCATACATTCTGAAAAGGGTGTGAAATCACGTAGGCCTATAACAAAAGGGGTATGCAAAGGTATATTGCAATATATAGTTTGTGAAAATGTATATTTTATTTTATATTTTGTTTTTCACTGTTTAACCACATTTTAGCTTTTTTTATTATTTACAAATTCCTCATAATTAAATTTCATATTGCATATGTGATTATGAGTAGACTAGTCATGTCAGGAACACATTTGAACTAAAAATCTAAATACAATCCCCACATCTCAACATTTAAAGGAATGTTCCTGGTTCAATACAAGTTAAGCTCAATCAACAACATTTGTGGAATAATATAGTTTAACACAAAAATTAATTTAGATTTGTCCTTCCTTTTAAAAAAAAGCAAAAATGTGTGTCAGAGTGAGGCTCTTACAATGGAAGTCAATGGGGAAAATGAAAGTGAATGTGGCCAATTTTTGGAGGGTTTAAACAAAGAAATGTGAAGCTTATAATTTTATAAAAGCATGTGCATTAATTCTTCTGTTAAAACTCATTTATTATTTGAGCTGTAAAGTTGTTTAAATAGTAATATTACAGTACTTTTAGGGCTTGTTGACATTACATTGTCATAGCCAAGAAGTTGTAAACTTTGGTATAACTTTACACAGAAAATGTTTTATCACACTAAAATCATGTTTTCATGCATATCCTTTATGTCTTGTGGTTATATCTTTGAAACAGTATTTTAACATTCGAAAATTTGCCCCATCCTCACTGAACACATTTTTCTGCTTTTTTAAAGAAAAGGAGGGATGAGTCAAAATGTATTTTGTGGTAATCAATAGTATGGTACAAATGCTGTTGATTGCGCTTAACCCGGAATATTCCTTGTGTGGAAGTGCTTGTACTATGTAAAAAAAAAGTGCAGTTGAGCGAAGTGTGATTCTTGTCTGATTTTCAGAAAACACCCACTTACATTTTCACGTGTTGCGTGAAGACATGGATCGGATTCTCTCACCTTGTTGAAAATGCATTTTTGCATTATTTTGGGCATTTGCGCTGACTAACTGTATGAAATAGAGCGCATGGCGTCATTGTCATGGTAACCAGACAAATTTCAGCTGATTTGCTGAAGACTAGCATGAATGTATCGTGCAACAAAATTTATTTTCTTCTTTGCAAATGACACCAGAAGGACAACGAGAAAATAAAATCTTAGAAGAAAAAATGTGAGCCTACCAAAAACTGGGACTGTCCTGTGTAATTAATTGGGAGGTCTGGTCATCCAATCTATGATTCAGTTATAAACAAAACATTTCACTGCCCAAAATAACTTATAAAACTATAAAAGAACATATTTTAAGCAGCTCGTTAATGCTTTTAAAATAGAAAAACAATTAACAGGTGCTGCCACTTCTAACTTTCTCTATGTGTGATAATTAAATATAATATATATATATATATATATATATATATATATATATATATATATGTAAATATAGCCGAAATCACAGCACAGCCGTTGTCTTTAACTGATGTTATAAAATCAGAATTTTAGCAGTGCAGAGCAGCAGCTTGGAAATTGACTGTAAGTGATTACTGGTTAACATGTAGTCTTAATGGGCGGTGTTTCAGTCACTATTTCATACTCGTTATGTTGTCTGACAACAGAAACAGAACAAATATGTACATGAGAACAGCTTTATTGGGAATTCAGCTGTATTAAAATACAATATGTGAGCACAGAGGGTAGGAGAGAAGCAAACATTAGGCATAATGAAAATATGACGTGATTTCATCATGAATATGCTAAATAACGCATTACATCATCTAGCGACATTTAGCAACTTTTTGAGAAGGCTTTAGCTACTTTTCATTGAAAGTAGTTGGCAACACTTGCTGGGACTGGGCGGTCGCTGCCTCACATATGGGGCGGCTGTGGCTCAGGTGGTAGCACAGGTGGCCACTAATCGCAGGGTTGGTGGTTCGATTCCCGGCCCTCAAAACTCCACCTGCCGAAGAGTCCTTTGGCAAGACACTGAACCTGACGTTGCTCCCAATGGCAGGCTAGCACCTTGCATGGCAGCTCTGCCGTTATTGGTGTGTGAATGTTCAGATTTTATTTTTATTCCTTTCATAATATTCCCAATGGGTCAGAACTTTATTTATTAGTATTTGCTAGCGTTGCCTTTAAATTGTTTAACTTGGGTCAAACCTTTTGGGTAGCCTTCCACAAGCTTCTCACAATAAGTTGCTGGAATTTTGGCCAATTCCTCCAGACAGAACTGGTGTAACTGAGTCTGGTTTGTAGGCCTCCTTGCTCGCACACACTTTTTCAGTTCTGCTCACAAATGTTTTATCGGTTTGAGGTCTTGACTTTGTCATGGCCAGTCCAATACCTTGACTTTGTTTTCCTTAAGCCATTTAGCCACAACTTTGGAGGTATTCTTGGGGTCATTGTCCATTTGGAAGACCCATTTGCGACAAGAAGACCCATTAACTTTCTGGCTGATGTCTTGAGATGTTGCTTCAATATATCCACATAATTTTCCTTCCTCGTGATGCCATTTATTTTGTGAAGTGTACCAGTCACTCCTGCAGCAAAGCACCCCTACAACATGATGCTGCCACCCCCATTCTTCATGGTTGGGATGGTGTTCTTCGGCTTGCAAGCCTCACCCTTTTTCCTCCAAACATAACATTGGTCATTATGGCCAAACTGTTACATTTTTGTTTCATTAGACCACAGGACATTTCTCCAAAAGGGAAGATCTTTGTCCCCATGTGCACTTGCAAACTGTAGTCTGGCTTTTTATGGTGGTTTTTGCTGTTGTTCTGGAATTGATTTGCACTTTTCACGTCAAACAACCTTCATCTCTTGGAGCCAGAAAGTGTCTCCTTCCAGAGCGGTATGTTAGCTGCATGGTCCCATGGTGTTTATACTTGGGTACTATTGTTTGTACAGATGAATGTGTTACCTTCAGCCATTTGGAAATTGATCCCAAGGATGAATTAGACTTGTAGAGAACCACAATTTGTTTCTGAGGTCTTGCCTGATTTCTTTTGATTTTCCCATTATGTGTAACATTCACCTTGTCCCGTTTTGCCCTTACCTCTTCTTTGCCCATTTCGTCCCGTATTTAACTCCACAGTCCCCTTGTTAGCGTGCACGTTCCCTGTTATTAGTTTCACCTGCACCCGCCCCCTCTGGCTCTCGCGCTCACTCACATTCATCAGAGTATTAGTTTCACCCGCACTCGTTCTAATCACTAGATTATTAGTCTCACCTGCACTGTTCGTTTTCCCCTATATATACGCTGCCCTTTCGCTTCACTCTTGTTGGTTATTGTTTAGTTTACCCCTTCGCTTTGCCAGCTCTAGTGTTCCCCTAGAATCCCCAGTCTTTTCCTCTCGCTTGTCTCGCCCCTTTGTATACTGATTTCCCGGCTTCGACCTAACGCTCCCCTTGTCTACGCTTCTTTGGATTTGCCCCTTTGTCATCTACTGATTCCCCGGCTTCGACCTCACACTCCCGGTTGACTACTCTTCACTGGATATGCCCCTTTGTACTGTAGCCTGCTTTTGTTTAATAAAGCTGTTTTAATGCGACATTGTGACTGTCTCTTCTTGTGCGCGTTACATTATGTCAAGCAAAAAGGAACTGAGTTTGAATGTAGGTCTTAAAATACATCAACAAGTACACCTCCTATGGCTTGACAACATTTTCTGGAATTTTCCAAGCTGCTTAAAGGCACAGTTAACTTAAACTGTAAACTTCTGACCCACTGGAATGGTGATATAGTCAATTAAAAGTGAAACAATCTGTCTGTAAACAATTGTTTAGAAAATGTGTTTGTGTCATGCTCAAAGTCAATGTCCTAAACGACTTGCCAAAACTGTAGTTTGCTAATATTAAATCTGTGGAGAGGTTAAAAAATGAGTTTTAATGACTTCAACCTATGTTAGATTGTATGTTAGATTAAGGAGACATTAAAAATATTTACTGTTGGTGTACCTCCATAAACAGGGTTGGGAAACACTCCACTACACCACCCATGCAATGCAAGTCATCTTGCCTAAGGTAATTGCTATACGGTATCTTTGGCCTTTGTGCATTTGCTAAATGGCCATTGTAAGGATTGTAAGGAAGCACCGGATCCCACAAAAGACTGATAGTGCTGGTCCTGAGGGAAACTTATCACTGGGCTCATCCACACCCCTCAGCTCTCTACATCTCTCTCCCAATCATCTCTTCCCCTGGGCCCTGTACACCCCATCCTTTTCACACTCAATCTGAGGTGAGATAGCGGGTCTTAAGCAGCCTAAGAGCTTTTCTGTCATCGTTTATAGCATGATAACAAAGACAAACAATGTGCAAGAGATTTGAAAGACAGTGTGAAAAGTTGCAGACAGTCAAACAAAATTATTCTTGCTATAATCCGTTTTGGGTAAATTAGGATTTTAAAATGGCTAAGAGAAGGTAGCCGTAGAATGAGAGGGATCATACTTTTGTTTTTTAAATGGAAAGCCAAAGGAAGCACAAAGCAATCTATTGGTAGAGAGAGACTGAAAACAGCTCTTCAGTCTGAACCTTGATCTTGAAGACTTTAAACATTAAAGATGAAATGTCATAACTGTTCTGAATTTAAATTGTACATTTGAACCACATTTGGCACCAGCACTGGCAGGGTCATGGCTTTGATTCCGAGGAAACATGCACACTATTAAAATATATTAGGTGTTGGGTAGTATTTGACTACATGTAATCTGGAAGTACTTTAGTACTAGTTTAGTTTACGTTCCTGGAGGAATGGTCTTTCTAGTGAATGTAATATGAAGTTGACAATGAGACATATGGGTATAAAAGGCAGGGATCTTTCATCTGTTCAGTCAGATTCTTTCTTCGGAGCCGAGCGGTTGTGTGATCAGCAAGCTGAAACACTCACTACTGTTCCACTCACCTCTAAGAGCATTGCTGTTGGATCCTACGGCGCATTACCAGCGGCTTTCTCCCTTCTCTGCACGCCAGTGCAGTTCACGCCCCTGGGCGCCTCGACAGCATTTCCTAAAAGAGTATATTTCCCCTAAAAGAGTTTGCACATTGTCGTTGAACGTCTTTTTATAGACGTGTCTTTTTGAAGATGCCTTTCCGCCTTTGTTTATTTCCTGGATGCGGTAGATATCTCTCCGCTTCTGACGGTCATATATGCTGCCTCACTTGTATGGGCTGCGTTCACACCGAGGCAGCGTTTATGAATGGTTCATGTTCTCATTGCGAGAGTGTGACCATTGCAACGTTGCAGTCGTGGCTTTCCTTCCTTAAATGAAACGCCACTCCAGCCGCTCCCGCGTTGCGCCTTCTTCCCACGGGATTGAGGCCAACTCGGCTGGCGATGGAGGCAATTTGGAGATTTCTGCGGGCGCGATTTCGCCGGGTAAATCCCTGCAGACCACCCACCCCCTGCATGCTCGTTTGCTACCGTCCGGGCTCGATGCGAGACCTGCTCACCTCACGGCCAGTTCGATGTCTTCTTCAGACCCCCTGAACTGGATGAGAATATCGCTGCTACATGCAGAAATCTGATGCTGAGGACAGGTGCTGTGCAAGGTCAGGTCTAGTGGCCCCTTACTGGCCTACCCGGACTTGGTTCTCGGATCTTTCGCTCCTCGCGACAGCACCTCTCTGGCAAATCCTCCTGAGGAAAGACCTTCTTTCTAGTGAATCTGCAAGTGCTGCCCCGGGAGGAGGCAGACCCAGCCTTATCGTTGCTGGTCCGGTACGTCCTTTGCATACCTGTTTGGACCGCACACAGAGCTTTATACTCTCTGAGCAGCTCCTTGTTTGCTTTGGCGGACAGCGGAAAGGGAACGCTGTCTCCAAACAGAGGCTCGCCCACTGGGTAGTCAATGCCATCGCATTGGCCTATCGGACCTAGGCCATGCCCGCCCCCTTGCGGGTTCGAGCACACTCTACAAGCAGTGCGCATTCTTGTGGGCACTGGCCAACGGCACCTCTCTAGCAGACATCTGTAAAGCAGTGGGCTGGACAACACCCAATAACTTTGTGAGATTCTACAATCTCCGGGTTGAGTCAGTTTCGTCCTGTGTTTTGTCGGGTCCGAGCATGTAGAACTCGGTAACACGGGACAACTGACCGGGTATACTGCTTGCACTAGCGCCTTTCCCCTCACTGAGGCGAACACGTGTGCTTTTACTCCCAGGTGAGTCCTCAACCTCACGCTCCCTGGATGATTTTCCGCCCCAGTCCTCTGGTTTGTGAATTCAGCTGAGGAATTCCTGACCAAACTCACTACAGGTACTATTTACTCTGTACTGGAATAGGTGCTCCATAGGTGCCGGTTATCACGGTATCTCCCTGTGATGTATTTTCCGTGGTACAGTCACCCCGGTCAGGCGCCTCCCTTGGGCAGTCCCCTCTGCCCCGGTTGCCGTGTTTGTAGAGCTCCTCCCTCATTAGGCAGGACCTACTACCGCGCCACTTCCATGTGTGGCGTAACAGGCCCATGTGATATATTTTCCAAATTTTTGTGGGATCTTTTCCCCCTGAAAGAATAGGACTGGAAAAGAACACCTTCCCTGATGCGTGTTATAGCTAGATGGCCCCAGCCGCATCTAACACTCTATGAGGAGAAACATAGAGAGAGAAAAGTCAGCGGATGGCACGGCCTGCTCCCATGCTTGTCACGTCGTTTGTTCCCACCCCTCAAGGGAATGTCCTTGGTTGGATGCTGGGAACCTAATAAAAACAATATGACGTCTTAGTGGGGCGTTGGGGAAGGTTACGTGGCGCCTGATGCCCATGCTCCTTGGCACGCTACAGCTTGCTGCACCAGCATCAGCAGATCACATAACACGGTTCAGTCTAGGTGGCGCTATTGAAGAAGGACCCCTTGTGTCACTAAAATCAACACAACGTTTGAGTGAGTGATAGAAGTGGAATATCTAGGTTACTAGTGTAACCCCCATTCCCTGATGGAGGGAACGAGACGTTATGTCCCCCTTGCCACAACACTGTACCAAGCCACTGTAATGGCCAAACCTTATTCTCGGTGCAGAACCTGACTGAACAGATGCACGATCCCGTATGTCCGGGGGCGGGACATGCAAATTCTGTTTGCCAATTTGGTATTGGCCTTTTCCATATTCAGAGGTATCCGAGGCTTCTGAAAGAAGCCCCTTGTGTCAGTGCAATCGTCATAATGTCTCGTCACTAGTAACCTAGACGTTACTGTTACTTAACCATTGCTGGGTGTAATCCAATTATAAAGTAATTAGTTACTGTAATTTAATTATTTTTAGGAAAATGTAGTGTAATGTGTTACATTTTTGTTCTTGTAATCAGATTACAGTTATTGACCATCAGTTAATTTAATTATAGCAACATGCTTATTTCTAATACATTATCTATGTAGAATACATGAATTATTGCACCATAATGAGTCATTGACCACGTTTACGTGCACTTTTAGCAGGTTATTCAAAGGTTTTTGCATAAAACGGTGTTCATAAACGTCATGTAAATGAGAACTCAGATTTCCATTAAGAGATATTTTCAATATCTTTAAGAGAAAGCTGCTTATGTGGCCATGTTAACACAAGCGCTCTTCTAACAGGATTTTGAAGAGTGCGCATGTGCGTGGAACAGAACGAATAACAAATGTCATAGGATGGAGCCCAAAAACAAGTCAACAAAACATTTCTGGGAGTACAGTGGGAAAAACACATACACTATAAAATATTCCCATTTACACACACCACTGTAAAATATTGACAGTTCCTCACGTTTGTGTAAATGTGCTCATACATAAGCTTCACAGGGTAATTACGTCACTCAGGAGAAAGCTGCTTATACAGTGCATGTAAACAAGAATGCAGCTTTCTCACAATAACCCACTTTCTGGTGTCCAAGTAAACGTAATCATTGTGATGGAGAAATGTGAGGTGCTGAGTGTATGACTTGTGTGTAACAATGAACAACGTTGAAATATAGACATTATTTGGAATTTGTTTTAGAAAGTAACTTAAAAGTAAAGTAATTTGTAATGTGATTACTTTTCCAATGAAGTAATTAGTAATGTAATCTGAAAACAGTTTAAGAGAAAAAATGTGTATGTTTATACTAATAAATACTAATCAATAGTATAATTACCTGATAGTAACTTACCCAACACTGAACTAAACATAGTTGTTTAAGCTTAGGGTTAGTGAAGTTAAACCATCATCCAAAACACAACAATATGACTGAGTAGTTATGCTGGCATTTTCATTAGGGTAATCTTACTCGGAGCGAACAACCACTCACAGTGTCCAGAAGTTTTTATAGTCAGAAACATTTTGGTTTAACTTTTTCATTAAATGTCATCCTTGTGGTTTTTTTGTGTGTGTTTGCAGTCGGATTCAGGATGAAGTGGACCAAAGACCAGGCAGCAGCACCAGTGTAGTGTTGAATCCAGGTCGCTTTGACTTTGAGGTTTCGGATTGTTATCTGCTGGGCTGTCCTCTTGGACTGGTGCTAGCCATGAGACGCACTGTGCTTCCTGCTCTCCAGGGTTAGTATCATACACACTCCCCAATACATGACCCAGCATACATTGTCATCTGTATACAATACTCGCACAATGGTAGGCATTGCCGTCATCTCAAAATGTTCTATAATGCAGTGAACAGGTTTGTGCAAATCTACTCTCAAATAGCACATCATTAATTACAGAAATATTCAGAACAGTCTGGCACCAACAATCCTGCCACAGTCAAAATCATTGAGATCAAAATTTTCCCCATTCTGATGGTTGATGTGAACATTAGCTGAAGCTTCTGACCTGTATCTGAATGATTTTATGCATTACACTGCTGCAACATGAACACTGATTAGATAATCACATGAATAAGTACGTAGGCGTACAGATGCTCCTAATAAAGTGCTCCTTGAGTGTACATATTTTTTAAATTGACAAGTAGGTGGGTTGTTGTTTGACTAGTCGACTAATTGGTCTTAAGGAAGCCCTGAATAAATTGGCTGGTTTTGGGATTACCTGAACCTGATCTAATGTTTTTCTAGGAGGGGTTTACATAAGACTTGTTCTTGCATTCAAAAAATTTAACTAACAATAAACAATACTTATTTACAGAATTTATTCATCTTAGTTAGTGTTTATTTATACATATACTAACACATTTCTTAACATTAAAAAGGTGTATAAGTAAACATTTATTAAAGAAATGAAAATTATTCCATAATTTACTCACCCTCAAGCCGTCCTAGGTGTATATGACTTTCTTCTTTCAGCCAAACACAATCGGATTTATATTACAAAATATCCTGGCTCTTTCAAGCTTTATAATTGGAATGAATGGTACCTTAGATTTTGAAGCCCAAAAAAGTGCATCCATCCATCAAAAAAGTAATCCATACATCTCCAGGGGGTTAATAAAGGCCTTCTGAAGCGAAGCGATGCATATTTGTAAGAAAAAATTACATCCATATTTCTAACTTTATAAACTATAATCACTGAATTCCGGTAACGGCTGTCCGTGCGTTAATTGGCTTCTTCTGTCCGCGCCTTCGCGTTCGTCACTTCTCACCAGAGCTTAAACTACGCCTTCATCATACGCCGGAACTCGACTCTCTCATGAATGTGTGGACGGCCGTTACTGGAAGCCAGTGATTATTGTTTATAAAGTTATAAATATGGATATTTTTCTTGTGTATGGATTGGAATCATAAACGTTGAGAACTACTGCGTTAGATGATGCATTAATCAATTTACCTGCTTTATATTTATATATTAAATGTAAAGCAGGTAAACTGTTTAAGCTCGCTCTTCACAATAGAGGGGCTCAAGCAGAGCTTTTCCCTTTTATATACAGTTGCAGTTTGGAAACAACTGCTTCCTTTCACTTCAGTTCGGCTTCCAACGCCATCATTCCCAGCCATTCTCCGGACTAAATTAAACCAACTCTCTCATTGGGCCTGAAGTTGGAGACCCACATTGACTTCATTGTGAAAAGGAGAGGTTGTACTTACTTCGCCAGCTGAGGAAGTTAAACCTGCCCCCTGCACTCCCTTCAAGAACTGTACAATTCACAAGTGCTTAAAACTTTTGCACAGTACTGTATATAATACTGCAGTGCATCTCCTCCTCGTGGACTGCACCATTTGCCTGTTCTTGCTGTGAGATGTTACCCAACTCTTCCACCAAGGCACTTGCAAGTTCCTAGACATTTCTGGGGGCAATGGCCCTAGCCCTCACCCTCTGATCCAACAGGTCCCAGACATGCTCAATGGGATTGAGATCTGGGCTCTTCGCTTACCATGGCAGAAAACTGACATTAATGTCTTGCAGGAAATAATGCACAGAACGAGCAGTATTGCTGGTGGCATTGTCATGCTGGAGGGTCATGTCAGGATTAGCCTGCAGGAAGGGTAACGCATGAGGGAGGAGGATGTCTTCCCTGTAATACACAGCATTGCGATTGCCTGCAATGACAACAAGCTCAGTCTGATGATGCTGTGACACACTGCCCCATACCATAATGAACCCTCCACCTCCAAATGATCCCGCTCCAGAGTACAGGCCTCGGGGTAAAGTTCATTCCTTCGACAATAAACATGAGTCCGACCATCTCCCCTGGTAAGACAAAACCGTGACTCGTCAGTGAAGAGCACTTTTTGCCAGTTCTGTCTGGTCCAGCAAAGGTGGGTTTGTGCCCATAGGCGATGTTGTTGCCTGTGATGTCTGGTAAGGATCTGCCTTACAACAGGCCTACAAGCCCTCAGTCCAGCCTCCCTCAGCCTATTACGGACAGTCTGAGCACTGATGGAGGGATTGTGCATTCCTGGTGTAACTCGGGCAGTTGTTGTTGCGCAGGTGTGATATTCGGATGTACCTATCCTGTGCAGGTGTTGTTACATGTGGTCTGCCACTGGGAGGATGATCAGCTGTCCTTCCTGTTTCTCTGTAGCACTGTCTTAGGCATCTCACAATATGGACATTGCATTTTATTACCCTAGCCACATCTGCATTCCTCATGCCTCCATGCAGCACGCATAAGGCACATTCACGCAGATAAGCAGGGACCTTGGGCATCTTTCTTTTGGTGTTTTTCAGAGTCAGTAGAAAGGTCTCTATAGTGTCCTAAGTTTTTATAACTATGACTTTAATTGTCTTAATGACATTCCACAGGTGCATATTAATTATTTGTTTATGGTTCATTCACAAGCATGGAAAACATTGTTTAAACCATTTACTATAAAGATCTGTAAAGTTATTTGGATTTTTACAATATTATCTTTAAAATACAGTGTCCTGAAAAGTTTATATATAATATTAAAGGCCTTCACATCAATAAACATGAATAAACACTGTAAAGAGGCGCTGTTCCTTGTTAGTTCACATGAGCTATATATCTAAAGATTTTCAAAAACAATGATTAATAAATGCTGTAAAAGGGTGTTGTTGATGTTAGCTAATGCATTAAGTAATGTTAATTAAGGCATTAACTAATGTTACCTTATTGTAAAGTGTTACCAGTGTGTCTGTATGTGTTCTTGCAGTAGCAAGTCTCCATACTTGCTCTGCTGCAGAAGCAGCAGTGTAACAGATCTATTCCTCCAAGTCCAATATCCTATCAATATGTCATACCCACATTAACATGCAAAATATTTCCATGAGTTGTCATGACTGAACTGTCTTGTAGCAGAAGCACAGCACGATGTCAGCACGCACATTGAAACACTGCAACTAAAATTATTAAAACAAAAAACAGAAAAGAATGTGTGAAGAAAATGTTGATAAACTAGTCAACCATCATGAACCATCCCTAGTCAAGACTCCATTGCAAGGCTATTTCCATTATCCTCCACCTCAATCACAACTAAACTTTATATATAATCCATCCCCACTAACATAATCTGTCCTCTATCCCACAGTGTCTCAGCTCCAGCCTGCATGTTCTCAAATCTTCAACCTGTTCTACCCCTCTGACCCGTCGGCCTCTAGATTGGAGCCCCTGCTACACTCCCAGTTCCACAAATTGCCTCCCTTCCCTGTTCCCCGCTACCAGCGCTACCCACTGGGAGACGGACGTTCCACCCTTATCGGTGAGTAAATGTCCTGTTGAGAGCCAATTAAACCTTTCAGCTTTAACTCAGCATGCACAACTAAAATGCAATATTCGTTCATTTGTTTCTTTTATTGTGTTTCATAATTACTTTGTCACAGTAATAAGCTTATCTTGGTTTGCCAAATTGTCTTCGTTTGCTGTTCTGAGGAATCATTATTGTTTGGTTGTTAACAAGGTTTTTTTGGGGGGAAAGTACCGTCTTTCTCATTTTTCTCTCTCTCATGCTTTCCTAAAAACACACAGCTAAACACACCCTGAAAGCTTGTTAGGTGGATGCTTGTATGCTTTTTCAGGGGCCTTTATTCATTAGCATAAATTTGAGCTTGAACTATCCTTTGGAAGGATAGTTCACACAAAAAATTTAATTCTGTCCCCATTTTGACACACTCATATGACTATTGGTTCGGAAAAACATGAGGGTGAGTAAACGATGACAAAATTGTCATTTTTGTGTGAACTATCCCTTTAAGGCCTAATTTTAAGATAAAATTAAACATTGGAGTTTATACCCTGAATCTTTCTACTTTTTGCATGCATCCCCTGTTTTTCCAGACAACAGCTGTCATGAACAGTACTGCTCCCCCAATTACTTTCTTTTCTTACACTGTGTCAGATTCCCTGGAGTATTACAAGATCTGCAGACTGGGGTCTCACTTCGCAAGGAGGTCCTGATTTATTTAGAGCATATTTGGCATATTTAAACTTATACAGGTGAAACTCGAAAAATTAGAATATCGTGCAAAAGTTCATTAATTTCAGTAATTCAACTTAAAAGTTGAAACTAATATATTATATAGACTCATTACAAGCAAAGTAAGATATTTCAAGCCTTTATTTGATATAATTTTGATGATTATGGCTTACAGCTTATGAAAACCCCAAATTCAGAATCTCAGAAAATTAGAATATTGTGAAAAGGTTCAGTATTGTAGGCTCAAAGTGTCACACTCTAATCAGCTAAACACCTGCAAAGGGTTCCTGAGCCTTTAAATGGTCTCTCATGTCAGCCATTTTCAGCTCATTCTACATTTTAGACTAGGCCAAGATGACAACTAGGATAAATAGCATCAAACTTATTATGAAACTAGACAAATGATTGTTATGAATGATTATTATGAAACCTCTTTAAATAAAATAAAAAAGGATCTGAGCCAAAGGGGGTAAAAATGAAAATATATTCAAATGTTTTATATATATGATCTATATAGATCATTTATCAAGAAATACAATTTAGACTTAGTTATTGGTGAAGTGTTTAATTCTGGGTCTATAGTGACACCAAGCAGAATTGCAAAAATAACGACAGTTTTAAAGGAATATTTTGGGTTCAGTACAAGTTAAGCTCTATTGATAGCATTTATGACAATGTTGATTACCACAAAAATTTATTTTGATTCATCCCTCCTTTTCTTTAAATAAAAATATAATATAAGGTTTACAGTGAGGCACTTACAATGGAAGTGAATGGGGGCCAATCCGTAAACATTAAAATACTCTTTTTTTCAAAAGTATAGTCACAAGATGTAAACCTTATGTGTGTAAACATGATTTAAGTGTGATCAAATCGCTTCCTTAACTTTTCTTTGTAAAGTTATATCAAATTTTACAACTTTGTTGTCATGACGAATGAATGTATTAAACCCTAAAACATCTATAAAAACAATTATTTAAACAACTTTACAGATAAAATAATACATGAGTTTTACTAGAAAAAAAACATTGTAAGTGCTTTTATAAAATTATAAGCTTTCTGCCTTTTAAGAGCCAAACTTGTATTGAATGCAGAATATTCCTTTAATAAAGGTTTCCTAAACACTTCCATGGTCTTCCATTGATCACACAAACAGATAGTCTCCTCAACACAACAGTGCAGAAGAGAGAACTTTCAGCTATTGAGAGGATAGAGAGTCTGTCTCACAGGAAATATGACTGACTTTTAATTATATCAAGTCTCACTCTGCTAATCATAGGCAAAGTATGTCACAATATTTGTTAGATACTGAGGCGTGGATGTATTTTATGCATGCACACACACCGTGCGTGCACACACACACACACACATACACACATACACTGTCTTAATGACACTGTAGTTAATAATTGCCATCCTAATGGAGTATCTCTGGAGTGGCCTCCCATGTGTAAATTTCTTCCATCATGAATCATTACAGATTTACTCGGCGGGCATTTCAAGTGAGGAATGTATCTGATATTCATCTTGTTTCTTGTTTATGCTTTTAGTGTGAGTTCGGATTGATCCATTTAATTTGCCGACTGCCTGAAAACTGCCTGAGTTGTTCATTTGAAATGGCTTGAAAAGGGCAGGAAACTGGGGACTGTGTTCTCTCAGCCATGCGAAGGACCAGCGTCATGGAGTTCTATTTCTCATTACTCAGCCTATTTCTTGAGGCTGAACTCTCGATTCCTCTCATTTCCGTGTTGGCTTCAGCCACTTGTGCCCAGAGCTCATATACCATCTTGCCCTCATCTCAGAGGTCTCCCTCATGTTATCCTACAGCACTGTGGTAAATGCTATACCCTGCTGTGCCTTCGTCTTCAATCTTCTCTGGGTCACTCAGTTGTCTTCAAGTCAAGCTTAGCCTGTATATGATCCATTAACCTCCCTTTTTGCTTGTAGTGTGTGTGTGTGTGTGTGTGTGTGTGTGTGTGTGTGTGTGTGTGTGTGTGTGTGTGTGTGTGTGTGTGTGTGTGTGTGTGTGTGTGTGTTTTTTTAATAGTTTGACTGAGGACCCTTTCTAGTGCTGTAAGTGTAGGGCATGTCCCTGACTGAAAGTCTCAGTTTGTATTTTCTAAATACCAGTATTGCTGGTCACTTGCACATGTTGTGATTTGGATGCTGGTAAGCAGCATGGGATGTTGTTGTGTGAGATTATTAGCATTTTTCAGTGGTGAACAGAATGGTCTATTCAGCAGGGTAGGGCAGCGAACTCAGCACCAGATACCAAATGCTGGAACTTGATGATATTCATAACACAGTATGAGCTGTTCTTTTTTTAATAAATCATCCCGCAGGTCGCAAAAATCTGTCTCAAAATCCTGGTTTGAATGATTCACATACTGACTGAGTTGGTCAGAGCAGTGCTTGACATATTCACTGAACTGCAAGTCATTATTTTCATCATGTCTAACTCTAAATGAACTGAGAACTGTTACTGTGTTGTGTACTTGTGAGACTTAAAATTGTGCAGTTACTGAATGGTTGTTCATAAAGAATGTGTAGTTAAAGATACACATTCAGAGATTTTTTTCCTAATAATATATTAAATAATAATATTTAAAATATTTTACCACAACATAGTGTTTTTGTATCATAGTGTTTTTGGTGTTTCTTCAACTTTTGGCATTTTCATGTACCAGGATTTTATTTTTATGAAAACAAACAGATTCAAACTTTTTTTGATATGTTTTATGAAGGCGTCATTAAAAGTGACTTTTTTTCAAAGGCCTTCATCATTTATGTTTGGTACTTTTTAAAGTATATATATATATATATACACACACACATATATTGTAACCAAAAGTTTTAAGCAGGAATTTAAATCAAATAAATCAATCTTTGGTGTGACAACACTTTGCATTTAAAAAGCACCAATTCTCCTAGGTACACTTGCAAACAGTTTTTCGTTCGGCAGGCAGGCAGGCAGGCAGGCAGGCAGGCCTATCTATCATTTTATTGTAGTGAGTTTTAGTGCCATGAAATGTATTTTAGTTGCATTTTAGCTTTTCCAATTATGTTAGTTTGTATTTTAAATTCAGTAAACAAAAATGTCTTCAACTGGTTTTCATTTCATTTAATTTTCATTAACGATAATAAGGCTAAGGCTAGGAGAGTGGTGAGGTGGTGGGATGTTGAAATGGGAGCACATCACGGAATCTGTGTGCGTATGTGTGAATTCTAAACAGGGGCAGCCCTATCGTTGCTGGTAATTAGAAAGGGCCACAACAATTTTATTGCTTTCCAGTCACATTGACATATCTCAGAGCCAGGCTCATGCGTGTTCTGAATGCACTTAGGTCAACAGTAACAGTAGCCCAAATCAGCAAAGCTCCAGAGAGCAGAGCATTCTGTCTAGGTACAGTTTTGCAGAGTTAACCACAGACTCTCAGCTTGACCTTTTGCGTGTAGCTTTTGCCCAGCACAGGGTACATGGGTATATCACTAAAGCCTGCTGCAGAATACAAATTCACAAGAGCTCTCTAGTAAGAAAACATAGTCTGCAATCAGACGCTGCTATTACGCCAACCCTGGATGAACACAGAACAGAAGACTGCAAACACGAGGGAGACTGATCACACTTTCAATACAGAGTTCATAGCATTATCAAAAGCCACATCTATTAACCCATAAATGCATGGTAATTTTCCCAAACACTCAACCCTGCACGTCACAAATGCATGTACAAAATGCCCAGATAGTGTAACATTTTGAACATATGTTTAAGACAATTAGAAAACAATAAAATAAAATATATATTTTATGATTTTATTTTATTTTTCATATATCAAAGAGATAATACAACAAATCAGGATATATCAATAACAGGATTCATTAAATTCACTCTAAAATGCAACTGGCTGTCAAACACATGTTGAGCTACACATGTAACTTATGTGTATTTTCTCAGGCATTGGTTGTGTCAAAATCAGGGGACTTCAACCATTTTCAGGCCAAGGACCCCTTGGTGGGTAGAGAGAGATGCAGCCGGGACCCAGTTACATATTGTATAAAATTGAGTGTTGCATTTAATGCCTATATAAAATCGTGGATGGTAGGCTACCATATTATTGTATGTATACTTCATGATTACATTGCAAAGCCATTGAAATTATCATTAAATGCTGCCCTGCTGAAAAGACCAGCTAATACCAGCATAAGCTGGTTGGCTGGTTTTAGCTGGTCGCCCAGCCTGGTTTTAAAGGGGGTTTGAACCCTTTTATAGCTGGTCAGACTGGTCTTAGATGGTCTTAGCTGATCAGGCTTGTCAGGGTGGACTTAGCTGGACTCGCAGCCTGACCAGCTAAAAAGTGTTCAAACCCCCTTTAAAACCAGCTAACTGACCAGTCTGGCTGAGATGGGTGACCAGCTTAAACCAGCTTAAAATGGTTTTAACTGGTCTGATGTACAGCAGGTTTATGCAACATTTTTGACATGAAGTGACATTTTTTTATTCTCCTGTAAATGTCTGTGCCAAACCTCCTCCAAAGAGAAAGAGAAATACAGACAGATATATAGACAGACATATAGATAGAAAAACAGAATAAATGCAGAATAAAACAACTTTTATAAGGTTACTTAAATGGAGTCTTCATCTCATATGAGTGATACATTTTATACATCTATTTTAAAATTACTGTTGATTTCATTGAGTAAAAATTTGTAATAAGGAAAACAATGACTTGAATTATGTTGATTTGAGAGACATTAAAAGACACTTACGTCTTCAAGATGATAGCCCTGACAGACCTGTGGAACGGGGACTCGATTTGGATGGCGGAGCCGGAGAAATTCAGCATCAACTGTCCAACATGTTTGTGATGCTGTCGAAGGTTTGTGCTGACTTGGAGGATCTCGCTTTAATACGATGATCGATTACGGCGATGAAACAAATTCCCTTAGTTCAGTGCTTCTCAATTATTTTCTGTTACACCCCCCCAGGAAGAAGTAAACATTTTGCGCCCCCCAACTCCACGAGTTGTAAATAGTATCATTTGTCTATAAAATTGTTATAAGTACACCTCTGCATAACATTGTATCCTTATTAACATAAAAAAAAAAAGAAATATAGATCAACTTACAACAAAGAATAACATTATTAACATTGTTTTTTAGTCTGTAACAGAAAAGACTTAAAAGTGCTTCAATTTGCCTGAAATTAAAAAAAAAATGCAATCCTTATTTAAACTGTAATTTTTTTTTGACCATTTGATACAAATTTTTTTTTAAATATATAATCAATAAATAATAATAAATTCAAATTGTTCAGCAACATTAACTCAGGAGCAAAATATATAAAACACTTTGACCTATAAAACAAAAATGTATAAAACAATTTGTGCTGATTTTTTCTTTTTATCAAAATGAGGAAGTCAGGATTAATGACTACTATGAGCACAGTTTGCTGAAGTAGCATTCACAAAGCGGGACGATTGTTGACAATATTCGGCACGTTTTCGCTGAAAAAACTCAAGCGGGCTTATCAGCGTGATTGGGGTGTAATGTCTTTAAGTGACGCCTTAATTTATTTGGCTTGCCAACATTTTTAGACACAGTAAACATACCGGTCTTTCCTCATCTCCCACCGAAGTCACAGTGAAGCCAAGCGCTACATACGCTTCGTCATCTTTCCTCGTCTTAGCTTTCGGGAGACTTACGTTTTTCTCATTATCTCCGTCTTTCTCTGCCTTTCTTTTCATCCCTGTTAAATATTTTTCCATGGTGTCTCACGGGTTTGTTTTCTGCACTTCATATCTCCTGCTCTGTGCTGTGAGTTCTTCGTTGCAAAAAAAGCATGTTCCCCGGGGTCACACGCACCCCCCCCCGGCATCGCTCCGAGCCCCCTCAGGGGGGCGCGCCCCACTATTTGAGAAGCACTGCCTTAGTTGGTTAGAAGAGTGGCAGATGTTGAGAAACACTGAACATACACTCGATTGTTTGAGGAAGCTGTTTACCATTTTTGTTTCTTTTTGTGTTTGTTCCGCTTAGCACATTGAGTTTGTTTTGTGGAATGACACTCCAAGGGACTTTTGCATTGATGGAGGATCACTTTTACACAGAATTTTTTGGCTAGATTGAGAATGGACACTATGGGTGACCGTAAAATATCTACATGTCTACACAAAGTATGTCTTTAGATAAAGTTAACTGACTGAGTAAGTCATGGTATATATTTTTTATGTAGCCTCTGAGGGAATTTGACACTTGACCATCCGAGGAACCGGCATGCATGTTTTGTTTCTTTTTGTGCTGGTCCCGACCTAGCGGCTGGAGTTTGTTTTGTGGAATAACACTGCTTTGGGACAGCTATGGATGAATCTGTTTGTTCCTTGTGCTTATGCCTCCTGCTGGCTGGAGTTTATTTTTGTGGAGTATTTTCGTGGGACATTGGAATGTTTACGTCATCTACTGCACTCATAACAGCTTGCTCACTTAACATTTGTAACACTTGTTTGTCTGTCCAAGGAAACTGAACGGCTTTATATCAGCTGTAATTTGTTTTGTGGAGGAACACACCTTCAAGACTCTACACATTCAAGATGAATCTACACATTCTTTGTGTTTATTCTGCTTGTTGGCTGGGGTCTGTTTTACAAAGTATTTTCTGTTATGTAATCTTGCCGGGCTTGCGCAATCTGAAGGAAAAGTTGTTGCAGGGGCTCTCGTAGGCGTACATGGACTCTTTAAGTTTAGAGGGTTTGATGCCGGTTGGCGCTGTCGTGCGTGGGGTTAATGCGCACATTTGTCTTTTTTCTGTTTGTTTGGTTCGGGGTGAAGTTCAGGGTTTGACTGTTGCAGTAATGTTGAAATGTGGTCATTGTAATCTTGTTTTTTACATACAATTAATTTTATCTATTATATCAAATGTCAAATGTTAATATGAGTGGATTGTCTCTCTCCTCAAGGAATGTGAATGGGTTGGGGCACCCCATAAAAAGAAGGAAGGTTATTTATTTTAGTAAGCATAAGAAATGTTATATAGTGTTTCTTCAAGAAATGCATCTTTTCATACAGGAAGCTGAAAAATTTGGGAAGATATGGGGTGGATTCCATTTTTTTTAGTGCTGGCTCAAGTAAGAGTAGGGGGGTCATTATATTGATAAATAAACATCTACAATTCAAATTTATCAAATAGATTAAAGATAAATCAGGAAGAGTCCTTATTGTTTTAGCAGAAATCGAGGGGCAAAGATTGATTTTGGCTAATATTTACGCAGCTAATGCTGATGATCAGGTTGAGGGGATGTTGCAAGCAGCTGGCACCCCTCATGATAAAATATTGGGAGGAGACTTTAATCTATTGATGGACTCAATCCTTGATCATAGTGAAGCAAAAATGTGTAAGCCCCCTAGAGCAACATTGACGCTTCACAGGATGTATAAAAATCTTGGTCTTGCAGATATTTGGCAACTTTTGAACCCATCTGGTAGAGACTATACATTCTTTTCATTAGTCCATAAGATTTATTTGAGATCCCTCATTTCATCTGTTGTTGATTGCTCAATTGGAAACATTTTTGTCTCAGATCAGGCCCTAGTGAGCTTGGAGGTGTTGCCATATACAGAGAAAAATTTATCATACAGTTGGCACCTTAATGTGTCCCTTTTGCAAAATCCTGATTTCCAACAAATGCTAAAGACTGAAATTAATGTCTATATGGAGACCAACTGGTCCTCAGTATCCTCTGTGGGCGTGGCTTGGGAGGCACTTAAGGTGGTTCTTAGGGGTCAGATCATAAAGTATTCCTCATTCACCAAAAAATTCAAAGCAGGAGAACTGGTGGAGTTGGAAAGGAATATTAATAGTGCCGAGCAGAGCTGAAGTGCCGAATGTCGTCTAATGGCCTCATTGACCCATTTGAAATATAGATATAAAACTATTTTGTTGCCGAAACTGGAGTTCCCTTTACAAAAGGCTTCACTTTGATGTTGCTGTGCTAAGCGCTACGGGGGAACAGCTTTCGCTGTGAGCCGAGCTGAAATAATTTGTGGAACACGTCAATGAACATTGACCGGAATTTATAGCCTCGGTTGATGTAATCATTAGATGCACCTGAGGCCAGGCTATAAATGGATACGTCACCAGGTGTCGTCAGAAACACTTTTTTCAGAGCGATTCTGTTTCTGTGTGTTTCACACACCCTGTCAAAACTTTCTTTCCTCTGTTAGGAGATAGAATCAGTTAGGCAGTGAATGTTGTTCTATTTTTCTCTTCTGTTTAGAAAATATTATATATATATTTAAAAAAAAAAGAGAGAATGACTGAAAGCAAACGGTGCGTGTTCCTCTCTTCTCGCTCTATAGCTGAAGACGGCACACATCAGTTTTTGCTGTTTGTTTGGGGGTAAGAGCACGCTGCTCTCGCGTTGCAGCAGGGCGGGTGCGAGCACTGCGATTTGCTTTAACAGGCAGAGTGCGTCGTGCTCGCCTCGCTTGCTTCCGGGAGTCAGCACTCACGAAAAGATCATTCGTGGGGCTCGTGCATGGATTTGGCTGAGGAGCAAGAGACGGGTTGATCCCTTTCTCTCACTCTCTCCCCAAACCCAGCTGGTCCTTCACATGATCTCGAAGCGCGTTCCGACGCTTCTTCGGATCATGAGGTGGATCGCAATTCTCTTCCCAAACGCTCCAAATTAGGGGATAGATTTTATCTTCCAGTCTAAGAAAGGGAACGCCTCATGGGTCCCTTCCCTTTCTTTGATAACCTCCATGAAGAGCTTTTTCTCTCATGGAGAACCCCTAAAAAAAAGCCACCTCTTGGTGTTTCGGACTGCAGAGGCTTCCGTCAAAATCGGTTGTTTTCTCTGTTCCTGCATTTTATTCAGGACGCGAAACACCCGACAACCCCTCAACAGGAAGTGTTAAAATATAATACCCATCTCAGAGATCCTGGCAGCGTGGAAACTTCTGCCGGATATATTCTTTTCTGTGGGTCTTATAAGGGCGTCAGGATTTAATTCTCTCGCCGCTTTTCCGTGTTTCAACGGCGTGTTCTCACTACCGTAAACCGGATTTCTTTTTTGTAAAAACAAAAAAAAACTCAATCTCCTGGTTAAAGGGGCCATGGTATGTGTTCCCCTTCCAGAGAGAGAGTTAGGTTATTACACTAAATACTTCCCGTTTCCCATGGAGGGTGAAGGGTGGCGTCTGGCTTAGATCTTAAAGCTTGAACTACCCGTGGGTGTTCAAGTCCAAGATGATGCCTGTCAAGACGGTCGTGTCTCAAGCCCTACAACTCGTTTGGCTGGTCACCATCGATCTTATGACGTTCCTGAGGTTCACTTCCGGGGGCGAAGTCTTCCAGGGTCAGGTTCTTTCACTCAGCCTAGCCCTTTTTACCCGCACATTCACAATGCATGATGTAGCGCTGGCTCCTTGCGACTCCGGGGCATCTGCATTCTGAATTACGTAGACGACTGGCTGATCCTAGCGCAGTTCCAGGAACTGGCAGTTCAGCACAGGGACATCGTCTTAGCTCATCTGTTTCTCTGGGGTTGAGGCTCAACGCCAAGAAAAGCGTCCTCTCTCCCACTCAGAACACTGTCTATCGGGGCATCGTATGGAGTTCAATCTCAATGCGGGCACAACTGTCTCCCGCCAGGATTGAGTCCATTCAGATCGCCCTGAGCAAAGTCAGGCTAGGTCAAGGTTGCACTGTTATCAGTACCAACGATTTCCAGGTCTCAGGGCGAACGCGTCCACGGTGATCCCTCTGGACCTTCTGCTCATGAGACCGTTTTTGTTGTGGCCAAAAGCCAGGGGATTTCTTCCAAGGGCCAAAACCCCTGGGCTAAATAGGGTTACGCGCCTCAGGCTTCGTTCCCTTCCTATGTGGTTCAGACCCTGGTTTTCTGCCTTGGGTCCCACTCTAGGTGCGTCTTGTTGTCGCAGACTGCTAACGACAGACGCCTCCCTGATGGGCGGGGTAGCGGCCTTAAGTGGTCGTCCAGCTTAAGGGGATAGGAGGGTCATCAGCTCGGTTGTCACAGTCTGTCTCGGGTTGATGGCTGTATTTCTGGCCCTGAAATACCTCCTCCTGAGGCTGCCATGTCTTGGTGCGGGTGGACAATACAGCGGTAGCCTCTTACATAAACCTTCAAGGAGACCCACGTTCTTGTCAGCTGTATTTCTGACACATCGGATTCTCCTTAGGGCCCAGGGTAAGCTCCTGTCACTCAGGTCAGTTATATCCCTGGATGCCCGTATACGGGAGCAGATTTACAGTCCAGACAGGAAATACCAATGGGGGAGTTAAGAACTCCACCCTAAGGTAGTAGTTGCCCAGAGTTCGCCAGCAAGGGTTTTTGCCTCTTACTGATAGCACCGGCTGGCCAAACAGGGCTTGGTTCTCGGAGCTAATCTCTTCCCTCGACGGCTCGCCTTGGGCGATTCCGAACAGGAAGGATCTTCTATCTCAGGCACAGGGCAATATTTCATCCCTGCCCCAAATTGTGGAATCTTTCATGTTTGGTCCCTAAGGGTACCAACTGAGGGACACAGGGCTCTCTCCTGAGGTTATCGAGACCTTTTTAAATGCCAAGCTTTTTCCACTTGGAACAAGTTTGGGTGAGATCTTAGGGCAGAAGAGGACCTCTTCGCCTCTATGAATAGCGCAATGTCTCCTCTACTTCTCCCTGAAATCACCCAGCCCCCTTGGGTCTGGACGTTAAGACACATACATGACCCAGAATGCGTCTGTATGTGTTTCTCTCCCAGTTTCTCTGCTCCCGGGAGTCTTGGCAATGTTCACCAGCAAGGGTCTTGCCTCCTAATAATGGCGCTAAGCTGGCCGAACAGGATATGTTTCTCGGAGTTAATTCCTCTCCTCGACGGCTCGCCTTGGGCGATTCGAACAGGGAGGACCTTCTCATCCTTGAGGTCATCAAGAGCATTTCAAGTGCTAGGGCTCCCTCCACTTGGAACTGATCTGGGTAGATTTTACAGGGAAGAAGAGGACCTCTTAGCCTCTGTTGATAGCGCAATGTCTCCTCTACTTCTCCCGAGTCGCCCAGTCCCCCTCCCCTCGGGAGGGGCTGAGCGTAGAAACGCAAATGCGCCTGCATGCGTTTCCTTCTGCTAAAGTTCTTATTACAGAACCAGCTAACTGCCAGTTTGCTTCAGTTCTGGATTTTCTGTAGAAAGAACTGTCAGCGGGCACTTGCCTCGCCACTGCCAGGCTTTATTTGGCCACTGCGGTTTGCCACGGCTTGGTGGGCGGGGTGCCCTCAAAGAGGCATCCTCATTATTGCCCGGGCCTACGAGGCGCGCGGTCAAGCTTCGCCAGTAGGTTTCAGGGCGCACTCTACCAGAGGGCACTCCTCCTCTAAAACCTTGGCTAGAGGTCTCCCTCTAGCCAAGGTTTGGATGTTTTGCCACTCCGGGCTCTTATGCCCTTGAGTCGACATCTCAAGCTCATGTCTGGACAAGTTTATGATGCGGCAGGCTGGTCCTCTCCGCTCACATTCATCAGTCTTTATGACAAGTTTGTGTTGCGTTAGGGTTCTCTTCACACACATTCGTCGAACTTTGTGGGCTAGATGCTTTGCTACTCCGGGCTCTTATGCCCTTGAGTCGACATCTCAGCCCATGCCTAAACAAGTTTGTGATGCGGCAGGTTGTCCCCTCCGCACACATTCGTTGGACTTTTTTAGTTTGGATGTTTTGCCACTCCGGGCTCTTATGCCCTTGAGTCAACATCTCAGCTCATACCTGAACAAGATTGTGATGCGGCAGGCTGATCCTCTCCACTCACATTCATCAGTTTTCATGACAAGTTTGTGTTGCGATAGGGTTCTCTTCGCAAACATTCATCGAACTTTATGGGTTAGATGCTTTGCTACTCCAGGCTCTTATGCCCTTGAGTCGACATCTCAGCTCATGCCTGAGCAAGTTTGTGATGCGGCAGGCTGGTCCTCTCCGCTCACATTCATCAGTTTTATGGCAAGTTTGTGTTGCGATAGGGTTCTCTTCGCACACATTCATCGAACTTTATGGGCTAGATGCTTTGCTACTCCGGACTCTTATGTCCTTGAGTCGACATCTCAGCCCATGCCTAAACAAGTTTGTGATGCGGCAGGTTGTCCTCGCCGCACACATTCATTGGACTTTTTTAGTTTGGATGTTCTGCACTCCGGGCTCTCATGCCCTTGAGTCGACATCTCAGCTCATGCCTGAACAAGTTTGTGATGCGGCAGGCTGGTCCTCTCCACACACATTCATAAAAATTGAATGGTTTAGATGTTTATGCTACTCCGGGCTCTTATGCCCTTGAGTCGACATCTCAAGCTCATGTCTGAGACCTCTCGCGTTTTTGTGAGTACACTGCACAACCGTAGGGGTCCGGACAGCCCCAAGTCGCGGCGGCGTGGGTATTGCGTTCCCGTAGCGCTTAGCAGCGCAACATCAAAGTGAAGCCTTTTGTAAAGGGAACGTCTCGGGTTACATGTGTAACCCTTGTTCCCTGAAAAAGGCGGAACGAGATGTTGCGCTGCTTTGCCGCACTGGGACGTCCCAGGACTGCTCTTCAGAAAGAAGTATCTGACGACACCTGGTGACGTATCCATTTATAGCCTGGCCTCAGGTGCATCTAATGATTACATCAACCGAGGCTATGAATTCCGGTCAATGTTCATTGACGTGTTCCACACATTATTTCAGCTCGGCTCACAGCGAAAGCTGTTCCCCCGTAGCGCTTAGCAGCGCAACATCTCGTTCCGCCTTTTTCAGGGAACAAGGGTTACACATGTAACCCGAGACGTTTTGGTTATTCAGGGAAAGACAGTCATACTTTGAGTCAAGGGACAAAGCAGAGAAGCTTTGGCTAGATATACAAGCGTAGAGATTTTTATACCATTCCTTCAGTGAAATCTGATGATGGTGAAATTTTTCCTCGGCCATTGACATTAATAATCCCTATAAAGAATTACATTTTGATCTTTATAGTTCCACGTCTTCATCTATTGATGATGATATTAGAAATCTCATGGTCTGAGAGTCCTTCAGGTGCCTTTTGGCAAACTGGTGTCAGGAGGCATGGCGCATATGCTTTGGCTTTATGCAGATGATATTTTATTATTCGTCATATTGCAAAGCCTTTACATTAATCTAACCAGAGAAGTTAAATCACACACCGCTATTTCACATTTGCACTCAATATGGACAAAAGTGTCCAGAGTGTTTAATTCAGATATTTATCTAAATTTTTCCTCGAGCCTATTGCTAAACCCCAAACTATGCTTTAATAGGTCCCCTTTTTGTTGGTTAAGAGTGGATTGTGAGGGGGTTACTACACTCTGTGATCTTTATAAGACTGGTGTGATGAGATCCTTTGAAAATTTGGTTCAATATTTTGGGATCCCCAGATCTCAGTTCTTTTTTTCAGCTATGCCACTTGCTCTGTACTATTTTTGGGAATAGCATACACCCCCCTAAAGCAGCAGGTACTCTAGGAGAGGTGATTTCTGCTTTTGGAAAAGGCCATGAAGCATCAGTGTATTACTTCTTATTAATTCAGAGTCTGGGGGTCGGAGTCTTGACCCCTCTCAAAAGATTATAGGAGAAAGCTTTAAACTTGGAATTAAAAAGCGTGTTTTATGTAAATATGAGTGTGTTATATATGCTGTGCATATATGAAACTGAACCAAAACTAGAAAACACATAAAACTAAAAAATTTCACATTGAAAATAACATTTAAATAAACAGTACATTCAAAATGAAAAACAAGGATAACCCTGCTTCCAACCCTCTTTTGGCACTTTCTGCACCCCTATTACTCATATCCAACCATCCCCATTTTCCACATTGTAGTGACTGTCATAATTTCATAATTGAAGCCCTGTCCATTTGTGAATTCATGGAGCTGGCAAATGAGAGAAGCCAATTGCTGGAATGGCATAAGACCAGACAGGTGCACTTTGCCACCTGTAATGGTCCATGCCACACAGCTGCCAAGTTCACGCTCACATGCTCCCGCTCACACATGTATGTGGCTGAGCCAGTATTGTGGCCCTGCCTAATGGGATGTTTTCTGCCCTGTCTGTCAGACTAATGAAAACAGATTCAATTTGCCCTTGTCAGAAATATAAGGCCATGTGTATATGAGGCAGCAGGCGTATAAATGGACAGATTAGCAGGAGCGAACGCTTAAAGAATCCTTGCCTGCATGTCATTCTGTATTCTTAAAGAGGAAGAAAAGGAGAGCACTTGATCCCTGTCAGGAAACATTTAGGGCCATTGCACAAATATAGTTTGACATCGTGGTGAGTTATATTGAGAGTGAAAGGGAGGCCTTTGTTGTCTTGGATGTGCAACAGCTAGGGATTTTATCAATTCAATTTAAACAGGGTTCTCTGAGGACATGAAGTGATGTAGACTATGACCTCAAAATGTATCTCTCTCTTTCAAACACACTAGATCAGTGGTTAATATATTAGGTGAAATTTTCACTTTTGTCTTTCTTATTTTACAAATCATTTTTAGTTTTAAAGGATAGATTATAAATGCTTTGAACCTTTTTTTTTTTTTGTCTATTTAATTACTTCTTTAAGTGATACAATTTTACATTTCCCCAAAAATTTTTACTATTACCTTCCCCTCTAAAATAAAAGTGTTAAAATCAGTAAAAGTCTGCTTTGCACTTTTTTTTGTAAGACGTTTAGTCATATTTTCAATTGATATGGTATTAATGTGTAAAATGTCCATAACAAAGGTCTGTCCCCAATACTTCTGTCATTGTTGTTACACCAAGCATTTTAGAGAACAATTGAGTTTTAAAAATGTAATTAATTTTATGATCTGAGAGTAGCTTTATAAGTTGTTGTTACCGAACTGGTCAGTATTTTAGGATCACGGATTATACCAAAATCCACTTTGATTTATTGATCAAAGCCATGATCAGATCTTTATTCCAAGATATGTGATAAATGTAACAAATATTACTTAATTTTTCAAGATTTCATATACTCAGAAGTGACCCCAATAGTAGAATATATGTGTGTTATATGTGAATATATGTGTGTTCTTTAGGCACTTTTTAATTTCTAGAAAGTAAATTTCCCACCACAGTGTCATTTCCATCACATATGACATTCTGTATTTAAAAAAAATTATCTGATGGAAATTAGATCTTTTTTTATATATAAAATGGTAGCTCTTGCTAAGGCTTAATTTCATAGATTATATTTTATGTATGTTATATACAATTGAGTAACATTTTTGTGCATAATTTGATGAAATCACAGCATGATTGGAAATTATTCTCAATATATTCTGCTCACAAGTAATATTTACCTTGATTTTTCTTTGTTTTCTTCAAACATAAATTGCCTCATATTTATCTGAAGTATGCTCTTAACTAACAATTTTGTCATGCTTTCTCTGTTCTCTCCAGTTGATGACATCCACAGCTACCCTGACATGTTTTTGCAAGGCAGCACTGTTCCGGTGGGCGCCCCGCACTCCTCTTACCAGGCGGAATGCACCGCAGGTGGGCAGGTGGGCGTTGAGCGTCCGCAGGTCCAGTTTGACCAGCATGGACAGCCAGTCGTCAGGCTGCTGGGAGAGCAGGCTGAGCAGCACCATTGCCAACAGTGAGTGGGCAGTGGGTGGGCGAGCTCCAGGCACACAATAAAACTCCCAGACTCCAACTCAAAGATTGACATTTTACCAAATATGTTTGTCTAAATTTCTTTGAACTCTGTTAAGTCTGCTCTCCACGCCGTACTTCACAAACCTCCTTATAGATGTTTTTGCTCTCTAGCTAAGGAGTGTAATGTTAAGGTCTCTCTGTGCTGCCAAAAGATCTGCCACAGTTTATTTAACACAGGTGAAGTAGATCATATTCTTGCTACAGAGAAAGGCTCTAATGGTGGTTATTATTACAGTCCAAAATGTGATTGACTCTTCTTATTTTTACAAGACCTGTCTGTCTTTATTTAACTAAACAATATATAATGGTACAATGGAAGCAAGTATGCTATTTTGTTTAGCATTATTCTCCTTTATACATTGGGGTTTAAAAGTCCAACTCCGCATGTAAAAATGCTTCTATTTAGCATTTTTCTAATTTAATATTGTTTTCTTTATTTTATTATCAGTATAACAATTTGAGTGAACAGTAACATACATTTTTTAAGATTTGGTTTGTCCCCTTTTGGTTTAATGACAGCATGCACTCAAGATGGCATGGACTCCACAAGTTTGTGCAAAACCCAATGACATATGCTATCCAGCATTAAATAAGGATGTTCAAATACCGTCTTGTTTGCTTCAATGAAAGCAATGACATCTGACATTTTTTACAAAGCAGTAAACTTGGTCAATGTCACTGATGTTCTTGTTTGTTTATTGACCTCAAAATAGTGCAAAATCTTTAATATTTCATATACATATTGTATCACAATGTTTATAATACAAAATCCTAAAAACTTCTCTTCATTTCCAGGTTTAAATTAGGACAGAGGCTGTTTGCACTATGTGCAAATAGTGATAGATGCTGATTACAATAAGTGTAAATAGCAACAAAAAGCATCTTCTTTGCACTAAGTGCAAATAGTGTTGGATGCTATTTGCACCCCAGTGAAATAGGGTTAGATACTAATTACATGCCTAATGAAATACTAACATACAGTAAAGGGGCATCACTGCAGTGTGTTTATTGTGATTATTTAGAGTCCCACATACACCCTACACCACCCCTACCCCTAAACCTACCCCTATCCTTCCCTTACAAAAATTAACCATGGTTTTACTTCAGTAACCATAGTATTAGCATGGTATTTTGTAGTAAAATTGAACATGGTTACTATATATAACACCATATACTGTAGTAACACCATGGTTAATTGCATTAAAACTATGTTTTCCAAACCTATGTGATCAACTCCTCCACCTTCACTGTGACCAAATCACTGCAAGGAAATCAGTCATTATATTATTCATTTTCATTTATTATTAAAAGTAGTATTAAAGAAACCAAAAGAACAGAAACAGGATGGGAAAAAGTGGGACAAAAGGCAGAATCGATCCGAGTCGTCTGAACAAAATAAAAGCACAACCACACCATTGTTACACCCCCACGCCACTGCAGTATCACTAGTTGTTTCAGATACAAATACTGGCGCTGTGTGGCAGGTGCTGTTTAAACGTAGATATTGAATCCCATCATTTCAATGTGGACTCAAGACTTTTGAACCCCACTGTATATCTTTCTCTTTCAAATAAAACTACAGTGTGTGTTTGTGTATGTGATAGTCTCCAGCAGCTGGTGGGGCTCTAAGCGGTTGGATTACGCTCTGTACTGTCCGGACGTCTTGACATCATTCCCAACTGTGGCTCTGCCTCACCTGTTCCACGCTTCCTATTGGGAGTCCACTGATGTGGTCGCCTTGCTTCTGCGACAGGTACATTAAGAGCCTTGGCTGTTTTACTGTATGTGCTCCTGCAAAGATTTTCCATTTACAGGATCTGCTGTCGCAAAACTCTAAAAAAAAAATATGAATACATTTTGGATCTACATTTGATCATAATGGTGTCTAATGGTTCCACAGTAACCCTCTGATTTGGAGAAATACTGGTCCAGTGACTGTTCAGCTGTCTTCGCATTTAAGATTGTAACATTCAATGCAGTTTTGGTTACCATTCAACGGTTGTATAGAAAGTAATAGGGGAAAATAATAATAACATGGAACAAAACTCAAAATTGTGTACTTTGGCTCTAGCTTTTCTTTTTTTTTTAACAACACTAAATAGTACAATTTATTGTGTAACTTTAATGTTATTGGCATGATTGATACCCCAAAAAATTGAAAATCCCAGGAGATCAGCAGTTACAGAAATACTCAAACCAGACCATCTGGCCCCAACAATCATCCATGCGATTATCTAATCAGCCAATCGTGTGGCTGCAGTGCCTAAAATCATGCAGATACGGGTCAGGACCTTCATTTAATGTTCACATCAACCATCAGAATGTGAAATATTGTGATCTCAGACACAGTGGCATGATTGTTGGTGTCAGATGGGCTAGTTTGAGTATTTCTGTAACTGCTGATCTACTGAGCTTATCATGCACAACAGTCTCTAGAATTTACTCAAAATGGTGACTAAAACATCCAGTGAGCAGCAGTTATGTAGACAGAAATGTCTTGTTGATGAGAGAGGTCAACAGAAAATGGCCAGACTGGTTGGAACTGACAAAGTCTACGGTAACTCAGATAAACGCTCCGTACAATTGTGGTGAGAAGAATAGAATCTCAGAATGCTATTCTGTTTTTTTTATTTTTTTTTTTATATGGAACTGCACTGTACTTGTGCTACTACTAAACTTTAAATTCCAATTTTACAATTTGCATTGAAACATGTCTTCATGGACAAAACAGTGCATTCTTAATTTTTCCTCGTCATACAGACTGAGAGGAAAACAGTGGTTTACTTGTTAACAGCGCCCTCATGTGTACATAACAATCAATATTATTGGTCAAGCAATTTGTTAATGCCGTTTAAACAGTTAACCGTCTACATCCCTAATTTGTTTATTTTATAGTACAGGGACACATAAGGGGGCCTGGGTAGCTCAGCAAGTAAAGACGCTGACTAGACGCTGACTGGACGCTGACCACCCCTGGAGTCGATAGTTTGAATCCAGGGCATGCTGAGTGACTCCAGCCAGGTCTCCTAAGCAAAAGGGTAGAGTCACATGGGGTAACCTCCTTGTGGTCCCTATAATGTGGTTCTTGCTCTCAGTGGGGTGAATGGTGAGCTGTGCGTGGAGGCCGCGGGGAATAGCGTGAAGCCTATTTCATGCAGGCGAGACGCTGTCTGTAGCCTTGCAAGCTTCAAAAATGGCAGGGGCAACCTGCTTGTGCCTAGACTTAGAGCATGCTTGCACGAAAATATAAAAAGTTCATGGCCATGCCCACTGAGTGCAACGTACCGCATAACACTATGATTAATGCATAGCCCTCATAAAATAGGGCCCAAAATCTAGTAAAGCAAATAAAATAATTTTACTTACTCTCTGACTATTGCTCTTCTCATGCCAGAAAAATGTAATTAGCATTATGTGACTGTAGCAGGACTTGCCTTGTAACACAAAAAGATAATGGATGCTATATTTTCTTAAAATCTCTATCTGTCCTTCATCATAAGATGTTTCTATGTCTCTTTCTCTCTGCCCACTTCTTAAATATATTCCTACAGTATCTCTTCCCCTTTCTTCCATCCAATCTTTTGTGCTGAAAATTTAGATTCATGCATAGCAGTATATCCTATTCTAATATGCCCTTTCACTCACTCTGGCAGGGAGACAAATACATCTGGCATATCCATTAAAAAGCAACTCAGCTTCACTTTCCAAGACTTTTTTTAGTTCAAATTACTGATGTAGTTCTCAACCAAATATATACAGGCTTCACTTTGAGTGTCAAATTCAAATGGCACTTCTTATTAATTTCATCCTTCAGAAGCTGCCTCGGCACAGGTGGGAAGGAAGCAGTCAATTTTTTTAAACCATAGACCAATCTATCTTTGTGAATGAATTTCCTACATATTATAGTCTCTTTGCTTATGTGCAGGAGAAAGATGGAGCTAACAACAGTTTCACACACAAGTTTTTCATGTTTTACGTACGGGTTCTAATCTATATTTTACCTCTTTATTATTATCTGTTCCTCAGGGCCTGATGAATGGTTAAACTGCAGAGGGCATTATGAAATTATCAAGTCATTACACAGCACTTATCCATTTTTAAATATCATCCAGGATACAAATCTTCCCAAAGCCTGTACAATCATTTAGAGTTTTTATTATGGCTCATTTAGTTTGGGAAACTGTGAAAACGTCCTGTGCACTTTTGAGGACCCGGACAGTTCTATGATACACAATGTCTTAACCAGGTGCGGTGTGATAAAGCGACAAGCGCTAAAAGCTTGTTTTTGTCTCAGTCAGACAGGACATTTTGTTGATTGCTTGGTTTCTATATCTGCATTGTTGCGCATTGTACACTGGTGTACGCTGGCCAGATGTGTCATGTTGTGCAGCGGCTTCGCATTCAGTGTGGACAGAGAACTTGCTTGTCGCATCACACTTGGTTATGACACAGTTATGAGAATGGAATTCAGTTAGTGCCTTTATGAATAGTCTGCATACAACACAAACACATTTAGCTAAAAAAAGTTTGACTTGATTTAGCAAATAACTGTTTATCAGAAGCTCGCTGGTTCGATCCCCACGGCCACCACCATTGTGTCCTTGAGCAAGGCACTTAACTCCAGGTTGCTCTGGGGGTATTGTCCCTGTAATAAGTGCACTGTAAGTCGCTTTGGATAAAAGCATATACCAAATACATAAATGTAAATGTAAATGTAGATTTGAGCCTTCAATTGCAGCTAGCATTTCAAGTAATATAAAAAAAAAATTGTAAACACAATGCCCTTGATCCAGCTAAAATATTACGGCAACAAAAAAGTTCCATCTACACCTGAATCCACTGAGTGATTTATATCTGAAATACCAGATGTTATAAAACCATTGATCATTTGAGTATTTCTCACAGCGGTAGGTTAAATGGCAGTATGAAAAGGATAAAATAAAACATTGGATCAAATTCTTCCCACTGGATTGATGATCATTTAAGTGTTTAGAGCAGCATTCTGATTCAAAAATTGCTGGTAGAATTGCAGAGACCTGTAAAATAGTAGTACTTAAAGGTGCTATATGTAAGATTGACAACAAGCGTGTGAAATGGGTACTGCTGTCCAAATTCAAAATATTGGAAAGTTGTCTGCCCCACCCCAGACTCGAAGCTCATGCGGGTTGCCAGAATACTGACATGCAAATTAGCCAACTCAGATTCCGTTTTAAAGGATTTCTGAGCTTTAAGCTGTCTCCATCTTCCAAAGGCATCGCTAATATTTATCCTTGTTTACTACGCCTCTGGTCATAGTGTTTTTTAGGCAGATGGTGAGACTTTTTAGGTCTAGTGGAATCTGTAATCTCTGATCCAGTTAATTTGCTGGCTTCCGTGGCTGCAGCACACAGTGTTGTTTGCCTGCAAACTTGTTCAAATCTGTCAATCCAGCGATGTCTAAATACTTTTGGTGTGTGGGCAGTGGGCGGGATCACACAGACCAAAACATAAACAGAAATTCTGACCCGGAATAGAAACTTAAAAGGAGAATATACTGGCTGTAGCATTGTTATCAGAGAAGCAAGTAATTCAACTTCCTAATTCTCTAATGACCTATTATAGTCATTTTATGATTTAGTACAGTAAAAATATTACTTATAGCACCTTTAACATATTTTATGTTTTGAAGAGATGTTTGTCCTTGAGAATTAATAGCTATATATGCTTGGATAGAAAGCTTGACTCAACTTCCTTTTAAGAAAGAAGTAATTTAAAGGACAACAATGCAGATTCACATTTGGTTTTACTGTGTATTTTTTTTTAAACCACATAGGGCCGTTTATTTTGCATCATGCTCAGATGTAGACCAATTCAAGGTGAAAACTATTAGCAAGCCATTTACAAGTTTGTACGGATAAACACTGTGGATTTGTGGTGCTTTTAAAACATTTTGCTGTTTGTTTGCATGGTCCAACGTGTCAACTTGTGGCTCAACCATGACATGACATGACATGATGTTGATGCATGTCCACCTTTTTTCTTGCAATAAGAACTTTTTGGAAACAGTAATTTTACAGCATCATGATGAGAGTTGTGTTGGGTTGCTAATTTATGTGTGTCTTTTTGACAGATGATGCACTGTGACTATGTAAATACCCAAGAAAAGGACAACTCTGACTCTGCCCCCTTCTCCCCTTCCAGTCCGAGAGAGAAGTGGCTACGCAGGCGCACACATGTCAAGCTCAGGGTAAGCATGACAAAAACATGCTTACAAACACTGGCATACATACTCTCACATATATTGTAGCAACTCCAAACAACTTTAAACTTTGCACTCTCACCCAAGCTTGGCGATGTATAGACATGGTGCGAGTTTTATTAGAGGGATAGTTCGCCCAAAAATGTACATCATCTCAACATTTACTCACCCTCATGAAATCCCATATGTGTATGACTTTCTTCTGCAGAATACAAAGGAAGATTTTTTTAAGAATATTTCAGCTTTGTAGCTCCATATAATGCAAGTGAATGGTGGCCAGAACTTTGAAAGTCCAAAAAGCAGCATAAAGTAATCCATATGACTTCATTGGTTAAATCTATATCTTCAGAAGAGCTATGATAGGTGTAGGTGAGAAACAGATCAATATGTCCTTTTTTACTTGAAATCTTCACTTTTACTTTCAAATTTTTCTAATTATGTTTGTTATTGGCAATTCACATTCGTTGTGCATATCTCCACCTTCTAGGCAGGGAGGAGAATTTATAGTTAAAATGGACTTAAATATTGATCCGTTTCTCATCTACATCCCCTATCATATTGCTTCTGAAGATATTAATTTAATCTCTGGAGTCGTGTGGATTACTATTATGCTGCCTTTGTGTCTTTTGGACTGTGGCAGGGCGGAGGGCGGGGCCGGGTCGTGATACTACACACCCGGTCCCGTATTAGGCTAATTATGCCTCCGTGAGGTTTAAAGGCTGACTGCAGAGGGCCGTGCGGGAGAGAGAGATCGTTAGCGGACATGTCCGTCATGTGTGTTTGTGTGTTCTTTTAAGTTTACTATTAAACTATTATTTATATTGTAAAGCCGGTTCTCACCTCCTCCTTTCCCGCAGTCCGACACACGACCACGCCCCCCATGCCACATGGACCTTCAAAGTTCTGGCCACCATTCGCTTGCATTGTGTGGACCTACAGAGCTGAGATATTATAAAAAAAATTGTGTTCTGCAGAAGAAAGAATGTCATACACATCTTGGATGGCATGAGGCTGAGAATTTTAATTTTTTCAATCTCTTTAAGACTGATCAATATCTGTTGTGATTAAAAGTTCTGTTACACTTAATAAGGTATAATGCACTTCTCATAGTCTCTGTTGAAATTGCTATATGAAAAGAGACCTGCTGGGGCAGGAATCAAACTCTGCTTCAGAACAAGCAATCAGACCAAATTTGAAAACAACCTAATTTTAGCCCTTTGTGCATACAATTTGCTGAGTAATGTTGGCCATCCATTAGATCTCAGGGTGAGATGAATAACTGTCTGTAGTTTCAGACAGCCAGGCACACGTCATTCAAGTAAAAATGTGAAATGCAGCAGAGTCCTGACATTGAAGAAGAACTAAAAATATCCCACCTCTGCTAAGGCTTTGAGTTTCTCAAATGCACCACAATAGCTCTGTGTGTGTTGGCAAAATCTGCGCCTAACAAAAATCACGTCTTACATTGATTCACTGCTCAGAGGTACATCAACACAATTACCGAACAGTGCCAATGAAAAATCACTGTGCAGGTTTACTTGGGTACTTCAGTGCTCAAAAACACCATCACGAAGAAGAATTCGTGTCAGCCCTTCATTGAGATTAAGTGTAGCTCACTGAAACACTTCTGTGTCTAAAGCAATAACTTTTCTTTTGAACATGGAAATGGTGTTTTGAACACTCAGGACCTTGATTTAAAACTGCAGTTATTTCTAACACCCGCTGAGCCTGTCTGAATGTGCTTATGGCCTCAATTGCTTTTGATCAGAGTGCTCTCTAGCCTTTCAAGTCAAAGGCTGTTTCATTCAGACAATTTGATTTCCAAAGACACTCTTCACTTTATAAGCTGTTTCAGACCGCCTACTATTGTGGGACCCTGAATGCCATGTCAATGTCTCAATCTATATGTACTTATGAATACTGTATGCATGCCCTCTTCTTGGCTCAGTGGAGGACTTTTTACTCCTTTTCCACTAAAATGGTGGTAGTGCCTGAGCTGGTGCTTGGACAGGGGAAGAACTGGCCTGCATTTCCACTGAGCCAAATGATGATTTTGCCCCGAACCTTTTATGACTTTATCAGAAAGAAATCTTCAAAAAGATGTCCTTGCAATGAAATTACAAGAAAGGCATGCACCCTGCTTGTGATAAAGAGATTTAGACTTGCCCAGATCTCAACAATTATTACCAGACACTGCCTCTGTGGTTTATTCTTCCATGCAGTGAATTGGATCCATTCCGCAAACATCCATGCTTTTCTTACAGAGCAAAATACCTCTATATTTGGAGCAGTCTTGTGGAATGCCATAGTACATGCCTGCATGAGTGACACTTCTCTACACCTGTCAGCTGTTACAGTCCCATGGCTGTGACCTGTCACAGTTAATGAGTGTCTGAAGATCCACTCAGGAGTGCAACTCTGCGTTGTCATAGCAGCAACACATATGGTAGTAGGCTGCGTGTTGCTGGTGTGTGTGTATTGCACCCGTATGTGTGTTTGTTTGGAAGCTGATCATATTTCAATCATGTATGGGCTCATGCCAAGATGAATTATTGACTTACTTAATCAATATGCAAATAGCAGCATGCTGGGAAATGTTTAACTGCTTCATTAAATGACAGATCTGTGCAATCAGGCTCATTAGCTTGTGTGGGATGCAAATCTCTCTGAGGACTCATGTAGCTATGCTAACATGATAACATAATGTTTACAATGCCAAAGTACTTATCGTGTTATCTAAAAGTGATTCGAAAAAGTGACATCTGAAAAAAAATATATAAATGACATACAAATTTGATTAGGGATTTTAGTGCTATTACTTAGTGTAAGTTTTTTTTTTTTTTTAAGTGATCAGCCTTAAAATTTTGCCTGTTGGTTGATAAAATAGGTGAAAAAAAATCCATATACTTACAATGATTTAGGGAACAAGCCATATCAAAGGACCAGAGACTTGGGGTGGGCTATTTCGACATGGGCCAATAGAGCGCAACTGTCTGGTTCTGGATGTAAAAATCCCATTAATTTTATCTATAGGGGAATAGATTTTTAACAATAACTTGGAAACCTTTAAAGACAGACCTTCCCTGAGCTCAGAGGTTGTTAATCAATGTTATATGCCTCTGTTGAAACCACCAGTCCATGTTATTTTATTTTTTATATTTTCAAAACATTCGCATTTGATCTCTAGTAAAGAACTATGCTATTTGTGATCCTGATTGGAAGTGATCCATGAATCCGTGAGTCACAGCAAACAAACCTTGGAAAAAAAGCTTGGAAGCTGCCACATACTCCCTTGACACACTATGAATCGTACAGTCAAGTCGGTCTCCCTAAAATCTCAAACTTCTTTTATATTTGCTTTTCTATACTTATAGACAACATCTTTAAATCAATAGTTCTATATATTTTCCATCGTTTTTATTTTTATTTGATTACGTCATTGACAATGCCTCATTTTAGTTCATTCCCTCTTTTATGACATTAAGTATAGAGTCCTTTACCTTTGTCTTATTTTCTTATTTTTTTTTATTTTTTTACTTTAAATCAAAGTTTGTAATGTTGTGATTCACCTCAGAGCTGGTTGATTTTGTTCACGACTTAGAGTTCATTTATGAAGGATTTTATGAAATCCCTATGGAACAATGATTGGGGAAAATATGCCCTGAACCAAGACGACTGAAAAAGTCGGCGGGAAACTGTTGCACTCCATAAAGAACCACCTTGAAAGACCCTAGCAACCACCCAACACACCCAGACAAATGCATAGCAACATAATCTCTATTTCTATTTCTTTAACAACAGAAACTGCCAGAATTACAGGTTCTTTTTTGGCCTAAACCCCAGTTCAGTTAAGCCCCAGTATCCCAGTAGATTTCTGGTATATGAGAGGGACTTTTTAAAGCTTGGTTTACAGGAAAATAATTTGTAAAATCATATGCTGTTTCAAACCCTTTCCTTTGCTCTACAAAGCAGCAGAGTAAAAGCTTTGTGCATTTATCTTCCTCTCCCTCTCTTTGTCTGCTGGCATGAAGGTGACTTTTGGCCAGTTATTTTCAGAATTTGCATAGCTGTGTTTTGGTTGCTTTAATGTCCCATTTAGGTGCCGCTGCCTCAGCAGAAACTGTAGGATTTTTGTTCACTGGGCTCTGTGTAGAACAGAAATAAAATTTTAACGATTAGAGTTCGACACCCTCTTTTGGAAGGTCTTTGTATTGCACACTTATGATACTTTTTTCATTTCATATATTGTCTATCTGTCTGCAGAATGTCACTGGCAACCACAGAGTTAATGATGTCATTGCGACAGAGGATGGGCCACAGACCCTGGTTGGTCGCTTCATGTATGGACCGCTGGATATGGTAACCCTGACTGGGGAAAAGGTGAGAGAGCAGTATACACACTTAAGAGCAACCTAAAATCAATGAGAGGTGCCGATTTCTGGTGACTATTGGCATCAGAATGTAGGCGTGTCCGGAGATCTGACTTAAGACGCTCAGAAAAGTTTAACTTAATACAAATAAGGAACAATGAAGTGCAGTGACTACCAATAGGAGTGAAGACACTGGAGAAATGGAGGAATATTTACAATAAGTCCTTTTTTTACTATAAATCTCCATTTTCTCTTTCACATTCTTCTTTTTTGTGGCGATTCACATTATTTGTGCATATCGCCACCTACTGGGCAGGGAGAAGAATTTGTAGTAAAAAATGAATTAATATTGATCTGTTTCTCACACCTCATATCACTTCTGAAGACATGGATTTAATCACTGGAGTCGTATGGATTATTTTTATGCTGCATTTATTTGCTTTTTGTACTTTCAAAGTTCTGGTCACTTATTCCTTAATAGAGTGACATCTTATTTTTAGTGGCAATACATCTAATTTGTGATCAGATTTTTAAAAGCTATGGCCAGTGGCACAGCCCACCAATAATGTTAGAGTATTATGCAGTAGGACTGCCTACTAGCAACCAGCAGTACAAGGACCTGGTGACATCAAACAATACAAATGCTGTTATTGTTTACAGACCATTACTTAATATACATTTAAACAGGTTATTTGTATGCAACCAAACAATCAACATAAATGTTGAGTGTTTTTCAAATACAATGCAATCGTTTTCAAGTATTATGTCTCCTCCTTCTACTCCATCTTACTCTGTCCCACTCATTGTCTGTTTCTTATTCAACAGTCTGTTATTTTGTCTCTTAGGTCGATTTGTACGTGATGACCCAGCCCCAGTCGGGTCGCTGGGTACACTTAGACACTGAGTTGACCAGTAGTAGTGGCAGAGTGACCTACACCATACCCAAAACCAAAAAGCTGGCTGTGGGAGTCTACCCCATTAAAATGGTTGTGAAGTAAGTTAACACTGTGGGCCTTTCTTCCAATGGGCCACTAAGGTTTACTTGTATCCAAATTGGTTGTGCTTTCAAGGTTGTCTCACCGGGGAAAATTTGTGGGGCTACAAAGAGAGTTTAATTGGCACTCATAAAACTCTCACCCTCTGGGTTGAAGGAGAATGACTCCTCGCTCTTAAACTGATCTTAGGACACAAGCTGCATCTTGAGCTTGATCAAGAGCTGGAGCTTTGAGCTCCCCTTCAGTTTAGGGCCATTGCTATGGGAGGGATGGAGTTGGCATTGGTCTCCCAGATTTTCACTCTAGTGCAAGCCAAGCAATGAATTTGAAAGCAGTTCTTTACCCTGAATAATTCCATCGCATAAACAATCATACAAATTTTAATTTTGCAGTTATAAAATTCAAATTTATTAGTCTAGCTCTAACATTTTTGTTTAGAATGTAAGGGGACCCGGGTTCAAAACCTGACCTATCATGAGATATTTTTCAGTAAACCAAGTGAAAACCAGAGCTCAAGAGGGGATGATGGAGTTTAAGATGATTGAATTTGAGATAAAGAATGTTATAAGTATCTGTTTTTATTGAAAAATGTTAATAGGCCTAGTTTTATGGTTATAATATTATGATATCTGCACCCCCACCACAAGGGCTAAAAAGGGAAAACCGGTTCCATTTTTATTTTAAAAATGTTTAAATACTGTATGATTTTCATGACTTTGGGTTCTGTTAACAGTTCCTGAACGTGCAATACCCTGCAGATGCAACTCCATACTAAAATGCTCTGCAGTATTTTCTGCACTGCGATTTAGCGGCAGAGCTGCACATGTCCTAAATATACAGCACGAAGCCTACAGTGCTTATATTGTAGTCCAATGTCCAAACGAATTACTCTTGAGGCGGTTCTTTGAATCGACAGCATGCAACATACAGTTTCCAATGTAGTTTGATTCCTGAACAATTGAGTCTTATGAGTCCGTTCTTTTTAGTGAATAAGAAACACTTACTGTATAGGGTTAAACTAGATCAGTCGGAGCACTTACTGAATTAATCTTACTGATGCCCAAGGATTGACTTTCGTCACGTCTAACTCGAAATGAAATATGAATGGTTACTGTGTACTGAGTATTATTATTTTGAACTTGTGGTCAAACAGGCAATGCAATTACTGACTGGTTGTTCATATGACAATGTGTAGTTTAAAGATACACATAAGTTTTGTTGTAATAAGTGGAATTTTGTACATGAATGAATAAATTACTGAAATGTCACAATTTTAGTTTAAGTTTAGTTTTAAGATATACAGGTGAAACTCGAAAAATTAGAATATCGTGCAAAAGTTCATTAATTTCAGTAATTCAACTTAAAAGGTGAAACTAATATATTATATAGACTCATTACAAGCAAAGTAAGATATTTCAAGCCTTTATTTGATATAATTTTGATGATTATGGCTTACAGCTTATGAAAACCCCAAATTCAGAATCTCAGAAAATTAGAATATTACATGAAATCAATAAAAACAAGGATTTTAAATACAGAAATGTCGGCCCTCTGAAAAGTATAATCATGCATATGTACTCAGTACTTGGTTTGGGCCCCTTTTGCATTAATTACTGCCTCAATGCGGCATGGCATGGATGCTATCAGCCTGTGGCACTGCTGAGGTGTTATGGAAGACCAAGATGCTTCAATAGCGGCCTTCAGCTCTTCTGCATTGTTTGGTCTCATGTCTCTCATCTTCCTCTTAGCAATGCCCCATAGATTCTCTATGGGGTTCAGGTCAGGCGAGTTTGCAGGCCAATCAAGCACAGTAATACCATGGTCATTGAACCAGGTTTTGGTACTTTTGGCAGTGTGGGCAGGTGCCAAGTCCTGCTGGAAAATGAAGTCAGCATCTCCATAAAGCTTGTCTGCTGAAGGAAGCATGAAGTGCTCTAAAATGTCCCGGTAGACGGCTGCGTTGACTCTGGACTTAATAAAGCACAGTGGACCAACACCAGCCGATGACATGGCTCCCCAAACCAACACAGACTGTGGAAACTTCACACTGGACTTCAAGCATCTTGGATTGTGAGACTTGGTTTCCAAATGAGATGCAAAATTTGCTCTCATCAGAAAAGAGGACTTTGGACCACTGAGCAACAGACCAGTTCTTTTTTTCTTTAGCCCAGGTAAGACGTTTGACATTTGAAGCCCATGTCCAGGACCCGTCTGTGTGTGGTGGCTCTTGATGCAGTAACTCCAGCCTCAGTCCACTCCTTGTGAAGCTCCCCCATACATATGAATGGCCTTTTCCTGACAATCCTCTCCAGGCTACGGTCATCCCTACTGCTTGTGCACCTTTTTCTTCCACACTTTTCCCTTCCACTTAACTTTCTATTAATGTGCTTTGATACAGCACTTTGAGAACATCCAACTTCTTTTGCAATTACCTTTTGAGGCTTTCCCTCCTTGTGGAGGGTGTCAATGATGGTTTTCTGCACAACTGTCAGGTCAGCAGTCTTCCCCATGATTGTGAATTCAACTGAACCAGACTGAGAGACCATTTAAAGGCTCAGGAACCCTTTGCAGGTGTTTTGGATTAATTAGCTGATTAGAGTGTGACACTTTGAGCCTACAATACTGAACCTTTTCACAATATTCTAATTTTCTGAGATTCTGAATTTGGGGTTTTCATACGCTGTAAGCCATAATCATCAAAATTATATCAAATAAAGGCTTGAAATATCTTACTTTGCTTGTAATGAGTCTATATAATATATTAGTTTCACCTTTTAAGTTGAATTACTGAAATTAATGAACTTTTGCACGATATTCTAATTTTTCGAGTTTACCTGTACACTCACCGACCACTTTATTAGGTACGCCTATACACCTACATATTCATGTGATTATCTAATCAGCAAATTGTGTGGTAGCAGTGCAATGCATAAAATCATGTATATATGGGTCACAAGCTTCAGTTAATGTTCAATCAATCATCAGAATGGGGAAAAAATGTCATTGATTTCGACTGTGGCATGACTTTTGGTTCCAGACAGGCTGGTTTGAGTATTTTTGTAACTGCTGATCTCCTGGGATTTTCTCGCACAACAGTCTCTAGAGTTTACTCAGAATTGTGCCAAAAACATTCAGTGAGTGGCAGTTATGTGGACAGAAATGCCTTTTTGCTAAGAGAGGTCAACAGAAAATGGCCAGAATGGTTTGAGCTGACAAAAAAGCTACAATAACTCAGATAACCACTCGTGAGCGGAATAGCATCTCAGAATGCACAACGTGTCGAACCTTGAGGCAGATGGGTTAGGAAATTGCATTTGTCATTGCCAAATAATTATTTCTCAAAAGTGCTTAAAGAACCATTAATGGAACCATTAAGGAACCGGAATCGTTCAGAGGAATCGGAAATGGAAACGTTAAATACCTTACGTTTCCCATCCTTACCAACCACACACACTTCACTATACCCAACCTTTTTATTTAACAGTCAATAATCAATGCTGTTCCTGTCATTATTTCCTCACAGGGGAGACCAGACATGTGCAGAGGCCTTTCTGACGGTATTGCCGCGGGGGATGGAGTGTGTCGTCTTTAGCATTGACGGTTCATTTGCCGCAAGTGTCTCCATCATGGGCAGTGATCCTAAAGTACGGCCTGGAGCTGTGGATGTGGTCAGGTAACAAATTGCCTGTGTGACTTTGTGTGTAAATGTCTGTGTGAGAGAGAGAGAGAGAGAGAGAAAGAGAGAGAATCAATGCTTTCATTTGATGCCATAGCAATATTGAAAAGAACCGGTCTGCTGGTGAGGCACAATTGGATTTCATTTAATAGCGAGATAGCAAAGTGCTGATATTAGATATCAGATGGGGTTTGGTATTCACAAATGGACAATATTGGGTTGTTTCCCAGACTGTCCTTGGGCAAATTTACTGCTTTGTCAAATGCAATCTGTTGTTGGAGGACCAGACATCGCCAGTATCCGATAATCAGTCCTCAAATTGTTTTGCAGAGCATTATACGATGATACAGAGGGTAAATTACAGTTTTTGTGTGCAGACACTGGCAGGACCTGGGCTACCTGATCATTTACATCACTGGCCGTCCAGACATGCAGAAACAGAGAGTTGTTTCGTGGCTATCTCAACACAACTTCCCCCAAGGAATGATCTTCTTCTCAGAGGGATTGGTTCACGACCCACTTCGCCAGAAAACCATCTTCCTCAGGAACTTGGTGCAGGAGGTAAAAATGCATTCTACTGTGTCCATACAGATGTAAACAGTAGCTCTGTTCCAAAACCTAGTGAGCTAAATTGCTTTTTAAATGGAATCTCATAAGTGACTAATTTGGAATGCTCTTCCTGTGCATCTTCTTCATGTGCCACCCAAATAGCCCTCCTAATGTGAATCACACACATTTGTGAGTTGACTCACAAATGATTCCAAAAGATTTTGCCATTAGCATGATGCTAAGTTAATACCACTATTGGACCTCTAATGGACATTTTTCACAGACTATCACTATTGCATTTTCGCCTTGTTTAGCAGTGTTAAGATAGCATTTTTATATATATTTTCCGTTTTTTTATTAATTCGTGTAAATTATAAACATTAATATTTGTGTTTACAAGCCAACAATGCAGCGTTGGGGTTTCTTATACAGTGGCCGAGGGAGTGATTGCCGAAATCCATCTCTCTACATTTTTGTCCTCTTTTAGAAATTTTCTTTTGCTGTTGGAGCAAATGAGAATGCAAAAATATGATTTTCTGTGGTCTCTTATTCACTGTTGTAGAAAACCCTGCTTTAGTTTACTTGAGTGCTCCAAACCTAGAAATTTGAAAAGGGTCAATTGATTCTAATAGAGTTTGGCATTTAGTTGTCACTAAGATAACACTGCAATGCTCTAACAAGATTAAAAAATATGTAGCCTAAACAAATATTTGGTCAAATTAGACGTTTTAATTACACTTTAATTAACTTTTGTTTGTTTTAGTTTTTTTTTCTATTTTTAACTCTCCTTTATTAGTTGTCCAATAGAAGGTATCTTGGGAGGCAGCATGATTAAGTTGCCTACCTTTCTTAACAGTTATTTTGTCGGAAGTGCTCCAACGATGCCTTAACGTCGTGCGACCCCTCATCCACATGCGTGGACTGTGTATTTTGGCTTAGCATAATTTCATTCATTTTTCCGGAGACTATGTGCTGTCAGTAAAGGGTTAAACATTCGACACACATGCTTCATGTGACCTAACAACATGGCATCGATGACAGCGGAGTTTGTGTTTGGTTGAAATGCCTATATCTGATAAGAAACCTAATTAAGTTTTTAGAATGAAACCTGTTTGGATTAGAGTCTTTAGTTGCATACAATATGCCATTTTTTTATTTGAGCGATTTATCATGAAACATCTCACTAGGTTTTTAAACAGAGATTTGTAAAAGCATGCTCTCTTTTCTTTGTCCCTCCTTCCCTTTTTTCTTTATCTCTTAGTCCATCAATCTCATGCTTATTTCCTCTATCTCACACATGAGTAATCACACATAGAGCTGCAACTAACTATTATTTTGATAAACGATTAATCGACCGATTATTAGAACAATTGTTCATCTTTTCACGATTATTGCACCGATTAATCGTTACACTTAACCGATTATTCAGCTTGTGCTGCAACTTAAATGTTTGTATTAAACATGCTTACTAAAAATAAAGAGGACAATATCAATATTTTAAAAATACCTCTAAATGACATTCACTGAATTAAAGGGAAAAAATACTTTTCAATAAGTTTAATTCAGTAAAGATATTCACTGCAAAAATCCTATTGTTATCAAGTGTTTTTGTCTTGTTTTCCATTTAAAACTGTCTAAAATTCTGAAAACAAGATATGTTTACTTGAGAAGGAACATATAAGATATTTAGACTTGCTTTAAGGGAATGCACCTAAAATATAAGTGTATTTTGTATATAAATGTATTTTTTTCACCTGGTTATCCTTCTGCAAGTGCAGTAAAGACAAAATATACTTATATTCAAGATCTATTCTCTAAAAGCAAGTCTAAATATTGTATATGCTGCTTCTCAGGTGAATGTATCTTTTTTAAAGGATTTTTAGATATTGTAAAATATATGTATTTTTAATATTATATTCAATATTCTCAGATAACAATTGTTTCTTCTGCAGTATAGCTGCTAAAGAAAATGTACATTGTTTTAAAGATTTAGATATTTATATTGGAAAACAAGCCAAAACAAAAACAAATAAAAACTAAATATTGTTTTGCAGTGTTTAATGGGGGTGAAGACTTCAATCCTTCTTTAACTCACTAAAAAACAAACTCTCTCGTATTAATAAAGATGCGTATTGCCAATTTTCTTAACAATAAGAAATGCACATAGACATATTATGATTCAATAAGTCGAGAGTCATCACGTTATAATCTAGCTGCAGCAAGCGGGCGTGCTCAAGGTATGAGCATCTCCGTGACAGTGTGCATCAGCCGGGTGCAGTTTCAATTTCTCCCCCTTAGATTGGGACGTGTAATTCCCTCATAATTTGCGATCTACGTCACCTAAAAAATTGTCGACATTTTTTTTGTCGATAACGTCGACTAATCGTTTTATCCCTAGTCACACAGGAAATTAGGTGTTTTCAAGAAGGTAACCTAAGGCAGTCTGACACACAATGCACTTTTTCTTATGTTGGCAGTGTCACATTAAAATCAACTGTGCCTACGGCTCCATGAAGGACATTTCTGTCTACAGCATGCTTGGCCTCAGCCCCAATCAGATATATATAGTGGGACGGCCCTCGAAGAAGTATCAGAATCAGTGCCAGGTGAACTTACTTTGATTCTTCTATATCTTTAAATTCATATCCACCTTGAAGATTAATTGGTCATAAATGTATGTTATTATAATATTGTAGAGATGGGGGACATATTGATTTATTCTCAAACAATTCTTTACAAAAGTAATAATCACTCTTTTGAATTCATTGTTAATGATTCTGTTTATTGAAAAATAATAAGCTACTCTGGACAAAACATTAGCAATATAGATTAGTCCCATGCCGAGCTTCCTCTGATACAAGGTTATTATATGCCAGTTCTGTTTCTATTGGCAGGTCAGCGTATACATATTTTAGTATGACTTTTATGCAGAGTTTTACACAGAATTTGACAACTATTTCTGAAAAATCAGATCACGATTCCCTGAATCGATGTTGAATTGAATCAAATCTGAAGGTGCCTAAAGACTTCTTCCGGTATTGTATTGTAGATTTTTTTTCATAAATGTGTTGCTTTATATCTGGTTTTCAACATCTATGTGGTCCACCACAGTTCCTGAGTGAGGGCTACGCGGTACACCTCTCCTCCCTGCAGTTTAGTCACAGAGCGAGGCCCAAGAAGAGCTCCTCAGTGCGCATGGTGCTGCGGAAGGGCTCCTTTGGTCTGTCAGCTAAACCGGACTTCCTGTGCAAGCGTACGCACCTCCGCCGCACTATGTCGGTCCAGCAACCTGATCCACCCATCACTGCCAACCCTAAACCAGAGCGAGCTCAGAGCCAGCCCGAGACCGACGAAGACCCCGGGGGCAGAGGAGGAACAGGCCAGAGTGGGTGGGCAAGGGGGTCCATGCACCGTGGTGACACCACTCCATGACCAAAGTGAAGGAAAGGATATCTTGGTGGACAGAGCCCAGGTAAACTTTACGTTTTGGGTGGTGCGAAACATTTTAGCTCTCTCTTTCTATATATATATATATATATATATATATATATATATTTATTTTATTTTTTTTTATGCAAAAGAAAGAAATGAGATATGAGCAGTGTATAGCCTAATTTATACAATGGAAAAATTCCTGAACAAACAACAGTGCCCTAGGCGAACAAAGCCTATGTTTATACTACATAATTGCACAAGATATTAGAAAATAAATAAAAATTAGTTTATGCTTCTTACCCCGCTGACAGATTTTTTTTCTTGTTTTAATAATAAATCTTGCTAAATGTAATTAATTTTATTGGGTTTGTGCCAATGGGGTAAGAAATATAAACACAATTTAAGAAATAAATCATTATTATCTTATATAATTGGATTCTCATGTAAATATCTTGTTTTGAGGATGTTTGTTTTTCTGGTAAACAAGACAAATATAGTAATTGATTCATAAAATTTTTTGTGGTGCAGGTCTTTGTTTTGATTTTTAATTCAATTTAAATTTCAAATAAAGAGCGCTCGACGTACACAAATGTAATATACTCACCGCAAATCCACTGCATCACAACTCCAATGTCAGTTAAAAAAATTTATCTCCGCATCACTAAATTCAAAACACAAAATTTGTATTCAGACCCTGGAAGGACCTTAACCCCTACAGTATGTATTAGTTTTTGATTTGCCTGAATTATTTAGCAATTTTGTGCAGTAAAATAAAGTGATTAGAGACAGTACCAGTGTCTCAGCATTGTTTTGAACGACCCCACTCCCTCCAGTGCTAGTTCATTCATAATCAGGACTGTAGAAAAGGATAAAGGATTATTAATAGAGGCTGGGCCTCCCGCTGCCTCATCTCCCTTCACGCTGCAGAAATCTGAATGCAAATGTTGCAATTGAGGTGCTGCTGGTCCCAGTGATCTGGAAATAGAGTGCCCAGACATGCCCCAACTCCAGCTCTTCCCTATTGCTAAATAATGTTTGCCTGATGAGATAGATGCCGGCCACGGCCTGTGAACCTCTTTAGGAAACTGTTTGTAATTTGTTCTGTTGATTTTTTCTGTTAATGAGACAGATATTTATATGGGTGTTCATTAGAGTGTGACTGCTGTGTGAAGCATTCCTTAAAGGAATATTCCAGGTTTAATGCAAGTTAAGCTCAGTCAACAACATTTGTGGCATATTTTTGATTGCTACAAAAAATGTATTTTGACTTGTCCCTCCTTTTCTTATGAAAATAATTTACTTCAGAAGTATAGCCACAAGTTGTAAACAATATGCATGTTACCATGATTTTAGTGTGACAAAATCACTTACTAATCTTTATGTTTAATGTTTATGTTTAGTGATTTTATAAAATTCTAAGCTTTATAAGGCACATTTCTGCCTTTTAAACCAGTGGCGTGTGATTGACTTTTGAAATGAGGACTTCTGAATTTCAGGTTTATATATATATATATATATATATATATATATATATATATATATATATATATATATATATATATATATAGAGCTTTCAGGTTAAACCCATACAAATCTGATATTTAACAACATTATATAAAAAAGTAGGCCTAAATAAAAATGTATGTACAGCAACAAGCATATTTTGTGTACTACATTTGAGTAGACATATGTTTTTATAGTCACCTTATTTTTGGATCATTAGTCATGTAGGCTACCCCTTGGTAAACATTGCAGGTGTCATGACGGTATGGAGCTGTACCTTTATGTACGAGTACTCACTAAAAACTGCTCACTGACATTTCATTGGACGAGACCAAAAGTTGAGTTACTTTGACTATTAATAGTCTCTCCACTACCATAAGCGTGTCCCATTCATAGCGATCTTAAGACTCGCTGCGAGTGCGAGAGCAAGAGATTCGGGCAGTATAGCATTAATTGGCAGTGTATTGAACGATTCAGCGCTAATTAAAGGCATTGCATTCACTTCCTGTATTGCCTGTTTACCCCCTCAACTGAGGCGTAAGATAAACAGCCTCCCGCTGAAACTTTATCCACTAGTGTCGCAGTTTGATAGAGTCGCTTAAGAAATTTGTCTGCTGTACACATTTGTGGAGGCGAGGCCGTGGTCGAGCGTTCGTCTGGGGAGAGGAAGTGGTAAGTGTTTTCACCTGCGATTAATTGCTGGTAATTGCTGTTTCTTTGTTCACGGTGAGAGACGGGGAAAATAAAAAGGGCCAGACCTCAGAGAGAGAGAGTGTCCTAAATTATTTTTGTAGAGAGAGAGAGAGAGAGAGAGAGAGAGAGAGAGAAAGAGAGAGAGAGAGAGAGTTTTCAACACACTTTATTTATATCATTACAACGTCAGCAAATCACCCGATCACATTATCCAAAAAACAAAAAAAGGAGATACAAAAAACCAGACTTATTGTAACATCATAGCAAAAAACAACATTTCTTCTTCAACTTTACAAATAGCTCCATTAAAACACCATTTGTGCAAAAAACTTTAAGTCATTCATCAGTTTATAGAACTTGAAATCAAACATAACCCTTGCTTTTACCATATTTTTAAAGACAATAACCACATGTTGTCCTTCTCTACCCTCTATTTTGTTTCTCCTGGTTATGTAAACAGCAAGTTTGGCTTGCCCAATTAAAAAAATTCAACAATTGACTTTTTATTCTTTGCGCCACACAATATTTGGGTCCAAGAATCCAAATCTTAGAAGAAAAAAATCTCCCCAAAATTCATGAAAAGTACATCAAACAAACAAAACATTTCATACAGTCTAGAACAATCTAAAAAACAATGAAAAATTGTCTCCCTTATTTTACAAAACGGACAATCACTTGACACATTGGGATTAATTAAGCTCACAAAAGCATTTACAGCAACTGCGCCGTGTAAAACCCTCCACTGAATGTCACCTGTGTGTTTTTCAATTGGTGGTTTGTATAAAACTCTCCAAACAGGTTTATTTTCATCATCTATTCCCAGTTTCTCTCTCCACACTGTATCACTACATTCTTTTAAATGTGCTTTATTTAAAACTTTTACAAGACATTTATACAAAACTTTACTCTGAACATCCTGCAAACTTAACCATTCTAGCCCTCTCAGGTTCAGAAAAGGTCCAGACAGTCCTTTGAGATTGGGACTAAGAAAAATACTTGGAAAGGGATCTGTATTATTAGGAACCAGTTTCCCATTATGAAATTCAATTAACAAATTATGTTCTTCTTCTGTGAGTTTCTGTTTAAAAAAGTCCAGAAGTTTTCCTACATACCGTACCGACCGCACACCTAGATATGCGGCCATGGACTGAGCATTATTTAAACCAGAACCAGCAACATCCAACACATGATGCAGTTTTAATGTCTTAGTGGTAATTAAACAATGAAGCAGTCCAGGTGTAACTCCACACGTAACATCAAACCGCGCTCCATGCACAAGACGTTCCTCCAAAAGCCAGTACAACGAGGAAGTCGCATCCAACCTCCGTTTTTCAAATAAGTCCCAAACTTTAAAAAGTCCCTTATAAAAAGGAGTCAGTCCGTTGCACTGTAGCTTACTAGAGTCCATCAAAAACAAGACAGAGTTCAATCCCAGTCCGCCAGCTTGATTGAAAATAGCATCAGCCACTTTTCTCCAGACAAGATCCTTAGGTCCTGTGAGGTACCTTTGAATAAACAGAAGTCGAAAAGCTGCCCCCTGCTGGGCAAATGGATAAATCCTTGTCCTCCTTCATCTCTGGGTAGAAAAAGTATGCTCTGCGGTATCCAATGAAAAGTGCTCCAAAAAAAATCCACCATACTGGCTTGAATTTTACTCAGAAGTCCATTTGGAGGATCAATGCAGGCCAAACGATGCCACAAAACTGAAGCCACCAGGTTATTAATTATTATCACCCTCCCTCTAAAAGACATTTTTGGCAAAAGCCATTTCCATTTTTCCAATCAGCCCCTTTAATTTTTCTAAAACTCCTTCCCAATTTTTGCCTAACATTGAATCATTGCCAACATATACTCCTAAATATTTTAACCCATCTCTTTTCCAGTACAAATCACCTGGTAGTTTAGGAAGACCATGGGACCATTTACCACTTATTATGGCTTCACTTTTGGACCAGTTAACTTTGGCAGAGGAAATTAGACCAAATTTGTCAAGAATGTCTTTAAGAAGATCAACATCATTTTGCCCTTTAACCAAAACAATAATATCATCTGCATATGCAGACAGCTTAAAATTTGCTCCAGAGCAAGGTATGGTCCAACCTTCAATGCTTTCTCTGATCTTAACCAATAAAGGTTCAATGGCAAGAGCATACAACATTCCCGAAAGTGCACAGCCTTGTCTAATACCTCTGTTAATTTTAAAAGAAGCACTAAGACCACCATTCACTTTCAGTACACTCTCAACATCCCGGTACAAAACCCTAATCATGGCAATAAAACCAGAGCTGAACCCGAACTCCTCTAGCGTCATGCCAGAGATAGCTGTGCTCAACCCGGTCAAATGCCTTTTCCTGATCTAGAGAAATGAGACCAGTGTCTATGTCCAATAGCCTAGAGACGTCCAAAATATCCCGAATTAAATAAACATTATCAAAAATAGACCTGTTAGGCACACAGTAAGTTTGATCACGATGAATAACCTGCCCAACTACCTCCCTCAATCTAATGGCCAAAGCTTTAGAAAAGAGCTTTAAATCAGAGCATAAAAGTGAAACAGGGTGCCAGTTCTTTATTTCTTTTAAATCACCTTTTTTGGGTAACAGGGTAATGACTGCCCTCCTGCAGCTAAAAGGTAGCAAACCTCGGGCCAGACTATCATTGAGCACAGCCAGCAAATCACCCCCCAACACTGACCAAAACGTTTTATAAAACTCGACTGGTAGACCATCAATTCCCGGGGCCTTACCGCAATCCATGCTCCGCAGAGCAACATGCAGTTCAGCTGCTGAAAGCGGCCTCTCAAGCAAAGAATTGGTCTCATCTGGAACTTTAGGCAAACCCATATAAAAAAAGCTGGCCAGCTCATCTTCCTCTGTATGTTCACTTTTATAAAGCTCAGAATAAAATAATACAGCTCTTTTTCTGATTTCCTTAGGCTCCACCACTTCTATACCCTCCAATGAGTATAAAGAATGTATAAATCTGCTTTGACCATTCTTTTTCTCCAAACCGAAGAAGAATTTAGTTGGGCCATCCATCTCTACCGCACTCTGAAAACGTGAGCGGATCAAAGCTCCCTGTGCTCTGATGCCTAACAGGTTATCCAGAGTCCTTCTTTTAACTTTGAGGAGCTCAATATGTCCTTGATTTCCTGTGTACTCTACCAAATTCTGAAGTTCCACTATTTCAATCTCTAAGGATTTCATTGATTGGGAAATGTCCTTGGATACGTTGAGAGTGTACTGACGACACAGTTGCTGTATTTCTTTTTTCCCATGATCCCACCATTGTTGTAGGGATGAAAAATCTTTTTTCCTGGAACTGAACTGTTTCCAAAAATAAATAAAGACATCCTTAAAAAACTTGTCTTGTAGCAAAGAGGTATTAAAATGCCAATAGGCACTCTTAGGCTTTATATTAGTGATGAAAACACTACAGATTACTAGACTGTGATCAGAAAACCCACAAGGCAAAATCTCACATTTCTTAATAACATTAAACTGGTACTTAAAACAATAGAACCTATCCAATCTAGCCATAGAAATATAATTTTCTCTTGTGTGCGCCCACGTGTACTGCCTTTGTTCTTTATATAGAGTTCTCCATATATCACACAAATCATGTTCTTCTATAAGCTTTCTTATAGCATGTTGAGAAGCTAGATGTGGCTCTCTATGATTCCTATCCATTCCATCATTTGCTGTACAGTTAAAATCCCCTCCAACAAATATGAACTCTTCCTCTTTACAGTTTGACAAAATATTACTTAATTTATCAAAAAGAACAACCCTTTCAGGACCAACAACAGGAGCATACACATTTATAAAAACTAAAAACATTTTTTCAAATTTTGCTGTTATTTTCAATAGATGTCCCTCAACAACATGTTCTACCTCATATGAAATTGGTTTAAAGTTTTTCTTAAAAAGTACAGCTAAGCCACCACTACAGTGATTTTTGTGGCTTAAAATAATCGACCCATCCCATTCCATTAGCCATTCATTCTCATTAAAAACATCACTATGAGTTTCCTGGACCAGCATTATATCAATTTTCTTTTGTCTAGTCAGTTCATAAAGCATTGCTCTTTTCTTGCTGTCTCGTGCACCATTTAAATTAAGTGTGCCCAATCTTATTCTACTCATAAAAAGGTAATACTGAGCACACCAATAACAAACACTTCACAAAAAAAGAAAAGAAGCTAGATTGATTCAAATTCATCATTCAATATATTTAGTTTTAACTTCTGGACAATTTTCTGCAGCCTAAAGACTTCTTGCTCAGTGAAAGCTCCACCCTCCTTCCTTAAAGCCCTGATTGAATCTATAAACATCTCACGATCTGGGAAGTAATCCTCTACATTTACACCTTTCATGCCCTTCGTTGTCTGAAGAAACGTTTTAATTTTGTCCGATGTGTAAGCGCTGCGGACAGATCGCCTCAGTGAAGCTGAGCTCACAGAGTCTGAAGCTTCACATTCACTATTCTCTGCAGACTCCCCAACATTACTCGACTCCGAGTCCCCCTCCCTTGCATCATCACCAGCCGTCCCATTAGCTTTTTTACTAGCCCTTTTTTCTTTTCCTTTGGTCTTAGTTTTCCTTTTTAATGTCGGTGTTTTAAAAAAACTCTGATCATCTGTCATGTCAACATCCACACCATGCTCTAACACATAGTTCGAATTACAGGGGGTACTGGGGGGTACTATACCCCCCAATGAAGATCCAGTACCCCCCAAAGGGACAGAAATTTCAGTTTTGGGGGGGTCAGATAATTTTTCTGATATTGTGAAAAAATATATTTACGGTTACAATACAAGTCAACTCCTATTTTCACTGTAGGAACATTTTAATGTAAAGCGATTTCAGACACCCCTATTGTGGACTGTACCATTTTTAACCACCGTGGCGGCTAGAAGCAATGGAGATAGAGAACGGTTTGCTGCTGACGTGCATGGATAAATGTAAGTTGCTAGCTGACATCTAGCTTGTTGATTTTACAACCTTCATTTATTAACGTGTTTTGTTCTTTCATAGCTCATGTCACGTCTTCATACATTGAATTACCGGCTACTTACCTGTAGGGATGGGACGATTACTGGTTTCACTATAAACCACTATAAAATGTACTGACGGTTAGTATTATCGTTTCAAATTTAATTCTTGTGTGTTACCGCTATGTAGTTCTTCTGTGGTAGTATGGTTTTTCATAGTATGCTCCTTAATCACATTAAAGATTGCTCAGGTTTCACATATATTCAAGTAATTGTGTTGATTTGACACTGACTACCATAGACTATAATGGAAAATTGGTTTCTGTTTACACAGTATATGAGAGGGTTGAGTCTTACCTCCAGGTCTTATGAAATCTAAAAATAAACCAAATCAATATTTCATGAAATAGGCAATAGGCTTCTTGTAAAGGTATTACTTTTACTAGTAATTAGAATGGTATTTCAGTGCACTTAACTTCTAACTTTTGGGAGTTGATCAAAACAGTTCTCTTTTGGATATATAATAACAATGAGATATTCTGTAGCCTACTGATTATCAGTTTGTCGCATGTTTAGACCTTGTATGTGTGTTGCACAACACATGTTGCACTTGGCGATCACGGTGGGGATTGATATGGTAGTGGACCATGATGGTCATAGAAGAAGTGAAGGAGCAGTACCCCCCAATTATGGTGGGGTAATTCGCACTCTGCTCTAACATAGCCTGCTCACTGACCTCAGAAACACCACCTTCATGCACATTTTCGTTTATGGCCACACTCTCATTTTTATTACTTTCACGATCGTCAATTCCAATTTTTTCAACACAAGATACTGTATCACTCGTTTGTGCATGATCTGTATTAAGCGTTTCGGCTTTGTTGTCATTCTGATCCGCGTTCTTCTCAGGGCACACGCGTATCACATGACCCTCTTGTACACAACCAAAACACTTCATCACATCTGAGGTAGCAAAAATAACATAATTAAAATCCTCAATCTTAAACTTCATGGCTAAATTAAGCTCCTCATTCTGTTTATTTAAGATCATGTGCACCTGCCTACTAAATGATACAACGTGCTTCAACTGTGGTGATTTGCAACCGAGTGAGATTTTCTTAATTTTTGACACAAACTTTCCGTGTCTAGATAATTCCCTTTCAATCACTTAATTTTTAATAAACGGCGGGACATTTGACAATACTACTCTTTTCGCTGGTTGTACTAAAGGCATGACTGGAGTAAGTGACTCATTCACAACAATCCCGGTCTCTACAACTTGATTGACTTTGTCAACATTGTTCAAAAACATCACTATTGCGCTATTCATTCTTGACGCAGAAAGAATGCACTCATGACCAACAACAGCAGCAACAGCGAGGACGCAATCCTCAACTGAACAACGCTCCACGGGTAGAGCCTTAACACCGTTCCGCCGCGTTAAACTTTCTAAACTCGCGTGCTGAGACGCCGCCATGACGATCAGTGCACACTGACCGACGACGCTCCTTACAAACACTAGAAACTTTCCTCTTTACCTAACAACAAAACCACAAGAGATAGAAAAAAAAGATAGAAAACTCACTCAAACCGTAGAGCTCACTCCAACACACACTCACGCTCCATCCACAAAATCCCAGCATGCACAGAGAGAGAGAGAGAGAGAGAGAGAGAGAGAGAGGTGTGCGCGCGTGCCCGTCCAACGTTTGAGTGTACAGGTGAAACTCGAAAAATTAGAATATCGTGCAAAAGTTCATTAATTTCAGTAATTCAACTTAAAAGGTGAAACTAATATATTATATAGACTCATTACAAGCAAAGTAAGATATTTCAAGCCTTTATTTGATATAATTTTGATGATTATGGCTTACAGCTTATGAAAACCCCAAATTCAGAATCTCAGAAAATTAGAATATTACATGAAATCAATAAAAAAAGGATTTTAAATACAGAAATGTCGGCCCTCTGAAAAGTATAATCATGCATATGTACTCAGTACTTGGTTTGGGCCTCTTTTGCATTAATTACTGCCTCAATGCGGCGTGGCATGGATGCTATCAGCCTGTGGCACTGCTGAGGTGTTATGGAAGACCAAGATGCTTCAATAGCGACCTTCAGCTCTTCTGCATTGTTTGGTCTCATGTCTCTCATCTTTCTCTTGGCAATGCCCCATAGATTCTCTATGGGGTTCAGGTCAAGCGAGTTTGCTGGCCAATCAAGCACAGTAATACCATGGTCATTGAACCAGGTTTTGGTACTTTTGGCAGTGTGGGCAGGTGCCAAGTCCTGCTGGAAAATGAAGTCAGCATCTCCATAAAGCTTGTCTGCTGAAGGAAGCATGAAGTGCTCTAAAATGTCCCGGTAGGCGGCTGCGTTGACTCTGGACTTAATAAAGCACAGTGGACCAACACCAGCCGATGACATGGCTCCCCAAACCAACACAGACTGTGGAAATTTCACACTGGACTTCAAGCATCTTGGATTGTGTGCCTCTCCATTCTTCCTCCAGACTCTGGGACCTTGGTTTCCAAATGAGATGCAAAATTTGCTCTCATCAGAAAAGAGGACTTTGGACCACTGAGCAACAGACCAGTTCTTTTTTCTTTAGCCCAGGTAAGACGTTTGACATTTGAAGCCCATGTCCAGGACCCGTCTGTGTGTGGTGGCTCTTGATGCAGTAGCTCCAGCCTCAGTCCACTCCTTGTGAAGCTCCCCCACGCATTTGAATGGCCTATTCCTGACAATCCTCTCCAGGCTACGGTCATCCCTGCTGCTTGTGCACCTTTTTCTTCCACACTTTTCCCTTCCACTTAACTTTCTATTAATGTGCTTTGATACAGCACTTTGAGAACATCCAACATCTTTTGCAATTACCTTTTGAGGCTTTCCCTCCTTGTGGAGGGTGTCAATGATGGTTTTCTGCACAACTGTCAGGTCAGCAGTCTTCCCCATGATTGTGAATTCAACTCAACCAGACTGAGAGACCATTTAAAGGCTCAGGAACTCTTTGCAGGTGTTTTGGATTAATTAGCTGATTAGAGTGTGACACTTTGAGCCTACAATACTGAACCTTTTCACAATATTCTAATTTTCTGAGATTCTGAATTTGGGGTTTTCATAAGCTGTAAGCCATAATCATCAAAATTATATCAAATAAAGGCTTGAAATATCTTACTTTGCTTGTAATGAGTCTATATAATATATTAGTTTCACCTTTTAAGTTGAATTACTGAAATTAATGAACTTTTGCACGATATTCTAATTTTTCGAGTTTCACCTGTATGTCTGAAGCTTCAATATTATGCAGTAAAGCCTAAATGGTTACAGAATTTGAATTGTTGGGTGAACTATTCCTTTAATTCACAATCTCCTGTTGTGCTTCACTGTGAGCTCGATTTGTGCTTTTTTTTTTTATGAAAAGGAGGGAGGGATATTTTTGTGGTATTCAACATTAAGCTATTATGCATAATGCCGATTGAGCTTAATTTGTGTTGAGCCTGGACTATTCCTTGATTTCACAATCTGTATGCAAATGCCACTCAATCTTTTGGATGAACAATCCCTTTAATTCTTGAAAACAAGTCTTATTATCTTACACAATTTTGATTCAAGTAAATTTATTTTATTTGTATTTATTTATTGAAAAAAGATTAAAATACTGATTAAAGTGGCATTTCATGCCAAAAGTTACATTTGTCATTATTTACTCACCCTCATGTTGTTCCAACCCCGTTGGACTTTATTCCATTGATAAAAAAAAATATTTATTATTTTGTTTTTTTGTACAAAATGCTATAAATCTTTTTCAAACAATCTGCTAAAACAACATGAAATCCATGATTAGATGTCTTAGAATATGAAACCTGTTTAAACCAGTTTTTTGTATTTATTTTTTATCACCTCGGACAGTCTTATTTGTCAATGACCAAAAAACATTTTACTGTTAAAATGTAAGGTGTTTTTTATCAAAACGAGCAATCTCTGTTTACTTTCATTGCACGTTTTTTCCATACAATGAAAGTAAATGGTGACTGGGACTGTCAGGTCCTAACATTTATGCCTAACATCTCCATTGTATTCCATGGAAGTAATACAGGTTTGCAGCAACATGAGGGTGAGTAAATGATTACAGAATTTTAATTGTTGGGTGAACTATTCCTTTAATTCACAACTCCTCCCTTCTTTTCCTACCTCAACCCCACAGCATTTTTACTTCCTCTCGGCCCTCTACGGATATTACACTACATACTAAAAAGCATCTTGCCTGAGATGATGAAAACTTCTCAGTGAATGTCCCTCTGCTCAACATGGGTCTGACTCAACATACAGTATAAACCTCGATTCCTGACGTGTGAACTATGTTTGAACAGCGGGAACAGAAGAGAATTCACAGTCTTGTTTCCAAATTCAATTTCATCAGACATTTTTTAACCAACGGTTATGCTCTGAAGATATAAGCATCCTGTATGTTGGAAGCTTCTTATTGGTATATTTCGCATCATATATGCCTTTTGCATTTGGATTTCTGACACAGTGGGATGTGATTCTAAGGCGTATCACCTCCCATCAGGATGAAGAGGAGATCGGATAAGATCCTCTGAGAAAACATTACATTTTCATCAAGCATCTAAGCAATACTCACAGTTGAGAGGAGAGGCCGAGTAACCTGCTGCTTGGACAGGTGGCAATGCTGATTCCTGCAATAATCCTTGTTTTAATATTGCAGGCATTTGTCTGCTCTCTGGACGGCTGTCTGCAGGCCGCTTGTGGCTGTTGTGGCCGATGGACTTGCAAATTGTACATGAACCTTTTTTACTTGTGTGACGACCTGACCTGAACTCTGTCGCCACTGTCTCTGTTAACCATTCATTCAGAACAGAATCTGACAGAGAAGCCCCTGTGGTCTCTGGTACACCATAGAAAATCAGCAATGGGAATAACTGCAAAAGCATATTTACAACCCTCAATGGTTTTTCTTGTGCACTCATGTTGTAAATATAAGTGTCACTGAGATGAATTGAGTATATTTTGATGTATCTGCGTGTGGCAATAGCTTAATAGAGTAGTGCTTGTTTTTACAGGCCAACCAACCATTGTAAATTTGTATTGTAATGGTTTTAAGTGACTGTGGTTGTCAATAAGTATTTTGTCATAATGTTACGTTAATCCGTTTATCAGTATGGCATCTTAAAGTGTAAGTTACCCAAAAATGAAAATTCTCTCATTATTTTCAAACCATTATGCCATCTCAAACTCATATGACTTTCTTTTTTCTGCAGAACACAAAGATATTTTGAAGAATTTGAGGTGTTTTTGTCAAGGAATCCAACACCTTTAAGCTCCAAAAATAACTTTTATAGGCAGCATAAAAGTTATTAATAGGACTCAAGTGGTTTAATCCATGTCTTCTGAAGTGATATGATATGAGAGAAAAAGCTAAAGAAAACCACAAATCTTAACTTCCGCCCAGCGAGAGCATGCAAACGTGAATTTATCAAGAGCAAGAATGCTTGAAAAAGCTTTTCTTGTGAATGTGCAAAGGAGAGCTGGGCGGAAGTAAAGATTTTTGTGAATAAGGTTGGAATTTTTGCTTTGTTTCTCACTCAAAGCTATAATATTGCATCAGAAGACATGGATAAAACCACTTGAGTCGAATTGATTTTTTTTTATGCTGCCTTTTTGGACCTTGAAAGTTTTAAACCCCATTGACTTACATTGTATGGACACATAATTCATCCTTTAAAATATCTTTGTTGGTAGCATTTTAAAAATAAGGTTTTATTCATTAACATTAGTTAATGCATTAGGTATCATGAACTAACAATGATCAATATACAGTATTTTTACAGCATTTATTAATCTTTGTTAATGTTAGTTCATATAAATACCATTGTTCATTGTTAGTTCATAGTCCATTAACTTATGTTAATATATACAACTTTGAATTTTCAAAATGTCTTACCATATGTTGATATTAACATTAAACAAGATTAATAAATGCTTTTAAAGTATTGTTCATTGCTAATTCATGTTAACTAATGCTAACTAATGTTAACAAACCTTATTGTAAAGTGTTATCTCTTAGTTTGTGTGTAAAGAAAGTCATATGAGTTTGAGATGGCATGAGGGTGAGTAAATCATAAGAAAATAATATCCATTTTGTGCGACCTACCGCTTTAATGGGCGTTCACACAGACGGTGGTTTGCAGTGATAGAATTTGTTAATGTTTCAGGAAAATTGGCAATTCAATTGCAGTTGCACAATCAGTACATTTACATGCACAATTATAATCCAGCTACAGCATTTTTTTTGCATGGTCAAGCTGCGGTTTTCATCTATGTATTCATGACACAATGCGTAATCAAATATTTGAATGACGGACTGCAAATACGGCAGTTTAAATATACGACACGCTTCGCTGTCTTTCAGATTATGCACACAATGATGAGGCCAGTTCGAAGAAGTTGAGGTACAATTTCATTATATACAGCCCTTAGTTCGACTTCACAAAAATCAGACTGGCGCATGCTAACATGACATGACAAAGGATGAATTATTGATTTAGTCTGACTGAAATGGAACTTTTCAAGACCATGTAAATGTACTAAGCAGTGCAGCAACTACCAGTTAGACCGTGACACTCACGTGATCTGCCTCATGATCACTTGGATACAGTGTGAACGCATCTTTACACAAATAGACATTGATATTGCTTACATGTCAATTCATCTCACAACGAGTATGATGGTCTTGTTGAAGAACATACTGTACTATATTAGTATCTTATACTTGAGGAAAATCTAGTGTTAAAATAAATGTATGACTACTGTGTTTGAAAAAGGACATTAATCAGGCCCTCTATAGGTCTGGTCTGTATTTGAAATTAGGGTGACTCAGCCTGAAGGTGTCCATAGTTCTTGTAATGTCACGCTTTCCTATTGTAGTTACTTACTTTTGGTATTTGTATGGGGCTGTCTATTGAAAAGTTTATTTTACAATTTGACAACTTGTATATTTAAATGTAAAGGTTTGTAGTACCCTAAGATTGGGTGAAAAGGACTTGAGTGTTTTGGTTTGTGTGGGTTTGTATTTATGTGTGCATGTTCTTATGCAAGTCTTAGCATATTTCAAAAGGTGAGTGTTTGTTTGGAGATTTTTGTATTTTATTGTACATATTTGTAATTTAAAAATTGTGGCCTTTGCTTTCCCCACATGGATCGTTGGATATTTAAAGTTATAAACTGAGCCTGTAATTTGTGTCAGTGGAACTACGACCATGGAGATTTTGTAGACACACTCTATTTTTAATTCTTATATGTGTGATCATTAAACAAGGTGTGGAGCATTGTTAAATGAACACATTTTCAGCCTTATCACTATGTATATTCACTTATATTCTCAGATGGTGTGTGATTAAAGTATATTTGTATTTAAAAAAAAATGTTCCACATGTAAAGTAAATATTCAGTGTTTTGCAACATACAACTGCGCTAATGGGAAGCAAAAAAGGCCTCTTGGCAAAATGTATAATTTGGGTATTTGGTCCAGTTGGTCTTTTTCAGTGGATGTGCTTCTGTTGGACCTGCTCCAAACTGTATAAACAAATATGCTTCATTCTCAGTCCTTCAATAAACCAGTCAGTAAAGTCAGCATTATAAAACCTGTCTGATATATCTACTTAAATTTTGAATCTGTCTGTACTGTGAAGCCTCTGCAAATCTTTGTATGCAGGATGTGTGAGGCTATGACCTTTTCACTGACCTGCATGAAAGGTAAGTACAGCTCTATTAATTCCTGTTCACGCACATTCACTATGATAGATGACAACTCGGTATTATCATTCTAATTACTGTGTCAAGCTCATAGACATGAGCTTCTAGATGGACTGTTCTTATTCCTTAATATGTATGCAAATCCAGAGAAACACTTTGTGGTTCCTTTTCTGCTTGTGTAAATGATCTTTTAGCAAAGAAGAATCTGAAACTACACTACTCATTCCCTCTAATACAGCTGTTCCAGTTCTTGTAATTTATTGGCCAAGAGGCATTCCAAAAGTGCAGATGCTTAGTATAGCATTACTGGGACGCTTCACTATTTGTATCACTCTGTTTGTCTATGTTCGTGGCTTTCCAAAAAATGATGAAGATTTGGATGAACCCAAGTCAATCCAGTCTTTTGAATCCATTCATCAATTAGATTTGTCCAGTGACCATTTCTTGAAATTACATATTTTTGCCAGTAGGTGGTGACAAATTAGCATTTTTTTTTATGGTATGAGTGAGTCATTGAATCACTGACTCAAATGATGAGTTATACATTCACTTAAAAGATTCATGCAAAAACTGTGATTTGTGTACTAATGAAACACCACAAAAATATTGATAGCAGTGCAGAGAGGGTAGTTGTTCTTGATGATTTTGCTTCTTTTGGAACTACTTTTGCTGGTGGAGAGAAAATGCAGAAACTAACTGGCAAATCTTTGTCTGAAAAATGTTTATTGTAAATGAAATGTAAATTGTTTACTGTTGTATAAAAGTAAAGGCACAATTGTGCTGTTGGTCTGAATATACACTAACTGAGAACTTTATTAGGAATGCTAGAGTCTTCTGCTGTTGTAGAGCATCCACCTCAAAGTTTAACATGTTGTGCATTCTGAGATGCTGTTCTGCTCACTATAATTGTACAGAGTGGTCAGTTACTGTAGACTTTCTGTCATCTCGAACCAGTCTGGCCATTCTCTGATGACTTTTCTCATCAAAAAGGCGTGTCCATCCACAGAACAGCTGCTCACTGGATGTTTTTTGTTTTTGGCACGATTCTGAGTAAACTCTAGAGACTGTTGTGCCTGAAAATGCCAGGAGATCAGCAGTTACAGAATTACTCAAACCAGCAAGTCTTGGTCGAAATCATTAAGATAATGTATTTTATGTGAACATTAACTGAAGCTCCTGACCTGTATCTGCATGATTTTGTGCATTGCACTGTTGCCACATGATTGGCTAATTAGTTAATCGCATGACAAATAGGTGTACAGGTGTACCTAATAAAGTACCCAGTGAGTATATGTGATATTCCTTAATTATATCCGTTTTCACTCACCATGAATAGTTTAAACTGAGGGCAAAAAACAATCTACCCTTTAAATTGTGCATACAACAGGTTTTCAGTGAAATTAACTTTTCTTCCACCCTCAGGGGACAGTTTTCCTCAGTGAACCTGGCAGGATATTGTCACGTCTTTTTAAGTCAGTGTTTGAACAAATGCTTTCAGTAGCTGTCACGGTTAATGAATGTACTCCGCTCATTCTTTGCGTGCTATGGAAATAGCCTTTAATCACAATTGACACACTTTAGCTGATTAATGCTGTAGGCATGTGCCAAAGAGGTCGGCATGCAGAAACTGTGTTAACGCAGTACTGGGATTATTGATGAGCCTCTTTATTCTATTGCTCTCAACATGACAGCAGTGTTACACAAAAGAGATTTTTGAGTAAATGTGTCTTTATCATTTTGAACTCTAGCATGTCACTTGAAGATATGACTTACATGGTAATTACTCTTTGCAAATATTGTGGATAATTGGTGGATATAAGGCAGAATTTAAAGGACAGATAGATTTAACACTATTCACTTTCATTGTATAGACAAAAGATTCTGCCTAAAATATTTCCCAAAAATCATAATTTTGTGTTCCAAGGAAGAAAATCATATGGATTTGGATCAATATAATGGTGAGTAAATTATGACATAGTTTTGATCTTTGAGTGAACTTTCCCTTTAAAGTGAATCATGTGTTTGTAAAAGCTTTAGAGCGCACAACAAAATTCATGTTTGTACTTTGGCATCACTGAATTGCTTTAAGAAGAGAATATCATCTTGTTCTGATGTTGTTCATTAGCTTCAATAGTGTTGGGTAAGTGAATTTTAAAAAAAGTAATCCACTTCAAATAACTAACTACTTCTCTGAAATTATCATCTGATTACTTTACTGACTACTTCATTGGAAAGTAGTCACATTACTAATTACTTTTAAGTGCCTTTCTAAAACACTATATAATGTATATTTTCTCCTTGTTCATTGTCGCACACCCTTCAGCTGTCACAAAATGCAAACAGATGTACAGATGTACATATTAATTCACATTTGAATTATATTAAATATAAATATTATTTTATTTGTGACCCAAGTCAGTAACTGTAATCGGATTAGAAGAATTTAAAATGTAATGTGTTAGACAACTTGTGCCTAAAAGTAATTTGATTAAAGTAACTAATTACTTTGTAATCCAATTGCATCCAATACTGCTTGGGGGACCAAAAACCAATTTGAACACCTTGCATTTTCATCAGATCTGACATGAACAAAATGTTCCTTGTTATGGAAGGGTCATATCAGTTATTCCTTTTTTGACATTTCATAAAGGACCAGTGGTGTTGTTTTCAATCTGATGGTAGTAATAGCTTTGACTCAGTGGATTAAAAATGATTAATTACACATTAGTACCATACTCATCGTTATGGAGATGTGTCCCAGCACAGCACCATAATTTAGTTACCATATTTATACTCTGCTGAGTGTTTGATTGTCTTTTATGGAAGGCAATCAAACACTCAGCAGAGTATAAATATGGTTACAGTAAGGATGGCCCTTAAGACCAGCCGTTTCAGTGCACTGCTCTTTCAGCATTAATGTGTAGATTAATGTGTTAATGTGTAGATCATGTTGATATTAATTTATTTTGTGGCAGATTGACAGCCTCAGTCACCTTTCTCTTTCCATGTATTGCAAAATGTGCAGGGTCAGCATTCTTCAAAATTGTTCCTCTTGTGATCCACAGAAGAAAGGTCATATGGGTTTAAACAACATAAAATGACATAATTAACTCAAAAAAAGTCAACTAAACTTTTATTCCTAGACCCATTACATGGCTTTTTTCCTTGCAATAATAGCACACAAATCTTCTCTCATTGTCATTTGTTTTGTGAGCACAGGAGACATTTTAACCTGACAATTGTGTAGCAGGCTATGTAGATGGAGAGTTTATCTTAAAAGCATTTACCCGTGAACAAAGTGAACACACACACAAGCATTCTCTCACACACAATCTATTACACACAGCAGCCCGCCTGCCAATCTACATGTCCTGCTACAGAACATTCTTCAGCTGCGGGGTCAAGACCGCAAGCCCATGGGGATTACTTTCCCAGTCATTGTTTTTAATGGGAAAGTCATGTACAATATTATCTTCTCAAACAAGCTCCTATTAAAGGAATATTCCAGGTTCAGTACAAGTTATGCTCAATTGACAGCATGTGTGGCATAATGCTGATTACAACAAAAATAAATTGACTTCTCCCTCCTTTTCTTTAACAAATACAAATCTGGGATACAGTGAGGCATTTGAATGTAAGCATAAAGCCGTCAACTAGCACCCTCATTTGGCCTGACATTGGAAGTGTGGCTAATATGTAACATTAACTAATGTTAACAAATTGAACTTAATTTTAGTGTTACCACAATGCCATTTTTAAACATCAAAGTGATTGTCATTTTAACTTCCTTATGAACTTATTAATTGTTCAAATCAAACAACAACACAATTTTACATTATGCTGCTATTGTCTTGCCATACAGCTCAAGAGAGGGTGAAAGGCCCTCCACATTTGGGTTATTTTCATTCTCCACTGCAAAAGCTAAACACAGAGGACAATACATTATAGGCTACCTGACAGAAAAAGCCAAAAGTGGGCAGTGAGGGTTTTGAGAGCCCACTTCTGTTTATAACACCAATATAGGAATGGGATAAACATATTGGACACATGGACTTACTGGACACATAATCACATACAGAAGTGAAATTTGTATGTATCTATAGCTCGAAATAAAGCAGTATTGATTTGGACAGATTGGCAATTAAATAAAAATAGAAATAACGGTGGCATAGAGTCAACAGAACAGGGAAAATTATTAGCTGAAATCATCTCCGTCACCCTCCCTGTTCTCTAAAGCAATTTGTTTGAGCTTATTGGTGATATCTGGATGCCCTCTGTGGAGAGAATACTGAGTGAATAGTTTGTTGCTGAAAAGCTATTTAAGGTCTGGTAGTAACTGATACAAGAGAGCATGTTTCTCTGAATTTAAACACTGCTCATAAACTACCTGGAATGCTCTTAATGGATTATTTCAAAATCATGTTCAAGCTTTAAAGAGGCTATTAATAACTAGCAAATATAACTACTCAGACTGCACAGTGTCAGTCTAAATCACATATTTCAATTTGCTCATAAACTAAGGCATGTTAGCATAGTAATCTATTGGTTACCATGGATATCTCTGTTTCTCTTTGTGCTGCATGCTTGGTAATTAGTGGATGATCACGCCTTGACATTACACCAAATATGGTATGGAAATCTGCAGAATCTGCAGAAAACAGTAAAAGAAGTTAACAAAGGAACAAGCCTTGGTAAGCCTGATTTAGCGTTTTCTTGTATGATATTGCACCCATATAATGCTTTTGTACATTTTACTTCCTTTCTGTGTACTGCAGTTTTTTTAAAGTAAAAAAGCAATGCAGAGGTTACATTTATCAGCTTCAGGGACAAGCAAATCATTATCAAAGATTCCCTCAATTATACAGTATCATGCAAGATATTGTGACTGTAATGTATAATGATTTTATTTGCTCAAGCATACAAATGCTCTTTTAAAAGAAAAAAGCATTGTAACAATTGTATCACTCCTAGGAGGGCTTGTCAATTATACTATTTGGATTTGGAGTCATAATTAAAGCTCTGTTGCCCCCTCTTGTGTGCAGTTCTTGCTGTGAACTTGTATCATTGTCATCTAACACTGAATGATAGTACATACTTGTTTAGGATAACAGTGAGGTATATAATATGAACAATGCATTACCCCATATATCTTGTGCAAATTATTTTATTTCCCTGACTACTTTTTGTGGAAGTTTCTATCACTGAAAACAAATTCATGTTTATTTGGCTATAAAGCTCTTTTGAATTCAGATTTCTAAATGTAGTAACACGTTAACGTTCTGTATATATTTTTTCTATTTCATAAGGTGAAAACCTGGAATTATGAAAACATTAATTGTTTGCATTAAGGACAAAACATTCATCCAGATTGCTTTACCAAACCAATTATTGCATGTTTCAAATATTAAGATATTAAATTAAATGAAAAAATTCAGTTGTCTTGGCAATGCACAGCCTTTAATAAACAAAGTTTGTTATTGAGTAGATGCATTTTGTGCTTTAAAATTGCACAAATAATTCATAAATCATAAATATATTTGATCATATCTTGACAGATCAAAAGATACTGAATGACACAAAAGAATTATGTTGTGTTGGCAATCCACAGCCAAATAACAGTCATAGTGGGTCATGGATGTGTTTTGTGCTTATAAATGTCACAAATAAGTATGAATTGTTTTGATTATGTCAAAATTAAATTATATGATTAATTATACATTTTTGCTTAAAAGAATATTCCAAATTCAATACAAGCTAAAATCAATTAACAGCACTTGAGGCATAATGTTGATTACCATAAATATCTATTGCAAATTGTCCCTCCTAGAAACAAAAGTGAAGCTTATAAAATGTTATAAAAGCACTTGCATGAATTCTTCTGTTCAAACTCATGGATTATTTGACCTGAAAAGTTGTTTACATTTTTACAGTCGTTTTAGGGTTTGTTGAGATTACATCATCATGGTAACGAAGTCTTCAAATTTGCTATACATTTTCACAGAAAAGGTTAGTAAGATATTTTATCACACTAAAATCATGTTAACATGCATATTCTTCACATCTTGTGGCTATACTTTGAAACAGTGAGTATTTTAACATTTAAGAATTGCACTGTTACCCAGATTTTTATTTTTTTTAAATTAAGAAAAGAAGGGACAAGTAAAAATACATTTTTGTGGTAATCAAAATGATTACTGATGCATCAGTTTGGGCTCAATTTTGATCCCAGCAAAAATACAATGCAGAAAAATACAATAACACAAACTGAACTAAACTCTCAGGCATGTACATGTACAATCAGTCATTCTTAGCATGTTACATTGCATTTATTTCTGTTGCTGTACATGGGGTCTCTGATGGAGGATGTTTAAATCATGTTATCAGATTGACATTTTTTTGTTGTCAATTTTCAAAAAAGTAATGTAGTTTCAACCTGACACTTTAATGAACCCATTTAAGTCCACCGGCACTACAGATGCAGCAGTGTATAGTTGTCATTTTCCTAGTATTTTTCTAGATGTTATCCATGTTTTATAACTCAATGACAGGCAAGCAAACATCCAAATAAAGGATTTCAAGAAAATAAAATGGTATTCACTTCCTTCCTGTCACATGAGGCTGTCAACTTCCTACACCTATTTTGAGGAAGCATGGCGAAGGCAAACCCTCCCAATAAAAGGTCCTTTTCATGTTACTAATAAGTATTTTTTTTGTTGACATATATATATATATATATATATATATATATATATATATATATATAATCATGAAGGTCTCTAGAATCACCCAAACAAAACAAACCTCACAAGAGATCTATAGTTTTTTGTATACTTAGTCAAAAGTCCAAGCGGCAACTATAGCTGTAAGTACATATATCATGGGAAAGGGGGAATACTGTGTTAATTGGTTAAGGTTATTGGTCTTGTTTAGTGCTTTTTCCTTTTATAATATCCCACCTAAACATAACTTAAAGCATGGTATTAATTGCTGTAGGTTATCTTTTTCTCCCTTTTATGATATTATGTACTGTAAGGGGCAAAATATTGAGGCCCCTTCATCCAGTTTGGATGCATTTCATTCTAATAGGTCAAGGACCCTAATTCTTAGTAGCTTATGATTCCATTATAATGTTGAAATTCAGACTTCAAGTATTCAAGTACTAAGTTTACATTTATATTATTATATGAAATCACCTATTACAGTCAGCCATTAAATACTATTGAATACTATGGGCCTCTGTTTTAAAAAAAAAAAAAAAAATATATATTTATATATCTTAATTTTCTTTCAGGTATACCTTGGCAGAGGTTTTGGATATTCTTGATGCAGATAATCCCCCTGCAACTTTCTCAAATGTTATAGTTGTGCCAGAGTCTGAGAAGAAAGCTCATGACACAAATTGTGACAGCGATGGATCTGATGATGAGGTGGCATGTGATTACAAATGCCTACCATTAAGGTTGCTGAAAGGAGAGGGCTTAATCTCTGATGATGCTTTTCAACTACCCCTCCTTGACATTAACATATACCTGAATGTCCTGCGGCCTTAGTGAGTGCATCTACAGAGCCAAGCAGCATCAATGCTGTTGAGGAAAAGGAAAAAAAGTCCTACAACCCCTGGACCCATGCTAAAGAAAACCTAAAACAAAGAGCGGAAGTTAAAGAAAATGAAGAAAGATGCCAAAAAAAAAAAATACAGACTAAGCGTCATCAAATCTTTCCCTATCAATTCAAGCCAACCAATCCCATCATCACATCAGATGATCCAGCAGACATCTTTATCACATTCTATCCAAAATCACTCTGGGATATCAACCTGAAAATGTTGAATATGTATGCCACCCTCCATCTGACTGATGTAGTGCTCCTAACATTCTATGGCATTCTTTTGTACAATTCAGTCCCAAGACAACGTCTTCTTTGGTCAGACGACAATGATGTCAACAAAAGCATTAAGAAGAGGCCATGCGGAGGAACAGATTTGATGAGATAATGGCTTCCATTCATGCTGTGAAAAACATGAATATCACAGATGACTTCAAGGTGTGTCCCGTGTTTGAGGAGCTGAATAAAGTCAACAAAACCATGACTATGCAGGAATATCTGGAAGTGGATGAGATGATGGAGTGCTTTGGTAGGCATGGATGCAAGTAATTCATCAGGGGGAAGCCCATTCGCTTTGGCTTCAAGATCTGGATTCTTGCATCCTCATCTGGATTTGTCTACCAGATGGAGCCATACGCAGGTAGCCACACTCGACTCATTGAAACTGGACTGGGTCAGGGTACAAATGTGGTTCTTGGCTTGGCAGAGAAAGCTGGAGTGCCACCTGGATGCAAGTTCTATCATGACAACCTATTCAAAACCCTCACCCTGGTTGATGAGATGACCAAAAGGGGTGTGGCACACTTCGGGAAAATAATCTCTTTGATATCCCACTGACACCAGCAAAGAGCTTCCAGAAGACCTCAGAGTCATTCACTCAGGAGTTAATTTTTTTTGTGTTTGCATCGAATGTTCTTTCACTTTTATACATAATAAAACATTTTATGAATAAAGAATTATCTGTTGAAAGCAGTTATTTTAAGTTAGATGCCAAATGTTCTCCAACTGTTCAAATGTGACATTGAAGGGGTACATACAACATATTTGCCCACCGGCAACTATAGTCTCCGCACATTCAAATACAATTAAAAATAAAAAATAAAACCCTGGGGAAAAGAAATGCATATCATGTTCATAAAGGTCACTATTAGTATGATTATATGCATGAAACCATTCAGAAAATTTCAAATTTCAAAGGCACAAATGGGTTAAGCATGATTTTTGAGATATAACAAAGGGGCTTCAGGGTCACTCAGACCCCCGAACAGAACATAAGGGTTAAATAAGCGATGTGATCACACTAAAATCATATTAACATGTATATTGTTTACATCCTGTGTCTATAATTTTGAAATTGTGTATGTTTTTGCATTTTATGGACTGGTCCCATTCACTTCCATTTTAAGTGCCTAACTGTAACAACTTTTTTGTTTTAATAAACAAGGCAGCATTTTGTTTGTGGTAATGACCATTATTCCACAACTGTTGGGGATTGATCTTAACTTGTATTGAAACCAAAATATTCCTTTAACGTATTCTTAAAATTCCCAAATGGTAATTATTTTGCAGAAGTAACAATGGACAATCATGTAGTCAGATTGTTATCTCAGGAGGCATCCATAGGTGGTCTCTAATATTGTTTTGTGTAATCTAGTTAGTTGAAGAGTACACATCCTCTCCAATGGAATATTGTCAGGGGTTTCATATAATGAATACGAATTTAAGATGGTGAAACCTTATCACAGTGACCTGTTAGCAGCACAGCTGTAGCAGCTAAAATCGTCCCCTGCCGAGTCTCTGGCTTCACTGCAGATCAGATCTAAGGAGATAATGGATGTTTCAAGTCCCAGTGCTGAAGCTTCGTCAATGGAGGCCAGTTCCAAGCTGTTCTTCGGTAGATCTGTAAGGCGTTGCATCCCTCTGGTATATAGAGAAGAGCTCTACCACATTCTGTGCATGACTGGACCCCTGGTATGAACTTAGTCTCTTTCTATCTCACTTAAACTCATACACATACACATTAAACTGAATGTAGGGGAGACTGGGGTTTGTTATCACACTTTTTAGGCTTTTTATGTCTTAGCTACAAAAAAGCTATTGAACACTTTCACAGTTATAGTCCAGGAGAAAAAGATACACTTCATTGAACACAAGTTGAGCTTTTGTGACAACATACCCCAACAGCAGGGTAAGTTGTCACAAAGGAACTTGCAATTGAGCTGCCTATTATAGGCTTTTCAGTGAAATTCAAAGAACTACAAAATAATTCATAAAACACACACACACACAAACAAAAGTAAACCTTTCAATGAAAATCTGCCTTCATTATACATTATAGATGACCTGCTTTGGTCTATTGTGTACTTGTAACTTGATTAAGTATATAGCAAAAATTTGATTTTGAAATTTTAGTTTGAAAAATAGAATTCACAGAAAAAATTATTGGGCTTTGAATAAGGTGTTCAAACCCACTCCAAAGAAATCATACATTTGTTTATGCCTATTTTGATGTATGACTCAAAACCTTACTGAGAAATAGCCTTTGTGACAACTTTCCATTGTGCCAACTAGCCCCAGTCCCTCCTCTGCATAGTAACATGTTCACATAAAAAGGGAAAAAAATTCACTTTTGAAACATTTATATTAGTTTCCCTTATGTGGCAGAGAATTTATCAAATAATGAATTCAAAAAAATAAAAAGCTGCCATTATTTCTGCCATATACCTCAGTGCCTAATTTTCATCCACTGAGAATTCTCAAATTGTCATTCCAGGTTGCATCGCGTGTTCTGAATTATCTTCTACCATTTGTCATAACAATGTTTTGTGGTCGCCTGGGAAACAGTGTGCTGGCTGGTTATGGAATGGCATCAGCTGTGAGTTTATGATTCAGTCTTATTGTTCCTCTAATGTTTCATACTGTTGAATTCAAGCAAGGCAAAACATTGCTGTATGAAATACAAATGTTAGTACAATGTCATAAAGCTCGGTTTCGGTTTTGAAGTTGGGGTACTGAAGTAGAGCATAGCTGAGAAGAGGCTGATGAATTTGTTCTGATTTGTCAGACGATAAACATAACAACAGCAGCTACAGGTGGAGGACTTGCACTGGCAGCTGACACCCTTATCGCTCAGGTATGAAAAAGTAGCAAAAAAGTATGGGGGGGGGGGGTTGCAGCCTAAACCTTCCTAAGATGATCCTCTTTTTTGCTAGTTTTAGTGGGCTTTTGGACACTATTATGCTGGTCAAGCTGGGAGACCTGTTAGACACCAGCTTGGGTAGGCTGGAAGACCAGCCGGATCAGATTAAACCAGCTAAGACTAGCAAACTACCATAGGCTGATTTCAGCTTCTTCATTTTTAGCAGTGATCTCATAAAGCATTGTGCAGTACAGTTAACTTGACACAACATAAGACATTTCAACTGTATGTTGATCTGAAGATCTGACCCCATGTTCTTCTCAGACCTTTGGTGGAAAGAATATGCTGCGTGTTGGTGTCATCCTGCAAAGAAGTGTCCTGATCCTCCTGCTCTTCTGTCTGCCCTGTTGGGCTCTACTCATCAACACCCAACCCATCCTTCTCTTGCTGGGTCAAGACCCAGATGTGGCTAGGTGACTCTTTCTGTGTCTGGTGTGATGTAGAGACCAAAGCAAAGGGCAACTGGAAAGTTGCTGGTTAAAAACCCTGTTAGAAGTGTGTTATGAGCTATCACCCTTGAATAAGGCACTTAAAGGAATATTCTGGGTTCAATACAAGTTAAGCTCAATCAACAGCATTTGTGGCATAATATTGATTATCACTCAAATAAATTTTGATTTGCCTCTCCTTTTCTTAAAAAAAAGTCAAATCTGGGTTAAAGTTATAGCCAATATTAAAACTTTATTGCCATGACAATGTAATGTCAACAAACCCTATAAAGCCCTGCAATGGCTGAAAATAATTATGATTTAAACAACTTTACAGCTCAAGTAATACACAAGTTTTAACAGACTAATTAATGTAAGTGCTTTTATAAAATTATAAGCTTCACATTTCTTTTTTTAAACCCTCAGAAAATTGGGCCTATTCACTTGCCTCACTGTAACCTTGATTTTTAAGAAAAGAAGGGATGAGTTGAAATACATTTTTGTGGTAATCAATATTATGCCTGTCATGTTCACTGTTGTCTTTTGTTTTGTGCTTTTATGTTGAAGTTTAGTTTAGTTCCTGTTTCCTGTTTTGGTTTTTGTAGTCCTTTGTAGTTTCTTTTATTCTGTCATGTTCACTGTTGTCTTTTGTTTTTGTACTGTTATTTTGAAGTTTAGTTTAGTTCCTGTTTCCTGTTTGGTTTTTTGTAGTTTCTTTGTATCATTGGTGTTCCCCTGATTGTTTATCTTTCCCTGATTGTTTCCTCCAGGTGTCCCTCATTCCCTTGTTTGTTCCCTCCTGTATTTAAACCTGGTTCTTTGTTCAGTCTTTGTCGATCGTTGTTGAATGTTGACGTTTCGCTTCATGCTCGTTGTATTCTCTGTCTTCGTTCGATGTTTCCCTGACTTTTATGGATGTTTCCCCGACATTTATGGATGTTTCCCCAACCTGTTTAGCCCCTTTATGTTTTCCTCATTTAGTTTATTTTTCCCATCGTGGACTTTTCGTTTGTTCCTGAGTTTGTTTTTGTTTATGCTTGTTAATAAAAGCCGCGTGTGGATCCGAACCTCCGTCTGCCTTCTCCTGATTTCCCAGATCATTGCAATGCCCCAAATGCTGTCAACTGAGCTTATCTTGCATTAAACCCAGAATATTCCGTTAACTCTACTACTTACTACTCATGTCATTTCTTTAACAGTTTCTCTAGTTGATCTTTTGCTATTTTGCTCCTTAAAAGTTTTGAAACACCATGAACTCATTCTTTACTATTACTTTAACTATTTTCTACATTCGGATTACAGTAAAGCCATCAAAACAAAGAAATAACACAATTTGAATATGCGAAATATTTAGTGACCAACAGATCAAAACAATCTGGTCAACAGTCTTGAAGGAGTTTCTGTGTATTCTGGGTACTTGTTGGCTGCGTTTTCTTCACTGTAGTCCAACTCATCCATTAAAAAATGTTTTAATTAAAATGTTGGTTTGTAAAAAAATTAACACATATGTGCAATGTAGATGGAGTCCAGGATAACTTTTTCTACAAATCTAGCATTTCAAGCATTCTGTTATAAGCCTTTAAATCAAAAGGTTTTTCAGATTATGAGAAACATAAATTGGATCAAATGTGTCCAAACTTTTGACTGGTAGTGTAAATGTTGACGATGTTGTTAGGCTATATTCCAAGTAAATGAGGCATTTTATTGTGCACAGAGGGACATTCAAATTCTCAATTAAGATGCAGGCCAGGATGAAAATGAGATTGCGGCGCACATTTTTTTCTGGTGTCTAAAAAAACGTTCTCTCTAAAATCAATCACAATGCCTTGTCCTCTATATCATATTAACAAATGTGCTAATTTTTCAGGATAGCTCAGCTCTATGTGGTTTCTTACCTGCCAGCAGTCCCTGTGAGTAATAAAAATAGCCTAATCTGCAAAATAATATTTTTTACATTGTATAGTGTGATATATGAATAATACATACACCCCACCATCAACCAACAGTGTTTCAGAATTAATGCCTCTCTCTCTCTCTCTCTCTCTCTCTCTCTCTCTCTCTCTCTCTCTCTCTCTCTCTCTCTCTCTCTCTCTTTTTCACACAGGCTATGTTTTTGCATCAGTTGCAAGTAGCCTATCTCCAGAACCAGGTATGCAGTGTTTTGAGAGATAAGTTCAGATAAAGACCTTAGCTGAATTCTTCCAAATGCATTGATGCATGGGTGATCTTAAGAATTGCTGTGCCATACAACAGCTATCATAGCCAACCTCCAATTGTTACACTGCAGCCTTTGATGCTAGAGATCTCCTCCCATAGGGACCAGCTTGAGGAGCGTGTTTAAATGCTTTCAGCGGGAGGTGACAGTGCACAACCTTAAAGGTGTCCGTGTAGTGTTTGTTCCATAAAACAGATAAAGGCAGCAAAAAAGTAATCCATAAGACTCCAGGGGATAATCTATATTTTCAGAAGAACAATAATAGGTGTGGGTGAGAAACATATCAATATTTAAGTCCTTTATTACTATACATTTTTCTCCTGGCCCAGTAGGTGGTGATATGAACAAAGCATGTGAATTTCCAAAAGCAAAAGAAGAATGTGAAAGTGGGGATTGAATATAAAAAAAGCATCGATATCTAACACTTTGTTCCAAATGGCATAAAGAACTTAAATACTTAATAACTTATAAATACTTATAAAAAAGTATTTATAAGTTATTCTAAAAGAGTTCAAATCACTGTTATTTTTGAGCATTTCAGCCCTCCAAATCTCTCAATGTGGAAGGTAAATTCTGAAAAGAGAATAGGGTATATGGATTATCAATAGTGTAAATCATTTATGTACAAATCAAACAGATCTTTCTTGCATCTTTCGCAGTTTATCAGAGTATTAGACATTTCGTAAATTATATAAATATATTTTGATCAGTTTAAAGCCATTGTATACTCTTTCTAAGGAAAAAAACTGTTGAAAAAAATGCATTTAAAACTGTGTGTGCTATGTGCACTACACGTTTTTTTAAATATATAGTTCCCCGTCTGTAGCTCACTACGACGTTTTGTCAAAGAAGCGACACTAGGGGTCTCTCTTGAGAGCCTCAATCTGCATGTCCCGGACATACGGGTAATGTCCGGGACATGCAGATTCTGTCTGCCAATTTCTCATCGGCCTTTTCTCAAGTTCAGAGATGTGTGAGGCTCTCAAGAGAGACCCCTTTTCTCTTAAAGAGAGGGAAATGCATCTGTCCATTCAGAATTCTTTCTTCGGAGCTTTGAGGTTGTGTGATCAGCGAGCAACATTCACACGACTGTTCACTTCATCTCTACAGAGCGTATGCTGTTGGATCTACGGCGCATACCGGCTTTCTCCTTCTCTGCACAACAGTGAAGCTTTGCCCCTCGACAGCGCTTCTAAAAGAGATTATTTTCCCAAAAAAAAAATATATATATTTTCTCTAAAAGAGCAACACACAGCTGGCTTTTTAAAGATGTCTTTCCGCCCCTGTGTAGTTGCTGGATGCGGTCCAATTTCTCTCCACTTCTGACGGTCATTAGAGCTGCCTCGTGTGCCTGCTGCGATCAGACGCAGGCAGCGTTTTATGAATGGTTCATGTTCTCAGTGCGAGAACATAGCCATGGCAGCGTTGCGGTCGCGGCTTTCTTTCCTCACAAGAGAAAGCCGCTTCAGCCACCCCTGCGCCTCCTTCCTACGGGATCGGGGCTGCGATGAAGGCGATTTGGGGCGTACAGCTGGCTCGAGTTCGCCAGGTAAATCTCCACGAACCACCCACTCCCCAGCACGCTCGTTTGCTTCCGTTCGGGCTCGAGGTGAGAGCGGTTCGCCTCACGGCCAGTCGGTTTACTCCCTCAGACCCCGCAAGCTGGATGACGATTGGTTCCCGGGTTTGAGTCTTCTCTCAGCACCAGAGCCTCGGGACGCGCTTTTGCCTTCCAACACCACACTACCTGCCCTACTCCGCTGCGAAGCCTTGCCAGGTATGTCGAAAACTTCCGTCCCCTTAGTGCCCCTTGCACGGAGCTTGGACGTGTGGCTTTCACTTCCAAACCCGTCGCGCTAGTTGACCAGGACATCCGACTCGGCTACGTGATTCAGTTCGCCAGGCCTCCACCCCCTTTCGCCAGCGTCCGCTTTACCTCGGTGCACTGCGAAGATTGTAATTCCGCTGCTTGCGGAGATCATACGCAATTGCCTGCCCGCACCTGCGTCAGCAGTGCACGTACACGGTTCAACACATGGCATGATTAAATATGGACCCCTTGTGTTGCTTTTTCGACACAACGTCGAAGTGAGGGACAGATAGGGAATGTCTAGGTTACTATTGTAACCTCCGTTCCCTGATGGAGGGAATGAGACGTTGTGTCCTCCCGGCCACAATGCTGAACTGAGCCACTGTTATGGCCGAACCTCATTCTCGGCTCCTCAGGGCAATATCCGGAATGGACAGATGCATTTCCCTTCCTTTATACCCGTATGTCCGGGGGCAGAACATGCAAATTCTGTCTGCCAATTTCTCATTGGCCTTTTCTCAAGTTCAGAGATGCGCGAGGCTCTCAAGAGAGACCCCAAGTGTCGCTTCTTTGACACAATGTCTCGTTCCCTTCATCAGGGAACGCAGGTTACAATAGTAACCTAGATGTTTTCTCTGCATATTTAAAGTTGGGAAAGGACCATGTTTTTTTAACATGGAAAAATTACACACATGATCATTAACTATTTCTGTTTTGGGATTGTAGGGTGTGATTCTGCCTCAGATGTATGCAGCCATTGCAGCAAACATTGCCAATGTGGTGACAAATTATATCCTTCTCAACTGGTTGGACCTTGGCTTATAGTCAGTCTAAGAAACTCTTATCCCTGTCATTCATTTACACCAATGTTTTTTGATTACCATGATCCTGGTCAGGGTTCATCAATAAAAAGATTTACAGAACCAGTACCAGTACCAAATCTGACCTGACCAGTATGACATTTGTGTGTTTATTCTGGTCTTTCTATTTCAGTGGATCGGCTGCTGCCAATGCCATCTCTCAGATATATATTTGTGTTTTTCTCTATGTGTACATTTGCTGGAAGAAACTGCACATTGACACATGGGGAGGTGAGCTGAGGTTAATTAATCATTGAGGCTAAATAATGAAATCATAAATTAAAAATTAATAAAAAGGAAAGAAAATGACTACATAAAAAGACATAATCTGAAATAAAATTATGCAGTGCAATCAGTAAAGTCACTTGCACACAATTATGCAAGATATAAGCTACAACAGTGTGTATAAAACACTTTATACATAAATTACACTTCAATGTTCATTACAAGCATCTTGAAAAATAGACAAATATTTCTGGAAATCCATTAAAATTATAAAATTATAAGCACTTACACAAAAAAAGCACTTATTTTCTAACTCTTCTGATCACAGGCTGGTCATGTGACTCACTTCAGGAGTGGGATGGATACATGAAGCTGGCCATCCCTAGTACCATGATGTTCTGCTTTGAGTGGTGGATTTATGAGGTTGGAGGTTTCTTAGCAGGTGCTTTCTAAATACTACAGTCAAAAACAATCATTAGCATTTTTCTTGCATGATTGCTACAAGAAAAAGGAGCTTGTTGTAGACTTGAATGATTTAATGAGATAAACCACTTAAACATAACAGCATCATAATATAATACTATCAAACGCACTCACTTGTGTTTGTTTATTTCAGGCATGCTGAGTGAGTTGGATCTGGCAGCTCAACATGCAGTCATTATGCTGGCTCTCATAAACTACATGGTAATTTAAGTCCCATATTCTCCCAATTATAAAGTTCCCCAATGAACATAACAGATGCTTCCCTTGTGGGTTGCCACATAACCAGGCAAACTAAAACGTCTAAAACAATGTTCACAACACTACACTTCAGCAAAAACTGTATAAACAACATGTATTCATTACACAATGTCCAACGATTGACAGTGCTTCCAGGGTGGAGTATAAACTTGAGCTCTGTGGTCAAGGGTTCATAATAGTCCAAACAACTGGATAACCATGGCACTCTTATTAATTAAAAAGCAGATTTACTCTCCTTGAGGAAGGCTCACCCGCTCCTTGGGCAGTCCCACTGCCCCCAGTCACCGTGCTTGTAGAGCTACTCCCTCATTACACATGACCTACCACCGTGCTGCTTACCCATACAACTTCACAACCCTCGTGGTGTATTTGCCACATGTTACCTCCCCCTAGTCTGGGCAGGATGTGGCCTCCGCAGGGTCTTTTCCACCTGAAAGTATATGACCAGGAAAGGCACCTTTCCCTACGAATTACATAGTGCTAAGATAGCCCCAGCCACTTCACACTCTATGTGAGAAACATAGATAGAGAAAAGGCCATGGCTGCTGGGATTGCTCCCATGCTAGTCATGTAGCACCTGTTCCCCCCTCAGGGGTACTGGGAACCTAAGCTCTGTGTATGACATCTCTTTTGGGGCGTTGGGAAGGGTTACGTACAGCCGATACAGTTGCCTCTAGCATGTCTCAGCAGTTCACGTAACACTGACTAGTGTGTGGTGTTTTTGAATGGGACCCCTTGTGTCACTTCATTTGACACAATGTTGAGTGAGTGACAGAAGGGGAACGTCATTGTTACTGTTGTTCCCTGAGGGAGGGAACGAGACGTTGTGTTCCTCCTGCCAAGGCACTAGACCTACCACTGCAAACGGCCGTGCCTTATTCTCGGCTCCTAAGTGCAAAAACCTGACTGACAGACGCACACCTGCTTCCCTTTATACCCGTATGTCCGGGGGCGGTTTTCTTGGTTGTTGACAGATAGGATGTTCCAAGCTTCTTGGAGAATTCACCAATGGTCTTCTATCTGTTCTTCTTCTAGGCTGTCTCAATTGCTTTTGTCACTTTATGTAAACTCAGACTGACATGATGTTCAGTAGGGGGCCTGTGGGGGCCATGCTATTTGTTGTAGGGCTCCCTGTTCTTCTATTCTATTTACAAAAGTAATGTTTGGGAGTTTAACATTTACACTAAAGCTGAAGATATACATAACTATTTTAAGATAAATGTTTTTGTGAAACATCTAATGCGCCTAAGACTTTTGCACAGTATAAACAACATGGTGGTATCATGGTACAATAAAAAAAAAAAAACATGATACATTGTCCAAAAAACACGGTAGTACCATGGTACATGTCCAAAAATCCATGATAGATCATGAAAAAATAAACATGGTAGTATTTAAAAATGCATGATTTTAGTATCATGGTACATACTGCACAACAACAACAAAAATAAAACACGGTTCCATGTTCAAAAAACATTGTACAGTAAAAAAGTGTTTTGTTATTGTTTACATTCCTAACATGTTTTACAGTTTCCATTAGGCATTCAAGGTGCAGCATGTGTACGTGTCGGTAATGCTCTTGGAGCTGGAGATACTGCTGGAGCAATATGTACCAGCAAGATGTCCCTCACCTGCACAGGTTTCAAACAAATTTTAAGTCAGTCCTCTGTGGCATGTTCATTTATCATTGTCTGCAGCATAACCTGACTCTTTCTTCTTTCCCTTTATCATCATCATGCAGCTGTATTGGTGGTTTTGCAGGGTCTTGTGCTTGTGTCAACAAAAACAGTGATTGGTTTCTTGTTTACTTCAGACAGGTAAATAAATATTTATCTTTTCCAAATATGACTTAAAATAAAGATTTTGTTCAAACAGTACTGTATTGAAAAATGTGTCTTATTTGTAGACAGATTGTGGCACTCGTTTCCAAACTCTTAAATGTCTACTGCGTACTCCAGTTCTTTGATGGCCTTGTTGTGAGTACAGCTGTAAAACATGTTTTGTCGGTTAACCTAAAATGTGCTTTATGTGGTGACATCTAAATTAACTCGTTTTATTCAAGTAAAAAATGCTTTAATATGACTGAATCAACATTTAATATATTAGGCTACACCAACAAAAGTCATTTTTAAAGGTCAGATCAGGTACAGTAGATCCATACAGATATCGAATACATGGCAAAATATATGTAAAATACATACAGTATATAATACAGTATATAGTATGTTCATTCAGTACTTGCATATACAGTATTTGTTGTGTTTATTTCAAAATACTACAACAATATAGCAACAAATTTACTATGTACATAACTAAATTGTTTCCAAATAATAGGTACTATGTATGCATGTCCTATTTATATGTACTATTTATATTTTATATACTGTTTCATGTACATATATGGGTTTTTATCAGATTACTTCACCAAAAATAATTTTCATAATAATTACTGTTGTAACCTCCTTTCCCAGGAGGGAACGAGACGTTGTGTCGAATGAAGTGACACAAGTGGTCTTCCTTGTACACCGAATCGTACCTGTGAACCTGAGAAAAGGCCAATGTCAAGATGGCAGACAGAATTTGCCTGCCCCGCCCCGGACATACGGGTATAAAGGGAAGCGGGGCAGCGAATGCCAGTCAAGATTTTGCACTGAGGAGCCGAAAATTAAGCACGGCCATTTACAGTGCTAGGTCTAGTGCTGTGGCAGGAGGGACAAAACGTCTCGGGCCCTCCCTCGGGGAACGGAGGTTACGACAGTAACCATGACGTTCCCCTTCTGTCACTCACGCAACGTTGTGTCAAATGAAGTGACACAAGGGGTCCATAGAAATGCTAGGGAGGTGCCATGGCTCAGTGCTCACGAGGATGCCACACTTCTAGTAGAGTGTGCTCGAACTCGCAAGGGTTGGCCTGGGTGTGATAGGCTAAGGCAACAGCGTGGCTGTGAGTGGCGCCATGCGAAGTCTGTGGGGAGGACGGGGGGTTCCAGTCCAAGCCCACGCTCACAGCAGCCCAGGAAAGCATGTCGGCCATCTGCGCCTCTGCCTCCGACTGGGCGGGCTGGCCTGAAGGCGGCAGCCCAGTTAAGTCTTCTGCGTCAGACGCCTGGACGCTCTCCGATGCAGCGGTGATGTCGTCATCCAAGCCCGGGGGCTCGAGTGTATTGCTCTTCACCGCTGTGTATTGCTCTTTTGTGAGTGGAAAACTCAGACTCTTTTAGAGGAAATACAACTCTTTTAGGAGGAGACACTCTTTTAAACAGAAAGAAAGCACTGCCAGGGGCGTGAACTGCACAACGTGCAGAGAGAGAGACGCCAGCTGGAAATGCACCGTGCGGATCCAAAAGCAATGCTTCTCGCTGGTAGAGGTGAGTGGAACAGGAGTGATGCTGCACAACCATTCGGCTCCAAAGAAATGTTTTGACTGGCATTCGCTGCCCCGCTTCCCTTTATACCCGTATGTCCGGGGCGGGGCATGCAAATTCTGTCTGCCAACTTGACGTTGGCCTTTTCTCAGGTTCAGAGGTATGATTCGGCGTCCAAGGAAGACCAATTGTGTCACTTCATTCAACTCAATGTCGAGTGAGTGACAGAAGGAGCACTAAACATTCTTAAACCAAGATAAATTTACTTGAGAAGGTTAAGATAATAAGACTTGTTGTCAGAGAATTATATTTTGAAATAAGTTTGTTTCTTACCCCACTGGCAGATTGTTTTTTCTTGTTTTAAGCATAAACCTCATTAAATGTTGTTAGATGTATGCTTAAAAGAAAAATAAATTGCATTGCATATTTTTAGTTCTGTTTTAGTTTAGTACAATGTAGTTGTGTGTCTTGCTGTAGTTTTACATTTTAAGAACAGTTGACAAATTATTTATTTTTATTCATGTTTTTAGATGGCTATTTTTCAAAATGTCATTTCAAAATGTATTTTTTTATTCTCTCTCCAAGTGTGTCAGCATGGGTATTCTCTTGGGTTCTGGACAGCAGAAGATTGCAGCTGTAGCTAATTTCTTTGGGTATTACTGTATTGGACTTCCACTCGGCATCTCTCTCATGTTTGCAGCAAAATTAGATGTTGTAGGTTTGTTTGTTTATTAAGTTTCTAATTATGTTACCATCTCATTAGAAATGTAAATTAATTTTCACTCATTATACTCGTTGTGAACTTATGTTGACTTTCTGGCCAGCATGTCTCCATGCGGATTACAAATCATAATTTTGTTGGGTTGAACCACGTACAGAACATCAGTGGCCTCGGCACAGGTCCCTTCAGAATTGCATAAATGCATTAAAAGCAACGAGGACAGCATAAATTATAAAATTTTACTAACAAGATAGCAGCTGTCCTATAGCAATGTCCTCTCCCATTTTCACAGGCTTTTGGCTCGGACTTCTCATCTGTGTGTGTGTGCAGTCCAGTTTTTTCATTGCAGTCATTTTTAGACTTAACTGGGAGAGAGTGACCAAAAAGGTAGGCCACATTTTTTGTAGTGCTTGGAAGCTAGCACTGTACTAATATTGCTCAATGACAACGTATTATGTGGCCACAGAAATTACACATTTTAATTTTTATTTACACAAACACAAAAAAAAAATGTTTTTTGTTGCCATGCAAACAGTGATATCTCCTTCTGGGAGTGACATTCTAGTTTTAATTCAAATTCAGCATCAGTTTAATAATTTATTTTCTTATCTGGTATTATATCGATCGATGTGTCATACTTTCATAACATTTCAGGCAGTGGAACGATCTGGAAAGTGTAAAGTTTCTGCAGTGACAACTCCAGGCAGTGTTACAAATGACCCGATCTGTCCTGTTGGTCCTGCAGTGAGACTCAGTGAGGTGAGTCGGTTTACTTTTATTTGAACACACAACACCTCAAAAACTGAGCTTGATCTCTTGTGTCTCGTCTTCTTCCAGAATGGGGATGAGTATATGGTTGTGAGCTCTCGAGATCAGGAGGCGGGACACAACAGCACTGTGGTACAAGAGGAAAAGGCCTCGGTGCTGCTCTCCACCTCTCAGCTCATCCTCAGGAGGGGTCTAATCACCCTCGCTGCTGTTCTTATCCTAGCTGTTGGGATTGCAGTTCATCTAATTGTGCCTTTGCCAGAGGTGTCTTACAGTGCAGTTGTAAACTTAACTTTGGACTCAAACTCAACCACAACATCCTCTCTCGTCCATTCAACAAATTTGTTCATTTGAAACCAGTTGTTTGATGTTTATAGTTAACATGTTAAATGTTGCATGTCTATTAATTGTTTTTTAATCAACTTCAAGATTCTACACTGAAACAATTATTTTGTGGTGAAGTAAACAAGTTAGTTTTATCTTGAACTTGAAAACATTTAAGTAAATTCTATATTTGTACTTAAATTAAAATATGTAAAAATGAATGCTCTAGCTTTTAAGTAAAATTGTGAAATTATTATTTGTTATCTTTATAATGCATCATTATGCAGCAATCCTAAAGTAGAAAACCTTGTCATATTTAAAGCGCTGATGTGTGTACATTTCACAGGTATATAAAAGCGAATTTTATATAAATTTTCAAAGCTGGTTTTCTGGGCTTGAATAATTAAAGTGCTTGCATGGTTTCACTGTTTGTAAGTTTATATATCCTATTTTTTATTACTGGCTTTGCCGTTATGTTTTGTTATTTATCATTTTGTGAAGTCTGAAATTCATTTTATACTTAAAATGACCCATTCATGACCTTTTGATTGTTACGGGTTTCGTATTTTGGGTGTTGAGGTCTGTGTGCGCAGCCCTGTATTTTGTTTCTTTTGCCTGTAATGCTTGGTAATGATGTTTGATAAGATTACAAAGAAAGCACAAATTACACTTTCAAGTATGCCAAATATTACAGGATTAAACATGTTTAAGGAAAGTTCAAAATGTGAAATGTTTCAATAAGAAGTTTATTTAAATTTTACTAAAATGTACATTAGATTTGTAATAAAGTTATTGTATTAACTGAAATGTGCAATTTAAATTTAATCAATATTATGTCATTTTTACTTAGGTATATAGCATTTAATTGTACTCTTTTTAGAAAAACTGCAAAAACCTGCGATATAAAATGTAATTACTTATTATGGTTATATATATGCGCTTATATTAAATAAGCGCATATGTAATGTTTCTCCATTTAGTTTTTCAGTTAAATATTTCTCTTCACATCTTTAATATTTTTAAGCAAACCTTAAATAAAAAGTGAAAAGGAGGTCATGTCTGCACAGCATAAAGGCAGATATCTTAACATTTAACAATGTTCGATTCTGCTAAGGTGAGAAGAACTACATACAATTCTACCTGAAGTTGTGACGAGGCAGGCAAAGAATGAGGATCCAAGTGCAGCTTTAATGAAACAAAAGATAAACAAGGCAATGCTGAATATAATAAAATGCAGGAAACCAGGCATAGAACAGAACACATGTGAGAAGACAAACTAACCGGGGGAACACCTGTGGAAAACCAATCATAAAATTAAAAGCACAAAAACTAAAGACAACAGGGCTTGTGACAGAACAGTAATGAAACAAACGATAAACAAGGTAACTCAGAATATAATAAAATGCAGGAAACCAGGCACAGAACATGACAACACATGAGAGAACTGACAAGCTAAATGGAGAAACAAGGAGTTAAATATACAAGGGAACGAGGAACACCAGTGGAAACAATCGGGGGAAACCAATCATAAAATGAAACTACAAAGGACTACAAAAACTAACAGGAAACAGGAACTAAACATGAATTTCAACATAAAAGCACAAAAACAAAAGACATCAGGGAATGTGACAGAAGTCTGAAAAACAAATTTTAATTCTTAACCTACACAAATGTAAAAATGGTATTGGAAAACAAAGTATCAATCTCTCTGTACAGATTTCATCGTGTGTGTATATAATTTGTTCTTCATCACATAAAGAATATCACAATTTAAGAGACCTGTTTTGTTAACCTCTGAACAGCTGTTAAAACATTTCTCATCTGTATGTCTTTTTTTTTCTCATTGCTGTCTACTTTTCTCTTTTTTCTTCTTCTTTCAGCTTTGTGAACATCACAGTGGTTCAAAGGTTGGTGTGTGATAACAAGACACAGAGAAGAATGGTAAAGCATGTTAATGTTTTCTTCAAGCCTTAAAAATTATGTATCAGCAAAAGTTATCCATTTTTCTCACTTCACATTACACATCAGTATGATGAGGCAATATATCATGAGTCATGAAAGAAAAATACATCTACCCCATTTACAGATATTAGTCACTCATGAAAGTGATTCTTGGAACCTGACTGATGATTCACTGATTTGTGTGTAAATGTCCATGAAACTGCAGTTTGAGCTGTAGGCTAGATGACACAAACCAAAATAGATCTGCAATAACAGTGACATTTCCGGCAAGGTAAGATGAAAAGCAAGTTTAAATGATAAACAAACAAATAATAGCTTTGAAGTCCGAAAAACAAATTTAGTGCCTCTAGCTTGAAAACTGAAATCTAGCTAGCTGAATTAATCATCATATGTTCATAGAAGGATAAATAAAAAAGGGCAAGGTATCTCACTATATAGAAATCTATACTATAGATTTTCTAAACATCTTTTTTATATACTATCTACTGTATTCAGAACTGTGCAAAAGTTTTAGATAATTGTGAAAAATTTTGCATATTGAGGATGCCCTCAAAAAATAATGCCATAATAGTTTTCATTTATCAAATAGCATCATACTAAGTCCAGAAAACTTTAAAAAAGTTATTCTATCTACTGTATTTAGGCTGTCTAAATTTCTTCCGACTCTTCATCTAATCCCAGACTGACTCTATGTTCAGTGGGGGGCTCTGTGGGGGCTCCCTGTTCTTCTTTTCTATTCTATTTTTTTTGCAGAAGGAATGTTTGGGACTCTCAAATGTATATATCCTATCGACACACATGCTGAATATATAAATAACCATCTTTTTTTTTCCTTTTTTTATATCCCATTTTCTCCCCAATTTGGCATGCTCAATTCCCACTACTTACTAGGTCCTCATAGTTGTGGGTTACTCACCACAATCCGGGTGGCGGAGGACAAGTCTCAGTTGCCTCCGATTCTGAGATTAATTCTGAGTTAATCGTCGCTTTTTAACACTTGGCTCACTGTGCATGACACCGCAGAGATTTACAGCATGTGGAGGCTCATGCTATTCTCCGCAATCCACGCACAACTTCCCACATGCCCCATTGAGAGCGAGAACCACTAATTGTGACCACAAAGTGACACTGTCTTTTAAAGTTACTCCCATTTGGAGTAACCCTTCTGGAGTATCTCCACCTTCTTTTGGAGATTTCACCCCCATTTAGAGATCTCGACGCTAAAAATTATTTTAATGTTTTCCCAAACAGATGAGGCTTTAAAGGTCTGGGATGCAATGTTCCTAAAATAATTTTGCTTGTATTGAGCAACAGCCCAACATAACAGCATTGACTCAACCAATAGAATGACTTGGGGGTGGGACTATCTATTTGTTCGATCAAGAGCAGACCAGGCATATTTCGACAAACGTTAACAAACGTTAAAATGTATCATCTATCAAATTATGCACCATAATAAATGTATTTACACATAATAAGTGTTTTGCTTTCATAATAGAGTAAATCATATATTGACTAAACTAAAAATTTCTTCAGTATTTGATCATTTACAGATGGATTATAGGGAAAAAATTGCTGGTTTATTTCTGTCAATAAGGAATTTTGCCATAGCGTATACTGTCCTGTAAGAGAGCTACAGATGTCAGTATTCATATCCTCCAGTATACGCCACAATAGTGAACATTCTCCCAAGCTGTCCCGTTAATAAATAAATAAATAAGTTACAGTTTACTTTTTTTTATTTTTTTAGCTTCATTGTTGTAATAGAGCTTGCGCCAGAGTTGCATTTAGGGCAAGGGTTACAGCAAGAGTAATTCTGCTACATATTTACCATAAATATGGAAAAAATTGAAAGTACAATGCTGAGATCAAATCTATCAAACTCAGTACTAGCTGTTCTATATATTATAATTCTGACTTTAAGCCTTTGCTTAATTAAATACGATAATATTTATCACCTTAGAATTGGATATCTTTTTAAAATATCTCATTGATCTTGGGAAAAAATCTCGAAGTCAACACACAATGCAACAGTTTGCCAGTACTACAAACATCCTCCTTCCATCCTGTGGTTTAAATCAAAGCTTCTCATTGTCTTTGACTCATTTATTCGGTAAGCCTTTAAAGGTGCTGAATGAACAGCTGCAGAAGGGCCCCTTATAGTCTATGAAGCAAAACCAGGCCCCTTACTGTGTCTTTAGACTCAGTGAGCATCTGAACAGAGAAGACCATGGATGTCTCCAGTCCCAGGACTGAAGCTCCGTCAATGGAACCCAGTGCAAAGCTGTTTTGCTGTCAGTTTGTGAGGCGTTGGATCCCTCTGTTATACAGAGAAGAGCTCTACCACATTCTGCGCATGACTGGACCCCTGGTAAGTATTATGTCGCACATACATCACGACAAGTGAGCTAGCAGAAAACTATGTCTGAAATACAGTGTCTTATAAAGTAAAATATTCTTTACTGAAACCAGAGTATGCTTTACTGAAACTTTTTAAGTATATTTTGTATTATGTCTCCATGCACGTTTATTTGAAGTTAAAATAGTTGTTCTGATTTTTGATTGTTAAATAAGTCTGTAATGTTGAGTGATGTGTACATGTGAGTCTATAGGACTTTTATCTTTTTCTGTAAATTATTTTGTTTTGTTTGTATTCTTAGCTTGTGTGTCGGTTCCTGAATTTCCTCCTTTTCTTTGTGGTGACAATGTTCTGTGGACGCCTGGGGAACACTGTGCTAGCAGGTTACGCTATGGCCTCAGCTGTAAGTCTACTTCATTAAAGATTACACAGGCCAAAATGTGTAATGTACCACATTATTTAGATGTGCAATATTCAGTGGGGTCCAAATGTTCGACTCCAAAAGAAAATCACATTTAAACCTGGAAGCAAACGTGCTGGTGTGCATGCTGTCATTATAACAAAAGGTATTCTGAAACTCATGTTAGTTTTTCATTTGAACTTTTCACTTATTGTTGGTTGTTATGCTGACAATACAATATGTTATGAAAAAACAAGATTAGAAAGATGAAAAACAAAAGCATTTTCACTCAATTTTGTCTCAGACTTTTGGACCCGATTGTTGTCAAAGAGCAAAAATTACAATTATTATTAACATTAACATTGTACATGTGTGCAAAACAATTGTTTTTCAGACAATAAATGTAACAGCTGCGGCAACAGGGTTGGGACTAGCTTTGGCATGTGACACATTGGTATCACAGGTGTGTTTTCTATTCAAATAGCACTCCAACTGCATACATAATAATACAAATAAAAAAAACTCACATATAGAGTAAAATGACTTATTAGCAGATTGAATCATGCTTTCTTCTTGCTTTCAGACATATGGTGGGAAGAACCTGCTCCGTGTAGGTGTCATCCTGCAAAGAGGCATATTGATTTTGACAGTCTTCAGTTTGCCCTGCTGGGCTTTGCTTGTAAACACACAACCCCTCCTACTGCTGCTGGGGCAAGACCCCGAGGTGGCCAGGTGACCGATACTGACTTAGACTAACTCACACAGTAATTAGTCTGGTAGCAGCGTTTAAAGGAATAGTTCACCCAAAATGATTTTCTCACACACAATCTTTTGTGAAATACCAAAGGACATATTTAAAGAACGGCACGGTTTCTGATTTCCATACAATTACAGTAGTTAGTGGCTCACTGTAGCTTAAAAAAAGCATGAAAAGGTGTCAAAAAAGTATCATCAAAGTATCTTGTGCTCCATATTTCAAACCTTCTAAAGGCATACAATCACTTTTTAGGATGAACAGACCAAACGTTATGTTGTTATTCACACTCAAATCAAATCATTGATCAACTAATGTATACAAAGCCCAAATCAAATATGGCAAAACGTCAATGACATCAAACCTCATAAGTAATATATAAGTATATATATATATATATATATATATATATATATATATATAGCAGAAAAGATTAAGTACTTTCTACACTGAAAAAGTTAAAGTATGAACTTAAAAATATTAAGTAAATTCTAAATTCAAACATATAAAAATGAATGCTCTAGGTTATAAGTAAATATTATTTATGATTGTTTGTTATTTTTACAATGTGTCACCATGTATTAATCCTTAAGTAGAAAACCTTGTCATATATATCTGCTAAACTTAGTCCATTTCTGTAAATAATATAAGTAAATTTTACTTGCGTGTGCTGAGCTTGAATAATTAACGAGCTTGCATGGTTTCACTGTTTGCTTGTTTATTTACACAGTTTTTACTGTTAATTTTGTTGTTATGTTTGGTAACTTCTTGTTTTGTGCAGTCTTAAGTTCACTTTCTACTTAAAATGACTCATTCATGACCAAAATAATTATATTTCCTTTATATCGCAGATGATGTTGTCTCATAGACTGCATAGCATGCATTAAGATTCCCTGTGAGATGTCATGTAGTACAAGATTAAACATATGTTTTTGAAATAAATTAAATACAAGACATATTCTTATAAGATGTTTATGAAAATTTATTTAAGTACCATGTACAGTATATCATGTTTGTAAGTAAAACTTACTGAATTGAAAGTAAAATTTCCTCGTTCCCCTTCTGTCGCTCACTTCGACGTTGTGTCGAAGAAGCGATACTAGGGGTCTCTCTTGAGTGCTGAATTTTCCTCTGATCTATGAAAAAAGGCCATTTAGAAGTTGGCAGACAGTATTTGCATACCTCGCCCCTGGACATACGGGTATAAAGGTGGGGAAATACATCTAGTTCATTCAGAAATTTACTTCGGAGCCGATGGTCATGTATGCAGTGAGCTGCGAGTCACACGCTGTTCAATATATCAGCGGCTTTCTCCTTCTCTGCACGGCAGTGCAGTTTGCCCCTGGGCACTTCGACAGCACAGTAAAAAAAGTTATGTTCTCTAAAAGAGCAAATACACAGCTGGCGTTGAACGTCCTTTTCAGGACGTGTCTTTTTAAAGACGTCTTTCTGCCTCTGTGTAGTTTCTGGATGCGGTTAATTTCTCCCCACCTCTGACGGTCATAAAAGCTGCCTCGCGTGCCTGGGCTGCGATCACTCGCAGGCAGCGTTTTATGAATGGTTCATGTTCTCAGTGCGAGAACATAGCCATGGCAGCATTACGGATCACGGCTTTCTTTTGTCATGAGAGAAAGCCACTTCAGCCGCCCCCACCGCGCCTCGCCTCCTTCCTACGGGATTGGTGCAGGTGCCGCAGGCGATGAAGGCGATTTGAGGATAATGACGGGCTCCGTTTCGCCGGGTAAATCCCCTCGAACCACCCGCCTCCCCGGCACGCTTGCTTGCTTCCATCCGAGCTCGGGATGAGTGCGGCCCGCTTCACGGCCGGCCGGCCAGTCCCTTGAGCGGAATTGGATGACAACATAGCCGCTGCATCGGAGAGTGTTACAGCGGCGTCTAATGCTGATGACTCCGAGCACGAGGCTGGACCGGAAAACCCTGTACCCCCCTCACGGCTACTTGATTGGTTCCGCGGGCATGTGCGCCGATCTTCGCCACTTTTACCTCCCCCTTCCTGGCAGGTGTGGTCTCCGCATTGTCTTTTCCCCCGAAAGAATAGGAAACTGGGTAAGACCCCCTTCCCACGATGCGTGTGGCTCTATGTGAGAAACATAGAGAGAAAAGAGGCCCAGCTAGGCTCGGCCCATTCCCAGGTTGGCAAGCGTCGCCTTGTTCCCCTGTTTAGGGTAACCAGAAGGATTCAGACGACTTTTATAGGGCATTGGGGAAGGATACGTGCAGTCTAAAACAGCTGGTCACCTTTGTATGTAAAATACCTGCCCGCTCCTGTGTCAGGATTTAAATTGGACCCCTAGTGTCGCTTCTTTGACACAATGTCGAAGTGAGCGATAGACAGGGAACGTCTAGGTTATGTATGTAACCTCCATTCCCCGATGGAGGGAACGAGACGTTGTGTCGAAGAAGCGACACTAGGGGTCTCTCTTGAGCGCTGAATATACCTCTGATCTATGAAAAAAGGCCAATGAGAAGTTGGCAGACAGTATTTGCATACCCCGCCCCCGGACATACGGGTATAAAGGCGGGGAAATACGTCTAGTCCATTCAGGATTTTTCTGAGGAGCCGGAAATGGTCCGGCCACAACAGTGGCCGAGAGGACACAACGTCTCGTTCCCTCCTGAACTGAAATCAACATTAATTCCCTCCTGAACTGAAATCACTGAAATCAACATTAATTCAAAAAGTAGATTTTATTATGTAATGGTTTCATACCATCAAGATTTAATTAAAAATATTGGTAAATATTAGCTTTTTTCAGTTTAGGTTAACTATAAAGATTAAAAACTAATGTTTAAATTTATCTCCCTCAGGATAGCACAGATCTATGTGGTTGCATATCTACCAGCAATTCCGGTAAAATACAATAACAAATATCTATGGATGGCATTTCCTGTGCAGATTATCTCAAATTTAATAATGATTTGTAAAAATTACTGTTCATCCTAATATCTTTTATGTGTCTGCAGGCCATGTTTCTGTATCAACTGCAACTGTCATATCTTCAAAACCAGGTATATATAATGAAATTGATCTTTTAATGAATAACTTAATTTAAAAATATCTTTGCATTTAGTCCCTGTATGTTGATATTGTCTGTAGGCTGTGATAAAGCCTCAGATGTACTCAGCTGCAGTTGCCAATGTTGCTAATGTATTAGTGAACTACGCTTTGCTATACTGGTGGGACTTTGGAGTTTAGTGAGTATAAATATATAATTTTCCATATTTTATGTAAAAATGTGTTTCATTATTATTATCTTCATAATATCTGTTAGAAGAGATCTTCTGTGTATTTGTATTCCAGTGGGTCTGCAGCAGCAAACACCTTCGCTCAAGTTTTTAACTGTTTTGCTCTATTTTGTTTCATTCGGTGGCAGAAGCTCCATGAGAAGACTTGGGGAGGTGAGTCTATATGCGCATATATACTGTGAGGTTGGGTAAATACCGTATGATAGCCTACTCATGAAAAAACAAAATAGTCTGAAGCGTACTGTATAGGCATTCTGCTGAAAATACATTTGTTTTTTGTAATACCAATATTGGGTTGATGCTCAAAAGCTGATCTTTCCTGTTTTCCATTTGTCCCTTTCCTTAAAAAAAGGATGGTCTTCTGAGGCCTTACAGGACTGGGGGTCCTACATGAAGCTGGCCATTCCCAGCACACTCATGACCTGTTTTGAATGGTGGATCTATGAGATTGGAGGTTTCTTGGCAGGTGCATTCAATGTGCAGAAGTAGAATGCGTTCATGTCTGTGTAGATTTATAGATTAACGGATCATTTGACGGATTTACTTTCCTCTTCTTATCAGGAATGTTGAGCGAGGTGGACCTGGCTGCCCAGCATGTGGTTATAATGCTGGCGTACATTAACTACATGGTGTGTATGGATGATCTGAGAATTTGTATTCACTAGATTAATTTTAATTTACACAATTACTACAACTATTACATATTCAACAACTCCATAGAGGCAACTAATCAATAAAATCATAATTGGAGTTTTGTGGCTTTTAGTCCATGTATATTAGCTTTGAAGCCATCTACCTTATATGTTAATGTTCACCTAAAAAAAAAGGAACAAAAATGTTGATGACATCTTGCACCACACAGATTTTTGTCTCTACAATGAGAATGTCCCTCCCCCCTAATACTTCCTGTGATGTAACTACAGCCTACTGGCCTTTTAAAAAAGGGAAGGGCGATCCCTTTATATGTCCCACACAAAATTCTAGTAAGAAATACATTTTTTAAAATACAACACAGGAAAGTAAATGCCACTCGTCAAGTGATTTCATGGGGTTTTTCAGCCTAAATATAAAAAATAAAAAGAACTGTGACATGAACACATATGCAGCATTTCCATGCATTAAAAATGCACCTTCACATTGCATAACTGATTTAGAAAAATGTCTTCTGCTCTTGCCACAATTGTGCAGTTTGTGTTCACCTCCTTATTGATATTACAGATTCCGTTAGGAATGCAAGGTGCAGCTTGTGTTCGTGTAGGTAACGCACTCGGTGCTGGGGAAACAGCTGCAGCTATCCTCACCAGCAAGGTGTCTCTTATCTGTGCAGGTAGAAACATACATTATGCCCATTATATTTGATATAGATAATTCCCAATCATGTCATTACAGAAACACAGCGTACTGTATGTAGCAACAATTGATGTGACCTAATGTAAACAAATCCATTCTGTTCCCCAGCTGTACTAGCAATCTTTCAAGGTCTTGTCCTGGGGTCAACAAAAACAGTCATTGGCTTTATTTTCACCTCAGATGAGTAAGCCACTTACAAAATTATTTCAAGCATAGAAACTGTTGTTTGCATGGAAACACTTTAACAAATCTGTAAACACTTGGGTCTGCAGTTTCACATTGAGGTTTAAATGGAAAAAAAACTAAAAATGTAAACAACAGCTGTTTCAAATTTTCCTTATGTGACATTTGTCATATTTAGGACCATAGCAGAGCTTGTGTCTCAGCTACTGAACATATACTGCCCTCTTCAGTTCTTTAATGGACTACTGGTGATCTCTGCACATATACATTACCAGACATAAATTCTTGTTCTTATTAAATGCAGTATTTTTAGACCATCCATTATAAGTTTCTTTTTTTTATTGTTCATTGTTTCTTTCAGTGTGTTGGCATGGGCGTCCTCATTGGCACAGGGCAGCAGAAAATAGCTGCCATTGCTAACCTTTTCGGTTACTACTGCATAGGTCTCCCATCAAGCATCGTTCTGATGTTCACAGCCAAGCTACAAGTAGCTGGTTCGTCCTATTACTAATAGACCAGGAGCATATTTAATAATTTTGAGATTATTAACTATCTTGTGTCTGATGGATGTATACAAATGACATTTACTGTGTTCTGATTTCTGATTTAGGCTTTTGGTTAGGCCTCCTCATTGCAGTTTTTTTGCTAGCAATTTTTTTCATCGTCGCCATCTTTAAATTAAACTGGAAGAAAATGACAGAAGAGGTAGGCATTTCAGACCTATCACTAACTGCACCTCGCCACAAATTATAATGCTCCTGATCATTTAAGTAATTGGTGACTCTCATGATTGAAAGTGTTTACATCTCTATTAAAGGCAATCACACGAACAGAAAAGAGTTCAAATGGAGCAGTAAATGGAGTAATGACCTCCAACCCTGAGTTTTGTTCCAATCACCGCAACAGTTTCTACCAGGTTGTCCTGAATGCAGAGGTATTTTCCATTTACATTGCCTAATGTTTTATGAATACCGGTATTATTAACTACTGACAAATTATACAAATTTATACAAAGTGAAAGTACAGGTATGTGTCCAAATTTCAATATTTAATACAAACATTAATTTTTTTACAATTTATAAAGGTGCACTCAGTAAAAGTTGTGTACTGACCCCTAGCTGCGTGGATGTAGCATCACGCAAAAACAGAAATTCCCAGTTACTCATGACATAAAATGTGCTATTCCCAGTCAGCAATGACTAATTTATTTTACAAGTGAAAGCGTGGAATCACAACGGATACAGCTGTTGTTCAACCATGATGTCAATTTGTAGGCAAACCCGGAAGGCTACTTTGCCATGGATTCCATCTTGATTTTCCTATTGGTTTCCTATGGAAGTTTTGGATTTATGAGTAAAATAAGGTCTGTAGTAAACATTAATCAGAGATACTTCACCATTTTCTTCAAGTAAATAAATTACACAGTCATCCTACTAACGAAAATTTTAAAGCTGTCATGTTTTTTTGTTTGTTTTATATTTTAAAAGGGTATTGCTAACAAATTGCTATATAAGGACTACTACTACCACAAGCATGTGAGTGTAAGTGCCTGACAAAACGGAAAACTGCCATAGTCAAGGGTGTCACTTTATTTTAAAAAGTGGGGGGATCCGTACATCTAACACTGTCAGTAATTGACTTTTGTTAGTCAGTGGATAAAAACATGGATCACTGAATTTTATTCAGAATAACCGATGAAGGTAAAATTTTCACCTCCAGTACAAGGAGTTCTGTGTTATAATCCGCCCTAATAAAACATTCTATTTTAATAAACAAAGAATGCATCTGTACATCAGTGGATGTACATTATGAGCAGGGACACATCTGTTTGCATTTTACTTTGTGATTTAACTGGAAAGGAGTGCAAGCTGGCATCTGGATGTGCGAGAAGAAGAAGAAAAATTGCCACCCGATATCACTAAACGCCATTGATAACAGCCGCATTGACCACTCACCATAATATTAAAAATAACAAACTTCAGCACTAGATCGCCACTTATAACACACACAAACAAAATGGAAAGACCTGCTCAAGAACTGGAGATGTTTCTTCTGCATTAGACCCTTGCCTGATTAAAGCTATTTAAAAAAAATTGTGGGAACAAAATTGGCAAAGGCCAAAAGTGAAAAGGACATGTCCCACCTGTAAATTACTCCTATGGTCGTACTACTTTTAGTAAGTTGTTATTGTAAAAAAATATATATATTTTTTTTAATGCAATTGAGTAGAAGTATACATTTTCAGTAGTACTCAAACACAAATTCTCCAAAATAATATTTAAGTATAGTGATAAAGTATAGCACCATAGCTCATTTAAACCACTGCACTGCAAGTTTTCAATTAATTGGTAAAAAAATATTGTATGTCTATTTGTGTCCATTTGTCTGTCACTTTTAGAATGGGAATGGATATGTGTTTGTGAGCTCTCATGATCAGGATGAGGAACACAACATTACTGTGGCACAAGAGGAGGAAAAGCCCCCGGTGCTGCTCGTTACATCTCAGCTCATCCTCAGGAGGGGTCTGATCACCCTCGCTGCTGTTCTCATCCTAGCTGTTGGGATTGCTGTTCATCTCATTGTACCATTGCCAGAGGTGTCTTATAGTGCAGGTGCAAACTTAACTTTGGACTCAAATTTGACCACAGCCACCACTCCCATCTATTCAACCATTATAATTTAAATCTAGCACCTCATGGACGGAAGACTCACTGTGAATATTTATTATCTCTATTCTGTAGAACGGGAGCAGTTTATGTTGTTTTGGCAACTTACTGAAACGTGCTGTCTAATCATCTATCTGGACCTTTTTTTTTTTTTTTTTACATCAAGCGCCATATTACAGAAACATTCTTACACTAAAATGTTAACATTTTAGCAGTTAAAGTGCTTACTTGATCTTGTCTTAAGACTTAACATAGGATGTCTCTAATACGGCCCCAGATCCTAAGGTTTAATTGGGATTTGGTTGCTGAAATCTAATGGCTTTCCACCTCAATAAATCATCTAGGCATGTATGACAGGTATTTATGCTAAATTAGGTGCTGCACACTAACAGGATCAAGTGGGAGTGAAGTTGAATTAGATGCTTACATTGTGACCTAGATAGATAATCATCATCAACCAGCTTTGTAGAAAAATTGTCTGTTCCCCGGTGGCACAGTTATATAATCTCTGGAGTTGACATTTCTAGTCAGGCAGCTGCTTAAGGAATATGGCCAAAAATAAGATGTTCCAAAAAGTTGCTGTCAAATCGAAAAACCAGTACTATGAAAGGCAACAGAACAGCAGGAGAGGAAACAAATACTGTTTTGCTGCATATTGCAGCAAATCCCTCACTATTACGACAAAAAAAACATATGCAACCATAAATTGCTTACCTATGACTATTTGAAGGTTACAAACTGCTGATCTAAAATAAAATGCAGGAAAAACTTCACAAACTCATCATTTACAATGACTAACCCTAACTTTAACACACCCGGAGCTGAACTTAAAAATGAACTGATAACTAGAGTCCCGGTGTCTTCTAAAAACCTTTAGTGATGTGCTAAATCCATCTGGCTAAGCTCTCTGTTTGGACATCTTTTAGATTACAAAATTTATATTTCCCTAGGATTGCACGAAACTGATTCCCAGATTGTTGGTGTGTGGGGTTATTTGACCCTGCCTTGACTTGGCATCTATTTGAGAGTAAACAAGATCAACAAAAAATATTTAAGGTTTTGTATTTTTATGTGGCTTTGTGTTTTGTGCAAACATAATGTATGTATAAACTACATAACCTTTTTTTCCCCACATTTTTGTTTTGTTTGAATATTGTTATCCTTTGTCCATCCCAAATTTTAATGCAACTTATACCTCTCTTCCTAAGCCCCCTAAAAATATGTACACAAACATCCAGTGGTCCTGAGGCTTTGGGGGATAGTTTGTTTAGTGTTTTTTATGTATAGTTTAGTTCTGATAGTTTCCGTTCAATAGAGTTTTGAGGTCCTAGCTAATGTCTCACAATCCATGTTTTTAATGCGGTCATTTACTTTAGCATACTGGCTAAAAATGTATTGGAAAACAGTAATGTGGAGAACTTTAATTAGACAGCGGTCAGTATAGACCACTCCAGCAAAATAATTGCTTATTTAAGCAATTAAAAAAAGCCCTTAAAATTGGTTTTGCACCTTATCACAAATCTCAACTGAGTAAAAAAATAATTATTCCACATATTCAGAGCTTCTTGGACATTTGTTTCTACATCGGCTATGACCAGCATGTCTTCAGAGCCAGGTATGCTGAAAGAAATGAGTCACTTGAGGAGAAATAAATAAATAACATATAGAACAAGATTCATTAATTTGTTGATCATGGTGATGAGAATACATCTAAACAGATTATATATTGTATTAATTGGAGAGTTATAAAGAAATTAAATGGATTTAAGTAGGGCTGGAAAATTTTACGCATTCATTTCTGCATTTAAAAAATAAAAATGTTTTTCTCTTTCTGAAATTTCACTAATGTTTTTCCCCACTTACTGTTGCTAAAATTAACATATATACTGCACATCCTAAGCACAGAAACTGATTGTGTGAAGCAGTGAATTCTTATTAATTACATGCGGTGCATGTCCCGGGCATAATAAACATTGGAGCGGATTTTATGTATGTTGAATGTAGACTTCACACGCAAGTGGTCAGCCAGGTGTGGGAGATACATGCAAGCTGACGTATCTCTTAGCATCACTTAAAAACACGTACTCACTGTCATCTGAACCAGTGTCAAAAGTGATACTCAGAGAGATAAAAAACCCGAGAGATACCCAGCTTGTGCGCGATAGAAACTGAATGGCGGCCAGACAAAAAACATTTTATTGAGATTTTAAACTTCAGCAAATTAATCTTTGGTTTGTATATGTATGTATAGCATCTGATAATGCATTGGAAATGTACACTTAAGTTAATCTTCACAGTAAGTGTACATTTCCAATATACATTCAGATATTAACTGAATCTGCCCATTTGGTCCTATTTTTAAAAAATGTCAAAATGCCAGAAGTTTTTTCCAAATTTTTAATCACAGCATGTTCACTGATTTTAAGACATGTTTACATACGTGTATCAAAGATTTATACCTGTAAAAATGTGTCTAATTTAACTATATTCTTAAAGAACATTTTAAAATGTACATATTTAAATAATTAAAATAAATGTTGACTAACCATTTTTTGCATATTCTTGGAGAAAAATTATAAAGTAAACATATTATGATTATATTTTAATGTTTGTTATAATGTACGATGTACCACGATTAATTGCTGTGCGATTCATTAGTTTAAAAAATGTAATCAATTCACAGCCCTTATTAAAAGGCTTTGTACATTCAGCGGTGCACTTTTACCAGACCACACTGGAGACTTCCAACAACTGAGTTGAGAGGATTTCTCTCTGCCTGCTTAAAGGCCCTCCCTGTTTTCCCAGGTACTGAGTTTGAGTACTACAATCTTGTTGTACTATTATGATCTTAGCTGTTCAGCAACACATTAGTGATGAGTCCAGCAGCCAGTAGAGTAAGCATAGCTGCAAGAGCCAGACCCCGACGCAGCACTAAGGCCCTTAATGGCAGTGGTGCCCTCAGTGAAGTGAGTTCCACACTGGGCGGCTCCACTACAAGCCCATCCACATCTGTAGCAATGTCCTGAACATCCCTCTCAATATATCCACCATCTTCTTGTGCACCTGTCAAGAGAATGACAATATTAACAAACCTCATTAAATGTGTGTTATTTTTTTAGTTGCTTTTGTGTTTTTATTGCACTGGCAAATATGGCTTGGACTTATAGTGACTGAGACCTATCTGTGCAGATGCAGAATCATACAAAAGCACAAGTGTTCTGTTATCAATGCCATTGCAGAAATAAAACTTAGCTTAAAATTGTATTAAGCTACTAACATGACTGGAGTCTTCATCTCATGCGAGTATAATTGATTAATAATTATAATTGTATAAGTAAATTGAGTGCACCTATAAATAAGATCAGATTTTTTACAATATTGTTCCTGTCATAAAAAACAGTCTTACCATTATCTACTCGTCTTGTCTGCACACCAGCTCTGATCTGTGCCTAATAAAAATGTATTTACATCAGCAAGCTTTGATGAAGCGCACTGTCAAAGAGCTATATCAACTTTTCCATGGAAGGAAATTCCATATTTCTTACCTCTTCAGAAGCTTTCTCCCAGTTCAGTTTGAAAAGTAGAACAATGAGGAAGACTGACTGAAGTAAGACAGAAATTAACAGGCCCGTCCATAGACCTTCAGGTGGTTAGATAAATGTGTCTTAGACAGGATGAGAGTCACAATGAAACATAATAATAATAATAATAATATCTCACCAACAATTCCCAGTTTAGTGGCAAACATTAAGGATATTCCAATAGGAAAACCAACGCCATAGTATCCCACAAGGTTGCAGACTGCTCCAATCTTTTGCTTGCCTAAACCTCTCACTATATTGCCACTTGCTGCCTTAGTAGAGAGACAGGAACAGATAAAAACTTTCACTTCAAATCACATCAAGTCTCAGTTTTATGCTTGTGTGTAGAGAATGTCTGTTCAGACAGCACATAATTAAGGTTTGAACTCAAATTTCAGATCATTGTGTTGGTGTTTTCAGGTGTTTTTATATTAATGAGGATGTTGAATGCTCTAGCACAACTCTGCTAATGACTTACTGCGGCTGCATCAAGAAGATGGAAAGGCGCATACAAAACCATTACCGTGGCAACCCTCATTCTAATGTCTCTGTGAATGGAAGGTAAACAATAGGCCCAATATTAGCCCCTCTTGTTTGTCAAGATGCTGTTTTCAAGTATAGCATTTTAATGCATCAATTTTATGACCTGAAGTTTGTGCATTAAATGAGTTTGAGGCTTTAAACTATATTATTCGTTCTTAATGATATATGTTTCCGCACGGCAAATTGTTGCATAAATTGCATAATTGCATAAATTAACGTTAAAACATAAAAATGTAATTATTTAATTATACCCATCCATTGTATCCAGAAACAATGTTGAATTGAAACCTCTTTGGAGAACAAAGACCAGAAAATGTTTTAAATACTTAAATCAAGTTCATATTTAAAATAACTATATTTAAAATATACTTGAGTTTCTGTCACAACCAGTGTTGTTACTTTAAATGTATTTCTATAAAATTGTAATCAGATTACTTTTCTAATTACTTTTCTTTCTAAAACACTTTTTTGCTCAACAAATTCAAAATAATGTCTATATTTCTCTCATTGTTACACACAAGTCACACTTAGCACCTCATATTTATACAAAAATGTATAACATTACAGTAACTAATTACTTTGTAATTTGGATTACAGCCAACACTGCAAACAACATAGATTATGAGCAAGTTATTAAACATTAAAGAAAATATTTTCAAGCAAATGTGGTTGAACTGAAGGAAGGAAACTCACTTATCATTTGTGAAGATATAAGCAATGACATTCTTTGCAGAACCAATAACAGTAGCCAAAAGCATGCCAACAGCCACTGTAAATCAAAATCATAATAATTAAAAATGTTCTTGAACATTAGTATGGTTTGAAAATGTAATTTGAAAGATAAACAGTGTACAGGCACAAAAACAGACATGAAAAGTTATTTGTGTAAGAATAGTTGACGTTACACTTAAAGCAGTGTCCTGCAGTGGGACATGCTATACTTCATACATTTTTTTTTTTACATTTTCTATTATCATTCATTATTACCATACATGCAGTTTTTCTAAAATGATATTAATTGAGTGACATGGAATATTTGTACTTTTATAATGCATTTTTCACACTGTAGGACAATTTAAGTGAACACAATAGGCTAAAAAGACCTCCGTGAATTTGGCACCCCATATAATTAAATAATCACCAAAACTATTTCATTCGTTTGTGCTGATTTGTGCTGCAAAAATTTACATTTGTGCTGGTTTGGTGTTTGAGTTATTAAGCATTCTTTTTTGGGCTGTGTGATGTCACTCTCCACCCCATCTCGCTCAAATCGATTCAAACCGGTGCTGGTCGTTTGTGCTCGGTTTGTGCCGTTAAAACAAACGTTGTAACTATTTCCCTTCCTTAGATATAGCAAAAATGTTTTCGGGAGTGGTGACGACATTCTCCACCCCATGTTGTCTGAATCGCTCCAAACCAGTGTCATTTGTTTGTGCTCGATTTGTGCCATTAAAATGAACACTTTATCTATTTCCATTCCTTAGAAATAACAAATATGATTCGGAGCTGTGACGTCACTTTCCACCCCATGTCGTCCAAATCGATCCAAACCGGTGGCATTCGTTTGTGCTCGGTTTGTGCTGTTGAAAGAAACAATCTAACTAATTCCATTACAAAGAAATAACAAAAAATAACTTCAAGCTTCAAATCCAAATCACATATGCTAGGCAAAGAAAACCTATTTATGCATGTTCAGGTTGGTTTGGCTTGAAAATGTGATTTGCATGGAGAGTTTAATGGGAATTGTCACGAATGTCAAACGAATGTGAAATATAAAACTAACTTAAGCGCACTCACAAATACAGGGCATATGTCATTTGGATTTGAAGCTTGAAGTTACTGCAATGATCAAACTGTTAAAAATATTAAAAAATAAAAAACAATGACAGCAACGGTAAGAAACCTGCACCGAGCGAGCACAAACCAACGAGTCAGAAAATGAGCGCATTGGACAAGATGAGGTAAACGCATGACTGACGTCACAGATCCGGGAGATAATTTAGTTATTTCTTTGTAATGGATTTAGTTAGATTGTTTCTTTCAACAGCACAAACCGAGCACAAACGAATGCCACCGGTTTGGATCGATTTGGACGACATGAGGTGGAAAGTGACGTCACAGCTCCGGATCATATTTGTTATTTCTAAGCAATGGAAATAGATAAAGTGTTCATTTTAACGGCACAAATCGAGCACAAACAAATGACACTGGTTTGGAGCGATTTAGACAACATGGGGTGGAGAATGATGTCACCACTCCCGAAAACATTTTTGCTATATCTAAGGAAGGGAAATAGTTACAACGTTTGTTTTAACGGCACAAACCGAGCACAAACGACCAGCACCGGTTTGGATCGATTTCAGCGAAATGGGGTGGAGCGTGACATCACACAGCCCAAAAAAGTATGCTTAATATCTCAAACACCAAACCAGCACAAACGTTAATTTTTGCGGCACAAATCAGCACAAACTAATGTAATAGTTTTGGTGATTATTTAATTATATGGGGTGCCAACTGCACAGAGGTGCTAAAAACAGATGTGGTGAAAAACTGAAAAGAAATTGCGACCAGTTATAACATGTTAAATATACACTTTGCTTTATACAAAGGCCTATATATAAATTTTAACCTAAAATCTTGATGTTGAATATGTCCATGCTGTCTATTACCTGTAAACAGAACATAAAATACAGAAAAAAATACATGTTTTGTGTTATTTCAAAGTTTACCTGCACAAACCATTGAGAGTTTGGCAGATAGCTTGGCTTGGGCAACATTTCCAGCTCCCATGGCGATCCCCACTCTCACACAGCCTGCTACACTAAAGCCTAAAGGAAACTGAACACAGACCACTCGCTTAAAGTGTCACATACAATCCTATAACAGAATGCATTCACACAAATGAGTAAATACAGTACCATGAATGCAATATTTGCCAGTCCAAACACAACTGACTGAGCTCCAAGCTCCACTTCACTAATCAGCCCTGCCATTAAAATAATAAAGAAGGTCAGGAATGGCATTTACATTCTACTATGAATTGTAAGTATTAGAGAAAAAAAAACAAAAGCCCAAAAATCAAATAACTAATACTAATACAAATGACTAGACATGCTCTAAATCTAATATTTGTTGTATCAGTAACAATTTGACAAGTATGCATTCTAACCTGACAGGAGTCCTCCAATCTCATAGGTCCACCACTCTGCACAAAGCATGAGCATGCTTGGAATGGCAAGGTGGATGAATGATTTCCAGTCCTGCAAACAGTCCATCGACCAACCTATAAAGCAACAAAGGAGGGTTTTAATACACCTATTAATTGGATGGTAATAATCCATTCTTTAGCAGCAGAAAACGTCTAGGTTACGGATGTTTCCTGATGGAGGGAACTTCAACGTTGTGTCGAAGAAGCGACACTAGGGGTCTCTCTTGAGAGCCTTTTGCATCTCTGATCTATAAGAAAAGGCCAATGAGAAATTGGCAAATAGAATTTGCATGTCCTGCCCCCAGACATACGGGTATAAAGGGAGGAAAATGCATCTGTTTCATTCAAGATTTTTCTGAGGAGCCGACAATGAGGTTTGGCCGCAACAGTGGCTCGGTTCAGCGATGTGGCAGGGAGGACACAACGTCTCGTTCCCTCCATCAAGGAACGGAGGTTACATCCGTAACCTAGACGATCCCCGTCTGTCGCTCACTTCAACGTTGTGTCAAAGAAGCAACACTAGGGGTCGAATTGAAATCACGCCATGCGCTGAGCCGTGTACGTGCACTGCTGACACAGGAGCGAGCAGGTATTTTACGTGCCAAAGCGACCAGCTGTGCCAGGCTGCATGTACCCTTCCCCAATGCCCCATAAAATCATCAAAGCTTTCTGGTTCTTTACCCCCGACAGGGGGGAACAAGGCGAAATGTTTCTTGCATAGAGTTAAAGCGGCTGGGTCCATCTTAACACTATCAAAAGCACTCGGGGAAGGCGATCTTTCCCAGTTTTCCTATTCTTTCAGGGGGGAAAGATGCTGTGGAGACCACACCTGCCCAGACTGGGGGAGGTAAAGAGTGGTGAAATACATCACATGGGCTTTTAGGTCACATGTGGAGAATGGCGCGGTGGTAGATCCTACCTCATTGGAAGGGAGGAGTTGCTACAAACACGGCAACCGGGGTTCCGTGAGGACTGCCCAAGGGAGATGAGAGTCCGCTCGCAAGGGGACCGTACCACGGAAAATACGCACAGGGGGAAAAGTCCACGTGTTCCAGTACAGGGTAAATTGAGATACCGCATTGGTCTTGGTTGGTGAATTCCTCCACTGAATTTGCAGACCCTAGAGGGCTAGGGAAGAGTCATCCAGGGAGCCGAGTTCATGGGATCTCCTGGGGTAAAGGCGCACTGTATTACTACCTCAACGGAGGGAAAGGGTGCTATGTGCAAGCGGTCCACCCGGTCAGTTTGTCAGCATGTACTGAGTTCTACCGGCTCGGACCTGAGAAAACACAGGATGAAACCGACTCAACCTTGAGATTGTAAAATCTTGCAAAGGTATTGGGTGTTGCCCAACCCGCTGCTCTGCATATGTCTGATAGAGAGGTGCACATGGCCAGTGCCCATGAGGACACAACACTTCTTGTTGAGTGTGCTCGGACCCGCGGGGGGGTGGGGGGGGGGGCATTGCTTGGGTGCGATAGGCCAACGTAAAGGGGTCCACTACCCAGTGGGAACGCTTCTGTTTGGAGACAGCATTCCCTTTCCGCTGTCCACCAAAGCAGACAAAGAGCTGCTCAGAACATTTAAAGCTCTGCATGCAGTCCAAGTAGATACGCAAAGCACGTACCGGACACAGCAACGAAGGGGCTGGGCCTGCCTCCTCCTGGGGCAGCGCTTGCAGGTTCACTACCTGGTCCCTGAAGGGAGTGGTGGGAACCTTGGGCACGTAGCCCGGTCGCGGTCTTAGGATCACGTGAGTGTCGCTCCAGGCAGGTGTCGCTGACAGAGAATGCTTGCAGGTCCCCGACCCTCTTGATGGAAGCGAGCGTGATCTTTAAGGAGAGGGCCCTGAGTCCGACTGATTCTAGTGGCTCGAAAGAATGAAAGCACTGACCTAACTGCGCACATCTTTGGGTCTTCAGCCCGGGAAGAACACAAATTTGCGAACAAGCGTCACTTCAGGGCGTAAAGTTGCCTGGTAGAAGGGGCTCTGACTTGGTTGATCATGTCTACGACAGCAGGTGGGGCTTGGTTGATCATGTCTATGACAGCAGGTGGTAGATAAGCTAAATCTTCCGCATCCCGTTCAAGGGCCAGACGTGGAGGTTCCAGAGGTCTGGGTGCGGATGCCAGAGTGTGCCCCGTCCCTGAGAAAGAAGGTCCTTCTTCAGGGGGATTTGCCAGGGAGGGGCTGTCGCGAGGAGTACGAGATCCGAGAACCAAGTCCGATTGGGCCAATAGGGAGCCACTCAAATTACTTGTTCCCCGTCCTCCCTGACCTTGCACAGCACCTGTGCAAGCAGGCTCACTGGGGGAAATTTGGAGGTGTCTGTAGTGACCAGGACGCGTCGGGACACCTGCTGCAAGGGGACTCCTGTCCGTAGAAAGCAGAGGTCTGTCCAGGGTTTGAAAGTTTGGCGGCAGGTGGGGGTGATGAACATACAGTGCGTGCCGCGGCGCCATGCTCGTCTTGGGACTCGAGTCTGGAGCCAGTGCTGAAGCGGTCTCATATGCATCAACCCCAGCGGCGTGACAGCCGTGGAGGATGCCATATGCCCCAGGAGCCTCTGGAAATGTTTTAAGGGGACCGCGGTGCCCGGCCTGAACGTGGTGAGATATTTCAGCACTGACTGCACGCGCTCGTTGGTGAGACGCGCTAACATTGAGACAGAGTCTAACTCCATGCCGAGAAAAGAGATGCTCTGAACCGGGGTGAGCTTGCTCTTTTCCCAGTTGACCTGAAGCCCTAAACGTCTGAGGTGCCTGAGCACCTGGTCCCTGTGGGCGCATAGTAACTCTCGGGAGTGGGCCAGAATGAGCCAGTCGTCTAAGTAGTTGAGAATGCGGATGCCTGCTTCCCGAAGCGGGGCAAGGGCTGCCTCAGCGACCTTCGTGAAGACGTGAGGGGACAGGGACATGCCGAAGGGGAGGACCTTGTACTGATACGCCTGGTCGTCGAATGTGAACCATAGAAAGGGTCGATGTCGAGGCAATATTGAGACGTGGAAGTACGCGTCCTTCAGGTGTACCGCTGCAAACCAGTCTAGATGTCGGACGCAAGTTAAAATGTATCTTTGCGTGAGCATTTTGAACGGGAGTTTCTGCAATGTCCGGTTGAAAACTCACAAGTACAAGATCGGTTGTAAGCCACCGCCTTCCTTGGGTACGATGAGGTAAGTGCTGTAGAAACCCTTCTTCATCTCGGTTGGAGGGACAGGCCCTATCGCGTTCTTGAGTAAGAGAGTATCGATTTCCGGGCTATCAAACTGAATTGCATAACCGAGTCGAATGGTCCTGGCCAGCCAGCGTGACGGATTGGGAAGCGAGAGCCACGCGTCAAAGCTCCGTGATATAGGCACTAAGGGTACGATTATTTTTGACGTACCCAGTGGGGCTTCGCAGCGGGGCGGAGTAGGTCATGACAGAAGGGGAATCTAAAGTATTTTGATTACATTATTCAAGGCCGTAATGTCTTGATCATTGGGGGGGGGACCAAATCATTTTGGGTGTGGGGGGTCGCAGGTGTTGAGGTCATAAATACAATGGTCCTCTAAAATAGTAAAGGTGCTAAATGCAATAATTTTCTGAATAAAAACTTTAAATGCAATAAAGGCCCAAAATGTTATAACTTTTGGTTTTAAGTTCACACAATACAAGACAAACACTGTGTCTGCAGTGCTAGAAATGTACCTGTTTCACTCAGCTTTTCTTTCTGTTTTGTGCTGTTTCAAAGAAAAGATGCATATAATTTGTATTTCTTTGCATCACTGATGTATCTGTAAAATGTCATGACTGTGTCAGCATGGCATGTCACAAAATTATTTACTGCCCTCAAGTTGTGTTTTTTCCCCATGAGAGTCTTAACAAAATCTTTTCTTCAAGAATCCTAACAATAATTATTTTCCATACAAAAACAGATCATATTGAACAAGTGACAGCATATGGGTTTTGAACAATGAGTGATTAAAAGTACATTTTCAATTTTTAGGTGAACTACTCCTGACAAGGACATACTAAAATAAAGAATGGTCTCTTTTAAAAGAGGACACTTAGGAGATGCTGTACAAAATTCTGAATTAATTAAAGACATTTATTAAAGATAATTTAGAAAATCTTACATTTATTGTAAATTATCACCTAATAATATTTACATTAAAAATATATTACACTGTCTTTGCCACAACCTAAACACTCAATGCCAGAAGTCACAGGTCTTATGTTCTAGTTCTAATATAAGCATGATAACACTATACTTTGTGTTTTATAGATCATTATCTAAGACAAAGTCAAGTGAATTTTCTAAAAAGCTACTTCAAAAGCTTGCAGGTAACCACATTCATTCAATACCTTTACATTATACACACATTCACTCTTTGCCTTAAGCCTGATATGCTGAAAACTACTCTGTTAATGTTTTCACGTTCACAATTATGAATGACATATGAATCATGTACTCTAATGACATATTGTCAATTGAAAATGGCAAATTTAGCCAAACGGTGAATATAGTTTGCACCCTTGGAAATTACTGTCAGTCGGTACAACATTTCAATCATAAAACAGTAGTAGTAGTAGAAGTAAATCTTTATTTGTCCCTTTACAAGGCAATTTAAGTAGCTTCGACCTCACAAACATACAAATTTTTAACAAAAAACAGAAAACAGCAAAACATCACAAAACCTTACGAAAAAACATCACAAACCCCGGGCATTTATAATAATTTTCATATAGCTACTATTTAAAATTTACGGTACCTTTTATCTTTGTTTCAAATAAGCATTTACACTCATAACTGCGTTTGAAACAAAAGACCTAGAAGCTTTAACGGTCCTCCACTTGGGTACTCTATATCGCTTTCCTGAGGGAAGCAATTCAAATTCTAAAAACAAAATGTGGGATGTATCCTCTAGGATAGTCAAAGACTTCCTGAGAACATTTCTCTCACACAAAGTGGGCAAACATTGAATGTTTAGTTACAATCTGGCCATCTCTGATTATTGGAGGGGACTTGCCCCACTCAATGTATATTGTGGTTATGGCCCTGGCGTTACTGACCTTGAGTAATCTAACGAAATACAAATTACATTTTAGAGCAAGTATTCTGTAATATGTAGTGGAATACATTTAAAAACAAGCCTCCAAATCCTGCACACAACAGAGTTTTTCATTATTTCAGTGAACTCACCCGCCCAAGTGTCCTTATGGAGACCTTTCCATCTGACATAGACAAACAGCAGGATTGCCAAAGCATACTGTGAGATGGTGTTGGCAACTGCTGATCCACTGTGGATGAAATGGTCATCAGTCATAAACTGCTACATTATTCCCACATTACTTTCTTTCATGTTGTTCAACAGCAAATGGCATTGAAACTCACGCAACACCAACATCCAGGACAAACAGGAGAATATAGTTGATTAAAGCATTAAGGACATTTGCCAGTACTCCAGTAATGACCAGAGGCCAAATTATTCCCTGAAAGAAGAGATTTCATTAAGTTTCAGATTCATGTTTTCTCAGAGTATGCTGTCACATTTGAATGTTTTTCTCATACCTGATTCTGTAGATATTTTACTTCCATAATGTACATAAATGAAGCCTATGAAACAGAAATAACATGGTGTTATTTTTCTACAGTGTAAGCCAAAATGCTTTAAATTATAGGTAGACCAATTAATCGGTTTTAACGATCATTAATCTGTGCTGATAGTGTTATTTTGAAACTAGAGTATAACAGCAGCCTCAAGAGGTGAAATACAAACAATCACTTACACCTAGTGGGGATTTTTTTTTCCTAAATCTGTCATCACTGATAATATTCATCCATATTTCTATAATGCATATTTTGTTATTTTTATTAGTTAATCAAGTGTTCTAAATTAGGTAGAAAATGTGACTATAAGGAAACGTGCCCCATCAGCAGTTCATATTTTGTTAATAATAATAAACCCTATTCAAAATCATCTGGTAAACACTTACATATAGAGCACTGAAATAGAGCCAGATCTCGGTCATTTCAAAAATAAAGAATCCCTGGTTTATTTCAGGCTTGTTTATAAATGTATTTGGGATTTTCTTCATTTTGGACTCTTGTAGCCTCTATGTCTTTTAATCGATTTTAAAAAACTTTCTGCCGATTAATCTTTATCTGCCTTTATTCACCACCATAGTTATCAGTATCGGCAAAATCCACTATCGGTCGACCTCTACTTTAAATGATGTCGCTGGTGTTAAGAAATTGTCAGTCAATAGTCAAAAGTCTTCCCTTAGGCATTCGGTAAAACTGAGCACAAAAAAAAACCAAGAGAAACACACCTACTGTGTATTGAAGTAGGGCCACTTGTGTTCTAATGTGTATATGGAAGTACATACCGGAAGACCAGGCAAAAAAAATTTCACATAGAGCTGAGATATCCTGAAAAAGAAGAACACAGTTCTGAAGTTATATACCACCTTTGTATGACTAGCAATAGCTGTCCCTGTTTTATTTTTTATTATTAACAATTTTTATTGATTTCAATTAACAAATTAAATAAACATAACATTAGAATGAATAATTCTGTGTAGGTATGGCATAGATCTATTAGGGTCGGAGACAAATAATAAAATATTATCTGTTTTATTAATTATCCATTTGTCATACTTGAGTAAAAGTAAAGTTACCTTCATGGAAATTGACTCAAGTAAAAGTATTAAAGTAACTGATATTGAATTTACTTAAGTATCAAAAGTACAGGTAAATTGCATAAATTACAGAACAGTTCATTAAACCCATGGCAACTTATTTCATTGTTGGTGCTCATCATTTACTCACCCTCATGCCATCCCAGATGTGTATGACTTTCTTTCATTAGCAGAACGCAAACAAATATTTTAGAAGAACATTTCAGCACTATAGGTCAATTCAATGCAAGCGAATGGTGGCCAGACATTTCAAGCAACAAAAAGCACATTAAGGGAGCATAAAGTTATCCATACTACTACAGTGGTTAAATCCATGTCTGAGATTCGGTGATCAATATCTCCTCGATGTCCCACGCTCGAGGCTAAAGCGAAGAGGAGGGAGAGCATTTTTGGTTGTGGGTCCTATTTTATGGAACAGTTTGCCTATAAGTATCAGATTGTCACCTTCATTATCCCTGATCTGCATGCCGTTTTGCACATACTGCTGTTATTTATTTATTTTGTTTAAGCGTTTCAGCTGCAAAAGTAATGAAAGGGTCTGGAGAAATTTATCGGAGTAAAAGTATACATTTTCTCATCAAAATGTACTAAAGTGAAAGTAAAAGTCCAAAGAATATTTATCCTCAATAAAGTAAAATATAAAAAAAACTGTACTTTATTACAGTAACAAAGTATTTGAACTTAATTACTATACCGCCACCACCCCTGGAAAATCATCCTCCTTTCTTATCGCAGCTGCTACAGATAATTTTGATGTCAGAAATGCTGATTGCGGAAATCTCAATGCTTTCCTCTCTCCTCAAATAGGAACCTGGGTTTCCAGTTTCATAGACAGCTGAAATTTGACAAACATATTAGTGCTGTCATAGGTTCCAGTTTCTTTCAGCTACGTGTACTTTCTAAAGTTAAACCCTTTTTTTCAGAGAAAATGTTAGAGATAGCAGTTCATGCTTTCATCACTTCTCGTCTGGATTACTGTAATTCTCCCTAATGTGGAATTTCCAAATCTCTTATTGCTCGACTTCAATTAGTTCAAAATGCACGAAGGTGGAACGAATTACACATTTGTTATTACAGTAATTATACAGTTATTTGTACTTAGTTACTATACTGCCACCACCCCTGGAAAATCATCCTCCTTTCTTATCGTGGCTGCTAATTGTTTCAGGGCAAGATAAAACAAAAATGGGGAAAGAGGGTAACCCTGCCGGGTGCCCCTATCCAGAGTAAAATAATCTGAAATGAATCCATTCGTTTGATCGGGTGTTAATAAAGTAATCCCATTCTACCATATCAAACGCCTTTTCAGGTTCAAGTGAGATGGCAGCGACTGGAGTCTGATCATTCGCCACTGACCACATGATATTGATGAGACGCCTAATGTTATCAGAAGAGCTACAGCCCCGAATAAACCCCTCCTGATCTATATGTATAAGAGATGTCATAACTTTACTTAATCGGTTAGCCAAAAATATTTTACAATATTTTAACACAGTCCCTGTTTTATTAACACATTCTTTGCATAGTTCATACTGTACCTGGCAACCTCTGGCCTTTGCCCCATAACAAGTAGCAATGACTCTGTGTTGATAAGAAGGGCGCAGCATGGTAAACAAGAAAGTAGAAGAATTAGAATTCCTCTCTGTGTTATAACACCAACTTGACAGAAGTTATTCCCTCCAAAAGCCTGCAAGGACAGATCAACAGTCTAAGAGGCAGATATCGTATTTGTATTTGTTTGTGTGTGAAGGAACAGAGTAATGCAGCCTGTACCTGAGAAACGAGTGTGTCACAAGCAGCGGCCAAGCCGTGGCCGATACCAATACCCATAACATTGATGACCTGTTGGTGAAAACACAAGGTAGCTTTACTAGCATACAATATCAATTTCAAAATATGTCAAATATAAACTTCATATTTATTATTGAGAAAAATATATAGTTGTAGGTCACTCACAGCTGTGGCAAGAGTCACACCATCAAGCTCTACTCTCCCCAAGTGCCCACAGAACACAGTGCTTACAAAACTTATTAAATAATCCGAAAGACAGGACAAAAACTAGAGAACAATAAACAGAGATGTGGAAATTCGATCAAGTTACACACAGCGTCGTTCACACTGAACACGTTTTAGCATCCGTCTGCGCTATATTTCAATAGTTTTTCTATGTACACACTTAAGTGTCAACTTTAAAAAATAATGTCAACTTTTAAAAAGGCGTTGGGAGACACCAGTTCTGGGATGTTGTGCCGCGTCTTGCTTTTATGGCGCAAGAATGCGTTCGGTTTGAACGGCCCCTAGGATGGTAAATTGTCAAATGTATTTTACAGAACAGAATGGTTAAAAAAATTATGATAAAATATTGGCAACATTGATCCGTTCATTGATTCAACCATACACTTTAAGGCCATTCAGATTCAAAAGCAAACCATAAAGAAGGGCCGCTTACCACAGGCAGAGCTAAAGAGCACAATTGGACAAATTCACTTTTGTAGTCCACAGGTAAAAAACTTCTCAAAAAGCTCACACATTCTTGACATCTGGAGGGATCACGTAGTTTGTTACGTAAAGTATAGAATCTGGGGACAACAATCGTACAAAGATATCATCAGCACAATTAGGTTAAAGAGTATATATATAACAATACAATACGGGCATAAAACACTATACTCACTTTAGAATCTTAAGAATTATATGTCCGAGAATGCTCCGATGTGCTTTCTTTGCCTAGACTACCCTATGTAAGGGACCATCTAAAAATTCCAACAATTATGCTAAAACATAGGCGATATCCAAGCATTCAATCAATTGAATTATGCCTTTTAAATAGGCCATTTATGAGGTTATACATAAAAATAATAATTATTATTATTATTATTAGTAAGTCGGATTATAGGCACAAGGTGGCGGCAGTCACACCTCAAACATGAATTTTGAAGCTGTATTGAGTTGTTTTTAAAAAAAAACACATGTGGCTTAAAAATTCACGTTTGAGGTGTGAAAGTCTGTATTCTATGTTGTAGAACAAAATGTCTATGTATTGTCAAGAAAGGTTTAGCACAGACCTTATTTTACTAATAAGTTCAAAAACTCATAGGAAAATCCAGAGGGAACCCATGGCGAATTAGACAGCTGATCTTGTGAGTTTCAGTGTTTGTTTGTTTTTTTTCCTAAAATAATTGAATCTTGTATCTATACACGGAAATAGACATGCTGGCTAAATTTCTTACCCATCACACTGGCAGCCTACTACAACTTTTAGAATAGTTATTGCCACATTAATAACAGTGTTTATGTTAGAACGGGCAAGTCAACTGAATAAACGCTTCGATGCCACCGACGTTGTAGCGCAGTGGGTGGACATTTTAGACGGTTCCTTACGCACCGATTATTTTAATATTATCGAAACTAAAACTTTACCCTGCTCTTCAAGAAAGGAGTTCAGATGGGAGTACAGAAGTTCACTTCTTATCAGTGAACATAGCCTAAAGTTAATTGCTATACATATAGTTCAGTGCGCAAGAAGTGTATTTCAGTCCTACTACTCTCCCTGATGACTCATTATGCTGTTCAGTTATGGGAATCATTATCAGTCTGATAGCAGTATGAGACAACCAGAGGTGCTCACATGCCAGAAATATAGCACAGAAACCCATGAAAAAAGTTCCTTTCTGGTGTTTGTTGTCACTGTGATTGTAAATTTTGAATTCTGTGACTTCTTCAGACAGATTAATTATTGGCACTAAATAAAGTCTCTTGTCGCCAATTGGTGGCGCTATTTGTCTTAAAATTGTATCAGGTTGAAACTTGGTCACTGCATGCAGTTGTATCTGATCAGCAGTTACTAGTTAGCGGTTCGCGCTTCAGAGGATAGTCACATCAAAGAGGGTGCAAAAAATAGATTCTTAAAATTGTGTGTAGCCTATTTTTGTAACTCAAGTGACTCAAGTATATCACATTCAACCAAAACTCTTAAAAAGATTCAGGAGGGACAGACGGTCATGGACAGATTCATAGACAAAATGTTTTATTATTTAAGCAAAGGTACTAAAAGGCCTGCTATGTTGTGAATATAGTCACAGCAGATGGACATTGTTAGGCATAATGCTAAGCAGAGTCTAGCGTGCATTGTTGCTTTTTTAAAACGGTTACCAAATAATAAAATATTAAGGACACAAATGTCTATTAATAATGTTATGTTTGTCATTTAAATAATAAAATGCCAACTTTACATTAGAAGTTATATGCTGCGTTTACGTTGTCTTGGAATTACTGTAGCAACTTCACAATTCTACTCAGGGATTTTCACTCTTCAATCTCGGAAGTTATTGTTTACATGGCAACACTCAATGCCAGAGGAGCTTTGTTGTTGATAACAGCATAATATATATCACTACATTAATCCAATAATTCACTTCTACTGTATCCACCTTTTCCTGAGGGTCTTACTGGGGAAACGAATGTGAGTGGGACTTCCGCCTGAAGACTTATGGCATTCCCTAGCTCTGGCTGCAATAATTTTAGACCCTGTTTTTTTACAGCTAGTAATATGACGTGTTTTGGATGATCCGATCGCAAGTGGTAAATATAGTTGTAAACTGGGTGCTAAATGTTTTGTGATTGGATCACAAAAACACATACAGTGGTAGTCAAAAACCACATTGTATTTAAGGTTTAAAATGCGAAGCACTACCTCTCACCAGTCAATCATACATGTAATCATACATGCTCTCCTCAAAATCCTAACACCGCAGCGAAAGAATGAATGTACGAATACTGCAAAAAAAGCTGTGTTAACTTGACAAAGGAAGTAACGCCCACATTTCGCGCAAAGCATCAGGGGAAGTAGAAAAAAAGTGGATATGTTCTTGCAAAATGTCTAAGAACAAACAGAGCACTCCAAGTTACAAAGGCATAATAAAAGGCATATCAAACAAAAATATGTTTTCAATATCTTTAACCATTGAGACCGATGCAATATTGGTCTTGCTACATGATGTCACAACTGTCAAGTCGGAGCTTTCATAGAATTCATAGAATCTTGCAATTATGGTAATTACGACAGGATGTAAATGCACCAATAATCCCTGACAGTAAACAATTAACAGAACATTGCACAAAATAACTATCAGTTTTGGGTGCTGTGGAGTAATAATAATAAGCTATTTAAAGAGGTCATATTTGTGGTTAATCATGAATAAAGCACCAATATTGACCAGTCAGCATCCAGGAATGAAGCTGTCTGTTTATATATATGGTATAGCACATTTACATTTACATTTATGCATTTGGCAGACGCTTTTTTTATCCAAAGCGACTTAAAGGACACAATGGTGGTAACTGTGGGGATCAAATCCACGACCTTCTGATTAACAGTAATAGTGTATTAAAGTGTACTTCTTTCCATCACTAATGACAACTAATTTACAATTATTTGGCCCCTTGTCGAAAACATCACTTTCCAGAAAAGAAAAAGTTTACCATATTCACTTGGTTCAACAGAAGGTCTCAGACTAAAATGCTGTAAGTCGCAATCCAAGCAAAAACGGATTCCTTACTTACTTTTCTTTTGGGCTCTTATATGTTTACCGCCAAATTGGAGGCTGAGCTATACATGCTCATGGTTCAAATGTATAATGAGTGGGTATTAGAGATGCAGAAAAGCAAAAAGGGCACAGTAATTATATCTGTTCCTTCCCTCAAAAATCTAAGATCATAGGGATCACAGTGTCAATGCACGCCCAACTGCTTGTTAGCCATCTCACGATTTAATTTCTTAAAAAAGAAAGAATGCCATTTTGTGGTGGTATGAAGGTTTTGTTTTGGGGTTTTTTGAGAGTATATTTCTGTAATTCAATTTTATTACTTTGTTTCATGCCAAAAAGTTTTGGCTGTGTATTCTGTATGTCATTTTAAGTGTAATTTGTTTGGCACAGTTCCATCTTTCTACATGCTGGGGCCCATTTGGCCTTTTGAATGCAGACGATCTAAACCTAACCAAAATTGCAACATTTCTCTGTAGCTATTGCCACATTTGTGAGAAATTGTCATGAGGTTTCAACTTGATCATACCTCAGCAGTTGAGGATTATTTTGCACTATGAGGTTGCAATGTGGCCAATTGACTAGAGGCTATAAAGACATGGTTGTAAAGCCTGTTCTTTTGTCTCCACAAGGCCATGAGCTATCATTAATCCAGTGCTTCTAACCTCTGCAGGTTTATGAAGTCATCAGGTGGGATTGCAATGATGCAGTTTTGTCTCACCTTCGGATTTAGCTTGACCTTAGAGTGCGCAATCAAACACTAATGGTGTGTGCCCAAAAACTCTTTAATTAAAGCAGTAGTTCACCCAAAAATGACAATTGTATTATCATTTACTCACTCTTATGTTGTTCCAAACCTCCATTACTTACTGTGTTTCGTAGAACAATATAGGATAAGCAGAATGTGTGAGCTGTTCTCTTCCATACAATTGAAGTAGATGGGAAAAGTTGTCTAAAACATCAGAAAAGTTATCTATATGAATTGTGCTCCTGATTCTTTGTTTTCTGAAGCCATACAAAAGCTTTTGTAAGCTTTTGTTGTGAGGAACAGCATTAAATTTAAGTTGTTATGCATTGAAAATCTTGATTAACATCTATGGTCACCATTCAATTTCATTGTAAAGGGCATACTAGTTTAAAAAGCTAATTATTTTGTGTTCCACAGAAAAGGAAAATCATTCAGGTTTTTTTTGGCTAAATATTCATCTATCAGAGTTATAGACAGCCTAACATTGACTTTTAAAGTGCTCACTGAGAGTTTACTGATTTCACTGCTGTTATGGCTGAGGGAATCCTTTTTGTGTCAAAAGCCACTGCTTTCTGTTGACATTAATAGTAAGCATGCCCGTTTGTTCCTGTTTGAGACCACAGCTATCCTTCACACACTCTCTCCTCAAAGAATTGAGGTGGAGGAAACCTCAAAAAATGAGAAAGCATATATATTTCATGAATTGCCAATTTCAGTGATTTGTTTCTTATTGTATTGTACTGTCATGTAGAAAACTTGCTTTTTTTGTGCTCAAGGCTAGTTGGAACATTAAGGACTTGACTTTGGATTGGGTACGGTATAACCTTTGAGAAAAAAGTAGCTTTGTTTTATTACAGACTGAAACTCCCATTTTTAATAGCAAAAAGCATCTCTGGCTCTGAAAGACTTTGTTTCATTGAGCTATGTTTGTAGGACACAGTGTGCTGTCTACATTACTGATGTCCCCGGCCAGTTCAGTGCCATGTTATAACCCCAAATAGAACTGGCTTCATATTTAATATGTACTGGCAGGATCACTTTGAACAATGAAGCTTCATGAATTTAATGATTGTTGTTCTTTCAGCCTCCTTTCTAATCTAAGTTACATAATATTCACATTTATAATTATTTCTAAAACAACTGGGGTTAGTTTTAAATAACATCTTATGAGACGTGGCAGAATCTACCTGAAATGCAAGATAATTATTATGAGATATTATATATTTATGCATTTGGCAGACGCTTTTATCCAAAGCAACTTACAGAGCCCTTATTACAGGGACAATCCCCCTGGAGCAACCTGGAGTTAAGTGCCTTGCTCAAGGAGATGTATGAGATATATGAGATGTACAGTATATAATTAAATAATAACATTACATTATATACAATAGACAGAAAACTGTTATACAGTTACATTCTATATAATTACAACAACTATACTAATTACTTAAGGTACTAATCTTGAACCTAACCCACATGTAATTACTAATACTACTTAGTACTTTCCTGGGTAAGTACACTGTAAGCATACTGAAAGTGCACATACTTAAAAAAGTTATGATCTCAGTCATGATGAAAACAAGGATTTTTATATTTATAAAGTTTTATTCAATTAAATCCTCCTTTCCTTTTGCACAACAAAACAGCAGTGTGAGAGAACTTTCATTCCCTATACAGTAAGTGCATGGCTGACATAAACAAATGTAAAAATATTAATATCACCAAAATGTAAAAGTAAAAAAAAAAAAAAAACTATTCTTTACAAATATATTCAGTCTACTGGTTCACCCAAACAGCAACAGTATGCAATCAAACAATGGGATACAGTGAAACTCACACCTCGAACTGAAAATTTACATGTTTAAGGTGCATTCTGAAACACTGTCCCTGCACACACACTCATCACACTCATTTAAAAATTTGCATATTTTTTAACTTAAAAATGTCAAGTAATTTAGATGGTATTGGCACAGTAGGTACTGGCTGTATTAAAGTGGATTTATATGTAAAAAAAAAGACCATTGGACATTTAAAAAGCATTAATTTATATAATTTACAGTATTAGAGTTAAATATGTGTATATTCTCATTTAAATTACAGCTACATTAATAATAACGTCCCAACACCTTTTGAACAAAGCTCTTGAGAAATTCACTGCAAACTACAGGTCAGTTGATGTGATGTCACCTTTAAATTGTTAACCCAAACTACAACCAAGGCGAGGGACATACTTAATTTTTTTATTTGTACTTTTTCAGTTGAGTCATCAGTGACACAGGACCTGATTTAATATAATGTACAGGATCACAACCATGAGGTATTTGCTTCATTGAAAGTCGGACATTGCCTGATGTGTCTTTCTATTTCACATGGTTGGCAAAATTCTGAATTTAAGACTTTTTATGATGAATCTAAGACTAATTTATAGACTTATAGCTTTAAATTCATGAGCTGGAATGTGAATTGAAATTGCCACACCCTAACTAAAATTCAAAATCCAATTACAATGTTACATCCTGTTTGCTACTTCAATCACATTCACTTCAAATTCAGGAATTTAACGGGAATTTAAAAGGCATTCTCAATTTAATCCTAAATAGGACATCATTGCAAATTAAATACCCTGAGAAGTGAGGAACTTGTGGTCAGTTTTGCTTTGACTTATCAGTTCAGTTTGTCTCGTAGAAGTTCAAAGGGATTGAGGTTTGAGGACTGGTCATTAGAATGAACCTCAACAACTTAGGTTTTTATTTCTGGGATATTATTTAGTTGAAGAATAGACTAGTTTTGATCCTGTCAGATTAGCATACCATTTTATATGAAAGCACTTGTTGAACTTGCCATGACTTGGTCAAAAGCAAACCAACTCCAAACCATGACACTGCTGCTTTCTTGATAGTGAAGCACACACATGCAAAATGTATGCAATAATAATTTATGTCTTACAAATACTATGTGGCTGATGCAGTTGTCAGAATCTAAACTCATTTGGTCAAGATTACAAATTCCACTGCTTAGCTTTTACTTTGGATGACTAAATCATTTTTATAAACAGGTGTAGCATACTCAGATTGTGACTTTATCATGTACATGTTTGTATATTGTAGCTGTTTCAAAATTCAGACAAAAGGTGTGCAACATAATTTGGCAAAATCTGCAAGATTTCAGTCTTTGCAGCTTGGCATGGCAGCTTGATTTGTAAGGATGATGGGGAGAAAGAACATCTTGTTAGCTTCCATATGGCCTTGTACTGTCCTTCATGTTACTGTTTGGTTGGCCCATGCAGGAAAGGAGTCTAAACTGAACATTGCCTTGCCCCAGGTGTTGATGGCTAGAGTGATGCATAGAATCCCTATGACATTCATCATCATGCCTGTTTTTGCCTGGGAGAAAAAGTTGAAATGTCACAGAGTGAGTTCATTGGTCTTCAGAAAAGTTGTTAAGGAAATTATTTGAGAAGTGTTAAAATTGAACATTATGATTATATATACTGTAGGACAATGTGTTTAAAACTTTTAACTGGTCAATAGCTACAGTATGCTATTACACTGACCTAATTATACAGGAGAAATCTATCAAATTATTGCCTGGCAGGTAGTGATAATAATTTTCTTTGTGTGATGTGCTATTACTGACAATATATTTTCAATATAAATAATGTAAGCTGAAATTTTGGCCACCTATTCTGAGCCAACCAGTCAAATCAAGGAATCTCTCAACTGTAAGAGGTCCACATGCCACGTTTTGGAACTCACCATATCTGAAACCTTGAGGTAGCCATAGGAGAAGACAATAGCATTTGGAGGAGTTGCCACAGGTAACATGAACGCAAAGGAAGCGCTAAGTGTGCACGGCACCATGACATACAGAGGGTTCATTCCAATGGACTGAGACTGCAAATCACAAATAGAAATGTTTGACATACAGAACATATAATGCAGAAAAAAAGATGCAGATTGTATTGTAGACAGCGCTGAGTCATGTGTGTGTTCAAGTGTCTGTAATTAAGCAGTCATTTTAAAAGATTGTAACACCCTGTGACTCATGTCTGCAAGAAAGCAATCATATTACAGAAGCATTGCACAGCTGGTGACCAAACCATAACTTTGTGGGTAATGCATCCCATTAAAAAGTTTGAGCAACTGCCTCTTTTTGAAACAATAAAGAAATGTGTATAGATGTATTTTTGTGTAATAGTTATCACATTTAATCATAAAGTTCAACCCAGAATGATTAAAATGTTCCTGTTGCATTGAAGGGACTTTCATATTTTTAATTCCAGAGGTGTACAACTGGTACACAAGAAAGCTGAATGGGATACTAGAAAGAACTTGAGAGATTTGAGGACAAATGTTAAAAAGTGGCCCTAAAATGCATAACACACCACTGAAGTGGCCAGACCACATCCAAAAATGCAACATTTGAACATTTACTCTAATAAAGCATTTAGAACTAAATAAACTGGTATTAACCAGTTACCAAAATTTAAAACAATGTTTTCATTCAGGAACAATTGAAAGAGACTTTTTCCCCATTTTCAAATTGTATATTTACTTTTGGGTTTTTGTTCCTTGGAACGTTTTCAGTCCCTGTTTTCAAATGAAAACGGATTGGTGTGGACAGGGCCTAAGAATCATAATAAGTTCTGAAGATTTAAAATTTTATAACCAGTACAAATGGTTTTACATTTAAGTCTCACCATAGAAGCAAGAACTGGGAGGAAAAGGGTTGCTGTGGCCACATTGCTTGTGCATTCAGTGAAAATGGCAATCAGGAGGCACAAGATGATGACAATGGCCCAGGGAGGGATACTATATAGGGGAGTCAACTGGTTTCCCAACCATTTGGATAGTCCTGACTCCTATGGAAAAAACAAAGTCAGATGCAGGTCACGTGGACTAAACAAAGAAAATCATTAATTTTAATAATTTTCATCCTCATCATTGCTGTCAACATATAAGGTCAGCGTATTTGCTTTAGCAAATTAGCACGTTTTTAGATGAGTGCATTGAGAAACATTCAGGACATATATGCAGGATAGAGTACAACTCTTACCTCGCTACCTTTAGCCAAAGCGAATCCTCCACCCAGGAGCAAAACTATATTCCAGGGGAGTTTCTTTTGAGCTACCTTCCAGGTGAGCAGGGCTGGACTTCGGGCAGAAGAGAGCTGAGGCTCTGTGAATGAATACAGTACAGTACGGTACAGTACGGTACAGAACAGTAAATCAAGGTATAGGCAGTAATTAGAACCCTTTGATGTTGAGCATGTAGCAGTGACAGGCTTCAGATTTTTGTGTACAAACGTTTGTGTGTAAGATTTTTCTCACCTGTTTCAGTCGCAGTTGGTGACCAGAAACGAAACTGTGGTGGTTTTGATGGCAGAATGAAAAGCAACACAGCAATGAAGATGGCAACTGTGGCATCTGTCACATATCTGAATGGGAAGATTTAACACATTCAAGGAATGTTATTTGCCCAATAATGTTCTATTATAATCTAGATTTATTCTGTGATGTGTTTTTATTTATGATTTATATGGTTGTCATACTGTATATGGTTAGTGTCTTGTAAAACGCAATAAATAATTAGTGTAATGCATACTCTGTATCTGTGTTGAAAATGTGTGTTGCCCAGCCTGCCACAAATCCAGGATCCCGTGTGAACCACAACACCACAAGTAAAATAAAGAGAGCCAGAACACTGAGTTCTCCAAATGACATGGGCCCTAGCAGAAGATGCTGCTCCCGGATCACATTATAGGCAGCAATGTCCTTCTCTGACTTGATCGCCCCACAGCCCCATGTCTTCCTAATGCTAGAGAAATGAGAAAATGGCACATGAAAGGAGTGAAAAAGGCAAACATCAAATATATCTATTGAAAATAAAGAAAAATATTTCATTAGACTCATACTTGAATCCCATGAAAACAAACTGAAGCCAGAGCCAAGCTATAGTCAGCATGATGATCATGTTTGGAAAGGCAAAGCCAAACCACGAGGCAAAGTTAATGACATCATCATTCTCAGGAAATAACCTGTGGGAAAGATGAGGCAAGGGGTCCAATTATTTACGTACATATTTAAGTCATGAAACAAAAGTAGTGGAAATAGTTTTATATTATATACATAGTATATTTTTTCTCCTACTGATTCATTTGACCCTTGAGTACGAGGTTGGGGCCAGTGCCAGTGAGTGTCGCCGTTCCCCCAATGCTGGCAGCATAACACACACACAGAGTCATGCCTTTAGACATAAGCCTCTTTTCTACAGACTCCTGTTGCTTGGCAGCCTCTGGAGAAACATCCAGCATTCGCACCACCACTAAGAAAATAGGAATATAATAAAATATAATACACATAGTTCATGCTATATTCATCATTAAGATTGATTCTTTTGCCACTGGGAAACCGTTGTTGGACACAAAGAAGTTTTGGCTACAAAAACACCTCAGTAGCGGGGCATGTTGTCACATCATATGGGGTAAGGGAACCCGTAAATAGCCTATTAAAGGACTTTTAAGCAAAATATAAATGGTACAACAATTATGAAACACAAAACAATTCATGACAAGCAGCAAAAATGGAAAATGTTCAAAAATACCAAAGCATTGTTTTGGCTAACAGAAATTTTAATTAACACGTTTGTAAAATTACAGCATATAAAACACATGTAGCAACTTGCCCCAATAAATATGTGACAACCTGCCCCAGTCTGACATTTATGATAAATACCCTTCTCCTAACAACAGAATTCAACCTTTCAGCTAAAATATTCATTATATAGTTGACCATTGCCTGAATGTATGCCGTGTGTGTGTGTGTGTGTGTGTTGACCTGTTTACCCAAGAGCTATTTAAAAAAAAAATAACAATATTTTAATTTTAGTTTGGAGAAAACAATTCTCAAGGATTACTCTAATTTAAAGGTGCACCCAGTAATATTTGTGTTCATATCCTCTTAAACTTTTTTTACATTATTCAATTTAGATTACAGGGACAGTGAGTGCACATCAATAAACATTTCTGTAAATGAACCAGTTTAGCTTTTACAGCTAATTTAAACATTTTATTAGTAAAAAAAAAAAAAAAAAAAAAAAAGCTGTTACAGCTAAATTGCAGTTTAAGACTTACTCTGACACCCAGTGGCATGCAACATCATTCAAACGCAATAGTTTACAGACACCAATGGAATTGCAGAAATTAAATTCGCAGTCAGCCATGATTAGTGTAATCCATGAGTGAAAGTGTCCAATAGCAGGGCAGTTACTGATATGAAGCCAGTACTATTCGGCTGGTCATGTGATCCTAACATGATTGCCCCCATGAGGGGACCCTTTCCATGTAGTATAAAACAGCTTTTTAAGGTTACTGATATGACTAGAGACTTCATCTTATGTGAGTGCTCATGATTTTATACATATGTTTCCAAATTCCTATTAGTTCCTTTAGAAGTAAAACTTTTTTTATTGAGGAAAAAGAATAAATGCACCTTTAAAACAGTTTTAAACTTGGTGTTTGAAGCTATCATACAAAACCAATAATAAGCATTCAAGTAATTAAACTTTTTGACTCAACTAATTAGACGCAGGTCACCCCAGCTACTAAATAAATCATAGTCATTATATGCACCTTAAACTCATTCTTTCCCCTCACCTTCTTTGTCTTTGTGTTTCACTTGCTGTTTGTACTCTGTGTCCTGAGGTCGCTCCTCACCACATGTCATCTGAGGCGATTCTGTCTCCTGTTTGTTCAGCTGCTCCAGCACAGCCTGCACTATAGGGACCATCATGGCTGTGGTGGCCGTGTTACTGATCCACATAGATAGGAAAGCCGTCACCACCATAAAGCCCAGCATCAAACTGTGTTAACACACATAAAGAGGCAATAAAAAATGAATGTGGATGAGAAACTGTGTTGATAGCTACCACCTCCTTGATACACTGCAAATCATTTTCTAAATCAGTATTTTTGTCTCGTTTTCCAGTAAGAATATATACTTTGTCCTTAAAGCAAAATAAATTAGCTTGAAAAATAACATTGCATATTGTTTTCAGACCAGTTTAGATCTAACAAAGTTTGGTGAGGTTTATGCTTGAAACAAGAAAAAACTATTTGCCAATAGGGTAAGAAAAATAAACTTTATGCAACACTGTAAATTTCAATTTATTAAATCAATTACCTTAAAAAAATCTGAGTACAGTTAATTGGTTCAAGTAACATGAACTTAAATATTAAGTGACAAGTAGACTTATCTCAATTTAATTTAATTATTTAAATGGGGTTATAGATTAAGATTCAACTTTATTGTTATTGTGCCGAGTACAGGTACAGAGCCAATGGAATGCAGTTGTTTTTGCATATCCCAACTAAGATGGAGTCAGAGCGCAGGGTCAGCCATGAAACAGCGCCCCTGGAGTAGATAGCATCAAGGGCCCAACAGAGCCTTAACCGCTGAGCCACCACAGTTTCAAACCACTTTGAATTCTACTCACTACTTCTTAGTGCGCGTAATAAATCTGCTCTTTTGTAAAGTACTTACTTTTAAGTGGAGAGGAATTGTTTGTATATAACAGTCTACAACTTTACCAGAGGCAACACTATCAGCCAAATGGTGACTTCACACAAATCAAGACTAACAACCAGCTACAGAAAAACAACAACAATAGTCAAAAGAGTCATTTTTAATAACATTTATTACATTTACTCTTAAGATCCCTTGTTTTGTTTGTCACAGTTATTCAAGCTCAAGGATTTATGGGTATTCCACACAGCTGCAATTTTTTACTTGACAATTTTGTGTTCATAGTACTTGAAACCAAAGGTTAATGAATGTATATACAGGGTTTGTGAGGGATACTTAAAACATATATTCATTAAAGATTACAGAATACATGCTGTAAAATGTAATTTGTAACATATTCCATTAGATTACTCAAGGTCAGTACTAATTAAATAAGTACTAATTACTTTTTCAGAACTGGTAGATTTGTTTTACTCGTTTTGACCATTAAAAATCTGCCAGTACAGTAAGACAAAATAAACGTGTTAAAAATAAATTCTCTGAAAAATTTCTAAACTTCTTATACAGTATTGTTTTAAAACAAGATAAAGCTAATTGATTTTGTTTTAAGGATTTTAAGATATTTTTACAGAAAAACAATAAAATAATTATTATCAAAAACAAGATTTTTGCCCTAATAACAAAAGACTTACTAGAGAGAGAGAGAGAAAAGATCTAACCTGGATTTCATTTTATCAGGTCTGGTAACAGGTGCATGTTAAATGGATAGAAATAGCATTTTAGCTTAGCATGAAGCTAAATGTTCACGTGACAATTTACAGAATGTTTATTTATATTTCTTCTGCTCCAAACTTACTTAAAATGTACTTCTCTGTCTGCTCTTATGAATGTAACACAACTTAAGAAATTGTTTCACCGCTGTTCAAAATGCTCTTTGGATCGCATCATTTATATCGAATAATGTAACTGCATTCTGATTACCAACTATTTAAATTATAACTTTAGTGGAGTAGATACTAATATTTTGTATTTTAATGCATATAATGCGTATAATCCCATTACAAGTATTCCGTTACTCCCCAACCCTGCGTATATATATTTGAGTCATGATTCCAAAATGTGACTTTTCAAGTATTGTTTTTTTCTTTCGTTTTTTTGTTTGGATTTTCTCCCCAATTTGGAATGCCCAATGTGCTCAAGTCCTCGTGGTGGAGTAGTGACTTGCCTCAATCCGGGTGGTGGAGAACGAATCTTAGTTGTCTCCGCGTCTGAGACAGTCAATCCGCACATCTTATCATGTTTGTTGAGCGTGTTACCGTGGAAACATAGTGCATGTGGAGGCTTCACGCTATTCTCCGTGGCATCCATGCACAATTTACCACGCACCTCACCGAGAACCACAATATAGCGACCACGAGGAGGTTAACCCAATGTGACTCTTCCCACCCTAGCAACCGGGTCAATTGATTGCTTAGGAAGCCTGACTGGAGTCCCTCAGCATGCCCTGGATTCGAACGTTCTACTCCAGGTGTGGTAGTCAGCGTCTTTACTTGCTGAGCTACCCAGGCCCCAAGTAATGTTTAAAACTTGATTGTAAGTGAATGGTGACCAAAGCTCCAAAAAGGAGATTATGTCAGCATAAATGTAATCTAGAAGACTCTAGTGGTTTAATCAATGTCTTCTGAAGAGATCTTCTGAAGCGATTCAGTTGGTTTTGGGTGAGAACGGACCAAAATGTTGTTCCTTTTTTTTTTACAGTACATTTACATTTATGCATTTGGCAGATGCTTTTATCCAAAGTGACTTACAGTGCACTTATTACAGGGACAATCCCCCCGGAGCAACCTGGAGTTAAGTGCCTTGCTCAAGGACACAATGGTGGTGGCTGTGGGGATCGAACCAGCGACCTTCTGATTACCAGATTACCAGTTATGCGCTTTATACCACTTTAGACCACTACACCATCACCACTCCACTGTGACAGTACATCTTGTCATTGCAGGCTCTTGGCACATTCATGGTTTCAATCTCAATTTCACTTCCTAGTGCTTGACGCATGTGCAGGTCGCTAGATGGAACTATAGGAAGAGGAATCAAGCTTGAAATCATGATCACCAAGAAGAGTGCTGTCAAGATGTACAGTGAAAACAGAGATATATTTTGGTCTGTTCTCACCCCAAACAAAATGGATCGCATCAGAAGACACTGATTAATCATCTGGAGTCTTAATGATTACTTTAATCCTGACTTTATCTCCTATTTGGAGCTTTAGGATTTCTGGTCACCATTCACTTATGTTATATGGACAGATCTGAGACATTCTTCTAAAAATCTTCAGCAGGAGAAAGAAGTCATATTGAATAAATGATGAGAAAATGTTAATTTTTGGGTGAACTAACCTTTAAAGTGTAATGGTAACTCGATTTTAACATGTAAGGATTAAGCTTACGTTTTGTCAAATAATTTCTTTAATTTGAGATAGCTAGTATTTACATTGAACATATGTTCCCTGAAACCAAGTCTTATACTGTATATTATAAGTTCATTTGTCTTGTTTTAAGGTTGTATAGATATTTTAATTAAAAAACAGACACAAATACTAATTAAGAAAAACATTTTTTGCAGTGTTAAATCTCTGATGTTACTGTGTATCAAGGACTATATATCAGGTAAAGTGTTTGACCTACAGTGCTGGGCGCACACCAACAATGAGCAACACTCTCAGGGCAATGCGCTTGTGCAGGTTCCAGTGTTCAACAGCCAGGGCTACCATCAGCCCACCCACAAACAGCATGTTAGTATCCTTCAGGTACTGCATACACACCTAGAGGACAACATCAACATCTAAGGCAGGTATTTAGGTCTATTTTATTCACTTTGTATTACGTGCCCTTTCATTGCAGTTTTCTCTTCAGTTATTTTATATTTTTTGTTGAAAGGAAACACAGATCTTACCACTTTAGATTGCATTATTCCAAGCATGGGGAAAAGGACAGCGGGTAACAGTGATGTGACAGCTAAGGGAAGAGCCTCTGTACACCAGTATACTGCCATCAGTATGATCACATAGGCACAGTTGGCCTCCTGGAAAAAGGTAATGTAAATGTACATTTCAGTATGACATTTTTTATTCAAAATATGTGAGCAATATTTAAAAACGCATGCAAAAGCATAGATGAGAATCTTTTGAAACAAAAAATAGTCAATTTTTTTAATATAATGACTATAGTTTATCTCTGAGTCTATCAATGGGAGCAGTTCATATGAGCACCGTTGCAAATATGTCATGATCCGAACACATTGCCTGTGAGTCAGATAGGAATTTAAACTTACTATGTTCCCACGCTTGAACTTACACAATGACAAAGGGTTGAAAAAACAATTTTGAGGCACAATGAATTATTTGGAGGCCTCAGGATACAAATTCAGTCCACATTCCATGTATTAAACACAAGAATACATTTTTATTTAATTTAGTACTACATTTTGACAGGCGTTTGGACAGAACCTTAGATAAAGCAATACGAAATCTAAACCAAATAAAAATTCCTGTATAGGTGTAAAGAACAATGGAAACACTAAGCATTGGATTAAAACATTGGCTAAATTTCATTGAAAATAAAACTGTTTAAATGACATACCCTTGTGTTGACAGCAACTGGGAGAGGAAGAAGAATTAAAGGTGTTAGGAAAATAATTATCCCATGCTTCAAGTTCCATATGGATTTTAGTATAGGGAGCATCTCAAATAAAGAGTGTTTGTGCTTATGAAGTGAGTTAACACTGTTGGACACGTCCTTTTAACATTCTCTCTGGGGTGGAGAGAGAGAAACTTAAGAAAGAAATAATGAGAGAGGGCGTGAGAGAACGCAATTATTATTATAGACTACTGCAGGCAACCTGCCTTTTTTCTTTTTTTCTTCGCTTTATAATCACTTTTTTTCTTTGCAACTACATATTTTGCAACTTACTTGCTAAGGAATCATTTGCTTTTTCTGGGCTATTGTGATTTAAATAGAAGAACAATGCATGCCATTTAACTTTTAACTTTTTGAAAATGTATGCTTACAGCTTTATCAAATATACTGTAGAATTTAAAAATATTTGTATTTTCTTGGATGTAAATGTACTCAAGTATTTATAAGAATAATGTTTGGTTAATTTGTTACAGTATAGTCAAACTAGACTAAAAAGTAGTTATTAAAGGGATAGTAACCTAACCCTAACCCAAAAATTAAAATTCTCAGATAATTTACTCACCCTCATGCCATACCACATGTGTGACTTTCTTCTGCTTAACACAAACAAATATTTTTCAAAGAATAATTCAGGTCTGTAACTCTCAATGCTAGTGAATGGTAGCCAGACATTTTAAGCTCCAAAAAGCACATAAAGGCAGCATAAAAGTAATCCATAGGACTCCTGTGTTTCTCTCTCTCTCCCCTTTTCTGCCCAGTTTGGAATGCCCAATTACCAATGCACTCTAAGTCCTTGTGGTGGTGTAGTGACTCGACTCAATCTAGGTGACGGAGGACAAATCTTGGTTGCCTCCGTGTCTGAGACCGTCAATCCACGCATCTTATCACGTGGCTTGTTGAGCGTGTTATCCTGGAGACATCACGCTATTCTCTGTGGCATCCATGCACAACTCACCACGTGCCCCACCGAGAGCGAGAACCACACATTATAGTGACCACGAGGAGGTTACCCCATGTGACTAGCAACTGGGCCATTTTGGTTGCTTAGTAGACCTGGCTGGAGTCACTCAGCATGCCCTGGATTCGAACTCATGACTCCAGGTGTGGTATCAGTGTCTTTACTCACTGAGTAACCCAGGCCTCCCGACTCCTTTGGTTCAATATATGTCTTCAGAAGTGATGCGATTACTTTGGGTGAGAAACAGATCAACATGTAAATCATTTTTTACTATAAATATCCACTTTCACTTTCAGAATGTGAAAGTGTAAATAGAGATTTATGGCAAAAAAGGACTTACATTTTAATCTGTTCCTCACCCAAACCTATTATATCACTTCTGAAGACATGGATTGAACCACTGGAGTCACACAGATTACATTTATGTTAACTTTATGTGCTTTTTGGAGACTGAAAGTTCTAGCCACCATTCATTTGCATTGTAAGGACCTACCTGAGACTCGTAGTGACGGATTAATTGACAGCTGCTGTCAGACTCTATGTTATTATTATTCCTCACACGGTCGCAAGACGACATGTACATGAATCTGGCGTGGTGAGCTGGAACCTGCTTACGTCAGCTGTCACCGCTTACGTCACGAAGTACCGCAACAGCCAATAGGAAAATTCAACTGCAGTAGCCACCGTTCAACCTGAAGAGGGCAGCACTCAGACGTTTTTACGCCATATATTGTAGAATTAAAACACTTTATATACAAATGTCAAAAAAATTACTTGAATCAATGACCAGTACTAATAAATCCCCATGCTTACAGATCATTAACTAAAAAAAGTTGGTTTAGGGTTTAGTTACCCTTTAAAGCATACGGAAATCTGAAAATTTTCAACAAGCAGCATGTTGAATGACCAGAAAAGGAATAAGTTCTGACTAAGGCTATTAAAAAACAAAACTGAAGATTATCTGCAGTCATTTTCATATGATTTCCTTTATTAACTGGAACATTGTCAGTTATTAGACTCATACAGTAAGAGCAAAACCAATAGTAAGACGTCGCCCTCTTGTGGATTTTAGTAGTCAGCCGATAACTATGGCAGGAAAGGCTTCAGATCGCAGAAAATTACATTTCATGAAATGTTTGTATCATTAGCTGCCCAGTAAATTGCACAATTTTGGATTTATCGTTTATTTAACACAACTGATTCTTTCCATTACACTAGGAAGCTATTCTTTTATTTCTTACTTAAACTGCAACCATTAATCGAAAATGTGTTTATGGGGATATTCATGGCTTATAGTTTATATGTATTGCATGGCATTATTTTTCTTTTGATTAAGACCAAAAGTTTGTATAATCTCTGGGTGACTTGTATTATGACACGAGAACACCATGGCTGAGAATCACTAAACTGAAGTCACGGGTCTAGTGAGAGCGTACTCACGCACGGAGATGAGGGTCACGTGAGGCTCTGAACTCAACACTATGGCTTCGAAAAAGAACAACATATTTTCCAATTCTGAGGAAATTACTGTGCTGTTATTGTGGTTCTTAAAGTATTAGTTATACAGTTATACATCACGGAACACATGAGACTTGTCGTCGTTATAGCAGCTGATCCACAGCCTAGTTGCTGACAAGCAGCAAACATTGCAGAGGTGAGCAACAACAACAACAAGCTAGTTGCATCTATTTTTTTTCTTAATGTTTGTTTAGCAGTAGTGCATGTGTATTTACATTAACAAACCAGTTGACCAGTTAGTGATTTGATGTATGTAGGAGTACTCTCTTGAATCTGTAACTCAACTGACGAGGAGTGACAGAGAAACACTATTTCCTTATCAGTGGGTGTCTGTGTTTATGCCCTTCATTTAATTGTTCATCTTTTTTTTCTGACGTTAGATCATGATATTCAATTGTTTATTCTTGTAAAGTCTGTTTAGTACACAATCAGGGGTAGTGATGTTTTTTAATTTTTTTTTTTTATCTTTATCATATACCATGAGTGATGACGTCATTATCATAGACTAATCAATAGTTGATGCTAGAGAGAAGATTATGTTATCTGCGGGCGTTATACTATAGTATATCCCTGACACCCACATTTACTGTGCCATTAATTTACATCTATTTTAAATAGTATTTTATGATTAGAAATTAAGTTTTATTACATTTTTTATTTTTTTTTCCATATACACTGGTGGCCAAAAGTTTGGAATAATTTACAGATTTTGCTGTTTTGGAAGGAAATTGGTACTTAAATTCACCAAAGTGGCATTCAACTGATCACAAAGTATAGTCAGGAATAGGGTTGCAATGGTATGAGATTTTCATGGTACGATAACCATCTCAGGAAATATCACGGTGTATGGTATTACACAATTATTATTATCAGTTACAATGACTCTTAAAGGCGTGAAAACAGAAGTTTTTTTTTTTTTTTTGGTTGAACAAATGCTTTTTATAATTGAAACTTGAAGCTATTTTTTTTAATTGAAGTATGTGTAAAAAAAAGTCTCCCTTTTGAAAATAAATGTAATAAATAAGTAATCTAACAGAATTATAATAATAAACCAAATTTTAAACATGATAAAAAATAGCATGTAACTATAACTTGTTATATAACTAAAGCATGTTAGTTTACATGTTAGCATAGCATGTTAAATTAACAGCTAAATGAAAAATAACATCAGCTGTATGAGCTTTAAATTAATGTCCTATGATTATTAACAGTTAACATATACTGTAGGTGCGTGACAGCACAGCAGACTGCTCCTGTACCTTTAACTCAGTGGTTCTCAACTGGTTTTGCTTCTGGACCAGATTTTAAATCGGAAATCAAGTGATGACCCACCATAGTAAAAACGTTTAAATTGTATGTATCCTGGGTCACATTTCCTTTTATGTTGCATAATTTTGTTCATGGTTTTCCAGTACAAGGACATGCATCAAGTGACATTATTTTAGTTGTTGACATCAACAACAAAATCTACAGGAAGTTTCCTCTCCCCCCTTTAAAAATTGAAGAGCATATTTACTTATATGAGCCTCTTATTGTCCCGTTTGTTTCCTAATAACAAACATAATTCAAACAGAACATACATATTACACAGGAGGAAAGGCTTCTCATTACCATGGTTAGGTCAGTGTATCTAGTCTTAAATAATAGTAATAATAATAACAAATTATATTATTTAATAAAAATAAAAAAATACTACCTGAAACACATCTTGAAACTTCTGCCACTGTTGATATAAAATGAGGTCTAATAGATTCTACCTTTAGATTATTTCATATGAAACTATAGCAGTTACTTTAACTCATGTAAAATCGTGAAACAATTTTGTAAAGGTGATGATGTGTTATGAAAAAATAAAAATAGCGCATAGCAGAGTGTTACTCTTTTCCTCCTCAGGCATGTCAGGGCTGCCTACTGTTTGAGAGGTTTGACTTTACTTCTTTCGAAATGCTTTAAACTAAAAAAGTCTCACCATAATTGAAATTGGTCACATCAGTTTTGAGGTCTGCACTCCGCAATATCAAGGGAACCCCGGTTGTTGAACATATGCGGCAGAGAGCAGCGCAGATCATGATCGCAAGCTGGTTCCGTTATACTTTTGCAAACGTGCAGATGAGATGCCTTTAGCTGATTGCGAGATTATCATTAAATCTGCCTTGGCAGTCCTAAATGCTAAATAGGCTATCACTTGGGCAGCCGCCAAAATATCTTCAATGGGAGAACCATGGCATTGTTCTTTCCCTGCTGTCCGCGACCCAGTTTGAATAGACCTGCGACCCACCAGTTGAGAAACACAGCTTTAACACACACACACACTCACTTATGTCAGACCCCCTCGCCTCGCTTCTCTCTGACGTTTTCTCTGCTGCATGTGTGTGTGTGGGGTACAAGTTGTCGAGTCTGACAGGCAGTCGAAGAGGAAAGGAGATGCGCAAGCGCAGGTGAAATTCATGCATTTTTTTCTCAATACCAAAGATAAGCAAATGTACATAGTATGATAACCATCAATTTTCATACTGTGGTATACCGTGAAACCGGTATACCGCTGCAACCCTAGTCAGGACCTTACTAATGGAAAAAAACTGCACTATCTCTATTTGAAAAAAGTCATTTTTGACCAAATCTAGACAGGCGCCATTTCCAGCAGCCATCACTCCAACACCTTAAACTTGAGTAATCATGCCAAATTGCTAATTTGGTACTAGAAATTAACTTGACATTATATCAAACATAGTTTATTAATTCAGGCTTGTTAAATGAAGCTTAACATTGTCTTTGTGTTTGTTTTTGAGTTGCCACAGTATGCAATAGACTGGCATGTCTTCAGGTCAATATTAGGTCAAAAATGGCAAATAAAGAAACTGCTTTTTCTAGACACTCATCAGTCAATCATTGTTTTGAGGAATGAAAGCTATACAATGCTTGAAATTGCCAAAAAAAATAATAAAACCCTGAGGATTTCATACAAAGGTGTACACAACAGTCTTCAAAGACAAAGGACAACTGCATTGCTATAAAGGACAGAAAGAGATGTAGAAGGGCCCAAATACAATTAAACAAGAGGATAAGTACATCAGAGTCTCTAGTTTGAAAAATAGACACCTCACATGTCCTCAGCTGACAACATTGAATTCTACCTGCTCAACACCAGTTTCATGTACAACAGTAAAGAGATGACTCAGGAGTGTAGGCCTTATGGGAAGAATTTTAAAGAAAAAGCCACTTTTGAAATAGAAAAAGAAAAAAATAGAGTGGGCAAAGAAACACAGACATTGGAAAACAGATCATTGGAAAAGAGTGTTATGGATCTTAACCCCATTGAGCTTTTGCGGGGTCAGCTAGACTGTAAGGTGCGTGAGAAGTGCCCGACAAGCCTTATCTATGGCAAGTGCTACTGGATGTGTGGGTTAAAATGTCACCTGAGTATCTTGACAAACTAACAGCTAGAATGTCAAGGATCTGCAAAGCTGTCATTGCTGCACATGGAGGATTTTTGGATGAGAACTCTTTGAAGTAGTTTAAGAAGTTCTGAAAATTTATTTCAAATTGTAATAGTAATTTTTCACGTTATTAATGTCCAGACTATACATTATGATCAGTTCAATGCCACTTTGAAGAATAAAAGTACCAATTTCTTTCCATAAGAGCAAAATCTGTACATTATTCCAAACCTTTTTCCACCAGTGTGTATGTATATATGTATATATATATATATATATATATATATATATATATATATATATATCCCTAATCAATTTATTATTAATATTAGTTGTTATGGTTATTTAATACATTTCCATAAAAAAAATACAATAAAATAAATACCACAGCAATACCGCGGTCAAGCCAATTATCGGCAGTATGAGCTGCGAAAGAAACATCGTGACACATTTTAATTTAGAATTCTGATAAATTCTGTAGGAGTTAAAGATTAAAAAAAAACAAACATCTATGGCCATGTTTCTCAAGAGACACTACTGTTCTATTTGCATGTACTTGTTGCACATTAAAATCTCATTTGCAGAACAAAAGTGCTTGCACTTTTGGCTATTAGTACATTGATAACAATTTCATAATTGATTGAAATATTTCAAGCAAGCACATTTAGCCATTGTTTACTACAGGGCATCCAGAATTCACAATGACCCCCCCAGGGCAAGGTATCATTTAATTTTACTAAGCAAATGCAACAGCCTTAATAACTCTTTGTTTTTTGTTTTTATAAATTTGTTACTTTCAAATTAGTTTGTTAAAAAATTCTAAACAACAAAAATGTATTTGCTAATATTTTCAGGCATGGATATTTTCAGGCATGATTTAAATTTCATGTTGATTGGACAAATGTTATAGGAGTAATGGCAACAACAAAACGTTTACATAAAATCAAATCATGGCCAACAATGTTATCATTGTTCTCTGCATGACCCACACAATCTAACAAGACCAGTCTCACAAAAATGCAGACTTACAGCCTCAAGTCCATTTTGGTGTGCTCAATGTCAAATTTGTTGATGATTGGCCAATGGCTGCCATGTTTCTCAATATACGCAACTGTCCTCATGATCAATGATGGCAACTCCCACAAAGTCACTGAATGCAAAGACACACCATGCTTATTTTGAAAATAATTGGACCAATATTTCTATATTTAGAGCCACTTTCATATTGTTCCCTGTTATAGTGCCACCAAATGGCCAAACCCCAGAACTTTTTCTGTGTGTTCTTAGGTTGAGCCCTTATATAAGTGTGTCAACTTTGGTGAAAATATCTAATTTTACTTAAGTGTTATATCAATTTACTTAAAAGCAGAGACCCCTTTTAAAATTCATTGGCCTGTTTTGGGCATTTACGAGCAAAATTTTGCCATGTTCTCTGTTATCTTAAGAAATGTACTAATGGAGCTTCTTATTTTGGTGGTTTCATTCCGATAGGATGAACTATTTTCAAAGTGGCAACAGGCCATAAGGCGAACCATAGAATATATGGTATCATTGCACCCGGCAAGTCCTCCCGAACTTAATGAGACGAGTCCTGTGAACATAGACCAACGGCACTAGAAGATATAAGTTCACAAAGTAAAAAAAGAATACAACAATTTTCTACCACTAGGTGGAGCCGGACACAAACTTCTCAGGCACCTTCAGGGCATGGTCCTGATGACACGTACAAAGTTTTGTAACAATACGCCATTGCGTTAATAAAATATAGAATTTTGTGGCAAAATTCAAAATGGCCAACTCCCAAAATGGCAAACATGGGAAAATTGGTATCATTTCAGTTAGAATATTTCAATGAATTTAAAGAGATTTTTATCATTTTTGGCCAAAGCTTTCAAGAGTTATAAGCCCAAATAGCCATTTTTGCTATCTCCTGACCAGTAGGGGGCAGTGTGGTGAAATGCTGCAGGTGACCTCAAGGCATGATGGCAATGACACATACCAAGTTTTGTCACAATTCGTCAAAGTGTTGCATAGATACAGCATGAAGTCCATTTTGGCATCCTCGCTGTCAACTTCGTGAAGCCATTTCTCGGGAACGATTTCAAACATAAAAAAGTGATAACTTTTGTGTAGCTTTATCTCACGATCGCTTTAAAACAATTTTGTGGAAAATTTTGTGAAAATCGGACAAAAATTGTTGGGGGACTAGCTAAAAAAGTTGTTTCCTTAAAATTCAAAATGGCAGAAAATCTAGTTGGACGGAAATCGAAACCAAGGTATGCGTTCGACTCGGCGTGAGCTCAAGAATTTTGTCTCTAGGACTTTATAAAAAGTTATAGAAAGTTAGAACGGCAGAAAGTTATTAGTATTAACATGAGTGAAACTTTGACCTGTTGGTGGCGCTAAAGGATTTGATTACAGACCAAATTTGCTGTGGTATTCGGCCTTTCAGGGCTTGACCCCTAATATGTACAGGATAGATAGATAGATAGATAGATAGATAGATAGATAGAAGCAATAACATTAATAACACTTCCATAATAAAATTCATATTTATATAATTTAATTTTGTATGATAATTTTGTATGATAAAATATTTCTCTCAAAAAAATGTTTTAATCTTTTTTTTTTATTAATGCATTCTTGCCATATAGTTCTTTTTTACTTATTATTATATGCTATTTTATTTATTACGTATTATTTAGTATTTTATGTCATGAGCATTTGCTAGAATTTGATCAAGTTGTATTTTTGACCGCTTCTGCTTTTTATTTTACTGGTGGAAATAAAGCATTTTTATAAAGTCAGTCATGTAATTTTTTAGCCTGTTATAGGGATCTCCAAGGGCCACAATCTGGTTAACTGACGGCAATCATGGAGTGGCTAGCACCGGCTTTAGAGAGGGACCTGGGTATTGATAAGCGTCAGACTGGACTGAGTCAACGGCCCAATGAACTGGTGGTCCTAGTACCGACCCGCTGGTTGATGGCCCTGAGGAACAGGAGAGTTACACGCTGTGCCAGATACGAGTGCTTCAGTGAAGGGGAAATTTGCACTCTTCTCCAGCGCTCTCAGATCAAATTGCCATTTGGTTGGACTTGTGTTTGTATCCAAGGCCTTAGAAAGCGTAAACTGGGATACCGATTAGCCAGGAATCCAGGCTGCCATGGGGAGGGGCTTTCCCAGGACTCTTTTATGCCTCTCATGCAGGGAGTATCACAGTCTAATTTCAGGTACAGTACTCTGCATTTCCTTGATGTTTTTTGACAAAATTTGTACCATCTTTAATCAAACAGGCTAGAGGATACTTCCATAGTTGTATCTTCTGTACTTTAATGATGTTGATGTTAACAGTCTTCAAGTGAGTAATTCACATATTTTAGCTTTACCGTGCCTTTGTGGTTCACAAAATGCAAGAAGAACAGTCATAACCTAGTTAGATAACCGTTAGATAACCTAGATAAATATGTGCTATTAGGCTTATCCAAGTGTTCATGGGGAGTGGAGAAGCTAAATTAGTACCTCGCTTACTGCATGTTTAACTTAATGTGCTTTTCTCTCTATAAATTAACAACATTTTCAGACAGTCTCCTTGCTGGTTTTTCCGACACATTCAGAATCACTTTTTCCGGATACACTACGGCCCGTTTTGTACGTTTGCTTGTAAAATTTATATTTTAAAGGCTCATTATTACAGTTTAAGATTTCTCTGTAATGTAGAACAGTGTTAGCATTGTTACTTATAACATTCTTTCTCATCCCTGGAACTCAAACCATTTTCTGTTTCCCCCCCAATATTTTTAAGTAATTAAATTAATATCATAAACATCGACTAGGAAAAGTTTTGGTCGGGGGCTGCCCTAGATTTGACCTCCCTACCAACTCCACCAATATACCATATTTTATGTACTGTTGCTTATTATGTATTACTTTGTGATTCAGTGCCTAAATATAATATGTACCTGTATTTTATTTCTATACATTTTAACATGCATAATATATGTGTTTACTCCCCAGAAATCTATGGCATGAAGCTTACATGAATCATGTGCAACCATATGCAGATTCTACTGAGCAGACACAGGTTGCGGCTGTAGATGCTGTTCGCCAAGCCTTGCAGAAACTGTTTTGCTCCAGCTTTATCTCTACTGATCGAGTATCACCATCCCTCTCTCCTGCCAAAGAGAAGGAGAAAGAATGTCCTTTCCCATCCAGCTCTTCATCTCCCAAACAAAGTACTGAAAGTTTGTGCCCAAATGTGCTTCCTGCAGAATGCTTACTTGAGTCAGAAGAGGTTCTTTATGTAGTTTTTCCATACACGCAGTACACTCTTCATGACATTGTCACCTACAGTCCAGCTAAGCTGGCCAACAGCCAAGCTAAGATATTGTTCATTTTGTACCAGCTACTCACAGCAATGCGTGAATGTCATGCATCGGGGCTGTTGTGTGGGGAGCTCTCCTTACTTGACATCGCAGTTGACGAGCAACTCTGCAGTCACCTCAAGGTCTCACTGGCACATTACGAAAGGATTGGAGAGTACAGGAATGCCATGCCTTATGCATTAGGAAATCAAGTGCCAACAAGTGTCACAGCAAAAGACAATAGCAGTGGTGAAAGTGGACATCTTTGTCAAAATTGTTTGCATGAGCTCAAATCTCTGGTCTTAGACTGGGTCCACGGCCGCGTCAGCAACTTCCATTATCTGATGGAGTTAAATAGACTGGCTGGGAGGCGTGAGGGAGACCCCAACTATCACCCGGTTTTACCTTGGGTGGTGGATTTCACTGTGCCATACGGAAGGTTCCGTGATCTCAAGAAGTCAAAATTTCGTCTGAATAAGGGTGACAAACAATTAGACTTCACTTATGAAATGACCAAAGATGCACTAGCGGCAGCAGCAACTAATGGCAGTGGTGTCAGCAATTTCCCTCCCGATCTTGGTGGACCAGTAGGACCTTGTGGTTCAGGACAATCAGATCACCTTCATGTTCCCCATCACATCTCTGATGTGCTATCAGACATCACTTATTATGTCTACAAAGCTAGACAGACACCAAGATCTGTACTATGCAGCCACGTTCGTTCCCAATGGGAGCCTAATGAATATCCAGCCAGTATGGAACGCATTCAGAGTTGGACCCCAGATGAATGCATCCCAGAATTCTACACTGATCCTTCTATATTTCGCTCCATTCACCCAGACATGCCAGACCTTGACGTACCTCCATGGTGTAACTCCTGTGAGGAGTTTATTGCTGTGCATAGACAATTGCTAGAGAGTCGAGAAGTGTCTCAGCTTTTGCATCACTGGATTGACCTAACATTTGGCTACAAGCTATCAGGTAAAGAAGCTGTCAAAGCAAAGAATGTGTGCTTACATTTGGTGGATAACCATACCCATCTTACCAGCTATGGAGTAGTGCAACTATTTGACAACCCTCACCCACCTCGTCTTGCACCTTATCAGTATTCGCCTCCAGTACCTCCTCACTTTGGTCCTGCCAATGTAACGTCATGGCATATTCCACCACTTGAGACCACAATGGATAGTGTGGATGGATTGGTCCCAGAGGCAACCGGATGCGAATCCAGTAGCTGGTCAGTTGTTGGCCGTGACGAGGAGCTTGAGCAAGGAATGGAAGCCCTTGACCTAAGTGGCTCCATATCATCAGATACTTCTATTCCAATCCCCTTGGTTGGTACCTCTGGTGGAAAAACTGGCAGTGAGAATGCCGCTTTGGCCATTTCTCCCCCTCATGGTTCTTACCCCGGTGAAACACCAGGAAATGTCACAAATACCATAGGTTCAGGCATTAGAGCATCCATGCTTCAAAGACCTGCACCTTTAAGTAAAAAGCCAGAGGCGTCTTATTTTGAGGATTTCAAGATAAGCCTTCCAGAGGGATTCAAACCTTTGCAGCCTTTGGAAGAGTTAGAAAAGCTCAACAACTTCCTGGTGAAAGGGCTACATTTTCAAGTCCAGCATACAATGGATCTTGAGATTAACAAGAATGACTTGAGACCTGTACTCATATATCCTCTGTCATTTACAGACCTTTTACAGAGAGATATGCAAGCCTTGGGTGTCCTCATCGCTGAGATTTTTTATTCCTCTAAACTTCGAGGATTGAGGCCAGGCACACATCTGAGTGATCGCTTTCAAGCACTATTGAAGTTGTTCTCTACAAACCTTTGTGATGTTCCTCTACCACTTCATCATGTGCTGGAGACTCTTCTGCAGATCCACAAGCACTGTTCTAAGAAAGAATCACTTGTAATACACCCACTAGGACTGCCATTTCTTTTCAAGTATGACCCTATATATGAGGGACTTCCACCGCCAAACCCTTGGCAACTGCTTAGTCCTGTTCTTTCCCCTCTACCCTTTCCAGCATATTTTGCAACACTGCATAGATTCATATTCTCCTACCACTCTAAGATGGAGTCCATCAACAGTGTACAGGGTCGCAACATTGTGTTCAACCTATGGCAGCAGCTGGAGACACTTCTAAAGGGTGACATTACTGCAGAGGGTCTTGAAATACTTTTACCATTTGTGCTGGCTTTGATGTTAGAGGAGTCAACTGCAGTATATGCTGCCTGGTACATGTTTGAGCCTGTGTCAAGGGTTCTTGGGCCTCGCAATGCCTTCAAGTACTTATTCAAGCCTCTGGTGGGGGTATATGAGAATCCCAGATGTCTCAGAGGTCGTTTCTACCTATACACAGATTGCTTTGTGCTGCAGCTTATTGTTAGGCTCGGTCTACAGGCCTTTCTTTCAAATCTTCTTCCTCATGTTCTGCAAGTAATCACAGGCTTTGAAAGCTGCAATAGAGGCACAGGGTCGCAATGGGAGGGCCTGAAAGGTTTAAGGGGAACTGCAGGTGCCTTAGATGAGGAAGAGGAAGACTTTGAGTGTGAGGATGGCAGGTCTTCGACCGCTACATCAACTGGCAAAGCCGGAGGAGGCAGTGGAGGTGGTAGTGGAGGTGTTGTCGGAGACCAAGGACTTGTAGATTACTCCTCAGGCATCAGTCTTAATGACCAGGTTTTTCTGACTGAAGGTGAGGACTTTCAGAATGGCTTTTATGTGAATAATAGTACATCCGGAGGAACAACAGGACAAGCTGCTAAACAGCAGAACCAAAACTCTGCAAACAAAGACCAAGACCAGGAATCTCTCAGTGTGGGGAAGCTCAGCGACAAGAGCAGTGCTAGTGAGGTGTCCATTGGAGACCGTGCAAGTTTAAAGTCTGCTGACAGCAGTCAGGATTTAAAGCAAGCTAGTGATGGTGAGGATGGTGGAGAGCTTGAGGATGAGGAGGAGGCAGGTGATGACAGAGAGATTACAGTACAACGGGTGCACAGTCTAGAGATGACTCTTTCAGTTGGCACAGAGGAGTCTGAGGGAACTGTGGCTACTCTTGAGGGAGACATCATGAATGGAATGGTACAAGGAGAAGCAGAGAAAAACATGGAGGAAGAAGACACAGAGCATGACACTTTGGAGGACTCTGAGGAGAAAGAACACAAGATATTGTTAGGTAAGGCAAAAAAAGCTTGCCAAAAAGGATCTTTTTGGTTATTTTATGCATTTATTTAAAGGTATAGTTTACAGAAAAAATAAAACGTTGTCATCATTTTCTTAAACTCATGTTGTTCCAATCTTGTATGACTTTCTCCCATGCACCTTTGTACATCTTTAATACTCATACTAATACTTTAGTACAGCTGAAACAACAATCCATTGTCTTTTCCAGACACAGTTTGTAAAACTGTTAGGTGGCTATCTGCAAAACTGGGGCCAACATTGACATCTCGGTACATAGCTAGGAACCTGCTGCGCCTCCTTACGACCTGCTACATAGGTAAAAATTGCAGACATTAATCTCTGCAGTTCAAACTCATTAATGCTTTTGTGTTTGATCATTGTTGTAATACTCTCTGTTAAAGCTAAACTTTTCTGTATTTAAGGTCCTCACAAACACCAGTTTGTGTTATCTGGGAATGAGGAGAATAGCCTTGAGAGTGTTGGAAGTGTATATGAAAAGAAGCCAGTTGTTGGTGACCAGACTGCAAGACCAGTTCTTGAGAGTCTTGTTTACATAGCCCATCTCTATGGAGAACCAGTGTTGACTTACCAATATCTACCTTACATTGGTTACCTGGTAACTCTGACATTTCTTAATCTCACTTTCTAGATAACTATGAAGGAAAACTCCAAATACAGATGTCTCCTGCATAATGATACTTTGTCCCATGAGAATTTGTGTTTATGAGCATACAGTTGAAGTCAGAAATGTACATACACTTGCCATTAATGCCACTTGTCATTAATTGCCATTAAAACTCATTTCTTTTTAGATTAACATTTTTATTGATTCATAGAAATGACAAAGAAAAACAAAATATATACAATGAATCAACATTTAACTCCTACTACTACCCCTCCCCAATCAACAACCCCACCCTGACCCCCAACAAACATCCCTGTGGTCTCACATAAGTACACGCACAAAGAAAACAATAAAATAAAAATATATATAATAATCATACACATCTAAAACTACGCCTCTCTCTCCACAGTCTCTACACCTGAGGGTCCGGCAAAAACGTAAAATAACTGCCCCATTTCGCAACAAATGAATCCCAGATCCCCAACCTTCAATACGACACCTCCTCGAAACCTGCCACCCTCCCCATCTCCTTGCACCACTCCCGAATTGAGGGTGCTTCAGTCAACTTCAATCCCCTTAAAACAATCTGCCTGTCATAACATTGGTCAGGACCCAATTTTGTATGTATTTATCTCCTATACCGATGACCACCCCATTGTCCAAAACACAGAATCTGGGGTAAAAAGAAACCGAGTGCCCAACACATCACACACAAAACTCTGAACCTTCATCCAAAATTCCTGGAGCTCAGTACACCACCAAAAATCATAGGCCATGTCTCCATCCTCCGATTGGCATTGCCAGCAGGTGGGTGTGTCTTTAAGACCAAGCCTATACAATCTAGAGGGGGTCCAATAGAATAGATCTAAAATGCATAAGGCGCACCCTTGCATCTCTAGATACAGACTTGACGTTTTTTAGAATCCTAGCCCACACTCATTCCTCCAATACCAAGCAGAAATCTTTCTCCAATAATCTCTTGTTAGAAGTTAAAGCTCCGTCCCCCAGACTTTGAATTAGCAGGGAGTAATACACTGATGCCACATGACTGCCACTTTAGGGGGATGTATGCTACTCCCAAAAATAGTACAGTGCAGGTCGCGCAGCTATAAATACCTAAAAAACTGAGATCTGGGAATCCTAAAATGTTGAAACAAATTTTCCAAGGATCTCAACATATAGGTCACCGAGTGTAGCAACCCCCCTCACAATCCACTCTGACCAGCAGAAAGGGATACAAATACATCAATTTGGTTTCAGCCATATGCTCGAGGAAACATTTAAATAAATGTCCGAATTAAACACACAGGACACTTTTGTCCATTCCGATTAAAAATGCGAGATAACGGGTTGTAACTTAACTTCACCGGTTAGTTAAATAGAAAGGCTTTGCAATTGCGAAATAGGGGCAAGGACTTCCTGTTCAATACAAAACCAGGAAGGGGTTCAGGTGGAAGCGGCCAATGAGCCAAATGTCTGAGACTGAATGCATAATAATTAAACAAAATCTTGGGTAGGCCTAGCCCACATTTATCAGTCGGCCTATGTAACTTATTGAAATGTAATCTGGGATGCTTACCATTCCAAATGAAGGACTTCGCTATGTTATCAATGTTAAAATAACAGAGGAGGACATCTACAGGGAGATATTGCAGCAGGTAGTTACATTTTGGAATAAAATTCATTTTAATAACATTAACCCAATCATAGATAATTGTAATGAAGCTCACATGCCCACATCACTCAAACCTTTTTATTAAGGGATCAAAATTAACTCAGTTGAAACAAATTTGGTGGGAATAAAATGTCCAAATATTTAATGCCCAGTTTGGACCACTGGAAGGGGCCCAGCTGAAAAGCCATTACTTGGCAATACACTGTCAGAGCCAAAGCTTAGGATTTAGACCAATTTACTCTGTATCCTGAGAATTTAGAAAATGAATTAATAATTTTGTGGAGGCAAGGCATAGATCTAATGGGGTCGGAGACAAATAGGAGTGGTGGCGGCGTAGTGGGCTAAAGCACTGAACTGGTAAGCGAAAGGATGTAGGTTCGAACCCTACAGCAACCACCATTGTGTCCTTGAGCAAGGCACTTAACTCCAGGTTGGTCTGGGAGGATTGTCCCTGTAATAAGGGCACTCTAAGTCACTTTGGATAAAAGCGTCTGCCAAATGCATAAATGTAATAAAATATCATTAGTATAAAGCAAAAGCTTATGAGACATACCTCCCGCCACCACCCCTGGAAAATCATCATCCTTTCTTAACGCGGCTGCTAATGGTTCCAGGGCAAGACAGATCGATAATGGGGAAAGAGGGCAACCCTGCTGGGTGCCCCTATCCGGTGTAAAATAATCTGACATTACTCCATTTGTTTGTTCCGCCTCTAGCGGATATCTATAAAGTAACATAATCCATCCAATAAAAGTATTCCCGAACCCATATTTTTCCAAAATCGTAAAAATGTTATCCCATTCTACCATATCAAGCACCATTTTGGTGCTTGGCATCAAGTGAGATGGCAGTGACCGGAGTCTGATCATCATAACTTAATCTGTTAGCCAGAATTTTTTACAATATTTGAACACCTAGTTGGATCAGGGAAATTGTTCGGTAACTCTTAAACTCGCTTGGATCTTTGTCCTTTTAAGAATCGGACTCATCCAGGCTTGTGTAATGGTTGGCAGAAACTTTCCATTCTTAATGATTCCATATAAACTTCTAACAAAAGTGGAGCCAGTTCTGTAGCATCTAATCTAAAAAAATTTGCAGCAAAGCCATCTGGCCCCAAAGCCTTGCCTGTAGGCCAGGCCTTATTTAACTTTCCAAGCTCCTCCAATGTTATCTCAGAATCAAGATAATTTATTTGTTCAATCGTCAATTTAAGGAGTTCTAATGATTTTCACAAAGTTTCTAATATCTTCATCAGTAGATGAAGATGTGGAACTATAAAGATCAAGATGGAGTTATTTAAAAGCATTATTAATATAAATGGCCAAGGAAAGAATTTCACCACCAGCAGGTTTCACTGAGGGAATGGTAGAAAAAGACTCTCTCTGCTTTATATATCTAGCCAAAAGTCCTCCGACTCAAAGTATGACTTTCTTGCCTTGAATAGCCAAAACTCAACACTCGACAAAATAGTATTATATCTGTGTTTCAATTGGATCAATTCTCTGAGGCCATCAGATGACATTCAGTGCTTCAGCTCTGCCTCAGCACTTTTAATATTCCCTTCCAACTACAAGTTCTCGTGCTTTAGATTTTTTGATGAATGATGCATACTGTATGATCTGACCCCTAAGAACCGCCTTTAGTGCCTCCCAAGCCACGCCCACATAGGATAATGATTTCAGCCTTTAACATTTGTTGGAATTCAGGAATTTTCAAAAGGGATAAATTAAAGCCCCAACTTTATGATTTCTTTTTCTCCATATGTTGAAACATATCTAAACTCACCAGGGTGTGATCTGAGACTAAGATGTTTCCAGTTGAGCAATCAACAACAGATGAAATGAGGGACTTGGATGTAAAAAAATATATATTTCTACAATAAATCTTATGGACTGATGAAAAGAATGTATAGTCCCTACCAGATGGGTTCACAAGTCTCCAAATCTATTTAAGACCAAGATTTTTACACATCCTGTGAAGCGTCAGTTTTGCTCTAGGGGGCTTGCACAATTTTGCTTCACTATGATCAAGGATTGAGTCCATCAATAGATTAAAGTCTCCTCCCATTATTATATCATGAAGGGTTCTAGTGGTTTGTAACATCCCTACAAGATCTATAAAATGGCCCTGATCATCAGCGTTGGGTGCATAAATATTTGCCAAAATCAACCTTTGCTCCTGAATGACTACTGAAACTATAATGACTCTTCCTAATTTATCTTTACTGTTTGAGACATTTGAATTGTAGATGTTTACTTATCAATGTAATGACTCCCCTGCTCTTACTTGAGCCAGCACTAAAGAAAACATGCCCACCCCATATCTTCCTAAACTTTTAAGCTTCTTGTGGGGAAAGGTGCATTTCCTGAAGAAACGCTATAACATATTTCTTATCTTTAAGAAAATAAATAACTTTCCTTTTTTATGGGGTGCCCCAACCCATTCACATTCCTTGTGGAGAGAGTCAGTCCACTCATATTAACATTTTACATTTTGACATATTAGGAAAAAATAGATTGTATGTGAAAAAGAAAATTATGAAAACCACATTCCAGCATTAGCAATCAAACCCCACACACGACAACGCCAACTGGCGTCCATCCCTCTAAACTCAAACAGTCCATGTACGCCTACAAGAACCCCCGTGTCAACTTTGCCATTGGATTGCTCAAGTCCGGTGATTCTATAATAGATTTATGAGACAGAATTATATAATAGAAGAAAATCTGTTAAACAAACTCCAACCAATAGGTGGAATAGTCACACAGAATATGTTGATTCATCCACATAACTGTCCTGAAGGTGTGTTCCTCCACAAAACAAGCTTCAGCCACTAGCGGAACCAGCACAAAAAGAAACAAAAAAGGCACCCTGTTTCCTCGGACGGTCAAGTGAATGTTCAGTGTGTCAGGTCCATTCAACTGTTAACTGATTGTAAACGATGACCCAATCACTACAATATCCTGCAAGAAATACTCCACAAAACAAACTCCAACCAATAGGAGGCATAAGCACAAAGAACGTGCAGATTCATCCACAACACTGTCCCTTTGGGGTGTTACTACACAAAACAAACTCCAGCTGCTCAAACAGTCACAAAAAGAATTAGCACAAAATTAGCACAAAAAGAAACAAAAAAGGCACCCTGTTTCACGATGTTTATGTGAATGTTCAGTGAGTCAGGCCCACTCGGCTGCAACGTGAGAATTTCACATTGACTTACTCCATTGACTTTATGAAGGACAATGCTTGTTGTGGACATGTAAATATTTGTGGCCATCCTTAGCATCTTTTCTCAATTTGGCCAGGAATATCAGTGCAAAAGCGACCTTCCGTTGATGTAAGAGTTTCTTGCATTCCTTGAATTGATCACGTTTCTCTCTTGTTGAATTTGCAAAGTCTGAACAAGAACAAGAAAATGTTGTGGTTCTTTTAAGAAAGCCTTCCTTTACTCCTTGACTTGTTTTTATTTTTAATTCTTTATTTTCAGTCAGCAAGATAGAATTACAGAATAAAAGTAGTAATAATATCTGTCTATTTGCTGTTGTTTTTTTCAGAACAGTACATATACATACTTTGAACAATTAGGGAGAGATAAACTTGTGCGTTTCAAAATATATAAATAACTACCTTGTTTGAGACATATTAGGAGAGAATAGATAAGAAGACAGAACAATAAAGCACAGGATCATTAAATCAGCACCTCTACGAAGTCTGGTCTTAAGGGCCTTACATATTTGACCCATTTGGCCCACCGACTAACAAATATACTTTTCTTAAGACGAATGGAAAAGGTAATTGATTCCATTACATATATCTCATTAACAATATCTATCCATTCTGAGACTGTGGGGGGGTCGGGAAGCAGCCAACGTCTTGTAAATGCTTTCTTGCAGGCAAATGTAAGAATGGCATATAAATACTTATCAGCAATTCTGAGCAGGAACCCACAATTCCCCCAAAACAGAGAGGAAAACTGTAAAGGTACTTTATTGTTGAATATTGTAGTTAAGATCTTGTGAAACTCTGCCCAAAACGGTTTGATTTTTTGGCATTCCCAAAATACATGCCAGTGATCAGCCTCCCGAGCGCCACACAGCCTCCAGCATTTAGCACCACCTGGGTCAAAATGTGCTTTTTGCTTTGGTGTTATAAAAAAACGAATAAGACATTTCCAGTTAAACCTACGCCATATATGAGAGTTTGTACATTTCCATTGAAACTCACATATATTTAACCAGTCATCTGTAGATATTGACACATTGCTTTCCTTTTCCCATTTTTCTTTTATGTAGTCCGTGGAATGGGTATTTTTCACCAAGAAACCTTTGTAAAACTTAGAAATAACCCCTTTAACAGTAGCATTTTTATATGCACTCAGTATTGTTTTTAATATCGGGTCATTAAGGTCTGTTTTAGGTTTAATATTATGTTCAAAATAATTGCGTACTTGCAGGTATTGGAAAAAATCTGACTTTTCAAGATAGTATTCATTTTTCAGATCCTCAAATTCCCTTAATTTTCCATTTTCTGTGAGTGAATAAAAAGTTGTTATATCTTTGAAAATCCATGATTTAAAACGATTATCCATCAAATTTGGCCTGAAACCAGGGTCAAAAGCACACCATTGAATTATCTGTATTTTATCATTTAACTGATACTCTCCTATTACTTTATTCCAAATTTTTAATTGGGTTTTGATCCACGGATTTTGCGTATCCTTTATAAGCCTATCTAGGTTCGTACAGGCCAATAATGCGTGAATCGGGGGGTCCTTCATGATTGAAAGTTCAATATCTTTCCACCTGGCGTGAAAATTTGGGGAACATAGGTTAATAAAGGGTTTAATTTGTGTCGCGTAGTAATATCCTTTAAAATAGGGTAACCCCATTCCCCCCTCCTCCTTCAAGAGCTGCAATGTTTTAAATTTAACCCTAGGTTTCTTCCCTTGCCAAATAAACCGGGAAATGATTTGATATATTTCTGAAAATTCTTTTAAAGAGATTTCTACAGGAAGGGCTTGAAATAAAAAAAGATATCTTGGGAGGATATTCATTTTCACACAATCAATTCTATGACTCAGACTAAGAAAGGAAACAGAGTTCCACCTTTTGATATCTTCTCTAATTTTTATCCAAAGGGGGCCATGATAGTTCATCTCTGCAAGCCGTGAAACATTACTTGGTAGGTGTATACCTAAATATTGCAATGAGCAATTATCCCAGCTTAGCTGGAATTTGTCAGTAAGACATGTTGGAGGGGAGTAATTAAAAGCCAACAATTGAGTCTTTTGTACATTCAATTTATAACCAGAATAACTACCAAATTTTTGTAAGAGGTTCATTAAATTCGGAAATGTATTAGAAGGGTCACTTAAATATATCAAGATATCATCTGCGTATAGAGCTACCTTATGATCCTCCCCTTTTATATTAACTCCCCTGATACTCTCTGTCTGTCTCAGCCATTGTGCAAGGGGTTCGATATAGAGAGTGAAGAGTAAAGGGGAGATGGGGCACCCTTGTCGCGAGCCGCGGTGTAATGTAATAGTGTTTGAAAGATTGCCATTAATTTTTATTTGTGCAGAAGGTTTGTCATAGAGAGTCCGTATGACATTAGAAAAATTTGAATGAAAGCCAAGTCAAAGGCTTTTTCCGCATCGAGGCTTACCAAAAGGGCTGTTAACTTATTCTGTTCTATATGGTCCATAATATGCAATGAGCGTTTAATATTATCCTGCGTCTGTCTTTGTAAAATAAAACCAGCTTGATCGGTATGTATGAGCTGGGGTAATATTTTTTCTAATCTTTTAGCAAAAATGGCTGTAAATAACTTGTAATCAACATTTAGCACCGAAATAGGTCTGTATGATCCACAGTCTGAAAGATCCTTTCCCTCTTTAGGAATAATAGAGATGACTGCTTCCCTCCAGGAGGGTGGCATCTTTGAATCTTTAAAAACAGTATTGCAGGCCCTAAGAAGGCTAGGTAACAGCTCAGTTCGAAATGCTTTATACCATTCTGAAGGGAAGCCATCTGGGCCTGGTGACTTATTTGCCTTCAACCTGGAGATGGCTCCACTTAGTTCGATTTCAGTTATTGCAGCAGTCAAAATTGTATTATGTTCTTCTGGGACAGTTGGTAAGTTAAGAGATTTAAGAAAGGTTTCAATTTGTTGTTCATTCTCCAACTGTGGTTGTGAGTACAGAATTTTGTAGTATTTCTCAAAGGAATTTTGTAGCTCTTGTTTATACTGTAAAATATTGGAAGCAGGATGCTTTGTTTTATATATGGTGTTATCTGCTCTTTGTTTTTGTAACCTCCTTGCGAGAATTTTAGCTGATCTAGGTCCGGATTCATAGTATTTTTGTTTAGCAAAAATCATATTTTTTTCTATTTCTTGGGTATATAATAAGTCAATTTCATTTCTGATTTTCTTAATTTTGGTCAGCAAATTAGATGTTGGTGCCCTTTTATGTTGCACTTCAAGGTTTTTTAATTCTTTGTTAAGATCTGTAAGTCTTAATTGTTTATTTTTCCTATTGTAAGCACACCAAGATATAATTTTCCCGCGAATAACTGCTTTTAAGTCATCCCACACTATTACTGCGTCAACCTCTCCCTTATCGTTTTCCTCCAGAAACTGTTTTATTTCCTTTCTCATCTGAGCCACAAATTGTGGATTATTTAAAGCACTCGTGTTCAGTCTCCACAATGTTTTACGTGGATTATCACTGATATGGACCCCACAAGAAACAGATGCATGGTCAGACAGATCAGTAGAGCTGATATCACAATAAATTATTTTGGAGCGATCTCTCTTAAACACAAAAAAGTTATCTATTCTAGAGTATGTATTATGGGGGAATGAATAAAAAGTGTAGTCACGTCTAAGTGCATTGAAGTCTCTCCAAAGATCTAGTATGCCCAATTCCACCATGAGATTGTTAACTTTCTTGTGTAATGATGTAGTAGGTACATTTTTGGATGTATCTAGTTCCGGGTTGAGGCGAAGGTTCCAGTCACCCCCGCAGATTACAAGTCCTTTTGCTTTCGCCATTAAATCAAACATGTTTCTATACAAACCAAAACTGCTTCCAGGAGGAACATAAACATTACAAATTGTAATTATTGCATTATTTATCTTTCCAGGAATCATTATATACCTCCCTTCCTTATCAGATATCTCTGATATGTACTCAAAAGGCATTCTTTGTGAGATTAATATTATTACCCCTCTTCTTCGACCAGATCTGTAGGATGAATAATATGCCCTTGTGTATCCCATTCTTCTAATTTTTTTATGTTCTGTTAACGATAGATGTGTCTCTTGTAAGAGAACAATCTGAGCATTTTCCTGCTTCATTTTTGATAAAATTTTACTTCTCTTAACTGGATTTGAAATGCCCTTCACATTAAGTGATACTATCTTAACGTCCTGTATATTCATACTTTTCCTATCCAATGAACCCAAACAAGGCCTCGCCCAAGCGCCATGTCCAGTTTTTAAAGCTTATGCACCAACAAAATCTCTCCCATAGAACATGTATTAAACAAAAACGAACAAAGTAAACAATGTCATCATTATCATGATGTAGCCAAAATAAAACCAGTGTTTCCAAGGTTGAGGCTCGTATCAAGAGAGCCCTGCAAGGCCTTGAATGGTCTAGGTCCCAATAGGGAGACGTTCCACCTCGTCGCAGACACGGGGCCCTATATATTGTCCACACACTAGCAATAATTTGTGTTGCAAAAAACATAAGCATACTCAATATTTGGTTGTCCCGACCCTTAATTATATTAACCAAAAAAATAAAAGAAGTAGGAACCCTTTAATTGGATTAATTGAAAAATTAACTTTAGCCCTACTCAATTATTATATTTGTAAAAGTAAATGAAAAGGGACAAGTCACTCATACCTCTAGCAAAAATTAACCAACTTTAAGAGGTGACCTTGAAGCATCAGTCCTCAATAGTAGATAGTCTTCTGAATCCCTGGAGCTTTTCCTTGAATCGTGCGTGATTGCTTTTCCGTGTATTTTCCCCTGTTGAACCGAGCTCTTGGTCGCCGCTCCGCATGTCGTCGTCTTCTCACCGTCTGCCACGAAGTCAAGAGTTGAATATCCTCATGATCCGGGTCTGCTGCGGGCGGTACGGCGGCGACAGGAAACCCGCGAGCTGCCATATCTCTCGTCGCTTCTGATGCGTCCTGGTAGAGACGGGTGCCATCATCATAAAACACCCGCATCTTTGCTGGATATGGGGTCTGAAACCTGATGCTTTCATTCTTCAGTATTTTTTTGGCATCCGCGTACTCGTTGCGTTTTTTAAGCACTTCAACTGGAAAGTCATGGTCAACAAAGAAACGCGTTTCATCACAGTATACTTCTTTTTTCTGCCATGCTTTCCGGAGAACTTCCTCTTTTGTACGGTAGCTCCCAAACTTTACCACAATAGAGCGGGGCTTCCCCTGCGCACTGTCCGGCTTTTGGGTCAGTGCTCAATGTGCTCGTTCAATTCTCAGATCCCGGTCGTCAGGAAGGTCTAGCGCTTTTTTAAACAAATTATCCAGAAAAGGAACCATATCTGCCCCTTCCTTATCTTAAGGTATCCCGTAGATCCGCAGATTCTCCCTACGTGCACGACCCTCCTGGTCTATCAGCCTATCTTCCAGCTTAGCTTAACATTGGGATAGCCTCTTAATTAGCATCGATGCCGCTTGTAGCACCGTCTCTGTTTCCTCTATTCTTCCCTCCGCTTCATCCAGTCTGTCGTTCACGCCTTGTATTTCTTGTTTAATGTCCGCCAGCTGCACGTTATTATCTTTTTTAAATTCACGAAATTCGTCCAGGATACGTTGCAGGCTGGGCTCGGGTGTGTCGCCGTCCTGAGGGCTTAGCTCCGGGGGGTAGCCTCGGTCACCAAGGCTCGAATGAGTGGTCTCGTCCACAACCAGATTTGCGGTTTTCCTACTTCTGGTAAAAACCTCCCTTTCCATCTTGACAAAAATTCCCAGGTATTAACAAAAAGAGTAATTTAGGGGTGTATTTTTAAGACACCGTCAGGAGCTAACAAATTAAGCTGTCATCCTCTCGCTAGCGGAACCGGAAACCACTCCTTGACTTGTTTAACACAAGATCTTTATCAGATGATCTCAGAAATTTGGCCAGAATTGATCGGGGCCTGTCTCCCTCAGCGGATCGTCGAGCCGGAACTCTGTGAGCTCGCTCGATTTCCAGCTTATGGCCTGTTATGTCGAGCAGACTAAGAAAGAGCGTGTCCAGAAATTCCACCATATTCTGACCCTCTCACTCAGGAATTCCAAAAATTCGGATGTTTTCCACGACTATGATTTTCATATCCTCCAACTTTTCCCAGACACGCTCTAAGTCTACTTTGGTTGCTAGCGGATTAGCAGCTAATTCCCTCTCCGATGACTCCAGAAAATCAATAAAATTTTAGACATCTGCCACTCTTGTAACCACATTAGTGAATTTTGTCTCCATGGCAGTGATCAAACAACGTATTGCAGCAAAATCCTCAAAGTCGTCAACAACTTTTTCAGCATTGCCGACACATTCAGCAATTCACGCCGAATCTCTTTCACCTCTCTGTCCAAATTGATTCCCTGATCTGAGCCCTCCAGAGGGGCATCAGCTTGAGCATGTAAGTGACTATTAATGTCTCCGGAGCCTGAGGAATTTGAATTCTTTGACATGTTGTCCTCCTAGATCACTTATGGATCAGGGTGTATCAAATCTCACTGGTTCAGTGAAACAAAACTCTGATCATTAAAAGTATAAAAACTAGCAAAGTGTGCAGAGCTCGCCGTTCACACTTCTGAACCTCGTATGGCATCACACGACTCTCCATTAAAACACATTTTTTAGCCAATCCACAAATTGCATATTAGCAAACTATAGTTTTGGCAAGCCGTTTAGGACATCTACTTTGTCTATGATACAAGTCATTTTTCCAACAATTGTTAACAAACAGATTGTTTCACTTTTAATAGACTATATCACAATGCCAGTGGATTAGAAGTTTACATACATTAAGTTAACTTTGTATTTAAGCAACTTGGAAAATTCCAGAAAATGATGTCAAGCCTTTAGGCAATTAGCCAATTAGCTCAAACACTCTTTGCCTCTTTGCTTGACATCATGGAAAATCAAAATAAATCAGCCAGGACCTCCACAAGTCTGGTTCATTCTTGGGAGCAATTACCAAACACCTGAAGGTACCACATTAATCTGTACAAACAAAAGTATCCAAGTAGAAACACCATGGGATAACGCAGCCACCATACGCATTCTGTCTCCTAGAGATTAAAGTATATCCACAGTAAAACGAGCCCTGTATCTACTTGACTTGAAAGACTGCTCAGTAAGGCAGAAGCCACTGCTCAAAAACCACCATAAAAAATCCAGACTACAGTTTGCAAGTGAACATGGTGACAAAGATTTTACTGTCTGATGAAACAAAAATTTTACTCTTTGGCCATAATGATGATCCAGCAATTTATTGTGAGAAGCTTGTGGAAGGCTACCCAAAATCTTTGACCCAAGTTAAACAATGGCAATGCTATCAAATACTAAGTGTATATAAACTTCTGAACCACTGGGTATAAGTAATTCTCTCTCCTATTATTCTGACATTTCACATTCTTAAAATAAAGTAGTGATCCTAACTTACCTAAGCCAGGGAATATTTTCTATGATTAAATGTCAGGAATTGTGAAAAACTGAGTTTAAATGTATTTGGCTAAGGTGTATGTAAACTTCTGATTTCAACTGTATATGCACAGTACTTGCCCAAAATGTATATAAAAGATAACGAAAAAATGCTTCACAAGAATTAGGGTTTTAAAAAAAAATATAAGAATGGCACATTCTGTGATTCAAGAATTTGCTTTTTGCACTCATTTCCAGAAAATAATACTTCTAACATGAGGGAAACCTTTGGTATTATTTTATAATAAAAACACAAATCTGACACTGATTAATGATAATTTTTTCCAGTTTTGACTTTAAGTTTTGTTTTAATCCTCTCAGGTCTCTCCACCTTCATCTTGTCGTTTGAACACTCGAAAGGAGGCAGGGCTTTTGGGCGCTGTGATACTCACTCAGAAGATTATAGTATTCCTGTCAGACACAACTCTAATGGACATGCTGATGAAGATTAACCAAGAGGTTTTGCTGCCTCTGCTGGATTTGTTAACCTCAGCTAAGATGGGGTAAAACTTCTACATACAGTGCATCAGAAATGCTCAAAAAGTTAAAACTTGACAAGTCCTTAAGTATTCTCTCTTCTGCTTTATTCTTCATGTGCACTCTTATTAACTTGTTTTTGTTTCCTGTCCCTCTTGGCCCAGCTTTCCTAGTGGAGTGCAGACTCGTTCTGCTGTGTGTTTGAAGACCCTGAGCCTCATTGCACTGATCTGTCTCCGAATTGGCAGAGAGATGGTACAGCAGCACATGACAAAAACCCTCTGCAAGTTCTTTCAGATTTTCTCCTTATTGCACAGTCTACAAAATCAGGTAACGACAATATACAAAATACAATATTGTTTAATAGTATGGATGATATAAAAGTTATTAGCCTTATTTGTTGTTTAGTTGCAGTAGTTAAAATGTCAGTCAGCCAGCCTAATCTGTTTTCTGGTTTAGCTGTATTGAGTTTGTGTATTTTTCATAAATGTTTGAATTATGTTTGAAATTAGAAACAAACAGGATAATAAGGGGCTCATATAAATAAATAAATATGCTCTTCAATTTTTAAAGGGGGGAGAGAAAACTTCCTGTAGATTTTGTTGTTGACATCAACAACAAAAATAATGTCACTTGATGCATGTCCTTGTACTGGAAAACCATGAACAAAACTATGCAACATAAAAGGAAGTGTGACCTAGGATACATTAAATACAGGTTGCTTTTTTACTATGGCGGGTCGCCACTTGATTTCCGATATAAAATCTGAGTCCTGAAGCAAAACCAGTTGAGAACCACTGAGATAAATATACAGACAGGAGCAGTCTGGACGTGCTGTCACATACCTACAGTATATGTTCATTATTAATAGCTCACACAGCTGTTGATATTTTTCATTTAGTAGTTAATTTAACATGCTATGCTAACATGAAAACTAATATGATTTAGTTATATAACATGTTATAATTACATGCTATTTTTTATCATGATTAAAATTCGGTTTATTATTATAATTCTGTTAGATTTCTTATTCTATTTATTTTATTTATTTTCAAAAGGGAGAGTTTTTTTACATATACTTACATAAAAAATGGTTTCAAGTTTAAATTATAATAAAGTGTTTGCTCAAAATATATCATTAAAATAACCCTTCTGTTTTCACTGATAATAATAATTGTGTAATACCGTATACCGTGAAAATCTCATACTGTTGCAACCCTAATTGCAATACAAATTAATGCATCACAATATCATGATTGGATCGTAACTGAGAAAGACACAGTCTGTTCACGAGAGAAAAAATACTCTGCAGGTTCAGTTTTAAACTCTTAAGGGCCAAACAGAGAAAGATTTTTATACCACTTCAGAGCAATGGTGTTACTCTTTATGGTGACATCGACCATCAAATGGCTTACAGTTGACGCTGCACATTATGCAGGGATACAAGAAAGAATTTTAACATCCCAAAAATTACATGCACCAGCTTTAAATACTCTCTCTGCTTCCAACAAATGCTTTTAATGTTGGAAGTAACATTTAAATGTGCTTTGAAACAAGCCTCAAAGCATTGTTAGTACTTTGCTGATGCAGTCTGATTCATAAAAGACTGTTCCTATAGATTATTCAACTTTTTTTTTTTATGTGCAGATGGTAAGTGCCCCACGTAGGGAGGTTGGAGACTGCACATACCTGGATGTGTGCATTCCAGATGGAACAGTAGTTACTTATGAGCTTGGAGTTTTGGAGCAACTCCAGGCTGTGTTTAACCCTGAAATGGCGTATGCATCTTACATTCCGTTCTACTGTCTCATTGGTAGGTCATAATTCTACTGGTTGGCTTGTGAGCATTAATACATATTTGTTTTATTGTTTTTATTGAACATGGACTGTTTCTTACAGGTGATGCAGCGATTCGCAAACTTGTTCCCAACCACGAGCTTGTTTGGAACCTGGCTCAATCATTTCATGAGAGAGCAAGTCCAGGTAGCCCAGAAGCCAACCCAGCTGGGGGCCAAAGAGCATCTACTATGGGCTTGTCTCCTAGTATGGGCCGCCAGATGGGTCGCAGTCCCTTACCTGCTCCCTCCTCTACTTCAACACCACTAGGTGGAGACATATTGCCTGAGTCAGGTACTTTTGGCAGCCACCTGGTTGGAAACCGTATCCAGGTACCCAGGGACACTGAGGTCTGTGGGAGTCCTAAATTGACCTCTTTAGAAACATGGGGGCGGTCTTATGTTAGCCATGCTCCTCAGACAAGTCTAACCACCACTGCACTTTCCTCAGCCGGACCTTCCTTCTCTTTCTCCTCATCCTCCTGGGTCATAGGTCCCACTACGGAAGACAGTGCACTGAAACAGGAGCTCCCTCGCAGTAGCCGCTCCTTGCAGGGTAACTGGCTTGCTTACTGGCAGTATGAGATTGGTCTGAACCAGCAGGACTCGCACTTCCATTTTCACCAGATCCGACTTCAGAGTTTTCTGGGCCACTCGGGCACATCTAAGTGTCTGGCACCACTAGCAGGAGAAGACTACTTCTTGTCTGGGAGTAAAGACAAAACAGTGAAGCTGTGGCCACTGTATAACCATGGCGATGGCACACGAGATGTTGAACCGCGGCTCACTTACACAGAACACCGCAAATCTGTGTTTTATGTTGGTCAGCTGGAAGCCTTACAGGAAGTAGTGAGCTGTGATGGCACTGTGCATCTCTGGGATCAATTCACAGGTGAGAAATGCATGATACTGATAATGTACCAAGAAAGGAGGTTTATTAGCATTCTTGCTTTTACTGTCTTTGTCAGATTGACAGCTTTAATTTGATCCTTTTGACATCTACTCTTTGTGACTAGGTAAAAATATTCGTTGTAATGAAGCTCTGGATGGGAAGAACCCAATCACAGCTGTCACCACAATGCCTGCTCCTCACTGCAGTGTAGTGTTTGCTAGTGCCGACTCAGTGCTCCGTTTCATAGACCCACGCAAACCTGGCTTACAGGTATTCTTCACACCAGTACATATCTGATTCATCCTCAATGAGCATTATATTACATGAATAATCGATTCTAATTTAAATTCAATGAATTAAAAAATGTTGTGATTTGCAATTAAATTGATTTGTATTATGACCACTAAACTGTATATTTGACCGTTGACAACCAAGTTCCTAAACTGTGCTAGTTCTAAGTATCCCATAAAATTCGAGTGTAAAATTTGCATTCAAATCAATACTTCATATCCATTTATTTATGTATTTGGTAAGAAGCCATATAAAAAGCAGGATCATTTGCAGTCATCTGGTCATTATAGACAAATAAACGCTGACTGGTTGATTAGGACCCCGATGCAAAGCAGAGTATGACTGTACATTAATGACCAATTTTATTATCCCAGGCTGGTTTTTATGCCTTGCTGTAATGCTAATGATTAACAGTAAATTGCAGTCTGTTATTGCTTTGTTGACAGCATGAGTTCCGCCTAGCCTACAGTAGCATGAGTGCGGGGCTGATCCGCTGCCTGGCTGTCAGCCCTAGTGGACGCACTGTGGCAGCAGGTTTTTCCACTGGATTCATAGTGCTCTTGGATGCAAGAACAGGCCTTGTGCTAAGAGGCTGGCCTGGTCATGAGGGCGATATACTGCAAATGAAAGTGAGTTTGCACACCATTGTTTAATTGTATAACGCGAGTCAGTATTTTGCAATAATAACAGGGTTACAGACAGTTCATGAAATTGCTAAAACAGGTATGTTTCACCATGATCATTTGCAGTCATTTTGTGAATCAACTTCTCTGTCACTCAACGAAAGCGTTGTTGCTCATGGACTGCATGTATAACCATCTATTAGAACAGAAATCCTCAAATATTAACACTGCCACCTTCTCTTATGCACTTAATCAACCCTTTTGGTGTAGAGAAATGCAGGGCTATTCAGATCCACCCCTTAAAAGAATATTCCGGATTCAATAGAAGTAAAGTTCAATCGACGTCATTTGTGGCATAATATTCCTCACCACAAAAATGTATTTTGACTAGTCCCTTCTTTAAAAAAAGCAAACATCTGGTATACAGTGAGATACTTACAATCGAATGGGGCCAATCCATAAACATTTAAATACTTACTGTTTCAAAAGTATAACCAAAAGACATGAACAGTATGCCTTTTAACATGATTTTAGTGTGATAAAATTGCTTAACCTTTTCTGTGTAAATTTATAGCCAATATTAAAACATCTTTGCCATGATGTAATGTCAACAAACCCTAAAAAGAGCGTTAAAATTACAATTTAAACAACTTTACAGCTCAAATAATACATGAATTAAAGGTGCTGTAAGCAATAATTTTTTTCATGGAAAGGTATGCAAAAACGTTCCTACCCCTTTAAATATATTAATGAAATAAGTGTCCTGTCTCAACATTCTCTGTGACAGCTGTTGAATTTGTAAACGGTGAACAAAAATGTGTCCATGGACATTGACGCTTTTCACCTGTCAATCATTTTGCTAGTTCTCATAGTTACGTAGTTGCAGCAAATTATTGAGGCTTACTGCCATTTTTAAGCCATTTGTTCATAACAGTTGTCTGTTGAGGGTGCTATTTTTCTGCTGTAGTTTTAAACCGCCATTTCTGCACAACGTCGTTCTCAGTAAAGCTAATTTGTTCTTTTTTGGAGTGCTGTGTTTTGGAAAGAGGGGGCATGGCTAATTCAATGGCTCAGTCTCGTGGAAGTCGAATTGCTGAAATTGCTTACAGCATCTTTAATGAAAGTGCTCTTATAAAATTATAAGCTTCACATTTAAACCCTCCAAAAATTGGCCCCGTTCACTTCCATTGTAAATGCTTCGCTGTAACTTTGATTTTTGCTATTTGTATAGAAAAGTAGGAACAAGACTAAATAAATTTTTGTGATAATCAATATTATGCCACAAATGCAGTCAATTGAAGTTTACTTGTATTGAACCTGAAATATTCCTTTAAGGGCCACCAAACTTACTCCAAAGGAGTTCTAATGTACCTGGAGAGAGAGAGCCATCCATTGCATCCCCATTCATCTTTAGTATTGTAACGATCGATAGTGAGACAAACAGACCCAAGAGCAGAGGAACAGTTCAAAGGATTTAACAGTAATAATGAGCAGTCACTGGGTTGAGGAATGTTGAAAATTCCGACACCAGCTGCCGCAGCAGGAAGCGATTTCCAATGGCATGCGCGTCGTAATCGCACAAGGTACAATCCACGAAGAGTGTGTTCATAGGATGAGTGTGTGCATTGTGGAAGTCAGGAACAGATTAGTAGAATCCTCCATTGAAGCTTAGTGAGATGCAGAACAATACTCAGCAGAGAAAAGAGAACTTAACTCCCGACACGTGGGCAGAGACAAGGTATCCTCTGGAGGACCAGCTGACATGCAGCAATACTGGAAGGCAACCACACACCCGACACGTGGGCAACTAACAAATACACGAGACAAGACCAACTAGGCAGAGAGTGAGGGAAGTACTCCACAACAGTCTAGCAAAGATACTGAGAACATGACGGGCTTAAGAAGGGAGCGAATTAGGGGAGAACAGGTGTTGCTTGGCACGCTAAACAGTGACATGACCAGCGTTCCCCCGGTAACAATCAGTGTTCCCATGGAAATGCTTATCATGCATGCCGGCTGTGCCTGCGAGACATGAGGGAAAGAAAATGACAAAACATACAAAACAAACCGACAAACTCACCGGAGCCGTGACATGTATGCGACACATAGGCTCACTCATTACTCATTAATTGGAGCAAATAGTCCATTTCATGCTTTTAAAAGCCCTCCAAAAATTATTTATCACTGATAAAACATCTATAATAATATAAATGAAATTCTTGCCATTTATATATTGCTTGGGTTTGGGAAAAAATCTGAAAAAAAGGCTTTCTTTTGGGTGGTTCTCAATGGGGAAACATACTTTTTGTGATCATAGTGGTGCAGTTCAGACATCCAAGTCGTAACCGACATCTGAGTGTGGGCTAAGGGGGTGACGCTAACCGGCCACAGTGTCTTAATTGACATCAGTACTTCAGCTTTCTGTGTAAAGAGTAAAAGTAGGTTTGTACCCTCTTGGTTTGTTCAACAGCAGTCAACAAGAGACAAGCACTAAGCAAACTTTATTTAACCCCGATTTGTGGGGTCAAAGGTCTGTCTCTGCCACCAGAGGCCCATGTTTGGGCAACCATAGACATGAGTTACTTATTAGGTCAAAATCTACGAGTTTTACAGAATACTGCACATGACCTAGGCTTGCTTTTATTTGCTTATTTATTGATGAATCTATAGGAAATGAACAAACCTCAGACTTACATCTTCCTGTTCTCGGAAAGAGTGAAAATTATGCTCAATTTTATGTTGACCGGGGCTCAAAAATAAGAATGGCCCACTCTGGGTCAAAAAAAGACACACTGTGTCTTTCTCAGTTACGGTCCAATCATGATATTGTGATGTATTAATTTGTATTGCAATACAGTATGTATCATGAGGTGCTTGGCAACACCCAGCAAAAATCCTAATCTTTGAGTCATGGTTGACATTTCCCCATCAATTTTCTTCCTTAACGATGTGTTTGTGTCTGTCATTTTGTATAGGCAGCAGAGGGAAATTTGCTGATTAGCTCTTCTTCAGACCACACATTGACGGTTTGGAAGGATGTGGAGCCCAAGCCACTTCACCAGTACAGAACTCCATCTGACCCCATCCATGCATTTGATCTTTACGGTGCTGAAATTGTGGCAGGCACTGTTGCCAACAAGATTGGGGTGTATTCCATTCTGGACAACACAGCCAACCTGTCAGGATGCACCAAACTTAGCTCAGAAAACTTTCGTGGGACCCTCACAAGTCTGTCTGTGCTGCCTACCAAGAGACTTCTGCTGCTCGGCTCTGAGAATGGTGCCATTAGGCTACTGGCTTAAACTAACTCTTTAGAGTATTTTAAGGCTCTGCTATTGTGTTGCTTTTTCTGAAGAGCATATTCTCCATGTGCCACTTTTGGCGTCTTCATCAGAATGAAGCAAACTTGATATGCCAACCATGCACAGTGAAATCTGTTTGATAGAGTGAACAAGCCTGATATTTCCATTTTAACCTCTCTGAAAGAGGACTTAAAACCTCACTCTTTAGTAAGTGATCAAATAGAAATATTGCCTAGAATTCATACAATCCATTTTTTTTTTTTAAACATAACATTTTTAAGGTTTATGTATCATTTATATCTGCGCTAGCTGCTGTTTGTATGTAATAATCAACTCTGTATGTTGTCTTCAAAAAGACAAATGAATGGATTTTTTAGGTAAATGGATGAGATGAGCTGCTCAGGATTGTAGATCTAAGTGTGGTTCTAGAGAAGTGTTTTCTCATCACCTAAAAACAAAACAAAAACCCTGTGAGAATCACAGGTCAGACCATGTTATTCATATCATATGATTCCATTCACCAGACTTACTGAGCAACTATGCAGTATTAATGGTAGACATTTACAATTGTTTGGCACCTTTTTCTATACAATGCACTGCATTTCTACATCACTAGACCTTACTGAATAGATGAACGTGGTCAAGTCCAAGGTGACTATTATTCTGTTACTGTACACTGATTGGAAGTGTAAACTCCAGATATGCAATGGGGGCGGTCTTGAATACTGAGCTTGAACCTTCTGACATTTAAAGCATTTCTACTACTAGACTATATAGATAAATGTGATGCTGTATTAGCCTTATCTTGAATTATGTATTAATTTACCCTTGTCACAGCAACCTCTTGTAAAATGGTTTACTTTGTTACATTTTACACACAAATATGTATGTTTGTATATACAGTATATATCTTTGTTGAGCCTAATGCTTATTCTCTAAGATAATACTTTTATGCAACATATATTAATAGAAATTCACCTTAATTTATTTCCAGAATGCTTCATGCAAAACATTACTGTTTCAAAACATTCCAAACAAGAAAATTTTGTTAGAATTCTTACTAATTACTGAAACAGAAATGACTGGCACTCATATTTCCCTGCTGTGTAACCCACTAGTTGTCAAGGTTGGAGAATATTGGCTTTTGAGTTATGAATACTGATGTGAACTCTAATTGATTTTAAGCCTTTATTGTTTAGTTTTCTAATTTTAGTTTTGAAAATCACTTTCAAGTGCACACTATCTTTTTTATGTTACTAAATGGAGGTTATAAATGAGTCCCTATAAGTGGTTGATGTGAATGGATTTAAAAACTGAAATTAGGCTTCTTCAATGCTCTGTAAAGCATTAGGGTACCCATTCATACATGGTACCATTTTAAATATTAATGTGTTTTACTGATTCACCATTTTGATAAATCCCATGATTCGGTTAACTATTTTTGAAAGCTCATTTCCATTTGAGATCAACAAAAATGTGTCAGATACAGCACACACACGAACACGTGCAATATTGTTCACATCTTTTCTTTTTTTACATTTGAACGCACTATTTTCTATATACTCATTAAAATGAACATTTTCAGAGATAAAAATTGAGTGATCAGACATGTGTGTGGTATTTTTCAAACTAAAATAGTTAACCAAATTTAAAAGAAAACATTATGCCCGAGTGATAAACTGACCTACTCATGATAATGGAGTAAAATATTCAGTTGATCGGTTCACTGTTTTTGATATTTTTGTGCTTGTAACCAGGGCACCCAGAAGAGAGGGAACTTTAAAAGGACAAAGTCCATTTGATTGTTTGCAACAGAATGCTTTTCAACTGCTCTCAATTTGAAAATCTTGGCAGACTCCTGCAGACAACCCAAGGTAATGGTGGATTCTGCCACTGGTTTGTTTCTCATATAAGACCAGCAATATAAAAGCCCTCTATTTAAAGGAAGTCTACAATAACCCTATTGGCTGTGCCTGTTATCTCCTTCTCATTTATCTCCTGCATATTGTTTCTGAGCCAGTTGTGTTTCTTGCACAGTGTGTTTACTCATATTCAGTATCTGGGTACACATTGTGAGTTTATTTAACTAAACCTACTACATTCAAGCTTTTCATAGATCAACTAATATACACTCAGTTGTGATTTTTGACCCAAAGATCTCTCAATATTTACATCTATGAAGAGGTAGGTACTAAAGAGGTGTATGTCGTAAAGATCAATGAAAGTTGAATTGTAACTGCCTGCTCTGAGACTGTCAACCCCTACAGCAGTGAATTTGTTTAGTGACAATTTTATGTGTTTCTTTTCCAAATCAGGGCTGGATCCCACAATTGGAGATTTGCACGGCAAGTAACTGATTTCCTCAGTTTTGTTTATATATGTTTATTCTTTCCTGTAAGTTATTGTTTTGTGATGTATTGGGAAGATAGTGTGTTGGCATGGCTAAAATTAATAAGAATCTGTTGTCAGCTCTTTTGTTTTGTATATGTACTATACAGGATTGTTCATCTTACTCGTGTATTGTTTTATTATAATCTCAAGGAATTTTCCCAATTATTTTATATATTTATTTTTTGTCCATTGGACTGCATTGTTGAGGGTCTAAAGGGTTTTTGAACATGAGGAACACTAGTTAATGCAGCTGTGTTCTTTCATATCTATTTTGATGTACAAGTATATTTATATTTAGTTTTTCGGACAGATAGCCTATGTCAAAATTAAATTTCATTGCATTATTTTTCCATATAATTAATGTGAAGGGGATGTTAGCAGAATGTTCATTCTCAGTCAAAATTCACTTTCATTGTGTGTAAAAATTAAGCAGTGAAAAATAGTGTGACGACTGTAAGATCCAGGTTATGCCACTGCTAAGATACCCTTTTTATTATCATGAAAGAAAGAATGTCATATGGATTTTGAACATCATGAAGATGAGTACATTTATGACAGGATTTTTGTTTTTGGGTGAACTATCCCTTCAAGTATATCAAATCTAAACCATGAGGGTTCTTTTATGATTTCCTTTACGTTCTAAGGTGATGAAGTGCAGCGAAAATTTGTAATGGTTGTATATGAATATGCTGAAGAATACCAGTGAGTAATGTCTAATTGTCCTCAATACTGAATAAATTCTGCTCTTCTTTGGTTTGTAGACTAACTGCTAGAACATGAACTTTTATTTTCTGGCATTCCTCCTCTGTAACGCCAAGCAAGGCTGGACGGTAAAGCACTAAAAGTGGTCTTATATTGTTTACATCAAAAGCTCCTATTCCCTGTTCCACTAAAATTCCATGCATTGCTCTTTTTCACCTCAGGAGGATGCGATTGAATCAGAGGATGGATCACGTCCTCTAGTTCCACTCATTCCACTGATACCTAGTAACCCAGATCAGTAAGTATGTACAATGCTCAGTGCCACATCATTGAAGGTATACACATGCTGAGACCTTTGACACTTCAATCACCTTGTTCCTCTCAGGATTTGAAGGGAACTCTTGACCCTCCCATAACAGAAGCACTCTCAGTTATTCCAGATGGGCCGGCAGCAGATCCCTCAAACCCTGTTTCCACTCCAGGCCAGAAAGAAGCCTCCTCTGAGGAAGATCTTGATGCACTCTGTGATAGTACAATGACCAGCCAACAGATTCAGCAGGCCATAGGCAACAGCATTATGAAGCTTGGCCTTTGGTTCTTAAAAAACTTGAGGCCTAGCCCAGAGCAGCCCAATATAATAATTTCCCCTCTCACTTTGTCTGTAGCACTCTCACAGCTAGCACTGGGTAAGTCTGTAAAATACAATGAAAAATTACTTATATTAAAGACTAATTTAAAGGACTGGTTAACCCAAAAATGAAAAAGTCTGTCAGAAATGATTCTCGCTCATCTACTTTCTTTAACTATGCACACGTACATCACCTAGACGTCTATTTTATGTGTGTCTGTTTACATCTGGAAGACATATTTTTTTAGGTTGTTTGATCATCTTCAATACGTCTATGAGACATTTCCTCTCAGATGTCTTTAAGATGTTTATGCAATCTGAGTTCTTACATAGAGCACAAAAGGAAAAAGTTATATCCTGGGCTGTTTTTTCAATACAATGGCAGTAGATAGTCCATCAGGTTTTTTTTTTTTTTTTTTTAAACAACCTAAAATTACAATAATTTTCCAGTTGAAATATTGACGTCCATTGCACGTTCATGAGCGCCATGAAAGAAGCTCTTTCGCAGTGGCTTGCATGTTCATGTGAGAAATTTAAGAAAGTTATTTTAACATTAAACAGTAAAGTTATCTCATTAACACACTAGCCACATGTACTACTTGTATGATACTCTTGGTTCCTTTTACAAGCTTTTAAGTGAGTCAATATCCACTACCATTGTATTGAGAAGACGGAAAGGGTATTCATTAAACATTTCCTTTTGTATTCCGCATAAGAATAAGAGTCATACAGGTTAGTAACGACATAAGGTTGAATAAATTATGACAGAATTTATAGTCTTGGGTGAACTATTCATTTAGTGCTGATATTAAAGAGATAGTTTACCCAAAAATGGGTTAAGAAAATTCTCATAATTTACTCACCCTTATGCCATCCCAGATGTGTATGATTTTCTTTCTTCTGCTGAACACAGATTCAGTTTTTAGAAGAATATCTCAGCTCTGTAGGTCCATACAATGCAAGTGAATGGAGACCAGAACTCCAAAAGCTCCAAAATGGAGATAAAGTCACCATAAATGTGATCTATAATTTTCCATTTTGGGTGAACTAACCCTATAAAGAAGCAGTTTGTGAGACAGTGTGCATTGTTTCTCTGAATCTCAGGGGCAACAAATGAGACAGAGGAGCTGCTTTTACACCACCTGCATGCAGATGCATTGCCCTGTTACCACGCTGCCCTCAGCAACCTCCTGCGCAATTTCCGCAAAAGGAGCCTTCTCATCGCCAGTCGCATCTATCTGACATCTGGTGAAAGTCAAACAGACATATACAGTACAAATACATGTAGTTGACACACAACATGTCCAAACTTTTTTAATGAACATCAAGATTTTAGTTTATATTTTATAAATGTTTATATTTTAGTGTAGAGTGGTTACCCTTTCTTGTTTTTCAACTTTAATCACTTTATTCACTTCCTTTTCACTTTTTCATGTTAAATAGCCCTACAGTGTGACAAATGAATCTGTAAAAGTTAATATTGTAATAACTCTGCATGAATAATAATCAAAGTATTAGCTTAATGATGTATAAAATAGGTTAAGATGAAGTATAGCATTTCACAATGCAGGACATCACGTCAACTCACAGTAGCACAAGTTTTTCATTTATATTACCTAGAGTATGTATTATCAGCAATTGAATGCAGCTCTATTGTTTATGGTTAAGTCCTCGGATGTCAGGATATTTTTTTAAAAACACCATTCACCATAGTTAACTCAAATTAATTGTATTTAATATATATTTTTATTGTTCACCATGATAATTGTAAGAACAATTTGTTACAGTACGTTTATATGCATAACTATGAGTATTTCTTATTTTTCCCCTCAGGATTTAAAGTGAAACAGGAGTTTATGGAAGAAATTCAGAAACTGTATGACTCAGAGCCAGCCACTTTGACCGATCTGAATGAGGTCAATGAGTGGGTTAAGAAGGCTACAAATGGGCAAATCTCAGAGTTTTTGTCCAGTCTACCTGCCAACGTAGTTATGATGCTTATCAATGCTATGCATTACAAAGGTCAGAATAAAAACCTGTTACCAGCAAGTATTTTGCAATTTCCTCTGGTAGTTCAGTGAATCATATCAGAGGTCTTGAATTACTCAGATCTGTTGCAAACATTTTCTTTCTGACAGGAGAGTGGCTCACTCGCTTTGATCCTCGCTTTACCTCTACTGAGCGCTTCCACATAGATGAAAACCAAATAGTCAATGTGGATATGATGCTTGGTCCAAAGTACCCTCTAAGTGTTTTTACCCACAATGAGCTTGATGCCCAGGTTACAACTTTTTATTCTTGTAAAATTGATTTGCCATGCTGCCAAAGACCTTTTGATTCTACTTTACAAATGCCACTGATTAAATCTATATACTTTTATTTTTTTCTCTTTGGACTCTCTTTGTGCTTTATGATTGCAGATTGCTCGATTTCCCTTTAAAGGTGACAGGAGTCTTTTGGTGTTAATGCCAACATCTGGACATGTGAATGTGTCAGCCATTGTGGCCAAACTCAATATCTCAGATCTTTACTTTCGGCTACCACGAGAGAGAAGCATGCAGGTTAAACTCCCAAAATTCAAACTTGACTTTAACCAGGACCTCCGAGAGGCAATGAGAAGCATGGGTAAGATGTGTTACCTCAACTACATGCACAATGTGACTCATAGAACTAAAGGCCACCCTTAATGTCTAATATATTTTCCATCACACCAAGGAGATCATTTTAGATTCACAGTAATTGTAATGTTCCTCATCTCACTGTACAATGATACATAATTATATATTCTAACACATATATTTCTACCCTAATCCAGGTCTAGGAATGCTATTCAGTCATCCAAACCTGAATCGTATCTCAGAGAACCCCTTGTTTGTGTCTAATGTGCAACATATGTCCAGCATAGAGATAAATGAAGAGGGGGCAGAGGCAGCTGCGGCAACAAGTGTGGTCATCTCACGCTCCAACCCTTCATTTATAGTCAACCAGCCATTTTTCTTTGCGCTAATGGATGATTTAAGTCAGACGCCATTCTTCCTGGGTGTTATTTCTAATCCCAACCCTGGAGCATCCACTATGGTCACAAGCCCAGGCAATTCAGATAAAATGGAATTTACTCATGACAAGACTTTGTATTCTTCTCCGAAGTAAATTATTTTCATACTTTTAGCAGAATGAGTCCATAACTGACCTTAGTCTGAGCAGGTAGATCCCACTGGGAAGCAAATTAAGGACCACAAATAAAATCAGGCATCAAATCAGATAATTTCTAATTATTCCCCCCATGCAAATTAGTGTTATTCTAAATGTTCTAATGTTGTTAAAATTTAAAATGTTCTTTATTTTTTATAATTAAAGAGACTTCACCAGAAAATTCAAGTGCCTCTGTGTATTCATTCAACGAACTAAATATATTTTTGTTGAGAAATAGCCCCATCCTTCAGATGTCATTTAATATAACAATTTGAAGCACTGTTAAAGGTGCACTCAGTAACTTCTGTCTTTGTGTCATTTTGAACTTTCACTGACACCTAGCTTGGATGCAGCATCATTCAAAATCAATATTTTCTGTTGGAAGAGGTGTTAGGAAGGCCAGCAGTGGGTGCTCACCCTGCAGTCTGTGGTGGTCCTAATTCCCCAGTATAGGGACTGGCACTGTAAAAAGGCACTGTCCTTTGGATGAAATGTTAAATTGGGGTCCTGATTGTCTGTGGTCATTAAAAAATCCCAGGGCACTTATCGTAAAAGTGTAGGGGTGTAACCCTGGTGTCTTAGCCAAATTTCCCACATTGACCCTTCTCAGACATGGCCTCCTAATAATGCTCATCCATTAATTGGCTCTATAACACTACTCTCTCTACACCACCAATAGCTAGTGTGTGGTGAGCGCACTATGGGTATTGTCGCATCATACAGGTGGAGGTTGAGGAGAGTCCCCTGTTCACTGTGTAATGCACTTTGAGTGTAGTGTCTAAACAAGTACTAAATGCAACATTCATTCACCGTAATCTGTGATTACTTGAATCTAAGTGAAAGTGTCAAATAACAAGACAGTTGCTGAGATTAAACAAGTAGAATTCGGCTGGTCATGAGATTCTAACATGGCAGCCCCCATGTGTGGACCCTCTCCATGTACAATAAAACACCTTTTATAAGATTACTGATATGACTGGAGTCTTCATTTTAATCTGAATGCTCATGATTTTACACACATATTGCAAAATTACAATACATGTCTTTAGGATTTAATAATTTGTTTAGTGTGGAACAAATTACTGAGTGCACCTTTAACTGAACAATCATACGTAGACAATATTGTTTGTGGTTTAACAAAAATAGGCCTATACTTATGCTCTAAAAAATATTCTATGAAACAGGAAGTTATTCATCACAGTTATCTTGTTTAAATAGTTTAGACCACAATATTAATTGCTCCACATCACACAAATTAAATATGTTTTTAGACTCGCATGTTAAAGATTGTATCAAAGAGGGAACAACACTAAATTCTGCTATAATAACATATAGTTCGCCATAGCAGTATTTATTTTGGCATTTGGCGGAAGTCGTTTAAACCCGGAAATACGTCATTTTGTGGCGTACTTTCGCGCGTTTGGACAGAGTTGGCGCGAGGAGAAGGAACAGCACCAGGGACGTATTCGTTGTTGAAGTATTTTACCGTTAAACAATTCAGTTTTCGATTCAGATTAATATTAGCGCAAATATGACCGTCAGATTATCAGAGGGGGCAATAGAGGTAAGAATGAGACTGCAGAACAAAGCATTATTTAAACACCGGGATACATTTGATTGATAAGGCCTGTGCTCTTTCTGCAATTTCAGTTGGAATAAAATTTATTTATTACTTTGATATTGTGTCAAATGTGATTCGCTGTTTCCTGGTTGCATGACTTTAAATGTAGCATGGTTAAATTCAGACCCTGAAACGTGTCAACACAATAGAGTAACAATGCAACCAGCTATTGAACACGAGTATAAACTAATGAAAGCTGAGAGTTGTTGTAAATAGCAAAATTTCAGCGCTCATGTGATGCCCCAAAATTGTCTCACTAGGTAAGCACCTTTCAAGGCTTAAATGTAAATAGTTTTCCAGCGTTATCTCGGTCGCTTTGTTATGAAATATGCATCATAATAAGCTTGTCTTCCACATGTCTTAAAATTTTGAAAATATACAGAGCTCAGAATCCACTCATGCTGTTGAATTGTGTTATGGAATACAGTATGTAAGAGTTTCTTAAATGTCGGCTGATGTATTTTTCCTTTGCAGTCTCTGACTAAAGGAGTTGATGTCAGCAACCCTGTTCTTCAGGTGTTGGTAAATGTTCGCTTATTTGCAACCTTTTTTTAAGTTATTCAAATCAATACACAATGTACACATTTTGCCATACTAATAATTATCAACATTTTACAGCCTTACTAATTAGTTGCATGTTCCTTGCAGAATATTCGCAAGATCGATGGAGGAAATGGCTTGTCCCGCTTCCGTCTCATGATGAGTGATGGACGTCACACTATGTCCTGTGAGTTGTCAATGTTCTCAGTTATTTCACAGCGCTTTGTTTTCAAAAGCAATGTTTATATTTTCGCGGAAGATTGGCGCGAGCCTCTACTGACTGCGCACGCATCTTAGCGCTTTAGAAGTGGTTAATGCGCTCTTCCGGAGCTGCTGGTTGACATCTAGCCTATATAGTTGATTAAAAGTCACTTATTTGGACATTAAATGTGACTTGGAAATTGAAGTGCACAATAATCACAATTATCTAAAAAATAAATTCGAACAGACGATAATTTAATAATCGTGACAGGGAATAAAGTGTTTTTCACCACCCAAAGACAATGTACTAGTGTATCATAAAGGGATCGTGAAATAATAAAATATAATTGTATGTTCCCTGAGGTCCACTGACAATGTTAAATGTTTTTTTCATCATAATTTAGTAATATATAATCATTTGCCACCCTGTCTCTGGCCCTCTGTCTGAACGCTCTGTTTTGGCCTCAGTGTTTCCTATAAACTTCAATGTTAACGGCCACTGTTATGATTGGCTAACATCGTGCAGCCACTCAAATACAGCCATATATATTTAAAGCTCAAAAGGAAGAGAGTGAACCAGCTCCACAACATAATAAAACTATTTTTTACAGTTTACACAACACAGATCCAACACATTGCATCTGAATATATTCAACCTTTTATTCAAGCACAGAAGCAATATAAGCTATCAAACAGTCATGACATTTGAAATATTAATGATTGAACCATTTACTTATGACTTTTCGATCATGTCCAATAGGGTTTTTAACTGCCCCATCCTTCAATAACAGTTCCTCTGCAAAGCTTGAATCATATTATGACTGGTCCACAAACAATCCACGCTGATATGAGCCGAAAAATCATACATTCCATGCTGAAATACACTAAAGACACATCCACATGACTAGCATACATTATCATACTGCACTGATGCACACATTGTTGGAAATGCATAAAAACAGTCAAAGACGTCAATCTTGGGCATTCTTGCATACACCAACAATTAAAAATGCACGAATGGCCGCAGGAACGTGTTTATAATCAACAAAGCTGTTAACATTGCAAGCACGTGCGCCTTTCATATTTTGGCGCTCGCTCATTATTCATAATGCATCACATTTGCAAGAAAGGCAGAAATATCTAAATCTCTAGTTCCATCCAGGGTCGGAAATTAACGGAGGCTCCGGGCAAAAAAAGTTCCTTGTAATCTGATTTGGTTCCAAATTAATATATCCATCGTGTTCTTCATTCGAATATTTGCTGAACATCGTTTGTTTTGTGATGTCCATTGTGCAGATGTTGCCGAGTCAGTGGCGGATGCTCGCACCATAAACGAGCACAGACAGGCACTCCGCTTCTCACACTCCACATCAGTTCGGTGTCGTGCTCGCATGCTAAAATTATCAAATGCTACACATAGTTAATAATATTAACAAAAATAAAAATAGCTTTGATTTTATTTATTTTTTTATTAATAATACAATAATGGGGCCTGGGTAGCTCAGTGAGTATTGACACTGAATACCACCCGTGGAGTCACAAGTTAGAATCCAGGGTGTGCTGAGTGACTCCAGCCAGGTCTCCTAAACAAAATATGCCCGGTTGCTTTGGAGGGTAGAGTCACATGGGGTAACCTCCTCGTGGTCGCTATAATGTGTGGTTCTTGCTCTCAATGGGGTGCATGGTGAGTTGTGTGTGGATGCCACAGAGAATAACGTGAAGCCTCCATGAGTGCTATGTCTCCGGTAATGCTCTCAACGTGCCATGTGATAAGCTGCGTTGATTGACGTCTCAGACGCGAAGGCAACTGAGATTCGTCCTCCGCCACCCTGATTTAGGCAAGTCACTATGCCACCACAAGGACTTGGAGCGAATTGGGAATTCCAAATTGGGGGGAAAATCACAAAATAAAGTAATAATAATTTTACAGAACATGAACCACTTTTGGTGTATGAATCATATCTCTGACTAATGTTCATTGTTTTATTAATTTGGCTTGAATTTGATAGGGAGTTGCTAAGTTTTTTTATTTATAAGCTCCTCATTCCAAATCTGTAGAAATGCTGCCATCTACTCTGTGTCGGTGCATTTGTTTTGTAAGCTGTTAATTACATTTTTTGTTTTAGTAACAATGCACATTATGCAATGTAGAGATCATGCAATTTTGTAATTATTGAAACATGCCATTTTAAAATTGAATTGTTTTACGTACATAGTGTTTTTGATAGTTAATGTTCTCTTTTGGTCCACAGCCCTGAATCAGGTTTGATTTTTGGCCCTTCATAGGAAAAAGTTTGGACACCTCTGGTCTAGTGCATTTTTATATACAAAACTAATACAAAATAGTAGGGATGCACCGAAATGAAAATTCTGGGCCGAAACAGAAAATCCAGGATGCACTTGGCCGAAAACCGAAACCGAAATTTTTACCCATTTAAAAAAAAAAAAAAAAAATAAATATATATATATATATATATATATATATATATATATATATATATATATATATATATATATATATATATATATATTGTGTATAATTGTATTAATTTTATACTTTTTCATTAATTACATGAATTTAATTAATCTGAATTGAAAAACTACAAACCAATAAAATAAATCACACTTTTATTGAAAGGAACACCAATATTGGACAAAAAATATATAAAAACTATATTAAATTTCCATGACCCCTTTTAAATGATCATACCTAGATGCAGCTGGGTGTAGACCCAGACTATTTAGTAGTAGTTTATATTTGCCACTGTAAATGCCACTCTTTAGTCTTTGTTTTTATCTGTTTCTTTTTATGCATGTAGCATTCATGCTCTCCACACAGCTGAATCCCATGGCCGAGCAGAACCAGTTGGCCCCCAACTGTGTCTGTTCGCTGAAAAAGAGTGTCACCAACGTCCTCAAGGATGGGCGGTAAGCATTTGTCTTCGGATCTAAAACTGTCCCAATCTGCTTGTCTTTTTCACTTGTTAATGTGTTTTATTATTTGCATGTATTGTGCAAATGTTTTTGTTGCTTGGAGAGATTAATTAACAAACAATTAATGCTTTTAATGTGTGTTATTAATGCTGTTTTCACAGGCGTGTGGTGGTTATTCTGGACATGGAGGTGGTCAAGTCTGCTGACCAGGTGCCAGGAAAAATAGGAGATCCAACTCCTTATGTTGAGGGTGAGAGTACATTTGACATGAATATTTCTCAGACAAGAAAACAAATGTCTGATTTTCCTTAAACTTTTGAAGCTTTTGTCAAGAAGTACTTTTATATATAAATGCTCCATGTTCTTTGGTTAGCAGGTCAGTCAAAGGCTTCACAGTCCACAGCTCCAGCTCCAAATGTACGGCCATTACAGCCTCAGAATGGAAGTGATGGTAATGAAATGCACAATAATCTGGTTTAAATTCTTAGTGTTGGTGAATACATCCCCAGAAATGCACACAGCAACAGTGTTATTCTAGCTGTAACACTGACTGTTCATAACAAGTTAAGCTCAATCAAACAGCATCAAATTGAGTAGCACATAAATGTATTTAGACTTGCCCCTCCTTTTCTTTAAAATACATAAAAAAATCTAGGTTCAAGTGATGCATTTAAAATTGAAGTGGGGGACAATTTTTGAATGTTAAATTACTCACCGTTTCAATATTATAATTTTCGATAAAATCACTTACTAACCTTTTCTGTGTTAAGTTATAGCCAATTTTACAACTTTGTTGCCATAACGATGTAATGACAAACTTTTCAGCTCAAATATTACATGAGTTTTAACAGAAGAATTAATTAATTAATTAATTAGTAAGTGCTTTTATACAATTACAAGCTTCACACTCCAAAAATTGGCCCCATTCACTTCCATTGTAAGTGTCTCACTGTAACCTCGATATTTGCTTGAGAAGGTAAGAGACTATATCAATTTGAGGTAATTAACATTGTGCCACAAATGCTGTCAATTGAGCTTAACTTGTATTGAACCTTTCCTTTAAGTTTATAATTGTATGTTTTAAAGGAAATGAGATTAAAAAATTTTTTTACGAGTGTGACTTACATAAGGTGCCAATAAATCTAAAGCCCTAAATTCACCATTTTAATTGAGGCTTGAAAAGTCTCATAGTAACTATGGTAACTGATTTGAATGCTAACAACTGTATAACAGTTCTCTGAGGTGAGCCATTTAGCAAACAAGCTATTAATTAAAAGCAAAATAAATATAGTGTGTGTGTGTGTGTGTGTGTATTTCATTACATTCATTATTTGATTCATCATCAATCATTATTTCAGAATTGTTTTGGTGTATTTTGAGGATTTGCCAGGCATTATTTCCCACTTTTGCTCTTTGTTTGCTGGTTGTCTAATGAAAAGTGCCCTGCTACAGTTCTTTGCATTTATCTGTATTTTCCTGTCTCCCTCCATTCATTAGGTTCAATGAACAGGACCCCTGCTCAGAACTTTGGGAAAAAGCCCATGGCTGCTCCAGGCACTCCTGGAGGTAGCTCCAAAGTAGTGCCCATTGCGAGCCTCAACCCATACCAGTCAAAGTCAGTTCTAATATCTCATATCTTCCCCTGTGCTCTCTCTCTCTCTCTCTCTCTCTCTCTCTCTCTCTCTCTCTCTCTCTCTCGCTCTCCTTTCTGATTGACCTTTTTCATTCCACATTGTGTTGTGCATAATTAATGAGTACATGTTCTTTAGATGGACTATCAGAGCCAGAGTCACCAACAAGAGTGGCATCCGCACATGGAGTAACTCCAGGGGGGATGGCAAGCTCTTCTCTATGGAACTTGTGGATGAGAGTGTAAGCATTCAAGGCAATGATTCGAAACAGATCTGAAGTGTACTAATATGCCATAACATTGAATTGTTTTGTTTGTAGGGAGAGATCAGAGCGACTGGATTTAATCAGGAGGTGGAAAAATACTACACCCTTATTGAGCAGGGAAAAGTAAGGCTTCCTTCCGTAATTCTGTTCGCTGTTCTCAATAACTAGTTATGTTTTCACTCCTGGTTTGTTTGCTTGGTCCTAACAAGAGTTCAATGGTTTCTTTTTACATTGTATTATTTGAATCTGAGCCATGGTATATTTGCATCACTGAGTACTAGCAACAGCTTTTTACCACACTTTCTAGTTAATAGCTCAGGAGGAGAAGATACCAGCATCGCTGCTTTGCTCATGTTTTCTCGCTTTGCATTTACATTAAAACTTAAAATGCACAGAACGACACCTGCGTGTTTCTGTAGTGGATATTTTGCTAGAGACACAAAAAATGCAAGTTGCTTGCTGAAGGCAATTTCTGCTGAGATAAGCTGTAGTGATAAATGCATTATAAAATAACAGGCAAATTATACATCAGTAAGGGTTAATTTCCACAAGTTTAAAATGGATTGCGTTTAATAATGGACTGTATGGAAGTACACATGAACCGTACCCCAGACCACCCTTTCAAATGGACTTAAACCGAATTAACTAAACTTTGTCAAACAGACTCTGGTCCGCTTCTAGTGTGAAACCATCCTTGGATTTGTCAGTTACCTTGTTAGTCATCTGATTTGTCCCCTGTTTTGTTATCAGGTCTACTACATCTCCAAAGGCACCCTGAAGATTGCCAACAAGCAGTTTTCGTCTCTGAAGAATGACTATGAGATGACCCTCAATGGCGAGACGAGCATCATCCCTTGTGAGGACAGTCACGATGTACCCATGTTGCAGTGCAACTTTATCTCCATCGCTGACCTTGAGTCTCGGGAAAAGGATACCATCGTAGGTAAGCACCCCAACTGGCCTGTGCGATTGCCATAATCAATAACCAACATTTTAATGATTTAACAGCAGCTTGGAGGATAGAGAATCTCGCTGCAATGTGTTGTGGCCCAGGAGGTGGCAGTCATTATAACGTTGATGATGAATGCAAAAATAATAATGCTTATGACCGTAATGGCCTATGGTGCAGATTGACTTTGCCAGGTTGCATTAGAAACAGAGGAGAAAAATACTGTCACTGGCAGAATGTAGAGTCAATAAGCATGCCTCTAATTATGATAATGGAAGTCAATGCACACTGAAGAGCAACAGTCATATTTCTCATGCGAGATTTGAGTCAGGTGCTGGTTGTGATTTGTGAAACATTCCAAATGGCAGCTAAATGATTCATAACGTTGTCTGATTAGAGGATTAAGATAGCGCACTGTAATGGATGTGTTTTGTGGAATTGCATTCTGGAGTAGCAGTGTAGTAATCCCAAATGTATTTACTGTCAGAAAATTGGGGGAGTAGCTGTGTTGTAAATCTGTGAGCTGTTTGTGTTTTTACAGATGTGATTGGAGTGTGTAAAACCGTGGAGGATGTGACACGCATCATGACCAAGAACAGCCGAGAGGTGTCTAAGAGGAATATCCAACTGATTGACATGTCCGGCAGAGTCATCCAGGTCACCATGTGGGGAAATGAAGTAAGTAAAAGACCAGATCTGACTTTATTTATCTTGCATTATACATTACTATTGATTCACTAATGCGTTGATAATCTTAATCAAAAGATTCTAAATTAATCCACAAAAATGTGTATCTTAATATTTCTGTTTATTTAAAAAGCATAAGGGCAGTGCTACAAAAATGGGCATAGACTGAAGTACAAAGTGTTTTTACACCAGAATCATGGGACACTATATATCACTCTCAAAATATGTGAATTGTATATGTATTTGTCCTACACAGCCACAGAAAGCTTTTTTTTTTTTTTTTTTTATTGCGGGTCATAGTAATTTTGGGTCACGGCCACACTACTACGTTTTTGGGTGAAAATGCTGATTTTGCTACATTTATGCCTCTCAACCAGACTTAAAACAGCATTTTTTCCCCACTCAAACAGAGACTTTAAAAAATGCTCTCAAGAACCACATACTTTAGAAAACTGAAAACATAATAATGTGGACATGGCTTTTGTATGTGTTTTTTTTTATTTATTTTTTTTTTTTTGTGGAATCTTTACACAAAATTTGGCACAGAGCCACCTTATAGGAATAGTTGACCCAAACATGATAATGATGAAAGTTAAAAGTAAATGAAGAATTATTGCTGTAGTTTGGCACCCCTACATACTGTTTCAGAGAAATTTAGATGCATATCAAACAATAATTTTGGAAGTGCGTCGTGACTTGTTAAATCAAAATCCAATTGAATCGTGAGGTGCCTAAAGATTCATAACTTTGTGTGGATGACAGATTGCATTGCCTGGGTTGTGTAATCCTCATGCAAACACTGACATCCAGCCCTAAACGCTGTGCTCCTCTACCAGATGAAGCTCTTGAATCTTGAGAGAGACACTCTCACTTCTCCCACTTTCTGTTTGTCCTTTCAATATTCCTCATTTAGTGGGATTTGCTGTGAAAGACCAATTGCTTAATATCACAATTTGACTACATGTACTTGCTGTACAAAATACCTTTTGATGCACTGCAAGTTTGCATTGTAATAATTTTCTTAGTCTTAAAGAATAGTTTACCCAAAAATAAACTCATCCTATTGTCATTCCAAACTAGTGTTGTCAAAAGTACCAGTAATTCGGTACTTTTTTTGCAGATGTAACGGTACAGTGTTCCTGCAGTACCGGTAGTACCAAGCACCGAATCTATCCGGTACCAGTGCACAGTATGACTGACACACGACAGCTTTAAAATGCTCACAGGCTTATTTTGAACGCATGCTTCTGTTACATCTTGTACACTGAAACGGACAGTCAAATTAAAATCGTGACATGCCCTAGTATGTTTTATTGAATCGATAAAGGCTGCAATCTTACTGTGGAAGAGATGTGTACGTTAAATAAATCCAATCTCTCATCCACTAGAATCGCCACAAACATTAAGAATCATTCACGTTGTATGAGATGACAAAGCAGAGCACTTATCCATTGTGAATCATGTAAAATCTATATTATATAATTAAAATCACAGCATCTGTGCTCTAATGTCAGCTCCGTTTTATTTATATTGCGTTTAAAACAACAGTTAACCAAAGTGCGTCACAGTAATAGAAGAGATGAGATTTCAGACATGACTTAAGTCTAAAGTGATCACACTGCGCAGTGTCACAAACTGTTTATCCAGAAAAGTGAAGCATACAGCCTGAAATTTAATAAAAATATATTACAGCTTTATAGTAAAATGTAATATTCTCTATAATAATAATAATAAAGTATCACCATCAAGACATCTGTTGAAGAATAAAAGTTTGGCAAAAAAAAAAGCAATGACATGTTAAAAAGTTTTGTTCACTTGTTAAATGTTTTAAGAATTTATTGATTAGACACCATTTTGATGATGAAATTAAAACTTTTAAAAGAATAAAAAATAACTAAACTGGTGTGTTCAATGGCACATTATCATATTAGCATATCTTTGCTGTAGTATCGAAATTGGTATCGATAACCGTGGAATTTAACTGGTATCGGTACCGACTACTGAACTTTGGTACCGTGACAACACTATTCCAAACCCTTTTGACTTTCCTATGAGGAACACAAAAGGACATTCTTTTTTTTTTTTTTTTCTTACACTAATGTCCCGGTCCATATTTTCAATATAATGGCTGCTGATAATGACTTTCTTTTAAAGCTTAAAAAGGAACCAAAGGTTATCATTAAAAGTAGTCCATGTGGATCATATTCCAAGACCTCTGAAGGCATACGATACAACTGATATTTAAGTTAATTTAAATGAATACATTTTTGATTTTGGGTGAATTAATCTTTTAATTTGTTTCAGAGTGGTTTGGACCAATAATTTGGCATAAGGTCAACACTAATTAACTAGTCTTTGCAACCTCTAATATACACATTATTTATCTCACTCCCTCGCTCTCCAGGCAGAGACATTTGATGGCACTGGGCAACCCATCCTGGCCATTAAGGGGGCAAGATTGTCTGATTTCGGTGGGCGTTCTCTCTCCACTCTGTACAGCAGCACAGTCATGGTCAATCCTGACATTCCAGAGGCATACAAACTGCGGGGCTGGTGAGTAATTGTCTCAGTTGTACAATACGGCATGCAGTGCATCTGTTAAGTGTTTTCTCGAAGATCAAATGGATGCATTTTGATTAGGAGTGTGATAAAAAAAAATCTAGATTTTTCCAATGCATCACGTTCTTCATTTGAACAATCTCGATTCTTAAATCCCAATATCGATCTTTTACTTATATATGCAACTCTGTCTTTGATTAGCCACAGGCTGGTAAATGTTTACATTTTACTCATCATTTATCTAGTATATTGGCAAAGATGTTCAGCATAATTTCACTGTATATTGAGAGTTAAAGTTTGATTTGACAGTTCTGTGTGTCCATGGATGAGATCCATGGATCCTTTTTGTTCATTAGTCAATTTTTTATAAAAAAAAATCCCCAACAAAAAATAAACATTTAATTCTAATCACAAATTTTACAGATGAGGTAAATAAGCCATTTGAATCCTCTCATTAACATGCGTGCTCATTTACAGACATTCTTTACAGAAATACTGGCTTCCTCAGAGTCCTTACCGATTTTTCACATGTTCACGTGTTAAATTGTAAAAATGATGCATTAAATAATGAACTTGGAATAATGTATTTTTAAATTTAAAAAAAAATCTAAAATGTAATTTAAATGTAATAATAAAAATCTATATAATTTGTCAAATAATTTACTATAATTTTCTTTTGTTTGAAGCTCCCCTATATAATTAACAGCATTAGCTTAGAGATAATTTCTTTCACATGTCAGCAAAATGGACATTATTACTGAAATATACCCATATGAATCAATATTGAATTGAGAACTTGTGAACTGAATCGAATCAACTCAGGAAATCTAGTTTTGATATGTGGCTGTTTTAAAAAAAAAAAATTCTCGTCTTCTGAGAACTGGGACAAGCAAAGAGGAAACACTAAAATGCACTCTCCAGTACGCAGAGAGGGTGAGCATGCTCAAGCCTTTGATGTCAAGATTAGCTCTAACAGTGGTACTCTGCTGGACTTTGCATCCAGACTGATATAGGAATACAAATCATTGCTAATACCCCTGTCACGATGTTAAGTTCCCCTTGTGGCCACGCATGACTTGTTCTTTGAGAACAGGAATGTTTATTGGTACAGACAAATGATACAGAACAGTGAAATCAGATGACTTGAGATCCACTGACATTGTCTTCTCTTTTGTGAAGTTGCTCCTCATTTGCATAGTTAAACCTTTTTCAACTTTCAGAAGTTGCTGGACAAGCCTACATCTAGTTGCCAATGATCACTTGGGCACATGTCTCCAGCTCTCCAAAAAAATAAATGAGATTGTTGTTTTGTCTTTAATCAAGATTATTGATTAATTGCAAGCAAAATGTTATGACTTTGACAGCCCTCATCCCAGAATAATAAAAGAAACAAAGATCTTATTTGTTTTGGAGCACTGAGCCTTGGTACTTGATATTTCCTTAGACAGAGCTGCTCTCTCAAGGTATCATGGGAGCTCCTCTGCCCTGTTATAACATAACATGAGCTTCTTGCACATTTCACAAAGGTTAAATGATCTCTGTGCTACACATGAAGTATTACTCAGCCTTCAACCTCTCTTACCTAATATGTTGGTCATAGTGCCACACTGACTAATCCCTCCCTCCCCACCTGTGCTGACAATCCATACCCATCACCTAACAGCCCACCTTGCCGAAGTCGTCCACAAGTGTCCCTCTTCATTTCCCCCACAGCCTCCAATCAGTTCCTCCTTGTGTGCTCCATTTATTTACCTCCCTTGCCCTTAGGGAAATAAGATGAAAGCATTGCATAACAAAGCTGTAGAGTATAATTTCACTTATTTTTTTGCCTTTTTTTTTTTTTTTTTTTTTTTTGGTGCACATTTTGACAAGCGATTTAAGATATCTGTTACTTCAATCTCTAGTATACCAGCTTCAGAAGGTAATTATTTTGGGGGGATGTGAAGTCTTCATCTACATAATGAGGGCAGTGGAATGTAACTGAACACAGCAGGGTGAGAGTAGAGGAGGGGTAGTAATCTCACATCAGTCATCTCTACAGCTTTAGCATGCCGGCTTCAAGTATCTGGTTACTATGCATATTGATAGCATAGAGCTTGCACAGGGATACTTAATTGCCTTCCAAGGACTGTAGAATGCTCCCTGTCAGTGGTTTTGGTAACAATGTACAATAAGGTTTCATTTCATTAACTTTAGTAAACATGAGCTAATTTTACAGCATTTATTAATATTGGTTTGTGTTAATTGCAGCATACTAGTTATACATTTAAATCAAAAGTTGTATGTTAACATTAAGTGATGCACTATGAACAAACAGTAAACAATTGTATTTTTTATTAACTAACATTAGCAAAGATAATAAATGCTGTAAAATATATTGTTAATTGTTAGTTCATGATACCTAATGCATTGACTTTAGCAAATGGAGCATTTCTGTAAAGTGTTTCCGTGGTGTTGAAAATTTAAAATTCTATCATTACTAACCTTAATGTTTTTCCAAACCTGTATGACTTGTATTTGAATTTTTGAAGAATATCCTGGTCTTGCTTATCCACATGAATGGGGTGAATGAGGCTGTGAACCTTCAAATGTACAGCATTTTTAATTATCTCAAAACTGTCCTCTGAATTCTTATGGTTGCTTTGCGAGAGGAACAGACCAAGTCAGTTACAGAGCATCTGGAAAGTATTCACAGCGCTTGACTTTCCACATTGTGTTGTTACGTTACAGTCTTATTCAAAAATGTATTACATTTGTTATTTTCATCAAAATTCTACAAACAGTACTCCATAATGACAACGTGAAGCAAGTTTGTATGAAATCTTTGCAAATTTATTAAAAATAAAAAAAAAAATAAAAAAAATCACATGTACGTAAGTATTCACAGCATTTGCTCAATACTTTGTTGAAGTACCTTTGGCACCAATTACAGCCTCAATTATTTTTGTGTATGGTGCTACAAGCTTGGCACACCTATTTTTGGGCAGTTTCTCCCATTCTTTGCTGGACCTCAAGCTCCATGAGGTTGGATTGGGAGCGTCAGTGCACAGCCATTTTCAGATCTCTCCAGAGATGTTCAATCGGAATCAAGTCTGGGATCTGGCTGGGCCACTCAAGGACATTCACAGAGTTGTCCCGTAGCCACTCCTTTGTTATCTTGGCTGTGTGCTTAGGGTTGTTGTCCTGTTGAAGATGAACCTTCACCCCATTCTGAGGTCCAGAGCGCTCTGAAGCAGGTTTTCATCAAGGATGTCATTGTACATTGCGGCATTCATCTTTCCCTAGATCCTGACTAGTCTCCCAGTTCCTGCCGCTGAAAACATCCCCACAGCATGATGCTGCCACCACCATGCTTCACTGTAGGGATGGTATTGGCCAGGTGATGAGCGGTGCCTGGTTTCCTCCAGACATGACGCTTGCCATTCAGGCCAAAGAGTTCAATCTTTTGTTTCTCATGGTCTGAGAGTCCTACAGGTGCCTTTAGGCAAACTCCAGGAAGGCTGTCGTGTGCCTTTTACTGAGGATTGGCTTCCGTCTGACCACTCTACCATACAGGCCTGATTGGTGGAGTGCTGCAGAGATGGTTGATCTTCTGGAAGGTTCTCTTCTCTCCTCAGAGAAATGCTGTAGCTCTGTCAAAGTGACCATCGGGATCTTGGTCACCTCCCTGATTAAGGCCATTCTCCCCCGATCGCTCAGTTTGGCCGGGCGGCTAGCTCTATGAAGTGTCCTGGTTGTTCCAAACTTCCATTTACGGATGATGGAGACCACTGTGCTCATTGGGACCTTCAATACTGCAAAACAATTTCTGTACCCTTCCCCAGATCTGTGCCTCGATACAATCCTGTCTCTGAGGTCTACAGACAATTCCTTGGACTTCATGGCTTGGTTTGTGCTCTGACATGCACTGTTAACTGTGGGAACTTATATAGACATGTGTGTGCCTTAACAAATCATGTCCAATCAACTGAATTTACCACAGGTGAACTCCAATCAAGTTGTAGAAACATCTCCAGGATGATCAGTGGAAATAGGATGCACCTGAGCTCAATTTTGAGTGTCATGGCAAAGGCTGTGAATACATATGTACATGTGATTTTAAAAAAAGATATATTTTTTTTAATGTTTTTTATAAATTTGCTAAAATTTCATACAAACTCCTTTCATGTTGACATTATGGGGTATTGTTTGTAGAATATTGAGGAAAATAATTATTTTGATCAATTTTGGAATAAGGCTGAAACATTCCTATAAAAATTGAAGCGCTGTGAATACTTTTCGGACGCACTGTATTTATTTTTCACTGAGATTTTACCTCATCTGGGCTTGCAATTACTGCAATCAGAGTTGAACTCGAGAAACGAATCAGTCTGATTCATGAACAAATTGGACTAATTCAGACAAGCTTTGTGAACCAAACCGATTAATCTAAAATTATTTCACAAATCAGAAATTATGAACTAAGGTGTTAGAGCTAGGTAAGATGTCAAGATTCTAATTGAATAGCAACTAAAATTTCAGTCTTTTTCTAACACATTTCATCTTCAATTTACCTTTTGTGGCGTAAATAATGACACTGTTTTCATTTTTGTGTGAACTATATCTGTTAGTGTTTCAGATCCAGTCACAGGTAAGATAAACCACTTAAAGTCTCTTGGCTCACATCTGCCCTCTTCACTTGGAGAGCCAGAGATAAGAAGCTTTGAATTCATGGGCCAATGTGCAGTGCATAGCCTCTTGGCTGGTCTTCTGAAGGTCCAGCGGGCCACTCTGGTATTGTTAGATGCCAATCAATTAGCAGAGCAGCAATAAGTCATAAGGTTTTGACCCTGGAACCTGGTCTGCAGCTGGAGGACTCATTCACTCACTTGACATACTGTGCCAGAATCCTACTTCAAACCGCTTTCTCAGTTGTAACTTTTTACAACTGTTGGAGCTGTTAATTTTACTGCAGCCCATAGTTAAAATAATGCAGCTGAAAAGACAGCAGTCCTCTTTTTATAGATCATAAAATGTTTGTTCTTTTATGGTCACTGTTTGGAGAACCACATTGTTACTGTGCTTGGAGACACGCATTTAACTAATTATTCTCAATGATTGCAGAAATATTGTATTTATTGAAATTCTTGTATAGAGTACTTCTCTAATATCCAAATTACTTTTCTATGCTGTCTTTGTGCAAGAAATCATTGTGTCTTTATGAAATTACAATTTACCTTATTTGCTTACCAAAGGGTAAGTGCACTAAAAAAATAAAAAGGTTATAATAACACATAACTTTTTTCTGTGGAACACAAAAGTCTCAGTCACCATTCACTCGCATTGCATTTATATTCCATACAATGACGGTGAACGTGATTGAGGCATCTTGTTTTCCATGGAAATAGTCATACAGGTTTGGAGCAACAAGAGGTTGAGTAAATGACCATTTTCAATTTTGTTTGAACTCAAAATTTTGGCTGATCGCTTAAATGGAATATTACAGGTTCAACACAATTTAATGTCAATCGACAGTATTTTTGGCATAATATTGATTACCACAAATGTAATTTTGACTTGTACCACATTTAAAAAAAAAAAAAAAAAAGCAAAAATCTGAGTTCCAGTGAGGCACTTACAATGGAAGTGACTGGGTCAATTTGTAAACGTTAAAATAAAAGTTTCAAAAGTAAAGCCACTAGACATAAACCATATGCGTGAAAACATGATTTTAGTGTGATAAAATTGCTTACTAACCTGTAAATCTATATCCAATTTTATATATTCATTGCCATGACAATGTAATGTCAACAAACCCTAAAACTAGTGTAAAAATAACCATTTAAACAACTTTGCAGCTCAAATATTAAATAAGTTTTAACAGAATTAATGTAATGCTTTTATAAAATTATAAGCTTCACATTTCTGCATTTAACCCTAAATTGGCCCCAGTCACTTCCATTGTAAGTGCCTCACTGTAACCTTGATTTTTGCTTTTTTAAATAAAAGGAGGGATGAGTTGAAATTATATTTATGTGGTAATCAACATAAAGCCACAAATGCCTAACTTGTATTGAACCCGGAATATTGCTTTAATACTCGTTCCTTTTTGTCTTTTTTATAATATTTGATTATAATAAAAATCTCTTAAACAACCATCCATTTTGGCTGACATAAACAAGCTCTTATTTTTTACCTCTCCATGCACCTGTCATTCTGAGAACCTTACATGATCTAGTTAATTCCTGATGAATAGAATTAAGTCCGACACTACCTTTTCACATTGAATATCCAGTTTCCCTCATATGTAACATTACAGAAGTAAAATACTCAACTTTATTTATATAGCACATTTAAAACCACAAAGTTGACCAAAGTGCTTCACAATTTTAAGTCAAAGGTTGTGAACAGCATTTAATATTGACTTTAACTGATGGGTTCCATCTTTAATCCGTTAGGCTGTTGACCCAGCGGGATTGAACCTTAAAGTCTGGTCCTTGTGGAGTTTAACATGTTGGGGCCATCAGATGAAATTCATCACATTGATGGAGGTGCTCACGCTCCGGAGCTCAGGGTAGCGAGTTGTCCTCACTGCGCATTCTTTGCTTTGCAATGTAATTTAGTACTTGCAAACAATGTGATATTGCTGTCATATATTTAATATCTTTACATTAAAGGAATAGTTCACCCAAAAATAAAATGTTGCTGATAATTTACTCACCTTCAGGCCATCCAACATGTATATGATCTTTCTTCATCAGAACAGGATTTTTAGATTTTCCCAGGTTTCTAGCTTCATCCAATGCAAGTGAATGGACACCAATTTTTGACAGTCCAAAAAGCCTATTTAGGCAGCATCGCACAAATCCACACGGATCCAGTCAATTAAGTAATGTCTTCTGAAGTTAAACGATATGCTGGTGTGAAAAACAAATGGCTAATGAAACCGTTTTTAATTTTAAATCGGTACTACTGGCAATTCTCTGTTGCTGTTTGCATCTACCCAACTCTTGTGTAAAGTACGTTCCTCTGTGGTAAACAGAGCAGAACTTCTGAATTCTCGTGTGAACACAGCAACGTGTTGTCGGCACACAACAGCGACATGAGAAATTGAGTGTTTACAGGAAGCAATTTTTTTAAAAGTTCAATTTTAATTAATGATTTTTAGTTTTTCACACAAATGTATCTATTCACTTTAGAAGACATTACTTGATCTGCTGGAGTCGTGTGGAATACTTTGATGCTGCCTAAAATAGGCTTTTTGGACTGTAAAAAATTGGTATCCATTCTCTTGCATTGGATGAAGCTAAAAACGTATCCTTAAACCCTGTTCTAATGAAGAAAGAAGGTCCTATATATCTTGGATGGCCTGAGCGTGAGTAAATTATCAGCACATTTTCATTTTTGGGTGAACTATTCCTTAGTGTGTAGGGAGTTATGGGTTTCTTTGCTTTGAGCTGTCAATATGAGCATAGTGGAGCTGCTGTAATATTTATTTATTTTTTTGCCAGTCTGTGTGGCAGGACTCAAAGGAAAGATTATTGTGATTGTGAATAATTTAGATGTTTATTTTGTTTTATTCATGTTCCTTCCCACTACTAGCGATATTATTAATTGTTTATGATCCATGGCTGATTGAATGTCTGAGGAAAAACACCATTCAGTCTGTATTGTTTTTGTCGTTATTGAATCTCACTTTTTGTGCATTTTGTTTTTAGGTGATCATGTCTGCTTGGCCAAATTTACGTAAGTCTTGGCACAACCTTGTTTCAGTTTCCAAAATATACCAACAACCTTGAAAACCTCACATTTTTGAGTAAATATTGTGTACAATTGACCATTCAACTCTCTGTTTAGTGAATTGGTTATTATTGACAACCAATATTGGTCAACACACTACTTTTGGTACTGTCCCAGGTTTGGTTTTAGTGTTGCAATCATTTAAAGAATCTGCAGAAGTGACTATTTTTACTGTTTATACACTAGGGTTAAGTGTATTTTCTGTGGAGTTTCAACAATAACTGTTTTCAAACATGTTTCCTGAACACTCCCCTTGTCTGCCATTTATTAGACAAAGCCGATGGTATGGCACCAAACTTGTGCCTTTGGTTGAGCCAATGTAGATGTGTCAAACTGGTCGGGATGCTTAAACAGACGATTTAATGTTGCAACATTGTTTTGCACATTTTAGTGGATCATCGTACAAATGGCTTACAAATTAGTTGTCTCTAATGGGACAGCAGAAGGGATTTTAACATCTGAAAAATTATTTCACTTATGCATTCTATTTAATTAACTGATTATATCTCACTTTTAAAATATGCTAGTCGTCTTTTGTCCAACAGATGGCGTCAGAGATTAGGACCACTCTCAAACTGCAACTCCTGCAGAGTGGATTTCATTCTCCACCTTCAGTCATGCCTCCCACCCTTCTCACCTTGCCAATCTCACTGTCTATCTTGCCCTGTTCATTATCATTCTCTCTTATTCGCTGATGCACTCTTACTCATAGGTAGCCAATTACTTCCGACTCATTTTTGACTGTCTTCTCAGAGACAGCATTACCTCTACTGCATCCACCCTACCTGTCAGAACCTTCAAGCCAGCATGCAAAATAAAGCTAGCACACACAGGAGTCTGTCTGCACTTGCGCTCCCTATACTTACACTAGATGTCTCCATCAAACTCAGTTTGAGATGCTTATTTAGGGCCACTAATTTGTGTTACTCAGATTTGTTCAAAGGAATTATTTTGCCTTTGTCCACTTGGCCCCCTTGTCATCACAATTTCTCATTGGCAACTGCTATAGCAGAGTTACCATCAATAGAACCTAAAGGAATGGTTTCCCTGAAAATGGAACATTGTGTAATCGCTTACCCCATGTCATTCCATCTAGTTTTGTTTTTCTTCAGTGAACTTAAGATGTTTTCTGAACGATGATAGTGGATTTTTACTGCAACACAAATCATCAGAAAAGAACCAAATATGTAGTCCAACTATGTATGCTATATGTTTATGTCTTGTGCAGTGATTGATTGATTTCTATTAGTTCTCAAATAACACTTGCTCTTATTCAATGAAAAAATATGCCTTCTGGATTTGTTGGACCCGTTTTTACATCATTAGTGGTAGATAGCATTGTCTCTTGCCTGTAATTTAACCAATTGTGAAGCATTTAAAAAAAAATAAATAAATAACCTGCCAAGAATATTATTTTCAAGGTATGATGAAGGGGAAGATTTTCACAGAATAATGACTTTGTATATTTTTCTGTTTCTCACATAGAAGCTATTGTATAGCTGGATATGTTAGTTTTAGAACAGGCCGGCTGCTCTGAGGCATACATTTTGATGAATTTAAAATTGTATTTGTATGAATGGAACAACACAAGGTAACATCAGAACAGGAACTGTAGATTACAGAAAAATCTAGTAATTCCACGTCATTGCAGGAAAATATAATTTTGTTCTAATTATTTTGATGCATCACACCTAGTGTCAACCTCAGAGGCATGCCCATGGACCGCACACAGTCTGTTCTCTAACCGTCTGATGCACAGCACAACACTGGAAAACGTGAAAGTAGTTGGCTGGCTCAATGGAACCTTCCATGAAGAAATGCACACAGGACATTTTATTGGTCTGCCTGGAAGCGTAGTTGTGTTTACAAGGTTCTACGTTGATACAAAGATCTCTTGAGTACTTAATCACAGATTTTCCCCAAGTTTGTCAGGTTAGTGACATCAAATCTTTTAAAGATATTCATGGTTTCATTTGAGGCCTATAGTAGAAAGTAAATGGGTATCCACAAGCAGAGCTGCATTTTCTTCTTTGTTTACTTGGTTATGTCTAAGGTAAATTCTCAAAATGTTTTTCTTTTCTGTGCTGCACTTTGACTACACATTTTCTGCTAGGCATTTCCATCCACAGAACTGCTGATCACTGGATGTTTTTCAGAAATACTCAACCAGCCGGTCTGGCACCAACAATCATCCATGTGATTATCTAATCAGCCAATCATGTGGGTGCAGTGCATAAAATCATGCAGATATGGATCAGGAGCTTCAGTTAAGGTTCACATCATCATAATGGGGGAAAAAATGTGATCTCAGTGATTTGCACCGTGGCATGATTGTTGGTGCCAGATGGGCTGGTTGAGTATTTCTGTTACTGCTGATTTCCTGGGATTTTCATGTACAACATCCTCTAGAATGTACTCCGAAGTGTGCCAAAAACAAAAAGCATCCAGTGAGGGGTGGATGGAAACGCTTTGTTGATGAGAGGTCAACAGAGAATGGCCAGACTGGTTTGAACTGACAGTCTACGGTAACTCCGATAACTGCAATGTATGATTGTGTTAAGAAGAATAGCATCTCGGAATGCTATTCTGAGATGCAGGTTGCTACTGTTTTGGTATCAAGAGAAGGACCTACACAATATTAGGCAGGTGGATTTAATGTTGTGGCTGATATACAGATGTGTACTGTATACAGTATGTGTAATATTTATATACACAACCGGTCAAATGTTTTGAAACACTTAATCATTCTTTATAATTTCTTTTTTTTTTTTCTTCACATTTTAGAATAATAGTAAAGTCATCAAAACTATGGAATAACATAACTATGGGAATTATGTTGTGACAAAAAAAATAATAAAAATCAAACAATGTTATTTTTTTAGCATCAAAGTCACCCTTTTTCTAGAATTTGCAGACATGTACTCTTGACATTTTCACTACCATCTTCTTGAGGTATCACCCTGGACTTCTCATCTATGTTGGGCACTCATTGGCTGCTTTTATTATTTGGTCCAATTCATCAATTTCAAAAACTTATGTTTTATAAAGATTTTAGTTTTATAATGAAATAAATTAATATGGTGGCATTGGACTGGCCATCTCCAAGACCTGACCTCAATCTGATATAAAATTTGTTGGCAGAACTGAAAAAGCATGTGCGAGCAAGGAGGCCTACAAACCTGACTCAGTTAAACCAGTTCTGTCTGGAGGAATGGGCCAAATTCCAGCAACTTATTGTGAGAAGCTTGTGGAAGGCTACCCAAAATGGTTGACCAAGTTAAACAATTTAAAGGGGTCATGACATGGTTTTTTTAATTGTATTATTATGTTCCCTTAGGTGCAATTATAGTATTAATATATTTTTTTTTAAGAAAAACTTTTAAAATCTAGTGATTTATGACCTTTTCCCACCCTGTTTCTCATCCTCTGATTCAAACAGTCTGTTTTGGGGGCGTTTTCCATTTAAGACTTCAGTGTTAACGCCCACTGTTATGATTGGCTAACGTCAGTGCCTATGTATCAATTATTGACGCCCCCAGCCAGAACAATATGCAAATAAACTAAGTAAAAACACTGTGATTATTCATAATGAATGAAATTGCGCTTTAAAAAGTAGTTTAAAGTTTAAAATAGATTACTTACAGTTTGCGTCGTCGTTGTTCCCAGAATAGTCGGCACGGACTTATCTTTGAGCAACAGTTTTCTGGCAAAGCCAGCATCATATTGAGATTTGTTCTCAAAACAGTCATCCTTAAAATGTACAGAACAAACGCTTAAGTTAACACTGCCGTGACTGGAACGTCCGCAAAAAATAAACTGCATCCATTTTTCCCTGACGTCTGGATCTTTCGGCAGCTTATTCAGAGGTTTTGTTTGACCACAGCCAGGAACAGCACATCTGTGTGGCATCGTAATTTTCCTGTGCACAAGTAGTCTCTGTCAGAGCTCGCTGTCCATCAACTGAACACTTGTGAGGCACGCGATCTGAAATGAGCGTAGTTGTCTTGCGCTTAGAGCGTAGTTATCTTGTGCTGGAGGCGGTCATATGCAAACGCTGTTACGTCACTTCTAACCGACACGTCACTTCTAACCATGAATCCAGAACGAGCTGTATTTTGAGCTTGATTAAATAAATGATTCGTTTAGAATGGGGAGGACGTCTTAAAATATTAAACTTGCAGGACGTTTTAATGATACAAAGACCTCTTATATACCAAAAGATCAAGGCAAATTTGGTTTCTCATGTCATGACCCCTTTAAAGGCAATGTTACCAAATACTAACAAAGTGTAAGTAAACTTTTGACCCACTGGGAATGTGATGAAAGAAATAAAAGCTGAAATAAATAATTTTCTCTACCATTATTCTGACATTTCACATTCTTAAAATAAAGTAGTGATCCTAACTGACCTAAGACAGGAAATGTTTTCTACAATTAAATGTCAGGAATTGTGAAAAACTGAGTTTAAATGTATTTGGCTAAGGTGTATGTAAACTTATGACATCAACTGTATATAATTATTATTATTTTTGTAAGTGGCAACCATCTTAAAAAAGCCATCAAGCTTTTTTTCTCCCTTTTTTTTTCCAAGTAATTAACCAAAACCTATTATCTATGATGGCTCCCAGTCATAGATGCACATGTATTCTTTATTTTTCCCCTCTCCTATTCTTGTCATAAGTGTTTTATGTCCTCCTGACTTGTGACAGTCTGTTCTTTGCCCAATCTATCTTCTTTCCTCTTGTTGTCTGCTCTGCTCAGTTCAGACATGCGGCACTGAGCTCCAGCCTGTCACTCCACGGCTGTAAAGCGCATGCCATTTTCAATTTGCTTCTCCTGTGTTCATTCTGCCTTCCTCGATGGCATTGGCCATCATCCTTACATTCGTCCCAGTCAGCCAATTACTGCACACCATCAGGACCTTGCCATGTGAAGCATTTGTTTTATTCAGCTGCATTGTTTATTCTTACAGTGACTCATCAGCAAGAGTCACAATTAGTTGCTTTCTTTTATTCCAGTATAGTATCAGTTGCTCACAAAGTTGGCATCTTTTTGATGCACTTTTTTGGGCTGCTTTTTCTGTATATCCGCTTTTCATTGAAGCGTGCTCTTGGAATAGCTGGAGGGGGAAAAAAGTTTTTTAATCAGAAGTAGGCTGATCCTCTGCAACGCACGACTAGCGCTATATTTAGGGAATTATTTTCAGAAGTACATAAGTACAGTGATGTAACAAATCAACAGAGAGGAAGTAAGAGACTAGGCACTGTGCTATGGAATTAAACACATTTTTCAGTAGGAAAAATTGACAACCCAAGTAGCAGAGGCCACACGCTTCTCTATTAACGTGAATATTTTTAATTAGTCATGCCTCCCAGAACTAGCCCTGAACCCTTGTATTTAATGATCCACCATTCCTTACCCCTCCATTGCCCAGCCCTATGGTCAGTAGATTAAAATGCTGTATTGATCCCTCAGATACACAGCTTCAACCTGAGTGGGTTTTGTTTTATCTTTCTACAACCCCTCCCTGCTTCTTCATCCTCCCAGACACTCTGGAGCACCAAGTGAAAATGGGTTTCTGATTGCACCGTTGCAACCCTGACCCCATCTCCCTGAACCATTCCTTCACTGTTGATTCCTTTTTCTAGTAGCCCTAGTGACTTGTCGGTCACAACTGCTGTTGTTTTTAGATTGAATCTCCCTAGCTAGTGCCGATCACATTATTGTTTTCGGAGTTAAGATATCAGCTATTTAGCTGACTGAACAGATGAGCTGTTGCCGTTGTGTACTGAAGAACAGATGTGTTATTTTATTAATTATTTCTTGATGATTGACAGTAATATGGGCTAAGAGTATGTTTTTGTGTACAGGTATGACAAGGAAGGACATGCTATGGATGGACAGTCTATGACTGAGATGAGAGGACCAGGAGGTGGTGGAAACACAAATTGGAAGACTCTGGCGGAAGTGAAGAATGAGCACTTGGGACATGGAGACAAGGTATATCACTTCGCTCTCATTATAGATTTTGTCTGCAAAGAAAACGCATAAGAAAATAGTGTAAGAGAGGCAAAACATAACACCTACCACTAGGGCTGTAATTGAAAATCTGATAATATCAATTGCAACAGTCATAGACCGAATATGATCGCCAATATTGGTATATGACAAACTATGGTGCTGGGAAGTTACGAAATATAAAAAATACTTGCCCAGTATTAATCATACACTTACGTTTTTAGATACAAATCAAATAATTCAACTGGTGATATATTACGGATTAAATGCAATGTAAATGCATACGCTTTGCATCCGCTGCTGTGCATTTGAGGTGCTGACTTTTTTTTATTTTATTTTTATTTAACTTTTTAACTTTCAAAACAACAATTGATGTTAGAAAGAAGATACACAATCAATGTTTGAGATTTCCAACCCAGAATACATGTTACTTAAACCACAATGACTTTTCAAACTAAAACTACATTATTAAGGGAAAAGAACAAACACATACACACACACAGTGCAGTTCAAATCTCTGATTCAAAATGAAACCTGGAAAATTTAATTTCAGGATTTTTTTATTACATAAAATGAATAACAAAAAATTTAGATTCCACACAATTTTTATGCCACTAATTAAATAAGCAGTTAAATGTAATTAACCATGATTTCCTTACTTCCATTGAAGTACTCAAAAGCTCTATGGAACTTTCACAAATCAAGCTGGATAACATGGTTCAACAGGTTTTGGTAAATTTGACACTCAAACTGTTGTGCTGATAATATAATTTGTAATGAAAAATAAGCTGTATTAAATTAGAAGCAAAATAGAAGAGTTTTCAAAAGTGAATTTAAACTTTTAAAACACATTTACACATTGACAAAAATCTTAACTACAAATGTGCTTTATGTGGTAACAAAAATTAACTGGTTTAAATCAAGTGAAAGGTTAATCGGCACGGTGATTAACAAGAAAAATTCAAAATTGCACTGTCGGTTACCGACCTCTGCTCCAGACTCCGACATGGGCTGTAACAAATATACTATGGCTAAGCAACTAGATAAAAACAGCACGTATATTAGAAATGTAATAATTTAAGGGTCTACATCTTCTGCTGAACAAAAATAACAATTTATAGAAGAAAATATCTGCTCTGTAAGTCCATGCAATTCAAGTGAATGGTGACCAGACCATTTGAAGTTCCAAAGAGCACATAAAGGCAGCATAAATGTAATCCACATGACTCCAGTGGTTAAATCCATATCTTCAGAATCAATATGAATATTTAAGTCCTTTTATTACTATAAATCTACTTTCACACACTCGTATGCACGTTCAGGCGAGTTCTTCTGTTCTTTGGTGATTTGCATTCTTCGTTGCATATAGCCACCTACTGGGCTGTTGTGCAAATATGATTTATTCATTCTTTTCCTTTGCTTTAACCCATCCCTTTTTTTTCTTCCTTCCTCTGCCCTACCCATATGGATGCAAATCTAAAAAAGAATAACTCTGTTCTCTGGTGAACACGCATAGGAAGGACTGGTTAAAATTTACATTTATAGAAGAAGAAAAAAGCACTTCAATTGATTATCACCCACACATATCGTATTGCTTTTAACTCTTTCCCCGCCAAACACGGAATTTTCCGGGTTTTATGAAAAAACGCTTCCCCGCCAAACACGGAATTTTCCGGGTTTCCGTGTTTTAGGTGTTATACGGTAAGGAAGACCCCTGCGCATGTTTTGAAAGAGTACGCAACTCTTTGATCAAAGAAACAGACTGCGATCGTCTCAAACATGAAGAAGTGGAGTATGAGAAGCTCAAAATATCAGACATAAACATGCCTTTTTCTCAGCTTTTTGTCTGAAATGTTGTTTTTTGACAAAACCTACCTCTGTTCAAGTTGCAATAAAAAAAGAACAAATGAAGATAAAATAAAATCGTTTTTTTTGCCTAAAAGCAGAGGCCCAGATCTTTATTTTGATATATAGCATCTTCATATATTCATGGAAGAAAATATTCTGCGGGCCATTAAATTTTAGCGAAAATCGTCAAAAACCCTGGTGGTGGCTGGCAACTTTTTTTAAAAACGCTGGCGGGGAAAGAGTTAAAGATATGGATTACTTTTATGCTGCCTTTATGTGCTTTTGGACCTTCCGAATTCTGGAATCGGTACCTTGAATGCTCTAAGTTGCTTTGGTATATAAGCGTCTGCCAAATGCATAAATGTAAATGAGACATTAAAAGTGCTGTAACGATTTTTGCCATTTCTACTTTCACGAGACTGAGCTGCCCCCCCCTTTATCAAAACCCTGAACTCCACAAAGACACCAAAATTAGATTTATTGAGAGCAGTAAAATAACACCCTCAACTGACAACTGTTAACATTGCATAAAAATGCATTATACCTCAATTTGCAGTACTATGAGAACACGCTACTTTCAGGGAGTAGGACATTTTTTGCATTTCCATGAAAAAAATCACTTGCAGGGAAAGCAAGTTGTTAAGCAATTTCTGCTTGGTGCAGGCTTTTATCAAATTTTTTTTTTTTTTTTTTTCGTTTTTTGTGTACATTTTAAATCCTTTTTGTCTTATCACTTGTGTGAGGTAGGTAATAAATTTACATAAACTCAGCTCTGGGGGATTTACAATGTTATCGGATATTGCAGTAATTTGTTTATAAAAATAGTGTGAAGATATTTCATATCGCACAACCCTACCTAACACTGCATATCCCTATGAAGGATACCAGCGAGAGAAACCTGTTAGTTAATATATAGTATGTAGCAAAATAGCAAAGTGCTGTTGCTCATTCCATGTGCAGAGGGAATTTACATTAAGGTACCCCAGAGAGAGGATGGAAAATGGTCATTTAAAACAAAATTATGTCTGTTTTTGTTGCTAAAAATTTACATCAATGTCAAATAAAATAATATAACATGTATAGGACCCCATTAAGTTACTCTTAATATGCCTTGAGGAGCATCATCTTGTCAAGGTCTCTGCGTGTCTCTTCTTCTGATAAATTGTAATCAGTCGGTCTTGCATGACACGTGTCCTAAAACCAAAGACAGAAGGAAACAGTCATTTAACCACATTGTTACAGCTCTCCCTATTCATTAACCACACAATATAATGCCCAGTGTCTGCTTAAGCATTACTTGCATTCAGCACTGAGATTAAAAAATGGAGATTAGCAGGACTTCATTTACTGAGCCTATTAATCAAGAGATTATACTACAGATAAGATGCATAATAACTCTGCTCTATTCTGTTTTTCCATTTACATATGTGGCAGTATTCTCCATTTGAAGGAGCAATACCCAAAGTGTGTGCTGAAGCATTACTCACATTCAGGACTGAGATAAAAAATTAAGATTAGCAGGACTTCATTTACTGAGCCTATTAATCAAGAGATTATACTACAGATAAGATGCATAATAAATCTGCCACTTTCAACTGTTTTTTTAACACGTATGTGGCAGTGTTCTCTATTGAAGCAGCAAGAAGTTAATAAAACAAATTTTTCACAGACTGGATCAATTGTATGATTTTGCTGTGGTACTGAAATTTACTGTTAATTATTGTCTTATTGGAGGTCTTCGTTTCCAGAGATTAAATTTTTTTTTTTTTTTAGAGCTGACAATTTTACTTAACAGGCCATTTTTATTTAAGCTTGTGGGATGGGAGTTGAGAATCTGTGTTTGGATGGCAATATTAAAGAGGGGATATCCAGAGAAAAGAAATTACAAGCTTATCACGTGGAGTACTGTGAATTGAGGAGGGGGTTGCAGAGAGACTGCTGAATGAAGCCTCACAATATCACGAGAATGAAAAATGAGAGGACTTTTTTTTTTTATACAAGTTGGACAACCATTATTAAAGCAGAAAGAAAACTGGAATTCCCGTTTTCTCAGCATTGTAAATCTTTGAAGTATGTTTACTAGAAAGCATGATTTAGCACAGGGACACAGCCTACGGCATTGCACACTGTAGTTGAATGCTGTATCATCCGGGGGGGCAGCTAACCAATTGGCTGGTTAGCTGGTCCATGTTAGCCCTTGCTTGTAGATGTGGTGGAGTACTGGTCTAAACAACAGTACTGGTAAACTGGTAATCAGAATTTCGTTGGTTTGATCCCCACAGCCACTACCATTGTGTACTTGAGCAAGGCACTTAACTCCAGGTTGCTCCGGGGGGATTGTCCCTGTAATAAGTGCACTGTAAGTCACTTTGGATAAAAGCGTCTGCCAAATGCATAAATGTAAATGTAAAATGTAAACCCCCTCCGGTGCTTAAAGGGATAATTCACCCAAAAATGGAAATTCTATAATTTTCTCACCCTCATGCCATCCCAGATATGTATGACTTCTGCTAAACACAAAGAAATACATTAATATTAAAGTCCTTTTTTACTATAAATTCTCCTCCCTGTTCTGTAGGTGGCGATATGCACAAAGATTGTGAATCACTACAAACGAAAGAATGTGAAAGTGAACGTGATTGATAGTAAAGATAATATTGATTATAGCAATGTGTTAGACATGGTGAATTAATTTGGAATGCATGATACATAAGTCTGATATAATGCATTATTTTTTAAGCTTTTAATTGTGCTAATCACCACATTTCAGTGTCTGGTGTAAAATTCCATCTGTAATTATTAAATATTTACCTGGGGAAGAGATGGCAGCAAGGATGCACTTTGGGAAAAAGGCAGGCTTGCGGAGGCAGTGTGATGCTCTGGGCAATGTTCTGCTGGGAAACCTTGGGTCCTGGCATTCACGTGGATGTCACTTTGACCCGTAGCTCCTACTTAAAGGTTGCTGCAGACCACTTGCACCCCTTCATGGCAACGGTATTCCCTGATGCCAGTGGCCTCTTTCAGCAGGATAATGCGCCTTGCAACAATGCAAAAATTATTCAGGAATGGTTTGAGGAACATGACAAAGAGTTCAAGGTGTTGACTTGGCCTCCAAATTCCCCTGATCTCAGTCTGCTTGAGCATCTAAGGGATGTACTGGACCAACAGGTCCGATCCATGGTGGCCACACCTCGCAACTTAAAGGATCTGCTGCTAATGTCTTGGTGCCAGATACCACAGTACACCTTCAGAGGTCTTGTGGAGTCCATGCCTTGATGGTCCAGAGCTGTTTTGGCATCATGAGAGGGACCTACATTATATTAGGCAGGTGGTTTTAATGTTGCAGCTGATCAGTATATTAACTTTCAGGAGCCGTGTGTATTACTTTTAGTCAATAACTATTCCTTTAACTCTTTCCCCGCCAAACACGGAATTTTCCGGGTTTTATGAAAAAACGCTTCCCCGCCAAACACGGAATTTTCCGGGTATCTGTGTTTTAGGTGGTATACGGTAAGGAAGACCCGCACGCATGTTTTGAAAGAGTACGCAACTCTTTGATCAAAGAAACAGACTGCGATCGTCTCAAACGTGAAGTGGAACACCATACTAATACTAAAGCACTTGTTTGATAAAAATGCCTTTTTCTCAGCTTTTTGTCCGAAATGTTGTTTTTGACAAAACCTACCTCTGTTCAAGTGGCAATAAAAAAAGAACAAATGAAGATAAAATAAAATCATTTGTTTTGCCTAAAAGCAGAGGCTCAGATCTTTATTTTGATATATAGCATCTTCATATATTCATGGAAGAAAATATTCTGCAGGCCATTAAAGTTTAGCGAAAATCGTCAAAAACCCTGGCGGTGGCTGGCAACTTTTTTTAAAAACGCTGGCGGGGAAAGAGTTAATAGACAAGCAATGATTACTATTTATTGTACAAGTATCTACAGTAAGAGAAAAAGCAGAGTCCCTTACTGAACTGTGGATGTTTCTGAGCCGGCAGGAGGACAACCACTTTAAATCCACACTTGCAGCCCTATTGTCCATACCTTTTATCCTAATGGTTTTGATGGGCAATATGGGTTGGGACAGAACCATAAAACAGACACATCAAGAGAGTATGGAAATGAATACAAAGCAATCAGCCTTCATGCACTCCTTTTTAAGTATGACTTTATCTGTTATGGGTGATGGCTAAGTCCTGCAGTCTTTGCCTGTTCCCTACCTCCATCTTGGTTTCTTTTGATTTTAAGAGTAAGTGGCCAAGCCTCAAAACCTTCCTGATACCTGGCCCCCAACGGAACACTGACCTGGACATTAACTCTCTTTATAATTCTCTTTGTGATTCGCTCATGCTCTCGTCTGGGTTTCACGTTGTCTGCTCTGTTGGGACATGAGGTCAGGGCACTAAAAGCTTACAGCCAATTGTAATTAACTGTTCTCTTCATAAATGTGTGTCCCAGTTTTCTTTCCCATAGTGCCATATTAGCATAATGAAACTTCTGGTCAAAAATGCCCTACTATACAGTACCTAGGTAAGTTCAGGCACAGCCAAACACAACCCTAACTCATGTAAAAGAATAAGTTAACTTAATTGTTATTAATTATAAGTTAATTAAATTGTTAACCACAGTGATGGGCTACAAGAAAAAAATATTCTGCTTTTCACCCTCTGTCATGACCCCATTAATCAAGGAAGAGAATGTGATAATTACGTAGGTATTTACTCGATTAATTATTGCATTTCAGAGTTGCAGAAACTTTCAGAGGTTTTTGTGTCACAAAGAGAAATTACAGTAATTTACAGGGATATTACACTTATTGAATAGCAAGCCTTTTTTCTCTGAGCTTTCTGCCAGTCGTTCACAGTTTCCTGGAGGCTTTTTATTTCTTTGAAGTGACATGGAATATCAATTCTGGCCCTTCTAGAATTTAATTGGGGTCAAATTCTCGAAGCAAAACAACTGAGTGGTCAGCAGTAAACCTGCGAAGAGAGAAATCAATTACAGCAGTAACACGTTTTGCCATTTGTTTTTGTTTTCGTAACTAATTTCCTTAGAAAATGTGGGGTTAAGGCTTTGCCAGAGGCTCCGTGTAGATTATGGTCTAAAGAGAGATGAAAATCTACTGCGCACAGTGCCTTTTTTTGCTTTTCAATAAAGGGTCGATTTTATGGCATAAATATGAATCAACACCTGATTTTCTAAGGAAGAATTTTTAAACTCACTGTAGGTCATCGCAAAGAACAATCTCATTTTAGTGCACTCATCAGCATACTGTAACTAGGGCAAACATTTATAATTTCTCTTTCTCTGTCTCGCTGTAGTAGTAGGGGTGGGGAAAATATTTTTTTTAAAGATGCGTGCAATTCTTTTCTTTTTTTTTTTTTATAATTTTTGATCAGTCCAAAAAAATTATAATTTTAAATAATTCTGTTTATTAAAAAGCATAAACAGGACAAAACATAACAGAGGCAGTTAAATGGTAACAATGCAGCAAAATTGGCACAAATTATAATATTGTGGAATACTATACAATGAAATGGTGCATCACTGTGCAAACAAACATATGCAGTACCCTTCAGATAAGTTAAAACAGGCAAGGACAAAATGGCTGAAAAAGCTTTATTGGGGAAACTAACATTAGGTTGTAGTGTTGTCACGATACCAACATTTCAGTAGTCTGTACAGATACTAGTAAAATTTCACGATTCTCTATAAAAATGTCGATATCACAGAAAAAATTGATAGTATGCTGTTGAACATTAAATTACATTTCAGTGTAAATACATGTAAACATTAATAAAATTTCCTTTGAGTTTATTCATTTTTTCTTCTGTATTCCATGTTTTAATGTTCCATGTTTAATTCGGTTTCATCAATATTGTGTCTAATCAAATAAATCCAAACTTTAATCAAATGAAAATAGAAAAATTACTTGCCATTGCAATTATATATTATTATTAACCCTAACTTTTGTAAAGATCCTCACAACATAATCCCAAACACTACGTTGTTTTATTTTTGTCAAATAAAGTGCTGCACAACAGTACATCACATTATAAAACCTTTATTCAGTACTTGCTTGTGGGCTCAACATAATTATAATAAAATACGTTTTAATAAATGCTAGTAATATAGTTGTCTCAATTTCTTAATTCCCTTATTTTTAAGTTAACTTTTATTTTGACGTGAAGACTTATGGTTTTGACAGTTGTTTCTCACTTTCAGATAAGATGGTTATATGGTCCAGAATGATTATTGAAGCTCAAAATGCTGTGATTTAACTAGATAAATATATAGTCTGCAGGTGCTTTGCATGTCACATTGAATTAGTGCTCCATCATCATCTACTATAAGCACAGCGCACGATGCTTCTTAAATGTGTCATTTTGAGCATATGAGCAGCTTCACATATTAACTTTGCTGCCTGGAGTACATGCAGACTCTATTTTTATGACTTTTTATTCAATCAAATCTCATCCATGTGTGGTTTAAAAATATCACAATTTAATTTGTTTAATTGTCCGTTTCCGTGTAAAAGGAGTATCAGAACATGCGCTGAAATGTCAGTCAGACAGTGGGGATTGAGTTGACAGTACTGCAGAAACATTGGTATCGTTACATCTTTTTTTAAATGTATTTTTTTATATATATATTTTAGTATGGATTTGGTACTGAAGTACCTGTACTTTTGACATAACTACTAGGTTGTAGTTGTTAACATTAACTACAGTAGATAACATGAACTAAATGAACAATACATTTTCAGAATTTATTAATCTTGGTTAATGTTATAATTTCAACACTCATATTTTTTTAAATTAAAAGTTGTATACGTAATCTAGTCGTAAAGTTTATGAACTAACAATGAACGATTGTATTTCTGTGAATCATAGACTAAGATGAATAAATGCTGTATAATTATTTATTGTTAATGCTACATAATACATATGTTTTAAAGGGTTAGTTCCAACAAAGCTTAAAATTCTCTCATCATTTGCTCACCCACTTGCTGTCTAAGGTTTTTTATTGGGAAGAATAGTGATCCGGGTTTTGAAAAATGAAGATAGTCAGCATAAAAGTAATTCATATGACACCAGTGGTTAAATCAATGTCTTTTGAAGTGATCCAGTTGGTTATGGGTGAGAACAGTCCAAAATATAACTCCTTTTTCAATTCTCTTGCATTGTATGGACATGCAGAGTTGAGAGATTTCTAAATTTTTGTATTCCGCAGAAGAAATTCATACACGTGGTGGTATGAGGATTAGTAAATTTAACTAATAGAAACTTATTGTAGTGTTACTACTTAATTTTACAACATATTAACCAGCGTTCTCCGTCATGAACTCTGTTTTTAAAGGGAATACTTGTATTCAGGAATCTCAATGGCAGGACTCAATTTATCATGTGCTGAAAAGTTAATCCTTCTCGTGCCCATCCACCGAAAACAACAAAGATTAATGCTGCTTTAATCCAGCATTCTAGCATTTCATTGACATGAAATGAGAGTTGTAGAGCTGCCTAAGGTATGAGCTTAATATACCCGCTTATTCTATTATTATTAGTGGGTCAGTGTCGACACTTATGCAGAATCTTTGGACAGAATTTTGCAACAATACACCTAAACTTGCCAAAGATTTGAACCTCTATGATGTTGACAAATTGAAATGTGTCAACAATTCTATCGGGAATCCCAGAATCAGACCGAATCATGACTGTTCGATTTCCCACCGCTAGTGTTTTGGAGAGGTTTGGTTTATTGCGTGACTCCAGAGCACTTGTGAAGAGCAGTTGTCAGCACAGGCACACTCGTACCAGCTTGTGTGACCCCTCTTTCACCCTGTAATATGCAGTCTATCTCTTCTCTCTCCCCTCCGCTCTGTGTGTGAGTGATGTGGGTAAAACAGTATGCTGCCCTTTGCTGACACCAAAACGTCATTACTCCCTTTTACTCTTCTAATGCCCCATACACAAACCTTTAGATTTAACCCTTCTCTCGCTTGATAGATCAGTGGTTCTCAACCTTGTTTTGATGAACGTCCCCTACTGCATTCCATTTTTATAATTATGAACTGTAAACCTACTCTAAATGCATATAAAAACAATAAATACGAAATATAAATATTTATAAGTTGTAACGAAGTTTAATTATATTCCCTCACTCCCCTAATGTTGCCTGTGGCAAATTTAATAGAGCTGAAGTAGTGGTATATTTATTATAAATGTATTTCTGCCTAAAGTACAGAACTATAGTTTACATGCGTAAATTCAAGGGGGATGATGTAGAATTTTGTGCCAAATTTAAATGGTGTCCGCTCCTTGTTCCTTGCTTCTCACAGATTCTCGAAAAGCTGTGAGTTTAAGAGCCCACGCTTTAAGAGCTTTGCACTCGTGCTGCTCTGTCCAGTAAGCCGTATCCTACAGAGCCATACAGGTGCATTAGCCGAGGTTGTGCCTCCACCTGTGTATTTAACACTGTAAAACCAGATACTTCAGGTGCGTTGCTATACTTCAAAATCAGATTAACCGAGGTAAAAATGTGTACCAACCCATAAAAATGAGAACCAACTAATATAGTTCAAGTCTAGATAAACGTTTTAATGCAAAGAGTAACTTTGCAATAGATGTGATTTATTTTAACTGATAAACATCCTTCCATTTGTAACATAATGCCCCCCTCATTACTAATTTGCTCTCAGAGCCTCCTGGCATCCTTTGAACGTTGAGAACTCCTGTGCTAAATGGTATTGTAACTGTGCAGAATAAGTCAGTTTCTAAGTGTCTTTTTTTTTTGTTTGTTTTAACTGCAGCTCCAGTCAGTGTCTTTTTGTCTTTTCTTTTTTTCTTCCCATTGTCTCTCTACATACATTTAGCACAGAGCATTTGACCTCCCCTCCAGGTGCTTTATGGCTGCAGTAATAAGTGCAGTAATAATAGATTTCATTTGTTTGGCCTATTTTAGAATAGGTTTTGACTTGGTTTTTCTTTTTAAATCCATGTATATCATATTATATAAACACTACATTTATATTCTAAGATCTTAATGGGATTTTTACCATGGAACTGGTAGTTAGATGAACAGTACCAATCAGAAGTTTGGACATCTGTTGCTAATCCTAAAGGTCAAAGTGCTTTCATGATTGAAAAATAAACATTCAGTCAAGTTTGAATAGGATTTATGTTCCAGATATGTACTAATGTCTACATTTAATCTTAATCTACTGAATATTTTTTCCCTATGGTCTCCCGTCATTAATATCAACTCTTGTCTTCACTTCCCAGGCTGATTATTTCTCTTGTGTTGCCACCATTGTCTACATTCGTAAAGAGAATTGCTTGTATCAGGCGTGTCCCAGTAAAGACTGCAACAAGAAGGTGGTGGACCAACAAAATGGCATGTACCGCTGTGAGAAATGCGACAAAGAATTCCCCGACTTCAAATATCGGCTCATGCTTTCAGTAAGTCTCTCACTCTTGTTTCTCTTTCCCCTTCTGAAATACTAAGTTGAGTTCCATGTCAGTTTTCTCTGGCTTTCTCCTTCTGTATGCCTACCTATTCTTCTCTTCCAATCTTAATTCATCTCTTCAGTGTCATTATTTAGCCATAATTCAGTTTCCTGTGACTATATTTTTGTGTCGTTCACACCTAAAATCTGCTGTACCTACCTCTATTAAACCGAAATAAAATGTCCAATTGGGACAGGTCAGGATGATCACAGAATCGGCCACCAAATTTAAGATCACCTACAATTTATTTATTTATTTTTTTTACATGTTTTTAAGATGACCACTGAGTAAAAAATTGCTAAAAATGTCTCAAGATCTCTGCCTTCTGTTCTGTCCAGCTGGTAATTAACTCAAGCAAGTCATATTTGAACACTCCTTAAAAACACATCTGAAAGCTGTGTCGGTATGTCAGCTCAATTCTTCATGGCTAAGACCAACTGGTCATTCAGACAACTTGCTAACTAGTCAATTATGAAAATATTTAGTTTTACATACCCCTACTGTCCATATCTATAAAACTAAAAGTAGACATTTTGAGAAACAAATTGGTACAAAATTCTTTCTACATTGCTGTTCTCTTGCTTAAAATACATTGGCTAAACAGAAATAAAGTGGCCTCATAAGCATTAATCAGATTATTCTGTGTTTTGTTAATTTTTTTTATTTTACATTTTTGTATTTTAAAGCTAGCTCTTTTTTTTTCTGGACAGGGCAGGAATGGGCCAATAAATAACACTTTATTTCCTTCCTCCTGCTGATGTGCAGCCAAAAAGGTTTTAAAAATAACAGCTTTAAAATATTATAACTCGGCATCACCATCCAGACATGTTAAAATAAGCAGATTTTTTTTTATTTTTTGTTTCTCGTCCTGTTTGCCGTCAACACATCACAGTCCTCTGTAACACTGGAGTATGTTTGTACCCATTGGGGCTCTGATGTGTCTGGCCTGGCGCACTTTTCTCATCCTCTCTGGCAAATCTGCTGGTTCGATGTAGCCTATATTCATTGGACGCATCTTGTAATGAAGTGTGAATCAAGTGTTTGTGTTTTTGCTAATAGTCCTCTCATTCTCTGCCAGGCCAACATTGCTGATTTTGGAGACAATCAATGGGTGACTTGCTTTCAAGACAGCGCCGAGTCCATCCTGGGCCAAAACTCAGCATACCTCGGCCAACTCAAGGACTCCGTAAGGCTCCTTCCTGTCTGCTGCTCACTATCATTCTGTTTTTCCATGCTTGCTTTCTATGGGTTTCTTGAAAGTGTGGCCTTAAAGATTGGCCGACTTATTGTAAAGGCATTAGGAGAAGCACATTTTGTCCGAATTGGAGTCCTTTTGTGGCATATGTTCATGAAACAGCCTTTCAAACCCATGGTCTTGTTCTGAAAGATTAATTCAGTCGTCTTTGAGAGCTCTATATTAAGTGTCAAATCTAATGTGCATCTAACAGTACATTTGGATGTTTGTAACCATCTAATAATTCTTTCTCACCTCGCTATCTTTTACAGAATGAGGCTGCGTTTGATGAAGTCTTCCAGCATGCAAACTTCAATACTTTTCTCTTCCGGAACAGAGCGAAGCTGGAAACCTACAATGTAAGTTTAGCATATCACACTATTTAAAGCTGCACTCATTAATAGTTTATGCTTGTTTGGGGGAAATTGTATTTGTCTTGGACATACTGATACCTAGTGGTGTGAATGCAGCTTTACGCAAAAGCAATAGTTACAAATGCCAGTGCTGTTATTTGCTGTCAGCCATGATTAAATCATGCTATTAGTTAAGATAATAGGGGGATTATCAAGATAAAATAAGTAGCATTTATCTGGTCATGTCATAACTTGGTGACCCTCATGAATGCAGCCCATCTCTCATAGAATAATCCAGCTTTTTTTTTTTTGCCATTATGAAATGACCGGAATCTTTATTTGTGTGTAAACAATTTAATATTTATTTGGCCAAAAGTGCCATTTATTTTTATAGTGGTGGTTCTTTTTTTTTTTTTTAATGAGGAAAACATTACTGAGTGCACCTTCAACAGGGGAAAAAAAAAAAAAGCACTTTTGTTACTTCACAAGCAAAATGATCCACAAAAGAGTAGAAACAATGTACTTTTTGGAGGCTGAACAAAGCATGTACATTAGTATGTGTTTGAGAATTATGGAAATTGATGAACCATCTCTGGCAGTCAGTCCCAACGCAGTCCTGGTGATGAAAATTGCTTTACAACGTGTTCCTTCACCACGTGATGTGCTACAAACAGCCGTGTCAAACGCAGTAACAGATTAGCTGTGAATGTTGAGGATGTTTTTTTTTGTTGGTTTCTGTGTACCTGAAGCCCAAAACACCACCTACTCTGTTTCCATTCCTCAAACACACCTGCTCACAAACCCAGTGCAAGAAAAACATCCAGGCTATTTTCTTTCACTCACTTTCCTCCTGATTATTAAAGTTCAGATTCATGTTACTTCTCAAAATTCAAATTATTTCAATTTATAACTTTTAAATTGGGTAGCTTATTTGTTTAATCGGGTTAGCCATGTGCAGTCTGTCTCTGTGTAATGCGATTTATTATTCTGCAAGGAAATTAGTATTAATCTGAAATGCTGTATCAGTATCCGAATTCCCAGCGATCACATTGCTGGAGTTCGTTAAATTACATGTTCAAGTAATGGAATCAGAATTCAAGGCCACAGTCAGCTCTCCTGAAGGTTACCTTTAACTCGAAAGTATAAAAATATAGATCTTATCAGGGTATCAAAGTTTCTCCAGATACAGACATACACCGATCAGCCACAACAGAGACTATTGTGTGTTTGAAATTCCCAGGAGATCAGCAGTTACAGAAATACTCAAACCAGCCTTTCTTGCACCAACAATCAGCCATAGAGATACTGGTCAGGAGCTTCAGTTAATGCATCAACCATCAGAATGGGGTGGGGGGGGTGCGGGCGCTATTATCTCAGTGATTTGGACTATGCCATGATTGTCTGCCAGATGGGCTGGTTTGAGTATTTCTGTAATTTCTGTTGATCTCCTGGGCTTTTCATGCACAACAGTCTCTAGAATTTACTCTGAATGGTGCAAAACAAAAACATCCAGTGAGCGTCAGTTCTTTTGACAGAAATGTCTTGTTGATGAGAGAGGTCAACAGAGAATGGCCAGACTGGTTTGAACTGACAAAGTTTACAGTAACTCCGATAAACACATTTGTGGTGAGAAGAATAGCATCTCAGAATGCTATTCTGAGATGCGTGTTGTCGCTGTTTTGGCGGTATGATGGGAAGGTGGTTCATAGACAGGTGGTTTTAATGTTGTTGCTGATCAGTGTATAATGACAGAATATATAAGACTTGGGAGCCAATTGTAGTTTTCTGGTTATATAATTGAGCTTTTGTACTAAATCAATCTTGTGTAGTCTTTGTTTTATAATAGAATAAGTGGTGTCATACTAGATGTGCAAAACTATATATTTCCAAAACTGATTAGTCAGCTAATTGGTATTAAGGTAGATCTGTAAAATTGGACTGGGTTGGGATTCTCCTGATTATACTTGTTTTTTAGAGAAGTGTTTACATAAGTGTAAGCACACAAGCTCATGGTGGGATACAAAAAAACGGCACTGAATGCGACAGTGGCCAAAGACAGAAGTTTACATTTATCTGCTTATGGCAATGGGTGCTTCAAAATAGATGAATATAAAGGCATGATTTTTCAAAGAGGTTTTTATCGTGCAAACGGCCAAGCCCCGTAATTATAGTACGAGAAAATTTAATTCTTATTTACTATATCTAATTATCTATTATAATATATCTATATATCTATTATTAGGTTTACCAAATTTGACTTAGGTTGACTTTAAAGTATTTAACAGGAATTTAGTTGGTCTGAACTTTTTAGAGTGGATCAAATAGAAACCTTTGTAGGATCAGAAAATGGTTATTCACAATTAATGTGACCTCTAGAATCTAAGCAATGAAAAGAAAATTGTAGCAAGGTCAATCAATAACTAAGCTGTTTTATAGTTATTCTATGTTCTATAGGAATAATATGGTTGTGATTGCTTTGCAGCCCTCAGGGAAGGTTCATACTTTCCTCAATGTTTTATTTTTTTATTTTCATTGATGTTACTGTGAATATAGATGTATAGAGTAGGCATGCTCCAATCGATTGGCCACCGATCCATATCAGCCGATATTCATGTCCTATGACTCAATCTGTGATAGGTAATTTGGCGATCGCATAAACCCATCGCTCATGTCGCAAAAGACGCACAGCTCCTTTAAAACATCAGCAGCACTGTCGTGACATCACAGAATGTGGGAAATACTGGCATAGTATTGTAACTAAAGACAACAAACTTGATTCAGCAGTTAAGAATGATGCAGTGGGAGAGGTATGGCGAATATGAAAGTTTGTTTACCGTTTGTGGCATTTCACAGGTAAAGGAAAAACAGCACAAGCTGTGAAACTGTCCTATTATCGTTCATAGTGGCAGCATCTCAGTTTCTGCCAGGCATAGGCATCTCAGATATAATGCGAGTTACAAGATGTGGTGTAATTCTAAAATCTTTATTAAATATCTCCAGATTAAACTGCATAAACAAAAGTAGCACACATAGTCCAGAAACGTGCTTTTTCATCTCTTGAAAGCATGTGTTCCCCTCATTAAAGTTCAAGCGACAAGTGAAAAATTAACTATTAATACAACCATCTAACTAAATAAAAAAGCAGGGATGAAATTTATAAATATAATAATTATTTATACAATATTAAGATACCATAATTTAATGTATTAAATATACTGTAATGCAAAAAAACTTACAAAAAACAGATTAAATTGGGAATAATAATAATTATATGAAATGACAATTAATTAATAGCCAAAAATGGCACATTAGGTTTAAGTGCACCTAATGCGTTATCAGTTTGTCTTCAGTTTGACACAAAGCTTCATTTTTTTTTATAGGGCTATCTCAATATAAATAATATTTTGTTAGCCTATACTTGTTTTAAAGTATTATTTAAAAAGCTTTTAAATAAGCCTTTTGTTTTTGTCAACAAGTTCTAGGCAAAGAAATATTATGGGGATGAGGAAAATTCAGTTAAGTGACTGTGCAGAAATCTTACATATAGCGAGTTATGACAGATCCTGATAAAAGGTGAAATGATAGGGATCAATATCAGGTGACAAGAACGGTATCGGCTGTAAAAACCCTGATTGGAGCATCCCTAGTATATAGTTGTGCCAAGAATATTATGCACGTGTCAATACATTGCCCCACTAAGGAGTCATTATTCCCTTTTGTTTCACAAATTTTAGCTACTTGTAAAAAAAAAATGTAACCCGCATGAAACCTCTTAAAGCAGACTGAAGCTAACAAATCTCTCCATTCTGTTTTAGTTTTACATTTCTTAGTTTGTCTGCAGATCTCCTAATTGTAATTGGCATAAACAAGTAGTCCACCAATCTACCATCATTACAGTTTAAATAAATTGAATGCTTATGTCTATTTGCATATACGTAAAATATTCACTTAATAGTATGCACTAATTTGTTTGATATTGAACTGTTGCTCATTTTATTATTGCCCTTTCACGTGCTTCTGTTTTTTTTAATGTATGCACTAGCTGTTTGAAGTAGAAATTCACAAAAATAGATATTGTAGAAAAGAATTATAGGCTTCTTAAATATGAACTCTTGTCTTCTCAACAGTTCATTGTTCAGAGAGCAAAAACTGATGTGGATTTGCATAACAATTGCTACCTGGTTTCTTTTGCTTGCCCACTTTTAACCAAAGTTTCTGGGAAGAAATTACCAACATCTCTAATTTATATACATGTAGGTATGGTATGTATGTAGTCAATCGATAAAAAAATTGTAACCAAATTAATTACATGGTGTCCCGATTAATTAATCGCATATACAAATATTTGCTGAGAAAGCCCCTCCTATAACAATAATTCAATATATAATGATGAAATAATTATACATAGTTATCTTTTATATATTAAAAAATTATATATGTGTGTGTGTATAAAATAAAAAATTATTCAGATAATTACATTCTTGTGGCAGAAGAGTTAATCATTGATAAGACCATTGAAAAAGAGGATGTAGAATACAATGTATTGTTTACAACCATATTATTGATCATAAGACAATCATTGGCATATAGTTCACAGCAATGCATTTCACAAGTGAATTTGTCAATCAGTTCGAGATTTATTATGAGGGCTTGTTTAAGAACCCGTCAATGTACACCTGCGTCAAGCATTTTTTTTTTTTTTAGAAACAAGCCAGGGGTATACCTAGTACACAATACTACAGATATATTTTACAATAAAGGGGCTTTATAGACATACATTTACACTTATGTATAAAAAGAAACTGATTAATCAGAAACTATTAACTTATCAAAACTGTGAAAACCAAATAAAACGTCTTTTATAAAGCAAAGAAAAACTAGTTGAAATAGAGGTACGTACAAACAAACAAAATTTTCTCATACTACAGCGTGGGCACAGTCCCAAAAAATGTGAGGGGTAGATTCATCTACAGCATTACTGAAGGAGCAAAGTGGATCTATTTCAGGGAGCATGTTTCTTAAATAAAAATTGACTGGGTAAAAGTGGTGTAACAGTTTAAAGGACACCTCCTTAACCTTGTTGGTAATTAAATATTTGTGAGGTAAAGACCATATGACCTGCACCAGACATGCTTGTCGCGTCTCGGGTGTGTTGCGTCATAAAAGTAAAATGTTTAGGTCGCTGTGCCAAGTTAAATATAGTTTAATACTCTATCTTTAAACACATCTTGAGATCCCTTGGTTCGCATTTGCGCTCCAAGTGTTTTGAACGCAAGAACGTAACGCATGTTTGTGTGTCCGCTGAAGAGTTGTTAATGTTTTGTTCACTGTAATAAACTGTGTGTTGCTCACACAGCTGAAATTTCACTTACTGCCCTCTGGCGTAAACAGGTGGTACTACAAGCTTGCATTTCTCAGGAAAGCATTGCGATTTAATTTTTTTAACGCATTATTTTTTGTATAATCAATCGCACGTTATTAACTCGCTAAATCGACAGCCCTAAAATATATTTTATGTGTGTATATATATATATATATATATATATATATATATATATATATATATTTATATATTTTATTTATTCATATTCTAGTGGCTTTTGCCCATCATGTGACCTGCTGCAATTAAGATTGTGTTCTTAGTTCCCTCATTTTCCCTCATCCACTGTTATGCTGATTCTTCTACAGATGTATTGCAGTTGATAGACTTATTGGTAAATAATATTTGATCTGAGTCTATTATTTGATCAACATTGCCATGTTCTTAAACAATATTAGGGGATAAGCTCTGTCTAAAGCATTTGCTACATGCAGCTGTTGATTACCACAGAAAATGTCAGCTTATTGAAAAAAACAAGCAAAATTGCCATGACTGTGTACAATATTGCACTTACTATTGAGGTCTACGTATGGGGGCAATGCATTGCACTGGGTTAAATATTCAAATATTTAGAATATGCAAAGTTTTTTTTTTAAACACCTGTCACATATTGACTGTTTACATGGACCCCAGATATTGGACACCTGCTTACTGCAAGAAAGCAGCGTTCCAATTTACATGCTCTTCATAAGTGACATGCGCTGCTTTTTTTTTTTTTTCCTCCGTATACATGTGACTTGGTCAGTAAGCAGTTTTTTTCCATAGCAACGTAATTTCCCAGTGACACTTGTGTAAATACAGTAACAGACATGGAAACCATTGTTTTATTCCCAGTTGTTTCACTTTATTTCCAGATATTCCTTAGTTGTTGCTGTGTTTGTAACCTTAACTTTTATCACAACCTGCAGTGGAATTGCACTGCAATAATGGGATTTCCCTCTTAGGTAAAACTGGGATTCCCCCAATGTCTGAGCGCATATAAGCGACCGTGAGAGACCATCGATATTTTACATAGGTGTGTATAAATGGGTATAGTTTATAGTGGATTTGCATTTCCCACTCTACTTCCAGAAATGTTGAATTCTTTCTGCCGCGTTGACTTGTTTTGGGGTTCCATCCTATGACGTTTGTATGTAAAACCCAGGTATGTTAAACCGCTTCTCTTAATTCCTTAAACTTGTAAGAGCATTTGTGATTGAGGTTTCAGAACACCACTTACTGCAAAAATCCTGGAATAATCAGTTTTCTTAAGTTCATGTAAACGTGTTCCACATGTGAAAGGACAATTTAGACTACTTCATGGCTGAAATAAGATCTTTTTGAATGGAAGAACTAATATTAAGTGCTTTAACAAAAATACATAGCCACATAGACTTGGACATACCTGCTGTAACTGGTTCGATTTGTTCTTTAACTGGAGGAAAGCCTCTTTGCGTTGTTCAGGGAGTAAGTGGGGCAACGGTCAAAATCTGGGGTCCAAGGCAGTGTACTCTAACAGATAATTATGTTCCTCTGTGTATCTGCTTGAGAGGTTTTGCAGGATGGCTGTCTTCATGTGAGCTATAGTTGTAGAGTATTTCTCGTCATGCTCTGTTCTATCGTGGATTTCAAGGGCACAATGAGTGACAGGGTAGCGCTCTTTTCATTAGACAGGACGGTGGTGACTTTTTCTTTTAGCGCTTTAAGGTTTACTATTTCTTCAGACTGACGTTATAGAGGGCTGAAGTTATAGCCGCTTGTTGCTCGAGATAGCGTTCCAGCATTTCCATTAAGCTGTTCTATCGTGTAGCAACATCCTTGATAAGATTGTGATGCGATCTCAAGCATCTTTTGAGCAGCAGCTGTTGCTGTGGCACTGCGGTGAAAGCCACGACTTTCTCACGTGACAAAGCAAGCGACTGACACAGGGAGCATGCAATCCTGCTTGCGAAGCAAGATTCAATGTGTGCAAAACCCTTAATATGAGGAGACAACCCAGCTTCTCTCACTGCCACCTCCATAATAATTTCATGATTTACATGTAATGTTTACTGTGAAATGAGAAAATGAATTTTATTGCAGTGTGTGTAAAGAGCTCAAGGGGCTGCATCTGTAACTGTTGGCAGGCTTCTGGGGTTGGAGAGGGGCGTATGTCGCGGTGTGGTCTTCAGGAACCATGACACGGGATCGTGGATGTTTGTATCGCGATTTCGGTTGTGGTTTGCGTATCATTACAGCCCTATTACATTGTGAATTCATGACACTAATGCACTAACATGCGGCCATAATATGCACCAATTACTCTGTTATTGTAATTAAGGATGACACTGATACTACTGCAAAGAGGAGTGTATAAAATGTTAACATTAAGAATACAGACAAAAGAATGGTGTTCGAGGCATATCTTGGGCAGATGTGTGAATGGCTTTCACTGCAGATGGCACATGAGTGAATGGGCACATTAGAGAATTTTTGTAGATTTGATTCCTTTTTAGATGTTGCATGACGTGGTCTTGGAAAATGTCTTTGTGAACGATCATACAGGTGTAGGTAAATTTGAACCAGCTCACTAATTACACCAGTGTGTTGTGTGTTCATGTTGACTGATTTTGACTGACTGAACAAGGTAAACAAAATTGGCTGTTGGCCTCAATATAGGTGAAGCTTCAGGTCACATCTACCGATGACGTGGACCAATGGCATTAAGAAGGTATTTAGTAGCCAGTAAGAATTTTTCCTAAAAGTTTGCCCTGGCGAGCTGTTACGAACCACCGAAACGAATGCAAAAACACCTTTTTGTCCATATTTTGTAAAACATTGTTACACCCATTCATTCTTCTATTTTGTATGAGGTACATTTGAAGTCAGAAGTTTTACAATACAGCTTAGCCAAGTACAATTAAAGTCAGTTTTTCACAATTCCTGACATTTAATCATAGAAAACATTCCCCGTCTTTGGTCAGTTAGGATCACTACTTTATTTTAAGAATGTGAAATGTCAGAATAATAGTAGAGAATTATTTATTTCAGCTTTTATTTATTTCATCACATTCCCAGTGGGTTTGTTTACATACACTTTGTTAGTATTTGGTAGCATTGCCTTTAAATTGTTTAACTTCTGTCAAACCTCTTGGGTAGTCTTCCACAAGCGTCTCACATTAAGTTGCTGGAATTTTGGTCCATTTTTCCAGGCAGAACTGGTGTAACTGAGTCAGGTTTGTAGACCTCCTTGTTCGCACATGCTTTTTCAGCTCTGCCAGTAAAGTTTCTATTGGATTGAGGTCTTGACTTTGTCATGGCCAGTCCGATACTTTGACTTTGTTGTCCTTAAGCCATTTTTCCACAACTTTGGAGGCATGTTTGGGGTCATTGTCCATTGGGAAGACCCATTTGCAACCAAGCTTTAAATGCCTGGCTGATGTCTTCAGATGTTGCTTCAATATTTCCAAATGTTTTCCTTCCTCGTGATGTCATCTATTTTGTGAAGTGCACAAGTCCCACATGATGCTTCATGGTTGGGATGGTGTTCTTCGGCTTGCAAGCCTCACTCTTTTTCCACCAAACATAACGATGGTCATTATGGCCAAACAGTTCAAACAGCTCCAAAGATCTTTGTCCCCATGTGCACTTACAAACTGTAGTCTGGCTTTTTTATGGCTGTTTTGGAGCAGTGGCTGCTTCCTTGCTAAGCAGCCTTTCAGGTTATGTCGATGTGGGCGGCTGTGGCTCAGTTGATAGAGCGGGTCAGCCACTAATCGCAGGGTTGGTGGTTCGAATCCCAGCCCACACGACTCCACATGCCGAAGTGTCCTTGACGTGGTCCCATGGTGTTTTTACTTGGGTACTATTGTTTGTACAACCTATGAATCAGACTTGTGGATGTCCACCAATTTTTCTTTTTTTTTTTTTTCCTGAGTATTTTTTGGTTGATTTATTTGAACTTTCCCATGATGTCAAGCAAAGAGACAATGAGTTTAATGGTAGGCCTTAAAATACATCCAGAGGTACACCTCCAATTAATGCCAATTAGCCTATCAGAAGCTAATTGCCTAAATGCTTGACATAATTTTCTTGAATTTTCCAAGCTGCTTAAAGGGCACAGTTAATCGTGTATGTAAACTTCTGACCCACTGGAATTGTGATAGTCAATTAAAAGTGAAACAAGCTGTAAACAATTGTTCGAAAAATTACTAGTACGTAGATTTTCTAAACAACTTGACAAAGCTGTAGTTTGCTAATATAAAATCTGTAGAGTAGCTAAAACATTTTTTTAATGACTTCAACCTAAGTGTATGTAAACGTTTAACTTCAATTGTATATCTGGGCCTTTACTCTAAACATGCTGTCAGTAAAAAATAAATCATGTCATAGATTCTTTCAATGAAGCTTAACTTTTTTTTTTTTTTAACCTGGCATCTTCTATTTAACCCTAATTCTGCATTGCCAAAACTTTGTCTTTTGAATGTTGCATATTTAGTCTGTTCTTTATTTAATGTCCTTTTTTATTGTTTTTGTATTTGATTACCTTTTAAGGAGAAACATCTCATTAAAGCTTATTAATGTTCTGTATATATGGCAGTTTAACGTATTTAAACCAGCAGGTTGTCTATCAGTGGGAGTTAATAACCTGCCCTCTCTGTCTCTGAGGCAATATCACATTTAAAGATGTTTATCTGCATTTGAGCACAAATGCATGCAATTTTGGCTAAATAGGTTTTTAGGTTAAACTAATGAAGTTAAGAGTTTCCACAGGGCTCGATAGAAGATACTCATCACTTTTTTCCAAAATGTAAGATCTGTTTAGAGTGCTGTCTATTTACAGCGATTTCTTAGCTCAAACCTGGAACACCTCTCTTCTAAGATCATTCCCTGTCAGTTTTCTTTATGAATACAACAGTCCTATTCATGTGGTGGGTTTTGAGCATAAAAATAGCATAGGATGTTCATATTCAAGCAGAAATATTTATAACTGCTTTTGAATTTTGAAAATGTTTGTTTTTCCTCCATAGGATGAATCTCGCATTAAAGTGACAGTGGTGGAGGCCAAGCCAGTGGACCACAGAGAATACAGCAAGCGGCTGATCATCAACATAAGGAAAATAGCGGCACAGTAGAAAAACTGCCACAGTCATAAAGAACAAATCCCAACTCAAGTATGACACTTATCATGTGCATACTGATTGTAATGCCTAATTGCTTTGTTTTCTTTTTTTTATGATAGTCTCTGGCCTATTTCCCCATTTTGTAGTATTTTGGACATTTAATTCACAAAATACTTTTATGTTTTCAAAAACACTGCAGGATCAGTTCAACTGAGGTTGGCTTATTGAAGCAGGCCCAAAATTGTGTCAGCAGTTTCTAAAGAATACATGTTTTGTGATAAGAGTAGGGAATGATTTTGGAGAGCATTTAGTGAAGTATGTATCAGAACACACAGTTCGACTATTGTAATCTTAGGTTTTTTAGGTAATGTACAGCCCCTGTCTTTGTCTAAGAGGGGCTGGACTGGACCTGCAGACCCTTGATAAGCCTATTCACATTCTCATGTGCCAAAGGCACTTACCAGGCACACTGTATTTACATAGATATACGCTGTATTCACTAATATTTCTGTTATGCAAGTAATAAAGCTGTTTGAGAACTGGTCTGCTTTTGTAGCTTTATTATAATTTTTTCTGGATTCTCTACTTTGCAAAATTGTTTAGGAGCCTAGAGGTATTTAAGATACAGTACAGCACCAACACTTAATATAAGTTATAACATAACCATATCACGTTTCATAAAGAGTAGTGCTTAAGTCCATTGCTATGTGTAAAAATAAAAGATCACTTTTAAATAATCAAGAAGTTATTTTGATTTTGTTAAAGGGCAAGTTCACCCAAAAATTAAAATTAACTAATTTACTCAACCTCATGCCATCTCTCTGCATAACTTCTATTGAACACAAATATATTTAGAAAAACGTCTCTTATAGAGTGTGCAAGTTTGGCTTTGTGTATCTAGGAAGTTATGTTTGAAGTTTGTGTCATGGTGTGTCTCGAAGTTGTGGTGCTCTGGGCTTTGAGGAGAGCATCAGTGAGACTTGTTCTCTTTTCTGAAACCCATAATGTCTCCTGAATACTAAATCTCCTATTCCGTGAGAACACATCTCTATAAGGACCCTAGTTCCTATAAAACTGCTCCTTTAGCTCCAGAGATGTTTAAAAATAATCTCTTCTGGTAAAAATCCCTGAGTAGCAAACACACGTGACAAATGTAAACACTGTTTGCGTGAACACATCAGCGGTACTTTGTTGTTCATGAAGGCCAAACATCCCATTTTACTTTTGTAAGCTATGGCGGAGGATCAGTGGCCTCTGCAGATTCATGAATAAGAAACCCCACTTTTAAAACTCCCCTAATTACTGAAATAGCGCCATCCAGTCTCCACAAGCACAATAAATGTATTGACAGAGAGACAAGGAACCATTGACAGAGGATCCTCGTGGTGCTTTCTAAAAAACCCCGCACATGTGAGACTCTGTGCTTCACCACGTGAGAAAAGGGCACGTGAAAAGTTGGCAACAGAGAATGTGTGTGTTTTCAGTTTTAAACTTAGAAATGTATTTTCTAGTGAAATATGTTTTAATCCCTGTATGTTTTGTGTGTCTGATGTTAGATCAAAACTAGTAGAATTGTTTTCATTTGTGTAGAAAGCTCTGAGGCTTGATATTTAATAGCCGAAGAGTGTATATTCCTTCTTGAGCGTACCAAATACACGTTTCTTGGTATCAAATTAAACCTTACAATTTGTCTGAGCTGAATTCGAATATAAGATCTCTGTAGAATGATATTACGCTATGTTTTACTATCTTTTGAGTCATTCAGCCCAAAATCTCTTACTGTCATAAACCCGGTCATAAACATGCAAATGAGCCTTGACAAAGGAATCATTCTCCTGTCCCAATGGAAGGAGAATTTTACGACCTCCAAAGGAATGTGCAGAGATGGCCAACTCTCACTTACTGAGAAGGAGAAATGAACCCTTTTTAATCCTGTATATCCTATATATATCCATGTGATAAAAATATTAACATGTATCTAATGTTCCATCTCAGGATTTTCCTAAGTGTTGTTGATCTATGTTTTCTTGCAAACTCTAATGGGTTAATGTTTCAGACTTTGCATACCATGGTTAACCGGAATCATATGTGTGGCATATTTGGTCTCTATAACTTGGTATTTTGAAGATTGAAATGACTGTGTACATAAAATGTCGAGAACAACAACATATTAGTATTACAAGAAGATTTTCTAGTTTCTTCATCGGCTACCACCCCTCTCAGAACAAAGGGCCATAAACCAAATTCCCACCTGAAACTTCCACTCTTCTTATTGGTCGAGCCAATGAGAGGTGGGACACGTTTTCTAAGGGCATAAATTGCACCAACAACGGACCTTCGCTTACGTCTCTTCGCTCTCTTATGCTCCTCTTGCTTCCTGCCTCTCTTGCCCTCTGAGCCTTGTGCTCTCTCACTCTCTTGCTGAATGATGCTGAACTAGAAGGCCCCAAGGACTCCCAAGCGTGCGCCAGGCTACGGCCTTGTCTTTCCATTCACCAAGATCCTCTGACTCTCACTGGTACTCTCTTCAAGACAACTTCATCAAAGATCAAATGGAGCCTCAACAAATTGCATCAGGACAGTTTAATTCAAATGGGACATGCAAGTATCAAACTTAGTCTCATTATTTGATACATTAAGTATCCTTACCCCTTTCTAAAAAGGGCGTGTCAGAACTAATATGATGGTTTGCTCAGGCTGTTGATCTGCTGAACTTCAAACAATGCTATAACTTCTTGCCTTCCTGTATTCTGCTTCAGCCCTCTTTCCCTTGGTAAACTGTATGAATGTATGTATATGTATGTTAGAGTAGTTTAAATGTTTAGTCTAGTTAATAAAGTCTTGTTCATGTCACATGTAAAGTTGTCTGCGTCTCATGCTCATATCTAAAGTCACTAATCATAGATTTTGACTACTTGCTCTTAATACTTAGTAAGAAAGACATTTCCCATGCCCCGGAAATGTACCTTTCTATTAATTAATTAATAACCAATATTGAGTGTTCACGGGATGAACCGAGTATTTGGTTGTAATGTTAATGTAGCTACATCAAGTTAACCCGATTAACTGATCCAAATATTCATAATCGATTATAACAAGTTATGATTGATTATTAATATTTCATAGAGCTGATTCGCTACACTTTTTATTTGTTTTTTTCTTTCTTAGTCACCCCACCTTGGCACAACCTTCATGTTTCCCTCCCAGCCCGATTTGTCATTTGCAGTGGAGGTATTACTACTTTTCTCTCCTTTTCCGCAGGTCCTGCGGTAAACTGCAGCTCTAATTGAGAGGAGCTGTTTATGAATACTACCTGTCATTCAGTCACGCATAGCCATGGAAAAGGCCTCGGTTCCCCCGTGAGGGGTGAGGCAGCGAGCGTCGTGGAGACTCTAGCTCTAAATTTAGAAAAGAGTATATGAAGTTGGACTGACATGAAAGAGCTTCTATCCTCTTCACTTGCTGCTTTATATTAATGTACCTTAGTCTTGGAGATGCATAGGGACATGTGTTTAAGCCTCAGGGCAAGTTCAGACATTGAGGCGGGCGCACATGGTGCGAGTCTGTGCTTGTAGGTTTGTGCCCCTGGCTAACAAGAATAGCAGTAAAATATGGTTTAATTAAAAATAAAATGTATGTGATATTGACCCAACTTTAGTCAATATTGTGTCTACTTGGTTCAAGTCCAGTGTAAATATTGGTATTGAGCTTAAACTTCCTCCAAAATAGTTTTGTTTTTTTTAATTAAATTGCCAAGAGCGTGCATAAGGCTCACCCAAACAGTTTTAATGTTGTCAAAAGAAAAAGACTGCTTGATAATAATAAAATGGTAATTACTGTAGGCTGTCATTGTAGGGAAAAATAAGATTGTTAATCTTTTAGGGTTATTTAATTGACTAAAGTTTATGTATATACAACATGAAACAATAGTTTGAAGTGAAAATGTAGTTTGAAGATGCCCTAAGGTGTTATGACCTCAAACTGACATCTAGCAGCAAAAGTTTCAGTTACTAACTAGTTACTTTAGCTGCTGGCATTTATTTTTATTTTTTTTTGTCATCGTTAGTAATTAATTTACAAAGTGTCTGACACTAGGGGTGTTACTGAGATAAAGTGACTATGGTTGCATCTCTATCAGCTCCCTATTTCAGTAGTCAGAGCACTGGTTAGGGGGTCGACCATTTTTAGGGATATTCCAGTTCACTGAAACATTCACTCAGTAAGAATACCCAGAATGCACCGTGAAAACCAGGGAGCATCGTTGCTCACTATGTTCCCTTACTACAAATGTCGTCAGGTCTTCTGAAGTCTAAGTTCGCTAGAAGATGAACGCAATCGTAAATATATGTTGTCAATCATATACAATTTTATTTCCTCTTCAAAAGAATGATTTTCATGCATAATGTTCGTAAAAGGAAAACAATCTTTTAAATATTAGAGTTAAAATACACACCTCTCTACATTTATTTCTTCATTAATGTTATTTAATTATTATACTAGCACTACATTTTAATATCCAAACCAAAAATGCACAATAGTTTAATTTATAAAGCAATGAAGCTGATTAATACCAGCAGTGTTTAAAGGCGCAACCTCATTATGTTGATGTAGGTAGATTCAAAAGTGTCCCGAACCTCAGTGAATCAGTACTTTCCAGTGCCTGAATTTGTGTTCACCATCTTCTGATTCAAAAAATAGGGAGCTGATTGAGACGCTATAATATTCAGGTTGGCAATGTGATGTCAACATTGCGCAACAATGAGCGGGTACCACCCTTGCATTGAAGCTTTTTTTGATGGGTAAAATGTTTCTTTAGGTGTAGGAACATTTCAGCCATAATTAATGAATTATGAAAACAATTCTGTCATTATTTACTCACATTATGTTGCTCTGAACCCATTTGCAGATTTTTTTTAACATAATACTGTTTAAGTTTCTGAAAAATTGTTTTGTAGCTTTTGCCATAACATGACTGTGCATAGTGACCAGTGGCTGTTAGGATCCAAAAAGAAAGAAAGAAACAATAAAAGCACAATATATGTAGTCCATACCTTTCATGCAAATTTTTGAAGCTATAAAATTGATTTGAATGAGAAAAAATATCAGCATACAGGATTAGAATGACATGGGTAAATAATGACATAATTTTAATTTTTGGGTGAACTATTTATTTTAGTAGAAATTATTTAGAGCACCTCTAACCCTTTGAATCACTTTTCTTTTGCAACCCATTGTGTCATTATGTTGTTCTTCCATTTTTATTATCTTGTGAGACACCTCTTGATGATGTCAAATGGATAAATGGTTTGTCAAATACACTTAACAAAATCTAAACACCATGAAAAGTGTAATAAATCAGTTAAAGCGATAACATCAGAAGTTTCTGAGAGCAGGGAGGATTATTTCAGATGCCTTGGAAAGAGAGATGCATTCTGCTATTACCAACACTACGAAGAGGCTCTTGGCAGGTCTCAGAGCAGCTGATAAAGGAAGATGTGTGTGGTAATGAAGATGCTGGTTTGCCCGATTGCTTTCCTGGAGCTTGGTTTGCATTGCGCTAAGGCCTTCTGACCTGATTAAGACCACAAACAGTAATTTGGCTCAGGGGAGTGATGCAGATTATCTCGTAGGTTTGCACTAGTCTACCAGTGCTTATTGTGACCAGGCTGAATAGTACAGATAACGTGCAAAGTGGTCTCATTCCATCAAATAAAAATTTTACACTGGGATTAGCATTTATCAGTATTCTCAACTCAGTTGTGGTCAGGCAAAATGTGACAGGATCAAATCATTGGCATAATCCTACGCTAGATTTGATTGTCATATGGAATTGGTGTTGATAATATAGCAATTCTGCAGCAGAGCGATGACATCTCAGATCATTACTTCATATTATGCTGCGTTTAGCAAAGGTCACTCAATCTACACTGCATTATCGATTGGATAGAACTCTTCTGTCGACCACTAAACATAACTTTCCAGATTTGTCTCAAATACTCATTAAACCAAAGAATTTAGAAGAACTTGATGTAAAAGTGAATAAAGAGAAAAGCCCAGCACCGTGGTACAATGATCACACTCATGTTCTCAAGAGAGCAGCTCAGAAAATTTGGCGCAAGTGGAAGAGTACAAAATTAGAGGTCTTTCGTGGTGCATGGAATGATAGTGTCTCTAGAAAGGCACTAAAAGCTGTTAGATCTACATATTTGAGCAAATTCATAGATAATAATCCAAGGTGTTTATTCAGTACTGTGGATAAATTAGTATGGAATAAAGCTTCGACTGAACCAGATATTCCATTGCAGCACAGTAATAATGACTTACTGAATTTCTTTACTGATGAATTGAAATCATCAGAAACAAAATTGGAATTATGCAACCATCTGCAATAGCAACTCAGAAGACAGTGATTCCCCACAAGCTACTTCCTTTGCTGTCATAGGTCAGGGGTGTATTCCAGAAAGCAAGGTTAACTTACCGTCAGATAAACCTTAAACTCTTGGTTGATTAACCCCAAACTTGCTTACTCTAGGTATGTCGGTTCCAAAACACCTGTGAGGAGTTAGTTTAATCAACCTCCTATTGGTAACCTAGAGTTAATGCGCGCGCACGGCGAGTACATAGAGACATTTTCAATGGATCGCAGATTTCAGGAGTCACCATGGAAACCAAGGGAGAAAAAAAGCGAGCTACATCGGTGAAACTGAGTTGGAGGTTATGCAGACTATAAGCCCGTTATAACAAAAAAAAAAAAGCAACACTGCTGCATCAGCAAAAGAAAGAGAGTTGGCTTGGCAAAAAATAACGGACAGAGTAAATGCGTGAGTTTAGAAAATTATAAATGGGCTATCTTCCCCTTTCATTAGGCAAAAATTATTTGGGGCATGTAAAAATAGACAAGTAGCCAATTTACTTGTTGGCCTCCATACATTTCTTAATATTACAGTAGTAATGCACATAATTGGCTAGTTATATGTTAGCTGCTGCTTCTTATAAGGTGTAATCCTTCTGGAGCCAGAAGAGGTGTGAGCCAAGTCAAAATGAAACACAAAAACATTCTCCAGCAAGGTAATATTTTCTAAACTTACTAAACTTGTTACTGACGCCATATAATTTAGTATTTAATGTAATTTAGTTTTCTATGTAGCCAATAGAAAGAAGGCTGAGGCCCGTAAAACAGGTGGGGGTCCACCTCCACCTCCCCTCACCCCAGCTGAGGAGCTGGCACTGTCCCTTAACAAAGGGCGACCTGTGGTCGATGGGATTCCAGGGGACAGTTCGTCAGACTCAGCTACCAAGACAAGTGGCTTAGTAAAATGTAGGTGTACCATATTAATACTTATGATTTATTGATGTTTTCACTGTTTTTGTCAGTATTTTAATAAAGAAAATCATCAACACAGTCACCATTTTAAAAAGGAATTTTGAATGCATTTTACAGTCATTGATTCACTTGTGCAGTGTGCATGCTGCTTTGACTGCATATGTTGGATACTGTAATCTTATTACTAGTACTCTTAGATGTTCCTAATGTCCTTCTTTATTAGTTGTATTTGTTTAAGAATATACATTGAGTATTGAATATGCATGATTATCTTATTGGTTTAATTATCTTGCAGTTGCTGATGGCCACATTGTATTATTGGATCCTCCTGCAACACCACACTCTGTCACAGCTGTAAGTGATTATTGTCTTTAGGTTTCTGTTTGCTAGCTAGACCAAGCATCCTTCCTTATTTTCACTGTAGGATGACGATGAAGAGACCACTTCTGCTGTGACAGAAACAGAAAATGTGGGGAGGCCCATAGAGGTATGATGCATAGAATGCATTTCCCCTTTTTTACATAAGAGAATAAATAAATTGTCATTGTCATTTTACAGAATATGGCAGGAGATTTTAATACAGCTGAGAGTCCATCTACCTCACATAGAATCTTAGCAGTGTAAGAAATGTTCTGCAGTTCTTCCTCATTTAAATATTTGGTCTGTGTTTGTATTACAGACTTTTTCAATCATGTTTAATTATTCTGTCTTTCTAGTTGCCTGCCAAAGAGCTGTATAAGGTCCACCTTCAAAAGCAAATCAGAAAAAGTGACATGGAGATGGACCTTATACAGCTTCAAAAGGAGGAGAAAAGGCTTAACCTAAAAAAGGCCAGACTTGAAATTGAATTGCTGGAGCACCAGCTTAAGGTGGGAAACAGTATGTGAACATTAATCTGTCATTTGTTACAGGAAATAAAGAAACAATGAACAACACTTGACTGTTAACTGGTTTTAATTAAAGTGATTTTGGCAAATCATGTCTCGTACTACCCTGCCATCTCTTTTGTCTGGGTTCACTGGGGGTTCCTCTTGCCATCTTCATCAAGAGAAGGGGGGGCCCTCTCACCTCTCAGTGTGGCAATGTTGTGAAGAACAACACAAGCAGCTATGATGTCACATGACCTTTCTGGGCTGACCCTGAGCCCACGCTGAAACCTTGCCTTCAGGATGCCTATGGTAATTTCCACCTTGACCCATGTTCTGCTGTGGGCCAGGTTGAATTGTGCCTGTGGTCCAGGTTCAGGATAGGGTGTCATCATATAGGGCAGACAAGGGTACCCTCTGTCCCCAGCAAGTAACCACTGAAGTGTCCTATAAAGGTAGTTAAAGTGTATAATTGCATAAAAAAGCCTTTAAAAAAAAAAAAAAAACATTGTGTAAGGCAAAACATACCCTGTTGAAATTTGTGGCACAATGATGACTCCCTAAACATTCTGGCATCATGTACAGACACTGGCCATTTGGCTTCAACATTAGTGATGAGGTGGGTTGGATCACATATTACCTAGTTAGTGGGGACCAGTAATGAGGGTGATTTAATGGTTTAAACACCCAAACATTTAGCACCCAAAAAAATCTATTGTCACCTGCACATTGATGCTATGGATTGACTTCCTATTAACATAGTCTCCTTCATTGACTGAAGGAGCTTTAATGGGAATGTGGGTTCCATCAGTGCACCCAACCACATTTGGGAACCCTGAAATTGAAAGTTATATAATTAGAAACATTTAAAATGATTGTGACTGTATACAGTATGGATAGATTAAGTAAATGGTCTGTCATAGAATATCAGAGAACGGACAAACCCGCCACTCTGTGGAATTCCTCTTTAATGACCCTCGGTGGTTTATGGCCAGGGAACTGCACAAAAGTGTGAAGGAACCATTTGAGTGCAATGCATACTGTACGAACAGCCCTACACACAGTTGCCTTTCCCACATGCTCTGAATAGCCTACTGTATACAAAAATTCCCCGTAGCAAAAAGCGAAGGGCAATGCACAAAATCTGCTCCGTGTTAAGCGCTAATCCGCGATGTGTCACGTTTGCTATGAATGGTTTCAAAATCTTTGTTAAATAAATTAACGATTCTTTTGAAAAACGGTTCATTTGGATACAAAAACACATTGATACGTGGTCGTATCACCCTCTCAGGGCGGATAAGATTTCGTATTATCTGTGCTTCCACATCCACTGGATCCTCTTCAAAAGGGCACGCCATGCTCCGTCACCTCTCTGAAACAAACTAACTCTGGAACATAACCTGCTCCGGAGCAGGTTAAGTTCAGAGAGTGAGTTGCTATGACTACTAACATACCCTGAAAGTTACCTCCGTTTTTGGAACCGAAAGTTGAGGTTATCCGCTTACTTACTCTTAAACATACCCGGGTATGTCACATAACCTGCTTTCTGGAATACACCCCTGGAAAAGCTAAACAAACTTATCAAAACAATCTATTAAAAGAGATGTTTCCTGTAATCTCAGAACCTCTTCTTAATATTATTAACTCCTCACTATCCTTAGGGCATGTCCCAAGAAAATTTAAGATAACAGTTATTAAACTGCTTATCAAGAAACCATAGCTTGATCCTGGAGAGTTGGCTAATTATAGTTTGATCACAAATCTCTATTTATGTCAAAAATATGTTCATTTTTACCAAAAGAAAAAATGTTATATAAAGAATTTCAGTCAGGATTTAGGCCCCATCATAGTACAGAGACAGCACATATCAGAGTTACAAATTACTTGCTCTTATTATCTGGTTGCGGCTGCGTTTCTCTTCTAGTGCTTTTAGATCTTAGTGCTGCTTCAACACCATAGATCACGAAATTCTCTTGGATAGGCTTGAGAATTATGTTGGTATTTGTGGGCAAGCATTAGCTAGGTTTAGGTCCTATTTATCCAACTGCTACCATTTTGTCTGTGTACACGAGAAATTGTCAGATCAAAATAAAGTTATGTATGGAGTGCCACAGAGATCAGTTTTAGGGCCTCTTCTTTTCTCCTTATGCTTTTCACATTATCAGGAACTGTGGAATTAGTTTTCACTGTTATGCCAATGATTCCCAACTATACAGTATATTTACACTAAACCCAACAAAATGTCACAATTCTCTAAGTTAGCCTAGTGTATCAATGATATCAAAGATTGGATGGCTAGAAACCTCTTTCTACTTAATTCCGACAATACAGAGGTACTAATTATTGGACTAAAGTCCTCTAAAAAATAAACAGATGCTAAAATATCATTTGACTTTCGATGGCTGTACAGTCATGTCATCTTCTACAGCAAAGAACTTAGATGTTATATTTGATAGCAATCTGTCAATTCCATAGGGGCTTGGGTAGATCAGCAAGTATTGACGCTGACTACCACCCCTGGAGTTGTGAGTTCGAATCCAGGGCATGATGAGTGACTACAGCCAGGTCTCCTAAGCATCCAAATTGTTTCGGTTGCAAGGGAGGGTAGAGTCACATGGGGTAACCTCCTTAGTGGTTCTCGCTCTCAATGGAATGCGTGGTAAGTTGTGCATGGATTGTGGATAGTAGCATGAGCCTTCACATTCTGTGAGTCTCTGCGGTGCCATGCACAGCAAGCCAAATGATAAGATGAAGCGGAGGCAACTGAGACTTGTCCTCCACCACCCGGATTGAGGTGAGGACCTAGTGGGAATTGGGCATTCCAAATTGGGGTGGAAAAGGTAATAAAAAAAGAAAAAAAAAGAATTTTGATACTGATATTTGTAGAACAGCATTTTAAGTTACGACACATGCTCTCTGTTTCTAATTCATGCATTCATTAATTAGACCTCAAGACTCGATTATTGTAATGCATTACTGGGAGGGTGTCTTGCAGGTTCCATAAATAAACTTCATTTTGTTCTAAATGCAGCAGTTAGAGTGCTGACTAAGAAACAAGCATCATAGCATCGCTACAATGGCTACCTGTTAAATTTTGTATTCATTTTAAAATACTTCTAACTACTTACAAAGCTTTGAATGGTCTAAGCTTTCTCTGGCACATGCAGGCCCAGTCAGAAAATGTTGTTAATGTAAAGCTGCATTAAGATATTGTTTTTGTAGGCATATAATAATGTTTCACTAATTAAAACATCAAGAGAAATTTTTTTAAAAGATAACTTAATAAAAAAAAAAACTTTAAAATTGGTCCATAACTAAGAGAGTAAATCAGATTGATAATACAAAATTGTATTGAACAATAACAGTAAAGTTTGTTAAAGATGCAAAGATTTTAACTTTTGACTTTTCAAACTGAATGTTGTCTTGATCAAATTAATGAATAGAACTTTTCTGCTTCTCCAAACTCACGCTTGTCAGTCATCCATAATTTTATTTCTTTAGTCTTTCCATTTTGTCTAAATTATGGATAATGATTATTTGTACTGCAACATCTGAAAGCTTTTAAAAATGCGGAGCTCCTGCATGAGACAATAAAAACATTGAGATATGGCGTGACTTCCATCTAGCACAAGTTTCCGTAGGAAAACAATTGAAAAACAGAGCGATCAGACACAAAACTCATAGTTAAGCTGCGTTAGTTATCTCTGCCGGAACTAGAAACACTTCTCATAGTCTATAAACCTGTTATAAAGTGAATGGCATCAACGCTAATATTGTTCTGTTTGTTCATATCCTGAGTTTACCAGAGCCTGCCAGATCCAGCTCTTGTCCTGCCTGATGTCAGACTCTAGTCCTGTCTGATGTCTGACTCCGACTACTACATCTTGCTGAGTGATGACGACTATCTGCAGCCTGTGCCAGCCAGATATCACTTCAGTCTACTACAATGGAATTCACAGAGGATGAACTGATGCCAACACCAACTGTCAGACATGTGATACTTCATTGGACACTGCCTGAAACTTGGACTCCACCAGAAATTAATCTGCCACAAGCTTACTTTCGAACAGCAGTCAGGGTTGGGGAGTAAAGAAATACATGTAACGGGATTACGTATTTACAATACAAAATATAAGTAACTGTATTCCACTGCAGTCCCAATTTAAATCATTGATATTTAGAATACAGATACATTCCAAAAGTATTTTGATTACTAGAGATTAGTGAAAAGCGCTAAACAAATAAACATTACTTGTCCACTTGCCTGTTAGCTTAACATTCCTTAACTGTTCCTTGGTCATTCTAACCCAATTTTAAAAAGGTTATAAAAGTTCGACAAGACCAAGGAGTGGTTAAAAATGCAGTATGAAATATTTCAATTTTAACATACTTTTTTCTATGCTAGTTCCATGTAGATTCCACTGTGAATTCAGCAACAGTTGGAAGTTATACTGCTGAAAGAACCCACCACTACTTCCCCCCAGTGGCCAAAGCTGGAAATTTGGTAGAACATATGAGCATGTGTGTTATTGATTGATGTTATACAGTCAACAGGAATATATACTTTATTAAACTTACACCCTAACCCAAGCCCTAAACCTAACCATCAGTGGAGTAATCATTTTATTTTAAAATGAAAATGCAACCTCCAGATCAGACTCATCATTGATTATGGAAACACAATTACTTCCTGGTTCCCACAGGACTAGAACCCATATCTCTGAGGCTGCTCACGCAACGAGCTAGCAGTAGCGCTACATTAATATTTAAATAAAGCTAAATAAAGCTGCTGATACAGTTCTATACAGCAGTCATTGAGTCTGTCCTCTGCATTTCAGTAACTGTCTGGTTTGGTGCAGCTACGAAATCAGACATCAGAAGACAACAGAGGATTATTATAGAGGATTACTAGAATGGATTTGTAATAGATTTGCACTACGTGTGTGTATGTGGGTATGTATGAAGGTGAGTGTATGTACGTAAATGTATAATAATTGTTTTTATTATTCTTTTTTTTTTTGTTTTAATTATCTATGTCTTGCTGATGTTTTTGTATTGTTGTGCACTGGGAGCTCCTGTCACCAAGACAAATTCCTTGTATGTGTAAGCATACTTTGCAATAAAGCTGATTCTGAAAAGGAAAACACATTTTAATTGATGTCTGATGAGTGATGGCGCTTGTTAGTAACTAAGCAGAATGGGATCGATGTCATGGTATCGGAACATTCATTAGCAACATGTTGAGATCCTGTTGTCCTGTTGTGATCATGTTGTTCAATGTGCAGAGACAATTATAAGTAAGCCATTCATAGGTTAGTAGGTGTGGTGCTTTCAAATCTGTTGTTTGTTTGACTGGTCTAACATGTCAACATTTACCTCAACCAATGGCATGAATTTGGGGTGGGATTAACTGTTTAACAATGGCAGAATAGGAGTTTTTTTGGGAGGAAAAAACATTATTTTTACAATTTCGTTTGATACCACTAGTGGCGCTAAAGATATGCGGAAGTTTGATGCAATCGACTGACATGACACCAGGGAGTTGTAACCCCACGTAGGTGTTTTTGAGGTGCCCGTCTCAGACCTATTTGTGTGTTGATGTTATACAGGCAGTATAGCAGTAGCACAGTGATGATGGTAGTATACTGGAGACAAATGGAGAGATAACCCTAGGATAGAAGACCATAATTGTAATAGATGGAGAGGGGAACAGTGTGTGGGTGTCTCGCTTAAGATTCATGGGCCTGGTGCAGATGCGGGGGCTTGGAGAAGAGAAAACAAAGAATAGAGAGACGGTGTCAGTAGATCTCAAATTCTAGGCAGTGTTTGAGCTCTACACTACACAATTTGCCTGCATTATACAAACATTCTGATGAGTCTAGGAGTAAGTTAGTTACACAGTCCCCATTGTCTTGCCCTTTCAATTCAATTGTGACAATTGCACCAACAATTATGTGGTTGGAGGAAGGCTGATACTTTTCATAATTGTTGAGATAAAAAGAAACCAGGCAGTGTATCCTGTGAGAAAGTGCCTGAGATTGAATTTGTAGATACAAGTGACATTGTGACTATTCTCTTGTTCTACTCTGTAATTGGATTAGACTCTAGATAGTGTTTTTGTTTTCTATTGTCAGCCACAGAATTACTAAGACGTCTTCCTTCATGCCAATAAATAATACATCTTGGCAGAGATAGGGGTGAGTGTTGATATTTTTCTGTGCTGCATCTATGTTTGTCAGACGGGAGCTTTTTTCCTCCCAAATGTGGATCATTCCTTTTATTCAGCTTCAATCTGTAAACCCTTGTGTAAGTGTCAGTCTGTGAAAATAGATAAATAGAATTTCTGAGAGCATCCCTCCCATTCCAGTGACCCTCATGGCAATAATTCAAATGTCGACAGAATTTTGCAGCAGCAACAAAAACAGAGTTTGCAAAAACAGTAGTCCAATTTACTGCAATATAATTGAAATGTTCCTCAACCCTATAGATGTTTTCACATTTTAAATGTCATGGTTTATGTATCTCAATTTGTTCCATTTTATCATAAACTACTAAAATAATTTACACAGTCCTTGTCAAGCTGACAATGTCTTTTAGACTAAGTTAGTACTCTGTTAAACTTAGATTAACACAAGAAGCTTTAAAATACCTGGAGAAAGCAATCCATTAGCATTCCCATTAATTTCTCTAGCATCTGCTTGGCTAGCGCAGTGTTCCCCAGAAGAACACGGAATGGAGCTGTTCATCTTTGCTCATGGGTGCTCAGTTCTGGGATCAGGTCAATGCCAAGAGATATGATTGGCTACATGATGGCTCCGCAGATGACTGCTTCGGTGTGGAGCTCTCTAGCATTTGTTTACTTTTGTTTGTCATGTTTTTTTGTCACTCTTTCCCAATAAGTTTCACCAGGGGATGAACAGCTGAATATTCGGCAGAGCATACCTGATAATTTTTTGTAAGCCTTTCTACTTGCCGCGGGAGTTTTCCTCGTTTATTCTGGTGAGTGTGTACATCCCGCCACAAGCATGCATGAACTCAACGTTGCAACAGCTGGCTGATCACATCACAGACACGGAGCAAAAACACCCAGACTCTTATCATTATTCTGGGAGATTTTAATAAAGCTAAACTCACCCGTGAACTGCCAAAATACAAACAACGCATCACATACCCTACCAAAGAAAGAAATATACTGGACCACTGCTTCACAACTGTAAAGGATGCATATCGCTATTTCCCACATGCAGCTTTAGGACTCTCTTATAACTGTCTGGTTCATCTTCTCCCGATCTACAAGCAGAAACTAAAATCAGCTAAGCCTGTAGTAAAGACTGCAAAAAGAGGGACTAAAGAAGTAGAGCTGGAACTACAAGCCTGCTTTGACTGCACTAAAACCATGGTTTGTAGCGGCCCCTTGGATTTATTGATCAGGACGCAGAGAGTTTCAAACGGGTGTCGATTTATTTCTTCCTCTCAACGTGCACCATAAGCACCATGAACACCGTGAAAACTACAGAATAAAACAGAATACAAAATCCTTCTATGTAGCTTCACAAATAATTCGCACATAAATTTTATTCACATATTAATCATGTTTACACCCAATACAAATCATTTTAACTAATAACCAATATGAATATGAAATGAAATGTTTTTAAGCCTTTATGACAAATAAATATCACATGCTTTTAAATGAAATACAATATATTATAATTGTTCACAGAAAGAATATATTGCTTTTATATTGATGACATGTGCAATTAACCCATAAACAAATGAAGTAATGACATTCTCTTTTCCTTAAACAAAATCCCTTCTAATAATAATACACTAGACAAATTTTTTCTTTCATACCTCATTCCGCTCTCCAAGGACGCTAATCAAATTGTTTCTGCCATCAGCTATCATGCTCTCTAGCTCGACACACACTTACAGTTCGTAGCTCTTAGAAATAGCATGTATAAACAATACAAAAATAATAAAATCACAATGTAAACTCTTTCTTTACAAGATTAAAATGGATGTACATGATAAATAACTAACGTGTTTACAAGTTTTTTACCATTCTTCCGACGATGCGTGAGCGCCACATTTTGAAGAGAGAGTAGCAGGAAGTTTAGCGTCACAAAAAAAAAAAAAACATCAGAAGAAGAAAAACGGCGCTTTTCAAAATAAAAGCAGAACAGACAAGGTGACACTGTAGAACTACAATGTCTTAGTATTATATTTATATTTTAATATGTAGGAGAATATTAATGCGATTTATCAGACATTTACATGGTTTACAGGAAAACTCAGACAGTCATGCCAAAGAGGTTGCTTACAGAAGTGGGGATAAAATATTGTCAAGTATAAAACAACTTCCCCTCGCTCTGTAGGGAATCAATAGGGGCTTTTCCACTGCACGGTACAACTCGACTCAACCCGACTCTGCTCGCTTTTTGGGGGTTTTCCACTGTGGATAGTACCTGGTACCTGATCCTTTTTTCAGTACCACCTCGGTCAAGGTTCCAAGCGAGCCTAGCCGATAAAAAATGTGACGTCAAAATCCTGCAGATCACTGATTGATCAGAGAGAATCGTCACTACCAGCGTGACTGGATTTCCGACACATGACATCAACTGGCTAGTTTTAAAGTTATAAACAGCAATAGCAGTATAATTTGTTCACGCTACTTTCGAATTGTGAAAAAATCACACCTTGGTCAATAAACGAGGTGCAGACTGTCCATTCGTTAGCGATGAGCAAAACGAAAATGTCTCTCAGGAAGTGTATCAGCTGTTGGCTGCATACGGCTACCACCGGACCTACCAACAGTGTAGGGAATAGTTAAAAAAAATATAAAAGTGACTACTGAACCATCAAGGAAAAGTGGAAGTGGTTCGACCAAATGGACGCTATCTAAACCGGCGAGCAATGGGAGGGAGAGTGCCCTGGACTGGATGATATTTTGTTATGTTAGCTATATACTCTGCTTGAAAGCTTCACTTTATTTAGTTGACCAGCTACTGGAAGCTTGCTTCTAAAACAACCAGGCCAATTTAACTGTTACTCTTGTGTAAAATCACCATGCAACAACTGCTTTATGAAGCACAATGAGCTAGTAGCTAACAGCTAGCGGTTGTGTTATTGTTTTGGTCAGTTTGTGTTGTGTTTAAGATGATGTCATGGCAGTAGAGATGGCGCAACTATGACGATCATCCTATAATCCCACCCACGTTGAAGTGGCACTAAACTGCAATGGAAATGCAAGCTCAGAAAAGTAAAGAGAGTAGAGTTGAGGCGAGTCGAACCGTAACATGCAGTGGAAGAGTGCCAAATGGCTGATAAACTGAATGTGTTATACTGCAGGTTTAAATAGCCCAGTCTCACACCCCTCCCCAGTCTGATATTCACTTACACACACACACACACACACACACACACACACACACACCAACAGCTCCTGGAAACCCCCATCTTCCCCCTCCTGCTACTCAACCTGCACTTATGATCTGTGATGAGGATGTTTACCGGGTCTTCCGGAAACAAAAGACTAGAAAAGCTTCATGCCTAGACAATGTCTCACCTGCCTGTCTGAAAGTCTGCGCTGACCAACTGGTCCCCATCTTCACACAGACCTTCAATAGATCACAGGAGTAGTGTGAAGTTCCCTGCTCCTTCAAACGCTCCACCATCATTCCGATCCCCCCAAAAACACAAAATCACAGGACTTAATGGCTACAGAGCTGTTGCTCTCATGTCTGTGGTCATTAAGTCATTTGAGAGACTGGTTTTGGCCTGCCTGAAGGACATCACTGGACCCCTGCTAGACCCCCTTCAGTTTGCTTACCGAGCAAACAGGCCTGTGGATGATGCTGTCAACATGGGTCTGCAGTATATCCTGGAACACCTTGATAGACCTGGGACTTATGCAAGGATCCTATTTGTGGACTTCAGTTCAGCCTTCAATACCATTATGCCTGATCTTTTCTCAACCAAACTGACCCAGCTCTCCATGCCAATCATAATCTGTCGGTGGATCAACAGCTTTCTGACAGATAGGCAGCAGCTAGTGAGACCGGGACCCTCACTATTAGCACTGGTGCCCTTCAGGGATGCATTTTCTCTCCACTGCTCTTCTCCCTGTACACGAATGACTGCACTGCAAAGGTTCCCTCTGTCAAGCTCCTAGAAGTTTACAGATGACACCACGGTCATGGGCTCATCCACGATGTCAAGTCTTCATACATATGGGAGGTTGAACAGCTGGCTGTCTGGTAGGGTCAAAACAACCTTGAGCTGAACACGCTCAAAACAGTGGAGATGATAGTGGACTTTAGGAGAAAGTCATATTTATTTAAATAAGTGTACATACCCCTACCTTGCACATATATTACCACTTGCACATAAGCAGTGTTGGGGAGTAACGGAATACATGTAACAGGATTATGTACTTAAAATACAAAATATATGTAACTATTCCAATTAGAATACAGTTACATTAAAAAAGTATTTTGATTACTGAAGAGATTACTTTGCATTTTATTGTCATTTCTTTCATTTAATATTTAGTCCTTTCATATTGAAAACATTTACACACATGATGCAATCCAAAGTGCATTTGAACAGTGGTGAAACACTTTCTTATGATGTGTTACATTCATACGAGCAGACAGAGAATTAAGTTTGAAGTAAGTTTGGAGCAGAATACAGAGGCGTGGTCGAGCATTCGTCTGGAGAGAGAGATAGCGGTAAACACCTGTTTCCAATTGCAGTAAGCTTGGGGAGAGCAGTATAAAAGCATGGAATAATGGGGATCTGCTGACCAGCCAATTCCTGACCCCTGGCTTGGATCAACCCAGCAAATACCGGTTCCCTAATGTTAGTTGCCATTTGGTTAGTTTTTTGGAACCAGTTCCTAACATAATGTTCTTTATAGGTTTTATTGTTCCATAACCATAAACTAATGCACCAAGAACTTTGCAAGGATGTTTTTGTGTGGCAGCCTAGCAAGAAAGCAAACAGAATGTTCTCTACTTATTAGTTAAGAAGACAACAAACTGGGCCGAATGCCCAGAGCAGAATGCTGTTAAAGTCTATAAAAAGGCTTCACAGACTTGTTAAAGGATAACACATGTTCTGCAGCCTTAAAACTTTTCAGGACTATTAATTATGGATGAGGAGGCTACAGCGAGCAATTTAAAGTGTGTCACTGTAATGAATTAATATTTAATAAATGCTAAATGGTTACAAAATGATCTAACAGGACAGAGTTTGAGTTATGAGATGAGCTCGAGACTGATCATTTTCTTCTGGTCCTCCAGCACAAGAACTTGGGAATCAGCTAATCAAAATTCAAATTACAATTCAGTTAAGCAAGCTAAACCATAATGTTCCAAACTGAGATAAATAGATAGAATAGAGCAGTTTATAAAAAGAAGACTAATAGAGCCATTATGATGAAACACATTATCCTGTTATTATTTATTGTAACCAAAGAATGCAGATTGATTTCCTCTGTTAAGAGGTTTGTGTTTCTTTGCACGAAGCAGGTGAAGAGTTCGGAAGTGAGATTTTCTAGATGCATGATAAATCATAAAAGAAACATAATACAAAGGCAGAACATCAAAGGTCTGTCACATCACTGGCGCATCTGCGTTTCATAACATTCTCCTTAAAAACCAACTTTGAAGTTGCATAGCCCATCTTTTGATAATATCACATAAATTCCTTTGATAATTCTAGCTGTTGCTTTGTATATGCAGATACAGTATTGCAGATGCTATATCTGTTTTGCTTTATTTGAATTTAACTGAGCTTGTTTTGTTGAGGATTTTGAATGAAAGATACAATATCCTTGTACAATATCAATGGCATATCTGAAACTTCCAGGAACTTCTGTCAGAGTTTATTTTCTTGCTGGCAGCACTAGAAAGACAATATTAACACAGAAGGTCTTTGTGTGTACACTATCATGCTTAATTGAAATAGCATGGCAGCATGGCTCAATGGTAAAGATTTACATTTCTTAAGTTTCTTCTCCTATATTGTATGTTTGTACAGTTATATATGTATTGTTTCTTTCCATTTTATTCGTTTTAATCAAATTTATTTTTATTTAAACTATTATTAGTGGTCCAAGCTCCGAAGGTGCTCGAACCCTATTGTATTTGTACTGATTTTCTCATCAGGGGTCCAAGCACAAAAGGTGCTGGAAACATATTGTATTTGTACTGATTTTCTTATTAAGGGTCCAAGCACTGAAGGTGCTGGAACCCTATTGTATCCATACTGATTTTTAGGGGTTCAAGCCCGAACTGCTGAAACCCTAATGTATATGTCAGGATTTTTATTAGAGGGACAAGCACCGAAGGTGCTGGAGCCCTATTATATTTGTAAAGATTTTCTTCTTTTTGTTCTTCCTTTTTTCTGCCCTGAAAGTGTCTGGGCATCAGAGACCGTAAGTTGTGGAGACACCAAACTTGTCAGGATGGTCCCAAACCCCCCCCCCCCCAAAAAAAGAATTTTGATATGTAAAATCGTTCTGAAGATAATAACGATATAATTCCTTTGGTTTAACATGATTTGAGTGATATCTACTCAATGCAAACTCCAATCATAACCAAACTCAGTACACATAGTCAGTAAGACGTTTAGCAAATGTTCTTATAATTCCACCCCAAGGGGGCGTTACAACTAAAATAATCGCTTATAATTTTGCGGCCATTTGAGCGACAAAGTTCAAATTAAAAAAGCACCTTCTTTGGTTCAAATGCTGACATATTCTTAAAAAATCGATTTGAAAAACGAACAAAAAAGGCCACCAATGGCCAATCAAATTTCAGCACCTTATACCTTGTATTGTGAATGGCAGAGGGTTATGGAAATTACAGTACAAAAATAGGGTATCTACACAAAGGCACATATATAATTTTTTTTTTTAAATCTGTCACACAGAGGTGCTATAACTACCTAAATTGTGTTTTTGCTAATAAATCCGGAACTGCATAGGCCACAATAAAAATGTGTAGCTTCTCTGAATCCACCAGTGCCCCCAAATTATATGGTCACTTGAATTTCCATTTCTGCAATAAATGTTTTCATCAGTTTCAATTTACTTTTTCGTACTCATCCTAGGCTGTTTGCCCGATTCTCATGCAACTTGGTATATATAATTTACTGACCCTCCTGACGAAAATGTATCATAAGAATTTTGATACATCGTATCGTTCCAGAAATATAAGTAAATAATTTTTGGGGCATGACCTATAATGACTAATTAGCATGTATCTTATGAGTGCATTTTTCAAACTTAACAAAACTTTATACACATAGACAAAAGAACACTCTGAGGTAACATGTATAGTTTCGTTGATTTTTTTATGCTAGGGGGTGCTATAACTTAAGAAAATCCTAATTGTGCAACTGTGCTCAAAGCAGTTGCATTAACTCCAGAACCGTATTGTCACAGTCCTGTCACCTTGTCAGGTTGGGTTTTTGTCTGATGGGACCGTGACATCATCATTCCCTGCCTGTCTTGTGTTTCATGTACGTTCTTTGTGTGAGTTCACAGATCCGGTTGTGAGTTACCGCCTTGTCTTGTTCATGTCCACATCATATTGTCTGGATCCTGACTTCATGTCTGGTTCGGTTTTGGTCTGTGTCAGATTCTGGACACTCCCTCATGTGTTTTAGGTGCCGTTGGCATGCGGAATCAGCGTTTACATTGGAACCCTGATTACTTTCATGGGAACGCTGATCATGCCAACTTTCAGCTGGCAAGGGGCACCTGTTTGTTCCTGCCTATTTTAATTACTTGTGTGTCATGTCCTTTGCTGGATTGTTGAATGCAGTTTAATTTAGTCTGTAATATGTTGTGTGTTATCATTATAGAAAACTGTTTGATGTGAAGTAACTTACCTCACTCTCTCTGCCTAATTTGTCCTGTCTCGTTTATCTGTTTGGTTGCTCGTCTCTGCCTGCATATCGGGAGAAATATTGCCTTAGTCTGGTGGCCGTTGTTCTCTGGACCTCACTACGCTTCAACAGAGGATTCCTACAAATCTATTCCTGACTTCCACAATGTACACACTTGTCTACAACAACACTCTACACGGATTGCCTCTTGGGCGTGCGCACATCCCTTCCCGCTACTGCAGCCGATGCCGGGATCCTCTGCCATCTCCAGCACTGTGGTCAATAATATTTATTGTGAATAAATCCTTTGAACTGTTCCTCTGCTCTTGGGTCTCTTTGTCTCACTCTCTGAGATCTATAGAATTAAATATATATATATATAATATATATATATATATATATATATATAATTTCTGTGAATCCATTAGTGCCTCGGAATAATTTGGTTACATGAATTTCCATTTCCACAAAACTTTTTTTTAATTATTTATTGAAAACCCTACCTTTTCGAATTCATTCTAGGCTGTTTGCCCAATTCGCATTAAGCTTTGTATACATTATCTACAGACATTCCTGATAAAATGTTATCAAAATAATTTTGATATGTCAAATCGTTCAGAAGATATTAGGCAATAGTTTTTGCATGTGGCCTGTTGTAACTAATTGACATATCTTGTGAGCACAATTTTTTAACTTAACAAAATGTAATATTCATGCACAAAATAACATTTTGAGGTAACATGCAAAATGTCATCAATTTGGCATGGCTTTAACATAAGAAATACTTATTAGTTATAGTGACAAAGGGCTGTTTGTCCACCAGAGTAAGCCAGACAATTATAAATAATTTAAAGAGTATTTAATCCTGTTGCTCCAATACTTTAAATTCTGATTTAAATCTCAGTTATGGATTAACATGCAGCTGAGGTGGTTTAAATATTAAACTGAACTACAATTAAACATGAATGACTTTGTAAGAGAACAGTGACTATGTCGTCATCACTCTGAGAGTCATTTGTCACATAATTTATATTTATCATGGCCCGAAATCTTTGGCCATTAGACGCAATGTATGCTTTCATCGCATGATGGCTCATCTTGGTGTCGGCGTGATCACCGCTTCCCTATATGCGGTGACGCGGGACAAAGACAGTTCTCTCGTACTTATCTCTGATTATCTCAAGTTGGACATCTTAGGAAAGTAATGCTTTTTTTTTTTTTTTAAATCAGAGTCAGATCGTTTACCCACTCTATGTATTCAGTGAAGAATCTGCTAGAATGACTCAAAATGACAACTGTTTGTGAGTCTTTCTGACCAGTCAATTAAACGAACTGAAGATTAATAGCCTCCATTCGTGAACCGGACTGATGTGTTTATCATTGCTGCACAGCAGTTGCGGATCGCACCAGCGGAGCGGGTGAGTAAATGATGAGAGGATTTTCATTTTTTGCTGAACTATTCTCAGTAGGGGTAAATCCCTGCCACGGAGACCTGCCACCGCTACAGATAGCTCTCACTCAGATATCACTCGATCTGCCCCTTCACACAAGGCTGAATTCGGCTACTTAACCTCTCAACAGTTCATATCAATCCAAAATGTTTTTAAATGTGATTTTTTTTCTCCAGGCCTTGCATCAATTCAAATCTTCAAACATAAAAAGACAAAAAATATGGAGGTTACTGTATTGTATTTATCATATTTCTAATGTATTCTCTCAGACCCGATCAGTAAACGTCACAGGCAGCTCTCATACACGATCTGTCAAATTATGTGGAAAAAACATTATATATGCAACATAAAAATTATTGAAATGTAATCTGGGATGCTTACCATTCCAAATGAAGGACTTCAATATGCTATCAAATTGCTTGAAATAAGAGAGGGGGAAATCTACAGGGGCAGATTGTAGCAGGTAGTTGAATTTTGGAATACTATTCATTTCAGTAACATTAACCTTCCCAATCATAGATGAATGTAATGAAGCCCACCTGCCCACATCGCTCGAAAACCTTTTTATTAATGGTCAAAATTAACTCTAACTACATCACTCAAATTTGCTGGGAATAAAATGCCAAAATACTTAATGCCCTGTTTGGGCCACTGGAAGGCACCCTGCTGAAAAGCCGTTACTGGGCAGTATGCTTCAGATTTAGAACAATTGTCTCTGTATCCTGAGAATTTACAAAAATAATGAATAATTCTGTGGAGGTAAGGCATATATTTAGTGGGGTCGGAGACGAATAATAAAATATTCTGGAAAATCATCTTCCTTTCTTATCGTGGCTGCTAATATTTCCAGGGAATGACAGAACAATAATGGGGAAGGAGGGCAACCCTGCCGGTGCCCCTATCCAGAGTAAAATAATCTGAAATGAATCTATTTGTTTGTACTGCCGCTACCAAGTGTCTATAAGTAACTTAATCCATCCAATGAAAGTATTTCCAAACCTGTATATTTCCAAAATCTTAAAAAGATAATCCCATTCTACCATATCAAATGCCTTTTCGGCATCAAGTGAGATGGCATCAAGTCTGATTATTCGCCACTGACCACATGAAATACCTAATGTTATCAGAAGAGCTGTAGCCCCGAATAAACCCCACCTGATCTATCGGTTAGCCAAAATATTTGACAATATATTTACATCTAGCTGAATCAAGGAAATTGGATGGTAACTCTTACACTCGCTTGGATCTTTGTCCATTTAAAGAATCAGACTGATCCGGCTTGTGTTTTGGTTGGTGGAAGCTTTCCATTCTTTAATGATTCTGTATAAACTCTAACAAATGTGGAGCCAGTTCTGTAGCATAAAATCCCAAAAATTCAGCACCAAAGCCTCCTGGCCTCAGAGCTTTGCCTGTAGGCAAGGCCTTAATTACCTCGCCAAGCTCCTCCAAAATTATCTCAGAATCAAGATAATGTTTTTGCTCAGTCGTCAGTTTAGGGAGTTCTAATGGTTCCACAAAGTTTCTAATATCTTCACCAGTAGACAAAGATGTGGAACTATAGAGATTAATATAGAATTCTTTAAAAGCATTATTAATATCAATGGCAGAGGTAAATATTTACCACAAGCAGATTTCACTTAGGGAATGGTAGAAAAAGACTCTGCTTTAAATGTCTTGCCAAAAGCTTCCTTGCTTTGTCCCCCAACTCAAAGTATGACTGTCTTGCCCTGAATAGTCAAAACCCCACCTTCTGTGACAAAATTATATTATATCTATATTTCAATGGGGCAATTCTCTGAGGCCATCAGACGAAATTCGATGCTTCAGCTCTGCCTCGGCACTTTTAATATACCCTTCCAACTCCACAGGTTCACGTACTTTGGATATATTTTGGTGAATGAGGCATACTTTATGATCGTACCCATAAGAACCGCCTTAAGTGCCTCCCAAGTCATGCCCACAGAAGAAACTGAGGACTAGTTGGTCTCCATATAAACATCGATTTCAGCCTTTAACATTAGTTGTAATTCAGGATTTTGGCGTGATCTGAGGCTAAGATGTTTCCAATTGAGCAATCAACAACAGATGAAATGAGGGACTATAAAAAAATTGTTATTCTAAAATAAATCTTATGGACTGATGAAACAAATGTATAGGCCCTACTGGATGAGTTCAAAAGTCTCAAATATCTGTAAGACCAACATTTCAATCAATGTTGCCCTCAATGTTGCCTGTGTCAAAAACAAGATTATACAGACCACATTCCCCATCAGTGAAACAATCAAACCCCGAACTTCCACCCCCAACAAGACAAACTGAAAAAATAAAAATGTGCGCATTAACCCTGCGCACGACAGCGGCAACTTTCGTCAATCCCTCTAAACTCAAAAGGTCTATGTATGCCTACAAGAGCCCTCACGACAACTTTGCCATCAGATTGCTAAAATTTTGTGAGGCAAAATGACATAGCAGAAAATACTTTATAAAATAAACCCCAGCCAGTAGACAGAATGAACATAAAGAACATGTAGTTGCATTCACAGAACTGTGTCAAAGGTGTGATCCTCCACAAAACAAATTCCAACCGAAAATATTCTCCACAAGCTCCGGCCGCTAGGCAGAATCCACACAAAAAGAAAAAAAACAGGCATCCCGGTTCCTTGCATGGTCAAGTCAATTCACTTGGAGGCTGCATAAAAGTATTTGCCATGACTTACTCAGTCTGTCAACTTTATAAAATACATCCTATGTGTGAGCATGTAGATATTTTGCAGGCATCCATAGTGTCTATTCCCAATCTGGCCAGGAACTTCAGTATAAAAATGATCCTCCGTCAATGCAGAAGTTTCTTCCAAGAAAAAGCGCCACTCACAAAACAGTCTCCCGCCACCAGGCGGAGTCAATGCAAAAAGAAAAAAAAATGCCGCCCAGCTTCCTCCTACAATAGAGTCAATGTAAAGCGAGTCGATCCACTTACATGAGAAACAACCAATTATTTACTTACCCCTTGTTTGTATCAAAGACAGTGCCTGTTTCAGACATGTGAATACTTTGCAACCGTCCTTCGCTTCTATTCTCAGCTTGGGCAGAAACATCAATGCAATCTTACGTTGATGCAAGAGTTTCTTGCATTCCCTGAACCGATCGTGTTTCTCTCTTGTTGAACTCGCAAAGTCCGGGAACAAAAAATGATTATGATTCTTCCAAGAAAACCTTCCTTTGCTCCTCGCCTGGTGCAACACGAGATCTTTATCGGATGATTTAAAAGATTTGACCAGGATAGATTGGGGCCTTTCTTCCCCAGAAAATCTCTGAGCCGGAACTCTGTGAGCTCGCTCGATTTCCAACTTGTGGCCTGTTATGTTGAGCAAACTCGGGTAAAGCTTCTATAACATCTCTGCCCTCCAGGAATCCATCTCTGCTCAGGAATTCCAACAATTCGGACGTTATTCCTGCGGTTTCGATCCTCAAGATCTTCAAGTTTTTCAAGAATATGTTCCAAATCAACTTTGGTCGTGGACAGAGTAGCGGATAATACCCTCTCCGATTACTCCAGATAATCGATTTCTTTCTCACCATCTGCCACTCTTGTAAATAACTCATAGCGGTAATTGAACAACGTATTACAACGAGATCTTCAAAGTCAGCAAGAACCTTCATCAGCATCACTGACATGTTGGACAGATGACGCTGGATCTTCTCTCCCGCCGCGCCAGCCAAATCGAGACCACGGTCTGTAGGCCTGTCGGGGCTTTCATCCTGAACACGTAAGTGTTTTTTAATGTCTCCAGAGCCCAAGGATTTTGACTTCTTTGCCATGTTTTACCTCAAAAAGCAAATGTGTAACTGGGTGTATCGAATTTCACCAGATTATAACAAAGGAACAATACAAAATTTAGCAAAGTTCGCTGAGCTCGTATTTACATAAACAGTGCTTTAAACAGCTCTCCCTCTGCTTACTCTAAAGACAGTTTGGTTATGTAAGAGCATGTTTAGTGAAAGAGAACTGCTGGGGCTTGATTTAAGTACCAATGGGGGATGTCAGTATATGTGCTGGGCAGTGTCAAGCAAAGACACCTCTGTGCAGATCAGTGCAGTCACATTGTCCAGAATTGTACTAGTTTTGAAAGATTGAGGTGATCAGCCAGAAAAGTGATCAGCCAGAAAAGCAAGGGCACTTGGTTTGAGGGATGTGGCTTCTTTAGCATAATGTTGATGATATCCATATCTACATTTACATTTACATTTATGCATTTGGCAGACGCTTTTATCCAAAGCGACTTAAAGTGCACTTATTACAGGGACAATCCCCCCAGAGCCACCTGGAGTTAAGTGACTTGCTCAAGGACACAATGGTGGTGGCTGTGAGGATCGAAACAGCGACCTTCTGTGTTGTCATATCTGTGTTGTGGCCTTTGCTATGAGTATTGTAGTTCTTTCTTAAAATTATAGATCACCCAAAAATGAAAATTCTGTCATTTTCTTACCTGCATATTGTCCCAAACCAGTATGACTTTATCTCTTTCATGAAACAGAAAGGGAGTTATCTAGCAGAATGTTCAAAATGCTAATTTCCATTTAATGAAAGTGAATGGTGACCATGTCTGTCCCTGGTCCCCATCCAATTTCATTACATGGAACATTACGAATGTGTAAATGACTATATTTTCATTTAATATAGTCATTTATTAAATGACTATAACAATTTTCATCCCTTTAATTCCTCTGACTTTTGTCCATGTGGTGGATTTCTACAATATCTCAAAAGTCCTTCAGAAGTCCTGTGCTCGAAATAATAAAGATTTTCTTTACTGTACAGTCACAATAGACCTTGTCTAAAGTGAAGTGAATTCCACAGTGGGTAGTTGTCTAATCTTAGGATGATATATATTGTTAAATGTGAGCAATTTTTCTACACTCTTTCCCCCTACTGTTACTCCAGTCCGCCCTCCTACATTCCACTTGAAAGAAATCGGCTCATTTACTCTCTGTCAGTTAAACTTCTGACGATGAGTGGGAAAACTCTGTCTTTGTCTACATGAATGTTGTGCCTGACTAAAACCTTACTCTGATAGTTTTACACAAGGTCAATGAAAGAGAATTTGACATTTTATTTTAGATCTTAAAAGCAAAGGCAGATTTCAGACTATCCTTCCAGTCACTCTTGTGTATAGTCGATAGTGGACCAGGGAGAAGACAGACAGCTGATGACTGAGTTGAAAGGTGGAGTACTACTATGAAAGAATCCTCTGCAGTCCTGTCTGGAAACAACTCAGACATTACTCTTATCTTCTCCATTTCCATTCTATCTGTCAGTCTATGTATGACAAAAACTTAATGAGTCCCCTTTGGTCCCACCAATCATGTGCGGGTTATTTATGGATAACAAAATCAAAATATATTATTCTGTAAACTTTATCAGTGCATTTTATTCTAATGGGAAACATGTGTTCTAATACTTTTTCATCATAATGTAATAACCTGTCTGCCTTTCAAATGAGCTTTCATTTCTGCTCACATAAGCAAGGTTGCGTAAAATGAGATAATAATATTACCTTTAATCAGAGGCCGTAACAACCACAATATAACTTTACAATAAGGTTCTATTGTTAACATTAGTTAATGCAATAGGTATCATGAACAAACAATGAACAATGTACATCATGTACAGTATTATTCTTGATTCATTTTAATTTATCAAAATACTATTTTTCATTGTCGGTTTCTGTTGTTTCATATTGCATTAAATAGTGGTATTTTATAAAACCTTTACTGTATAAAATATATTAGCATACGTAGAAATTAACTTGAACCAATAAAAAAATAAATGCTGTAAAAGTATTGTTTGTTGTTAGTTCATGTTAAAGGGGTCATATAATGCCATTTATGTACAAGTTAATATGAATCTTTAGGGTCTAAATGAAAACTTTGTAATATACTTTTATTAAAAATTCTCATTAGTATTTTAAGAAAACACTAATTTTACCTGCTCAAAAACAGCTCTGTTTTCAGCACGCCGTTTCAGTGCATATGACTTTAAATGATACTGAGCTTTGGTCACCCCGCCCCTCCGTTATGGAAAACATGCCGTAATGTACCCTGAGTGTAAACATTAGCCACATTCATTGTGAAGCATGCAAGCGATTTGCAAAGATTAATATAAAGGTTAATAAAATGTTACACTTACTTCTTCTGGAGGTGCAGAGGGAATATAAATAGTTGGTACCGAATCTTTTTTCAGCAGCAGCTTCTTAGCAAAACCAGCTTTATACTGACCCTCGTTTATAAAGCAGTCTGGTGAAAAATGATTCGCGCAAACATGAACGCATTGACGTTGCTCGTGGGGAATATTCCCGTCGTAAACAAAACTCAGCCACTGCGTCTTCAGCGGTTCAGATTTAGGAACATAAAAATGACTGCTGTGTTCGTTATTACACCGAAGAACAGAACACCACAATCGCTTAGGCGCCATTCTGCTCCAGTGTATCAACAATGATGACGGACTATGATTGACAGCTCTCTCACGAGCGAGGGCGGGTCTGTGTTGAAACACTGCTGTCAATCAACAATCCTGGGAGGGGCGTCCGACCGTGTGACGTCACACGGTCGAACGGCTCGATTTGAGGCAGGGGAAAATATATAAGGAGATTAAAACAAAAACACTGGATGGATTTTTTCATAATAGGATGGTTGTGTACAGGCACAGCCAACACACATTTCAGTACAATCAACTTGAAAAAGTGCATGTACCATTATATGACCCCTTTAACTATTGTGTTAACTAATGTTAATAAATAAAACCTTATTGTAAATTATTCCCAATAACTATTTGTTTATTACCAGTATAAAGCTTACATTTTTTTTAATTGAACAAATGTTAATGAATACAACCTTATTTTAATGTGTTATCAAAAACATTTTATAACCAGTATAAATGATTCATATTTACATTTTCATTTAAAAATGGAACTAATGTCAACAAATAGAACTTAACTTAAGTTAAGTGTTACTAGGAACTTTATAACAAATATAAAACTTTTTTTATTTTTAATATTACAATTTGTAAAATCACACACGCATACATACACACACACACACACACACACACACACACACACACACACACACACACACTTTTTTGTTTTGTTTTGCTTGGTTGCGGTGTGATTTATCCAGTAAAATACTGATGAATAAGATGAAGTCCCACATTATTTAAGGCTAAATATTCAGTTTCACACGCTAATTTATTGTTCTTGTGCTTGTTTGGAAGCATTAATAATATTTACAGCACAGCTTGAGTAAGTGAAACTTTGGCCAAATGTGCCAACAGTCTCAGGCAATGGTGTTTAGAGTAAAAAGTTGAGTGTGAGTGTGTGTTTTTGTTGTGAAGGGGGCTTTGAGACAAGTAATTTGGAAAAGCAAAAAAAAAAAGGTAATGCGGCTGCATAATTTTGAGTGGATATAATCACTGTAAAGCAACTGATGTAGAAATATCCATTGGAAGGGCTTTAGACAATGCAATGAGTCCTGAAAAAAGAGAGATAAGAGAGTGAGTAGGCAGGGTCTATTCTCCACAGCCAAAGGGACCATGTTTGTAGTAAAACTTGTCCATCGTATGCTGAAACACTGTGTCCTAAATTGGCTAACTGGTGACCCTCTGTCTCCTAGTGGGCAATTGATGTTGTTGGCAGACTGTTGTAAGATCAACAGCACATCCTGTCCTGCAGTCTGCTTTGGAACATGACAGGACTACTGCACAAACCTGTCAAGAAAGAGATATGTCTGCTTGGATGCTGCGAACATGTCTTGTTAGTAGAGGTTTGCTATGCCACAGAGAGTGAAGCTGTGGGCAGTGTGACAAAGGCCTGACTCGAGGCTTCAAAGCCGTTCTAAACAGCAGGCGAGTCCTGAACTAAATCCATCTTTTCAAGCTCAAAGTGCTGGTTGTCTTTCCAGGTCCTGTCCTCGGTTCTCACGTGGCTTTGGGTGGGAGGTCTGGCATAATATGAAGACCAAGCAGTGGCTGTCATTGAAACCTGAATTGTACAGATAAAGACAGCTGGGATGTGTTAGGCTGAAGGCAAAATCTTTTAGTATCACTCCTGTGTCCTCCGTTTTTCGCTAGTTTAGAGAGATATATTTTACATTGCCAATATAATGAGGAACAAACACTTCTTGTTCAGAGCAACAGATATTATCTAATACTTAAGGTTTTCAATCGATTAAAACATTTGAATAAATGAACAATATTTCGGGTTCAATACAAGTTAAGCTCAATTGACAGAATTTGTGGCATGATATTGATTACCACGAAAGTTCATTTCAACTTCTCTCATTTAAAAAAAAAAAAGCACAAATCTGGGTTACATTGAGGCATTTACAATGGAAGTGAATAGAGCCAATTCGTACACATTAAAATACTCACTGTATCAAAAGTATAGCCACAAGATGTAAACAATATGCATGTTAACATGATTTTAGTGTGATAAAATTGCTTAGCAACCTTTTTTGTAGTTATATCCAATTTTCCAACTTAAAATTCACTTCCGAGGTTACCTCACTGCAACCTCGATTTTTGAATTGTTTTAAAGTAGGGATGAGTCTAAATATATTTTTGTGGTAAGCAACATTGTCAAAAAGCTGTCGATTGAGCTTAACTTGTATTGAACCCGGAATATTCCTTTAAAGGGAAAGTTCCTGACTGATCACACTGTGAATTTGCCGACATTAGGTAGAAACTTTTTCAGCTGAAATTGATCCATAAAATTCTGTCAATTGAGCTTAACTTGTATCAAATGGAGTTACTATTTGCACTAGGTGTAAATAGCACCTGACACATGGTGTGGCTGTTTGCACATAAATAGTCTGGTGGAAAATTTGTTTTGAAGACAAACTGAACCCACATGTGTTGCTGCAAAGGTGTAGTGTGTAAAGATAGTGTTGATGTGTGTTTTTCATGTGGACAATCCAGGTTCTACTCTCACTTTTCCCCGTCCTGTTCCTGTTTCCACTCTTCTTTTTTTTCTCCCCTTTTCTCCCCAATTTGGAATGCCCAATTCCCAATGTGCTCTAAGTCCTTGTGGTGGCGTAGTGACTCGCCTCAATCTGGGTGGCAGAGGATGAATCTCAGTTGCCTCCGCTTCTGAGACCATCAATCCACGCATCTTATGAGGTGGCTTGTTGAGCCCATTACTGCGGAGACGTAGAGCTTGTGTTGAGCCCATTACTGCGGAGACGTAGCGCATGTGGAGGCCCATGCTATTCTCCCACACACCCAACCGAGAGCAAGAACCACACATTATAGCTACCACGACTCTGTGACTCTATCCTCCCTAACAACCTTGCCAATTTGGTTTCTTAGGAGACCTGACTGGAGTTACTCAGCACGCCTTGGATTCATACTTGCTGAGCTACCCAGGCCCTCTCCTGTTTCCACTCTTAATATTTCCTTTAAATCTATTACAATAATCAATAAAAAATAATATAAAGGTTGATTTACTTGCAGTAATTTGGTCACAGTGAAGGTCGGGGAGTTGAGAGAAAGGTTTGATCCTGCTAAAATTAACTGTAGTTTTGCAGTAATATTGTAGTAACCATGTTTTTTTGTTTTTGTTTTTTTGAAGCCGTAGTTTCAATGCAATCAACCATGGTGTTACTACAGTAATATGGTGTTAATATAGTAGCCATGTTGGGGGGCCTGGGTAGCTCAGCGACTATTGATGCTGACTACCACCCCTGGAGTCGGGATTTTGGCAAAGATAGAATTGTTTTTATTACTTGGCTGGAGTTTCCCAGTGGAATTTCTTATTGCTCTGAAGTACTTTCAGAGCTCAAGAGACTTATTGGAGTTCTCATTTATGTTTCATTTAAGTATTAACTTTGTCTCAGAATGATTCACCTAAAATGACTTAGGAGACAATTGTTGAGTTACAGTAAGAGTACATAGCTATAAACAATTATTTGGAGGAATTTGATGAGAAATGTTTGATTTCACAATGCAATTTCTGACTTTTTATTGAAGATTGGAATATCTAAGCAATTTGCGACATTGTTGAAATCCCTTCTGAAACTCTAGTTAAGCCAATTGTGAGATTTCTGGGGTCTTTTTCTGAAGAGAAAAAGTAGAAGCAGAAGACTTAAGCACGATTTGCTGTCCATTTAATCTTATTGCTCTCTAGGAGAAACAATTGAGATATTAATTCTATTTTCTTTCTTATGTGTTCAAACATTGTAGTAGGGACCTTATTTTCCTCTCATTTGGCATTTTTCTTTCAACATTTACCCTGCCTTCAGCTGCCAATGCTGTGGCCCTGCAGAGTAAACTCTGAGATTGGAGTAAGTATCTGATTGACAGCTCAATGAGCACTCTGTCACCCTCTGCTCCTCCTAGCCAAGTGTTATTGATTCAGCTGGAACTGATTATGGCTTCAGATGGCTTTTCAATGGACTGTGGCCTAAGCAAGAATGATGATGGTGTGGAATGAAAGAGAAAGGGAAAATTGAACACAGATAAAAGGACTGATAGGATTAGGTCAGGAACTGAGAGTACCAGGTTGTATGTGTACAATCACACACACTGAAAAAAAAAAGATTTAACCCTCTGGGGTCGACGGACGCACCGGCGCGTCCTGCTGGATATTTTCGGCATTACAGCAGAAACAACTTAAAATACTCCGTCATTTTTGGGCATACAGATAAGTTTAAATCATAATTAGAGACTATAAAGGGTCTACTTTTATTTATGTACACTCACAATAACAACAAAACCTTGTGCTTTTGTAAAATAAAGAAAATAAAAAGGGTGAGCTTTCAGCAGTCTCTGTGTTCACGAGCATATTTCAGAAACACGTCACAAAAATGAACTGAAACTCTGCGAATACTTATCACACAAACATGAAACACATGTCTAAAGAAAGCTTAAAAGGTCTACTTTTTAATAAAACAATTCAAATTTAAAACAAATATTCTCCTGCAATGCAATTTGTATAAAACAAAGTGATGTACAGTTTTTACTGGCTCAGCAAATTATTTCTTTGGTTGTCGACGGTTACCGTCGTGTGTTATAAAAAACAAGAATAAAAAGACTGACCTTGAACCTGCTTCGTTGTGTCCGGACTCCTCCATTGCCCACAAACTACAGTCTTGTTATTGTAACATAAACAAATTTCTTCAATTCAAATTTGTTTTCTCCAGAATTTCTCGGGGAAAAGACTTGCTAAGCTTTTGGTGATTTTGAGTAAAGATGATTCAAGAAAGTTGCTGCAGCCTGATGGTATTCCAGAATCAGTGGATAAGCTCACTGAAAATGTAAGGGAAGCTGTAGATTAAAGGGGAAATTCAGAATTATAAGTATAAGGACAAGACTTGGTGTCTTTGAGGTGATGTAGTTGTAAATATGACAAACACTGGAGAAACTGAATGTCTCAACACTAAAAGTAAATATTACTATATAAGTAATCCCTTTGCCAGATGAAGACTTATCCATTGTTCGAACAAGTGAAGGGAACCAGTCTAATGATTATACTTTGTACATTGGCTCTGGTGACACAGATGATACAATGCTTCTCTCATTTCCTTGTTCAGAATCAGTTTCTTCAAGAGCTCAACAGTTGCCAAAAGAATGTAATATTCCACGATTTTCTTATGAAATTGAACTCCAATTAAAGAGAGGAAATGCATTTTTTAAGGCTAATGGCACAAGGCTGTGTGTCACTCCAAAGATGAAATCTGACATTCTGGAGAAATATAGGCGCAGCATAGTTCTAGCGAGAAGACACGCAGCTGTACATCATCGCACCATTAGTTAGGTTACTCCTAGCCAATCATGTATCAGCCATCACTTTATAAGTCTGCTTCTAATCTTTCACATTGCTGTTTCAGTGTGCCAACACGGCAACCTCCAACACCCCATCGCCACAAGTTGAGTCCCGTCCTGCACAGGGGTAGGCTCCTCACCCCTGCCTCCGGCAGGATCTGACGGTTCCGAGTACAATCTCTTCGGACCGCCAGACAGGGCTTATGCCAAAGAGAGAGACATTACATTCCTGTTTCATATACATTTTTAACTTTCCTCAAGTCTGTGAGTCTTTCTGATAGGAGTTATGTGATGAGATCTACAAGTATAAATCTTACACCAGTAATGCAGTCTTTAGTGAAGTTTCAGAGGTGCTGATCAGAAAACATCCTTGCTTGATAGAAAAAGGATCTTTCAGTGGTTGCCACGGGTTGACACAGAGACTTAAAAATAAGATGGGAAACCTCTGCCCACAGTTGAAAGGCCATGGATTCCCTGAATATGCAGTCAATTTGCTGAAAACCAAAGCTTCAGGTGATGATTTTCTAGCAAAAAATGTGAAACGACCTAAGGGAGTGAGGCCAAACATATGCCATCCCTTCCAGCAGGAGAAACAGCAGAGAATCTAGAAATTGAGCGCCTGCCACTTTTAAAAGGAAAGTGAAGGAAATGAACAATGCAGGAACTATCATAGAAAAAAATAGCATAAACATTTGCCTTGCGTAGACACAAAGTTGTGGAAAACCATCCTAGTGTGGAGGTACTGCAAGAACGATGGCCAGTGCTGTTTCGAGAAGAAGAGGTAAAAGTAGCTCATATCGTAACTATGGCTGACACCAATAATTGTGATATTTGAGTGTTCAATAATCAAGTTGATATCAGGCTAAAAATTCAGTATTATAGTATTTAGAGAATTTTTTTTGTTTTAGAAAATGTCTTAAAATATTTGCACAAGCCTTAATTTTGTTATGCTTTCACTTTAAACACCTGCTTTCTATTGTCTATCTCTTTCTCACACAGATAATGCAACATTTTTGTGCATCACAACAAATTTACAAGCAACATTGTTCGATCTGTGTAATTTTGTACATCTTATTGAATACAGTTTTAGCACAATATGTGGACTTTTCAGGGGGTCCCTTACCCACCCTATGCAAAATTTCCAACCTATATCAATGTTAAATTAGCCATCTTGAATGATTTCACCGTGTAGGTCTCCCTCGTGCTGTCAAAACAGCACCAACCTGCATCTCAGAATTGTAAAGAAGGGTTATCTGAGTTACCGTAGACTTTGTCAGTCCAAACCACTCTGTCTAATCTCTGTTGACCTCTCACATCAGCAAGTTATTTCCATCCACAGAACTTCCACTCACTGGATGTTTTTTGTTTTTAGCACCATTCTGAGTAAATTCTAGAGACTGTTGTGCATGAAAATCTCAGGAGATCAGCAGTTACAGAAAAGCTCAAACCAGCCCATCTGATACCAACAATCATGCCACAGTCCAACATTAACTGAAGCTCCTGACCCGTATCTGCGTGATTTTATGTACTGCACTGCTGCCACACGATTAGCTGATTAGATAATCATTAGCATGAATGATTGTTCGTGCCAGACGGGCTGGTTTGATTATTTCTGTAACTGCTGATCTCCTGGGATTGTCATGCACAACAGTCTCTAGAATTTACTCAGAATGGTGTCAAAAACAAAAAACATCCAGTGAGTGGAAGTTCTGTGGATCGAAATGCCTTGTTTATAAGAGAGGTCAACGGAGAATGGCCAGACTGGTTTGATCTGACAGAAAGGCTACTGTAACTCAGATACCACTCTGTAATATTGTAGTGAGCAGAATAGCATCTCAGAATGCACATCACATTGAACCTTGAGGCAGATGGGCTACAACAGCAGAAGATCACATAGGGTTCCACTTCTGTCAACCAAGAACAGAAAGCTGATGCTGCCGTGGGCACAGTCTCACCAAAACTGGACAGTTAAAGATGTGAAAAGCATTGCCTGGTCTGTTGAATCTACATTTCTGCTGAGGTACACATACAAAGTTAACACATTGAGACTAACAGAATTGGAGATTTTGTGATACTTAAAAACAGTTTTGGTTAAACTATTAACTATTTAGATTACCAATGGATTATTTTTTTAAAAGTAAACAAATTAGTTGTTCTAAATGTAATATTTTAGTTGAGAAAAAGTAAAGAAATTAGTTGTAACAAGTTAATGCATTTTATTTTTTATTTGATCCAAAGAAACACTTTTCAGTGCATAGCTTCTAAGAGATGCTGCCTCAAGATCAAAGAATTTGTACACGGAGGTTGACACATCAACATTAAATCCCCTAAAACTGTAACCCTTTTTGTCAGTGAAATCAGCTTCCTATATGACCTCATGACCATCTGGGAAAAAACACTGCTAAAATTCTCTTTGCCTCGAGGAAGACATCGCTTCCACTTACACTGTGGCCAATATCAACATTGGGTCGTGTCTGTTTAACCCAGTGCCTGGTTATTGTGAAGTGAATATCATTTGGCTGGTTCAACTGATTAGTGTGTGGATGTGGCACAGAATGTGTTTATTGGCATTAGCCTGTATCTAGTACTGCTGTGCTGTGTCTAGCTATAAATGCTCCCTCATTAAGCACATTATTTATGGCCTGGAGAAGCACAACTTATCAGAGCCTGTGCATTTTAGTTTATTGCAACTATCGATCGGTTGATTTGTTTGTAAGTAAGGCTGTTGTAAGTATGAGTGTGTGCATTTTCCAGTCTTGTGAGCTCAGTCAGGCTCCAGATACGAAAGTAAATGTGATACAAATAAAAATTTGAATGTTTTAACCTCAATTTAATCTTTTTGGAATAGAAATATTATTACAATGCTGACTGTATTTTTTAACATAGCTTTTAATAATTTATATTTATTATTTTAGAATGCATAGATGAGTTCCCTGCTGAAAGAAAAGCTATGCTGGTTTGTTGGTCTCCTAGTCTGGTCAGGCTGGCCTAGTTTGTTGGTTTTAGAGGGGTATTGGGCATTTTTAGCAGGTCAGGCTGGACACCAGATGAACACCAGCTTGGCCAGGCTGAGAGACCAGCTAGACCAGCTTTGCCAGGCTAGGAGGCCAGCTATACCAGCTAAAAACCAGCTAGACTGACCAACTTAGCCAGGCTTGGAGACCAGATAAACCAACTAAAGACCAGCTTGGCCATGCTGGGACACCAGCTAAGCCATATAACACTGGCTAGACCAGGTAAAGACCTGCTTGGCCAGGCTTGCAGACCAGCTAAACCTGCTAAAGACCAGCTTGACCAGGCTGGAAGACCAGCAAGACCAGCTAAAGACAAGCATGGCCAGGCTTGGAGAACTGCAATACCAACTAAAGACCAGATTGACTAGGCTGTGAGACCAGCTAAACCAGCATGGCCAGGCTGGGAGACTTGATAGTCCAGCTAAGACCAGCAAAATGCTTGGGTTGATTTAAGTTTTTTTTTCCCACCTGAAGGGTTATTACTGATCCAATAATATACTTTTATGCATGGAGCCAGACCAGAATAGAATACTGAATGTATTTATTCACCATTGCTAATTCTCTCCCCTGCTGTTGCATAGCAAGCTAATCCTTCTTCTTGTGAAGTGCATGAAATGCTCCCCTTACTAGTCCAGCCTTTCAGGAGGTCAAATAAGAAACATCAGATTCTGCTGTAGGACATCTGACTTCCCTCACCGCCTGACATCGTGTCTGACAGCTTGTGGTATTGTGAAGCTCCCACAATGTGACATTAAGCCCACTCACACGTATCATCTTAAACTAGTCTTTGGCTCTGTCAGGGTGGAGATGATAATGCTCTTACTGTTCAATGTCAGAATGTGCTCCCTTCTGACACCTCCTTAGCTCAGCGTTGCTTCCGTTGAAGCTGGTTGGCAGCTATGGGATATGGCAGTCCATCAGATTAGGTATAGTCTCTATCCCATTACAAGGTCTGCATGACCTTCCAGTGTCTGCAATGATGGGCCTGTTAGAGAATCATTAGTTTGGTCAGTGACAACATGACCTCTCTTCTCAGGGTGAGGTAGGGTCAGCTTTATGCCATGTAAATGTCAACTTTTTGTCATGTTCAAAGTGTGCAATGTTGACACGCTGACAAAATGCTAAGGTAAGTAGAAAGTGTGGAGGGCAGCAGACGTTTGACCTGATCCCTGCAAGAGCACTGGTGATTATTTCCCCAAAATGAGACGTCTCGTGGTGTTCTGCTCATGTGTCATTGTGTCAAGGCTCTCTAGTCCTGGGTGACAAGGTCAGTGGAGACAAAGGGACATTCAGCCAACAGAAGAACTTTCACAGGCCCTGCACATGAAGACATCTCTCATTTGTTCAAAGTCCTTCTGTGTAGTATTATTCTGAAAGTATAAGGGTGGTTTTTCAAACAGGGGCACTCCTGACTAAATCTTGAAAAATGAAACTTTCTGTTTCTGGGTTAAAACATTCATCTTGAATGCCTTTGATCAACATACTGTAAGTGGATTTTTATATAATGTGTGATGATGTAGATTTTTTATATTGTGTGTGATGATAATGACATTTTTCACTTTTTGGTTACACAAAATGGTATAGGTAGCAGTCAATTAAACATATGAACTACGAATAATTTCTGAATTAAAATTCTCAAATACTAACCGGTTTGATAATGATACCTAAAAAAAGCCTCTCTCAGGTGATGTAAAAGTCTAAAAATTAATTACTCTTCTGATCTACAAACTAGCCTTCAATAGTGAAATTGTAACATTAAAAATAAATAAATAAATAATTAAAGAGAACAGAATAAAAAAAAAATAATGCGTGAGGTTGCATTTGTCAGCTGCATACAACAGAAAAGTTTCAGAAAATCAAGTAGGACACCCAAATGCAGCTTTTGAATGTGACCTTCTTTCACAGGAATCTGGAGGATGCTGGAAGTCTTCCCTCCATCAGTACATATAACCCACAATTATTTGTGTCACTGTAGGCAAACATAATTTCTTTGAAACATGGCACTGATTTGAAGATACAGTATGATGTTTAAATGCAAGCTAGATGAAGTACCTCCGTAGACAAGTGTACGTAAATATACTGGATAATATAAGATGTAAAATAATAATAATATATTTATATATATAATGTAAAATAAAGTATTATAAAGTACAGTTAAATGAACAGACTGAAAATTAGACACACGTGATCTTTTCTTAAAAACCAGAATGATTGTTTTTTTTAGGGTTAGAATTATCATTATTAGCAAGCATAACAGGGCACAGAAAAGCTCCCCTAATTGAAGAATTAGCAATAAGTTCAGTCAGTGTCAACAGAATATGACAACACCCCATCTTCCTCTGTGAATTCCATCTTGTGATTCTGAGTTAATTGTACAGATCAGCCTCATCTTTTGTAATCATCATTGCTGCTCCAGTCTCTTAATAAAGGTGTTCAAAAGAACCCGAATTCCCCTGTCACATCAGTATAATCAGAGTCATTATGCAAGCCTTTATCATTTATAATGCAAATTAGAGTATTGTGTAATAAATGTTGTGACAACACTAGGATAACTTCAAATATTAAAGACATAAAGTTCCTAATCAGATTTTGATGCAGAGCTCTGTTCAACAAATTGAAAGCATCTGTACCATGAGATCTGTTTGGTATGCTGGTCTTGGAGTCAGAGAACAATATCAGAATATTTTGTAAGCCTGCAATTTCTGAAGTGAATCATGATAGTGTATCCAAAGCAATGGTAACAGAAAAGCTTACTCACGTGTAGTCAAACTTTTTTTTTGGCAGAGGGAACATCCATCTACAAATATTACAAATTTAAAATAGGCTACAAAAAACACATTGAGTACAAACTGGGAGTCCGACCAAAAGACTTTGTCAGCAATTTCCTGTGCCATATTTGTACACAGCCAATCTATTTTTTCCCTTCTTGTAGAAACGAAATGCATTTTAGCATGATTAAATTGCATTGTAGCACAATTTCATTAACGAGAGGGGTAAGCTAGAAGCTCATTGATGTATTTTTAATCTCATTGCGGTCTGATGTCATGAGATGACACTGTCTTTCATTATAGTATGAGCAGTCTAATAACTCTAGACCCTGTCATCTTTTTAAATTAGATTTAAAGTTGGTGTATTGTTGTCTTCCCTTAGACAACAAAATTTCCTTGCAAAAACTTTGTTTCCTGCAAAAACTTTTTTTGAATGGCCGTTGATGAAGAAAGAAACTTTACCCATTAAATTATGTACGTATTTATGGCATCTTCCAACAGAGGCACTGGCCTATCCTAACCATCCAATACCTAACCCCTTAGTTCAAGACACATTCCATGTTTAGGTCATATTTATTGTCCCCTGTTAATATATCCATCATCTTACTCAAAAGGCAGCAATTCCAAGCCATTTCATGCATCTTGACCTTTTGTGTCTTGCTATCTGTCATAAGTTGCTGAATGTTCTCTATGTATGAATATACTATGCTGTATGGTTTTCTGTTGATTATACAGTATATTTAACTAAAGCACTCTTTCCTTTTAGCACTCTACATTTAAGATGATCACTAGTGGCATGCAGTTACCTGGATAAGTAACCTTAGTTGAAAGTACAGGCTACAGGCCTGTCATTTATAGCTGTTTGAAAATAGGTAGATAACCACAATTCAAGTAAACTCAATTCTTTATAGAGGATATTATTTAGTCATTACTTAGTGCTAGCATATCTAGCCACAAAAAATAAAATGCATAAAAGTTAATTTAAAATTATGTTTAATTACTAATTAAAATATGAATAAACATTATACTCAAATGCGTGTGCGCCTATTCTGTGGCTCCTTACTCAGATCAAACAGCTTCACAGAGCACTTACTTAATTGATCAGGAGCAGCTGTGAGGGATGTATCTAGTAGCGGATACATCATGGGATCTCCGGGCACAGCACTCGCCTGTCCTCGAATGTCAGCTTTCTTTCCCTGATCTGTCTCTAGTCGTGAATAAAAGGCAGCAGTTTTAAGCCTGTCTGCATTCTTCAGGGGGTTGTTATGTGTGCAAAAGTAAATGGAAGTCTGTTTGATCTGACAAGTCTGATTTTAATTGACTGGGTTTGGGCTGAGGAGGGCAGATGGATGAAAAGGACACAGTGAGGCACTGGAGAGCTGAGCTTTTTGAACAATTGTCCCTTCTTTAACCCTCTCTAGCACGCACTGAACTGGGATCCATGGTCAGATGAATATTATGATGCTTTAAGCCACAAAGGAAGCATCAGAGCAACATAAACTTAGTCTATGGGTATAATGGGTATATTCATAAAATAAATATAATAAAATGTCTACATAAAAACTTTGATGTCTTGTTTTCACTATATGATCATATATATATATATATATATATATATATATATATATATATATATATATATATATATATATAAGTACATCTGGAAATACATGATTAAGAATGTTTTTTATTTTAATGACCAATTATACATTTTCTCTGTATATCTTCATTTTATGTTGCATTTGTAACTTTGATCCATTGTTTTATTCTCTTGAGTATTAGGAAAATTTGCCCTCAGTGATATAATACTTTTAGCTATACTACTTTGGAAAGCACCCTATTGTCTGCATTAAAATTAGAGATAGCAACATGCTGGTTTTTCAAGCAATGTATGAACATAATCATAGTAGACAGATTTTAAAATTGCCACTCTGTGAGGTCTTGTTTTCCTTTCCCTCTTTGCATTACATACAAACAACAATGCTGATAAATGTCCTTAGAGGAATGGAATTCCTATTCAATATGGGCTGTCAAAGCAAAGTCTTTTCCACCTGTGTTTCGGGCTGTGCAGTTGTGTGTGGAGACCACTGCTGTGCGCTCCCAAGTGATAAAGTGCCACTCACAGGCCTGTGTTTCTCAGTGCTGTCAGCGGCATGGGCTCTGATGTGGGGCACTACGTCCCCCTGGGCAGATTGTCAGAGTGAGATGCCTCCAGACTAATTTTTTTTAACATGTCTATTTGAGCTTTCTCTTGCGGTCATTATAGCAGATGGGATTATTGCTCAAGCATTTTCATTCCCATATTAAAACTAAGCCATTCCAGATCTTGGATTTCTTCACCTTTCTCATTTTCCCATTCATTTAAATCTGTCATGCTTCCCCATTCTTGAACTGTTGGCATCCAACAGGCAGGAAAAATCACCAAAGATACATCTTTAAAGGTTTTCTCCTATTCCAGTTTGATGTAGAAACAACTATGAGCCATTTGTGCTTTGATTCCCACCCAAAAGTGTAAACATTGTGCCTCTGTGGTGCATCAGAACATTCCTCTTGTTTGTTTGAGCATCACAACCAGCCTGATACAGAAGCATTGAATCAACCTATGGTGTGAGTTTGGGGTGGGAATATCTGTTTACCGACCATTGGTAGAAAGGGGGAAGTGTTCAGGAAACCTGTTAGAAAACAATCATAATTTTTGACACTGGTGACGCAAAATTGACACACTTTAGATTTAAGTGGAGAGCAAATGGAGACTTTTGCTTAAGTATTATACTTCTCAGGTTTTCTGTAAAATAATCTCTGTAAATGTAATTTCATATGTTTCTCCTCTAGAGTTGCAAAAGAGATCTCAACGGTGTTTCACACTGTGTTCAGATTTGTCAAGACACCAATGACAGTGATTAAAGTGTAGCTTTCAACATGAACTTAAAAAAAGTTCTTATTAAATTGTTTCAGAAATACATTATTTGATACATGCTATACATATAAATGTATAGCTCTATACTCTTTTTTTTATTGTATATCTTTTTAATCTATTTTATCCTCTCCCAAAGAATTTTAGGAGAAAAATTCTAGACAGAGTTGATAATTATTTAGTCTCCTGAGCTATGAAAGAGCAACCTCTGTGCAAAGATGTTTTACTGTGTGATCTCTCATCATATCTCACTGATAGTCATATTGAGTTGTGCCTTCTGATGCTATGTTGGTGGTGTGTCTTTTCGTGCAGAGTAGTTTTAGTGGATTAATTATCTCCTGTGTGTTTTTATGTGTGTGTGTGAGTTCATCTGTTTCCTTTATGACAACATGTTTGATAATGGACAGCTGAGACCACTCAGACATTTCCCATTCCACACTTCATGTGTCATGAGCCATGGAAGAATCCACAAGTACATCTGCGGACACATATCTATTGACTTTTAAAGAGCTTTTGATGGTGCACTTGCACTTGGCATCATTGCATACTGGCATTGGTAACTAGCAATGTTCACGATAGATTCTGTTTACAGTGAGTGCAGATAGAGTCCATAGGCACACAAAGTAATTAAAGCAGGGATTCTTGTTCAAAGTCAGTGTCAAAGAAAAATTTGGAATCTGAAGTTGTAACAACTTTAGGAACCATTTCATTTATTTAACTTTGAGTAACTAGTAAAACAATTCAGGGTAATTGCACACTATTGTGGGATATGAATGTTGCTGACATTTTTAGTTCATATGCTTTTTCCAAATTATATAAGGTATTACAATATCTAACACGGAGAGCACAAAATCATATGGGGATTTACTACAATTATGTGTTTTAACTTACGCTAGATATGATAGCTTAGCAGGCAAACTGGGTACCTTGCTAAATATAGGGTAAACTAGTTTGGAAGGCTAATTTTTAGCTTGTTGACCATAGGGAAGACAGGTCTAAACCTTATCTTTTGGGGGACAGATGAAAAAAAAAAAAGTGTCACAGGCCGCATTGTTGTAATAATAATAATAAAAAAGGCTAGATGCTACGTGATTGCCACTATTGCATCATCTGTATGCTTCATGTTATGCAATCTTTAAACACATTTGTGATAATAAAGGATATTTCTCTAACCAAGAACACACACCAAGAACACATTTTTATATGACATATACTGGTTAATAGCTTCTATTACTTTCACTACTATTTCAGTTTGTTTTTATTGTTCATTTTCTTGACATCCATTAAGTGTCACTGTAAAGCACAAATATATAAATGTGGCTTTACGCGATACACCCAATGATCAGAATATGAATTTCATAAAATCAATAGCGGGCCAAATTCCAATCTATTTCTAAAATCTCTCGCATGCTGCATTAGATCAACCACAGATGGCCCCGTGGGTCTTAGTATGGACATCCCTGCCCATAGTATATGCTTGTTTTGTAGGCTAATTGGTTAGATTGTTGATAATAGACTACAGTATGCTTGTTTAGTAGGCTAATCTGTAAGCTTGCTAACCATAAGCTAACTGAAAACATAAAAAAATATATATTATTTTATTTTATCATTTGGAGCATGGGTTATAAATATAAATATTGATTGCATTATAAAAATGAATACTCCCTTCAACATCTTGCTTTAATAAGATCGAATATACAGTTCTAGACATTCTGGAGTACAAATTATAATGATTCATACATTTAATCTATTGTCACTAGTAGTTCTGTTCATTAAACTTGAAACAGGCTTGACATTATTACAGTAGAAATAGAGGAAATACCTTATAATAATACAAAAAATGGTGTGCATGCACTTATACATCAATTACATAGCAAGAAATTAGAAGGCCATTATGTTTTAAGATATTAAATCAAATATGCCTTTATGACAAGTTTATAGCTGCTCTGAAGCTGCCATCATTTATGCAAAACCAGCGTGAAGAGTAGGAAGATTTATGCAGAGTTCGGAACGGCAAACCACCCCTACTACCTCCGCTGCGTGTGTCAATGGCAGAAATATCATGAGAAGTACGGTAGAATGCAATTACAAACCCAGCCCTAGTCTGCTTGCAATGCGTTCAATCTAGACAGATAACTTTTTGCTGAAATACCATTTCAAAGCATTTAAAACAATTGATTGAAAGCAATTCTGTTCGCTTAAATGTGATTGTGCAGGTACAGAGCAGGCTTAACACATCTATGTAAAGGTACTTTTAAAAGCTTGAATTCTCTTCTAGAAAAACAAATATGTATTGGATCTTGTTACCTGCTAAAATCTCCTAAGAAGAATGGTGGTATGCTGTTGCAAAAGGAATCATACAGCTGTAGATCAAGGATTTGTTGCTGCCAAAAGAACGGTGTGACATCACGATCAGCCGAAGGACCCCCACGGTCCCTACAGGTGATGCCAGAGACCATTTATATACTCCGAAGAAAGATCTTTATCTATTCTCCATCCTAGCACCCGTAGTTGACGGTAGACTGCTGCATTAGCTGAATGAGTAGGCTCCCTTTATAAGGGCTCTGGTGATAGCTGCCTGTAATAACATTCTAAAATAATGCTGTCTTGCTCGACTATGAGGTCTTTCTATAACATATTCGCTTCATCAGCTGCAGTTTATGTGTTGTGTTTAGCGGCAATGTACGTAGATTCAAAATGTTGGCAATAGAAAATGTGAGAAATTTGTCCTGGTCATATACTGTAGGCAAAATAACATTATTTCCTCATATAATATGTTTAATTTCCTATTTCTCTGCCCCGCCATATTAAAAATGAGCCTGTTTCAATAAAAATGTTAGCCATATTCAATAAAAGAATGAACAGCAATGAGGAAAGGAACAGGTGCCACATGAACACACCATTTATGAGCTGCTTCAGAACATGAACAATGATACTAAGAAACTTTAACATAGTTTAATAGTATGAAGTTAAAGTACTTTTGCTTTCTGTTGCTTCATGCTCCCTATTGAGTTAAGCTTGCGGTAAAGCTTGACTTAACTACATGCTTGTGTCTCGTATCTTTATTCTTACGTCAACTGGCAAATAGTGAAAATGAATGACGCGATGGCGAAGGAGAGGACATGTCCCTACCATCCCTACCTAAATCTACACCTCTGCCAGGATCCCGTATGATACTTTAACAGCTCCCCGAACTTCCAGGGAAAAGGCACTCCCTTGGTCTGAAGCTCGAGATGAGGCATGGAGGTGGGAAGTAGAAAATAGCGAAAATTATGACTGCAGGAGGCTTGAGAAATGCTGCGTTATATATGTTTATATGCTGCGTTAGAAATGCTGCGTTATATAGGTTATATATGTTTTATGAGGAATAAAGGGGTTCTGATTGGTTAACGTAGCAAGGTGTGCTGGGGTGACCTATCAGCCTGCACCACAGAGTTTCCTGAACTGAACGTAATTTGTAATTTGTGTTTGTTTAAAAAATGAGACCTCAGAACAATCTTCTTCAGTCATATCATACATTTAAAAAATCCACATGCCAAGGAAGTATCAATTTAATTTTACAACTGAAAATAAAAATACTGTTTTTCTAAATTTGTTTAAGTTGTGGCTTAATTGAAGTATGTTGTAGGAAAATGTTGTGGTTTGTGGCATAGTTGTATTATGTGCTGTTCTTTTGATTGCTTCTCAAGTGCGGTTGTGTTGAGTCCCTTCAGTGCTAATGAAAGTAATAAGAGGTCAGTTTGAACAGTCATGATTGTTATTTTTGAGTAAATGTGACTCAAATGAGAGAGCAAAAGAGAGATGTACAGTCTGTGTTAACCTAATGCCATGGCATCAATAGGCCCATATTGCACTTCAGAGTGCATTCATATAACAGCCAGAAAGGATGGTTTTAGGCCACCACCTGTTTTGTATTTTAAGTATAAACACACAAAGCAGAGATCATAAAGGGCTAAAGTGAGTATTTAGGCTGGTTCTGGTACTTTATAAAAAATAGGGCTCCTATGTGCATAAAATAAAAGATATGTGTTCTATTATAGGTGTAATAAAGCCTCAAAAACATTATGGATATGTTACTGAAACAGTCCATTAAGGGTCAGTGAGCATCAGCCCAGAACTATAGAGGCTTGGCTGAACTATGTACCTTTATAATTAATGCTGTTATGTATAAACATTGATAGTGAGCACCTCTCTGTACTTGAAATTAAACCTGTGGTGTTTCATTAACATAATTATTTTACCCTTGTGTCTGTCACCTGGTAGATACGAAGATGATCCCAAATTAATTCTCACTCAAATTGAGTAGATATGAATTTAGAAGTAGTATTCCTAATAATACCTGGGGATATATATATATTATTATTATAATTATTATTATTATTATTATTATTTTTTCTTTCTTCTCATTTCTTCTTGATAGGCTGTCTGGATCTAGTATGTTTGACTGCCGTTTTTTGGTCAATGTCATGTAAGTACAAACCTATAGGAATTTAAAGCTCAAAAATTATTAATGTGCCTTAATATGAGATGGGTGTTTAGTATAAAGATGTCACATATGATATCCTTTCTCACTGTGAGACTTAACACAGCATTTTATGCTTGTAGCATCCCTCAGTACACCCATTCACAAAGTGGAACAAAATGGTCCAAATGACACATGGGTCTACGCTCTGTTCAGCCGCTGATAAACAATCGGAAAAGAAGGGTACATTCCTATTTCTTCAAATGGGTCTTTTTCAGTATAGTTTTTCTGCTTGTCTTTTCACATACTGGAATTTTGGGTGTATTGAAGACATTTATTTTGTGTGTGAGGCTGATCCTCTGCAGGAAATAAAGACTCGCAAACCCAGCATATATCATAATGTGCTTTTTTAATGACTAGAATGAATTATGCTATCTATTCAGCACCTGGTCTAAAGACTATACATTTCCTGACTGATATTTGCTCTGCTAAAGCAAGACAATCAGACTATTTGAGCACTTGGGAATAAGCAGGGGCAAAGCAGACAGACACAGTTTGGATTAATCTAGTCCTGTTTTCTCCAAACAGAGATTACATACTCCAGAAGACATTGTCAGGGGATAAAATAGGCCACTCATAGACATATGAATGGGAGAATGCATAACAATAATTATGGCAGCTGTATTCCCTCCTTGCAGTTAAAAAAATGTCCCACCATACAGTATAGCCAATTGCCTATATACAGTATTTAGCCTAGAAAAAGATTGCACATTACCCAGACCAGCCTGAAAAACATCTGTTTTTGTTGTTATTGAGTGATTTGAGCTAAAGAAGCACAATTTATTATACCATTGTTGTCAGATTTTATGGCTGATTTGAACATTTTATTATTTGAACATGAACTTGACCAATCAGCACCAAGTCATAGCTATTGTTTATTGCAAAGAACATACTGTATCTGGCTGTGAACAAAAATTTTCAAACCAAATCTACGCCTATTGACCTAATGCTTATGCAGTGAGATGTTCATAAGAACAAGCCAAGGCATAGTCAAGACTCAAGACACAACCGCCAATTTAAATGGAAATTCAGTCTTTAAAATGCAACTCGAGACACCTGCATACTTTTGTACTCTTTTCACTGTTTTAGCCCAAGAATGCGATCGGTCTGAGCATCATCTGGAAGTCATCGTCAGAGCTTGGCATGCATTCAAAATTTGAATGCACAATTTAGCATTCGAATGTGCATTTTTATCACCAAAATTAGGTTCTGATTATTCCTCACAAAAAGCCTTGAAATATGGTGCATGAGCCGCATGGGCTACTTTTCTGAGGCTTTTGGGACCTTTTTAAGCGAGGCACAATCTATTACTATTGAGAAGTTGGGAGGGGGATTTTCATAAAATAAATCTATTTTTGTGTTCCACATAAGAAAGAATGGCAGATGAGTTTGGAACAACTTGAAGGCGAGTAAATAATGACAGAATTTGTAATTTTGGCTGAACTATTAAGCTCGAATCGGCCCGAAATTTTATTTTGTCAAAATATTAATAACTAGTCTTGACCAGCACAAAATAGGTATAATCTGAAAGCTTAGAACAGGGCTGGGCACTATTTTGGTAAAGGGGCCACATCAGGCTTTAAGTAGTGCATGGGTGCCCAAATTGTATTACTTTTGAGATACAATGATCTGCATTGATTTGGTTTTTGCCCAGAAATAGTTGTGTACTCAATTTTCTGAAGTGTATCTGTGACTAGTGGGACTATTCTGCAATTGTATTCTGTATTGCTCTACAAAGGTAGATACTTTTCTACTTTTACAAAGGTAGATTGTTGGGCCCTGGTAGCTCAGTGGTAAAGATGCTGGCTACCACCCCTGGAGTTCGCTAGTTTGAATCCCAGGGCGTGCTGAGTGACTCCAGCCAGGTCTCTAAGCAACCAAATTGGTAGCAATATAATGTGGTCCGTTCTCAGTGGGGCACGTGGTGAGTTGAGGTGGTGGATGTCTCCGTGACAATGCGCTCAACAAGCCACGTGATAATATGCACAGGTTGATGGTCTCAGTAGCGGAGGCAGCTGGGATTTGTCCTCCACCACCCGGATTGAGATGAATCACTACATGAACACGAGGACTTAGAGGGAATTGGGAATTGGGCATGCCACATTGAGAAAAAAAGTGGAAAAATCCAATAAAATAAAAAAACATTGTGCAGATTCATTAAACCGTTAAAACCTGCATCTTATTCATTAACCACCCTTAATCTATTTTAGCAGGCGCAATAAACACTGAAATTGCGCTGCGTCTTGAGTATTTAAAAGAAGTCATTGTCATTCCTTTTGGCGCAAACACGCTCCTTTCTGTGTAAATTATAATCATTGTATATTGCAATTAATTCACAAAAAATGCCTGGCATAATATAGATTGTGCTATTAGCTCAAATAAAAATATTTTTATTTAAAAGAGATGTTTGAGAAAATCTTTAACTCATCATATCAGCAATAATTCATAAAAATTTGATCAAATAATGGAGAAGAGCATCACAGCTCTGCATATAGTCTATCTAGATATGCTGTGAAGTCAAGCACACATTTTTGGCATGTTTAAGAGATGATTTAGGTGTATGGATCACAGTGGACATGTACAGTCTAGACAGGATCAAATTCGGTAGACTGCAACGTGCTAATAAATAGTGCAATTACCGGGCACAATTCATTCATAGGGAATGTGGTAACCCCTAAGTTATAGTATTGTTTTGAGAGCAAAAAAACAAAAAAGCAGACCATGTCTGGATTTCCCAATAATGTTACAACAAGTGTTTACGAACATCTTAACTAACATGGCTCGTTACTTTATTCTCAAAATTTTGACTTTATTCTCAATATATAGTCATAATATAGTCGTTTTTCTTGAAATCTTAGATTTTTATTGTATTTAAAAAAAATGACATGGCACTAAAACACCGTCGTAGGGTATGCACTGAAACAGAAAATCTTTAAAAACACCCTCAGAGCATAAAGGGGTAAAAGCACTTTCTCTTTCAGCGCATGTGCATGTGTTTAAGGCAGAGACAAATACTTGTCAGCCTTATGCCTCGTGGATAGTATTGGATTGTGTCTTTATAGAAGCAGAGAAAGATGCGCAGCCTTTTGTGTCAGTATGAGATGTGAGTTTGTGCAAATTTATGGAAAGCGTGTTGCTCCTGGAGGGCAAAAAGAGAAAAGGAGAAACCGAGTATGAGAAAAAGACAGAGCAGAAGTTTGAACTCCATCATGCAAGCAGAGCAGCCTCACACAGCACAAGAGCTAGGATGCTGAGAGAGAGAGGCTCTCCTGTCTCTCTTTTGTTTTTAAAGTTTGTGTGGTGTTGCAGTCGAAAGAGCTCGGGGCAGGGGCACCACGGCTGACACTGATGTAGAGAAGAGAGCAAATAAAGAGATGAAACTTTATAGTGTGCTTCTGGGCTGAGGAACTGTGTCTAAAGTGTCAGGCTTGATATTGGGATTGAGTCTCAGCACCTTTGATAGTTGTCTGACAAGAGTGCAAAGAGATCACGAAGTGGTTCGCAGCCATCACAGGCAAGATGTGTGATGGCAGGTGAGATAAGCATCCTCATGTAACCTGACTTAATCCTAAACCTTTTAATATTCATTCATTTGCTTCTGCTGCTCTTGCTTCTTCAGAGTAAAATGTAATTTCTCAGATGTTACTCTTTCATAGCTCATGGAATTCTTAATTCATTTTCATTGAAGTAAGTAGTTGAATCTCAGGTGTTTCTACTAAAATTCCTTTACTAGAGAAATACAGATAATAAAAAAGATGATTATTGACAGACACAAATAGTATAGGACTATAATATTAATATGGTTAGCAAAGATTTAATAAATCGGTTTCCTAAGATTTTGATGAGAAATGTTTGAAATATTGATATTGAAATTTTTGTCTTCTGATTGCAGACTTGGTCAGGTATTCTGGAAATATAAGTACCGTTTGAGACCTTATTGAGATCTCTTCTGAAACTCTTCTACAAAGTGGAGACACATATGAGATTACTCTGTCTCTGTCTCGTAGGTCTGTCATGAGACATAAGCAAAGGTCTCTCATTATGCACTTACACTCATCAACTATGTCATGAGACATGCGAGAATGACCTCTGAAGACTAAAGATTTCATGCTGAAGTATTATTACTTATTCGTTTTATTAATCACTGTTAATTGTCATCAGTATTCATAATCATTTAGTAGCAGTATTGATCATTATGTCTTTATGTTGTGTAAGTCAAGGCATGTCTAAAGCCTGGTGTAAGACTCAAGGTTGCATATGTAAGCTTTATATAGGTTGCATATGTGCTTTAACATCATGTGTCTGTATGCTCTTACAAACATGTGAAGCTTTATATAGGTTGTATGTGTAAGCTTTCCTTTATATGAGTTGAAGTTTGTATGTGCTGACATGTGTTTTACATTATAAGGGGAGGAGAAGTTATTTTAAACTGCTAGGGTATGCTTAAATACATCCTGCAAATGTACTCCTTTAGAGAAAGACTGCTTTTTGAGAATACTGCTCTTCAGAGAAAAACAGAGAGACAGAGCGAAAAAAGACCATCGCAAAACACCATTTTAATTGACATTTTCTTTCTCTCCTAGGTTTGAAAGATTTAATCAATTTAATATTTCTTGGCAAATTTAACTGCCGTTTGTCTCCGTGACTGCACAATGGGGAAAAGATGAATTTAAGAGTTTAAGTCTTCAACGTCCGTACCATTGATGCCAAACTTGGCGTTAGTGCTCTTCTTCCAGGATATTTGAAAAACGAGCAAATTAGATTTGAGAACTACAACGAAGGGTAAGCTTTTCAGTAAATAAAATATGTTGGTCTGTTCTTGACACATAACTTATTTGTAATATAACTCACAGGAATGCTAATGCTTTTATGATGCCTTTTGCATTTTTGGAGCACAATCTGTCCTTGTTAACTTTTCTTGAATAGAAAAGAACAGCCTTAGCATTTTGCCTAACAAATCCTTTTGCATTTACTCAACAGAAAGGAAGTCTTACGGGCTTGGAATAATGAGTAAATAATGACAGATTTTTCAAGGAGAATTCCACTAAGAGAAACAATAATAATGAGATCTTACTTGTGATTGGTCTGTTTTCTCATATTAGGCCATTGGACTACAGCAGGGATAAGGAACAGTTGTGTTTATGAGTGCTTCCCTCTGTCACAGAGTCTTCAGATCTCATTAGAGTAAGAGTCCTTAATCTAGCGCAAATCTGCATCGCCCTCAGTGTGAAACTGCTGTTGTGTGTGATGGCCTCCATCCTCTGATTAATTGGCAGTTCATTATTGAAAATGTTTATTTGGTCCAGGGGGCACAGGGGACAGAGGATTCAGTGACTGGATACAGTTGCAACAAGGTGATTAAGCAGATGTTATTGGAGGATTATGATGTTCTCCAGTGTCATTTCTATATTACAATATTCGACGCAAGCGATAACTGAAATTATGGGTTAATATAATGCCATAAATATCTTGATTTGGGTTTGTTGAAGAGTTTAAAATCACTTAAATTTGCTGGTAATTTAAACTAAAAGATAATACCCAGGAGGGGTGAAATTACTTAACAGATGTGGCACATTAGCATGTGGTATTTCAGCACAAAAACATTTGCCTTATTTACTAACCACCCACAATCAAAATTAACCAGGCACTAAATGCACTAAAATAGCACTGTATTTAAATGAACTCAGTCTTGAAAATTATTTTCAGTGCAAACACTCCTTTGTATGCTAATTGTCAATTGAACTTCATTAACAAAGCTCTGTGCTGTTTGCCTAGTGTAATTTATGTCACATTATATCAGAAAGCAGGCTGTAAACAGAATTGAATAAAAATTGTATTGAAGTAAGTGAAGTTATAGTTTTTTTGCCCTGTTCATTTAAAAATGTTTTTTTGATAAAAATGCATATAGGTATATAATGCTTTTTATTACTGATGACTTTTATTATGGGTCTGTTCCAAAACCTAGTGAGCTGCCTCCGGAGGCAGAATTTTAAGACATCATAGACGCGTTTCTGATTCCAAGGCTGTTGCAAAAGATAGGTATCTTAATTATGCTGCCTCCTAAGATATTTAGTTTTGGCCATAGTATGGTAGCATCATAAGTATACTTCCCTGGGTAGGTGATCCTAGAATGCATGTGTTGAGCTCTGTTTTGGAACAGACCCTATGTATTGTTGTATATTGGTGCATATAGGTTTAAATTTAAATGATTAATTATCATTATTCCTTGAGTTCATTTAGTGAACTGTGAGCTGTGAACTTTGATGCACATAGGCCTTAATGAAAGTGAGTAAATATTCTTCTTCCTGGGGTTCATTTAGTGAACTGTGAACAACAAACTGTGGAAATCATGCAGTGTAGTTTTCAAACTAGATTTTTACTTTATGCAAGAAACATTTTGAATCTACTTGGTTTGGTTGAAATGATTAAAATTCACCCTTTAACCTTTTTCCGAGCAATTGCATAATTATCAAGATATATATAGTATAACACCAATAGTCTTAAAAATATAGAGATATCATTTTATATAGCATTGTTTAAAGATGGCCCCTGTATTAGCCATTGTTAATAGGCATAGAGGAAGGGCAAACGTGATTTGCAAAATGCCTTTAGTGAATCACGTGCTAAAACAACTCTGAAAGCACATGCAAATAAACAATCAGAATGTGCAATTCATTCTTTGTAACCCCCCACCAGGGCCATAGAAAGAAATTCTGATCCCCCTGACTAAATATTACTCTGGGCCCCTTACCTATTAAAATAATACAGTTTCAATTTTGTTGTTGGCCCCCTGGACCTTTGGGCCCCTATTATTATTATTTCCTTTATTTTTCCAGGAAGGTCCCATTGAGATTAAAAGAAATCTCTTCCTCCAGGGAGTCCTGGCCAAGATGGCCACACTACAAAATTACACACAAACACACAACATATATAAAACATTCCAGAAAGTCAGAGCACAACATTCATCATAAATCAAGTAAAACAACAACATAATTCAATCATTGTATACTGTAGTAAATTTTTAAATACATTCAAAGGAGGAATTGTTTCTAGAGGGACAGTAGCTTGAAATTCATTCCACAGCCATGGGGCATAGTAGGAGAAAGATGATTTTCCATGCTCTGAATGTACCCTAGGTACTACTAATTTAATCCTATTAGATGATCTAGTGCTATAGTTCTTTCTACATAAACATAGAAGACTAGTAATGTAATTTGGAAACAGACCCATCAATGTCTTTACAATAAATACTAACATATGGAATTGTTACCACCTTTCACCCCACTGGCTTTGGCCCTGCCCCCACCAATGTTTATTTTTTTTCAGCTTCGTGGCTATAGATTTTGGTTAATAAAACATTTCAGTTAGAAAGAGGGAGAAAAAAAATGAAAGAGACACTGCAGATGGCCAGAGTTCTGTGCAGAGGGAAATAAAACCTGGGAATGGTTTTGTGTTTGGGAGTGTACCATGTGTCAGGCTGTGTTTGGTTGTGATTAATTGAAAGGCAGAAAGTGCTGTGTATGTCATTAGCCATGCTGTTCAGGGGCTTGTCTAAGCTTGGAATTTGTACAGGACTGATGGGGCTATGGGCCATGCAGTTTGAGCCCCACTTTTATTGGGTTGTGGCTGCTGAAATTGATCTGACCTTTTAATTCCAGTCATTGATCAGCCATTAGCTTGACAGAGACGGTTTCAAACCGATGCCGCTCTGTGAGAGAGAGTACAGTTGGTTTTTACCAAACAGTAAATCAGAGCAAAATCCTGTGGATATGCTAAGATGCACTTGACCGCAGGAGACACTCACTTAAGCGTTAGAGTTTATGGCAATAACTCCATTATGACAGGTTAAAACCAAATAGCCAAAAAACTACTTCAAACACAAGTGAAACAGTTGACTTGGAAGTCTTCTTTTGTCTCCTTTTTTATTCTGGCCGTATTTCATTTTCGCACTTGAGCAGGTAAAGTTCGACTTCCAATGTCAAGTAGTGTTGTGTATAAGTAAGAACCATAAAGCCACTGCTGTTTTATATGCGGTGTGTCATTCTGAGGGGAGTCAGGTTCAGTGAGGCCTAATGGGACTTTCGAGCTAAATAAATAAATGTAGTGTGAGAGGAAGGACTTACATAGAGAGAGAGATGATATTAGGTTTATGATTGATTGGGGAGAGAGGGATTTGAGGAGGAATGGAAAGTGGTGAGATGCAGGTGCTATGAAGTTTGTGTCATTTAGTTTATTCTGTTAATTATAATGTCTTTCTCTGTATTTCCTAGCACTCTTCCTCTCGCTCTCTTCCTCTCTCTTGCTGTTTTACTTTTTAATTTTCTAAAGGCTTGATTTGAATTAAAATCACACAGTAGTGAAAGGAAGTCAATTAAAACCAGTTCATTTCACTTGCACATTGGATTCTTCACCACATTCTGACGGCCTTTTTCGTTTCGTATACAGTCTCATATTGCCGCATAAATTATACAGCAAATTGACAGTACTGTACCGTTCAAAATGTAAGGCTCATGAAATTACCTGATGAGTGCAGTTTTCTAACCTGTGGTGACATATTTCCTATTGAAACACAAAGTTTGGGTGGAATATATAGATTTTATATATATATATTGTTATTTATTTATTTTTGTAACTAGTCAATAGGCTTTCTGATTTACTTGTAAGCAGGAGGAGGGACGTTCTCATTCTAGAGAGCATTTGATTGGACAGAAATCTGTGTAGTGCAAGATAAGTCATCAGTAAGACTGTAAATTTGAAATGTGTATATTGGGTAAAGCTTAAAGGAATAGTTCACCCAAAAATGCACATGCTATCATCATTTATTCCTTACTATTCCTTTAAAAGCATATACTGTAGATAGTTTCAGAGTTATTAAATATAGATTAAAAGCCACAATACTCAACATTTCCTGGTTTTCCATAGGTAATGTGATTGTTATTTTAGTTGTCACCCTTGTGTGAACTTGAGGGGAACTGCCTTTATACATCTACTAAAATGATCTTGGGACCAGTTGGTTAAATGGATGGCTTATAAAAGTTAATTGAATCCTGAAACAAAGTTTAGCACTGTTTGTTGCCACTTGGTTTAATATTTTGATATCTAATGGGAATCTTATTGATATTTAATGGGAATAGGCATAGTTCCCAAAAATTATTTTCATCCTCTTATCATTTACTCACCCTTATGCCGTATTACTTTCTATCTTCTGCAAGTCAAAAATGAAGGTTTTTGAAGGATATATGATATATGATTGTCTATATAATGTAGGTCAATGGAATCCATAATCCTTGAGCATATGCATCTAGCACAAGGAAGTGTAATTGAGCTTCTCTCATGAACGTACCAAGGAAACTGCGGATGTCAAGAGTTATAGTGAAAAAGGAGTAACATTTTAGTCTGTTTTTCACGCAAAACCGATTACAGCTGTATTTCTTTTTTCAGAAGACTTGGATTAAACCACTTCTAGATAAATGCCTTCATGTCCTTTTTGGAGCTTGAAAATTTTAGACCCCATTGACTTGCATTAAATGGACAAACAGACATCATATATACACTTAAAAAAATCTTTATTTATGTTCTGCAGAAGAAATAAAGTAATTTGAGTTTAAGACATCATTAGGGTGAGTAAACAATGATAGAATTGTAATTCATGGGTGAACTACCCCTTTAAGGATCTATACATCTTTTAGGCCGTCTCTACATTGAATACAGTAAGAAATGTAAGCGTAAGCGTAGTTCTAGAGGGAAGATCTCACTAGAGATCAGGCATCCCATCCAATCACAATACAGCCTCCGCTTTATAAACCCTCTCATTTATAAGCTGTTTCTCATTGTTGGCATACTTCTGTTGTTTTCATCCCCCTCCATCCCATTACCAAAGGTTTAGGTCCTATCCAAGGTTGGGGTAAACTCTGCTCCCCTGCAGTCATCGTGTCTGGCAGGATCTGACCATTTAAGCATTCTGCTGAACTGTAGGACAAGGCTTATGCCAAATGATAAAAGCATCTCTACATTCGTATTAATCCTAATAATCCTGAGTCTTTTCTGATAGAACCATAATACACTTAATACTGTAGTTTCATTCAACCCTTAATTCCCTCTCTCATTATCTCTCTCTCAGCCATGGTGGTCCTCATCAGGTCCTCATTGTTTCCCCTGGCTGCTGTAGTTCCCTGGTTCTGTCCGTGGCCAGGCAAGCCTCTTCCACTCTTCCCCTCAGTCCACCATCTGTTCTACATCTGTCTCTTTTATCGCCCCATCTCCCATCGGTGCATCCTCTCCTCTTTCCCTTTAACCCTGTACCCTTCTGCCCTCGCTGCCTCTCACATCCACTCCTCCTTCATTCAGATGCGTTTTGAAGTCGTGAGGGGACTGAGCTCAGGTTATTTTTAGAAGCTTTGAAGCAGATCCTCCCTTGCAAATAAATGCCACTAAAACAGAGAACTGGAAATAGTACTACTGCAGGGTTTTTTTGTGTCTGGCTCTGGGCTCGATGACTACAGTGGCACAGTTAAGCTCACAGGGTTTAGCTGAATAATGAATGTGCTGCTTTTATCCCCAAATCAAATGCTTGAATTATGAAATGGTTTGAAGCTAAACAGGTACATGTAGATACAAGGCTATGGCTCTGTTTCAAACTTTAGTGAAATGCACTGTCTACCGAGTTTCGATAGGTGCTGGTTTTAGCGTGCCCCTTTTGAAAAAGCAACTTAAACCAGCATGCTCAACAGTTTAAACAAGATCAAACAAGTTGCATTGCTAGTTTTAGCTGGTTCACAATGATCTAGATGGCCTCCCAACCTGGCCCAGCTGGTTTATCTGGGTGGCCAGCTGGTTTCCAAGCCTGACCAGTGGCTAAGTGCCCAAAACCATCTAAAACCAGGAAACAGACCAGCCTGACCAGACTGGGAGACCAGCTTAGACCAGCAAACAGACTAGTTTAAGCTAATTTTTTTTCAGCAGGGGTGTTGCTAAGATAATGGTGTGACACTCTAATAAGCACAACAAATACATAACCAGGGTTGGGAGGGTTACTTTTTAAATATATTCCACTACAGATTACAGAATACATACTCAAGGTCAGTAACGTCTTCTAAAAACTTTGGATTTCTTTTTCAGCACTGGTAGATTTTTTCACTTTAAAACCTCTGCCGGTACAGTAAGACAAAATACACACATTAAAAATACTCTGAAAAACCTAAATATCTTATGCAGTGTTGTTTGTAAAACAAGATAAATCAAATTGATCTTGTTTTAAAGAGGTTTCGAATTTTTACAGGAAAACAATACAAAGATTATTGTCAAGAATATGATTTTTGCCCTAATATAAAAGGTCTAACTAGAAATAAAGAAATTATGATCTAAGTAAATTTTCTTGATAAAAAAATATGATCTTGCCTGGTAACATGTGCATGTAAAATGGCTAGAAATAACATTTTAGTTTAGCATAAAGCTGACAATTTGATTAATTTATATTTCTTCTGCTCTAAACTTACTTCTCTGTCTGCTTGTATGAATGTAACATCATTAGAAAGTGTTTCACTGCTGTTCAAATGCACTTTGGATTGGGTGAAATAGTACCTTAAATTCATCTTTTGAATATAACCAAACAGCTGAAATTTGGTCAACAGCATAAACCACAAAATACATAACACATAAATACATCAAAATAAAAATTTAATTAATTAAAATTGAAATAATTTAAAACTTTCAACACTTTTCAGTATTGAATGAAATGCACTCACCGACAACTTTATTAGGTAAACCTGTACACCATCTTATTTGCCATCAGAACTGGGAAATTCCATTCAACAGACAGAAACGCCTTGTTGATTAGAGAGGTCAACTGGTTCGAGCTGACAGAAAGGCTACAGTAACTCCGATAACCACTCTGTACAATTGTAGTGAGCAGAATAGCATCTCAGAATGCACAACTTATCGAACCTTGAGGCAGATGGGCTACAACAGCAGAAGACCACGTCAGTTTCCACTTCTGTCCACCAAGAACAGAAAGCTGAGGCTGCAGTGGGTTATTCTGCTCACTACATTTGTAAAGAAGGGCTATACAAGTTACCATTGCCTTTCTGTCAGCTTGAACCAGACTGTCCATTCTCCGCTGACCTCTCTCATCAACAAGGTGTTTCTGTCTGCAGAACATCCGCTCTCTGGATGTTTTTGTTACCATACAAAGTAAACTCCAGAGACTGATGTGCATGAAAATGCCAGGAGATCAGCAGTTACAGAATTTACCCATTCTGATGGTTAATGTGAACATTAACGGAAGCCTCCATATCTTCAAGATTTTATGCATTGCACTGCTGACACACAATTGGCTGATTAGGCAATTGCATGAATAAGTAGGTGTACATGTGTACCTTATAAAATGGTGAGTGTATATTAATCAACTCATTCAACTCAAGATTGCAGTCTTTGGGAAGGATACATGTAATCCTGCCTAAGAATTAGGACTGAATAATTTCTCTTATAAGGCAACACAATTTTACCTACCGTTTGAAAAAACCTTGCTTCAGGAGCATGCCTATACGCTGTATAGGTAGGCAGCTCACTAGATTTTTGAAACAGAGCTAAAATCACACAATCTTCAATATTGTTGTATTTCTGTAGTGTTATTATTACAGCATATGAATGAGACTCTAGCAAAAGCCTGTAAATCTACATGATAGTGGCGATAATGGTGAACAGAGAGAGAGAGGGAGAGCTAGAAGTGAGGAGAGATGGAGAGAGGTGAGGCAAGCTTTTTCACGTCAGAGAGAATAAGCAGAGACCTACCATGTTACTACGTTAGAGATGCTCATCAATTCAAATGTATTACTGTTTCCGTCCTCTGCCATGCAGAAAACTAACTTTTCCCCTCTTTTCATTGAACAGAATTAAAAAAAATGAAAAGTAATTTACAGTATAACACGGGAATCGATTTCCATCATGGTGGTAGGATAGGAGGCAGAGGAAATGGGATTTATGCTGTGAAGTCCATTTAAAAATCATAATGATAACTTTGAATATCTCCAGATCTGCAGTGACACTTTTATAAACATGCAGCGCTTCGGGAATGATTTATAGAGGGATAGTTGGATGAGTTTTTGCATGTTTCACTAATTACACTGACATATACACACATCAGGGTGCCTGTGTAGCACCTGTGATGTGGAATTGCTTAAATCTGTTAAATTAATAGTGTTTGTGTGTGGCAATATTCTTGAGCTCTCAGTGTCATCAAGAATATATATTGGTGTATGGCGACTCCTTATGAATTAAGTTTGTGTGTGTCCATGCAGATCTATAAGCTCCACAAGGTTACAGGGGATCTATTTTTAGATCTAGAGGAACTAGGGTGTAGTCAGCAGTATCGATCCAGAGAAACAGATAATGTGAGATATAATTGAAATCTGTAGCAAAAACACCGCCCAACGAGTTATACACCAAATTTTAATACGTAGGGTTTGGATTTGTTAGTTCAGATCCGAAACCTCAAGTATGAGCCAGAGGCAGACTGGGACGAGAAATTGTCCCTGGATTTTACATAGAAACTGGTCCAAAAGTTGTCGCTGTCCTTTTATGCATATTGCGACCCCTTACGGCATATCACAGCGCCGTATTGCAGCCCTCTTCAGCCTGTCGTGGCCCGTTTCACTGCTGGTATGAGCAGTAGTAATAGTGATTGCCTTAGAAAGCACCACTACATAATAATTAAAGGCATAGTTTACCCAAAATTAAAAATACAATGAAAGAATTGTGACAGACTAACATTTAGCCTTACATTTCCTTTGTGTTCCACAGAAGAAATAAAGTAATACGTGTTTGGACAGAATTATGACAGAATTTTCATTTATGGGTGGACAATTCTGAAGAGTTTCTCAACCCTGTTCCTGGAGGACCCCCAACACTTGGGTTGAGAACACTTGGGTTGAGAACACTTGGGTTGAGAACACTTGGGTTGGAACAGGGTTGAGAACCTCTGCAGCAACAAAGGGAAAGAGGTCAAAACATTTCAACAACCGGTAACCTATACACAAAGTAAATGCAAACAAACACGTTTACCATAAGAAGATATAGATTTTAATATCTTTATAAATGCTTTTCGAGAATGACTCGTTAAACCATCAAGACAGTAGGATGGAGAGACACAGAAGAGAGAGAAGAGAATAGGGAGAAGTAGAGGAGACTGGAATGTGCAATTTAGTCAGAAAATGGACAAACCATATTAATGGAACAAAAATTCCCCCCAAAACGTTTGACCAAATAATAAAAAATAATAATATTCATTAAGTTCTGAAGATAAATTCTTCAGAGCTTTAGGAACCCTGTTGTAATCAAAAGTGTCATTAAAGATGTCAGTGTCATAGTACTGATTAATATTTCCATTGCAGATTGTGATGATACAGTTCTCCTTATTTTTTTTACAAAGTGTCTTTGAACAGGAATCACAGTTCTCCTGCACTCCAAAGCATCTTGGATACGTCCACCCATCTGCAGTGTCCCCAGTCTTCATGTGATTGTCCCTCTTATTTCCATCGGTATTCACTTCAGCCACTATAGAGGCAATCAAGCAGGCCTATGGCTCCAAAAGGTAAATTTGGCCATGCTAAATTTGAAGTGTATTTATATCATTACAAGTCTTTTAAAGATATTTCAGTTTTAAGTATATTTGTTTTTCATTCTTTTCTTCTCCTCTGTCTTGTTAAAACTCTTTGAAAGAGAGGTGTCTGTGTTTCCGATGGCGGGCTTAGGCTGAAGGCGCTTTTCAAAATAGAGTTCACTTCAATTAGACCTGCGTCCCCTCCAGAGTCCGTGACCCCCATCAAGCAGTCCATTTCTTAGTCCTCTGAGTCACAGCCAAACAAAACAAACAGAGGACAAGAAACAAACACACATTTTTTTCAAACACTTTTTATACTGGACACCCACACTCACACACACGTTTTTTTTTTCAGAAGCAGATGAGGTAAAATGGGTCTCATTTGCTTCTATAAACAATGTAGCAGCGAGTTTGGCCATTGGCTTTTCATGTGCTGTTAGAAAACAATACAATCCAGAATAAGGATGATTCACCTGAAGTTACTTTTAAGGGCAAAAGTAAAGAAAATATGTAGAAAAATATGTGGATGAAGCTATTGAAATGACAAAAGGTCAAAATAAGCTGGTTTTGGGGCTTTTTCGACTGAGGTAATGATAATGTATGTGCTTTTGTTCAGGCTCATCAGTTTAGGAGCACTGTTTACAACACATTGTTTGTTGCATCATATATTATTCCCAGCATAATGAAAGCAAATCTGCCCAAAAAATGATTGACACTCCTGATCTGATATATTTTTTGGAATATATTTGGCAACAATGTGATGTATTAAACAGAGGACAATGTAACTCGTAGGATTTGGAGCGTCCTCAATGTTGATGGTCTCCCATATGTTTGTTCTGTAATTCAAAATGTTAGTGGAGGAGTGGGTGATGATGTATGTGTGCTTTCTAAATGATCCGTCATCTCATATTCATGTTTCATCAGCTTGTGTCTCCTATTACACATTCTTTTGCACATTTATTTGGTTATCTGTGCTTTCTATTTTCTACAATGTGTTTCTATTTAGAGTCAGAGACCAGACCAACAGGAAATGAAAAAAATTATGTAGAACAACAACAACAGTGGCAGTGCAAGCATGTTCGGTTTGTTTCGCAATTCTTCTCATACGCCGACCCAGATTTTGAGTTTATAACATCCGCCAATCAGTATTCTATTTCAGTCTAAATGGCAAAGCTCCTTAAACAATATATTACACAGGATCACTCACACATACACACATAAAACATACACATACACACATTAGTAGGCCTGGTAATGCTGGAGCTAGAGCTGATCAGAGGACTGCTGCGCATTGGCGATGCAATGATGGCCCAGCATCGAGTTCAGCGCAGAATGAGCTCAGTGTTTAGAAGTGCAACCAGTCCCAGAATACTACAGAAAAACAGAGCCATATGATGGGAGTTTCCCAAGTTGGTCGCCTGCTGGACCCCACTAGGGGGACGAACAGTGGTCCGTGGGGTACATTTGGGCTTTCTACGGGTGTTCGAACTATCAGAAGATGTTTCTTCGTATTTCCCGGTAAAATCGGGGGAGGAATACTCCTTATCGGCCATCTCCTTTAAGATGTTGATCTCATTGGGACCTTTTTCCTTGCTGTCTCTGACCCGTTGGCGTGTGCAGTTACGAGAGTGGCCAGGTTTTTGAGCAGGCTCTGAGTCCGGAGAGCTTCCTGGTCCTGCTTGTACACCATTTATAGCTGGAGGTGGCTGAGGGACAGCAGAAGGTGGGGAGGGGTATAGTTCATTCTGATGGGGGTGATGGGGGTGTGTTTGTGGAGGCTGAGCAGGATGAGGCTCCTGCTTCAATGAAACTTTGTCTGTTCCTGCCCAAGTCTTGGTCTTACTCTGGTGCAAGGACTCAGATCCAGAGCAGTTGGGGAAGTCCTCTTTCCTTAGTTGCTTTAGGTCCTTGCCCACCAGATCTCCCGGTGTCACACAGCCCACTGACGATGTGGACCCCCGAAATTTTTTGAGCCAGTCCCACAGCGATAAAGCCTTGCAGTCGCACTCCCAAGGGTTGTCATTGAGGCGGAGGTACTCCAGGGCAGGCAGCTGGGCCAGGCATTCTCCAGCAAGTTCCGGCAGCGAATTGTTGAACAAATAGAGTGTGGTGAGCCGCCGCAGGTCGTGAAATGCCAGACGGTCCACCCACTGCAGTTGGTTGTGGTGCAGGAGCAGCCGGTCCAAAGCCCCCAGTCCTCGAAATGTGTTCTGGTGCAGACTCCATAGGCGGTTCCCATGGAGAAACAGGTGACTCAGGTTGTGCAAGTCCACAAAAAGGTCATCCTGCAGATACTCCAAGTTATTGTCCTATAGACACAGAAACAAAATAGTGGTTATATTTTTACACAGTACATATTTCCCAATGCCATTTCATCTTGTTACATAGTAGTACAATACGTGACTGGCTCACCTGCAGGTAGAGATACTGAAGGTTGCGGAGACCCTGGAAGATGTTAGTGGGCAGCACACTGAGGCCACAACGATATAGATGGAGAGCATGGAGCCGAGCTAGCCCGTGGAAGGTTTCTGCAGATAGTGACTGCAGGTGCCGATTGTCTCCCAGGTCCAGTTCCTCCAGCAGGTTGAAGCCTTGAAAGGTGGATGGTTCGATGTATGTGATATTGTTGGAGTAGATCCACAGCGTGACTGTGGTAGGGCTAAAGTGGCCCTGCAGCAACCGATGGATCTTGTTGTTTTGGAGGAAGATACGCTCACTGTGTGGAGGAATGCCTTCAGGGACGGACAAGAAGTTGTGGGCTTGGCAGCTGACAGTGCTGGGGGCCATGTAGCAAATGCAGTGATGTGGGCAGGACCAGGAGAGCTCCAGCCCACAGAGTATCAACAGGAACTCTAGCCCACAGCCTAAGGAGAGATACAGACAAAAAGTGTTTATTGTTTTCACTTTGTGCACTTGTGTGTGATCTGCTAGCTTAAAAAAAGTAAATTGCTTTAAAAATAAATAAAAAAAGAAGATATACAGTAGGCTTGGAAAAAGGGGTATTGGATTACAAAAACAAAACAGTGCAAGTATGAACATGAAGAGGAACATGTCAGCGAAAGCAGATCCTAGTCAATCAACGAGTAGCCAAAACAAACCACACAAAATTCTATTAGACACGTAAAGTGGTCTAAATTTTTTTAAGGCATAAGCTTAGCATGTAAACCTACTCTTAGTTACTTACTGGTAATTGGCACTTAGAATGCACTTTTTACTCTACATTTATGTTGTCAATTGCCTGCTCAGAATGTGAATTTCTATTTTTATAAATGTTATACATTAAGTTTGGCACTTTAAATCAACTGATAGTATCTGTGTAGTAGCATGTACACATATACATGTTTGTGCTGAGCTGTCACAAATTGTTCAGAGGATACATTATACATCCATATCAAACATCAAGATAGACACAAGCTCAGTGTTGATAGTATGTTCAAGCCAAGCTATCAATCAATGATAACTTTCACCCCTCAACTGGAAGGTAATCAATGTTACATATATTGGCCAAAAATGTAACATGATAATAACATACCATTTGAAAGTCATTGATGTGTCTCATCACCTCTTTGCTCAGTGCTTAATGGGAGTGATCACAATGTCTTCTGAATGAATTAAGGTCACCCCACTGTAAGTATGCTCATTTTGGAAGGGAAATATACAATGGCAAAGAATATAGAATCGTTTCGGAGGTTGAGCTCTTCAGCACTATTTATTCTGTCCATGTGGGTACAAGCAGAGCTCACCATCCTTCTGCTGAAACTGATTCCAGTGCCTTCAAACAGCCTCTTGAGTGCTTAGTTAAACCGATGTTAAGCCTCTGAGAGGCATACAATACCACTGCTTCTTCCTGCCATGCTCCCTTGGAGCTATTTTGTGTAACTTATCCACCAGTTCATCTACACACAGAATGGAAAGGAATGAGAAAATTTTCCACTTTTATAAGAGGCTCATTTACTCATGTGTGGCAGCTTTCCCCCTGCCCTCCCTTTCAAAAATGCATTATTTAAAGCATTGTTCCTGTCATTCACTCAAAATTGATTTGCTCCTGCTGCCTCTTAACATCACCATAATCCTCCAGGTTTCTGCCTTCAAAATACAGAGGCTGGAATTACACATTTACAGGTGATAATCGGATATTTATTAAAATGGCTTTCGACTCCAAATGTGTCTAAACTGTGGCATTCACATGCAGAATCTGCTGACCTTTAACGTTAACTCCCTGGGTGTTTGATGAAAGCAATGGAGCAGCCTGCATCACCTGCCTGTGAGCCTCACTCCCAGATTGGCCATGTAATCCCATTTGTCCTAACGGCGTGCCAAAATGAAATATGTCCTCAACAGCCATCTAAATAAGGCCTTCAGCTTATGTGTGGGATTAGCGGAAAAATTGTTGTTGTTCTTGTAATATCGGTCAGCTGTCTTCAACAGTGACCTGGAGCAGAATCAAATATTACTCTACTACTACACATATTCTAATTTGTTTCCTAACAAAATAACTTTGTAGGATAGGAGCTTGAAAATATACCTTATTCACAGCAGTGCCATATTACATTTTTTGACATGAATGAAAATGAGATTGTGAGGGATAGACTTAGTCTCTTCAAATGGCATGCATGGCTCTTCACTCCTGACCTATGTAGATCATATCATATTTTACATAACTCATGTTTTATTGTAAACTTACATTTCTTGAATATATATATATATTATTATTTGCAATGTTTTGTCAGTGGAACGATTTAAAGCACTATACAATAATCAGAACCCAATGAAGAGACTGTAAGTCTATCCCTAACCTACTGTGAATAAGGTCCATGGAGAGCTGGATTTTAGCATAGACAGTCCAAGAAAGTCTTGCTGATTTATTATTTTTTATTTTTTTAATAATCACTATGTATTAATCAATCATATGATGAAAGATATGGCATTTTGACAATGTGTATGTGTCATATCAAATGATATGACATACATCAATCGTATGTTTTTCGAAATCGTATGTTTTTTCTGTTTATTTAAAGCTGAAGTATGACATTTCTGCACCACTAGCGCTTGCCCAATGTTATTGTCTCTCAAGATTGGTCTCTCAAAACAAACAGAGGAATTCTCATAGTGCCACAGAGACACCGTGTTAACAGTTTTCAAAAAAATTAACCCATGAATGGCTCGTGGCTGTCTCTGCATATTAAGCTCAGATAGGAGAAAGTATTTTAACCATGAAAAAGTTACATACTTTTGCTTTAAGGTCATTTTCATTTTCTTCAGAGTGATCACAGTAAATGGAAGTGGAGCGTAGTTCTAGCGGGAAGACCAGCAGGTGCACATCATCACATCATTAGCTGGGTAACTCCTAGCCAATCGCACATAAGCCAATGCTTTATAAGTCTGCTCACAATCTATCACATTGCTGTTTCGGTGCGCTAACACTGCAACCTCCACCTATCCACCACCACCTGTTGAGCCCTGTCCCGCAGGGGGGGTAGGCTCCTCGCCCCTGCCTCCTATCTCCGGCAGGACATGACGGTTCCGGGTACAACTCCCTCGGACTGCCGGACGGGGCCTACGCCAAAGAGAGAGACATCACCTCCCGTTTTAGATCTATCAAATAAATGGCATCTCAAACTTCACTCAAGCCTGCGTGTCTTCCCGATAGAACTATATTTCTAGCAGTATATTATTGTAAACAATGTAAATAATAAAGCTTTACTTTTATTATTTTTTTTTTACTTTAATCTTTATTTTACATTCTTTTTAATAGATGCACAGTTTGGAAGCTTACACACTCAAAATATAGATTAATTTATTAAAATGAGCTAATACAATACAATTCTTGAACAACTGTGTCACAATTGAATTGCTTGCAATCAGTTTTACATTTGAATGTATACTTAATCCATTTGTGCTGCGTCAACATATATCATTTTAGTTGAACATAACCAGATATACATGTGATGTCCAGTTCCCAGCATGCACCAAAGTACAGCAAGTACAAATTGCAAAATATATTTTAATATTCAGTGTAAAATATTGTAATATTTACTGTTTATTGCATTATTTGTATTGGTGGAGTTTTGTGTGTTGCCCCTTTAGCTATGTGACATGTGGTCTCTTTTTTCTGAGAGTACAAGCTCAAAACTTGCTACACTGTCAATATCAAATATTTGGCCAAAAGCTGAAAACCTCAATATAATTACAATAATGACTTTTTATTTAGTAGATTTGACAAAATGAATTTAAGTTTGTACAAGACTAGATCAAATCCATTCATAAATGTTTTTTTGTATTTATAATTATTTGGAAATGTTTTCAATTTCATTCAGTTGATTGAACTTTACTTTTTTGTTTTTGTACAAAACACACATTTAACTTAACTCTTAAATAGGATAGGAAAGGTACAATTTAACTTTAAACAGTGCGGCTTTTGTGGAAATGTGAGATGATATATGCAATCAGACCAGTGAGGATGGGGAAGAACTGGGGCCTGTTCAGTGAGATTAGCTGTGAGTTCAGATAGACTCAGCATGCAGCTCTGGGTTTGAGAATGATCCAGCGGAGAGGAATACCCTTCTGAAAAGACCACAATATGTTGTGTTTTAGATGCTGGTTTACAGGTGTCTTCATTAGTCTTCTTTACAAGCTCCAATTTTGCACTAACCAGCATGAACCAGCATTGAAATTCATGCTGTTCTATCATGGTCTTTTCAGCAGGGTAGGTAACTCTCAAAAGAGAGAATGTAATAAATTCCTCAATGCTGAAAAGATCGAAAAGTAATCCAATATTACGCTAGCTCAAATCCACTCAGTAAAGGATATTTTTTCATTATTTTCCAGTGTGTTGTTGTTAGTGAGACACCTGTCCTTTAAAGTGAATGAGAGAGGGAGTGAGTGTGCGCTGGACTGCTGACGTAAAATTAAGCTTCTGGGGATTTCAGCCAAATAAATCTGAAAAGACATGGCAAACAACTCAGCTTTGGCTGGAGGAGCAGCTGAGACTTTTCCCTTTCTTTCTCTCACTTGCCGGCTGTTTACGTCTGTTTGCAAACCCCACTGCATTAAACTTTGCATATCACATATAATGTAATTCTTCCTCGGCACTTTACATAATAGACTTATTCCATTGGCGTAGAGCTGGCTCTTATGGAGGCGAATCTCTAAATCACTCTGTACTTCCCTCTGTTTGTCTCAGCTTTTAGCACACTGCAGGTGTAATTATTTTCCTCAAACTCCTGGTGCTTGTTCAATTTCCTTTCTATTGCTATATATAAGACTTCAGCAGAACCGAGTACCACATTGTAGATGGGATCTGATAACAAAGCACAGAGATAAGCAGTCTCTATCAAGCTCAGATAAAAGAGAGATGTTATCTGTGACCTACACGCTAATCATGGATGTCACACACCAAACTGTACATAGTGTTAGTACATGGCACTCTGGAATACTTGATTCTAGTTGGTCAATTGCATCGTTCTGTGGTCTACAAGTTTTGTATTTGGATTGATACTGTATAATGTACAAATGTCCCAGTCAACATATTTCTTACATACCTGTGCTAGCTTCATGTTTTCTGACTTTCCCGCACTAATGCATTCAGAACTGCATTTATGTGTGGATTGCAAATCAATCCATAATTCAAGATTTACCAAATATAAATCCGCTGTAGGCTTATTCAGAAGAAAAATGTAAAATATTTAAAAAGAAGAAAAATGAAAGGGAACAAAAAATTATTTATAACAATTTACTGCCTTTGCCCGATTAAAATGTTATTAATGTGTAATATGTTATTCTTGCTGTTAAATGCAAACTGTGCCAATTTCCAAATAACTTTCTACCACTCTTTACTCCACCAGCAATTTGTCAAAGTACCTACACAAAAAGCATTCTATGGCAAAACTCATTGCTAAGGAGGATTCCCACGCCCAATAAGAGAGCGGTCAAACCTCACCAAAACAAGCCAGACTTGTTCAGGATCGGGAGGGAAGGTAACTCCAGAGCAGATGAAGAGAGTTTTAGCAGCATATGTTTGAGGAAATTCTACCCCAGTCAACTGTGGAGTCAGAGTAATTTAGAGGCATTTGCAAGGTATTTGGATAAATGTTATGCTGACATGGAGTCTGAACTTAAAAAAGACATTTAAGTCTTTAAAGTAAGTCTTCACAACTGCAGGCATATGGACTAGTCATAATAAAAACTTCCTTAGGATGACATCCCATTGGGTTAACCATATGATTTTTATCCCTGAAGAAGTTGTGATAGCCTGTCAAAGAATTAAGGGAAGACTTATGTGATTGCAAGCAAAACAGAGCAGGTGCATTCAGTATTTGAACAGTCAGGTAAAGTCACCGCAACAGTCACAGAAAATGTATCAAATTTCTGTAAAAAACAGAATCAGATTCTGATAATGAATCTGATCACATAATGTAAATAAATGGCTAATTACCAAAATCTAAATATAAATATACTAAAATGTATATGAACACAAACATAGGTAAACAAGCATATACATACAGTACATACCACACACAGCAAAGAAGGTTGTAGATAGCAGACACATACGTCCCAAACATCTGAAGAACAGTTTTTTTTAGGCTTGTTTGAATTATAATAATTTTTTTTAAATGCATTTGATCTTTCTTTAGGGAAGTTGCTGACTTTGTCATGTTGCTGTAATTTTGTTGTTGTTTTAAGTCAATATTAAAGTACTTAATGAACTATGAGTGTCACATTCACATTGGTTTTAAAGCATTGCCAACATTCACATTGGTTTGATGCGTTATCAAAAGTAACTTTAAGGTAATGTAATTAATAATCTGATTATTTTCCCCATGAAGTAATCAGTAAAATAGTCTGATTCCAATTTATTAGGAGTAATAAGTAATCTGTAGTATATTACTTTAAGTAACTTGCCCAGCACTGTTAATAAGCAGCGTAATGTACAGTGCATCACAAAACACTACTGAAAAAACATCTTAAACCAGCATAAGGTGGTTGGCTGTTCAGCTAGTCAGACCGTGAATACCACCTAGACCAGCTAAACCATCTTAGACCAGCTTTTACCAGCAAACTACCTTAGGCTGGTTTAACCTGTTTTTTAATTAAAATAATTATGTGATAATGACCTACTGACTATGTTATTATCTCTTACATAAAGGCTTTATTCAGTTACTGCCTTCAATTTTACATATCACACCATTTCTGAGATGCCAGACATGTATTACCGTATCTCAGTGTTATTCTGAAAATGTCTCCACCTTGCAGTACAGAACAAGCTCCAGAGAGATCTGCTGCCTCACACGTGTCACCTTCCTGATCCTCTGTGAGCCCCCTTTGGATCCCTTACACAGCAATTTACACCCTCCACATCCAGAGACAAGTTGACAGTGAGAATAGGATATTTTTAGTTCTGTGGAGGCTGGCAAAGGGCAATAGCGGGATGAGAGGTAATAACAAGAAGGAGGGCTGGCAAGTGCAAGGGGTTGTCATTAACTGGAAATAGAGGCTATGGATGAGAATTGCCATATATTTTTCTCACAATGAGCCCATGTCTCTGAATTGAATTATTGAGATGGTTTTGACCACTCTTTAGCGCTTCTCTGTAAGTAACGCCAATCCCATCTTGAAAAAGATATAAAGAGACTATGGAAGTCATGCTGTTGTGTGTGGCATTTGCTTTGTGGTTGCTGGTTTAATGAACTCACTCTCAAAATAAGTTTAATAACTGTGAGTGAAAGTGACCATATTTAGCACCCTAAAACAGGATTGACAACCGTATTCTGCTGCTGTGTGAACGTAGTCTAGCATATGATATTCTAGGTCCTAAATGTGGTTCTGGTCCCTATATCAACTCTCAACCGTTGGGATTACTAGTATTTCTGGTCATTTTGGACCCTGGTCCCCAGCATGGGATGCCTGTTGGCTCATGTCTCTATCAGGCTTCTTAACTACTATCTTATTAGGCAAGACTGTCTTGGTAAACCAGCTTCACAAGTAGACTTTACTGGTTCACCTTGTCAGCATTTTTTGCTTGTGAACAACATGGCTAAACTGATCTACCAACAAAACGACATGAACCAGTCTGGATCAGAATGGAAATCTGACTAAGGTATCAAGTCGATTGTACAAACAGTAAAGGACATAAAGCCTCTCTATAGCACTTCACTGTCAAGAAGACCAATCCCAGATCCCAAGAGATGGAGAGGGATTATGGTTGTTTAACAATGAAGGTCATGTTGTTGTGTGTGGCGTTTGAGAGTTTTTTCATGATGTAGTGTATTGTGAACTGCTTTAAACTGGTCATTCCATCCCAAAACACTCCCTCAGTTACACCTCTAATTCTCTCTTATTCTTTCTTTTCTCACCCCTCTATCACTCAATGAAAGACACTGTCGAAAGCTTGTTATGCCTAGACTGATTAAACAAGCTGCTACTGGGCTCAACATTTGACCCCGTGACCCCACGGTCACCATGCCTTTTCATGCAATGAAGTCTCCAAGCATGGAAATAAATAATTAAAGGCATACAACAGAATGGCTTCAGTCCCCAGACAGCCAGCGTAATGTAGGTGTGCAGAATATCAATGAAACACAGTTCACACTAAATTCACCCTCATGAATAACACATGGCTGCTAATAGGAGAGAAATGGTCCGTCTGTTTCCCTGCGTGACTCTGCCCACCATTACACTGGATAAACTCAATTTCCTGTTTCTCTCTAAGGACCCTGATAAGCACTTGGCTGTTTGTTGCCTTGTTCAAGCAAGTCCACAAATGACATACTTTCACATAATAGGTATTCACACCAATGTTTGCACATACACACGGTGTTTGACAATCAAGCTTATGGCAAAGCAATAAAGCTTCGTATTGATTGGTCTGAGCCGTGCTTGCATAGCCAATGGGAAATGAAGAGAGTTTTTAGTCATTAAAAACATTATGTGCAAGTTAGGTGGTTATGGCTAGACAGATTTTAGAAGAGTTAATCATAGACGTGAAGGTTAGAAATGTATCCCATGCTGCTGCCTTAACAAAAGTATGTATTCTTATGTCATACACTAGCACAATATGGATGTCCTACTTGTATAATTGAGGCAACTGTATATTTGTCTACGTGGTGGCCCTAAAAAGTATTTGGACACTTAACATTTATAAATGTTGCGTTAGATAAGAAAATATCAAACCAAGTGACATTTATTTTTAAAGAAAGATAGGACAAGCACACTTTAAGCAAAACATTTCACAACAAAAGTCTAGCATCATCTGTTTGCAGATGCCACTTGGTATTTTGTTATCTAATGCAATAAATTGAATACATTTAGTGTGCAAATAATTTATTTGGCCACTGTAAGTTCCCGCTGAACACTGTTCAGTGTCTTACTGTCTTTTTAGGGAAAGAAAATTAGGCTACCACAATGTCAGTGTCGGCAATGTCATAAGGTCCATTTTTTGGTTAGTTAAAACCAATTGCCTAGAAAGCAAGCCTAATGTGTACAGCCAGACAGACCATAAATCAAATAAATAATTAGGCTATAGTTGTCACGATTACGCTGGTGACCACTAGGGGTCCCCATGTATTTTTATTGTTTCCCTGCCTGTCTTGTATTTTGATTATGGATTTTGTATTTCTTGTCATTGTCTTTTGTTTCATTGGTTCTTGTGATTAGATAGTCCCAGGTGTTCCTTTTCTTGTTTGCCCCTTGTGTATTTAATCCCTTGGTTTTCCTGTATTCTTTGTCTGTTGTTTACCATTCATGTATGTAACTGGATGTATCTGTTTGTTCTGTTCATGTTTAATAAATAAGCCTGCATTTAGATCCTCTTTCTCTCGACTCCTTCCTGCAAAAGTTACATTAGAGTGTAAAAACTTAGTGTACACTGAGTAATCAGATTTCTTTATGATCTACATTACTTCATGTGACATTTGTTTGAAATGACGATTACTCTTGGTTTAATGCAATGATTAATGGCTATAATTAGAGTAGACATTGACATTATTATTGTATATTTGTGTGATACACAGCCTCAATATGACATGGTGGTTTGTTTCCCAAAAACAGCCCACCATGAGCTTGCTAGTTACATTAGCTCGCTTATGCAAGCAAACTAAACAACTATTTATCTCAATATGAAATGACAAGCTGTTTATTTGCTTCTGATCACAGCAGCATGCTAAGCTAATCTTCTTCATGAGAGAGTGAGCTGGCTGTTTTTTTTTTTTTTAAATAAGATGTTGCAGTGGCAACATTCTAATGTGGTTATTAATGACAACAATAATGAAGAACTGAGATGTCTGATAATTAATAATTGTGTAACACTTTACAATAAGGTTCCATTAGCTGACATGAACTAACGATGAACAATCATTTTACAGCATTTATTTATCTTAATGTTAATTTCAACAAAGTAATATTTTAGAAATTAAAATGTGTATATGTTAACGTTAGTTAATGCACTATGAACTAACACAAATAATAAAATTTTTTAACATTAATAAACAATAATTAATGCTGGGAGTCACGTGATGCCATGCGAGGTTCGTGTGAATGGCAAGCTCTGAGCTCTTTGCTAGTCTAAATACTTTTTGTGTCATAAACCGGTGAGATTTGGTATACCCTGTACCATAACTGTTCAATGAAGACAATATGTCAAAGAATTCACAATCCTGGGCACTGGAGACATTAAAAGACACTTACGTGCTCAAGCTGAAGCCCCTGAGCAGCAGGCCAAAAGCCCGCCTAATTTTTTGAGTGTGGTACTTATAATAAAAAAATGTGTGCACAATCTATTTTTCTAATATGTCAAAAAGTAAAATGTTAATATGAGTGGATTGTCTCTCTTCACATGGAATGTGAATGGGTTGGGGCAAGATATGGGGTGGACATGTTTTATTTAGTGCTGGCAATTAAGAGCAGGGGAGTCATTACATTGATAAGAAAGCATCTACAATTCAAATGTCTCAAACAGAAGGAAGAGTCATTATTGTTTTAGAAGAATTTCAGGGGCTAATTTTTACGCACCTAACGCTGATGATCAGGGCTTTTTATGGATCTTGAAAGGATGTTGCAAGCTGCACCACTCATGATATAATATTGGGAGGAGACTTTATTCTTTTGATGGACTCAGTCCTTAATCATAGTGAAGCAAAATTGTTACAGATATTTGGAGACTCTTGAACCCATCTGGTAGGGACTATACATTTTTTAATCAGGCCAAAATCAAGTCCCTCATTTTGTCTGTTGTTGACTGTTCAATTGGAAACATTGTAGTCTCAGATCATGCCCTGGTGAGTTTAGAGGTGTTGCCACATACAGAGAAAAAGAAATCATATAGTTGGTGCTTTAATTTATCCCTTTTGCAAAATCTGGAATTCCAACAAATGCTAAAGGCTGAAATCAGTGTCTATATGGAGACCAAATGGTCCTCAGTATCCTCTGTGGGCTTGGCGTGGGAGGCACTTAAGGTGGTTCTTAGGGGTCAGATCATAAAGTATGCCTCATTCATCCAAAAATTCAAAGCACGAGAACTCGTGGAGTTGGAATGGAATATTAAAAGTGCCAAGGCAGAGCTGAAGTGCCGAATGTTATCTGATGGCTTCAGAGAACTGACTCGATTGAAATACAGATATAATACTATTTTGTCACGGAAGGTGGAGTTTTGGCTATTCAGGGCAAGAGTGTCATATTTTGAGTCGGGGGACAAAGCAGGGAAGCTTTTGACTTAATATATAAAGCAGAGAGTCTTTTTGCCCATTGGTCACTTCCACCTGAGATAACCCCCCCCCCATAATTAGGTTCCCCTTCTGTCGCTCTCTTACGTTGTGTCAGAGAACGACACTAGGGGTCTCTCTTGAGCGCCGATATTCACCTCTGTACTATGAAAAAAGGCCAATGAGAGTTGGCAGCCAGTATTTGCATGTCCCGCCCCCGGACATACGGGTATTTAAGCGGCGCAAATACGGGAGTTCATTCAGAAAATTTCTTCGGAGCCGATGGTCGTGTTTGCAGTTTGCTGCGTGACTACACACCGAGTTCCTGCTATCCTCTGCTGCATGCTGTTGGATTCTGCGGCGCACAACAGCGGCTTTCTCCTGGTTGCACGGCTGTGCACTTCCTGCCCGAGCGCATCGACAGTTGCAGAAATAAGAAAGATCTCTCACGAGTCTTTCTTTCATAAAAGAGTTATTTCCTTCTAAAAGAGTAATTTCTCTAAAAGAGCAAAAACACAGCGGCGTGAACGTCCTTTTAAGGACGCGTCTTTTTAAAGATGCCCTTCCGCCCCTGTGTTGTTCCTGGATGCGGTAGAGTACTCTTCGCTTCCGACGGCCACAGGCGTTGTCTCGTGTGTCTGGGCAGTGATCACACCGAGGCTGCGTTTGTGGATGGTTCATGTTCTCACTGCGAGAACATGACCATGACAACGTTGCGGTCGCGGCTTGCTTACAATCGTAAGCAAGCCACTCCAGCCGCCCCCGTGTCGCTCCTTCTTCCCACGGGATTGAGGACGATGCTGCTGGCGATGGAGGCGATTTGGGGATGGCAGCGGGTGCAGCTCCGCCGGTACGCCCCTCGGACCACCCGCGCCCGGCACGCTCGTTGACTCCCGTCCTCGCTCGAGGTGGCGGCGACTGGCCTCACAGCCAGTCTGCCTACCCTCAGGCGATGGAAGCAGATGAGTTCGCCGCGACATCGGAGGGCGTGGGCTCTGACGCTGAGGGCTCCTCTGGGCTGCCGCCTCGGGCTTGCACGCCCAGCAGGAGGCCGACGCGCAGATGTCCGATATGCTTTCCCGGGCAGCCAATAGCGTGGGCCTGGATTGGAACCCTCCATCCTCCCCGCAGCCATCACGGCTAGATGATTGGTTTTTGGGCGTGGGCGCCGCTCATAGCCTCGCCCCCAGTACCTTTCTTCCCGGAGGTGCATGATGAGCTGACGTCTTCGTGGAGAGCACCCCTCTCCACTCGTCGTGCCACCTGCTCATCCGCCCTCGCCACCCTCGACGGCGGAGCGCGCCACGGGTACACGGAGATCCCCCAGGTGGATAGAGCTGTTGCGATCCATCTATGCCCCGGAAGCACTACCACCTGGCGGGGCTGCCCTGTACTCCCCTCCCGGTCCTGTAGAGCAACATCCTCGCTCACCGCGAAGGCCTACAGCGCTACCGGACGCGCCGCTTCCGCCCTGCATGCCATGGCTCTCCTGCAGGTCCATCAAGCCAAGGCACTCCGCAACATGCACGGGGTGGCCCTGATCCCGACACGCTGCAGGAACTGCGCTCAGCGACCGACCTCGCCCTGAGAGCGACGAAGGTCACAGCGCGGGCACTCGGGCAGGCGATGGCCACTCTGGTGGTCCAGGAACGTCAGCAATGGCTGGACTTGGTTGAGATGCGTGAAGCCGACAAGACTCGCTTCCTCAATGCCCCTGTCTCCCAGTTCGGCCTCTTCGGCGACACCGTGGAGGACTTTGCCCAGCAGTTCTCCCTGGTGAAGAAGCAGACGGAGGCCATTTCTCACATCATGCCGCGCCGCAAGCCTGCCGCCACGGCCCAGGCCCCATCTGCTCGCCGAGGGCGTCCTCCTGCGGCCAGAAGACCTTCTGCTCCGCCCCAACCTGGGCCCAGCTCTCAGCCCCAGCGTCGAGCAAACCGCAGGAAGCGTACGCCCCCTGCCTCACAGACCCTGTCGAGGACCCGGAAGGCTCCCAGACGTCCCTGAGACAGCGGACCCAGAGGACGAGAAGTTAGCTCCGGAGATGGTGAGACCGCTCCGTCCCCCGGTGGAGGGCCGGGAGGAGAATCTTGTGTTTTTTCATTTGCCACACCCCCTGACGGGGGCTGCGGTACCCAAATTCTCAATAAAAGAGCTATTTCCTTTACCTCTGGGTCACATGGCCCGCAAATGCCGTTCTCACGGCACTTTTGTTTCAGGCCTCAACAGTCCCGGCGCCCAGGATGCGGTGCTCCCGCCCTCAGCCCCACAACTGTTCCCCGGCCGGCCGGTTCAGACGAGTCCAGAGGACGCCGACATCAGACCTCCTCCTCTGTCACGAACCCGCCCCCTGCCGGGTGCGCGGAACAAGGTAAGTGCTTTGAGCTTATTCTCAGCACCAGAGCCTCGGGACGCCACAGAGCCTCCCGACGCTGCGTTACCTGTTCCGCACCGCTGCGAAGCCCCGCCGGGTACGTCCAAAATACTTGTCCCCTTGGTGCCCCTAGCACAGAGCGCAGAGGCATGGCTTTCTCTGCCCAGCTCGTCACGCTGGCTGCACCGGACCATTCGACTCGGTTACGCAATTCAGTTTGCCAGGTCTCCGCCCCTTCCTGGGCGTTCGTTCCTCCGCAGTGCACGGCGAACATGCCCTCTCCCTGCGCGAGGAAATCGCCTCCCTTCTAATCAAGGACGCGATAGAGCCTGTCCCTCCAACCGAAACGAAGAAGGGTTTCTACAGCCCTTACTTCGTTGTACCCAAGAAAGGCGGTGGCATACGACCGATCTTGGACCTGCGAGTTTTCAATCGGACCCTGTCCAAACTCCCGTTCAAAATGCTCACCCAGAAACAAATCCTATCTGGCGTTCGGCATCTAGATTGGTTCGCAGCGGTAGACATGAAGGACGCGTACTTTCACGTCTCAATTCGCCCTCGACACCGACCCTTTCTACGGTTCGCATTCGACGGCCAGGCGTATCAGTACAAGGTCCTCCCCTTCGGCCTGTCTCTGTCCCCTCGCGTCTTCACGAAGGTCGCAGAGGCGGCTCTTGCCCCGCTACGAGGAGCGGGCATACGCATACTCAATTACCTCGACGATTGGCTCATTCTGGCCCCCTCGCAGGAATTACTATGCGCACACAGAGACCAGGTGCTCGAGCACCTCCGCCGCTTGGGGCTTCAGGTCAACTGGGAGAAGAGCAAGCTCACCCCAGTCCAGAGCATCTCTTTTCTCGGTTTGGAGTTAGACTCAGTCTCAATGACAGCACGTCTCTCCAACGAGCGTGCTCAGTCAGTGCTGGAATGCCTCGCTTCCTTCAAGCCAGGCACCGTGGTCCCGTTGAAACGTTTCCAACAGCTCCTGGGGCATATGGCATCCTCCGCGGCGGTCGCGCCACTAGGGTTGATGCATATGAGACCACTTCAGCATTGGCTCCAGACTCGAGTCCCGAGACGAGCATGGCGCCACGGCACGCACGGCGTGGAAATTACCACTGCCTGCCTCCAAACCTTCAAACCCTGGACAGACCTCTGCTTTCTTCGGGCAGGGGTACCCTTGCAGCAGGTGTCCCGTCGCGTTCTGGTTACAACCGATGCCTCCAAATTGGGTTGGGGCGCCGTGTGCAACGGGCACGCAGCCGCAGGCCGGTGGAACCAAGGCCCGCTGCGCTGGCACATCAACTGCCTAGAGCTGCTGGCTGTTCGTCTTGCCCTGAAGAAATTTCTTCCGATGATTCGTGGCAAACATGTCCTGGTCAGGACAGACAGCACCACGGTGGTGGCTTACATAAACCGCCAAGGCGGAGTACGCTCCCCCCACATGTCACAGCTCGCCCGTCGCTGCGCGCCACTCACATCCCCAGCAACCTCAATGTGATAGCGGACGCGCTGTCAAGACAAACCTTGCCTGGCGGAGAGTGGAGGCTCCACCCCCAATCGGTCCAGCTGATTTGGGACAGGTTTGGCAGGGCCCAGGTAGACCTGTTTGCCTCCCAGGAAACCTCCCACTGTCCACTCTGGTATGCCCTCACAGAGGCTCCCCTGGGGATAGATGCTCTGGCACACAGCTGGCCCGTGGGGCTGCGCAAGTACGCTTTTCCCCCAGTGAGCCTTCTTGCACAGGTGCTATGCAAGGTCAGGGAGGACAAGGAGCAAGTCACTCTGGTGGCCCCCTACTGGCCCAACCGGACGTGGTTTTCGGATCTCACGCTCCTTATGACAGCCCCTCCCTGGCGAATTCCCCTGAGGAAGGACCTTCTTTCTCAGGGACGGGGCACGCTCTGGCACCCGCGCCCAGACCTCTGGAAACTCCACGTCTGGTCCCTGGACGGGACGCGGAGGGTCTAGCCGGCCTACCTTTAGCCGTCATAGACACTATTAACCAAGCCAGAGCCCCTTCGACCAGGCATCTTTACGCCCTGAAGTGGCGTCTGTTCGCGAACTGGTGTTCTTCCCGAGCCGAAGACCCGCAGAAGTGCACAGTTAGGTCAGTGCTCGTGTTTCTTCAGGAGAGGCTGGAGAGGAGGCTGTCCCCCTCCACCCTCAAGGTGTATGTTGCTGCTATCGCGGCCCACCATGACACGGTAGACGGCAAGTCTCTTGGCAAGCACGACTTAATCGTCAGGTTCCTAAAAGGTGCCCGGAGGATGATTCCCTCCCGGCCTAACCTATTTCCCTCCTGGGATCTCTCGGTCTTCCTGATGGGACTCCGGAGACCCCCCTTCGAGCTGCTTGACTCAGTTGGACTCAGGGCCCTCTCTCTCAAGACTGCCCTGCTGATCGCGCTCGCCTCCATCAAGAGGGTCGGGGACCTGCATGCGTTCTCTGTTAGCGACGCCTGCCTGGAGTTCGGTCCGGCAGACACTTTCGTGATCCTAAGACCGCGACAGGGCTACGTGCCCAAGGTTCCTACCACACCCTTCAGGGATCAGGTGGTGAACCTGCAAGCGCTGCCCCGGGAGGAGGCAGACCCAGCCCTCTCACTGCTGTGTCCGGTACGTGCCTTACGTATTTACCTGGACCGCACACAGAGCACCAGACGCTCTGAGCAGCTCTTCGTCTGCTTTGGGGGACAGCAGAAAGGGAACGCTGTCTCCAAGCAGAGACTCGCCCACTGGGTTGTCGATGCCATTTCCCTGGCTTATCACACCCAGGCCGTGCCCCCCCCTTTGCGGGTCCGAGCCCACTCCACCAGGAGTGTTGTGTCCTCATGGGCACTGGCTAGGGGCACTGCCCTAGCAGACATTTGTAGAGCTGCGGGCTGGGCAACACCTAACACTTTTGCGAGATTCTACAATCTCCGAGTTGAGTCAGTTTCGTCCCGTGTTCTCTCAGGTACCGAGCCCGTAGAACTCGGTGGCACGCCGACGATCTGACCGGGTGGATCGCTTGCACCCAGCGCCCTTCCCCCTAACCAGGGGAAACAGTGCGCCTTCTTCCCAGGAGATCCCAGGCTTGGGACACTGGTTGGCTCCTCCCCTAGCCCTTGCGGGTCGCAGTTCTCGCGGAGGGACTCGCCGACCCAAACCACTGCGGGTACCGCTAGCTACCCTGTACTGGTATAGGGGCCCCACAGGTAAGGCCTCCTGCTCGGACTCCCCTGTGTGTAAAACCACGGTTCTGTCCCCTCACGTGAGTTGACGCCGTGTTTCCCTTAGGCAGTCACAGCTACCTCAGGTGCCGTGCTGTGTGCTCCCCTCTCTGAGGCTGGTGCTACCACCGCGACTACTGTTCCAGCATAAGGCCTAGGTATAGGCCATGCGATGTATGTGCCACTCAAATTTGCCTCCCCTCCGGGTAGGTGTGGCCTCCGCAGGGTCTTCCCCGCCCTACCAAGTGCTAAGACCCCCTTCCCTCAATGCGTGTAAGGGCCCCGGCCGTAGTTGCTCTATGCAAGAAACATAGAGAGAAAAGAGGCCCAGCCAGGCTGGCCCGTTCCCATGTTGGCGGCCGTCACCTTGTTCCCCCCTCCGGGGTAACGATAAGGAATCCTGATGGCTTAAATGGGGCATTGGGGAAGGGTACGTGCGGCCTGATACAGTTGGTCGTTCTGCACGTAGGAATACCTGTAGGGTGCATTAGCGTTCATGTTTAGTTCTGTTAAAGGTCTTGTGAAATTCACACTCAACTTTTATATACTGTTTATTTGGAGCCTTGCAGCAACCCTACCCCTAATTCTAACCCTAATCCCAACCTCCATAACCCTAATCTAGCAGCATACAAATACAAATCACTTGCAATAGTTTAACAGAATGAGTTTTGCTATTTAGACAGCTTTATTTAAGAGCAATAGAAGTCTATGGGAGGTCCTCGCTAGTATTGGTGATTATTTCTAACCTAGCTATACACTGGGCGATAAAAACATGGCTGATACACTTGGGGGGCATCCTTAACAGCCCAAATGAATTACAAATAATATTTGTATTCACTTCAAAAATGCCAATTGAGTTTAGTTAGTCTGCAGACTGCAGTAATTATAATTCGCTAATGGTTAAGGGTAAGTACCAATTTAGATAAAATCCCACAAGGATGGTAAAATCTGAAGCCCCCACATTGTCCAGCCAACAGTTTCCAAATGGTAGGAGCATACAAACACAAATCTTGCAATAGTTCAACAGAATGAGGTTTACCATCTAGACATGACTGTATTTAGCTTTATTTAAGAGCAACAGAAGTCTACAGGAGGTCCTAACTATTGTAGTATAGGTGTACATTTGTGTTTATTTCTAACCTAGCTATACATTGGGATATAAAACATTGCAGATACATTTTGGGGGCTTCCTTGACAGCTAAAATGAATTAAGTGTTTCTATTCACTTCTAAAATATCAAAAGAGTTGGGGTTAGTCTGTAGTAATTGTAATTTGCTAAACGTTAATGGTAAGTACCCATTTAGTCCCCATTTGTTTCCAAAAGGATAGTAAAAACTTAAATCATCCACATTGTCCAGCAAATGGTTTCCACAAGGGAAATGGCTTAATTTACAAATCTAAATAATGTCTTGATTAAAATCTAAAAATATTTTCTTAGAGGGATATGTTTAAGGGTAGGGGATAGAAAATACAAATAGCTCCATATGGTCAAACGTGTGTATTGTTAGCAGGCTGTTACAAGTATAGTGCTTGTCTGTAGCATTTATGTTAAGGACCATTTTTCCCTCAGTCTGATTCCACACTTTGCCTCTTAGGGAAATAAGACAACAATTATACTCTCATGGCACTCTCTTGAGTAAAAATAGCACTTTTGATTATTGTTTTATTTGCAATGTGATTACAAAGTGGCCATTTGGAGAACTTGAGTCTTGAGAGTGTTTTCTTTGCAGCAAATGCAGAAACCTCAAACAGAATGATGCAAAAGGACAGAGGAGAAAATATTATTCAACAAATTATATTCACTCATCACAGTCAGAGAGACTGAGACAGAGTAGTCTAGCAAGGTTAGTACAAATGTATAATTCACCTACACCTGAGAATATTTTTCATAAAAGAAAAAGTCACTGGATAAAAAAATAAATAAATATTGCTAACAGCCAGCCAGTGCTTTAAGTGCTAAATAGGTAAATCCCAGTTCGCATCTTAACCGTTGTCCACCAGATTGACTAATACATCAGAGATGATACTGGCACACGTCACCCATGAGGGAAGCCCTGTGCTATGCCAACTGTTGTCTGAATTAAATGGACAAGATTGGATGTTTCATTATTGATGATTTTGCTGTGCTTTCTTTTTCGATCGTGTTGTTTATGTGGATGAAAGTTAGTGCATTTAACTAATGTTAGTGCTAATAGGTTGTAGATTCCAACCGTTTTAGATAGGAATATGCCATTAAATTTAAATCAAAGAAAGAAAGCGTTTAATTGTATAAAATATTGTTTAAATGAACATGCAATTATAAGGTACCGTATTTATTTTCATATATTTTCTAATTCATCAGCAGTTTTGGGTGTAATCTGATTACAAAATAATACATTACTGTAATCTAATTACTTTAAGTCAACAACTAGTGCAATGCATTACATTTTAATTTATTGAAATCAGATTACAGTTACTGACTTTCAAAGTTAAATACATTTTAAGTACATCACTTGGGTTAAACATATTTCTAAAATACTAATACTTATATAGAAACCAGGGCTGTCGATTTAACGTTAATTCGGTGTGATTAATTATATTTTTAAAAAAATAAGTCATTAAAATAATTAACGCAATTAATCGTGTTTCCGACTCGTTATAATAGTATAGCGAAACAGACAGCACAAGATAAGAACATGTTTTTGCCTTCAAACACATCTTTATAAAATTTCTCAATACGTTTCAAAATACTTTTAACTTGAAACAACAACCTAAAATGGTAAGTTTATGATGGGATGCAACCAAATTGAGATGCTCCAAAAGCACTAGTGTGACACATTTATAAGTCCTTTACCGTACTTTTCCCCTGAAAAACTCCAAACCGCTCTAAATGCCAGAGAGCTGCTGTTTGGGTGACGTGTTAAAGCGAATGTGGGCTGTCTTCACAATCGCATACTTCCCATACTATAATTTACTGCTTCTGCCACATCAGTCTATGGTAGAAATGGTAAGAGTAGTATGTAGTGTGCCATTTTGAACATGTTTTCAGTTCAAAGTCAATCTAATCATCATAAATATGCGTGATTACAGTCAGAAAGATACAAACTTTATTTCCAAATGCCCAACGTATAAAAACTGTTGATTTATTGTGCTTTTTCATCCAGCCACTGTATTTTCACAATGAATGCATGCAGTCTTCATATGTTACATCTGTTTTAAGTCTCACTTTTGCTCACCCAGCCACAGTATTGTCACAATGTATGCATGCAATCATCATTTTAAGTCTGTTGAAAACTTCAGCATTGTTTTCATCTGTTAAGGTGCTTATGACAGATGTCACTGCTTTCAGCTCACAGTCATTGGACGGCAATGAGTGTTTTTCATTACTCATTTGCATAAAGCCGACGAATTAAAAACAAATATATGCTCTTGACTGCCCTCAACGCTTTCAAAATGACGCAGTCTATCCTACAATCCACCTTGAGAGTTTGGTGCTCGACTTCCAAATTAATTAATTGAAAATGCTCACTCACAATGCACCAGTGTAAATGTACAGTTTAAATGGCCCTTATAATAAATCTATCTTGGACTGATTGAAAATGGATTCCTGTGAACTGTAGACCAATGATACGTTCAATAATATGGAAATTAACAATATATTAGACTCTAAAGCCAAGTTTTGTTTTGTCTTATCAATGCTTTACTTGTCTGCCACAATAAATGTAATGTATTTTAATGAACTGAATTCTAGTTTTTTTTTCATAATATTTATTAATTATAATTATTTAAACATAACTATTTATAATTATTTAACTATTACATATTGAATTATCATTATTTGAGGGGCTTTGCAAATATTTACATACAGTCAGGTCCATAAATATTGGGACATCGACACAATTCTAATGTTTTTGGCTCTATACACCACCACAATGGATTTGAAATGAAACGAACAAGATGTGCTTTAACTGCAGACTTTCAGCTTTAATTTGAGGCTATTTACATCCAAATCAGGTGAACGGTGTAGGAATTACAACAGTTTGTATATGTGCCTCCCACTTTTTAAGGGACCAAAAGCCAAAAAGATTAGAATTGTGTCGATGTCCCAATATTTATGGACCTGACTGTATGTGATTAAATTAATTGGCATACCATGTCATTAATTTGATTAAAAATTTGAATCCATTGACTTACCTAGTTGAAACCATTTAAAACATGTTCATACAGTTGTGGCCAAAAATAGTCACCCTTGGAAAATATGAGCAAAGAAGGAAGTGAAAAAAAAAATGTCTTTATTGTTTATCCTTCTGATCTTTTATTTAAAATATTCACAAAAATCTAACCTTTAATTGAAGTAAACTAATTTACTGTAATTTTATTAGCACACCTGGGTGACTAGGAACATGAAATTGTTCAGCCATGACATCCAGTTTCTCAGGGGTATAAATATGAGGTAACACACAAGACAAATTCCCTTAGTCATCCATCACAATGGGTAAGACCAAAGAATAAAGTTATAGGTTTATGAGCTTCAAAAAAATGGGAAGTGGCTATAAGAAAATAGCTAAAGCATTGAAAACATCCATTTCCACCATCAGGGCAATAATTAAGTTCCAATCAACTGGAGATGATCCTAACTGCCTCTGCCAGAAAGCTTAAAATGGGCCCTGGTTGGATCTTCCAGCAGGACAATGATCCAAAACACACATCAAAATCAACACAAAAATGGTTCACTGACCACAAAATCAAGGTTCTGCAATGACCATCCCCTGACCTGAACCCCATAGAAAACCTGTGGGGTGAACTGAAGAAGAGAGTCCACCAGCGTGGACCTCAGAATTTGAAGGATCTGGAGAGATTCTGTATGAAGGAATGGTCTCAGATCCCATGCCTTGTGTTCTCCAACCTCATAATGCATTGTAGGAGAAGACTCTGAGCTGTAATCTTGGCAAAGGAAGGTCGCACAAAATATTGAATTAAAGGGGTGCCAATAATTGTGCCACACATATTTGACAAAAGTATTATTTTGATTAAACTTGTGTCGTGTTTGCAATTGTTTGATATCATTAGAGGATAGATTGTTGTGAAGATTTTGAAATGAAAGATCAAAAGGATAAACACAATAAAGACATATTTTTAACAGCCTTCTTTGTTCATATTTACCAAGGGTGCCAATATTTTTGGCCACAGCTGTATGTAACGTCTGTTTGTGTTTCAGTTACAGCAAAAGGGACAATGACAGTGAAAAATTAAGGAAATATAAACATTATTTTGAAATCATTGAGGAAAAACGAAATTTTCAGTCAAATTGTTTTATAAAGTAATTTAAAATCAAAGTAATGTGCAGTGTGATTACTTTCCCCATGAAGTAATCGGTAAAGTAATTCAATAATATTTTAGAGAAGTAACAAGTCATTTGTAGTGTATTAATATTTTTGAGTAACTTACCTAACACATTACTCCAATAAATGAATACAAATATAATAATAATAATAATAATAATAATAATAATAATAATAATAATAAATACATAAATAAATAAATATATATATATATATATATATATATATATATATATATATATATATATATATATATATATACAGTATATATACAGTATATATATATATATATATATATATATATATATATATATATATATATACACATATACATACACACTGGCAGCCAAATGTTTTGAAAAATTTACAGATTTTGCTGTTTCGGAAGGAAATTGATACTTTAATTCAACAAAGTGGCATTCAACTGATCACAAATACATTCAGGACATTACTGATGTAAAAAACAGCAACATCACTATTTATACACTGTGGCAGGGCGGAGGGCAGGGCCGGGTCTTGATTCTATACACCCGGTCCCTTATCAGGCTAATTAAGCCTAATTAAGAGGGATAAAGGCTGACTGCGGAGGATGGTGAGGGAGAAAGAGATCGTTTACGGGTATGTCCGTCATCTGTGTTTGTGCTATTTGTTTAAGTTTCTCATTAAGCTATGATTTATATTGCCAAGCCGGTTCTTGCCTCCTCCTTTCCATTGAACTGCATCACACACACCTTATCCTTGGGTAATCATGCTAAATTGTTAATTTGGCAATAGAAAATCACTTGCCATTATAACAAACACAGCTATTTGATTCGTTAAAGGAAGCTTAACCTTGTCTTTGTGTTTGTTTTTGAGTTGCCACAGTATGCATGTCTTAAGGTCAATCATAGGTCAAAAATGGGAAAAAAAGAAACTGCTTTCTCTCGAACCTCGTCAGTCAATCACTGTTTTGAGGATTGAAGGCTAAACAATGCTTGACATTGCCAAAAAACTGAAGATTTCATACAAATGTGTACACTACAATCTTCAAAGACAAAGGACAACTGGCTCTAACAAGGACAGAAAGAGATGTGGAAGGCCAGATGTACAACTAAACAAGAGAATAAGTACATCAGAGTCTCTAGTTTGAGAAATAGATAACTCATATATACACTCACCTAAAGGATTATTAGGAACACCATACTAATACTGTGTTTGACCCCCTTTCGCCTTCAGAACTGCCTTAATTCTATGTGGCATTGATTCAACAAGGTGCTGAAAGCATTCTTTAGAAATGTTGGCCCATATTGATAGGATAGCATCTTGCAGTTGATGGAGATTTGTGGGATGCACATCCAGGGCACGAAGCTCCCGTTCCACCACATCCCAAAGATGCTCTATTGGGTTGAGATCTGGTGACTGTGGGGGCCATTTTAGTACAGTGAACTCATTGTCATGTTCAAGAAACCAATTTGAAATGATTCGAGCTTTGTGACATGGTGCATTATCCTGCTGGAAGTAGCCATCAGAGGATGGGTACATGGTGGCCATAAAGGGATGGACATGGTCAGAAACAATGCTCAGGTAGGCCGTGGCATTTAAACGATGCCCAATTGGCACTAAGGGGCCTAAAGTGTGCCAAGAAAACATCCCCCACACCATTACACCACCACCACCAGCCTGCACAGTGGTAACAAGGCATAATGGATCCATGTTCTCATTCTGTTTACGCCAAATTCTGACTCTACCATCTGAATGTCTCAACAGAAATCGAGACTCATCAGACCAGGCAACATTTTTCCAGTCTTCAACTGTCCAATTTTGGTGAACTCTTGCAAATTGTAGCCTCTTTTTCCTATTTGTAGTGGAGATGAGTGGTACCCGGTGGGGTCTTCTGCTGTTGTAGCCCATCCGCTTCAAGGTTGTGCGTGTCGTGGCTTCACAAATGCTTTGCTGCATACCTTGGTTGTAACGAGTGATTATTTCAGGCAAAGTTGCTCTTCTATCAGCTTGAATCAGTCGGCCCATTCTCCTCTGACCTCTAGCATCAACAAGGCATTTTCGCCCACAGGACTGCCGCATACTGGATGTTTTTCCCTTTTCACACCATTCTTTGTAAACCCTAGAAATGGTTGTGCGTGAAAATCCCAGTAACTGAGCAGATTGTGAAATACTCAGACCGCCCGCCTGGCACCAACAACCATGCCACGCTCAAAATTGCTTAAATCACCTTTCTTTCCCATTCTGACATTCAGTTTGGAGTTCAGGAGATTGTCTTGACCAGGACCACACCCCTAAATGCATTGAAGCAACTGCCATGTGATTGGTTGATTAGATAATTGCATTAATGAGAAATTGAACAGGTGTTCCTAATAATCCTTTAGGTGAGTGTATATATATATATATATACTCTTTCATGAAAATCTAATAAATTAATCTGCCTCTGAAACAACTTTCTTTTTTGCTGATGTCACCTAGTTTTCAAGAAAATTATTAGTATTATTTTTTTTTACAATTTATACCTATACCAGTAATTGTTATATTTAGGTATCTAATAACCAATATAAAGAACGTATTTTATGTTGTTTAATTTCTACTTTTTGACACAATTATAACCATCATTCATCACTAACCTCTTAAAGTTAACAGCCTGCTTTACAAGACAAATTTTTGGTTGAATCTGATAAGCAAATTTTGTGAATATCGGTACAAAATATTGGTCAAACCGATTATCTGCGTTTCTCGAAATATCCAATAGCCAAATAGATAATTAAGCTTGGTTTTAGGCTGCGGTTGTAGGAAATGTAGCCATTCCAAAATCTATAGTTATCCCATAAATGCAATTCTAATGTAATACAGGTAACGGCAATAATAGCAAATAAAATTTGATTTTTAAATTAAGCGTTATGGGTTGCAAATGCCATATTATGTTGACTTTTACACTTTTGCATAAACATGTGTCATCTTGCCTGTATGGCATGGATTACACAGCAAATAAACAAATGCACACACAAAGCCAGACATTTAAAAAGCGGAAGGAGGTGTGATGAAAAGAAAGAGAGAAAAGCTGCTCTGCTCTGGTGACAGCAGCAGTTTTCAAGTTGAGAAACTAAAAATAATCTGTCTAAACAAACAGCTGCCATATGGGGGCATGTAAATACTGGAGAGAGGGATTTCAGTGGCATGTGCTCATGAATACACTGCTATCGGAAGACGATTTAGAGGCAAGGGGTAACAGAAAAGCTAAGACAGACATCTGAGGAATGTACAGATGTTTAATACCTGGATTTTAATTATGGAAATTTAATAGATGTCACAGTGATGTTAATTCGATTTACTTCTATTGAGAGTAGAAGGAGGGGTATTGTTGTACTGTTTGTTTAGTTTGCAGGTCCTTTGAGTAATCAGACAGAAGTGATGGGGGCGTAAAAATGTCCCGATCGTCTCTCGCACAACAATCAAATCCTGGACTGCACTCTTTCATCAGAGTGCAGATGCGCAGTGAATGATGATGCTGTGGTTTGAGAAGCTGTCTATCACGGCACCCTTAGATCAACCATGTACAAATCAGACAGAGAATAAATCAGTGCAGCACACCCACCCACCCAATGCTGTCCCACAGGTGCAATGTCAGATCCACATCAACGTGTATTGTTGTATAACATAATTAATAGGGCAGTCGTACTGAGGCCTTTATGTTCTGCTATAACTCACTGAGCTTAACGTATAGCATGCTGATTTGTAATGGCATCTGAAGGATACGTTTTACATCTAGTACTTGCCCTTGCTCAGTATGAAAGCCTGTCTTGCTGTTCCAACAGATCACTCAGATCATTAGGATCACATCAGCTAGAAATACCAAGGGTTCACTCTAAGCAAGGAGAGTCTGCTTTTAGCTTTTATGCCAGCCGCAGCTGGAACCAGCTTCCAGAAGAGATCAGTTGTGCTCCTACAGTAGTCACATTCAAATCCAGACTCAAAACACATCTGTTTAGCTGTGCATTTACTGAATGAGCACTGTGCCACTGTGTGTCCAACTGTTTGTACTGTATTTTATTTTATTCTAAACTGTTTCAATTATTCTTATTTTTTTATTCTTATTTTAATCTCTTCTATGTAAAGCACTTTGAATTACCATTGTGTATGAAATGTGCTATATAAATAAACTTGCCTTGCCTTGCCTTGTTCTTTTGTCCTTTAAGACACTCAAAATAAACCTTTTCAAAAGGGCTAATCCATATGTTTTGCGTTTGAAGGTTGCTTGGGTTCGTCATTTGTTAATGGCTCATATCAGGCCAAGTATCTGCAATTCACTTTGACATCAATTCATTTAGGCTCTTTTAATGTTCAGCCTTATTCAGTGGCTGGCTAGTACAATGCCTAAGGACATTTGCAAAGAGCTAATTTTCCACTCGTCTCTCATTTAAATTTAAAGCTTGATGTTGGCAATTGATCAGCCAGACAGAATCATTTGTTATTGGCTCACTCAAGAGCGCTGTATTTCAGTTGCAGTATTCTGACTGGATGAGCGCCGGCGGACACATGTCACATTTACCGAATGAACTGTCGGTAAAAGGTTTTTGTGATGAATGATTTACAGCTTGAACACACCTAGCTCGAGGCAGGCCGGCACACCCCAGTCCTGGCTGCAATCGAAGGGGCCAATTTTCCAGCTCACTTCATTTTAGTATTGGCATTTTTCAAACACATTTCCGAGACTGTCTTAAGAAAATGGCGCTCCTTCACATGTGTGCGTGCCCATGGTGCATGCCGTGCAAGCTGACCAGTTGCATGGTCCAGATTTGGAGGAGATAAATAATGGAACTGAAGTAGATTGGAATTTTTAATTTCTCAAAAAGTAGGAAAAAAAGAAAAAAGAATCTCTCACGCACGCACGCACGCACACACACACTAAAGGAATTGTTCACCCAAAATAAAAATTCTGTCATTTATTCACCCTCAGGGTTTTTGAAACGCCTATGACTTACATGGAACACGAAATACATTATTTATAGCAGAATGTCCTAATCTTGTACACTTATTTAAAGGGACAGTTCACCCAAAAATGAAAATTCTGTCATCATTTACTGGGTTTATCAAGTGTGGAACTTGAGTGTGAGTAAATTATCAGATAATTTTTTATTTTTAGGTGAACTATCTCTTTAAAGTGAATGTACACCAAGGCTAAAAAGCATGATTTATTTATTTTAAAGATGGGGGTTGGTGAAGAGTCACCTTTTTCCACACTTGGTGCTATTGTATGTATTACCATTTTCCTTGCTGCTTCATAACTCCATCTGTTGTGGCTTGTAATTTTTTCATTGTTTTCCATCTTATGTCTTTCCACCATCCTGCCTCATGTGTTCATCTTCATTCTAGCTGACTCCTGTCTCACATCACTGGCACAAGGAGAGAGAATCACCGTTCTCTTCTTCTCATGTACTTTACCACCTTACTGCTGTCCTTGATTCCTTCACTCTTTCTTTCAATCTCTTCCTGTCTCTATCTATTGTTCCTCTTTCATATTTCTTTCTCACCAAAAAGGTGCAGTCACTCTAAATATTAGGAATGCAAAATTATATGTCAACAGGATATGATGTCACTTAGGGCTTCTGTTTTAATGAATAATTAATAAACTAATTCATAATACATTTAAAATGTTAAATACACCTACTACACTGTCCTAAAACAGTGCAAACCATGCACCTCATAAGATTGTATTCTTTATATATTCTTTATATCATGGCTGCCGCCGCCAGTGTTGCCATAGCATTACTACTTTTAGTTTAAGTACTGCCTGGCAATACTACTTTTCTCCATTATTTCAGCTTCATTAACCTGCATTTTTAGCTGTGGTAGTTCAAAATAGAATCCACATATGTGATCAAGTCCTGACTTTATCTTTTGTATCTTGTTGTGATTGGTCAAAATCAATTTGTGAAGAGAGGTCTCGAACGTGAGCACATGTGTCGAACTTCTGGACTTAGTGGTTGGCATAAACTGGTTTGTGACTGGATCAGAATGGTGACTGAGTTAGGGGATGAAGATGATGATATGGATTTTGATAACTGGAATCCAGTGTCTTGTGGAAAACGACGAGGAAAGGGAAATAATAATATATAATAATAATAATGAGGTTTGTTCACAAATCAAAACAGTAAAAGAAGATTAGAAGAGAACAGTTCAGATGAAGGCAGTCGAGTTATTCAGAAAAAGGATGTGAAAGAGGAATTTAAAATAATCCTTAAATTTAGAAAGGTGCATGAACATGTTCATCCAAGTCAGATAGCTTTGTCTAGGGAATTGAACAAGAAACTAGGAGAGGTGGAAATGGCCAAGCTTTTGAGAGATGAAAACTTGTGATACCATGTAAAACAGAAGAACAGAAAAATAAAGCTTTGCATGTAGAAAATACTTGCAAGAAAATAGTGGATTCTGGGTGAGAGTAGAGTGATGTGGGGAGTGATAACAGGTATTCCTTTAAATTAAGACTTGGTAAAACTCAAACTGAGTATTTTTGGGAGCAAGGTGAATAGAATAAAGAGGTTGCTAAAAAAAAATTATGGTGAAAGGGTTAATAGTTTGTCATTTTTTCTGGAGTTTATAGAGTACGTTCTCCCAGAAAAAGTTAGAATCAGATGTATGAGCTTCCCAGCCGTATATCCCTCCCCTGCTTTGTGGTTACAAATGCCAGAGGTATGGGCATACAACAGCAGCGTGCAAAGGAAAGCAGAGGTGTCTCAAATGTGGAGGTGAACATAGAATAGAAGACTGTGGAGGTAACGTGCAGGATAAATGTTGTAACTGTGCTGGGCAACACAGGGTTACATTTGTTGGTTGTAATGTCAGGAAGAGGGTCGTAGAAATTGAGCAATTAAAAGCAGTTAACAACATAAGCTATGCAGAGATAGTGAAGAAGGTACAAAGACAAAGGAGAATAGATGAAACAAAGTTAATCACATTTTGAGATCAGAGGTAGGCCAAACAGATAAAACTAATACAGACATTGATAATCCTGACAGTGGATAAGCTGATGTTGTTCATTGCCTAATCCATTGTACTGATGAAGTCAAACACAAAACAGAGAAAATTTAAATAATTGTGATGGGAGCTGAGATGTTTTTGGGTATAAAAGATGTATCCTGGGAGCATATCAATAAAACACTAGAAGGCGATGGGAAGCCGGGAGAACCAAGTGATAAGGAAATCTGAATATTCTACAACGGAATGCACAAAGTTTATTAGCCTATGGCCAAGAATTTAAAGAATTCATTAAAGAGTTTAAAAAGAAACTAGAAATCAAATGTGTTCAAGATACCTGGCTTAAGCCAGCATTAGATTTTAATATTAAAGGCTATGATAGTATCCGCAGAGATATAGGGGAGGGCATTGGAGGAGGGTGGATATTAAAGAATATTAAATGGAAATGTTGATACTTAAAATTATGCTGTTTGTAGAGCTATAGAGGCTGCAAAGCAGTCTATGCAGAAGAAGGAATGTAAGCACAAAAAGAAGATTGTACCATGGTGGACAAAGGAAGGTGATAAAGCAATTAAGTCACAAAGTAAAGCTTTTAAAATGTTGAAACGGAATTACAGTTTTCAGAATCTTATTGAATATAAAAGGATGCAAGCAAATGGAAGGAGAATCATAAAAAATGCAAAGAAGGACTTCTGGAGGAAATTTTGTGACTCAGTGGGAAGGGAAACAGGAATTGATCAAATTTGGAGATTGATAAAAAGAATGAATGGGATTAAAGGAGAGTATGGGTACAATATGAGAAAGCAGAGATGCTGGCAAAACCTTTTGTCAAAATTCAGAGTTTTGAGGGGAAAAGAGGAAAGGAACTACGATAGCGGAGAACCAAGAGTTATTACAGCATGAAAATGAAAACACCAATGAATTACTAAACGTGTCATTTACAAAGACAGAATTGAACCGCTCTCTCAAGAAAACTAAGATGTCAGCACCAGGCAAGGATCAGATTTGTTACATAATGATAAACCATCTCAGTGAATCATCCACCCTAAATATTTTACTCGAACTATATAATAAAGTTTGGGAGGAAGGGAAATTACCACAAAGCTGGTAGGAGACTGTTGTAATTCCAATACGCAAACCAGGAAAAGATTGCAAAAACCTAGGGAATTATAGGCCAATTGCTTTAACATACATCCATAAATTAACAGATAACATATTATATAGAAATTAAAGGATAAATACCCAAATACCAGAGTGGCTTTAGGAGAGGAAGAAATACTATGGACCCAACTTATATCTAGAACATGAAATAAGAAAATCACAAATAAACAGAGAAAGAGTAGTGGCTGTCTTCTTCGATATAGAGAAGGCTTATAACTTACATTATATGCCATTTGTCTAATTTACAAAGTATGATTAATAATGTGGAAAGAAGGATTATTAATCATACTTTGTAAATTAGATATCAACGGTCAGATATATAGATGGATCAATTACTTTTTACCAGGAAAAGAAATTCAAGTCAGAATAGGAATGAGCTATTCAGAAAAATGTGTTGTTAAAATGGAACACTTCAAGGAAGCATAGTAAGCCCTTTATTGTTATCCATTATGATAAATGATGCATTTATGGAAATAAAGAACGATATGGGGTTTTCGCTTTTTGAAGATGATGGGGCAATTTGGAAGAGGGGAAGAAATATGGAATTCATTGTAAAGAAACTGCAGGAGGCTATCACAAAAATAGAAGAATGGTCATATACATTTTCAGTTGACAAGACAAAGACAATGTTCTTCACAAGGAAAATAATTGGTAGTGAGGTGAAACTAAAATCATATATGCAAGAATCGGAAAGAGTGAAGCACTTTAAGTTTCTAGGGTTATGGTTTGATGAAAGAATTACATGGGTAGTACATATTCAGAAAATATTGGACAAATGTAAGATAGTACTTAATATAATGAGGTGTTTAGTTGGAAGCGAATGGGGGCAGACAGGACTGCTTTGAGGGCCATACACAGTGGATTAATTAGATCAGTATTAGATTACAGGTGTATGGATCAGCAGCAAACACATCTCTCAAAAAGTTAAATAATATGAAATTTCTGGCTTTGAGATTATTTACAGGTGCATTTAAAACAACCCCAACTGCAGCATTACAGGTAGAAATGGGAGAAATACCACTAGAAATTAGAATACAGCTATCACTGAACTACTGGGTTCATTTACAGGGTCACAGTCAAGGTCATCCAACACAAGATACTGAATGAAACCTTGTTGGGAAAAGTAGGGAATCAAAAAGCTTTGGATGGACAGTGACACAGAAAGCAACAGAAATTAAAGTAGATCTGTTAAACATTAGTCTAACAGTGCAATTACCGACAATACAACCCCACAGTAGATTTTACAATATTAGAAAAGAAGAACAAGGATAGGGAGTTTAATTCCCATACCATACAGACACATATTGATAATTACCACAGTTATGTCCAGATCTACACAGATGCACCAAAGAGTATAGTTAATAAAATAGGAGTAGCATTTATTATTCCAGAGTTTCACATCTCAGTAGAGAAAAGGATCAGTAAAGGATAATCAGTTTATAGGATGCAAGGCCACTGAGAGCAATCATTTGTTCAGACTCAAGTTCATCACTAGCCATCTCACAGTACAGTTATTTAGACAGCAGACTAAACATTTTGATAGAAATACAACAATAATTATACAGAATTCAAATGATGGGACTGACAGTAATATTTTGAAGGGTACTGGCACATATTGATATCAAAGGAAATTAAATGGCAGATAACATGGCAAAGATTAGCATTAAGATTATTAGATTATTATTAAGAAACAAAACATTAGCATATTGATTTGATAGTTAGCCTCAGCAGGACAGAAATCAAGAGCATTATTAAGCAAAGATGGAAGGAAAGGTGACAAAAGCAATGGGAGGAAGGAAGAAAGGAAAGGACGATGGTTCTATAGAATTCAAAGGAAATTGGGAGAGATGAGGTGTGCAGGAAAGATCAGAAGAGAGGAGATATTAATATCAAGACTTAGATTTGGACACACTGGACTAAACAATACACTACCGGTATTCAAAATAGGTAAACATAATACAGGCAGATCCGACTACTGTGGGTAAGAAGAAACATAGATCATGTTTTGATCCATTGTCAGAAATATGAAGCAGAAAAAAGGAATCTGATTCAAAACCTTAGAAAGATAAAAGTACATTTTGATATAATAGATATTCTACAAAAAAGCCCGGGAAATGAGTGTTATTGAATCCTATTTCAATCTCTTAGTATAAACAATTTAATTGAGAAGATATAATTAAGGAAAAGAAAAGAAAAAAGGAGGAAAAGTGAAAGAAAGAGGAAGGAAAAAAGGAAGTAAAGAGGATATTGAAATACTAGACATTCTGATCAACACTCCATACAAATTGGTGGTGGTAATGCACCAATTAGTTATTTGCAAAACACCAATAAACCTCAAAAGAAGAAGAAAATCAATTGGATGCCCTGCCCTGCTGCTTAACTGAATGTGCTGCTTCAGAGCAGCTGTATTTCCCGCCCAGAGAAGATGAGAAACATGAGCAGCGAATGTGAGAGGATAAATTAGCTATTTGTAATACATCTTGATTATTTGTTTATAGCGTATTATAGATTTAGACTTTTACCATTTAATTTTAAACATTGCATTAATCTAAAAGACAAACATTTAACCGTACATGTTACATTTAACCGAAATGTGGATTGTCATATTTAGCGTTGTGTAAATTGCTTGTATGTTTAATTTGCTTGCTAGCTTGGCAAATGTTGGCTGTTGATTAACTTTTGAGTTTTTTGTTTGAAGGAGTGGATAATGCTAGCTAGCTAGATTGCTGTGAGCCATTTCCAAAGCTACCATGAAGCGTGCACGTGCAGCTCAAAAGAGCATAGTTTATTTCTTCAAAAGGTTTGTCAAGGGATGTGGGAGGCTAAAAGATAATGTCAAGAAACAATTTTAAGTGACTTGAGGTGGGTAATATACCAATTACATCAATATATGGACAGAAATGTGTCAACCGTGAGAAACTTTCATGTATCCTTGCTATCGAGGTGAAGCAAAGTGCTGCCGTTTGCTAAGGAATGTGAATTTGTAGCCATTGTAAGTTGGTTGTGTGTTATTTTTTATTTAAATTAGCACTTTTCTTGGGATACAGCGCAAGGAGAGTGAAGACACCTAAAGATGATTAAAATGAAAACTGACTGAAATGTAAAAATAAAAGCAGACCTTGATGGTATTTTAATCAGTAATATTTACATTTGTTCTGTAAATACTGAAACAAAGAGCTTGCTAACTTATTATTAAAAACAATATTTTATTTAAGTACTTTCATTGGACATAGTGGATATGGAAATTCTACCATTACTCTGGACATTAATCACTTTCCATAAAAAGTGTATATCACAATATATGTTCAACCATAAGTGTTAAGAATTTCACAGTACAATATTTGCTAATATTGCCCACCCCTAAAAGCAGTGTTGGGTGTTAAACATTACAAAGTAACTCATTACTGTAATTTAAATTACTTTTTCCTTGAAAATTTGAAGGGATTCATTTTTATATAATTTTATTAGTTACTTATGATGTAGGCCTACTTGCATTACATATGCATAGACTTTCAACAATTCTATAGAAAACAATATTGAATTGAAAATCAAAATGTCACATCTAATGATAACATTTGAATGCCCCTTTAAATTCATTAAGAACTTCCTCAAGTAAAAAGAGGTCAGAAGATATGTGTGGCTGTTTTACTAAATGGAAATATCCCCATTTTTATGAGTTTGACAAATTTTGATAAGACAAATGCAGATCCGAAGGACTTGACACAGCAACATAGATATAAACTTCTGAGAGATTGCAGGGGCTGTTCACACTGAACGCGTTTTTGCGCAGGTCTGTACTCACGGGCTAGATGGACGTCTTTGACTGCTTCAGCACTTCTTGCTGATTTTTTCGAGTATTGTGCTGGAATGACTGATTTTAGACATAGTTTCAAGTTAAAATTAGCTTCAGTATTTAAAAATGTACCTCAAGACACCTGCGTTCTGCTTCATTTTTGCACTGTGTCTAGCTTGTTTTTAGCACAGGTGTCATTAAGATTTGATGTTCAAGAACAGTTCAAGAATAATTTATTTGATGTTATAGGATTTATTTGAAAGAATTTAAATAATAATTTGATGTCTACCCTTTTATTGTCCATCTGGTCAAAGTTGATATGGGTTTTTGAAAAGTAATTAGTAATGAGAATTTAATTACTTTTCAGACAGAGTAATTAGTACAGTACTCTAATTACAATGTAGAAGATGTAATTAGTAATTAATAACTTTTTTTGAGTAACTTACCCAACACTGCCTAAAAGTGTTTCCAAACATCTTTACAAAATCTGCTTAAATTACAAACATCAAACTGAACAAGTGCAGTAAGATGTCAGGTCCAAATGAGTAAGTGGTGTTTTTTTAAACAGACGTGGGCAACAAGTGGAGACAGCTGGTACCTCATCACCCATCAGTGAGAGTTTGAACAGGTTAGTATATAGTTTAGTAAGTTAGATGAAGTAAATGTTCAAAACAAGTTAGTTAAGCGATGATTCGAATCATTAAACCTAAAAACACCTTAAAACAAATGCAGCAGACAGTGAAAAAAGGTCACTTTTATGATCCCCTCAAAAAGGTAAAAAGAAAATATGAAATCATTAAATTATCTATATTAATATATGATTTTATGTTGCTTGCAAAAAATATTTAAATAAAAAAATAAAGTGTAAAAACCTCTGCTTTAAATGTTTATTGAGGTCAATCTGTGACGTTTATATTAGCGTTTCATTTTATATATAGAAATATTTGATATCTCTGTTATTTTTCCAGTTCTTATTACAGTTTAATGAACCTGTTCACATGTATTTTTTTAACTACATAATATTTTTTAAACTAATTATACATTTTAATTCTGCATTAGCATTTCTGTCAGAATTTCTCGAAACTTGTGCAGTTCCATAACAAACTACTTGGGTGTTTGGAACCCTTGATTGTGAAAGCCCTGCTCTTCTTTTCACTGTATGAATTCGGAAGTCAGAGTTCACAAATAAGAAACATTATTTCATCTGCTCATGAATGGAAGTGAATGAACCTTCACTCTGACCACATATCCACAGCAGTCCCTTCATATATCCCATCAGACCTCTTGGAAACTAATTTTCCATTTTAATTATTTTGCAAGGCAATACATTACTTTTCTCATTTGCTAATGTTTTCAGTTATCAAGTCTACATTAGATGGCCAGGGCCCAATCATGGTCCCAAAATGCCCCAGGGAACACATATTTGGAGGCTGCGCCCTCCCGTCTTTCAAAGCCACCACCCCAAGTAGCAGGTCCCTTATCCCAGATTAAGTGTGACGAGGGCAATTTGGTTAAAACGTTAAGGAACACTGTTTTTGGTAGGCTAACATTAGATTACTTTAAATAGTGGCCTACACAAGTCTTAAAGTGTTTGTTCAACAAAACATTACCATTCTGATTTACTCATCCTAATCATTCCTAACCCGTATGACAATGAAAGTCAATGGTGACTGAGGCTGTCAATCTCTAACATTCTGCCAAATATCTGCTTTTGTTTTCAACGGAAAGTAAAATGTGTTTGGAATGATGAGAATTATTTAATCATGACAGACTTTTCATTTTGGGGTGAACTAACATGGATTTCGGCTGCAATTTTGTGAACATTTTAGATGCAGTCTAATCCTTAACTATAGGCAGTATTTTGAACAGAAAAAAATATTCTTATTGGAAACCACAAAATATTGTCTTATCTGACAGGGGGCCCTAGTTCTCAGCTTACACTGCATGCACAGAGGGGCCTAGGGGCCCTACTGGTCAGTTCATGCTATATATGACCTGAGACTTTAGAGACCCCACTGGCCCGATACATAATCTTGCCCTATTGTTGGGCCATACTTGCTCCTCCTCTTCCTTTTAGCAAAGTAAATCCCAACACCCACCCATCCTCTCAAGTTCTCGCTGTCTCTCGTGTCCTATCTGCCGTATTCCACCCACTCGGTTAGTGTCACTATACGTGGGTTGTTTAGTTTCCCTCTGTTTTTTGCTTTGTTTGGTTGTTTCTAGGCGAGCAGCTACATGGGAGGCTGAGCTGGATAATACAGTCAGCGTATGGTCCTGATTATGGCACAGCCAATCTGGACGTTAAAGATAGTACAGCATCTTACAGGATTCACTTACTCATACGAAAGCAACACAAACTTCAAAGTTTATTCATCTGGCTTTTAAAAAAATGTCTTCTTTCATGCTTATTTACTTAAATACTACAACTTAGAACAAAAATGTTTTTGTCTGTGAAAAGGTATGTACGACACTACATTGTAGGTTTTGCTTTTCATTGCGAACAAGATGAGAGATAACATGAGGAACAACATGAGTGTCTTGTAGAGCTGCATGATCTGGATAAATTGAGAATCACATTTTTTTTTGCTTAGAATAAAGATCATGATTATCTCACGATTCTGAAGAAAATGCTTATTTCAGTGATTTACAAAACCTGGACATAAGGGTATTAAACAAATATAATTTACTAGAGGTTATGACAAATATGTTCTCTGCTTCAATCTATGCACAAAGGCTATATAATTGTTTAAATCAAACATATACATTTAAAATGTCCTTAGTCCACAAGAGGGTGCAACGAATACATTATAAACCAAACAGCACCTTAAAAAATATCTATTTTTTAAAAGATAATAATAAAATCCTGTTAAAAATATTTTTCTAACATGCCAAGTAAAAAGCAAAACGAGCAGAAAAAAGCTTCATTAACAGTTCTATGTTAACTTTGTGTTGCGCTGGTAAGCAAATATGCAATAAAACACTGTTATTTTAGAAAAGTAAAAAAAAACAAAAAACAATATTAACAATTTAAATTAAAAGAATTTGGCCTACAATGTTTCTCTTGTAAAACTTGCTTAAAGCTTGTAAAGGAATTAAATAGAGAACAGAGTTAACAATGCTTTACGTTTTTCAGTAACAGTAGTAAGTAAACATTAAACTAATTATAATATAAAACATAAAAAAGTTATTTTATGAAAAATGAAACTACTTAAATATTTCACAATCTTTACTGTGTGATTATTACATATTCATTAATACTTATCTGATGCAGTAAGAATGCACAAATGCATGTACATCATGCAGCTTATATACATTTAGACATCGCACAGATCTAAACATTTGGAAGAATTTGTCTCGTCCGTTTATACATTAATGACTGTGTTTGCTTTAATATCTCATCAAGAGGTGTATGCCACAGAAGAAAGAAAGTTATACAAGTTTGTGCCAGCATGCGGGTGAGTAAATGATGAGCGAATTACCATTTTTGGGTGAACTATCCCTTTAATAGACAGCATTTTTGTTTGAAGCTACATCTAAGGAAACTGGTTTCAGACTGGCTTCCAAGGCACCAAAATGTCACATCTAATGATCTACAACAAATTCAAGTTTTAAAGATAATGCAAAAAATGTAAGACTACGATGCTTATTTCTTGGTGCAAATGGAATTGTAAATTGAACAAAATTATCTTTATGAATTCATTTACTAAGTTCACCTGCTACATCAGATGCCATTTTCATTCTTTTCAACAACCGCCAACCTGTACACAACAGAATTGTGAGAGATCAAAGGATACATCTATGCTGCCCTCATGAACAACCAAATGAAGTCATCTTAGTAGATAGGATTTAACGCATGCATTGGATTTGTACATGGTGCCTTCATATTGTATACTTTATGCGAATGCAGCATTTTCAGGTTTTGGACTCATCCATAATGTCTCATTTGAACATCCCATTCATCATATGGTTTGACAGCAGAACGAGTGAGATGCTCCTGAGCATTTCCAAATTGCATCTTCCGTACATTCCAAGCCAAACAAGTTACCTGAATGTCAACGAAGTGAGCAATTCCATGACCATCTGCTGTTGACTCCTGTCCCTTGAGTGAGCAAAAACCTTTATTCCCATTTTATAACACATTTCACAAAGAAAAGCTCACAAAAGAGTCTCTCCTCACAGGTGACCATCCTTGAAGACTGACCATGAAATTAAAGAAACACTTTAGGTTGAAGTGTGGCATTAATATATCAACTTAAAAGACACTCAAAAAGGAAAATTTTGTCATTTACTCAGTCTCACATTGTTCCAAACCCTATTGACAGATTTTTCTTTGTGGTACACTGATGAAAGAAAGTCATACAGGTTTGGGACAACATGAAGGTGAGTAAATAATGACATCATTTTCATTTTTGGGTGAACTATCCTTTTAAATTGAAAGAGAGAGGTATTACGAGGTGAATAAGACTAATAGTAAGTTTGCAGTGACTGTCTGTGTTCCTTTTACAACAGGCTGACTTAGCTTAGCCTAGTAAAAGTACATTTGCCCTACATATTTCCCCATTGGGGTTATTATCAACACATCTCCCTGCCTTGTTTCACTAACTCTGCCTCTATTGGCTACTCCATTCTAGAAGAGGTTTGGAGGGGGAATGATTAGTTTGGCACGTTTGCCTCTGGGGCTTGGTGTAAGCCCTTAATAAAACACTGCAGGCATAATGCCCTGTGAAGGGACTGCGAGTTGTACTGGTGACAACGGTGTGCTCCGCTGTCTCAAGTGAGGTCCATCAGCAGATGTATAAATAGAAAAAGAAAAAAGAGAGGGAGAAAGAGAGAGGTGGCAAAGGAGACACTCATGGGAGGAAAGGAGTGAAAAGGAAGACAAGAAAATTAAAGCAGGAGAGCTCCATGAGAGAATCTCTCACCATGAGAGGACCCATGGTCTGGCGAGGAAGATAAAGCACTCTTGCACCAACACTTGAAATAACTGAATGCATGTTTACATATTACAAACCCTGACTGCACATTCTGATGTGTTGAAGGGGAAGATAAAGGGAAGACATGGTTTTAGGAGTATGTCTCTGCCTTTAATGCAATGAGGTTTGTAAAACACTGCAATTTGCATGATATCACAGTGCTACATAAAGAATAGCTTATTTAGTTTCACAGGTTTCCCAAGCACCAGAGTGCTATGCTCAGCTATTTTACACTTCAATTTTGGATATTTTTAAATGACACGTTCGATTCTACTCCCCTTCCCCTGCTGGACTCTTTTTGCATTTTAATTTGAGGTCTAAACCACACTACGTTTGCATAAGCAACGTGAGTACCACCATGAATATAAGCGTCAGTTTGAGGAGACTATGCCAGTTTGTGTTATTGAGTATTTGTTTCTTTTGTTGAACCGCCAAAACGTTATGCACTCAGAATGTCAATGTTCAACAAAGGAAATGTATTTATAGATAAGCAGCTATGATTATAATATATTATGTCATATATATATATATATATATATATATATATATATATATATATATATATATATATATATATATTACATTACAATTAGATATATTATAATACAACAAGTATGACCCCAAGCATGCAAAGATGCAAATTATCATTCACTATTGCGGTTCACTTTAGGGCGAATTGCTTTCATACCAACTGTGAATCGTACCAGAGTTCACACAAAGCATACCTCTGATTACTTTTTCAAACCAAAGCTTTAAAAAAACTTTACAAAACCAAAACGAATGAACAGGAATCTGACGTCAAATGGACTTGGGACTCTGAAAACTTCCTTGTGCTTAAAAGCTAGAAGCATTGACATTAATGGAACAGAACACAGGTTCTTGGGACGCGTTTTAAATAGCTGAAGTTCTTTTTAATGCTTTAAGCTCAAATGGGCCTGCTAGCGGCTTTTGGACACTTAGAGATATTTTTGTTCACTAAGAGAAATAATTTTTGTAATGCTATAACTTCTAAAAAAGTTTTCTTTACAACGATACCAAACACTTGACCCTCGTTGTTTTTTTTTTTTTCTCGAGTTATAAGCCTTTTATTTTGGGTATGCCACTGAAACAGAATATTTATATTATATTCCACACCCTCTCGGAACTACTGTTCCATATCTGTCGATGAGTTGACACTAGGGGTTGCTCCTGCGGAGCCCAGACATCTCTGATCTTGAGAAAAGGCTAATGGAAATTGGCATGTGGAATTTGCATGCCACTCCCCCGGACATACGGGTATAAAAGGAGTGACGCTGCCAACACACATCAGATATCTTCTTCGGATGCGAGCAAGTCACAGAGCAGAATTCCTCTGCCGCCTCCATTCATCTCTACACGCTGTTGGATCTACGGCGCTTTCCAGCGGTTCTCCCCCTTGCACACTACGTTGTGCTGACCACACACCCCTGGGCGCTTCAGCAGCAGAAAAAGTTCACGGGAGTGAATAAATTTGTTTATATATACCTACTTATATACATATATATATATACATATATATAAAACACACAAAAAGAGTAATATTTCTCTAAAAGAGCGTCTTTTTCAAGATGTCTTTCCATTTGTGTTTATTTCCTGGTTGCGGTCGATGTCTCTCCCCATCTGATGGCCACGATCGCTGCCTTTCGTGTCTGGGTGCTACACACGCGGAGCCAGCGTTCGTGGATGGTTCATGTCCTCACTGTGAGGATATGACCATGGCTACGTTGCGGTCACGGCGCACCCTCGTAAGAGCGCAAGCCACCCCAGCGGCTCCCCGACTCGGTCCTTCTACCTACGGGTGCCTGACGACGATGAGCTTTCGATCGCGGCATCGGAGAGTGGATCACGGCGGCTCAGTCGCAGGCTGACGCAGAGCTGAAGGCCATGCTTGCCCGGGAAGCCGCAAGTGTCGGGCTGGAGTGGAATCCTCAGTACAGAATATCAGTACAAAGTCCACCCCTTCGGCCTGTCCTTGTCCCCTCGCGCCTTCACGAAAGTCGCAGAGGCAGCCCGTGCCCCACTAAGGGAAGTGGGTGTCCGCATCCTTCAACTATCTCGATGACTGGCTAAACTTAGCTCAATATCGGGACATGTTGTGTGCTCACAGGGACCTGGTGCTCAGGCACCTCAGCCGCTTGGGACTTCGAGTCAACTGGGAAAAGAGCAAGCTCGTTCCGGTTCAGAGCATCTCTTTTCTAGGCATGGAGTTGGACTTGGTCTCAATGATGGCGCGCCTCACCAACGAGCATGCGCAGTCAGTGCTGAGCTGTCTGCATGCATTCAGACAGAACACGTTGGTCCCACTGAAATCATTTCAGAGGTTCCTGGGGAATATGGCATCCTCAGCGACGGTCACATCGAGACCACTTCAGCACTGGCTACAGAACCGAGTCAAGAGATGAGGATGGCGCCATGGCACACAGCGTCCTTGTCACGCAGGCTTGTTGCCACTTTCTCAGCCCCTGGTCAGACCTAGCATTTCTACAGGCAGGAGTTCCCCTAGGCCAGGTCCCCAAGCATGTCGTGATACGACAGATGCCTCACACAGAGGTTGTGCAAAGTCAGGGAGGATGGAGAGCAGGTCCTCTTAGTGGCCCTCCCAGATTTGGTTCTCGGACCTCATGCTCCTCACAGCCCCCCAGCAAATTCCCCTGAGGAAGGACCTTCTTTCTCAGGGACGGGGCACCATCTGGCACCCGTGAGGACCTCAGGAATCTCCATGTCTGGCCCTTGGACGGGACGCGAAGACTTAAGGGGCTCAAACGGAGCATGTGGTAGGCCACCTGAGTCAGCAGAGCTAAAGGTGCTCTCTCTGAAGACTGCCCTCATGACGCCACTCAGCTCCATCAAAAGGGTAGGGGACCTGCAGGCGTTCTGCGAAATGTGCCTAGAGTTCGGTCCGGCTTACTCTCACATCATCCTGAGACCCCGACCGGGCTACCTGCCCAAGGTTCCTACGACCCCTTTCAGGGATCAAATGGTGAACCTACAAGCACTACCCCAGGAGGAGGCAGACCCAGACTTCGCGTTGCTGTGTCCAGTGCGCGCTCTTCACATCTACTTGGATTGCATACAGAGCTTTAGAAGCTGCGGTGGACAGCGGAAGGGAAGCGCTGTCTCCAAACAGAGGATCGTCCACTAGGTCGTCGATGCCATCACTATGGCATACCATGCCCTGCATGTGCCGCCCCTGCTGGCCAAGGAGCCCATTCTACCAGGGGTATTGCGGCTTCTTGGGCGTTGTCCCACGGCACCTCTCCAGCAGACATATGTAGAGCAGCGGGCTGGGCAACACCTAACACCTTTGCAAGGTTCTATAACCTCAGGGTTGAGCCAGTTTCATCCCGTGTGTTATCAGGTGACACAAACAGGTAAGTTTGGGTCAGCTGGACGGGTGTATCACTTGTGCATAGCTCCTTTCCCCTCCCTTGAGGCGAAGTCGTGCACTCTTTCCCCAGTTGCATTCACACTTCTTGCGAACGCAACTGGGGAAAGAGTGCACGACTCCTCCCTAGCCTAGCGTCCATCGAGTCTTCAGAGAGGCTCGCTGCCATCCCAGTACAGGCATCACCCAGGTCCCCGTACTGAGGTAAGTGCTCCACATGCGCTGGTTGTCCCCTAGGCAACCCCGTGTGATGTATATTCTGCTAAATGGTTTCCCTGCTGGTAAACCATGTCTTCCTTGGGCAGAGGGTCCTCTGTTCTTGGTCGCCACGTTTGTAGTAACTTCTCCCCCCTTGGGTAAATATATAAAAGGTCACTCCTTTTATACCCATATGTCCGGGGAAAGCGGCATTCAATTCAATTCAATTCAATTCAATTCAATACTTTATTGCCATACAACTCGGTACAAGTTGTTAGGGATTTGCTTCAGTGTGCTCATAACAACAAGATGCAACCAAAGACATATAACAATTATATACACAACGATATCCCCCACGGGATGACACTTGACACAGACAGATAAAAGTAAAAGGAACACACCGCTCACCACATACTTGGATGACAGTCCAGTATGCTATAGTGGCTGATGTCAGATAGGAGTGACAATTACATACGAATACAGAGTGCAATCCACAACTCTACAATAGATAGATAAAATCGATTAAAAACACTGATGGTTGTCATAAAATATATAAAAAAGTATAATAAAACACTATAAAAAAAATTTGTGCCAATAATGCAAAAAAATATGCAAATACTGCAGACTCGTTAAGAGAGCCTTTTTTCCATAAGTGACTGGTTCATGGGTTGAGGGCTGTTAAGAGATTTTATAGCTCTGCAATATGTACTATTGAGGAAGTGGGAGGTTTTTGTCTTAATAGCTCTTAACCTTCTTCCTGATGGAAGTATGGAGAAAAGGTAGTTGGCAGGGTGAGTATCATCTTGTAGGATTCTAAGGCCTTTGCGACCTAATCACGGGCCTCGTAGATCTCACAGATTGGGGAGAGTTTGCAGCCAATGATTTTTGAGGCTGTATTCACTATCCTGTCTAGCTGAGACCTCTGCTGGACAGTAGAGTTGCCATACCAGACAGTAATAGAAAAAGTAAGGACACTCTCGATGGCAGCTTGGTAGAACTGCAACATACCCTTGCAAGCAACTCCAAATTTCCTCAACTGTCGAAGGAAAAAAAGCCTCTGATGGGCTTTTTTAGTAATGGTAGTTATGTTATCATCCCATTTTAAAGATGATGATATCGTAGTACCTAAAAACCTAAAACTGTCCACCCGCTCCACCACCTCCCCATTAATGTACAGGGGCTGGGACAACTTCCCCCTTCTACGGAAGTCAACCACTAGCTCCTTAGTTTAGGAGACATTTAACTCTAAATTGTGGTTGGAACACCATTCAATCAATGCGAGGACCTCTTTCCTATAGGCAACATCGTCGTCCCCAGAAATGAGCCCCACTATTGTTGTATCATCTGCAAATTTAAACATTTTAACAGATTCAGTGTATGATGTGCAATCATCTGTGTATATTGAATATAAAAGAGGTGACAAAACACACCCCTGAGGGGCTCCAGTGTTAATATGCTTAACATCAGAGATGTTATTGCCTATTTTTACCACTTGTGTTCTCTGCACCAGAAAATCCCAGATCCAGTAACATAAAGAATTATGGACCCCGATTTGTTGGAGTTTCAGAAAAATTTTGCTGGGTAAAATTGTGTTAAAAGCAGAGCTATAATCTATAAAAAGGATCTTTGCATGATTGCCTCGGACCTCCAGGTGCTGTAGAATGGAATGGAGACATAGGGATACAGCGTCCTCAACAGACCTGTTTGCCCTATAGGCAAATTGAAAGGGGTCGAGCCTGACCACACTGGACAGATGATTACATACTATTCTCTCAAAGATTTTCATTATAACAGATGTCAGTGCTACAGGTCGGTAGTCGTTCAGGCAGCTTATATTGGGTTTTTTGGGCACAGGAATTATGACAGCGGACTTAAAACATTGGGGAACAGTGCATTCCCTCAAGGACCAGTTAAATATGTCTGTAAGAACTGGTGCTAATTCATCTGCACAATGTTTGATAGTGGCAGGGGATACGAGGTGAGGACCTGCAGCTTTCCTGCAGTTCTGCTTTCGTAATAAAAGCCTAACCTCATCCACCTCTATTACAAAAGGAGAGCTGGGGGTTTTGATGTTCATCGATTGTGTGATGTCGTCAACATAATTTCTGTCAAAGCGACAGTAAAATTCATTAAGACTGTCAGGCAGCTTAGGATCATCACTGACCACTGGCGCTTTACTAGTATAGTTAGTAATCTGCCTCAGACCCTCCCATACCCCTCTATTGTCATTAACCTGTAGTTTGCTTTCCAGCTTGTGCCTATAGTCAGCCTTGGCCTTATGAACAGCTGCCTCAAAGTCATATTTAGCCGCCTTATATAGATCCCTATCCCCACTCTTATAGGCATTATGTTTATTTTTCCATAGATGGGCGCTGGCATGCAAATTCCACACGCCAATTTCCATTGGCCTTTTCTCAAGATCAGTGATATCTGGGCTCCGCAGGAGCGACCCCTAGTGTCAACTCATCGACACAACGTCTCAGAGGTTACATCAGTAACCGAGAAGATCTAAAGCATGTTTGTAGAGGTAAACATTTGAAAACTAGTGCAGATGGACCAATAATGTGTTCTGTGTGAACGGCCCCTAAGAGGATTGTAGTTACTATCCCTTGAGACGTCAATCCTCACATCTTATCATGTGGCTTGAGGGCATTACCGCGGAGAATAGCGTCAAGCCTCCACACACACTGTCTCCGCAGTAATGTGCTCAACAAGCCACTAGATAAAATGTGCGGATTGACGTCTCAGATGCGTAGGCAACTGAGATTAGTCCTCTGCCACACAGATTGAGGCATCCACATGCCCCACTGAGAGCGAACCACATTATAGTGAGCATGAGGAGTTTACACCATGTGACTCTACCCTCCCTAGCAACCGGGCCAATTTGGTTGCTTAGGAGACCTGGCTGGAGTCACTCAGCACGCCCTGGGATTCAAACTCACGAATTCCAGGGGTGGAAGTCAGCGTCTTTACTCCGAACTCATGAAATAGTTATCAGAGAACAAATTGACCAGCCTGTTCCTTTAAATATGCAAAATAAGCTGATCAGTGATCAAATTAGCCTAGATGAAACAGACTCATGTTTGAAGCCTCCTCTTTTCTCCCTCCAAGGGTAGAGCTGACTCACTGATTTGGTGTATTGGAGTCCAGACAGTTACACAATCACTTTTAAATGGAAAAAGCTGGTTGTAAATCAGCTATGCTTACCCAGTGTGTGCAGCGGCAGGTGGCTTTGCTCCATGTCCCTGACTGCGCCTTCAGCTTTTTTGAATGTGTAAATGGCGGGCGAGAAAATACATAGTGGCTCACTCACACCCTGTGCTTGAGGCAAAGGAATATAATTTTTTCATAATCCCCCCTCCCGTTTTACCCGCGTCTCCCTGTATGGGACTAATGATTACAGGGAGAGAAAGAAATGGAGATTGTGGGAGAAAAAAAATCTCAGCAAACGCTTTTCATTTTAGGTGAAGAATTCCCTGTTAAGCGAGGCAGGCTTCTTTTTTTCATCTTCTCCTCGCTTCTTTGACACAAACTTTTTAGTGCACTGGTGGGAATTGGCTCAAACTGGTTGCTCTAGTTAGAAATTAAAAAAACTAGAAGCATATTTTTCACATAGAAATAAGTGAGCCAAGGGCCCACTGTCAAAATAATACAGTGGGGGAAATCAGAGAGGCATATAGAGACAGAACTTATTTTGTTTTTTACGAGACCCACTTGATGTAAAAGACTGGGTGCCTTTCTCAACACAAGCTACTTGCTTGAGGTAACAAATTGATTCTACAAGGTATACACTGTAGACAGATGTGGCTCGGGAACTGAAATCATTCCTGCCTTTACATGAGATGATAACAGCATTTGCCTGTTCTGCATTTCAGAGTGTTTGGGCCCATTATTTTCATATGGTCATAAAAAGACATGTTGAACATTGTGGCAGTCCATAACATTTCATTCTGATTTCAAACCCCATAATAATGGCACAGACTGAGGGTTGCCCTGCTCTACCAGACTCATTTTCTGGAATTGGAATGAAAAAACTTTTTTTGAAATTGAGGAGCAGGTAAAATATTGAGCAGATCTCAGCACTGTTTGTTTTCCTGTTTTTGGAGCAAAGCTGGATCGTATGACTACCCTCACGCCTACAGGTTCTCTGGAGTGCTCATTATGTCTCTATGCTGATATCTGTAAGCATTCACTATTGGCCCTGTGGAACAAGAATATATCTAACTGGAAATGGAAAACATAAGCAGAATTGCCACCACAAGTGTGCAATTCTGCCCTAAGAAGTGCACTATTAGTATTGGAAATGACACTAACAAAAAAATTACCAAAACATACCATGGTACTATAATGGTTTTTAGGATATGGCACCATGGTACTACCATGTTTTTAGTTTTTTTAATGGTAATATGGTGTTTTTGGAAATCCATTTCAGCACCATGTAAAATGGTAATTATTTAGTACCATGGTATACTGTATATCACAGTACGATCACATTGCTATCTGACACCATCACTGCACCATGGTATAGCCACAACATGTTATATGTAAAGTAGGGCTGTCAGTTTAATGCATTACTTCAGTGCTATTTTTATGAAAGAAAACAAAACAATATGTAACAATATAATGCTTTATTACAATTTTCCTTCCAAAGCCTTCCACAGTATGAAGATAGAATGTCCCACTGACATTCTATGTAAAAGGGATCACACCACATAATAAAAAAATAAAAGGGGTAATTCTGACTTTTTATCTCAATTGTGAGTCACAATTGTGAGATATAAACTAACAATTTTAAGATGTAAACTAAAAACTTGCAATTTCGACTATAACTCTCATTTGCCTTAAAAAAAAAAAAATTGCAATCTGGTTGTAATAGGTCCTAGTGAGGTCTTATTTTCCCAAAATGTGAAATTATATGGATACAGTATTAAATTATTTTAGAAAAAAAAAAAAAAAAAGTTGTTTTCTTATTCCAAAGGTTGTAATAGGTTCCCAGTGAGATGCATGACTTATTACAGGTATTAAATTAAGAAAAGAAATCACAAAAATTCAGCAAAATTATACTTTCACATTTTATTAATGAATACTGCAATATAATACAGTTTTATATATATATAATTAAAGATATTGGTATATTTTTGTAAAATAATTGAAAACTATTTACAGTACAATTGCACATATTGGGAAAATAATTCAGTCAATCCATTGGCATCCTACTACGACCTTCAGAATTGTAATGTATTTTCAATTTATATATATATATATATATAAAACTTCTATATAATAATAGGCATAAGTCAGTTGATTCAATGCTTGGACAGCGCCGATGTTTTAGTGCAGTGGGTGGAATTTTCAGACGGTCCCTTACGCATGCCAGGCAATGAAAGCACAATCGATTGTTTGCAGGCTTCTGAAGCTAGACTGTAAAATGTTTTAAGCCTGTCTAGTATGGTTATATACTTTTAACTTAATTGTGCTAAAGATAGGTCTATATTTACGAGAGAATGTGACACAATGGTGAGAAATAGACTATACCACTGCAAATGCAAACATAGTCTCAATTACATGATATAAACTCACAATTGCGTTATAAAAACTCACAACTGCGACTTTATATCTCGCAACTGTGAGTTATAAAGAAGGATTCGAATCTCAGTCTTAATTTTTTTAGGAGGTACCTTGGTAAATATAGTGCACATGCAGAACATTTCAGGTTTGAAACTTCACTTACATTTTTTTTTATGGGGTAACTAAATGCTATTTTCTTAAATTCCCCTCACTTTAGGGTTGAACATCTCTGGAGGGTGACCAGATAGGAACCTGAAATTTTCACAGAAATAAGTCCTCTATAGTAGCATTTTGCTGTAAAAACTTTGAGTTTGAGATTAGAGCTAGGGCTAGTAGAAATCTGGGGATAAGCCTACTTTAATCATGCATTTTGAGAAATGAACAGAAGTAATAGAAGCATAACAAATAAGAAAAATGAACAGTATTTTGCATGTTTACAGGTACATGTTTTATTAGAAGCTGTGAGATGTCCGCCCTCAGTCTCTGAAATGTTGTGGAAGCGTCCGTTGACAATAGTCAATTCGGAAGGTGTCAGTTTCTGAGAACATTGCTCATGGGAAACCACACTTTGTCCTCAGTAGACATTTTGAATGATGTTCTTGGTCCAAGTGGGTGGAAGAATTTTACAAAAACATCACAGTTTCCACGCTGATGTTCTCAACCAATGGGGTGTCTTTAAAGCATTGAGTTTCTCAGCCAGAGAAACAGAGAATTCATCTCTTGAGAGAACGACGTGATCATATCTGCTCTGTCAGTCATAACCCACTGCAGGTGATGTTTTCAGGAAGTGTGTCATCTTTGTTTGACTCTTCAAGCATCTGCAGTAAGGACTCTATACCTGGACACTGGTCACACTTGTTCAGCATGCAACTTGCACTTTAAACTTTTGTTTATTAACTTTTTGAAGAATCCTGTGATAGATCATGCTTTACTGTTGCCCATTTCAAAAGTAGAAACATTTTAGACCTCATTGAAAAGCATAAGCTATTGTATTTCAATCATAAACAATTACTGTCAAATACTGTTATTTGAGGTACAGTATGTGTGCGCGTAATTCCCCCACCAGCATGGATTGCTTGTGAACAGACATAATACAATTCGAGCTTTAAAAAAACTTCAAAAAAGTAAACAATTTAATTCATTAATATTTCAAATGGCATGACTGTTTGATTGTTTATGGTGCTGCTGTGCTTGAGACGAACAGTGTAATTTTGTTTTAAAATGTCATGGTTCATTCTCTTCTGATTGAGTTTGCTGAATTTGAGGGGCTGCATGATGTTAACGAATCATAACAGTGGACTTTAATATTTACGTTTTAATGAGCTGCTTAGTCAAAAACCAAGCGTTTCAGACAGAGGGACAAAAACAGGGTTGAAAATTGTCAACTAAATTGTGACTGTATTGGTGCATAAAAAAACATTATAACATTACCATTATATCCTCAGGGACGATAATAAAATAATTTTCAAAAAGCACTTCCAGATCCCTTTAAGTTGCAGGTGGTGTTCCTTCAAACAGGCCGAGTTGTCTGCCAAAAAGGCTGATATTCGAGAAGTCACAATAGGTGCGTTGGGCTAGAAAGACAAGTAAAGCTGTGTGTCATCGGCATAGCAGTGCTAAGAGAACCTATGTGCTTGAAAATGGGTCCCAGTAATATTGAGTATATAGAGAAGATAAGTGGTCCAAGCACTGAGCCCGGAGGTACCCCAATAAGAAGCTGATGTGACTTGGAAACCTCACTTCTCCAGGCTACCTCGAAAGACCTGCCAGAGATATAGGACTTGAACCAGCGTAGAGAGTGTGGACAGGAGGATTTGATGGTTGACTGTGTCAAAAGCTGCAGATCGGTCCAGTAGAATGCAAGCGTTGTTACAGCAATCGTGAAGCCACGTTCATGATTCACATCAGGACGTTAATGCCAGCGTCAAGGACTGGTTTGATCTCAACACGAAAAGCGATAATGGGCAAAAACGTCTCATTCTGCATTTTGGTGAGAGTTGGCTTACTTCTGTGGTAATTAAAATGAGGCTGAAAAAAACTTGATTGTTTTGTACAACAAATAGTGTTAAGAGCTCCTTTCTCCATCACTTTATCACTGACCCTAAATCACTGCTGTGTGTGTTTGTGGTGTGTGCGTGTAATGAGTCAAGGTGGACACATTACAAAGGTTCCACCCTTCACACCATTGTTTATGCCGTATTAGTCGTAAATTAAGCAAAATGAATGTGTTTAACTTTTTTAATTAATCACATGCGTTAATGCATTAATTTTGATAGCTATAGCTAAATTCCAATTAATCATGCCCCCGGACTGTAATATGGAATTTACCCAACATCGGAGCAATTCAAGCTTGCAGAACCACCTTCATGTTTTCACGAGTCTGTCAGGAGGTGGCAGTTAGCAAAACTGATGAGGAAGTGTTCTTCTTTCAAACACTGCTGGACGGAGCGCAACTCTGAATGCAGGGGTCTCGAGTAGGGATGTCACAATGTGTATTTTTAATGAAACGATTATTGTCTGAAAAAATAACAAACAAAATCAAGATTTTTTAGATTATCTGCAAATTTACATGTTATGCAAAAATAAAACCCTCCACAAACATATCACAACTTAAGTTTTATTGCACCATTCATTAGGACATGCAGTTAACATATTCCTACTTCAAAGTTGAAAAAAGAAGGTACTTAAGTAGGTGCATTTTTCTCGATATGCCCTCTGACACCAAAATGTACTGTGCCTTTTCAACAAAAAAGTATGCATACCCTTTCAATAAATACAAATAAAATTAAATATAAATTAAAAAATAAATAACCAAAAACAACTATAACTTAAACCATATGTTTAAAATAAAATGGTGTCAGGCTAGGAGACCTTTCTTTCTTTATTCAGTAATCTAACGATCAGCCGGATAATCACAGCACTTTTACTTTCACTGAAATCTTATTCAAGTAGGAAAAACGATTTAGAGGCATTGCATTCACAATATAAAGCTGAACCCTCCTCTTTTAAATTTTAAATAAACAACTCTTCATGTTTACAGTTTCAAGTCAGTGTTTGACTTTACCAAAAGGTTAGTAGTACACTACATATATTATTTGCTGTGTTTGTATAATATTTGCTGTGTTTGTAAAATTACATCTGGACATTAATCTCTGGATGGTGATCCCTCAGGTACTGGAACAAATTAGATGTGTTCAACGCTTTTGCTGACACTTTTTGTCTGCACGTTTTGCATACTGGATACCAGTCTTCAACAACTTCCGTGTCATTTTTTAGATGTGCTCCCAAATAGCTGATTTAATTCGCTTCTTCGGCGGATACAACTTCGGGAGATCGCGTTGTTCCGCCATGTTTTCATTTTGAGAATTTCACGTGCGCTGAAAGTTCACTTTCTGCAAGCGCCCCGCATTACCTAGACAATCACCTTGTGAACTCAATTACCATAGTAAAGACAGGTTCACACTGTATGATTTAGAATAGTCTTTTATGATTGTTGCTTGTCAGACTGTACGTTATGAATGCATTGATATCATCATGGCACACTTTGCGACATTATGTCAGACTGCACAATATAGTAGCCGACTATGGTCCCAATCGTCCTGATCATTGAACATGACTCACGTTACGGGAGTGTTGAGGAATAGAAACGAAACGGAGAAATTTGCCCACCACAGAGGAGCATTTTTCTCTCTCTCTGAAAGTCAGGAAATCAGCATTTCCATTGCTCCAAAACTACTCCATCATGAGCGTAGGCTCACATTTACAATAAGGATGGATTTTGTCAAATAGGCCCACAAAACGACAGCTTGATCACAAATACAGAAAATTACATAAGCTGAGAATAAACATGAGTGTGGGAGGAAGCCTACAGTAATAATGAAGCAAATATTTATTGTGGAAATAAAAAGACTTGTAGCACGACAAATTACAAACATCTCAGGTGGGTTATAGTACGACTATACGAAATTTGACTCAGACAGCAGAATCGTGGCAGCCTCTAGCGTCAGTCGTTACACACTTCACAGCTATCTACCAGCTGGCTCCCGTTACACTGGGATTAGCATAACAGAGATGTGGTCTGAGGCTCCGCCCGGTACGTGCCTGGGATGTTTGTGTAAACAAGATCTAGCGTGTTCGCCCCTCTCGTTGCAAAGTCCACATACTGAATTTAGGGTCACAAGCTCCACCAGTGATGAGCAGTAGCTAGAGACTAGCATAGAGTTCTTGCACCATTCTGTGTTGATGTAAACACACAAGCCACCACCACAAGTCTTACCGCACAGAACTGCATTTCTGTCGGCATGAAACGAGGTGAGCACATCTAGCTGAATGGCGGCATCCAGAACTTTGTCGCTGAACCACGTCTCCGTGAAAAATAATAAATATAGCATATAGCAGGAGGCACATTATCAAACACGCATATGCATGTACATTATTATGCAAAAACAATTCAAAAAGTCTCATGATATAAAATTTGAAGAAAATTAAGAAATCCTTCCAAAAATGAAAATCTTAAGTGCTTGCTAGGTTATGAAACTTTGAATGTATTACACCCAGTGACCATCAGAAGACATGTTGGACCCTTTTCATGCACTCCATCAGCCTTAAGACTTTGATGATATTTGAGAAGCATGAGTATTCATGTTTTACTGCTCTACAACAAGAACAGATTTACAGCTGAACAGATTATGTGTGAAATAATAATCTTGGAAATGAGGGCTTGCCTGCACCAAAAACAATCTCAACCGGCCATGCTGTACAGTGAGTCTTTTTCATAGGTGAATTTCCTGAAAAAAAAAGTCTACCCTCCCATTGAAAGTCATATAATTGATCGACACAGAGTGTTTTAATTATTAAAAGTCATCACTCTCTCACGCAAGAGCTTTATTGACCTCACTGAAGAAGATCTCTCACTTTTTAAATGCACGTTTTCATCTATTATTCCCTTGTTTATGTATGTTGTTTAATTTTGGATTGCTGCATCAAATGATTACCCGCACCTTCCCCTGTCTATGGCACTCATCTATTGCATGAGAGCAGTAATAATTATGGTGATTTTCACAGCTGCTTAAAACCGGTGAAATGCGAGCAGGCATTTAATAGTGCAGGTGTGAGAGCGTATATTTCTAATAACATCAATGCCACTGACAAGAGAGTGGAAAACCAATGAGCGACTCATGAATAATGCTTTTAAGGCTCTACTTGCTGCAGTGTGTGTGTGTGGCCAAATTTCTGATGCACAAGATGAGATGTTCCTCCATTCGACTGTGAATGTATTAGTAACTCATTAACACAAGCACACTGCAGTCAATATGCATTTGTGTCTGTTTGTATGCACTCAAGTGAAAATCATATCTGAAAGCAAATAAGATGCAGCTTTCTCATTCAAACCAAATCCATAAAATGTTCTTGGCTGCAACATTATCTCTGTTCAAAACATAGTAAGCTGCCTCTCTGACCATTACCTACATAGGCAGCATCCTAAACATCTTTAAACTTCGTAAGTGACTGCTTTGAAACACTACATAGGCAACGACTCTGTACACCACATACGTAAATAGCAATCCACACTTGAAACTCTACTCGCAAACATAAAAATACATAACACATCTTGTAAAATGGCTATTGTTAATTACAATTTTTATTGATACTTTTCAGTATAGAATGAATTACAATTATATTTATAATCAACTTTTCTCTCGCCTTGTGTGCCACCTTGGATTCATTCACTGAGCTGTCTTTGAAATTGGACAAACAAGGTATCTTAGAAGGCAACATGATTAAGAATCCTATCTTTTGGAGTTTTCCTATGATGCCTTAAAATGCTAACTATTTAGACAGCTCAGTAAGTTTTAGAACAGCAATATCTTGCCATAACTAGAGTTTGAGGGGGCATCTATCTGAGTCTAGACCACATTGAATTAGCACACCATGCACATATGCTTATTAATTCACACTGACAGATAAAGTATGATGATACTGGATGCTCCCGTATCTTCTTCTCTATATAAATATATGCACAGTGGCCAAGAGCACAGCTTCCTCACATATCCAGGAAGTCATCAGGACTTCATATAATGTGCTGTGCTTTCAGTGATGCACTTTACCTAAACCCAGACACACACCAGATTGTCTCGCCTCACAGAGTAGGCCGGTTCTAACAAACTCCAATTATTTGAGTGTAACGAGATCCTAGAGTGCGGCGTTTCACCGGACCATCATCATTAACGTGGGGTTGAGTGGCAGTTGAAAACACCATGTTCCCCCTGACTGACTGCAACCATGTCACTCATGACAGCAGACCACCTCAACCCCAGCAAAATGGAATTCACAGATATAATGCACACTTTGTCTCTTTATCGCAACACATTTATATTGGTTAACCAAATAAACACACCTCAGAATATAGGGTTGTCAATCAAAAAAAAATATATAATTTCTTGTTGTTTCTTATAATTAATTGTACTAAATGAACGTGTTAAACTGTTAACCCTACTCAAAATATTACTCAAATTCTGTGCCTGAAATTCATTTTTGGGGTTTTTATGAGTAGAAATGAATAAGAAAACAAGTAGAAAAATTATGGATACTATCGATACAATGTGTTTAATATATAACCTACTCATAACCTACATTTTTGGTTTTATGGTTAGTTAACAACACATAATGCATTGCTATTTCTACTACCAACTTGCATACAAATGCAAACATTATGCAGACCAGTCTTTCAATTATGATGAATAGGACTCATCTCATCTCATCTCAACACAACCGGCACACACCTACACGTTTAAGAAGTGGGTCAAGAGAACAACACATTAAGCTGAGTGAGACGAGAACCCTACTTAACCTTTATATACTTTATATAAACACACAAAAATAGGTGGTAGATGCCATTTCGGTTTATGTAAGTAAACTGCAGTACTGTTAGCATAACAGTAAATGCCCTGGAATGGCTCTGTGCACCGCGTGATGGGAAAATGTTAAAAAAAGCTGCAGAGTTGACACTATGCTCAAAGCTGATGAATAATGTGACTTATGTGACTTCACAATAACTTTCACATCCCATTTCACACTATAGATTCTGCCGCTGGCTACAATATCTAAACTGGGTTTCTGATAATCTGCCACATATTAGAAGGGGCTGTGATGTAAGCGTGCGCTCGTCCAGTCGACCCTTTCTTGGCACAAACTGAGAGACTAAGCTCATAATCTGGACTTCTAACCATGTCCTAATTTTGAAATTAATTGGACTATTTTTTCCTCTCTCTTTTATTTCCTCAATTTTCTGTGTTTTGGTCTCAAAGCTTTACATTATATGTAATTATTTTGTGTAGCTTGTAATTAGTGGTGCTTTCTAAGGCAAAAATCACTATAATAATTGCTCATATTTAGGGTTAGGGATTTGAAAAAGCCCCTTACCCTAAGGATTTGGGTGTGCAACTCGTCCCACATGTTTGTGCTACAGACATATACCTCAGACATGATACAGGTTATGTACTGCTTGTTGAGGTGTGTTATTACTTTTTTACATGACCAGAATATAACATGAAAAAATAGGCGAACATATTGCCTAGATTTACATTGAAGGAGGGACCTGAGCCATGTCTAGGGACCAGAATATCATAGAGACATGAGGTAAGCTAATATGATTTGGGTAACCACCTAGAACAAAACAACTGCATTGCAACACGTAAAAAAAAAACAGTCCGCCCTGGCAACCACCCACAAAACCCAAGCCAATTTTGCAAGGACAAGCTCCACGCCAAAAAAAAGCTACATATTGTTATTGCTATCGTAAATAATGAAAATAAAACATGTTTTGTAAAGCGTTACTGGCAAACACACAGAGTTAATGGCACCCGTATTTTCTTGGTTTGTTACAGATATATTTGGGCTGTTTTGAGGCAAGAAGTGTGAATATGTTGCAGAACTGGCTATTCCCTGCAGTCCTGCCATCTTTAAGAGCATATGTCTGCCACAAAGATGCACATTCACACCTCACACTATGAGACACACACTTACCAAATCTGAATACATTAACTCATCGCAGCACGCTATAACACACACACACACACACACACACACACACACACACACACACACACACACACACACACACACACACACACACACACACACTCACACACACAATGATATATAAAAATAACACTGCCATTCACAAAAGACATATCAGGATTTCCTTTAGTAGATGGGTGATGCTAACTTGTTCAAAACCCTACAGAAATGGCTGGTCTATTTTAAAGGGATTTTAGGCTCATCAGCTGGTCAGGCTTGGAAACCAGCTAGAACACCTTAAACCAGCTAAGACCAGCAAACTAGCTTAGGCTGGCTTAAGCGGTTTTATTTTTTTTATCAGGAAATTCATTCCCGGATGGAGGCCATGTTAGCATATGCTTTGAAATTTCTTTACCACCATTTAAAATCCACTACAAATAAGTTAATGAGCATGCTGAAGTCTATTCAATCTGTTTTTCCACAGATGAAGCCTTTAGTCATACATTGTTATATTATCTCCTTTTAGATTGCTCACTCATTCTCTTTCATGTAATTTTTCTTGCTTGTGATGTGTGTTTTACTCCCCTGGTCACAATTAACAGCCCACACATACAAACAAGAAAATGTATATTGTTAGGATCCGGTTAGCATTCAACTGCTAACACTGAGCTCACCCAATAGACACACAGCGGGGTCCAAAAGTCTGAGACCATTAGTGAAAATGCTTCCGTTTTTATTTATTTTATAATTTACCATTCTATGATTTAAATTAAAATTTTTATGGAAATTTGAGAATAGTATTTGTAATGTTCCCTTTTGCTATAACAACATCATGCTCTCAGAGGCGGATATTGAAAATTGTTTATGGTGTGACATGAGGACTATGAGCGGTGGACACCAAAGTAAGGGCACATGCATCGTTCTTCGGTATTAAGTTACCAAGCCTTTTGCAACAAGTACTAGTTTATGTATTTACTGGGATACAAACTTTAGATTACAGCCTGCAAATTGCAGTGCAAGTACACTGAATTTACGGTGTTCCTTTTTGTAATAATAGTTTATCTATAAATTACTTACATGTAGGTATAAGGGAACAATATGCAAAGTTTGGGGATTAAAGGGGAAACATCCTGGAAAATTACAAATAATTTATACTGTAAGTATTTTATAATTAAGGTGTAAATATTCTAATATTATGTGGTATGTATGACCTACTATGCTACATGCAATTTAATTTTTCAGAATCCTAAAGCTTTGTTTATTTACAGGTTTAACTTATATTTTGAATCCCACATTTTCAATGTGGCCTCAGACTTTTGGACTCCACTGCATGTAGCATATCCAAAAAAAATAACTGCAAGACAACCTCTCTAATTAGTTTACTTCTTTGTTGTTGACACGCTTCCAAGAAACATCCACCTCGTCCTACTTCACTTCTCCATCCTCTTCCTAATGATTCTCAACCTGTTTCATGTTGTGAGGTGTTTGCAGTAGACCAAGACAGAGCTCACATCTCCCAGTGGGAAATCCAAAAACAAGAGTGAATCTAAGCCTTCCTACTGCCACTGATCCACATCCAAAGAAAATATAAACACATCTGGTTGTGTGCGCCAGCAAACATTGAACATTTCATCCACCTGCTGAGATAAAAGCATGCAGACAGAATGTGCTGTCTTTGTGTTAGGGTCCGAGACATATCTTTGGTGCTTCGAGCCAATAAAATAATCAATGGCAATGGTACCAAGATAGCATAGCTCGTAGTTGTCAAGATGCAAGGATGGTGCCCTGTTCATTATGAAGGAACTGGCTGTATATTGTTGTCCTACAAAGACTCCATGAAATCAGAATTGGAGTTTTGTAGCTTTTAGTCCATGCATATGAGCTCTGAAATCAGCTTTATGCTAGTACTGTATACTCTAAAAACAGACAAATTAGGGGCCTGGGTAGATCAGCGAGTAAAGACGCTGACTACCGCCCATGGAGTTGCGAGTTCGAATCCAGGGCCTGCTGAGTGACTCTATCCAGGTCTCCTAGGCAACCAAATTGGCCTGGTTGCTAGGGAGGGTACAGTCAAGAGGTACCCTCCTCGTGGTCACAATAATGTGGTTCTCGCTCTCGGTGGGGCACATGGCGAGTTGCACACAGCGTGAAGCCTCCATACTCGCTATGTCTCCGCTTTATCACGCTCAACAAGCCGGATTGACTGTCTCAGATGCATAGTCAACTCTGCCAACCCTGCCACCAATTGAGGTGAGTCACTATGCCACCATGAGGACTTAGAGCGCATAGGGAATTGGGCACTCCAAATTAGGGAGAAAGGGGGAGAGAAAAAAACAAACAAAAAAAATTACAAATTATATTTTGTTCAGATATACACATCTAAAATTGACAGCCTTCTGGAAAAATGTATAAAAAATACTGATGCTTAGGCTCTCTAGAATTAGAGCATTTCTGCAACCGACCAGGAAGTAGTGATGCAAGTTAAGACTATTGGCCATTTAAAAAAAAAAAAAAAAGTGATGAGCCCTTTTATACAGTATCCCCAATTAGTTATGCCACTCAAATTCTCCAGTGTGTTAAATAGAGGCACTTTCTAAAACTCCCATAGACTTGCATTGAAGGAGGGACACAAGCATATCTAGGGACCAGAATATCATAGAGTCTTTAGGGTGAACTCTTTGGCAACCAAATAGGAACCACTCAAACCGTAACCACCCAGCAATATCCTAGCAACCACTTTGCAAAAAATCATGTGAACATGTAATATGTTTTTGAATGCCATTTTTCACAACCTGGTCTCATAGAATCAGGTTCCCTACATTTTAGATCAATTAGTTTTACGTGCCTCATTCTATGTATCATTGCAGTTATCTTGTGAAATAATCACAAGAGTTTGGTAAAACTTTACAACAAGGTTACGTTCGATAACATTAATTGATGCATTAGGTTTCATGAACTAACAATATATATTCTTTTACAGCATTTATTAATCTTTGTTAATAAAAATACAATTGTTCACTGTTAGTTCATAATAGTAACTTTAGGTTCATATTGCATCAAGTTAACAAGTACAACTTTTGGTTATAAAAATGGATTACTATGATGAAATTAAAATGAACCAAAATTCATAAATGCTGTAAAATCATTGTTCATTGTTAACTAATGCTGTTAACAAATGTCAACAAATGGAACTTTGCTATAAAGTGTTACCATAAGTTTTAATCACTTTCTCAAAGTTTTCCAAAGTAAAACGGCAGATTAACATTTCATAAACACCGTTTCCCACACAATACTATCTCATGAAATCGACACTTTTACTACACTGCACCCAAAAAAGTCTTTTTTTGGACCGCCTTTAGCTTTTGATTATGGCATTTTTGGCAGAGATATTGTATTGATGACGGGAGAGTCAAACCAGTCCGTAAAGTCTTCTCCAGCACATCCCAAAGACTTTCAATGGGGTTAAGGTCAGTTCCCCGTCTGTCGCTCACTTCGACGTTGTGTCGAGTGAAGCAACACTAGGGGACTTCTTGAAGGCCTCGGTTACCTCTGAACATGAGAAAAGGCCAATGAGAAATTAGCAGACAGAATTTGCATGTCCCTCCCCTGGACATACGGGTATAAAAGGAGGGAATCATGTGTCTTTCCATTCAGATTTCTTCTTCGGAGCCGAGAGGTTGTGCGATCAGCGAGCCGGGATCACTTACTGTTCCACTCACCTCTGCAGAGCTTAAGCCATTGGATCGTATGGTGCATATCAGCAGTTTATTTTCTCTAAAAGAGCAAATGCATGGCTGGCGTTGAACGTCTTTTTCAGGACGCGTCTTTATAAAGATGCCCTTCTGCCCCTGTGTAGTTCCTGGATGCTGTCGATTTCTTTCCAGTGATTGCCAGTGATTTCAGTAATCTTAGATGTTTTCTTTGCTTGATGAAGGCCAATAATTTGTCCCTTCTGAAACACAGAAACATCTTTAACCACGACTACGAGATTCGTCTTCTGACATGGTTGTTTAAGAAATGAGAAACTACACACTGCAAAAGTTAGGGTTAAAATAATTGTTGTCAGCTGAAATGTATTAATCAATGCAACAATGATCCAATCATTAGCTCTTAAGTATCTGCTTGTTTAAATCCATACAGCAACAATTTTTTTTGGACAGGCAGTGTATAATGCATGTTTTCAAAGATGACACATTTAAAAGCTTGCATTACATAACCAACTGCATTTATAAGCTTATTTAAATGTGACCAAGTTGCGCGGTGACGCAAATGATAAAGTGCTGTACTTTGAGCACGGAAAACCAGCTAAGTTGTCACATGAGCCGAAAGCAGCACCACATTAAATTACATGGTCGCTTCAGCTATTGCGTTTTTCATCTTGCATTTGCTTTAATGACACTATCGGTCAGGTTTAGATGTAGGATTTAAGGTAAAGATGTCGGTTTTGTTTATTTAAAACAAACAGATGAGGATTTTAATGTTAATGACTATCCTCTTAAATTAGATTTTAATTATTCTAGAAGTTAGGTTTCGGATAAAGGTTTAATTTAGGATGGTAGATTTTGTTAATTTAAAGCTCTATAGAGCAGTGGTTGGCAACCTTTTTTTTTGGTACCTGAAGTGCCATTTTATATTTTTCTTGTTAATTACAGTGCAGAGCTGGCATGAATAAAACAGATGATCATGTAATACAACATGATTTGAGAATGTTCCAAAGATCTTGTGTGCTTCTAAGGAAACAAGAAATCTGACATTTTGTATCAAAAGTGTTCAATTTAAAGAGATTTTGAATCAGACCTTTTTCCTTCAATTATGTAGTTTAAGGAGCGGGTATACTTGGATGAACATCTTAAACATTGATAACAGTGTTTTCTTATATACATAACTTGTTGCAAAAAGGAACAAATGAAACAAGAAAATATAGACTGTCGTCTGCTCTATGCGACCGACACAAAGCGGATGTGTTTACTTGCACGACTCACCAAAAGTGAAGCCGAGATGTGAAGCAGGAATGATTTGAACTTGCTACGCTTATCTGTTGTTGACTAGCACAATTATCACATTTCAGTAGTGTTTAGGTTCCTATTCAGCTCATGACTAAATAAAAACGGTGCGTGATGATGACGAAGGATTACAGAAAGCGGAAGATTGGCATGCCACATGCAGGTGTGAGGGACCTCACATAAATAAAATACATACTCCTCTCTCGCGTGGTTTATAGCATGTCCGTGATTAACCCTCTGTATGCCAATGCTGGCACACATGCCATTGGTGGCCGAGCATTAACCTTAACCTTATCTTTTCATCCCTTTTAGTGCTCCTCGGTGGACATTTCACCTCAAAAGTGCACTGATGCGTGTAATGTACTATGTAATTTAATTTAGCAATAATTTTACCACAGACATGTAATTTTGAGATCAGACAGGTTTTGCATTTCCTAATGTCATCATCTTTTAAAGTATACATTGGTTAGAGTTTTCTAAAGTCTCTATTTTCATTGGAAGAAAACTCCATTCCAGTGGGGATGAGAGATAGTATTAGTTTGGATGTGGACTCAGAATACCTAAGCACCCACCTGTTGGGAAAAACAGTACATAAATTGAATGTAATGTCTTTGTTAAGCTCTGAGACAACTCTCTGGAGTGCCAAGACAATAAAGTAATCAATGCCAATGGTATGGAGATTTCACAGCTCCTGGTTGACTAGATGCACCAATTGATTACACCCTGTGCGTTATGATGGAAATGGCTGTAAATTATTGTCCTTAATGTGCTGATGTGTATGTAGGAGGAGACATTTTAACAGAGTGCTAATGTGGATGCATAATGTTCAGGTGTATGACTTCGGTGTGGGTTAAAATGCATCAGTCGTGCTAGTCAACTGAGTGTTTTTAAGCAGGTCTAATGTTTCTACTACACACAAACTAGCCTGTCATTTGCTTCCCACCCTTTTGTCTGTGGCCCACAGCCTCACTCAATCATGCTATGATTGCTTTTTGATAGCTCTGCCGTTTTATTTATTTCTCTCTCTCTCTCGCTCTGCTCTCTCTCTCTCTCTATGTCGCTCCCTTGCTTTCTTCTCTCTCTGTTCTCCTATCCCTTAATTCTCAGTTGCAACCACTTCAACAAGACAGCAAATGAAAACAGTAGAGAACAAAAGCGTGGTGGAAACAGTTTTGGCGAGCTAGAACCGGGGCTGCATTTTTAGGTATAAGACAAATGTTCATTCTCTTCTCCCCCCCTTTTTATTTTTGTTTTTTAAAAGGTAAAAGGTAATACTTAAAAAGTATTAATTCAGACATTGATGAGAAAGACTTATACAATACAAACAGATATGAAGAGTTTAAATGAGAATTTCTGTGGAATCACTGTTAAGTCATACGTCATTATGTGCTCAGAGTTGAACATTATTCATAATAATGTTTTAACAATGCTTCCTGAATTTGAAAGCCATAAATCATGTATCAGCAGATAGCTGCTTGAGGCCACTGGTTGGGTTTGTAGACCCAGTCTGTGAGGGCTGAGAGACTGCAGTATTGCAGTGGTCTGGATGTCTGCAGCACACTGATGTCTCACTGCAAAGAAGAAAGAGGAGCCTGGTTTGACAAGCACTGCCTGGGGCTGAAAATCTCTGCTCTTTGTGTTCTGGGGAAAAAAGAAAAAAAAACTTTTCAGAGCTGCTCAGAAAAATCTATACTGTCCACTGGTGTCCATCGAGCTCATTCTTGGATTTACTTTGCTCGCCCCACTCTCTTTCACTCTGGTTTTCTTCTTCAAACTTGCCTCCTTTAGTATGGCAGAGAATGCAGCTTGTATCCAGTTGTTTACGAGGTCTGGCATTTTCACTAGTGCCCAATACATCAGGAGGTGTGTGTATGTGCTTAAGTGTCTTTGTAAGGGCAAATTTTGTAGCGATGCTGTACACATGGGCAATCTCTCCTGGCCTTTTCCTAATCTGCTTTGGAACAAGTACACCGCCTGTTACACAAGCCTCTCCATGATAGTACAGATAGAACCAGACTGGTATTAATCATACCACACTGTCTGAAAACAAGGCCGCACCAAATCTCCACCACCACCTCCTCTGCTTCAAGTGTCCCTTCAATCTTTTCTACTCAAAGCATGTAGCAAATGATTGATTGTTCAATGAACGCTTGTAAAATGTGTTGGGTCTCATTCACTAATAAATAAATCAAATGATTTTCATGACTTCCGGTTCAGTTAACTGTTCCTGAACGTGCATTCTTCTGCCATTGCGGACGTAACACCAAACTAAAATACTCTGACAGTGTTTTCTGCTATGAATCAGTGACACTGCAACGCCTCTATTGAATCAGCAGCACAATACGTACAGTGCAACCAGATTAGTCTGATTCCCTAATTAATGACTCTCATGAGCCGATTCTTTTGAATCTGCAGTGCAGTTTGAAACATATAGTGAGGCCAGTGTAGCTCGATTCCTGAATAAATTACTCTCATGAGCTGGATCTTTTGAATCTTTTATTTATTTGACTTATCAGCCTGTTTTTTTAGTATAATCAAAAACATAGGCCTACTTGATGGTTACTGTATAGTTATTGATATGAAAATATGTAATTAAGGGCCCCGATATTGATGAAAAAAGTGTGAAGTCATTTCAAACAAATCTGGCCAAATCAAAGGTGTTTTTGAGTTTGTTTCGGTGGATCGTAACAGCTCTCTGGGTCAAACTTTTAGGAAAACTTCTTACCGGCTGCTAAATACATTCTTACTGCCATTGGTCCATGTCATAATTAGTTGTGACCTCAAGCTCCACCTATTTTGAGGCCGGCAACTAATTCTGTCCATTAACACTATTTAATAAACCCATCTTTGTAGTAGTATCAGTGTCATCAGTACAATAAGAGTGTAATTGCACATATTATGGCCACATATTGTGTTACAAATGACAAATTAAACATAATCTACTGCATATTAGGATTGTAACGGTATGACATTTTCACGGTATGACACGATATGATTACGGTTCCAGAAAACATCACAGTTTCATGGTATATGGTATTGCCAAATTATTATTTCAGTTAAAATGCCCCTTAAAGGAGTGAAAACAGAAGATTGTATTAAAAATTTTTTTTGGTTGAACAACCTCTTTATAATAATTTAATCTTGAAACCATTTTTTTAAGTATGTGTAAAAAAACTCTCAAATTATAAACATGATAAAAAATTGCATGTAACTATAAATAAAGCATGTTAGTTTACATGTTAGCATAGCACGTTAAATTAACTAATAACATTAAATTAACTAATAACACTAATATTTTAATTAATTAAAATAACATTAGCTGACAGCACATCCAGACTGCTCCTGTCTGTACTTTTAACTCAGTGGTTCTCAACTTGTTTTGCTTCAGGACAGATTTTACATTGGACATCAAGTGTCGACCTGCCATAGATTAAACATAACCTGTATTTAATGTACCCTGGGTTGCATTTTCTTTTATGTTGCATAGTTTTGTTCATGGTTTTCCAGTACAAGGACATGCATCAAGTGACATTATTTTAGTTGTTGATGTCAACAACAAAATCTACAGGAAGTTTTCTCTCCCCCCTTTAAAAATTGAAGAGCATATTTATTTATATGAGCTCCTTATTATCCCGTTTGTTTCCCAATTTCAAACATAATTCAAACAGAACATACATATTACACAGGAGGAAAGGCTTCTCATTACCATGGTTATGTCAGTGTAGCTAGTCTTGAATAATAGTAATAACAAAAAACTAAACTAAAACTGCCACTATTGATATAAAATGAGGTCTAATAGATTCTACCTTTAGATTATTTCATATGAAACTATAACATTTTGGCAAAATATAACAGTTACTTTAACTCATGTAAAATCAATTTTGTAAAGGTGATGAAGTGTAATGAAAAAACTAATTAGCGCATAGCACAGTGTTGCTCTTTTCCTCCTCAGTGCAGTTTGGCATGTCAGGGCTGCCTACTGTTTGAGAGGTTTGACTTGACTTCCTCCATAACGCTTCAAACTAGAAAAGTCTCACTATAATTTAAATTGGTCACATCAGTTTTGAGGTCTGCACTCCGCAATATGAAGGGAAGCCCGGTTGTTGAACACGGGGGGAAGAGAGAAGCGCAGGCCATGATTGCAAGCTGATTGCATTACACTCATGCGAAAGTGCAGATGAGATGCCTTTAGCTGATTGCGAGATTATCATTAAGTCGGCCTCTGCAGTTCTAAATAGGCTATCACTTGGGAGGCTGCCGAAATATCTTCAATGGGGCATTGTTCTTTCCCTGCTGTCCGCGACCCAGTCCGAATAGACCTGCGACCCACCAGTTGAGAAACAATGCTTTAACTTTAACTTTAACTTTAACACACACACACACACACACACACACACACACACACACACACACACACACACACACACACACACACACACACACAAGCATGTTGTGTTTCCATGTTTTATGGGGACTTTCCATAGACATAATGATTTTTATACTGTACAAACTTTATATTCTATCCCCTAAACCTAACCCTACCCCTAAACCTAACCCTCACAGAAAACTTTCTGCATTTTTAAATTTTCAAAAAACATAATTTAGTATGATTTATAAGCTGTTTTCCTCATGGGGACCGACAAAATGTCCCCACAAGGTCAAAAATTTCGGGTTTTACTATCCTTTTGGGAACATTTGGTCCCCATTAAGTGATAAATACACGCTCACACATACACACACACACACACACACGTCAGACCCCCTCGCCTCACTGCTCTCTGACATTTTCTGACATCACGTGTGTGTGTGTGGCGCAAGTTGACGAGTCTGACAAGTAGGAAAGGAGAGGCGCAAGCGCATGGGAGATTCTCTGTCCGGTTGCATTTTTTTTTTCACAATACCGTAGATAAGCAAATGAACATGGAATGATAACTGTACATTTTCATACCGTGGTACACCATGAAACCAGTATACCGCTGCAACACTACTGCATATATTCCTTTAAAGTCCTTAAAACAGCTTTTACTGACCTCATGTGAATTCCACTCAAAGAATGAGGCATAACATCATTGATAACACATTTAATGTGACATTAGTTAAGGTTTAACATAAAGTCTTGTGCGTCCTCATTTAAAAGTACTTATAAACACATTCCACAGCCGTGTGGCAGGTGTCCGAATGTTCGCAAACAGTATACCATTGCTCGGCAGTTTCAAACTTCTTTTTACCCCTGGGCCCTGAATGAAGAAGAACTTCTCCAGAAGTATATCGGTGCCCTAAATATGCACATTATTAATTTTGTTGTAATTAGTGGCATATTCGTACTTGGGTGCACAGAAAATGTTTTCATGCAAAAATCTCCAGATTCACAACAGTTGCATATGCACATAAATGTATTCCTACCTTCGTTCTAATCTTGATTAATCTGGATTATTCTAAATGAGGGAGCGCATGCCTGCAGTTAGTAATCAACAATTATGCATAAAGCATGTTTCTCAGGATAGGTTTATTTTTGAAAAACAATTTCTGCATAGCTACATACCTTAAAGTCTTTGCTACAAAAAAGCTATTGAACACTGTTCTTGCCCAGGAAAAAGATGCAATTCAATAAACACGCATTGACCTTTTGTGACAACATGCCCCAATTGTGTGGCATTTAAACCTTTTGGTTTTGACCAGTGTGGATTAATTATGTTTGCAAGAGCTATAACCAAAATATGATGAAACTTTACTTTAAACAAAATATAATTTAAGAGGGTTTTGAATTAGTTCCTTGAATCCAACATACAAAACTTCTGCTAGGGCAGAGATTTGCACAATTGGACTTGAGACAACTTCCCTGTGTGACAACCAACCCTGGTCTCTACTGTTCTGTACACAAAAAGCATTTCAGCATAACACATTCCATGTTTTTAAGGCTACCATAGAAAGTTATTTCTAAACTTCCTAAATTTAAGTGTGAATTTATTGATGAATCATGATTTCTTTGTGAAAAATATAATGCACAGGTTTACACACAAACATGTACAACCAATTAGCGAATAAGACCCAAAATGTCTCTCTCTTTCTGCATATTATTCCACCTCAAAAAGTTTTCACTTAAAAAAAAAAAACTCCATTCTGTTTGCATTGTGCTTGATTGCGCAATTAAACTCTCTCTCTTGCTGTCTTTCTCCGGAGTGTCTCATTGTGAGGCCTGCAGCGTCTCTCCATCTGACCACTGTGTCATTGAAATCACTGGGGAGGAAAGAACATCTCTCTCCCCCTCATCTTTCTTTATTTATTCCATATGCATTTGCTATGAATGCTGAAATTTGTAAATAGAATGATAAAATGCTGTGCGCTTGTTTGTTGGGACCAGGGCCTGTTTGTTAATGCAGTGTGCGCAGGATCACAAGGTTGAGTGACTCCGGAAGCTACAGAGAGGAGACAGAGAGAGAGGGAGACAGAAAGAGGGATACAGCCACTAACCTGGAGGCTGATATGCATTAATGCCTCTTGGATGAACAGCACCACAAGCTGCACTAATTATCGTATAGCTTGCAATCAAGGTCACAGAGAGAATTGAGGAAGAATGGGAGCAGAGATTTGCTTCTGATTGGCTAAAAGGCTTTGCTGGGTTGCTTCTTGTTCTCCACCCCTCTTATCAATGCTTGCTAAGACAAGCATCACTATTTACCATTTCTTATATTTAAAGGGATGGTTCACCCAAAACCTAAAAGTCTGTAATAATTTCCTCATCCTCATGTTGTTCCAAACCAACACAAGCAGTAAGGAGGACCCAAGCGCAGGAATGAGTAAAATTAAATACTTTTGTTTAAAAACTGAAACAAACAGGGAACACAAAACTCACAAAAGGAGAGAAAAACTAAATTATGATTTGACAAACACAAGAGGAAAGACGGCACAGTAAATAGAGGAACAGGTGCAGACAATAAACATAACGAAGAATAAACACCCCCCAACAGACGACTCTTGGTGGACCGATGCCCGACAGGATGGATGGATTGGCCCAGGGAGTGGACAGACAACCAGGAGGGCAGAAAGCAGATCAAGAAGGGGGTTGGTGGAGAAGACCAGGGAAAAGGAATGGGCCAGGCGGACGGTCGGGACCAGTCTGTAGGTTGACCGGAAGGCCATGGTGGAGTCAGAGAAGTGTACGGCGGCCTAGAAGGACTGGGAGGCCAGGACAGAGAGGGACCCGGAGACCAAGGCAGAGTCTGAGCCACTGAGAAGCTGGTGAAGTCAGTAGCAGCCACAAATAACTGGATAGACTGGTTAGTAGTTGTTAGAGACAGGACTGGGTCAGGCCGAGTGAGGACTGCAGAGAGCTGGGCAGGGACCTTACAAGGCTGAGCAGAATGGTCGGTAGTCGTTGGGGATAGCAACAGGGAAATGGTCTCTGTGTCCGGGCATGCTGGCAGCGACTGGTGAATGGTCTCTGTGGCCAAGAAGGCTGGCAGCAACAGGGGAACAGTCTCTATAGCCATGAGTGCTGGCAGTGACTGTAGATCGGGTGCGTCCTGGCGGTCAGCAATGGGAATGGCCACAACCGCCTCCTGGTGGGCAGCCACAGACTCAGGTGTGGAGCTCAGTCTCATCCTCCTCCTATGAGTGCTGGGAAGAGGGGCTGCAGCACCCACTGTCAGTGAGGGGGCATCTCTCTCCTCTGGCTGGGATGAAGAGAGCCATCCGAGACACAGGCTGAGATAAGATAATCCCACTTTAGAGCCAATTTGACGGTCTCTGTAAGACTCCCCTCTTCACCTCCAACAGGAATACATGACTTGATGGGCTCAACAAGGCCTGCCACAAAGAGATCAATGAGGCATTCCTGGTTGAAGCCCAAACCAGAGGCCAATGCTAGAAAGTCCAGCAAATACTCCCTCACCGGCTGGTTCCCCTGATGGAGACCAGAGAGCTTTTTGGTCTTGGCAGCTCTTTAGTGAATCGGAGAATCAGAAAAAAAAAAAAACCATTCCTGCTTGGTCCCTTACAGGATTTACATTTTTGGGTGAACTGTCCCTTTAGGGTTAAGGATTTGAACAAACCACTTATATACTTCATATATAAATTATACCAAATCAAATTATGCAGCTTTTTGAGGAGAGGTGTGCCTTTGATTTTTCCAAGCAATCAAACTAACAATTTTTGCCTGGCAGACGATAAAATGAGCAAATAAATTACATTGAAAGAGGGCTCAAGCCATATCTAGGGATCAAAACCTCTTATAGCCCATTTCCATCCAAATTGCGATGGTTCTTGTGCCGAGACTGTGCTTGGCTGGTTCACAGCTGGGGCAATCTGGAGCCTATAGTAAACTAACCACACTTTTCCACTGAATACCACAGAGCAGTACGGTATACGTAATGGGTTATTGGCTACGTGGTAGTTTTACGTGACTACCTCAAACATAAACAAACATGGCACACAATGGTGTTTGTGCAGCATACAATTTTAACTCGTAGCATAATTACATGTATGAACTTTTTAAAGTGGCTTATATTGATAAGCACTATAAATTGTAACAATGGAATTGTTTTAAACATTGTTGTAACATAGTTATATTTAGATTTTTGCATATTATATTATGTTTAAGACTTGATTGAGAATCTCACCGGTTTACATAACACATAGCTGCAATCTTCCTAATTTAGTGAGTAGCTGGTCAAAAATCCCCTTATGGTACAAAACAATGCACAAAATAAAATGACAAGTACTGAAAGCAAACAAAGTCAGCAAATCTATTAACATAATGAGATCAGCTTCAAAACACCAGTGTGCATAATTTCTTGCTGTATCTCCTCAGTCTCTTTTTTTCTTTGTGAGTTTTTCTCAGATCTCTGTAGCAGACCATATATACATGTGTGCTAGTTTCGTCTGCATTTCCTGGGTTTCTTATTGTTGTAGAGTGATGATGTACTCCTTGCTGCAGACAGTAGCTACTGTTGTTGTTTGTAAAAATTTGGTGGCAAAACATAATCACACCCTCCACCCCCTGGTGTAATCGGTTCCTGTGTAGAGACCAGCAAGATTTTGGGGCCAGTGCAGAACCATTGTTTCTGCCCCTGAACAGCCTTTTCTGCGATGGAACATGCAGAAGAGTTCGAAAAGGCCCAGGAACCCGTCCCCAAACCATATCAGTGAATAAGGGCTATTAGAGACTTGGAGGTGGCTCTTTTGGGCGATCACCTAAAAACCATCCAGAACACTTTAGCAACCACCTGAAAACATATTGGCAATGACCCAGAACACCCTAGAAACAGAATAGCAACAAATTAACAACCATTCTAAGCAACTTAGCAACTAAACAGCAACACCCTCTCAACCACCTAGAACACCCTGGCAACAGCATAGCAACACGTTAACAACAATATACCCAAGAAAAAGCATAGCAATATGCTAATGACCATTCAGAGCAACTTCATAACAACACCCTGGCAATCACCTACAACAACTTAGCATCTGCATAGCAACAAACTAACAACCATTTTGAGCAGCTCAGCAACTAAACAAAGACACACTGGGGACCACCAAGAACACCCTAGCAACAGAATAGTTTACCACCATTTGTTAACAACCATTCAGAGCATCTTTATGAACTGCTAGCAACACCCTATCAACCACCTAGAACACCCTGGCAACAGCATAGAAACACATTAACAACCATTCATTTATTACATTATACCTTAAAAACTGCTTGCAAGACCCTGGCAAACACTTAGGGGACCCTAGAAACAGCATAGCAAAACGCAGAACACCTTAGCAACTGCATAGCAACACCCTGGCAACCCTGAGAATACCCTATAAACAACATAACAATATGCTAATGACCATTCAGAGCAACTTCATAACAACACCCTGGCAACCACCTACAACGACTTAGCATCTGCATAGCAACACCCTGGCAACCGCCCAGAACACCTAAGCAACAGTATAGCAACAAACTAACAACCATTCTGAGCACCTCAGCAACTAAACAAAAACACCCTGGCAACAACCCAGAACACCCTAGCAACAGAAGTTTATCACCATTCGTTAACAACCATTCAGAGCACCTTTATGAACTGCTAGCAACACCCTGAACACCTGTGTGGCTAAATTAACGGCTGAAATCGCTTACAGCACCATTAAATATGCTAACTTTTTTTGACTAATATGAATGAATGAATTCAGAGTGTAAAAGAGCTGACCCAGCCTTGGATATCTAGCCCAAGCACAGATTAGGCAAGCAGAGAGAGTATGACAAGGTGTTCATCAAGTCTTGCTTGGGCTTTCTGAAATAGTAGTATCAGAGAGAGAATTGTGTTAGTAAGAGGTTTGGTCTGGACAGCAGCAAGTCCCTGAATCATCTTCCAAATCCAATTCGACACACCATCCTACTGCCTAGATAGGCAGAGTGCAGCATCTGAGGATGTCTGGCGAGTTGCCTTCTTGATGTAGTTTTCCAGTGTTATTTGGAAGACGGAGGGTACAGGGGGAGGGGGCAGGGTTGGGGAGTAATGGAATACATGTAATGGGATTACATATTTAAAATACAAAATATAATTAACTGTATTCCACTACAGTTACAATTTAAATAATTGGTATTTAGAATACAGTTATATTCAGAAAGTATTTTGATTACTGAAGAGATTACTTTGCATCTTATTGTAATTGGTGTCATTTAATATTTATTCCTTTCAGATGGAAAACATTTATACATATAAATGATGTGATCAAAAGTGCATTTGAACAGTGGTGAAACACTGTCTTATGATGTGTTACATTCATACGAGCAGACAGAGAATTACGTTTGGAGCAGAAGAAATAGAAATAAACCTTGTGTAAATTATCAGCTTTACGATAAGCTAAAATGCAATTTTACATGCACATAACTAGGCACGATCATATTTTATCTTTTTTTCTAGTAAGACCTATGGTATTAGGGCAAAAGTCATATTCTTGATAATAATTTTTGAATTGTTTTCCTTTAAAAATATCTAAAAATTCTTAAAACAAGATCAATTTGATTTATCTTGTTTTAGAAACAACACTGCATAAGATATTTAGGTTTTTCAGAGAACGTATTTTAACATGTGTATTTTGTCTTACTGTACTGGCAGAGTTTTTATAGTAAAAACAAGTGAAATAAATCTAACCAGTTTTATAAACCAGTGCTAAAGAAGTAATCCAAAGTATTTAGAATACGTTACTGACCTTGAGTAATCTAACAAAATATGTTACAAATTATATTTTACAGCATATATTCGGTAATCTGTAGTGGAATACATTTCAAAAGTAACCCTCCCAACCCTGGAGGGGGGTTATGAATTACTTTTTAGTATAATAGTACTGGATTTTGGTTTGTGACTGCAGCTGCAGCTGATCAATATGTATATTTTTGTCAGGCACTGAGCACAATAATGGAGGGGTAGGATGAGGTGAGGTGGGGCGTGGAGGGTATAGATGCCCTGTAAGGGGGTTAAGATGGGCAAAGAGGAGGCGAGAACCGGCTTGTCAACATAAATAATCTCTAATTAAACTCAAAACCAAAACACACAAACATAAACACACACATGCCAGTAATTCTCTCTCTCTCGAACCGTCGTCACCGGCTGCCTTTATCCCTCGCTCGCGGCCCAACCCCCCTCAGCTCCACACTCCTCCCGGCGTTACCTCAGGCCGAGGTGCCAGCGACATGACCTACAACCCCCCCTTTCCCTGGGGAGGGGCTTGCTTTGCATCCCGTCCTTACTCGACCTGGGAGGAGACAGGAGGGGAAAAAAACAACAACAAAAAATAGGCGAGGGAAAAGGCCAACATGGTGCGACCAAGAGAGAGAGAGAGGAGAGAGAGAAGAAGCTCACTCTTCTCTGATGTACTGTTGCGTGGTCCTCGAACAATACGCCACACTCTCTGGCGGACGACAGCCGCTCCTCTCCGATCGAACCGGAATCAAATCTCCGACCCCCAGCGGACAAAAAACGTCCCTCCGCTTTTCTGGTGGCACCTGGGGACATTCCTCCGCTCCCTACCGCTCCAGGTGATCAGGGAATTACTTCCCTCCTCCCCTCGCGGACGGCGGTCTAACCTCGACCCCTCTGCGTTTCTGGGGGGCGGCAGGGCACTCAGCGGCTCCATTGCTCCAGGAGGTCAGGGAATCCAGTCCCCACTCGCCCCGCGGACGGCAGCCGTTCCCCGCGTCCGGGCGGTCGGGTTATTCCGTCACCCGGCAGATGGTAGCGGCGCTCCCCTGGGTGGACGGTAGTGTCGAGGACTCCGTGACGGGCATCCCTCCTCCTTCCCGGTTTTCGGCACCAATGTAAGGGGGTTAAGATGGGCAAGGAGGAGGCGAGAACCGGCTTGTCAATATAAATAATATTTAATTAAACTCAAAACAAAAACACACAAACATAAACACACACATGACGGACATGCCCGTAATTCTTTCTCTCTCGAACCGTCATCACCGGCTGCCTTTATCCCTCGTGCGCACCATGAGGCCGATTGGGGACCGGGCGAACGACATTCTAGCCCGGCCCCGCCCCCCCCTCCGCTCCACAAGCCCATATTAGTGCTGGTAAGCACCTAATATGAGAACAGAGAAATGGCTCTAAACATCTCAGGCAACACAATGGACACCCTATTGTGCTTGCCAAATTCAAAAAGCAGGAGATAAAGAGGGAGCAAAAATAAAAGGTGCATGAAAGGACATTAAAGAAGAGGGAAAGTTTGGCTGTGACGCACACATGTTTTGTCATGGTTTGGTTAGGTGTGTATAAGTTACTCTCTCCATTTGAAAGCTCAAAAAGGACTGTGGGAGAGCTTTTGTTGCGATGCCTTTTTCGCCATATGCCTTTATGTGTCAAGAATACATTTGGTGAGCTATATATTTGTTATATTTGCTACTTAAATGACTGACCGTCATTCATGTCACAGGTATCATCAGTGGGGAACAAATAACTGATAAAATCCATTAACTGCATATGTACCAAGCACATGCATGTCACTGCTGCCTGAGAGATTTATCTATCTCTCGTGAGCAACAAACTGTAAATAGGCATGTTTTGAAAGACAAATGTAGCACATTACCCTTGTTCTTGCTGTAAATAGACACTTAGTGTTGTGAGAGATAAAAGCAAACCGGTACCCCCACCTTCTCCGTCTCACTCTTATGGTTTATTAAATGTTAACGAAAATATGTTTCGTGCCAGTGATATTGTCGAAGTATCTCACATCTTTGACATCATAACAGTTTATTCACAGAGACGCAGCATAGTGCAGCATGTAAAGATGTAGCATTCTGAATCATATACAGCGTAAAATAGCATCTCAGGTGCCAGTGCCTGAAATGGAATACCATATGCAAATTAAACTTTTACCATTTTAGTCCTTTTCAAACAAGTCGGGTCACTCTGGGCCATATCCGCAATGCCACCGAGCAGCTATTTTCAGTCATGCAAGTTCAGCTCCTATCTACTTGAATGTAGATGGATCGAAATCTTCAAAACGTTTGGACAAGATCACTTTAAAATTAAATAAAGTAAAATAATATAGGGGATAGTTCACCCTAAAGTAAATGTGTATGACTTCCTTTCTTCTGCTGAACACAAAGATTTTTAGAACAATATCTCTGCTATGTAGGTTCATACAAAGAAAGTGAATGCTGACCAAAACTCTGAAGGTCCAAATAGCACATAAAGGCAGCAAGTCAAGTCAAGTCAAGTGGTTTTTATTGTCGTTTCAACCATATACAGTTAGTACAGTACACAGCAAAACGAGACAACGTTCCTCCAGGACCATGGTGCTACATAAAAACAACAAAGGACCAACATAGGACCACATGAGACTACACAACGAAATAAAATACCTATATAAACTACCTATATAAAGTGCACGCGCAAACATGTGCAAACAGTACGGGACAGTACAACAAATTACTGACAATGAACAGGACAATAGACAGTGCAGCGCCGACCAGTACTCAGTAGTGCAAAAGATGACAGTTTCTAAAAATGTAAACATAACATACTATGAGATAATGTTCTATGCACATAGCAGTTATTGAGGTAGCAGACAGTTATAAAGTGACAGTTATTAAAGTGCAACTCAGGACACGTGTGTGTCAAACCAGTCTCTGAGTATTGAGAAGTCTGATGGCTTGGGGAAGAAGCTGTTACACAGTCTGGCCGTGAGGGCCCGAATGCTTCGGTACCTCTTGCCAGACGGGAGGAGGGTAAAGAGTTTGTGTGAGGGGTGTGTGGGGTCGTCCACAATGCTGGTTGCTTTATGGATACAGTGTTTTTTGTAAATGTCTTTGATGGAGGGAAGAGAGACCCCAATGATCTTCTCAGCTGTCCTCACTATCCTCTGCAGGGCTTTGCGGTCCGAAACGGTGCAAGTCCCAAACCAGGCAGTGATGCAGCTGCTCAGGATGCTCTCAATAGTCCCTCTATAGAATGTAGTGAGGATGGGGGGTGGGAGATGTGCTTTCCTCAGCCTTCGAAGAAAGTAGAGACGCTGCTGGGCTTTCTTGGTGATAGAGCTGGTGTTGAGGGACCAGGTGAGGTTCTCCGCCAGGTGAACACCAAGAAATTTGGTGCTCTTGACGATCTCCACAGAGGAGCCGTCGATGTTCAGCGGAGTGTGTTCACCTTGTGCTCTCCTAAAGTCAACAACCACCTCTTTTGTTTTGTCGACATTCAGGGACAGGTTGTTGGCTTTACACCAGTTCGTCAGCCGCTGCACCTCCTCTCTGTATGCTGACTCATTGTTCTTGCTGATGAGACCCACCACGGTCGTGTCATCGGCGAACTTGATGATGTGATTCGAGCTGTGCATTGCTGCACAGTCGTGAGTCAGCAGAGTGAACAGCAGTGGACTGAGCACACAGCCCTGGGGGCCCCAGTGCTCAGTGTGGTGGTGGTGGAGATGCTGTTCCCGATCCGGACTGACTGAGGTCTCCCAGTCAGGAAGTCCAGGATCCAGTTGCAGAGGGAGGTGTCCAGGCCCAGCAGGTTCAGCTTTCCAATCAGGTGCTGGGGAATGATTGTGTTGACTGCTGAGCTGAAATCTATGAACAGCATTCGAACGTATGAGTCCTTATTGTCTAGGTGGGTGAGGGCCAGATGGAGGGTTGTGGTGACGGCATCGTCCGTTGAACGGTTTGAACGATACGCAAACTGCAGTGGGTCTAGTGAGGGGGCAGCTGGGTCTTAATCTGCCTCATGACGAGCCTCTCGAAGCACTTCATGATGATGGGTGTAAGTCGCGACGGGACGGTAGTCGTTGAGGCAGGACACTGAAGACTTCTTTGGCATGGGGATGATGGTGGTGGCCTTGAAGCACGTTGGAACAACGGCGCTGCTCAGAGAGATGTTGAAGATGTCGGTAAGAACATCTGCTAGCTGGTCTGCACATCCTCTGAGCACTCTGCCAGGAATGTTGTCTGGTCCAGCAGCCTTCCGTGGGTTGACTCTACGTAGAGTTTTCCTCACATCTGCCGTGGTAAGACAGAGCACCTGGTCGTTGGGAGGAGGGTGGACTTCCTCGCCATCACGTCGTTCTGCACTTCAAACCGAGCGTAGAAGTCGTTCAGCGCATCTGGAAGGGAGGCATCTTTGTCACAGGCAACTGATGTTGTCCTGTAGTTGGTGATGGCCTGGATGCCCTGCCACATGCGCCGCGTGTCACCGCTGTCCTGGAAGTGACTGTGGATTCTCTGGGCGTGTCGCGCTTTGCCTCTCTGATTGCCCGTGACAGTTTGGCCCTAGCTGTTCTTAGGGCTGCCTTATCGCCTGCTCTGAAGGCGGAGTCTCGGGACCTCAGCAGCGTCGCACCTCCGCAGTCATCCACGGCTTCTGGTTGGAGCGTGTGGTGATGGTCTTGGAGAAAGTGACATCATCAATGCACTTGCTGATGTAGCTGGTCACTGATGCTGTGTATTCCTCCAAGTTGGTAGAATCGCCATATGTTGCAGCCTCCCTGAACATGTGCCAGTCAGTACACTCAAAACAGTCCTGAAGAGCAGAGATGGCTCCTGCTGGCCAGGTTTTCACCTGCTTCTGAAGCGGTTTTGTGCGTCTGACGGCGGTCTGTATGCTGGAATTAACATAACAGAGATGTGGTCTGAGTAGCCGAGGTGGGGGCGGGGCTCCGCCAGTGCAGCGCCTGGGATGTTTGTGTAAACAAGATCAAGCGCGTTAGCCCTCTCGTTGCAAAGTCCACATACTGATGGAATTTAGGGAGCACTGTCTTGAGATTTGCATGGTTGAAATCTCCGGCGACAATAAACAGTCCGTCGGGGTGAGCGTTCTGCAGTTCGCTCATAGCCCCATACAGTTCACAGAGCGCTTCCTTAGCGTTAGCGCTGGGGAATGTAAACTCGGTTATGCAAACAGTGGTGAATTCCGTGGTAGATAAAAAGGTCTGCATCTAACAGTCACAAGCTCCAACAGCGATGAACAGTAACTAGAGACTAACATAGAGTTCTTGCACCAACTCTATGTAAACACACAAGCCACCACCGCGAGTCTTACCGCAGAGAGCTGTATTTCTGTCGGCACGAAACGAGGCGAGCCCGTCTAGCTGAATGGCGGCATCCGGAACTCTGTCGCTGAGCCACGTCTCCGTGAAAACAAAGACGCAGCAGTCTCTAAACTCACGCTGCGTAGCCTGCTGGAGTCGGATATAGTCCAGTTTATTGTCCAGGGAGCAAACATTTGAGAGCAGGATAGACGGGAGAGCCGGCCGGCTAGGGTTTGTTTTTAGCCTAGCATGGACCCCGCCCTCTTTCCGCGCTTCCGCTTTCGCACACCGCTTACGACGTCCCTCTCCCGGCCACCGGCATCAGGCGACGCCGAGGGCTGGAGGCCTGGTCTCCACAGCAAGCCGAGTGCACGCGTAGCGCCTCCTGCAGGTCATCATGCAGCTTGGTTTTGCATGATTCTTATATTTGAGTAGTGTCTGGCGATGGTAGACCACGAACACTGGTTGCTCCGATGTCCATGTGTTGCAAAAGTCGGGCTTTTTTAACAAAAATAGCACCGTTGTGGATCCGGAGTGGCCGCTGCGTGCTACCGCGCCGCCATCTTTTTTGTCGGTCCCATAATCCATAAGTAGTAGTTAAATCCATTTGTTCATAAGCAATACGAAATGTGTGGGTGAGAAAGTCCTTTTTTACTATTAAATCTCCACTTTCACTTCCACATCCTTTTATTTTTGATGATTCATTTTTGTGCATATTGCCACCTACTGGATAGCGAGGAGAATTTATAGTAAAACATGACTTAAATATTGATCTGTTTCTCACCCACACCTACCATATCACTTCAGAAGACAAGGATTTAACCACTTGAGTCATATGTATTAGTTTTATGCTACCTTTATGTGCTTTTTGTATCTTCAAATCTCTGGCCTCCATTTACTTCAGGTGTATGGACCTACAGAGCTGAAATATTCTTCTAAAAATCTTCATTTCTGTTCAGCAGAAGAAAGGAACACATCTGAGCTGGCATGAGGGTGAGTAAATGATGAGAGAAATTAATTTAAGGCAGGACTACTATTCCTTCAGCCGCCAAAGCCGATTGCCTCTTTGAACTGTAAGGACTACAGACTACAGCCTACAACATATGGACTGCGACTACAGACACAATATTTAGCATTACAATTTTTCTCAACAATATGTATACAAAAGGGCCATCTCATTTCCTTATAATGGCAGAAAACACAAACGCACAGGTGTTAGCTACAAGTTACGGGGGCATGCATTTTCGCCCCAAACAAATCCCACACTTGATGGTGGATGCTCATTCAGGAGTTTATTCTGCCTTTATATGTCATTCTGGAGTATTACCTCTGTTGATGTGTATAGGAGCCAGCCGGCTGTCACATTGATTAATGGAACAATAAAATTTACAGCAAGTGTTTACTTTATTCTCCTTATACGAGTCTGCTTTGGAAGAACATTCTTTTCAGCGGTACAGTAATTCTGCTGTCCTGTTCTATTGTTGTGTTGATATGGGAGAAGGTGTGATTTTCCTTTTTCCTGGCCTGTATACTGCTGGAACAGAGCTGTCTAGACTGAGTTCTGGCTCTGTGGTGTGCAAAGCTCAGATGGCAAAGCTCTTAACTGCTTTAGACAAGGGCAGGGTAGTATATACTGTGTGATGGGAGAAATGTGTCATCTGGTATATATCCTTTATGTTTATACCTGTGTTAATTGCAAACATTTGTTTGGCAGAATACACAGCTACTTTTAAAAGGCTGTCAATGGAGAAATATGCTTTTTGTCTGCATAATGGTGTATGGTATCTTCCAAACAAAGGCTAATTTCCTATGCTAACCAGGCAAACCTAGACCGCCTGGGTTTGCACTTACAAGCTTTATACCACCAGTTGAGTCCTGTCCCTGTCAGGGGGGTAGGCTCCTCGCCCCTGCCTCCTACATCCGGCAGGACATGACGGTTCCGGGTACAACTCCCTCGGACTGCCGGAGAGAGAGTCATTACCTTTCGTTTTATATCTATCAAATAAATGGCATCTCAAACTTCACTCAAGCCTGCGTGTCTTCCAGATATAAATTATAATAGAAGAACAGGAGGACCTGCAACTCATAGCATGGCCCCCACAAAGCCCCCCACTGAACATAGAGTCAGTCTGGGAGTACATGAAGAGACAGAAGCAGTTGAGACAGCCTAAATAGATAGATGAACTGTTGCGAAATCTCCAAGAATCTTGGAACATCCTATCTGCAAACAACCAAGAAAAACAGTGTCCAGGTGTATCTAGGAGAATTGGGGCTGTTTTGAAGGAAAACGTGATCACACTGAAAATTGATGTAGCTTTTTTTATGTTTGCTGGACTTTGTATGACGTAAACTGATAAATTAAAACTTTTTATGCATTATTACTGAAGAAATCCTCACTATGCAACATTTTTCACAAGTGCCTAAAACTTTTGCACAGTACTGTATATACAAAGAATCAACGGTGACTTGTGGCCTACTTACATCATGTTCTTACATCACAAGAGTCACCTTAACATACTTCTCATGTCCCTTTATAAAGCTCTCACACACTATACGGTGTAAATATATTTCTCAATGAAAACGTCTGCACACAGGTTAAGCACAAATACACGTGTACACGTGGTTACTGAATAAGATAAGTGTGCATGTTACTTTCATTACCCCATCTCCTTCTCTCTTCCTTTTCATCTCCGTCGCCTAACCTTGCATTCTGCCTCAGCATGCCCTATTAATTCTCCAACCTATAACACTCTCACTTTATCTTGTTTTTCAGATTTATCCACCATTATACTCCCTCACCACAGATGTGGCCAACTCTTTCATCTCTTTCCAGTCCTCTTTATCTGTCCTCAGTTCCCATATGTGAGGACCACCCAGGTGAGGGAGTCTGCACTGCAGAAAGTAATAGCTTAAATCACTATTTTTATCTTGATTTCCAGTAAAATATCAAAACATTCTTGTCACAATATAACATTTTTATAAGCATAATTGCATAAGATGTTAAGACTTGTTTTAAGAGATTAGGCTGTATCTATAAGTTTACTCTTCTTACCCCACTGGCAAATTGTTTGTTGTTGTTTCAAGCATAAATCTAATTTAGCAAGGTTTATGCTTTAAAAAGTGCCAATGGGGTTAGAAATATAAACCAAATTCAAGATATATTGAAAACAAATCTTATTCTTTTACAAAATTAAAGCAATAATTCCCTCAAATTCACATTTTGTCAACAATTCTCACCCTTATATTGTCAGACAGTATGCTCATCTTTTTTTTGAAAGTGAATGGTGAATGAGGCTGTCAATCTGCATAACATCTCATTTTGTGTTCCATGAAAGAATGAAACGTTTGGAAACCCATTGAGCAAAAGAATTTGGGTAAACTATCACTTGTTTTTGAATTTGTATTTTATTTTTCCATTTCATTTATTTTCAGTGATTGTCTATTTTTTGGAAGTGTGTTGGTTTCTCTTAGGCTTTAGAGAGAAAGCTTGAACAGAAAGCTGTAGGAAACTTAAGTGGATGCTATCTTTGATGGTACCATTTTGAGGCCTGGATGTTTTGAGACACAGTCCAGTAAGGTCTGACTCATCCTGGCCAGCAGATCTCACAGGCTTCCATTACAGAGCCAGATCCAATCTGTGCCAGTAGAGGAACACTGCATCTTCCCTACAGACACACTTTATCGATTGCTGTGTCAGGGGCCATATTATACCTTCCCCTCATTGAACTTGCATTGACAGGCCTTTCTCCTGTGTTGGTCTCTTCTGTATTTAGCCTACCGGATGACATTTATGCAGTAGGCTCCAAGCTCATGGGCGTACACTGGCAGCCCTGTTAATGGCTACTTTACAGATGGCATTTACACTGCCAGGCCATTATCATTAGTACAACACAGCTTGATCACATAAGGGCATAAAGCGAGCCGTTGCCATTGTTTCTGGCATGCAAATTTTCTGTCTGTGGATATTTATGCTCTGATAACCATCCATTTGTTAAAAGCAAAGTCTCAATACATCTGTCTATTTGTTCCACTGTCCACCACGTTAACTACAGTGAATTATGTGAACAAAGCTCTTAAAAATGATCAGGAGCAAAGAAACAGCTGTTGTGTCCAAAACATAAATATCTGCTAATATTTTTTTATTAAATCAGCAGGGCAGACACAGCATAATGCCTCAGTCAATTTTCAGTGTTTGAGTATGAAAATGTGACATTCTGACATAATATAATGTGCTTGGGTGTGTGTGTGTGTAATGATTACACAAGTTGTTTAAAAGTAAATCAAATTACATTTCGTACAAAAGATAAAAATAAAGGAAGGCTCTATTCCATCCAAATCCTTGTGAGCTGCCTCGTCATCAACTGTCTAAATAGGCAGCTACCTTCTAAAGCAGCATGATAAACACAAGGAAATTAACTACAGGAGTGAATTGAAATGCTGTTGGTGCTTTCTTTGTCAAAACTCCAAAATTAAAATTAAGTCACTTCTGCACCCAGTGCAGAAGGTTGAGGGATTTTACAATGCACATATAAATCCAATAATGATCTACAAAGAAAGACTGTTGGTGATCAAATTAAGCAATCTTTTTCCAATAAGAAGGTTCAAAATACACCAAGAACTTTTAAGAAATGTGGTCAAAAAGCTGTATGCTGCTCTCCACCTTCACATCTATTTTTTCCACTCCCAACTTCCTTCTCAAATACAGGGATGATATCAAAATAAAAGTCTTCAATCCATAATTTTTTAACAGAAACCATACTAGATCTATAAATCATTATACAACTATACATTTCACAATTCATAATCAAACCAGCAATTCAATTAAACAAATACATTTATACATAAATGGCTCCAGCAAACACTCTACATATGCAACAATTTACACATTAATTAACAACATATTAATTAATGCGCGCCACGCAAAAACCCGACACTCAAAGGATGCCGCTAAGCTATCTACATGATACTTTAACAAAAATACATAGAACAAACAAATATTGTGTGAAATAGTAACTTTTTTTACATTACTTTTCAGTATTAAATTAAATATATTTATAACCAAAATTATATAACCAAAAATAATTTCGCTAAAACTAGGTATACTACGAGTCAAAACTGAATTTACAGTATGTTTCTGATGCACGTGGCTAGAGAAATTCCTATATTTTATACTTTTTCTTGATATTATACAAGCATATTCATGTATCCATGTTTTGAATTAGAATATAATCATCATATAAAAAGAGAATTTATATCAGAATTTAAACTTCACATTCATGAAACCAGCTTATATGGCATTATCACTGTATTAATACTTCATGTATAGGAGTGGTGGTGGTGTAGGTGTAGTGGCTAAAGCACAGGGCTGTTAATCAGAAGGTCACAGGTTCTAACCCCATGGCCACCACCATTGTGTCCTTGAGCAAGGCACTTAACTCCAGGTTGCCTGTAATAACTCCCTGTAATAATTGCACTGTAAGTCGCTTTGGATAAAAGCGTCTGCCAAATGCATAAATGTAAATGTAAATGTATTCCTTGTATGTCCATCCTTGTATTCCTGTGTTGTATACATGTTACCAGACACAAGCCTTATATGTTCAATGTGTGTGTTAGAAGATTACTTCATGCTCGTTCTCTATCCTTGTACATGGTTTGTGCTTTCTGTGCCCAACATTCCTGAGAGAAACTGGAGTGCCGTTTTAGACAAAGTATATGAACTTGTTGCCCTTTTGACCTGATGTGGTTTCAGAGCTGAATTCAGATAGCTTGGTACTAACTTTATAAATGTTATTGTTTCAAGCAATGTGCAGACGGGAGTCTTGCACATACAAGATAAGACACATAGTTCACTAGGTCATAACAATATGTCCTGAAAACTTCAATAGGTCATAACAATATGTCCTGAAAACCTTCAATTAACTCCAAACCATGCAGAACGCACTGTACCAAATAAGGAATCTTCTTGGCACAGTCTCAAGAGGGTATAAATATATTAACTTAACTTTTGGTCGTCAGAGAGACTAACAACTCAACTCTCTCGCACTTCGCATCTGATCTCCAATTTTGAGGCCTCATCTTATTATCCATACTTTAAATTTGACTTCTTTCATTTAATTACTTGATCATTTTCACTAGACAAGACATAGTACCACTAGATTAATTCCAGGACTTAGTCCTTGGATATATCCTTAAGATATATCTACTTAACATTAAAGAACCAAACTTAATTTTTTTTCATTTTATAATTTCATTTATTCTCATTAATTAATATTTTATTCATTTTACTAATTTCTGTACAAATAAAATGTGTTATTCCTTCTACAAATCATCTGATTTATTGAAGTCATTTTCCATCTGCTGGATCTCACTGCATCAGTTTCTCAAAAACATTTTGTTCTGAAGGTGTATGCTTAAAGAAGCACTAAGTAACTTTTGTCTTTGTGTTGTCTTGGACTTAAGTGACAACTAGTGGCACCTATGCAGCATCATTCAAACGTAATATTTTTCAGTTTCAGATGCCCTTGTAGAAATTCACTATTTACAGTCAGCCATGATTACTTGAATCAGTGAGTGAAAGTGTCAAATAACAGTACAGATGCTGAGATTAAGCAAGTAGTATTCAGCTGGTTATGTGATTTGAACATAGCAGCCCCCATATGCGGACCGTTCCCTCCCATATGACTGGAGTATTCATTTTAATGTGAGTGCTTATGATTTCCTACAAATATTGCAAAATTACAATTCATGTCTTCAGGAGCTAAACTTTTTTAATGGGGAAAAAATTACTAAATGCACCTTTAAGTGCTTTCAAGGTGCACTCAGTAACTTTTGTCTTTGTATCATCTTGAACTTACATTGAAACATAGTGGCTTGGATGCATACAAATTTAAAATCTGTAGTTTTCAGTTTCAGATGTCATTGTAGAAATGTAGTATTCAAAGTCAGCCATACTTTAAATAATGACTGAAAGTGATCAAATAACAGGACAGATACTGTGATTAAGCAAAGTCTTTCTAGTAAGTCAGTCCACTAGCGGCCATCTTTGGAACACTCTCGGGAGGCTATTTCCAGTCCTGTCAGTACAGCTCCTATCTACTTGAATGGAGGAACACAGAAATCTCAAAAATGGTTTGTCACGATTACAATCAAAGAGCATATTTATTAATTATTAATATTTTTAAAAAGCAGTCAAATCTGACAAGCTAAAAAACAAAATTTTCCCGGCTTGTATTGCTAATGCGCATGCACGTTCTTGAGTTGATTGACAGGCAGGATTTCCCTTCTACATCCGTAGGGCGCTCAGAGCTCCTTGGTTGGGCATTCCAATTTTTCCCATTCATTTGAATAGAAGTGGCCCTTATCTGCTAAATATTCTCTGGATTAAGTGAGTAGTATTCGGCTGGTCATGTGATTCTTACAAGGCAGCCCCCATTTGCGGACACTTCATGTAGAATACAAATTACAATAAATCTATAGGAGTTTTTTAATGAGGAATAAATTACTGAGTGCACCTTTAAATATGTTTTGTACACAAATATAAATTGTACTAGTACTGTAGGTATGTCCAAACATTTGACTTGTAGATCATTTTAGAAGGTGGCATAATGTTGCTCTTTGGAACAGACTTTGGAACTGAGCTGAAGTGTACAATAAACACTCTTGAATGTAACTAAAGTCTAAAACCCCTATCATCATCCAAGAGTAAAAAATATTCCAGCCTGTAGAACTACAATAGAAGCTTTCAACAGCTGTTATTCATGATACGTGATGATCACAGTTCCACACTGTGAAGATTACATACACAAGCTAACAAAACCCTATGCAGCTAAACACACAGCTGTCACACAAAATGAGACGAAAAATCTTTTCTTTGTTGAGATCAGCATTGCCGTGAGCATTTATACAGCTGCTCACTCTGGGATGTGCTTACTATGGCAAATGGATGGTTTAGCCTTTATTAAAAGCAATAGCTGGTTCCTCGAAAATGCTTGGAACAGATATCACTCCCACCATTGGTGAGTTCTCAGTGGAATGATTTGGTAAATTCTTAACCCTCAATCCAGACGGCTGCCATGGCCTCTCTCAGGATGCATTAGTCACAAGGTAGCATTTTGTCATAAAAGCGGAGTTTCCTGGGAAGCATCTTGTTAACTGTTGACTTCTGGTTGTAGATTTAGGCCTTGTGTCTTCGGTAATCCGATCACAAGTTGTCAGGAATTGAGGCACATCGCTGTTTACACCTGGTAGGTAAATGCATATCAAATGTGTCTCTTGTGGCTACTAATGTTTGGATGCGGTACCGCCGCTCCCTACACGCATACTATGCAGCCTGCGTAGGGCACCAACTTCCTAGGGGGGTACCATCTTACCCTAGGAGGGTACCAGAAAATCCACTGGCTGCCCTTTCTTGCACGTTACACGTTATCCAAGGACCCAAAAGCAATAATAATAAATAAATCCCTTTTTGGTCAAACTGGATGGTAGTCATTTAGGGGCATTAAACTTGTTTGTCAAGCTTTTATACCAATAATTAACTGAACACACCCTGCTGATATTTTCAGGAGGTATGGTCCCCCTGTTAGGCTGATATTTACAGAGGAGTTCTCCGGTTCTGACGTGTTCTGACAACGCTCTGGCATTTTACTGCTGTCAATTAGGCATGAAGCCCCAGCATGTGGCATTGTAAACAAATGCAACAATGTCAAAAAACACTGAATCTATAAATATCTAGTCTTACTTCGCTGTTGTAATATTAGCTGGCAGAAAGAGCAGTGAGTACAGAATTTATATTCTAAACTAGACAAATGAGATCGCTTTGCGTTAGACTGGGGATGTAATGGTGTCATCTCAGGTCAATATGTTCCTTTTTGTTAGAGGTCAGGTATTATGTTAATGCCAAACAAATATTGATTTTAACCTCATAAAAATCCATTTTTAAGCATCATGATGATGTGTTCACTGCAGAGAATATATCTAAACATCCTTCAAACATGATAAATTGATAGTAAGACTTCTTTTTAGAGAATTATGTCAGTACATTTTATGGAAACCTTTTCCCTTCACAGAATAAAAAAATAAAAAGAGGTCATTCTAAATTTACATGTAACAATTGTGACTTTATTTCGTGCAATTGTGATTTTCTCACAATTGTGAGGTATAAAGTAGCAATTGCTTGATATGAAGTTGCAATTGCTTTATATAGCAATTATAATATATAGTATATAGTAATATAATATAAGTCGAAGTTGTGTAATTGGGAGAAATAAAGTCACATTTGCGAGTTCATATCATGCAATTGTTACTTTATCTATCAAAATTGTGACTTTATATCTCCGAATTTTGAATTTCTAATCACAATTTCGACTATTTTGCAATTGCAACATTATATCATGCAATTACAAATTTATATATAAATAGCAACAACTGTGAGATGTAAGACATAATTACCTTTTATATATATATATATATATATATATATATATATATATATTATTATTATTTATTTATTTATTTAGTTTTATTGTGAGTTTATATCATGCAATAACAAGTTGTAAAGTTCAGATTATGAGGAATGTTATATTACCTTTTTTATTTTCTTTCTTTATTTTATTTTTTTTTATTCTGTGGCAGGATTAAGGTGCAATGAAATTGGTGCTTAAAACATGAAAAAAAACAAACAAAATGCCACTGGGGTAAGAAAAACAAAGTAATTCAATTTATATTGTCATTTACTTTTAACTTCTCAGGAGTTTTACTTCTCATGTAATCTGACCTTGATTCAAGAATGTATAGATTTTTTACTCAAAAACAAGACAATATATGCAATTTATAAACAATGTATGTTTTTTTTCAGTGTCACTTTAAGAAAAGATTTCCTTCAGTGGATTACACTCTGTGTTCAATGTTTTATATAAGCTTTATATTCCACTAATGGATTTTCATTCATTTGAATAGCTGTTCCACCTTGATTTCAAGGTCAGAAGTCTTAAAAACAAGACCTATTTTTGCCCCTGCTTATCAAAAGCCTGCGTAGGGTTACTCAACGTTTAATACATATGTACAATTCCCCATAGTACCAAGCTACGTTTCCAGATGTCTTTATAATGGATTACCTGAAGTATAAGACACTGTATCTCTCAATGGAAAACCGATGTACCTATTTAGAAAGACATTTACCCAGCACTTCCTGAGAAAAGAGGAAAGAAAGGTGTACTGGGAAAGAGAGTTCTTCAACAGTGACATAACTGGGAAAGAGAGTAGCAAGAGTTTCTATGAAAAGAGGGATAAAATAATTAACAATCAAGGACAAAGTGGTTACTTATATATATATATATATATATATATATATATATATATATATATATATATATATATATATATATATAATATATTCAGATATAATTAGATATTTTATACATTTTTTAAAGTATTTTCTTAATCTAAATTCTTGTAATTATGCCACGGACCCCTGGTTCAGAAACCCTGATCTATGCAGGCAAACAGGAGAGATGAAATATGAATTATGAATTTTGCAATATTGGCTTGCATTCTGCCGCTCTACACACACTGCAGCCCTCTTTATTCTCAGCCCTGGAGGTCATTCCTCCCTCCTACTTGACTGGCAAAAATAATAATGAGTGGAAATGATAGGAAGAGTAGAGAAGAACAGATAGGGGTATGAAGGGAGACCTAAATGAAAACAGGTGCCTGTTTGACACCTCTTGCCAGGCCCCATCTTGACTATATTTAATTTTCATAATCTCAGAAGGAGAGAGGGGTGACAGATTTTTTTTTCCACATTGTGGCAGGGTGAAGGGCGAGGCCGGGTTTTGATTCCACACCCGGCCCCTAATCAGGCTAATCAAGCCTCAGAGAGGGATTAACCCTCTGGGGTTGACGGACGCACCGGCACGTCATGCTGGATTTTTTTGTCATTACAGTGGGCACGACATAAAATACTCCGTCATTTTGGGGCATACAGATAAGTGTAAGACATCATTAGAGACTATAAAGGGTCTACTTTTATTTGTGTACACTCACAATAACAACAAAACCTTGTGCTTTTGTAAAATAAAGAAAATAAAAAGGGTGAGCTTTCAGCAGTCTCTGTGTCAGCGAGAATATTTCTGAAACACGTCACAAAAATTAACTGAAACTCCTAGAATACTTATCACACAAACATGAAACACAAAGCTTAAAATGTCTACTTTTAAATAAAACAATTAAAATTTAAAACAAGTATTCTCCTGCATTTTGAAGAGAGACTTGATCCAGCCGAGGATACAATTTTGGACGAGTAAGTCATTTAGTTTTACTTACATATTAGTTGACATGCTATTTTATATAAACATGAACATATTTTACTAGTGGGACTGTTTCCGGACTTGCCAGCCAGGATTCAGAGTATTGAAATTTGAAATATGTCCTAATAAGCAAGTTTTAGTTACATTTAAATGCTGTTTCGGCTAAAGCAAGCATTTAAATTGTATGCTGTATGATATAAATGTGATCTGTATTATGATATAAAAATAATATGAATGTTAAGATTATATTTTAACTAGTGTTTATGCTGCCTCATTATCATCAACAAAGCTTGTGCTTGCAAATATCTGTTCAGGTGTAAATGTGTCAAATGTGATGCAAATATGCCCATATTAGAAAATCAGCATATTATAATGATTTATGAAGGACCATGTGACACTGAAGACTGCAGTAATGATGCTGAAAATTCAGCTTTGATCACAAATTGCATTTTATATTATATTCAAATAGAAAACTGTTCTTTTAAATTGTAAAAAGTGTTCACAATATCATTGTTTATACTGTATTTTGGATCAAATGAATGCAGTCTTGGTGAGCAGAAGAGACTTCTTTTAAACAGTAGTGTAGGTCTAAAATTAAGTAAAGTATTTATTAAGTAAAGAAAATGTAGTCAGTTTACTTCTTTTAACTTAAAACTTGATTTTGATCATTAAGTCTCCTCACATTCATTGTCTTTCTGTCACATTCCTCAGTGACAGGCCCAGGGGAGGGGGTCTTTGTCTCCTCTGGAGTGAATTACAATCAATATTCATGATAGTTCACGCCTCCTCGCATATGACCTTTCTAACACTAAAAGTGTCTTACAAAAGTTAAATGACTAAATTGTTTTGTATGAATGAGTGATCAGAGCAAAAACTCTAGGCTACAAGATCCAGTTCTCAAAAGTCTCGTGAACAAATGTTTAGTATGTGTTATATGGCCTTATTTCAATGACTTAAAATGTTTTTCAAAAAACATGCATAAACGTTATTTTCTCAAAAATACAAACATGTACAGACATATTGCTCACATATTATTGTAGCCCAGTTTGTGTTGAATACAGTGATATCTGACTTTAGCCATTAATATGTTTTGAAGTGTCACGATCCCTTGTCATCTGCACCGTGTTTCATGTTTCGATCCCTTGTTGTCTGCCCCGGGTTTTCGGCCAGCAGCCATGACCGTCCAAGAGCCAGCGCCAGCGGCCATGACCGTCCAAGAACCAGCGCCAGCAGCCAGGACCGTCCAAGAGCCAGCGCCCCTCGAGCCTTCTAGGGCTCCACCTCCCGAGCCTCCCAGGGCTCCGCCTCCCAAGTCTCTCGAGTCTTCCAGGGCTCCTCCTCCCGAGCCTCCCAGGGCTCTGCCTCCCAAGTCTCTCGAGTCTTCCAGGGCTCCTCCTCCCGAGCCTCCCAGGGCTCCGCCTCCCAAGTCTCTCGAGTCTTCCAGGGCTCCTCCTCCCGAGTCTTCCAGGGCTCCGCCCCTCAAGTCACTCGAGTCTTCCAGGGCTCCGCCCCTCAAGTCACTCGAGTCTTCCGGGGCTCCGCCTCCCGAGCCTCCTACGGCTCTGCTCCCAGAGACTCCAGAGCTTTGCAGGGCTCCCCCTCTCGAGCCTCCTACGGCTCTGCCTCCCGAACCTCCTACGGCTCCACCTCCCGAGCCTCCTACGGCTCTGCTTCCAGAGACCCCAGAGCTTTCCTCGGCTCCACCTCCTGAGCCTCCCTCGGCTCCATCCCCTGAGGCTCCCTCGGCTCCACCTCCAGAGCCTTCCAGGCCTCCGCCTCCAGAGCCTTCCAGGCCTCCACCTCTAGAGCTACCTACGGCGCCACCGCCCTCGTCTCCACCACGTGAGCCTCCCTCGACTCCGCCTCCTGAGCTCCCAGAGCTTTCCGTGGTTCCGCCTCCCTTGGCTCTGCCTCCTGGGTCTCTCTCGGCTCCGCCTCCTGGGCCTCCCAAGCCATCCTCGGCTCCGCCTCCCTCAGCTCCGCTTCCTGAGCCTCCAGGGCCTCCCTCAGCTCTGCCTCCTGAGCCTCCAGAGCCTCCCTCAGCTTCGTCTCCAGAGCCCCTCTCAGCTCCGCCTCTGGGACCTGTCCCTGTCCTGAGACCGCCTCCCAGGCCTCCTGGACCTGTCCCTGTCCGATGGCCACCTCCTAGACCTGTCCCTGTCTTGTGGCCGCCTCCCAGGCCTCCTAGACCTGTCCCTGTCTTGTGGCCGCCTCCTAGGCCTCCTCAACCTGTCCCTGTCCTGTGGCAACCTCCCAGGCCTCCTGGACCTGTCCCTGCCCCTTGGACTGCCCTCTTGCCCTCTGTGCCCCCCGGACTTCCTGTCTGCCCTGTGTGCTCCCCTTGGACTGCCTCCTTGCCCATGTGCCCCCTTGGTTTGTCTCTGTGTCCCTTGTGCCTCCTTAGTCTGTCTTTGTGTCCCTTGTTTCCCCCTTGATCTGTCTGTTTCCCCCCGGGTCTACCCCCTGATTCCTTGGTCCATTGTTTGTTTTTGTTATTTTTGTCTTTTTGTTTAGGACCGTCTGGAATCCGGTCCTTTTGAGGGGGGGTTATGTCACGCTCCCTTGTCATCTGCACCGTGTTTCATGTTTCGATCCCTTGTTGTCTGCCCCGGGTTTTCCGTTTCACCCGTCACCGATCACGTTCCATGTCACGTTTTCCCTGTTGTCCGCCCCGAGTCTCACTGTCCTTGTGTAAACTACACTTCCCATCTTTCCCAGCCCTGATCACTGTGTTATTGTCCGCACCTGTCTGTTATTTTGTCATTACCTTGTCTGTTTATTTAAACCCCGCTTTCTCCTCTTCCCTTTGTCGTTCGTTGACGTTTCATGTTCATGTCACCTACTCTTCCCGATGCATGTTTATGTTTCTATGTTTGCTCCGTGCCCGTTCTTCCGTATTTCCCTAGTTCCGTGGTGTTCGTGTTTTGGTTTCGGTTTTGTCCCCCCGTGGATGTTTTCATTTGTGCCTATCTGTTTATGTTTATTTTTGTACAATAAAACCGCTTTTGGATCCGCACCTCTCGTCTGTCTTGTCCTGCTTCCACACCAAGCGTTACATGAAGCAACTGAAAAAAGCACAAATGTCAAGGTATGTCAAAACTTCTCCAGGGCCCAAAACACACTCAGACACCAGAGGAACTTAATAAGAAGGACTTGAAGTGAAAAAAGGTGGTATCTGAAATGGAATGAACAGAGGGTTTTACACTATGAATAGGGAGGTCACGTCTACTCACAACTCGTGAGTTGTGAACACATTTCGATATCCATAGAAAACCTGGTTATAAGAAGCCTATATTTTCTTGATGGAGGCACAGGGTTTTCATCATCCATAAATTATTCAAACCTAATTACGATCTACACTGCTGTTTTGAAGCCCTGATAGTCACTGACATGGCTTTAATCTATGGATGGAAAGCATATGCCTTTATCTTATGTAGTACTGCCTTATACAAATCTAACTGCAATGCATGAGCCAAGTTTTCTTCTAGTGGAGCAGCATGGCTGAACAAATCAGCTTCCAGATGAGGTACAACCATGGATCTACACCATTTTAAGAGCACTTAGAAGTCTCTTAAATGTAACACAAAGCGCATTTCCCAACTTACAAAGTACTCTTGCAAGCATACACCCGGGCCCTCTTGCAGGGTGGGAATATAACAGCATCTGTGGTTGGAGAGTGGAACACAGTCACTGGAGCCTCCTCTGATGTAGGATCCATTAGATTGTAATCCCACCAAAGGCCATCGCTGACCCTACATGTGGCACATGTCTAATAAGGCCAGTTTGGATTCCTGAGTGATGGGCTTTAGATCTGGATTCTGAGCTCTTGTGCTATGTACCATGTCATTATTGTACAATCAGCAGGCTCTGGGTTAACCAGCATAAAAAGGAGGAAGCTTCAAAGAGCTCTTGCTTTAAAAAGATATAGAGTGTCATTGGTAATCGGATTTGAGGGTTGGAGTGAAACATGGCCTGAAATATTCAACTGTATGCTCTACTTTGACAACCTTGAACCAGAATGTTTAAATAGTTATAGTAGTAGTACCATTAAAGGGATAATTCACCTAAAAATTTAAATTGTGTCATCATTTACTCACTCATGTCACTCCAAACCAATTTGAGTGGCTTTCTTTTGTGGAACACAAATGTGACGAGGAGGAGGGTGGGGCCAGGCCATGAGTCCGCACGGCCGCCCCCCCAATCAGGCTAATTAGTAGAGGAGAGGGATAAGGCCGAGCTGGATGCAGCATTTCAGGAGAGAGAGAGAGAGAGAGAGAGAGAGAGAGAGAGAGAGAGCCACACGTAGCTGCTGTTTGTGTTTTGTGTCTTTTTGTTTCATTAAATATTACTTTGACTGTTCAGCCGGTTCCCGCCCGTACTTTACTTCACCAAAGTGGCATTCAACTGATCACAATGTATACTCAGGTCATTACTAATGTAAAAAAAAAAGCATCATCACTATTTGAAAAAAAAAAAAAGTCATTTTTGATCAAATATAGACAACACCTTATCCTTGAGTATTCATGATAAATTGCTAATTTGGTACTAGAAAATCGCTTGCCATTTTATCAAACACTGTTGAAAGCTATTTGTTTCATTAAATGAAGCTAAACATTGTGTTTGTCATGTACTCAGCTGACAGCTTTTTTGAATTCTACCCACTCAACAACAGTTTCATGTACAAAAGTAAAGAGAAGAATCAGTGATTCAGGCCTTATGGGAAGCCACTTTTGAAACAGTAAAACAAAAAGAAAAGGTTAGATTGGGCAAAGAAAAACAGACATTGGACAACAGATAATTAGATAAAACAGTGTTATGGATCTCAACCCCATTGACTGTAAGGTGTGTGAGAAGTGCCCGACAAGACAGTCACATCTATGGCAAGTGCTTATCCAGTCAGAATTTATTCCTTGATGCTTACAAGCAAAGTGTGACAACTGTTTCACAAATCGCATGCCCGAAGCCGAAGCAGCGCGTGAGTCTGTGCGCCACCCCGTCAGAACTTCAGAATTCGTCAACACTGCAAATGAATTGGCAACTAAAGTCAGAGTGTCAGATTCATCAGCCAATCAGATTGATGTAATTGTGATCTTAAGGATATATCCCTGTGGAGGACTTCTAGCTGGCCTTGAGTGACGCAATCATGCTTTAAGTGATGTACTGTACGTAATTCAAGAGTGAAAAGCGTCAAATCAATCTGTATGACAAGTCGGCTGTCATCACCATTGAGAAAGAGATCCTTAAGGATGTAAAAACACAAGATGTTCTGCATGACCGTGTGATTGCTTAATTTATTAAACAGGAAAGGAGGTCTGGTTTTCACTCAATTTAAGTCAATTGGCAAGTGCTTTTTGCATTGTTATAGCAACATCAGGAGTTTTCAAAGTGTAAATTAGGCTGCTTGAGCATTCAGTGTCGGATCAATTTTTGAAAAGTAATGCTGCATTCCATTCAACTCTGAATTTTACAACTTCCTACTAGGAAAAGTGCAATGGAATGCATCTTGAAGTCAGAATTACAGTCTCATGCAGAAATTCTCAACTCCGATTTCTCCGAGATGCTGAGGCATCAAACACAAACATGTCGACACTCAGGGAGAAATACAAAGTAAGTGATGTACATTAACTTTATTAAGTAATATTGATAAATGAGTTTGTTTCCACATTACATTACATTAAAGTGTGTTTAACAAATGCCTGCTGCAGAAACAGGTAAATAAAACATTCTAATCTCTTTTGAAAAATGTACACCTGAAGCACAAATGCTAGCGCTGCAGCATTGTTTATCAGTTGGGTTGCTAGGAGACATCTCTAATGAGAGTCAAACCCCTGCTAAGATAACGGGACCGTTGCAGTTCCAAATATCGGGGAATGACGTGACAGTACCATTAATCTTATTGTAACAACATTTATTCCTAACCTTTACACAACGTTAGCAAACATTGTTAGAACACTCCCTGCAAGGTGGTGTATTCCAAGTATTATGAAGCCATACAATAGCTTTGCGCAAGGAAGCAAATTAAATGTAAGTAATTTTTCACAGATAATCTTCCTCTTCACCATAGCTTTTATATTGCATTTGTGCATTTTTAATTTTCAAAGTTGATGTTTCAAAACAAAATGTGACCAAATGCCACATATGTTTTACAATTGAACATGTGACCAAATGTTCTCATATGTTTTACAATTGAACAAGACGCACATAGAGCTACCACAGAGTGATATATTTTCTATGAATAACGACTTAAATTTTGGTCTTGTTTCTCACAGCAAGCTTTAGAATGGCTTATGGCTTTTCCTCATTGCAGCTTGAGGTCACTGTATACTTCCATTTCATGTAAAATAGTAGCCAGAATATTCTTTAAATTGCTCCTATTGTGATCCACGTAATATATTCATAGAGGTTTGAAACAACGTGAGGGTGAGTACATAATGACAGAATGTTAATTTTGTGTTAACTATTCCTTCAAATAGTGCACTTCTATTACTAACCATAAAACTATTACTAATACTAATAATACTGATGGCCTGCAACAACAGCTTTTGTTTAGCTTCCCTGAAATACTGGAAGATAGTAATAGGGACAAATCATTTGAGACAGAATTTGTTTGGCAGTTCTCCACACATCAGAGAACTCATTGCCTGTGTCTACTCATTTCTAATGCCTCTGGAGATGTGTAAAGATATCATAGTTTTCATGTTTTTGCAGCGTGTGGTTTCTCAAGCATTTCAGCTGAGGTGGCTGGAAATGAGGCTCTATAAAGTGTTCCTGTACAAGGCAAATTTGCTGACTCGCTCTTCTGCTTGACATGCTGCTCCACTGATATGCTTGACATCACTCAACTGTATATTACAACAGCAGTTTTCTTCTGAAGTTTGTAATGAAACTTTACACATTTAGGAGAATGGCTACAGAGATGGAGAAGTTGCACTGTAGGCAGGGTTGGGGAGTAATGAAATACATGTAACGGAAATATGTATTTAAAATACAAAATATAAGTATCTATACTTGCATCTATCTATGTGCATTTGAACAGCGGTGAAACACTTTCTTATGATGTGTTACATTCATACGAGCAGACAGAGAAGTAAGTTTGAAGTCAGTTTGGAGATGTGTAAAGATATCATAGTTTGCATGTTTCTGCAGCGTGTGGTTTCTCAGGCATTTCAGCTGAGGTGGCTGGAAATGAGGCTCTATAAAGTGTTCCTGTACAAAAATTTCCTGTAGAAATAGAAATAAATCTTGTGTAAATTGTCAGCTTTACGCTAAGCTAAAATGCTATTTCTAGACATTTTACATGCACATGTTACCAGGCACGATCAAGAAAATTCACATTAGATCATAATTTCTTTTTTCTAGTAAGACCTTTGATATTAGGGCAAAAATCATATTCTGGATAATATTTACAAAATACAAATATTTATGATAATACAAAACAAGTGAAAAAAATCTACTAGTGCTAAAGAAGTATTTAGAATACGTTACTGACCTTGAGTAATCTAACAGAATATGTTACAAATTATATTTTACAGCATGTATTCGGTAATCTGTAGTGGAATACATTTAAAAAGTAACCCTCCAACCCTGACTGTAGGTAGCTTAAAAGGGATAATTCACCCAAAAATAAAATTTTCCATTAATTATTCATCCATGTTGTTCCAAACCCATATGATTTTCTTACTCTTACTTTAATGCCTTATAAATCACAGATCACTTTATGTGATGAACAGACCGTAATGTATTGTTTTTCACTCTCAAATCAAATCATATTGAATCTAATCATTGATAAACTGTGTAAACAGCACTGAACGCAATGTAGCAGCAATGACCATAACATCAAACCTCATTTGTTCGTGTGCATCTCATGACCTAACGTAATACCGTTATGGACTACTTTTTTGTATGTTTTAAAAAGTGTACTTTTAAGCATTTTAATAATACTACCATTGTCTACCAGAATTCAGCCAACAGGATTGGATTAAATTATCTCCTTTTATGTTCCGGTTTAGAATGACCCTGTGAGTAAATGATGGCAGAATTTTTATTTTGGGTGAACTATGCTAACTGTACCTGTGTATTACTGAGCATAATGCAGGAGTCACACTAGCCGATTTTTAGAGTGATTTTCAGGTGTTAGCTTCATGAACATAATCGCCAGAGATCGCCAGCGGGAGGTCATTAATCACTTGACCATCAGGACTCCCTGCTGCGTTAATGGTTCCAGCAATGGAAAAAAGAATCCAACAAGTTAGGAAAAAATCACTGTGTCAGGGAATCAGAGAGAGAGAGTTGTGGTGAGGTGGTACTGTATGTGTGCCATTTTGCATTGGCTGGTGTGTCATACCTCTGACTGAAGATAGGGAGATCTCATCAAAACAGTCTGCATGTGTGACACCCTCAGCCAAAACAAGTTGTTTTAGTCTGCTAGTGTGGCGCCAGCTTAGGATAGCATGTCACAAATAAGGAGATAGGTAAGAGAGAGAGAGAGAGAGAGAGAGAGAGCTTATGTTTCTTAGAGTGCAGCTGCTTGTGTAATTATAGGTGATGAATGTCGCTCTGCTATGTTTCAGAAAAGATGAGGAAAAGTACATTAGAGAGCCATAGAGTTTTTATGCAGAGTGGCAGATCTTAATCAAATCAAAGAGGAGCACTTGAAACAGCTTGTTATCTGAACAAGGTAAGCAAATAGCTCCTTGGCTTTTTAGATGCTTCTTAAAAGCTCAGGAAATCAGAGAACTCATTTGTAACCCCCTCTTTCCTAACCTGGAAGCTAATGGACAGGGAGGACCTCAAAAGGAGTGATTGAGAAGGTGTAAAGAGTACGTTTCAGTAGTTAATGTAAGTAAGAGTGAGCCAAAGAGTGGATTGGACAGATGAAAAGATGAGTGGGTAGGAATGGAGGTAGTTTTCCTATTATGAATCAAAGGAAGAGAAGGCATCAATAATGTATCTCGTTCAATTCAAAGATGTACATTAGTGCTCCCTCTGCGTGGCTTTCACATAATTAAGTTGCATTGAAGAACTTGAGAGTGGGCCTATTCTTTTATTCTGCCTACTAATAAAGATTCATTGCTAGCATTGTTGAATATGAATGATTTATATGTTGAAGCATGTGAACCATTTAAAGATAGGTTGATTTCACTTAAAAGTGTAACACTGTGGCTTTGTTGCACTATCAAAACATTTCTCTTGTTGTTTAAGCCCCATCCACCAGGAAACAGCAACACTGGCTAGACCAATGTGTAAGTTTGTGGCGGGACTATCTGTACAACTAGTGAAAGTTGGAGGGAGTTTTCTGGAATCTGTTTGCAATCTGTGATTAATTTTTGCAATTCCATTTGGTGATGCTAGTGGTGCAGAAACTGCACAATTAAGCTTTACATGAAGTGAGAAAGACAGAAGCAGGCAAAAAAGAAGGAGGTAATGGAGGCAGGGGGAAAAGAGAGCCATAGTATCTCAAATTTCAGCACACAGTGATGCCCTGGAAATTACCAGTTACTTGTAGACTCAACACTTTAATACTTTACAGCATCATTTATCATTTAAATGCCAACGTAATAAAAAAAGTTCCCTCAATTCAACTGTACTGACCCAACCACTAGTTAATTCCCATCACACCACCTTCTTCTGCTCAGAGAGAACATCCAATATTGCTCTTGATTTTGGTGCGAGACAGACAGACAAACACTAAGGAAGCTGGAAGTGGCAGAAATCAATTATACTAGCCGTGAGAGAGATTGGCATACATGGCCATTGCTACTCTGAGCAGGTTAGCTTTAATCATCCATACACCCTCAGTCCCATTCAGCTGCTCACCTGCTCTTAGCCGAAGCCCTTAAAGCCTTTGATATTGATAAGTCTGCCACATTTCTATCTCCTTCTGTTCCGTCTGCAGTTTCTGGTTTAAGAATTGATTGCTCTGCTTTGGTGCTCTGAATTGCTGTCTGGAAAGAGGGGTCCCCACTCTTTCTGAAAGAACTTGCATCAAATCAAATGTAAATCTGAACTAAAAAATTCAGGCAAACGGATGGAGGCAGACCTTCTCTGATGATGGAGGGCATGGAACACTCTTATATGTCCCACCATATCTGTGATTTGTTATGAGGTCACCACTAGTGGTGATAGATGGGTGGGTGTTGTAAGGCAGTACTCTGTAACAGTTTAGGTTTAATTTGAAAAATATGCCAAGCTTTGAAACTCAGAGGGCAAGCAGCGGTTTATTCACACCGTTTGCCGTGAGGTGCATATGGCTTGTACGGTAGGTTAGTGGGCACCACCCCTACCCTGGGGATGCGAGTCGTAAGGAATTGATCAATTTTGGTTCCAATTACTCTTAACGATTCTGATTCCTTATTTGTTCTATTAATGATTCTTACTTTAGGAAGAAATATTTGTAAATATTTGCATTTACTGCCCACAGGATTCGGTTGCCAAATGATGAAACAATTTCAACAGATCACATTTTTCAAATTAGAGATAAAATGTATATAATTCTTTCAAATGGAGTGTTTCCACTGACTTTTTAGAGGCATAAATGCAATCCAGTAATTGGTTCTACTATAACTATAGATTAAATAAAATATTTTTTTAATGTACATGTTATTTACTAATGGCCAATTTTATTTAATTTTACACACTGAAAAAGACCAACGAGACAGTAACTGCACTACCTGATGGAGTTTGGAGCTTTAAGTAACTACATCAGATAACACAGTAACATTTCTTGGTTCATTTGCTAACTGAACGAATTCAGATTCACTCCTCGCGGTTGGTCACAGGAATGGGGGAATGCTAACCAATCCTTTCTCCTCCTTTTACAGGTCATAGGATGACTGGGGATTGGGCTTGTTGTGGGTGAAAAGATGGTAATGCCCACCTGGGAAATCTCCTCCTGGGATGGGAGTGCAGACTCCCCACACTCGAGAAGGTGATGCACAAAGTCCCAAAAGCCCAAATGCCCCAGCTTTTCCATCTCCCTGACTGAGAGAGGCAGATGTTAAATACCTCCTTAAGATCAGTCTCATCATAATCCAGCTCATCACTGCTTAAAAAAAAGAAGCAAAATCCCTCATGTTGGACGAGCTGGATCATGCGCTGACAGGAGGAAAATACCACAGGGAAAAAGGAAGATGCCCATTGTGCCTCTGCTGCGTCTAGTAGTGGTGGGATTATTCTGTTATGGAATGGGGTGTTTTAAGGAAGGACCAAAGCGCAGATAGCATCAATGAGCTTTTATTTAAAATAGAAAACAAACAAAACACAAACTCTCACAAGGGAGAAAAGAACACAAACAAAAATCTAAAATAATAAGAACTGAACCAACAGAGAATGAAACCAACCAATGAATTAAACAATGCAGCACAGGACAGCAAACACCAGGAGCTAATAAAGGGAGAGAAATCAAACAGGTTAACAGGGGACAGGTGAAACAAATAACTAATAATGAGCAGACATGGAGGCGGGGTGTGAGGCAAGACTGGGAGACACATGGCAATGCAGAAACTAAACAAAGCCACACACTCTCACAGACACAACACTCGATTACATGAGCGCACATCGCCAGAGACAAAGGCAACATGTGCTCATACCAAATGGCAGACAAGATGGGACATATGTGTAAGGGTTCAGCCACAAATAAACAAGCACCAAGACCGAAGTGGCCAAACCCCAGCACAACATGACAACGGATCGCGACCCGGACGAGTAGAACAAAGTAAGTGCAACGTGAATCACTCCCAAGGTCGCAAGACACAAACACAAAACAATTGACACGAGTGCGTACCACAAGCATGACATAACAGCAATGTACTCGTGCCAATAACCAACAAGACAAAAGAATGCATGACAGCGCCAAAAGGAGCCAGGGGAGCAGCCGCGGCTGTCTGCCTCTGGACAGAGGGGTTGCTGTCGGCCGGCGAGAGCTGGAGAAACCGCGCCCGTCAACCAAGAAGGGGAGGAGCGGTTTCGTCCGGGGGCGGAGTGAGCTGGCGTCCGCCAGTGTGCAGAGGAGCGGCTGAGGTCTGGGTGACAGCATGTCTGGAAGCCAGCAAGAAAGTTCTCCTCTGTCTCTCTCTCTCCTCTCTTTCTCTGTGTCTCCACTCGCCCTTTCCCTCTCCCCACACCTTCCCTAGTCTCTCCCCCCAGGTTCACAGGAGGCAGGGTGGACCACCAGCTGACAGAACAGCCGGAAGGGCAGCATCTCGGGTGGCGCCCCGGCCTGATTCGTGTAGGGGAGGAGTGTGAATAGGAGGAGGTTGTGGCCGGTCCGTGAATCAGCTGATCAGCGGGAGAGCGAGATAAGGGGCGGCAGGAGACACCAGTTAGAGGGAGAGAGACGTACGATGCCACGTTGCATGTGTGTCTGTTTATGTTTAAGTTAATTTATTTCATTAAAGTTTATGTTTACTGCTCAGCCGGTTCCCACCTCCTCCTTGCCTGTCCATATACTGTTACAATGAATAACAAACACTCCTGACTTTCTATAGTTTAGTATTTAAAATTTCCCAACTTAGTCCCACTGTCCACATACTATAGGTTGCCATCAAGGGCAAGTTTTAGGAAAACTTTATGCTCTATTTTATTAATTGCATGTTCAAGAGGTGCTACTGGTCACAAATCAAAAAGGAAATGGAAAATGCACACAGCAGTCACGCTCAGGTCTCAGGAGGTTAAGAAACATTTGTTCAGGAATCGCACTACACTCGCAGTGCTGCATGTTGTGATCTGTAGATACACAAAAACGGCCTCATTAGAATCATTTGATCAGGAATTAGAATACACCAAACATCTTTGTGTTTCATGCTGTAGATTCAATAGAGAGTATTTTATCATGCTGTTCCGAAAATTAGACATTCAAGAACCATTATTGGTTCCGGTATTTATTTTTTTTGCAGAATAAGAACTGGTTCTCAGTTCCCAACCCTATACATATTTGAGTGAGGGCTAGAAAAAGTAAAGCATAATGATTTAAGTATGACTATATGTGTTCAGTTATCCTGTGTCAGCCTGAATGCATTCTAAAGTTAGCAAGCTGTGAGCATTCTAAGGTGAACAAACACAATTTGGCCTTCTCCCACCATCAGCCTGTCTAGACGGCGGACAATTGTCACATTGCAAATCAATGATTTGCTCAAGGCACTGCACATGCTGAGGTAGACACCTCTATTCCCAAGAGGCCACAGGGCTTTCAGCACCAACCCTCCATCTACATACCTTGTGTCAGCCAGCTCTCTTATCTCTCAGACATTAAACTTACCGTAATATTAGCTCAGTATGCTTGCACCATTGCCTAGCATGTGTATTTATCAAACAGAGTGATGCACAGGAATGACCAAGCCACCATACTGCAGAGATGTGTGTATTGTGGGAGAGTGGATTTTAAAGAAAGGTCATTTGAAGAGCAGTGCTGGACTTCAAGAGCAGAAACTGCCCATGAATTAGTGATGGTGTTGCTTTTCCTGGCAGTTGGACTCTCCAGAACACACACACATACACACACGCACGCACACGCACGCACGCACGCACGCACGCACGCACGCACGCACGCACGCACGCACGCACGCACGCACGCACGCACGCACACACACACACACACACACACACACTCTCTCTCTCTCTCTCTCTCTCTCTCTCTCTCTCTGTGTTAAACCCATTGTCAATTCTGCTTAACCCCTCTTTCTCCAGAGCCTACGAGTACATTGCATGTACATGTGGATCATGGGCTGCCCTCTATCCAATCCTTGATACCCCTGCTTCCAATTCTGGCCTTTCCTCCCCATGTGTTGACATGCAATTAACTGGAGCAGAAATGTAGTTTTAATATTTAATCATTCATGAAAAAATAAAGTTCTAGGAAAGAAGAAGGTGTCTCTTTAAGTATGCACACTTCTCTGGGCTGCAAACACTCTTGTGCGCCCTTTTTCTGTACTCTACCCCAATTTTCCAACTCTTTTAAAGAATTTAAAGAATTCTTTAGGGTGAACGTTTGTGTGTGCGTGTGTGTGTGAATTTGTTTCATAATGCATAAAATAGGAGGCAGTTCAATGCAGAATATTTAGGGGGAGACAAGGGAGACTGTTTGCTGTTTGTACAAAATTGTCAATACAGATTTTATCTACCTTTCTGTGGTTTCACTTCCCCCCTCAGTAACTCAAATTGTCTTAGCTGAGCAGTACCTTAAGATAATGTCCTTAAGGAACTATTGATTGGTACTTTAAAGATATAATACTGTTGTAAATTGAAGCAAATAAGACGAGCAGTGAGACCTTTCCATCTTTGTCAGCCAAGATAAACTTAATATAAGCTCAGTTAGTGCAGAGTGTCCTGTGGAAAAATTACAGCTTAAACATGCCTAAACTAGTTTTCTGGTCTTAGCTGGTTTAAGATGGTAATTTAGATTGTAATCCCCCAGCCTTACAAGATGGTCTTTAACTGGCCTAGCTGGTCTCCCAAAAAAAAGTTCTTAGGATAAATTATAAGAAGTTTATTATTGCAATTCTTAAAGGTGCTTTCAGTAATTTGGGACTCATTCAAAAGTTTTACACGTTAACAAATTAATAGTTTTTTTGTGAAGAGTAATCTAAATGGTGTAATCTAACATGAGATGAAAACTGTACTTATATTAATTTTCAATAAAAAAAAATGTTTTTATTACACATGGTGCAGGTCACCCCCTTTAATGTGTTTTGCATGTTGAAATGACATGATCGGTGGTGTTTCACTAAACATCGAAGAAGAGAATCCTTGTGCTCATTGGCTGCCGCCTAAGTTGATACACTTGGCTATGTTTAGCGCAGTGTTGTTTGGTGATGCAAAGAGCGAAAAGAGCAGCATGGAACATATTTATTATCATGCTGTCGCAGCGGAGACAACGGGAGATTCAGTAGCTTTACTACCGAAGATGCGAAAAAGGTCTGAAACAAGAAGTCAGAAAGTCCGGCAAAGGGAAAAAACTAGAGTGAACATTGGTATGGCATACACAACGTGGAAAGATCTGATGATGGATAAAAGCCTTTTTTGTTGGACAGGTAAGACATTAATATTTGTTTAGACCGCTCTCTAAAATGAATCAGTGGAATTTACAGAAAACTCATACATTCCCAAAAACATTTTAAAATCAGGTGTGTAGTCAACATATGTTAGTAATGCACAGTTATCAGTGGTGTTTACAAACACAACTGGAAAGCCATGTGTAATTTTCTTTTTTTTTTATCAACACAGCTATAGTAAGGGGGGCCCATCTACCTCCACCTCTATGAAACTGCATACATCTTCATTTGTTTAGTACAAAGTAGCTTGGTACAGTGATTGTTGTGGACTTTGTGTAAACCTTGGCTTTTGGTTGCTTAGAAACAAAACAAGTTTGCCAAATACATTATTCATGGACATGTAAAATTTGATCATCAAAAACAATTCTAATCTTTCCTTTACAATAAAATTCTGTATCGCTAGATATTTGAGGTTTATTTTACGCTAAGCAGTTCTCTGATAAAGGTAATAACTGTCTTTAGAAATAACGTGAAACGTAGACAGTCTCAAAAGATTATTGAGATGAGGGACAATAATAATCTGTCCATATAGAAGACTGTCCGCTTGAATTATGGCATGATTTTAGGCAAAGCAATTATATTATAGAAGTAATAAATAACTGTAGAAACTTCAACATTTTACAGATGCAAATGATATTCCAGAGCTGGCGTGGGCAACAGAGTGATCATGCTGATCCATGTCAACAGATGACAGTACAGAGTCAAACATCACTGTCATATCGGTACTTAAAGTACATGAAGAAGAGCAATGCTAACACTAGCTAGAGAACAACTGGATGCCTCTTTTAAAAATCTTAAGGAGTTCTCAAATATTTTCTTATGGATGTTTTACATTTTTTTTTCTTAATGATAAAATGACAGGCTTTGACGTTGTCTGATTATAATAGCCTGCTCATGAGGTTGCCTTGATTAAAACAACTAATTCAATTCTTCAACACTGGTAAATCGTGATGATATTTTAGATTTTTAAGTAGCAAGCACCTCACAATATTTCTTTTGAATGTAAAATGCAGTTTAAAGAAATTAACCATCATAGGAACATTCCCTGGTAATAATGTGAAAACTTTTATTTTGAAATGGAGGACAATAAAAGAAACAAAAATGTCAGTAGACAATAGCTGGAGGTTCTCATTGAGGAAATTACTGCAACAAAGATTTTTCTCCTTGGGCAACTTGAGAATTATATTACGTTGTAAAGTAAGAGGAGTGTATGGGAAATTTACTAACAACATTTAGTGTTTGAATTTTGTGATAACATTTACATGGTTTGAAAAGCTGAAATTAAAAATAACAAAACAGAAAACAGTCAAAAATGTGTTTTACATAAACAGCCCATTGCGACTCCATTGTCTAAGCTGGTCTAGCTAGTCTTTCAGCCTGGCCAAGATGGTTTTCAACTGGATTAGTAGGTCTCCCTGCCTGGCTAAGCTGGTGCACAGCTAGTTTAGTTGGTCAGCCAACTGTTCTTCTACACTGACCATAGAAGTGCCAAAACCCATCTTTAAAATATTGAACCAGCCTATGTTGGTTTGCTGGTCTAAGCTAGTTTTACATGGCCTAGCTGGCCTCCCAACTTGCCAAGATGGTTTCAAACTGGTCTATCTGGTCACCAATTCTGCCAAGGTGTTCTTAAACTGGACTAGCTGTCTCCCAGGCTGGCCAAAATGGTTTCAACTGGTCTAGCAGGTCTCCCAGCCAGGCTAAGCTGGTGCTCAGCTGGTTAGCCAACTGTTCATCTACACTGACCATGAAAGTGCCAAAACCATTCTTAAACACATTAAACCAGCCTAAGCTGGTCTTCTGGTCTTAGTTTGTTTAAGATGGTCTAACAGCTGTTAACATAAGCATAAAAATCAACATGAATTCTCAAATGATCTCATGGTCACAAAACCTTGACTGCCTTTCCTTCAATTAGTCAACACACACACACACACACACACACACACACACACACACACACACACACACACACACACACACACACACACACACACACACACACACACACACACACACACACACACACACACACACACACACACATATATATATATACTAAGTTCTATCCGAATCCTACATTAATAAAAGATGTAAGCTTTAAAGGGTCTGAAAGATATGAAGGGTTGGTTTTTAGAAGTCAAGAGTCCAGTGGCTGCTGAAAGACTTGGAAGCCAACCACTTGTCCTCAGGAGTGTACATGGCTCCCTTGTGACTGTCTTGCCCAATTCACATGGATCCTCCCTGGCCTGGTTTAATCCCAGTTCTGGCTTTTTCACTGGCCCCTCTCTCTGGCGCTTAGTTCTCTCTTTTCGCGTAGAGGATTTTCCAAGTTTTTCCAAGGACACAAGACAATAGACACTGTGAGGCTGGAGAGAGAGCTCCGCAGAGTGAGTTGTCAGGGTTGTGTGCCCGGAGATGGTTGGTATGGTGGCGTCAAAAATATTTTTGACCCCCAAGTAGAGGTGGGTAGAGTACCCAGAATCTTTACTCAAGTAAAAGTACAATTAGTTTAAAAAAATGATTCTTCAAGTAGAAGTAAAAGCAGTAATGTAAAAGAGTAAGAGTAAGAGTAAGAAAGTAGTGAATGAATACTCAAGTAGTGAGTAACAACTTACTTCCACATAAAACATAATGGACGATTACACCCCAATATTCCATAATACATATTTAACATTAATTACAGAATAATAACAATGATACTACTAATAATAAATATAATAATTATTATTATGATTATTTTCAATTATTATTCATGGTAATTGTCATCATACACGCTCATGTTGTTTCATACCATATGATTTTCTTCCATGGAACACAATTAAAGAGATTGTTAGATTTATAGTCACCATTTACTGTCACTGCATTTTTTTTCCCTCCAAATTTTAAAAGGGAATGGTGACTGAGCCTGTCAGTCTCTAACATTATGTCTAATATTTTTTCTGGGTTCCACAAAATACACAAAGTCACACAGGTTTGGAACAACATGAGGGTGGGAAATTATGATAGAACATTAATTTATGGTTGAACTATCACTTTAAGGAAAAGTTTAGAAACCAGTTTCTAGTAATTGTTATCGTGAAAAACGTGAACAATGTCCCACAGGCCCAATTATATGTAATGCTGAATAAAACGAAACAAGGTCATGCTTTATTAACATCTACTGTCACTATTTCAAAAGTCCTGTAGCTTTTGTATGGATTCTTAGTTCAGTGTAGTAACAGTATTTTCAGTGTTGAAAGAATTTAGATCACTAGTTTTGTATATTAAGGGTAAACTGCAACTTATCTCCGTTTTTGGAAGTGTGTTGGGCTTATTTAAGTTCAGAGCTTGTTTTTTGTTGTCCATGAGAAAAACGTGGCACATCTGTCAAAAAGGAATGCAGTGCTGGTGCAGACACACTGTTAAGCTTGCGCTCCAGAAATCAAGCATGCGATCCGCAAAGCATAAGACATTTACACTTAATGCAGATTTTTTATATGGATTTAGGAACTGATATATTGCAACACTGATATAAAAATGTATACTTATAAACTGAGGTCACAAGAGCAGGTAGTTACAGAATCTGAAAATGACAATGACACAGACAAGCCCACATTATCATAATCGGCAAAACATACTACGCTAAAATATCTGCTTGTCTTGGTGTAAAATTAAGACAATAGATGATGAAATACTCTTTTTCATGTTGTGGAGTGAAGAAAGTATTTATTTGGCATTCTTGTTGCTGTTGTGGTGGAAGCCCCTTTCAAAAATATCTCAATAAATTATGAATTTATTTACACTAATTATATTAAAACCAGTGTTTGTAACGACAGGAACTTCACCCATTGTAACGAAGTAAAAGTACATTTTTTAAATTAGAAATTTACTTGATAAGACTGAGAAGTAACCATCAAAAAAATACATTTGAACCAAAACGTTACTCAAGTAAATGTAACAGAGTAAATATAGCGTGCTACTACCCACCCCTTCAAGGTCATCTTACACTCTCCCTCCTTCTCACCCACAAAGTCCAACTGGCAGAAATAATATATCAGCTGCAAACACAAACGAATCTGTCCATCAACATCAGAGTGAAGCTGTCACAAGCGCACCAGGCTCTCCCTCACTGTCAGTCACCCACTCTCACTCGCCTGAGTTTTAATCACGCACACCTGCGGCTTATCATCACCTTGTTTGGACTAGCACTTAAACCTCACTCTCAGTCAGCGTCTTGCCTTGTTGAAGTTTCCTTGGACTCACCTTTCAGTCTGCTGCGGTAGAGAAGTACTAATCAGCGTGTGACTTGCCTGTTTGTCAACGATCTGCTCTGGATTTGCAAGATTAGTGACCTTTAGAATTCTGCGTTTACAGTATACCTACTTAACTGTGTGTATCTCACCTGTTTATCAATGATAAACAAGATTTAGTGTGCAAGATTACTGACTTTGAGAACTCTGAATTTACCTTATGCCTAGAAATACTGACCTGCTCCTCAGTTTATGGAAGTTACGACTCTTAAGCCCCGTTTGAAGTTTGTTTCCTGTTTTGACCTAAGACTGCATTCTAAAGTCTCTATACCTGCCTGTATACTCTCCTCACGCTACATACCTGTTCCTCTGTGTTCTGTGCAAAAAACTCCCGCATCTGGGTTCATCCTGCTGCTGTGTTGGTGTGTCGTTACAGAAGCCAACTGATAAATTAATTGAGAATGCCCGTGGCAACTTCAGTTCACAGATTCAGCATTTGGAATTGGCAGACATATTTACTCAGGTGTATACTTAAATTCTTCTTAAAAAAACAGCTTGAATAATGTCTATATAAATGAATAATATACGTCAAGTCCCCTCACTATTCTTACTTCTCATATACTATAATTCTGTTTTAAAGTGAATGGCATCTACGCTAATATTATTCTATTCGTTTTCCTTTCTTAACCTTGGCATACATATCCTGAGGTTACCAGAGCCTCCCTGATCCAGCTCTGGTCCTGCATGATGTCTGACACCGACTACTATGTGTTGCTGAGTGAAGAAGACTATCTGCAGCCTGTACCAGCCAGATATCACTTCAGTCTACTACAATGCCTTAAACATGGACTTAAGATGGACTCCACAGCAAATGAATCAACCACAAGCTTGCAGTCGTGCAGTGGACCTTACTGACCTCTGCCTGCATCATCTTTATCAAAAGATGGACTACACTCTTAAAATGGATTACATAGGTAAATTAATTGCAGCCTTCATCAGCCAAATAGCAAGGACAATGCATCTGTTTGCACTTCCAGTTAAATAAGAATGTAGATTCTACAACTTTAGTCATTAATCTTACAGTTAATACAAAAGCTTTTTGTTTGAACACTGGTCCCTAACACTTAGTTTACTCATTTTAAATCTTGACTTTTACTACACATAAATAACCCATATTGGCATTATAATCATGCTGTTTAGAGGGGAACTGGCCCCCACAGCATAATTTTCTGTAAAGCTGCTTTGAAATTGTGTGTTTGCTGCTATACAAATAAAAATGATTTGACTTGCAAAATCAACGACATTTACAAACTTGTTTCAGGGTTTTTACACAATCACTCAGTTGCAATGGAAAGGACTAGGGAACAAGTCCTGGAGAGCATGCACGTCGACACTTGCCGAAAGTGTCATAGAAACAATACAGAAGAATGTGGTTGCTTCAGCAATTGTGATTTTCATGTCACGTTGGCTTTTATGACACCGGTTAGGTTATAATATAATGTTGTGCATATTTTGCCACAGTCACGTAATTTTCATAAGATCAGGCTCTCTGTAAAAGTGACACATGACAAAAGATAATCAAAGATAATGATTTCCATCACACAAGAAGGTCTAAACACAATTGATACAACATTATTATATAATAATAAAAAATTAATAAATAAGGTCCAATCAAGGCACAAGTTCCTCCGTCAAACCTTAATTAACGACAGCAGCTAGTAGTCCAGTGTGGTTCTTTTCACACAGGTGTGAGTCTTAAAAATTAAATGGAGTCCGTTTGGTTATAGAATGTGGATGTCACACTCGCTGAACTGAAGTGCATGAAGAGAACCATATTTAGCACTCTAAAAACAGACTAAAATGTACAGACAACTAAATTCTACTACTGTGTGAATGTTGGTTGTTTTATCCACTTCCTTAGTTCCTTTTATATTAAACGCACCTCAGAAAACCTGCAAGCATCACAGCATGCTAATGACATTAGCCATGCTTTTTCTGTTTTCACAAGAACTGGAAGTGGAGAAATCTCAATGTCACATGCTGGCATCAGCACAGAAGCTGAGCAACAAGAACAGTGTCATCAACCATCCTTTCTGTTTTTCCTCCTACATGAGGTTCTTTGGAATTAAATTCCTGATGTTTTGAGCTAGCTGACAACAGAGACTGATCTGCTTTTGTGCGTTTGGCTAGGCTAGGCTGGGCTCCTTACTGCCTCCTGCTGTCTGATGTAGCTCAATAAACTAAAGCATCCTTATAAAAAGATGATGAGTGATATTAATTGACAATTATGCTTACATGTTTATAGAAGATATAGTTATGTTTAACAATGAAAGATTGTTCTGCAAAGAAGTGATTTTTTTTTTTAACATCATTGTATCAAGATAGTGAATGTGTTTATGGACTTATTGTCCTCTCAGCATATTTACAATCTTGTGTGCATCATTCATAGCCAGTGCAAATCAATCTAATATATTTACTTACTATAGACCTTAGCCAGGGTAGACTCTGTATTTAATTTAAATAGAATAGAATGGTTGCCAAAAAACTCTCAGCTCATCCATGCAGCCATACATGGACAGAGCAGGAAGTGAGGCAAATAAAACCCCCCAGGGGTAACAACACAGATCCAGCAGAATTATCACAACATTGTCCCATTTTTAAACATACTGACAGTGCACCGTGGTACTATACATATAAATCAAGAATAAGGCGCAATAACACATTGAATGCAGGAATTCCAAACTGGCAAACAATTGTAGCCTTAGAGCGCAGAACAAAGAGACTGATGAAGAGAAAACTAAAAGCAAAGCTGCCATACGAGAGGTGAATCTGGAGATGGAGGAGGGTGTTAAGTGTAACTTGCATCCATGCAATGGAAAGGCAACTAAGGCAATGAATAAATGGAAGAATTAAATAGAACTGCTCTGATAAGTGTCTGAATTGTTTTGTTAGATGTCTTGATCAGCTGAGTATCAGCTGATTGTGAGCTTGACTCGTGACTTGCCAGAACTGACAGGACTCTTGATATTTGTAATATTTAATCAAAACGCAATAACAGTAATAACATGTGTGCATTGATATGAGCTGCGTGGATGAGAAAAATAACTATCCAATTGCCAAACAACAATTTAGCATCGTTTTAGGCAAAATTTCTAACATCGCACCAATAGTAAGTGCAGTCATTTAATGTCAAATACAACTGAATACAAACTGATTCAGGTCTGGATCAATTCTGGTAGGAACGCCCCTTTAAACAATCCCATACATTTTCTTCTCTTTTAATATTCTGCTTCACTCAGAAATGTCACATTACGAAAGTAATATAGGTTGGAAATGCCGTTTCTTGTCGACTTTAGAGGACAAACTCTTTTAGGCTGCACCATTTAGAACAGCAGTAGTCCCCAGACTCAGATTTTAGTCTTTAACTGTTGTTGAGCTATTTTGCTTAGACATTTGTCTCATTTGCCTGTTTACAAAGAGTATTGACAATTTCCAAATGTTTACTTTATCTGTGGTCTATGGGGATGATTCTGTCTAATACAATTACTTTTGTCCGCTTTGTGTTTGGTCTCTATCATCTTATTGAGTGAAGCATTGATGTTGGCTTAATGCTTCCAGTAGTAAACACTGTAGAATCTCCTCTTTTCTTTTCTTGCCCATTAGCACTTGGTTGCGGGTTCTCATCTCTCCCTCATCTAGCAGACCTAACTGCTCTTATATAACTACTGTGGTTTTTCTATGGCTCAGATAAAGATAATAAAAAATGGTCAGGAAATTGTTGCTCCTATTCACTGTATACAGCAGAGATCTGTTTATATCTGTTTGTCCGTTGCTTTTAGACCTCAAGACAGGCAACATAGAAACTATTTCCTAGAATGCAAGGCTGAATTCTTTTTCGTGACCTTTCAGAGATAGAAAGTCAAGCTCTTTAGTGTTTAATGTGTGCATATGCATTTTCAAACTTTTTGATCCTACGGACCCCCAAATATGATGATCCCCTTGTGAGAGACCCCTTCCTAAAATACAGTATAAAGGCAGCTTTACATTTGTATGTATAACGACACATTTAGAAAAATGTTTTAGAAAGAGAGCTTGATATTATAAAGACAATATATTAAATAATTGTCTTTTATAATGTAACTGTACTAAAGCCAAAATTAATTATTACAATGTTATCTGAAAAACTTTAACTTTGTATTAACTACCTTTTTATCTACTCACTCTTAGAGTAATGTTAGATGTATTAACCTGAAGAGAAACATTGTCAATCCAAATGTATTTGTAAAACACTTTTCATAATAAATATTGTTCAAATGCAGCTCTATAGCGAATTCTGCTTTACAAATGCAATGAGCAAGCTAAAGGGGACATTGGAAACTCCCTAGAAAGATACAGCACAAAACAAGCACAAACTTCTTTTTAAAGTATGTATGCTGCAAGAAAGGAGAGATGAATAATTTAAATAAATAAAAAATCTATTTTCACAAAACAAGTTGCATATTTGCTTTTACTTCTTAATGTTAAAAAGTACGACTTCCAATGGCAATCACAATTAACCGTTAAATTACAATGATTTTCTTTAAGAAAGCAGGTTGAAGATATAGTCCTAAAATAAATAAATAAAGTACACTTTTTCTAATCTTAAATCTTCTGCAAACTCCCTAGCACCCCCTTGCTACCCTCTGGATGTCCCCGGACCCCAGTTTGAGAAACCCTGTTCTAGATAATTATGGTTTAGGCCTGATCCTGCTGACACAGCAGCTTCCTGCCTCTAATAATAACAAACCCCATCCAATGTGAATTAAAGCTGAAAGGCTTTGGATCCCCAAAGACATTGTGTTAAAAAAGCAGGAACTGAAAAGCTTTTCTTTGGTCAATCAGCACTGATTTGCAACACTTCCATGGAGGCACCATTGGAACCCTGTAGTTTCATCCTGGTTAAAGCATCCAGAATAATTCATATTTAATGGAGACCACCTTCAGTATTCATGGTAGACCTTTACATAGGTTGTTGGGAGGTTTACCACCTGTTGACAATGACATATGGCTTTAGGAATGCACTGATGTTTCATTATGCTCATAACACTGTTTATAGAATGATAGAACTGTAGGGAGTTTTGGATCCATCACTGCTGAAAAGACTAGCATAAATTTCCATGCTGGTCTAAGCTGTTTTTTTCCATTGACGTTGTTCACCAGCAAAGATAAGCTGTTCAACCAGCATAGTCTTTCTGATTATCTTTTGGTCACAAGACAAGCAAGAAACAATGTGGTTTGAGGTTACTGACTTTTTCAAGTTTGATTTGTTCTCCGTTTACAGGAGATGATTGGTTTTATTTTATTGGATTTATAATTGAATAATGACTTACATTCACTGAGCACTTTATTAGGAAACACCTACTTATTCATGCGATTACCTAACCAGCCAATCGTGTGGCAGCAGTGCAATGCATAAAATCATGCAGATACGGGTCAGGAGCTTCAGTTAATGTTCACATCAACCATCAGAATGGGGGACAAAATTTGATCTCAGTGATTTCGATTGTGGCATGATTGTTGGTGCCAGATGTGTATGTTTGAGCATTTCTGTAACAGCTGATCTCCTGGGATTTTCATGCACAACATCCACTAGAGTTTACTCAAAATTGTGGCAAAAACAAAAAACATCCAGTGAGCAGCAGTTCTGCAGACGGAAACACCTTGTTGATCAGAGAGTTCAACGGAGAATGGCCAGACTGGTTCGAGCTGACAAAGGCTATGGTAACTCAGATAATCACTCAGATTATGACCATAGTGTTCCTAATAAAGTGCTCAGTGAGTGTAAATTTTGGTCTATTCATCATACAAAGTTATTGTATGGCTTCAGAAGACTTTTTAATGCCTTTTAAAGCTTTAATATGTATCACTATTAGTGATATTGTGCGGAAATTAGTGAACAAAACATCTTTAAAAATATATCTGTTTGTGTTTTGAAAATAAAGGACATATGGGTTAGGAACAACCTCCAGGTGAGTAAATGATGACAATTTTCATTTTTGGATGAACTACCCCTTAACTAGTAAAGAAGCCTGGTGAGGAGACAAATGGTCATTTCAGGGCTGGAGGAAACCAGTTACTCTGTAGTGTACATCCTAGTGAACCAAGTTGACTGAGATCATCGATGTTGCCACAGTTGGGGCTTCGTGACTGCTGCTTCTCCAGGTCATCTTCCATACTCGCATTTGTGATGAAATATTAAAGACAGGTTGATCTCTCTCAGTCACTCTCTGTCTGTCAACCTCTTGCAGAAGCCTATAGCAGAGGCGGATTTGTCATCTCAGCAGTTAAAAGCTGAGTCCAGCAGAGCTGACATAGTGTCACGAATGCATGAAAGCGCTTTGTTTTGGTAGATGCACAGAGATGAAAGGTGTAGGGGGAAAAGAAGAGGAGAAGGGTTACAGGAAAGGTCAAGGAAAACTTCAGACCCGACCTACAGAACATGCAAAATTGTCACGCATGGAAGCAGACTAGCACAAAAGTAAAGAAGCGGGGCTGTGGAGTGACTATTGGAAAGATTGGTGCCAAAAACATACACTGTCTCCCGCATTTCTTTTAAAGGAAAATGTTCCCCAAAATATAAAAAAATATATCATAATTTGCGTCACCTCATGTCAGAATAAAACTGTATAAATTACTTTATTATGCTGAACACAAAAGATGTTTAATTGAATATCTCGATCCATTTCTTCAATACAATGACATGGATATTGACTTACTTTAAAGTTTAAAAAGAACCTAAAAGCATCATAAAAGTAGTCCATGCGACTTATGCGTCATATTCCAAGTCTTCTGAAAGCATACGATAGCAACACAAAATGAAAGTAATTTTTCTGTGAAAATCTTGATTGTCCATTGTGAGTTCATGAGCGCTTTGAGAGAAGCTTTTTCACTTACATTTACATTACATTTACATTTATTCATTTGGCAGACACTTTTATCCAAAGCGACTTACAAAAGAGGAAGAACATCAGCGAATCATCTTAGGGAGACAGTGGTACACAAAGTGCCATATTACAAAGTTTCACTATCATCAGAATAGTACACCAAACAGATTTAAGTGCAACAAGATATGTAAATATTTTTTTTTTTTTTTAGTGACCGGTTAAGTGCTTTTGGAAAAGATGTGTTTTCAGCCGTTTTTTGAAGATAGAGAGTGAGTTAGCTTCCCGCATTGAGTTGGGAAGATCATTCCACCACCGTGGTATGATGAAACTGAAAGTCCGGGAAAGTGTTTTGGTGCCTCTTTGTTTTGGTACGACAAGGCGACGTTCCTTAGCCGACCGCAGGCTTCTGGTGGGAACGTAGCTCTGCATAAATGTTTTTAGGTATGCTGGAGCAGACCCAGTGACTGTTTTATATGCCAGCATCAGGGCCTTGAATTGAATACGTGCATGAACCGGCAGCCAGTGGAGAGAGACAAAGAGTGGTGTAACATGTGCTCTCTTAGGCTCATTAAAGACCAGACGTGCTGCTGCATTCTGGATCATTTGCAGGGGTCTAATAGCACATGCAGGAAGGCCTGCAATGAGAGCGTTACAGTAGTCCAGTCTAGTTATGACAAGGGACTGAACGAGCAGTTGTGTGGCATGTACAGAGAGGAAGGGTCTTATCTTCCTGATATTGTAGAGTGTAAATCTACATGATCTTGCAGTTTTTGAAATGTGGTCTGTGAAATTTAGCCCATCATCAATGGTTACCCCTAGATTTCTGACCGTTTTGGAAGGCGCAACTGTAGTTGGACCCAGCTGCACGGTGATGTTGTGTTCAACAGCCGGGTTGGCTGGAAAGACAAGGAGTTCGGTCTTGAGAACATGCCTTGTTTTTAGTGCTAAACAAGTACTTGTTACTAACGAAAAGTAATCTGAATACATAATGTGCGTCAACCGCAACACCGATTAGGAATGGGATACATTCCATTGTTACCTTTGCATCAGCAAAAGTGTCTCAGATGGGGCCAAAACAGACTTCTTAACCCCCCTAGCATATGCGAGGCAATTTTTCATCTCCTTTTTACTTTCTCTCTCTTTCCTTATCTCCACATTAAGTGTTCCTGTCATTATTTCTGATGACTCTCCTTTGCCAGTCATCCCAGACCTCACCTGTTCAGCCCACTCTACACTAGAGAAACAGGGTGAACAATATGAGAGAGAGAGAGAGAGAGAGAGAGAGAGAGTGAGGGGAGAAATCTGATCAAATAAGCCAATCATGTGTGGAGCAGTAATGAAGAGCCTAGAGGAGCAGTCAGCATTCTCTCTCTCTCTCTCTCTCTCTCTCTCAGATGCATGCAAGATACTTTGTGTTGTGATGAGGAGATAAAGGGAGTTTATGGAACTTTCCATAATTGCCTGTGATAAGGGTTTAAAACAAGCACACTGAGAGCAATGAACAGGAAAGCAAGTTTTCTCTCGCTCGTCTCAATGAACTGAAACAAGATAGGGGGAAACATTAGAATTTACTCCAGCCTTCTTTAGGCTCAATTAAACACTTTAATTTCTTTGTTAGCGTTTTGTATCTGTTAGTACCCTCTGTCCTAATGACATTTGGAAAATGTACTTGATAACATTGATAACATTTTTATTACTAATTTGAAACAAACAAAACAATAAACACACATAAAGACCCATAGCTAGATCCAAAAACATAGGGGAGGGGGAAAAAAACATGCTAGAGTCTAGCAGGCACATACAAAACATAATCAGAGAAAAACATTTCTAGTGCAGATATTTTAAAATGTCCTACATCTTAAAAGAAAAGAAATTCCAGGCCTCCACAGTTGCAGGATTAGCATTATTGAGTCATGCTATAGTGCATTCCAGATCCAATAGTACAATACAATTTTGTACAAATACCGAGCGTGAACCAATTTTGAATAATTGCCTTTCATAGATGTAAACCCAGGAAATAACATTTTCTTCTTAATTAAAGTTAAATACAAATTGGTGTCATCATTTAGAAGACATAGACCTGGATAAGGGATGTAAAAAATATCAAGCAAGAATGTCAGAACAGAATTTTATGATTACATTTACATTTATGCATTTGGCAGACGCTTTTTATCCAAAGCTACTTACAGCGCACTTTTTACAGGGACAATCTCCCTGGAGCAACCTGGAGTTAAGTGCCTTGCTCAAGGACACAATGGTGGTGGCTATGGGGATCGAACCAGCGACCTTCTGATTACCAGTGATGTGCTTAGTCCACTATGCCACCACCACTCCATAAAATATCTTGCAGCTTTTGTGGCTTTACCTTAGCAGATTCAATTGCTCTCCATAATACCATAGATTGATTGTTAAGTCATGTATGAAGGGCTGTAATTTGGAATGACCAATATTGTAGCTCAAACTTTGTTACTGCTAGCCCCCTGCGAATTTGGATTGCTGAAGAGTGGATAATTTGATCCTAGGGCGTTGGCTGTTCCAGATAAATCTGGAGATCATAGACTTAATGTCCTTGAATTAATTTAGGGGAGGAGAAAGCAGCAATTCTAATTAGAATAGTGTTAAAGTTATCACTGGCAATCTTGATGATTCCTTTTTATTGTTAATACCCAGATAAATCACTGAATTTTTCACAGGGATGAATGAAGGTATAGGGGATTTTACATAAATATTGTTGACCGTAATTAAAGCTGAATTTATCTTAAAGTATTTAAATAATAAAATTCCTTGACAATTAGACGGATTGCCAAATGATCAAAATGATAAGAAATGAAGTATAAAATGATATCATCCACATATAGCAATATGACATGGTTATGACCGTGAATCTTAATAGAGGGGATATTAGACTGCCTGATCGCTTTTGTTAAGGGTTCAATGGATAAACAGAACAACAACGGGGAGAGCGGAGCTGATCCTCGTTGATTAAACAATAATGATGTCTTCCAGACGGATGGCAAGTGTTTTGGCATATATCTCTAAATCGGCCAATAACTAGAACATTCTAATAGATCCTTTCCTTTTTTCAAAAGTAAAGAAATCAAAGCTGTTTTCTGGTCTCTGTGCAATGTTCAAGAATTAATTGCAAAATTAAATGAATCTAACATAATTGGGCACAAAAGGTCATATATTTCCAGGTAAAGATCAGAATGGAGACCATCTAAACTAGGCAATTTACCCTTCTACAGACTTTTTAAAGCATTATGTAACTCATCTAACCCAAGAGGAGAATCTAAAGAATCCTTGTCCATCCGTGAGATACAGGGTAGGTTCAGCTTGTGTCTTTGTGTCATTGATGGATTTAGGGGCCATATTTACCTGATTGTTAGATGACTTAATTGCATAGATATGCGCCTTATTCTTACATTCTTTCAACCTCAGGTCTAGTAAGTGACTAGGCCTATCAGATTCTAAAGAATATTTTGCTTGGTTCTATGCAGAATGAATTCTGCCTTTGATAACGTAAGCATATTGTATTCTCCTTTCAGAGAGGACAAAAGTACAGATTGGTCATCTGAGAAGTTTTGCTTTTGTAAGGCTTCTAGGGATTGTTTCTTATTTTCTAACTCTGCACATTGAGTTTTCCTTTAAGTGAGGCTGGAGGAAAAAGAAATGCAGAAACCCCGGATGACGCACATAGTTTTCTCCCACAGAATTTGAGGGTCGACACAAAGTGTCTAGAAAAATCTGTATATGCTGCCTCAATGCACTGACAAATTTAGAGTTAGTAAGCAAAGACGAGTTAAAATAGCATCTGAGAGCCTTAGATTTATTAATAGAAATATGAATATTGCGCAATACTGCAGTGTGGTCAGACACTAAAATTGGTAAAATGGAAATAGAAGTATCCTAGAAAAAGTTTTAGGCCTATTTGAGAAGAAAGTGCAATCATATAGTATTTTGAGCTTGCCAAAGATCAACAATATTAAGATCTTCAAATAATTTATTTAACAGATTGGAAGACAGATTAGCTGTTGCCTCTGGGTGAGTATCAAGTGTGAGGTTTAAAAATGCATTGAAATCACAACCCACCACTAAGGGGCAGTCAATCTGCTCTATAACATGCTAGACATTTTTGTAAGAAATGTTTTATCTGGTTAGTTCGGACAATAACCAGAAGCTAGCGCCAGCCTGACATTGTGCACACAAACCTGCCCTTGTTATCGTTTCCGATAGTGAAATGGATCTTCCTGTCCGCTTTTATAAGCACCCCATTATTTTTATTAGGGGTACATGATGAGGCCACCAAAAGTATTTGTTTTGAAAACGGGCAACATCACAATGTTTCAGGTGCGTCTACTGTATTAATGCGGTCAGCTTATGGTGTAAATATTTAAGAACATGGGTATGCTTAATAACAGAATTCAAACAATTCACATACACAGGCCAGTCCACTACAATGCCACATCATAGTCCCAGGTATGCCCCCACAACCAACATAACTCATCTAAAACATTCTCTGTTATCCCAGAAGTCACAATCGCCCAGCGGTCACGAGGATCAAAAAGGTGTCGTTTTTTTACAAGCTAGATTAACAGTCATCCATATCCGCAGAATCGCCATCCTCTACCTCATGAATATCTGCATGACACTTGTTCTTGGATTCTCTTCTGCAAGCCGGGGATTTGGGTTCGACAGCTAAGCCCTTGTTAGTACTTTGAATGGCTGCAACATAAGAGCTCTTCAGGGACAACGAGCCGATGAAATCCTCTGCACCCTGATACAATTGTGGCCTCTGCAGTCAGAGAAGCTATCAATTCGATCCTGACTCCTGCTTTAAACGGACTGCATGGAGACATAAGAAAGGAGCATGGAACTTGCTAGCCACAACTGTAAAACAGACACAGGACCCACGCAGGCGGTGACACAAGAGGACAGACATTCTCACTGATAAGATGACAGACATGGAGGACAGGATTAGGAGAAAGTATACACTCACCCAATCACATGGCAGTTGCTTCAATGCATTTAGGGGTGTGGTCCTGGTCAAGACAATCTCCTGAACTCCAAACTGAATGTCAGAATGGGAAAGAAAGGTGATTTAAGCAATTTTGAGCGTGGCATTGTTGTTGGTGCCAGACGGGCCGGTCTGAGTATTTCACAATCTGCTCAGTTACTGGGATTTTCACGCACAACCATTTCTAGGGTTTACAAAGAATGGTGTGAAAAGGGAAAAACATCCAGTATGCGGCAGTCCTGTGGGCTGAAAATGCCTTGTTGATGCTAGAGGTCAGAGGAGAATGGGCCGACTGATTCAAGCTGATAGAAGAGCAACTTTGCCTGAAATAACCACTCGTTACAATCGAGGTATGCAGCAAAGCATTTGTGAAGCCACAACACACACAACCTTGAGGCGGATGGGCTACAACAGCAGAAGACCCCACCGGGTACCACTCATCTCCACTACAAATAAGAAAAAGAGGCTACAATTTGCAAGAGCTCACCAAAATTGGACAGTTGAAGACTGGAAAAATGTTGCCTGGTCTGATGAGTCTCGATTTCTGTTGAGACATTCAGATGGTAGAGTCAGAATTTGGCGTAAACAGAATGAGAACATGGATCCATCATGCCTTGTTACCACTGTGCAGGCTGGTGGTGGTGGTGTAATTGTGTGGGGGATGTTTTCTTGGCACACTTTAGGCCCCTTAGTGCCAATTGGGCATCGTTTAAATGCCACGGCCTACCTGAGCATTGTTTCTGACCATGTCCATCCCTTTATGGCCACCATGTACCCATCCTCTGATGGCTACTTCCAGCAGGATAATGCACCATGTCACAAAGCTTGAATCATTTCAAATTGGTTTCTTGAACATGACAATGAGTTCACTGTACTAAAATGGCCCCCACAGTCACCAGATCTCAACCCAATAGAGCATCTTTGGGATGTGGTGGAATGGGAGCTTCGTGCCCTGGATGTGCATCCCACAAATCTCCATCAACTGCAAGATGCTATCCTATCAATATGGGCCAACATTTCTAAAGAATGCTTTCAGCACCTTGTTGAATCAATGCCACGTAGAATTAAGGCAGTTCTGAAGGCGAAAGGGGGTCAAACACAGTATTAGTATGGTGTTCCTAATCCTTTAGGTGAGTGTAAAATGTATACTTAGATTTTGGATACTGAGCAGCTCATGATTTCCAGCCACGTGTATAACAAAGTTTATTATGTTTCATCCAGCGCTTCATCTCTAAAGGCGAAAAATTTTGAGTAAAGTTTTTTTTACTGTGGGAACAATACTAGCACGCTTTACAAGTGCACATGCACATTAAACATACAACTGCATTTCGTTGCCTTGTACCCGTACTTGTGTAATGACAATAAAGTTGAATCTAATCTAATCTAAACATGAGAGTAAGTAAATGATGACAGAATTGTCATTTTTTAAGTGAACTATTCCTTAATATACTTGGCTTTCTGATATCAAAAACCCAGGGATTTATTAACAGGAGGTTTTTGCAACATTGTTTCAATAGATCGATCGTCTTTTAGGACTGATGAAAATGTTGGTAGCTCTGAAAGTACCAGCATTTTTTACAAAACTCTCTCGGTGTGTATAATGTGTGACCAAAATAAAGGATTCTTTTCTTTTTTTTCTTTTCATTTCAAAAGATCAAGTAAAATTTGATTTCTCATGATAGGACTCCTTTAAATGCACATACAGGCGCTGGTCATATAATTAGAATATCATCAAAAAGTTTATTTATTTCAGTAATTCCATTCAAAAAGTGAAACTTGGATAATGTATACATTCATTCCACACAGACTGATATATTTCAAGTGTTCATTCCTTTTAATTGATGACTATAACTGACAACTAATGAAAAACCCCCAAATCAGTATCTCAGAAGATTAGAATATTGTGAAAAGGTTCAATATTGAAGACACCGGGTGCCAAACTCTAATCAGCTAATTAACTCAAAACACCTGCAAAGGCCTTTAAATGGTCTCTCAGTCTAGTTCTGTAGGCTACACAATCATGGGGAAGACTGCTGACTTGACAGGTGTCCAAAAGACGACTTTTGACATCTTGCACAAGGAGGGCAAGACACAAAAGGTCATTGCTAAAGAGGCTGGCTGTTCACAGAGCTCTGTGTCCAAGCACATTAATAGAGAGGCGAAGGGAAGGAAAAGATGTGGTAGAAAAAAGGGTAAAAGCAATAGGAATAACCGCACCCTGGAGAGGATTGTGAAACAAAACCCATTCAAAAATGTGGGGGAGATTCACAAAGAGTGGACTGCAGCTGGAGTCAGTGCTTCAAGAACCACCACGCACAGACGTATGCAAGACATGGGTTTCAGCTGTCGCATTCCTTGTGTCAAGCCACTCTTGAACAAGACACAGCGTCAGAACACAAAAAGGACTGGACTGCTGCTGAGTGGTCCAAAGTTATGTTCTCTGATGAAAGTAAATCAAGGTCCCAGAGTCTGGAGGAAGAGAGGAAAAGCACAGAATCCACATTGCTTGAAGTCCAGTGTAAAGTTTCCACAGTCAGTGATGGTTTGGGGTGCCATGTCATCTGCTGTTGGTCCAGTGTGTTTTCTGAGGTCCAAGGTCAACGTAGCCGTCTACCAGGAAGTTTTAGAGCACTTCATGCTTCCTGCTGCTGACCAACTTTATGGAGATGCAGATTTCATTTTCCAACAAGACTTGGCACCTGCACACAGTGCCAAAGCTACCAGTACCTGGTTTAAGGACCATGGTATCCCTGTTCTTTATTGGACAGCAAACTCGCCTGACCATAACCCTATAGAAAATCTATGGGGTATTGTGAAGAGGAAGATGCGATACGCCAGACCCAACAATGCAGAAGAGCTGAAGGCCACTATCAGAGCAACCTGGGCTCTCATAACACCCGAGCAGTGCCACAGACTGATTGACTCCATGCCACGCCGCATTGCTGCAGTAATTCAGGCAAAAGGAGCCCCAACTAAGTATTGAGTGCTTTACATGCTCATACTTTTCATATTCATACTTTTCAGTTGGCCAACATTTCTAAAAATCCTTTTTTTGTATGGGTCTTAAGTAATATTCTAATTTTCGGAGATACTGAATTTGGGATTTTCATTAGTTGTCAGTTTTAATCATCACAATTAAATGAAATAAACATTTTAAATATATCAGTCTGTGTGTAATGAATGAATATAATATCCATGTTTCACTTTTTGAATGGAATTACTGAAATAAATCAACTTTTTGATGATATTCTAATTATATGACCAGCACCTGTAGATGTCATAGACTGGACCAAGATCTATTTCCATGTACTCTTATGTCCTTGACATACTGTAACTTTGGCTTTACCTGGAACTATCAAGAACATTCTGAGCACAGAGGGCCATGTAAAATTTAAGTGCTTGAGTTCTGTGAGACTCCATATAAACATACTGTGTTCACTCTATAAATACAAATAGTTTGCCATGACCTCAGAACTTTTGTTTATGTTCCTAGTGTATCCCAAAGAATCCTTATTGTTCATCCTCAGAGCTCTATGAGCAGTTCATTTGAAATCTGTCAGTGACATTGGACTCGTCAAGAAATATTGTGAAACACCTGGGCCCATGAAATACATAGTTTGCAGTGGACAAAAGAGCTGTAAATATTGCTCTGCCTGCCCATCACCTCTTTACTTTTCTTCAAGGCTTTGTCCCAACAGCTTTAAAACCATCATTGAATCCATACTTCACGTCAATTAATCGTAAACTCTTATAGGTTTGTATTGAATGGCAGAGAAAAAGAGAGGAAAGGATGAAGACTGGGGGAAAAAGAGGGAAACATGGCATCTTTGAGACCTCATCTCTCTTGATTCTTGTACTTTCAAATTCAGCAGATTCCGTTTCCTCGACGGATATAATCAATAGATTCTCTGAGGTTTGTCATCTTCTGGAGTTTATCTTCCTCCAAGCCCTCCTTTTATTCTCCTTTTCTTTTGGTCTTAGCTTCTTCATCTTCATTCCACACATGTTCTTATCAAAGGCTTAGTCTTTTTATTATCAGCCCTCTCTACTTATGTGGGCTTAGAGGATTATGTCCCCCAAAAGGAATTTCCTGATGTCACTGTATTTAATTATCCATGCAAATGAAGAACTCTATTTATTTAAGGCCAGAGACTAAACAAAACCAACAAAAAATATTTTTACTTTTTGCTGAACCGCAGAAAAGAGTAAACCTCAAAAACTGCCAAGGAACATCTGAGCTAAAATTTAAAACAACTGAAACACAGTACATATAGTACTGGCAATCAGGTGGCATGAATAAATTTGAATTTGATTGTACCTACTGGCCTCAAGTGTGTCCGTGGAGGAAGTCTTGGACGCAGAGCAATTTTTCATGCATCCTTATCTGGGCAGAGAGAGAGAGAGCAGGTTTGTTCAACAAACCCACTGCCCAAGAAAGGAGAAGATAACCCCCCACCCCCTTACAGCTGCTACATTAAAGGCATCCATGCAGAGCCAAGCCCCCCTGAACCCATTTTCCTGTGGGATGAAAGCAAGGGAATTTTCTTAGGCTTCTCCAAAATATATGGATTGACAGTACAAAAATAAAATGAGAAATATTGCACAATATGAGATAAAACAGTATGTAAAGCACTTGTTCATCTAATGCAACACTGTGCATTGCATTTATTTGTAGAGCATGAACAGCCTGATCTCATGAAAATTACATGACTGACATTTTTGCAAAATGATACTTCATGGTTCATTACATGCATCGCGGTAGTTCCAAGGTGAAATGTCCATATTGTGGCGCTAAAAATGACTTAAAGGAATATTCTGTGTTCAATAAAATTGAAGCTCAATCGACAGAATTTGTGGCATTATATTGATTACCACAAACATTTATTTTGACTTTCCTCTCCTTTTCTTTAAAAAAAAGCAAAATCTGGGTTCCAGTGAGGCACTTACAATGCAAGTGAAATTGGGCCAATCTGTAAACGTTAAAGGTGCACTCTTTATTTCCTCATTAAATAAGTTTAACTCCTAAAAACATGAATTGTAATTGCAGTGCACTGTATGTGCAGGAAATCATGACTACTCACATTAAAATAAAGATTCCACTCATATCAGTAACCTTTTACTTTTTAAAAGTAAAAGTATTTTTTTATTCTACATGTATAGGGTACGCATGATAGAATCACATGACCAGCCGAATACTACTCACTTACCCCTAATTTACATCGGGCGCTTCTGTGGCACATTCCAGCTCCGACACGGCCGCCGGAGCTGATCGCAGCAACTCTAAACTAGTCAATGCTTGTGATTCCACCAATGCGCCACAATGCGTTTCAGAAGCGTCCCAGAAGCAGATCTCCGCTCTGCTTTGCTGAAGATAGGCGTCTTGTCTATTTTTGACAGACACCGCATCCAAGCCGCACAGTTCAAATACAAAAATAAAGTCAGAACTTTCAGTCAATTTCTCCATGTTGTTCATACCTGGATTTTAAGTGTATTAACTGTAGGCTACAGCACATAAAAGTAGGACATAACAACAATAAACACAATAATAAACACAAATAAACTTAACAAAAAATAACCATTTAGCCAAATTACCCATGGTAGAACCCCCAAAATCAAGGAAAAAAAATCACAAGGAAGTCAACGTTGGACAGACAAAGTTGATTGTTGATCTCGTGATCTCGCCAATACAGCTGCCTCACAGCGATCCACTTCCGAAATGCTCCCGGTGGGGTTTGATGCCACGGAACGCGCCGCAGAACCGCCCGGTGTAATCTAGGACTTAGTCACAATCTCAGGTACCGTGCTTTTATTTGACACTTTTACTCACTGATTAAAGTATTCATGGCTGACTGTGAATACTACATTTCTACAATGGCATCTGAAACTGAAAACTATTGATTTTAAATGATGCTGCATCCAAGCCGCTGGGTGTCAGTGTAAGTCCAAGATGACACAAAGACAAAGGTTACTGAGTGCCCCTTAAAAATACTCACTGTTTGAAAAGTATAGCCACAAGACATAAACAATATGTGTGTTAACATTATATAAGTGTGATAAACTCACTTACTAACCATTTTTGTGTAAAGTGATATACAATTTAAAAACTTTGTTTAATGTAAAACTTAAAAATGACTGCAAAAATGACAATTTAAACATATTTACAGCTCAAATAATATATGAGTTTTAACAGAAGAATTAATATAAGTGTGTGGAGGTGAGGGCGTGGTCGAGCGCCCATCTGGAGAGAGAGAAAGCGGTAAGGACATCCACCTGAGATGAACAGTGACTAATTACCATTTCCATGTTCACTGTGAGAGTCGGGGGAGATAAAAGATGGCCCAGTCTACCGAAAGGGAGAGAGAGAGCCCAGCCCAGCTGAGAAGCTGCATGTATGTTTTCCACTGCTGTTGTTCTTTTATTTTGAAACACCTTGAGTTTGTGTGCGTGTGAAGCTGTACCGATGCACTGTAAAGCGAACAAGTATTTGAGTTTAATAAAAGACATTCCTGTGTGGGAATCGCCATCTACCGCTTCCTCCTTTTGATCCATATACGAACATCTGTTACAAAGTGCTTTTATAAAATTATAAGCTTCATATTTCTGCCGTTAAACCCTCCAAACATTGGCCCCACTCACTTTCATTGTAAGTGAGGTTATTCAATTTAAGTTGAATGCTCTATCATGACAGCATCATAAAAAGCAAATGTGAGGTGAAAAACAAATAAGGTTTTTAAAGGCCCGTGAAGTGATTTGACAAGAGCGTTCGATTTGGTGTTTTGAAATTTTTCCTACTGAAACAGGAAGTGGGGGGCGTGGCATGTACCATACCATTTTTTTAAATAGCCAATAGGCTTTAGTTTACATACAGACACCCACACACCCCTTTCCACCATGCTGCTAAAGTCAGAGCCGCTTAAAGGGGAAACTTGAGAAGCGATCTCAAAACCAGCCAGATTTTCCACTGACTTTTAAAACCAAACAATGAAAATACGAATGAAATCGTGGAATTCTGTCATAAAAACAGACATGGGGGGGGTGCTCATGTGGGCTTTGCCCCCCTCCAAATGATCCCTATGCCCTCTCCAAGCGCAAGTGAAGCAAAGGGTCAAATTGTATCGTGAAATGAAGTGGAACTGAATTAATTCATTTTATTTAGACAAAATGTATGTAAACTTTAAAGCATGGAATTCAGATTTTTTTTGGAAAACACAAAATTTGGGATAAATTAAAATGGATATCAAAGGGCCCTACAGAATTCTACCACACACCACTGACAAAAAAGACAGAAGGTCAGGTCACCTTCTGTCTTTTTTGTCAGTGGTGTGTGGTAGAATGTTAGGAAATCTGCCTTCCTCCACCTATTCTTTTTCACATGCCATTGCTATCCTGCACTCTGTCACACACTCTCTCTCTCTCTCACCCACTGTGCCTCATGGCATTCCGAGTGTCCCCTCCAATCAGAGTCATCAGCATGGTGACTCCGCGCTGAATTAAGGCAGACAGATTTCCACACACGCCGCTCATCAGCACTTTTCGGGCCTTTAAACAGCTCACAGACTGTCACATTCAACTGCTCGCAACCCTCCATCCATCAGACGGGCCCATCTGCCTTCATGATTCAAATTCACACTCTCATTACGCACACTGGGGTAAGGCAGCGCAGGAGAACTGATGGCAAAAAACACGCTTTCTGGAAATTAGTGAAATTCCTCACATTATACTCTTAATAGTCTTTTCATTTGGAGCCTAGGGATTTAATTTTCTTTCTTTTCTTTTTTTTTTTTACCCAACTATGAAAATGATTCCCTTCTGGCCTGGTGTCTCAGGGCTGCAGTTTATTCTAATGAAAAAATACATCTTGAATTAAAAATCGCTCATCCTCGGCCAGTGCTCAAGATAGGAGTAAAGACTATCAATAGATGTCTGATTTTGAGCCGAGGCTTTTAATAATCACTGCCTCCCCCTTGCAACTCCGCCCTGCAAAACCACACAATTATTTATGTATGCATATTGATGTTCATTCCCAATATTGCTACAAATGTAATTAGTGTCTAATAGCTCACAGCGAACATCAGGATTGTGAGGGTCTATTACCCAGCAGTATGTGGAGGACCGCTTTGGAGAACAATTTTCACTCGCTGTAAATCTACTGTGGTTTATTTAGTGCAGTGGTTTTCAAATTTCTTTTAGGCCAACTACCATGTTCGATGAAATCAAAACATTAGTCCACTTAGTCATGACAATGTTCCTTCTCATATTTTCAGCACAAGCTTAAGGACAGAATTAGTGACATAATTCCATATTTTGATTAGTATCAATATGCCTGTAGTTAAGATAAATCATGCTGCTATAGGACCTTTTGCAGGATTACAATGTAAAAAGCTTAAATCTATTCCCGTCTGCCTAGAGGTGCTTGAAACTTCTCTGCCAGACTTGTTTGACCTGATCTCGTAAAAATTAGGTGACTGTGAGGACATTTTTGCAAATTGATATGATGTGGTTTATTTCATGTATCATGGCAGTTCCGAGGTGTAATGTCCACTGTGTGGTGCTGAAAGCGACTTTTTGGACAAATCTTAGCTCCTTTCCATAGATGAGTCGCCAGTACTGCCTTGCGATAGTGAGGCCTCGCTTTCCCACCGCAGGCACACCTCTCTCTGCATCTTCTCTGTTCAGTGAGTGGCAGACATAGGAGCAGCACATTCAGTTGACCGCACAGCAGCTGACACATGTATGAATGAGCTGCACATGTGCAAACGGAGTTGCCAAGTTCCAATCAATAATCTGAATGGTTTACTCCTCCTTTGTTTTAATTTAAACAATTTATTTTGACCATTCTTTTTGTTGCTTATCACTCGCTGTTACACAGACGGATGCTGTGCACTGTGTGAGAGAAAAAAAGAAAACATTCTGTCACTCTAACTGAGTGATCATTTAACATGTAAATATAGACAAAATCACAGCACAGCCGTTGTCTTTAACTGATGTTATAAAATCAGGATTTTTGTAGTGCAGAGCAGCAGCTTGGAAGTATTTTGGAAGTGATTACTGGTTAACATGTAGTCTTAATGGGCGGTGTTTCAGTCACTATTTCATCCTCATTACGTCGTCTGACAACAGAAACAGAACAAATATGTACATGAGAACAGCATTATTGGGAATTCAGCTGTATTAAAATACAGTATGTGAGCACAGAAAGTAGGAGAGAAGCAAACAGATGTAAAGGGCTGACACAAGGCAGAATGCAAATACGATGCGATGTCATCATGTATATGCTAATTAACACATGATGTCATCTAGCGAGTTTAGCAACCTTATATTGAAAGTATTTGGCAACACTGGAAGCAACCACGTCATTTTGTGATGCTTCTATTATCTATTCTGCTCACGTGTCAACTCGCATACTCTTCAGGACTCACAATCCGGTCATTTGCATCGTAAGTGCAATGCTCTATTAGTTGAGCTTCCAAACTTCAAACAAGCTTCAAACAAGCTTTTAAATTTAGTTAGTTATGTTATGCAAATTTTTAAATGTTTCGCCTTACAAATCATGCACTAGAGTAAAGGTTTTTTGATGTCATAGTGTGAGGAACAGGATGAAAAGGGTTTATGGAATAATATTATTATGATTTACTTGAGATTTCTGTGAAAATGAATAAAAGTCATTGGTGTAGTACCTCTAGTGATTATTTCACCAAGAAACTGCTGCGATACATACAACTAGCCTTTAACAATCATATTGCAAAAATGAAGGTATAGGAACAAAGTTCTATGAAACCAAGTGGGACTGGTTTTATTATTCCAGTGAATTGCCTTCATGAAATCGAGCATCCAATTTATGCCTCTCATTGACTCTGGAAATACATTTTCCTGCACCGAAAACAGAGGCTTTTAAAAACACTCTCCATGACTGCATACTTTTGTTAGGAAACATGTTAGGAAACCGAAAATCCTGCCTGAACTGAGTTTTCAAAATAAAAGGGATTGTTCATGTACAATATTTATTTGCCCGTGCAATTACATGGCTTGAAAACGGTCAGCATCTTACCAATTTCTATCCAGCTTTGCAGAAAAACATTTAGTCTATTCATTAGTTATACTGAATATAGATCACAAATTAGCAATAAAACTTGTAAAACTAAAATTTAATTTTTGAAATATGTTTTAAAGGGATAGTTCAACCAAAAATTCTAATTCTCTCATAATTTCCTCACCCTCATCCCATACCAGATGTGTATGACTTTCTTTCTTCAGCAGAACACAAACACAGATTTTAGAAGAATATCTTTGTAACACATAAAGATGGCAAAGGAGGAAGCTCGGACCGGTTTGACAAACACATATACATTTAATAACACTTTTCAGCATCCAAAGAAACATAAATACGCACTGCTTTTCAGCCAGCTGCGTCAAATCATAAATTTCATTCAGACATGTGGACAAGCTTCGTACATCTCTCTCCTGTCTACCTCTGTCTCTTCTCCTTAAATACTGCCACCTCCCCTCACTGAATCGCTCTGCCCAGACGCCGATCGGCTCCGCCCTGCTCACCACATACCCCCATCGCCGAACTCAGGTCGGCGATTTCTCCAGCCTGTGACCAATATATAAGTAATTTTATTTACAAAAAATAGTTTCCTTCACTTTCAAATTCATTCCACATTATGAAAGTGAAAGTGGAGATTTATGTTAAAAAAAAAGTAAACTTAAATATTAAATGACTTTAATCTTGATCTGTTTCTCACCCACACCTATCATATCACTTCTAAAGATATGGATTTAACCACTGGAGTCATATGGATTACTTTTATGTTGCCTTTATATGATCTTTGGAGCTTCAAAGGTCTGGTCACCGTTCACTTGAATTGTAAGGACCAAGAGAGCTGAGATATTCTTCTAAAAATCTGTGTTTGTGTTCTGCTGAAGAAAGAAAGCCACACACATCTGGTATGGCATGAGGGTGAGGAAATGATGAGAGAATTTTAATTTTTGGGTGAATACCTTTAAATGTATATTTTTTATAAATGTATAATAAATATTTGTATATAAATATTTTATCAATTTTTTAGAGTTGTTTCATGAACCACATTGTGGGCAATTCATGGAATGCAGGTACGCATATCACACTTTGAAAACCACCGATTTAGTGTTTTTCCACATTGTGCTCTTAAACAAATTCCCTGAATATTATTGAAAAAAGTCAGCAGCATTTTTCTGCGGCCCTGGCTGTTCTAGTACAGATACTGCTTACCTTGCGGCTGTGAAACAAAGTATTTAACAGGAGAAGGTCAGGTGTAAAATAGAGATCTGCCACACCGCGTGACGAATCCCTGATGAGGAAATTTATCAAAACTATCACCTTGTCTGGCAGTTCCTTTTTGTGACTTTTATTTTCTCTCTCTCTCTCAAAACAAATTTTGCCTTCAACTGTAGATTCTAGATGCCTTTTAAAACATGAGATCATTAAAATTCCTCATGGTATTGCATACACAGTGGCACATGGTTGGACAATTTACTACTCAATCAAGTTTGCTACGATTTGCTGCTACATCTTTCATATCTCTCTGACTGTCAAGATCAGCACACATTTTTTTTCCCCAGCAAAATTTAAATCAGGAAATGTTCATATTGCAATCTTGAAAACTTTATTCTAGTCCATCACTACTCAAATGTATTCATTTCATTGATGCACTTGAGAAAGACAGGGTGTGTTCCCTAATTTTAATGTGTCATGTTTCCAATCTCTGATATTGTTTTACCTTGGGCAAATGTTTCAGGTTATGAATCAATTACCTGCATGGGTGATTCTATTGCATTTCAATGCAATGTAATAGAATGCTGTTCATATGATGCCATTAGCACTGAAATGTGAATGGAAGTTAGTAAAAGCATGGCCATTTCTATTAAATTTCCAGTCTATTACAGCTAGCAGGGTCAAATCTACCATTACTTCATCTTTGTTTATTTGAAATGTCTATTCATGACCGAAATCTACAACATTCACAATTGTCTTAGCTTGCATGCTGGTTCCAGTCTAAGAAGTTATCATCGAAAAGACATCCATTCTTGTTAGAAGGTACAGCATGATCAAGTTGACAGTTTAATGAAATAAAATAAATGAATGTGTGAGATGCGAGAACTTCTATATGCCAAAATCGGTCCCTGTACAGTATCCTTTCCAGATATATTCTAGACTACAAAGGGTATTTCAACAAAATTCTTTGCCTCATATCTTGGGTTTCATGAAAGACCCAACATCTAATCAACAGAACGCCTTCATAATGAATGCATTGAACATTATGATCAAAGTAAAAGGGTTTTATTAGTCAGCCAAGCTTTCTATTTAATATTTGTTTATGACTGCAAATTCTGATGATTTCTATTGGTTGTTTAACATGGTTTAATGCGGTTTGTACAAATAATAATTTTTGAATGCCTCAAATTGTCGACAAAATATATGAAACAACATTTAACTACTGTACAAATTTATAAATACGTTTAAATTAAGAGCAAATTAGGTTTAACAAATACCCTGATGTGAGAGAGATCAATAATTGATGCATTAATTTGTATTTTTCATCTCACACAATCAGCATAAAGCTTTTGCTCAATTGTTTTGCATGAGCAGAATATTTCAAACGCAGTAAATAAATTTGGATTTTAATACATGAAACAAGGACTATAGCCTTTGATGTGATTTGGCATTAAAGCGTAACTATATGACTAGCCAATGAGAAAGTTGCTTAGTTGTCCCAGGTGATGAAAGCTTTTTGGGGGAGCTTTTATGCCTCTATATTAGACAGATAAAAGTAACTCAGTGGAAAGTGACAATAATTTATAAGAGAGAGGGAATGCGATCAGTATACATAATAGGCCAAACTCGAGTCATCCTTTAAAGAATATTCTGGGTTTGATACAGTTAAGCTCAATTGATAGTATTTGTGGCATAATGCTGATTACCACAAAAATGTATTTAGATTTTTCTCCTACATTTCTTTTTAAAAAGCAAAAATCTGGGTTGCAGTGAGGCACTTACAATGGAAGTGAACGGAGGCCAATTTGTGAATGTTAAATTGCTCACTTTTTCAAAAGTTCAGCCATAAGACATAAACAATTTGCATGTTGACATGATTTAAATATGATAAAAGCACTTACTAACCTATTCTGTGTAAAGTTTTGGAACTTTGTTGCCATGACAATGTAATGTCAACAAACCCTAAAACTATAAAATGGCTGTAAAAATGACAATTTAAACAAATGTACAGCTCAAATAATACATGTGCTTTAACATAGCTAATATAGGAGCTTTTATAAAATTATAAGCTTCACATTTCGGCCTTTAAACCCTCCAAAAGTGTGCCCCATTCACTACCATTGAATGTGGAAGTGCCTCAACGTAACCTTGATTTTTGCTTTTTTTTTTCTCTCCCATTTTTCACCCAATTTGGAATGTCCAATTTCCAATTTACTTTAAGTCCTCGTGGTGGAGTAGTGACTCGCCTCAATCCGGGTGCAGATCTGAGGACTCAGAATCTCAGTTGCCTCCGCGTCTGAGACAGTCAACCCGTGCATCTTATCACGTGGCTCGTTGAGTGCATTACCACGGAGACATAGCATGTGTGGAGGCCCACGCCATCGACCGTGGCATCCACGCACAACTCACCACGCACCCCACCAAGAGCGAACCACATAAAAGCGACCAAGAGGAGGTTACTCCGTGTGACTTTACCCTCCCTGGCAACCTTGGCCAATATGGTAGCTTAAGAGACATGGCTGGAAGCACACCCTGGGATTCAATCTCGTGAACTCCAGGGGAGGTAGCCAGCGACTTTTACCACTGAGCTATCCAGGCCCCCTGATTTTTTCTTTTTTTTTTAAGGAAAAGGACAGACAAGTCAAAATGTATTTTTGTGGTATTCAATATTATGCCACAAATGCTGTCTATTGAGCTTAACTTGTATTGAACCAGAAAATTACCTTTAACTCTTCTACATGTGCCAAGTGCTGTGCCAAGCCTCCGACATCCACCATTGAAAGCTTAGGGATGGTTAACCACAAAATGAAAATTCTGTCATAATTGTCTCAATCACATCCAAATCTGAATGAATTTTTGTGTAAATGTTAGCCTCAGCCACCATTCACTTTCATTGTATGGAAAAAAAGATACAATGTGAATGGTGAATTAGACTAACGTACTCCCTTTTGTGTTCCATGTAAGAAAGAAACCATATGGCTTAAAACAAACCAAGAGTCAGCACAGAACTGTATTAAGGGTGAACTATCCCTTTAAGTGAATTTAGATGTTTCAGACTTTATGAATTTGCTAGTAACGAGTAGTAGGACAAGGCTAGCTCAGTCAGTTTGTGACATTAGTGATTCTCTGCCCCATGTGAAATTTATAAATATTTCTGTTTCTTCTGTCAGTGTCAGAGGGTGGCTGAGGATAAATCTGGCTCCATGGTCATGCCACCACCCCACATCCACAGAGTTTTTTTTATCACTAGGAGGGTGGAACATACTGTAGGTTTTCCTTAAAGGGCATATCGAAACGGGGGCAACAGCTCATGTGGGATTGCATCACAACAACAACATCTTCATCAGTGAGCCGTGTTTCTTTTTTCAAAACACATGCCACATGCTGGGATGGGGTGCTTCTCCCTGCCAATGAAAGCTCTCAGTACTTTGATCCTGCTCTCCTCACTTCCACTCCATCACTTAACCAGCTCTAGCTGGCTGTCAAGACTCCTCCCCAGCCGCTCCACCATGCACTCTCTCCAACCTTCTCTCTCTACTCAGCTCTTACCACTTCTTGGTAAATCAAATCAAATCACAATTATTTATATAGCAAATTAAAAAACAACCATGGTTGACCAAAGTGCTGTACAGTGGTATCACAGGCAAGACAGTATAACAGAAATACAACATATGTAATAGGGCAATTTCACAGCTTAACGATGATTTTAAGGTAAATTAAAAGCTAATGAAAATAAGAACGTTTTGAGCAACAATTTAAAAACAGATAGAGAGGAGGTGGTCCTTTGGTAATCCGGTAAGCTGTTCCACAGTTTGGGGCCAGTGATACAAAAAGCACAATCACCAGTATTCTTCATCTTCATCAGTCCACGGCCCCCAGTGTGGTGGGTGTGCATGACAGACTTACATACTCATTGATACCCTGAATATGAAAAACGAATATCCTAATAAAGAGCGTTTTCTTAGTCATAATGATTATTTATTTAAAAAAAACGACAAAAAAAAAAAAAAACGACAAAAAAAAAACAGTAACCCCTAATTTCCGCGGCATTGCCCTCATCCACACCCACTCCAACACCGTCCACCACCACCCACCCATCCTTGTGTTACTCACTACCGCACTGTTTTGGGATGCTAGTCTCTCCCTCAGTGGACCTGCTCTGCATGGTGGGGATGCTCATCTCTCCCTCAGTTTCTGATAGAAGGTGATATCATAGGAAGTGTCTGATTATTTTCTTGCTGACTTAAGGCCTAAAAATTAGCTAATTGCAAGCTTTAGTAATTCCAGTAGGTTGCAAAATAATTGCCTTATAAGAAGGGATGGGTATCGTTAGGATTTTATCAGTACTATTACTCTGATCGATACTCCTTATCAATTATTAAATAATTGATACAAATGTATAATTTTTTAAAAGAACGTTGTTTCTAGAGTAGCAACAGTAATGTTTACAACTGCAAAGTCACTATATAAACTCTATATAAATTTCTCACTGTGGATATTAGGCAGGTGGTTTTAAAGTAGTGGCTGATAGGTGTATATACTTGTTTATTTATTTCATAAATAAGTATTAAACATTTGTTGTTTTGAATCTGCTTCATTTGTTATTTCAGTGGACAAGAGAACCTTTGTCCAACTATTCACATCATTTATTCAGGATTATTAACTCTATAAAGACTTGCTTAAATTAATATTCTGGATTCAATTCAATTGACAGCATTTGTGGCATAATGTTGATAACCACAAAAATAATTTCAACTCGTCGCTCCTTTTGTAAAAAAAAAAAGAAGCAAAAATATAGGTATCCAAACTAAGCTTCCCTGTTGGAAATGCTAATCTACTGTTACATCTCATGAATGCTTCCCAAACGAAACACTGAGAAAATGATAATGGATGGGTATTTGGAAAAAGCTCTGTATGTCTTATACTGATATCAGCCTTATGACACCTGGCATCCTCCCCTGTTCTCTCTCTCCTCCTCTCCTTTCACTCCAGTGATTATTTTGCTCCAAGACCCATCTGCTGTTAAAAAATCCATTTATCAATAGCCATTTTCCTGGTACAGAGTCACTGGATCCTCATTCGTCTCTGAATCAACTCAGCACCTCAGTGTGGAGAATATTTTGACATGCACTGCATGAAATTCAAATGCATCCATTACCTTTATTATCGACTTCCCAATGCTGAATTATAGAGTGGATAAAAGGAAGACACCCAGAATGTTAACATCGATTGTCAAAACATTGTTAAAAACATTGGTCCAAAAATGTCAGCACATTACATTTTTGATAACTTTTTTCATTAAGAGTCCAATTTGCATGAAATAGGTGTTTCAAACTAAATTCTACTAAATAACAGGCCTTAGAATGCACAGCTTCCACATATTTACTCTACAAAGCACAACCCAGAGATAAAGGGCAGAGATGCTGGTAATCGCTGTGAATGAGTCCTCATCAACGAAATGGGTACTGTGATTGTAGTGTTTAATTCCACTGTTGTCAGGGTTGATGGTTTGGGTGAGAAACTGCAATTAAGGTTAAAGTTATGGGCAGAAGTAGACCTGTAATTAGTGGTTTGCATTAGTAGTTTGAGTGAGTGAGCCTGCAAATTATAGGTGGTATTAATGGCCTTTTTTTGTGGCAAGGTTAGTGGGCAGAGTAAAACGTTTCAATACTGAAGAAGTGGGGAGAAACCTGGTTTGAATTTAGGTTTTTATGGTTGTCAAACCATCACAAAATATCTCTTAAGATGTGAGACAATGTCAAATAATGTGGGAGGGAGGAGGCCAGGAGAGGGGGAGTGTGGCTGGGCAGCACGGGATGGAGGAGGTAGAAAAGATCAGGAATTGATTGATCAACCATATTGATTTGACTGATTTCAGATTCAAAGCAACTGTGAAATAAAACATGAGTGTTTACTCGCTACTGCTCATCAAAGAAGATCCGTTTCAGATATCAACAACTTCATAATTTATCCACATTATATGACACACAATATTAGGCTGCATGATCTGCAAGAGGAACTTGTACATCTCTGCCATATTAGATCAGGAAAGAATTTTGTTCCTTTTTGTTTAAGTGCTAATGAATGCTGGCATGCACGAACAAGCTTTAAATGCTGCATCAGCCAATGCATATTTCATATTGCCAAACACATAGAGCAAGAACAGCTTCATTTCCATCTTTCAACTTCTATCTCCTTGTTTTTTTGGCACATGGCTGTTAGTTCGTGGCATGACCAAGCTGAGCATCCTACAACCTGCTGATTTAATTTTTCATATTAAGCCTGACTGATCACAGCGAGTCACATCTTAGCTCTTTGTCAAAACATTGGTGTAGAGGGCAAACAGCCGAGAGCCCTCAGTGCAGTTGGAGATTCAGTGCATAGAGGTCCTGGCCAATGCACTTCTGAAGTCAGTCATGTGCAGAATTGTTCTTTCAGTTATTTTTCACCACTGTACAAAATTGAACAAGACTGAAACAAATTATAACAAGAAAATAAATAATAATAATAATAATAATATATATATATATATATATATATATATATATATATATATATATATATATATATATATATATATATATGCAACTAGACTATAGAAAAATTCCTATCATTCTGAAAATGTATTTTTATGTCTTGTTTTTGTGATCTCGGCAAAAGCTTTACACTGTCAAAAAAAGTTTCCCTTTCATTTTTTCCCCAGATAAAACAAGTTAGAAAAAAACTACATGAATGTGCTTTAGATAACAATATTATTATTATATACTAGTGTTAATTATATATAGAAATTATTGAATTATTTATAACAGATTAAATAAAATGTGTGTAAGTATGTTAGAGCTGTCAAAATTAACGTGTTAACTCAAGTGATAAATTAAAAAGTTTAACATGTGAATTTTTCTTAATCGCGATTAACGCATCTACAATAAACCAGCATAAACACTGGTTGGAAGGGTGGAACCTTTGTGATGTGTATGCCTGGACTAATCACACACAAACACACACACAAACGTGTCAGTATTGAAATGATGGAGAAAGGATCTCTTACTGATATTTGTTGTACAAAATAAGCCCAAATGGGACTTGTGACTGAAAACAAGTGCTTAGCGTCCTCTGCAAGGTGAAATTTAATGACCAAAGAAGCACTTCAAGTCTTAACTATCACCTAAACGTGGACTGAGATGTTTGCAAACACTTTTCATGTGGAGTTCAAAGAATCGTGAATGTGGCTCCACGACTGCTGTTGCAAAGCGGATAGCCATCTTCCGGCCGATTAATATTGAGGATTAAAATGTAAGAGATTTAATGTGCATTGCAATGAATATGCAACCTATGGGGAGACTAGTTCTTTCAATTAGTCAAACTCCCATTTAGACTTGTTTAGAGTCTAAGGGAGGGAAATGTTTAATGTTACATTTTGGTGATATTTTAGGACATTTCTATCTTTATACTGTGGAAGGCTTTGTTTGAAAAATGCTAATAAGGCATTATACTGTTACATATAGTTTTTTTCTTTCCTAAGAAGGAAAAAATGCATTTTAAAAGGAAAAGTAGAATATATAAAGTCAGATTTCATCACTTTCAAAATCTGCGATTAATCACGATTAACTAAAAACAATGCGATTAATCACAATTACAACATTTACTTGACTGACATCTCTAAAATATATATTTATAATTAATGGTAATTCATAAAATACATGAACTATCTATTAATTATATTTTATTATATAATACATTTCTGCTCCGGGTCAAATAGGTTCTGCACAGTGTGAACAAAAATTAAGAGAGAACATTGATGCTGACTGCAGTTTCCATCTAGCCTCATCGTACATAGCCTCTAATTATGAATGAGCACAGTGGGCCAGGGAGGTTGCTTATGGAGATTTAAAGCAAAAAGGGATGGAAAGAGAGTGGTTGCTTCTGTGTTTATGTAATTGCAAAGCAATGTGCTGAAAATCAACTTCTTCCCGTCGAGATGTATGATGATACATGCTATGTGCTCAAGCCGTGAAATATGTGCAAAATGGTGTCACGTTTGAAAGGTGGAGTCATGGTACCTTTATGAATGTACAATGATGGTCTTTGGGCATGGAACTGTCAAAGAGTGTATGGACGTGATAATTTTGTGGTTGTGTGTGGTGAGCTCCACTGTAGAATCCCCCGTAGCAGTATGCGGTACATCAAAGAGACTTCCAGGAGACTCTGTCCACAAGCTCACACTCTTCTCACCCCTCAGTGTGTACTCAAACAGACAAGACCTATGAAAAACAGACCTGGATTTGATGAAACTTTGCTCAATTATTGATCAGCCTGCACACTAGTGGGAGGGATAGGAACAGGGGATTGAGAGAGATGGATAATACAATAGAAGGTAGCGAGGGTGCTGTTTTTGCTATTGTTCAGGAAAGTATACTCTGTTTTACAGCAGTCAATACTCTGTTTTATACCGTGTCTGAATTTGCACTACACGGCCAAAAGTATGTCAACACCCCCTTCTAATTAACAGGTTTGGCTCTTCGGGTGTGTTTAGTAGGCTGCAACATACAATGACATTCTAGATAACTGTGTGCTTCCAACTATGTGGCAACAGTTGACAATGACAATGCTCCTGTGCACAAAACGGGGTCCATAATGACATGGTTTGACCGAGTATGGTGTGGAAGAACATAACACACAGCACCTGCACAAAGCCAAAAACTGAACCCCATAGAATACCTTAAGGATGATTTGGAACGCTGATTTCGAACCAGGGTCCATCAACCAACTTCACTGATGCTCTTGTGTCTGAATGGGAACAAATCCCCACAACCATATTCCAACATCTAGTGGAAAGCCTTCCCAAAAGAGTGGACGCTATTGCTGATCTTGGCAATCTTTGCATAGTTTGTGACATTGTTGAGATATTACTAAGTCTATTTCTCAGAAGAAAAATCTGAGAAGCAAGAGGAGACCTTATTGTCTCTCCATTAATCTCATGAAGTCTTTCTCCTATGGGTACTCAATGGTGCATAGTTTTTTTAAATTCTTGCTATTACACTAAAAAGTGAGTCATAGGTAAAGATACATTAAGGGAGTAGACGCACTGTCTATGCATCCCGCTATAACTATTCCACTTAAAATCAAGTGCATATCTCATTATATGTTTCCTTGGATGAGGATGTGACATCATTACCCAATATGTTCTCTCAGCATGCACACTGTCAGCAAACATAAATATATAGCCTTGCTGACACATTCCCAGAACAATGGATGCAGAATGCCATGTGAAATTAAAAGGCTCTTAACAAATCAATTAGCAGAATCTGTGTGTGATACAGCTGATGGAAAGAAATGAGTGGGAGAAAAACAAAGAAAAGAGGAGGAGAGGACCGAGGGTAGGAATGGTGATAAGGGAGACAGGCTTCTAGTTTTGTTTTCTCATTGCCTTGCTGTAATTAGAATGGCAAGTGTGATCTGAATACCGACTGGAGAAAGAAAGAGAAATCAGAAGTGAGAAATTGAAACAGAGAGGAGGGCTTCCACTCTACCTGAACCATACTACAGCATGCAGAAAGTTAAGCAAGGGACTAGATGAAAACAGATGTCTGGAATGGAGTTCTAGTGTGCTGCTTACAAGAAACTGCACAATATATACTGTATAATGCTTATTATTTGGTCGAACAGCTGGTATCTATCTATCCATCCATCCATCCATCCATCCATCCATTGCAGGTTATCATACAAAACTAATGTTGCACTGGGACACATTTTGTGGTCAGAGGAATTTTCCTCCAGCTGTCACCATGTATAGAATAAGCACAACATACTAGTGTCAGAACTAATAAAATAGGTGGTGCAACCCCTAACAAATTAGTTCAAATAAATTAACCTTGATGAGTATTTAGAACATTCTCTTTCTTTTGAGTTTAAGTAGCTGACACCTTTTAAGAAACCTGATTTATTTTATTGTTTTGTGTTTAATGAACATGTTTCTGTAAATTTAAATAGAAACTGGGATTTCTATTTCCTAGCATGCGTTGCATGACACTCGACAGGGAGAGTAAATGTTAAAGTTAATTGCTATATTTATAATTTGCGCAAGATGAACGTAAAGGGGATAGACTAGTTAGTATTTAATGTTTTATTTTGTTATTTAAAAGAATTCCTGTTATGTTGGAGTTTTGGGGGTTACCCTTATGGTCAACTTGTAATGTTGTGTAAAGGGATTTAGACGGGCAAGGAGGATGAGAGAACCGGCTTGACAATATAAATAATAGTTTAATGAAGAAATAAACAAAAGACACAAATACACACACGACGGTCAGCTGACTGTAAACGGCAGTCGGCCTTTATCCCTCTCGGAGGCTTAATTAGCCTGATAAGGGACCGGGTGTGTATAATCACGACCCGGCCCCGCCCTCCGCCCTGTCACATATTGCTTTACCCATTGAGAAATTGCTATGCTAATCAAAGCATAGTGTTACATGCAGGGTTGCTATCATGTCACAATAAGTAAGCAAGAATTTTGCAATTACAGACAGTGAATCTGAGACTTTTATTTGTTCTGTTTGTGTGTCTTATATTTGAGAGGGTTGTCACTCAATGCAGAGAAATAAGTAATAAAAATATACCAATGCACTATAGGCTAGTGAAGGACTGCCTTTGGTAAGCTCGGACGTTATCGGTTCTGCTGTCGGTACTGGAGAAATTAAGAAAATACATGTATTATTGCTATAAAGAGAAAGTTATTTTATCTCGCCAGCCATTTCTGTGTATAATAATATGAAACCATTTGTCTGTGATGCAATTTAGCTATTCGCAGTCAGAGAGAGAGAGAGAGAGAGAGAGAGAGAGAGAGAGAGAGAGAGAGAGAGAGAGAGAGAGAGAGAGAGAGAGAGAGAGAGAGAGAGAGAGAGAGAGAGAGAGAGAGAGAGAGAGATCTCGCGCACAGCGAGCACAACACGAGCCCTGCTTAATGAGTGACAGAACTAAACATTCAAACGTTGCCTGGTTTAGATCTGTGATTATTAGTCTGATTTTATTTTAGATTTCGCCTTCCAAAGATTATAAAAATAATTTTTCTACATAAGCCGCATTCTGTCTAGCACAACTTCCTTCCCTTCACAGCGGTGCACTGACATTTCTCCATAAAACTTAAACTTAACATCAGAATCAGCACGATCGGTGATTGTTGTAAAATGCAGTCTAGCTACTGTTGCTAAATTGCGGGACGCGTTTAATAATAAAAAGAGCGCAAGAGATACCGTTCTCAAGGCGGCGCATGCTCTGAAACAGACCGCAACGAGACAAGCAAAGTATAGACTACTTTGGGTTTCATGTGCGCGTCTAAACTATCAAATATACACAAAAATATGTCAAAACGACCGGCCTGGAGATTCACTTAAACACAGTTTATTTCTTAAATGGACGTAGTTATGGAAATAGTTGGGAGAAAATATGGTGCATCAGGAGTCCATTAGATCTGAACTTGGTCTTAAAGGGGAAGCGGTCTAATAAACATGCTGACGATTGAGCCATTACTGCGAATCAAACAACAAATGGCAAAGAGAAAATCACTTACAGCTCTTGAATGAATAACTTCTGCATTAATAAGCATTAATCCTATCTATGATAAACTATGCAGTGTTATTTTACAATTGATTACTTTATTAGATTTCTTTTTAGACCACACCTGAACAGTAATGTTAGTAGACCTTCCTGAAATTAAATCACTGTGCCTATATAACGTTTATCTTTGTGTAATTGTTTATCTTTGTTTAATATATATATATATATATATATATATATATATATATATATATATATATTTAACAAAAAGAACCGTTAAGAATACCGTTAAAGTACTGGATCGATAAGCAGTATCAGTAAGATAGTAATACCATTAAAACCTTAACGATACCCATCCCTAGTTATGCCTGTGCTTCTCTTGGATGCTCTGAATATTGGATTACGTGTCTGGATTGCCCCTTAATTAAAGCTGCGTTTGGATCTCAACCTTCGTGTCTCGGAGCAGTTCGTAACACCTGCTTTGTTTATTTAATATATTTGTTATACATTATTTATACAATATGTTTTTACATTATACATTTTTAATTTAAGTGTACAAGTGCAGATTGGTCAAGTGTTCAATAAATGTATTTGTTGAGAAATTTTGTCTATCTTAAGTAATTATTTGTGTTACACTTTATCTTTCAAATAAAAGGTTCAAATAAGAGGTTAAAAACAAGCACATATCGGCCAAATATCAGCCAAAATAAATCGGCAGCATTAATCGGCTATCGGCCGACCCGGATTTCAAAAGATCGGCATCGGCCTGAAAAAAACGTATATCGGTCGACCTCTAGTTTACAGTGTAGCAACCTATTCTGAATACACCCAGACAATGCAGGAATATACTTCATTAAGGGGAAAATAGCAAGAAATTGGAAAAGCAATAATGAACAGTAACAAGATAGAGATGGAATACCTGACAGCTGCACATTGCAACATGGATGAGAGGAAAGAGAGAGAGGGTAAGCAATGGATAGACAAGGGAGAGACAAAATTAGGTGGATCGAGGAAGCTGAGAAGAGAGGTAGATGTGAGCATTTCAATTGACACAATCCTGCTAAGCTGTTTCTAAAATACTGGAGACTAAATGGCTGATGTCTCAGTTTGTGAGGGGACAGTCTGGAAATAGACACGCTGCTGGCTATTTGGGGGTCTCCTGTCTGCTTTGCAATGGTAGCAGGTGTTTCATGCTGCCTTAATCACACTCTCTTCCTTACAGAGTTACCCACCGCAACGGCAAATTCAATTTCAAAATCAAAGCAGCAGACCCGGAGGCAACAAAGTATTATGGAATATTTGGATTTGTTGATCTGGAACTATTAGAATGCTAACAGTTGGTCTTCTGCCGTTTCTGTGTTCAAGCCAGTAATAATAACAAGCTGTTGATGTTTTTTCACCATAAGATGTATTACCTGTAGGGTATACGACTAAATGTATACTGTAGGTAGTGTGTTATGTTAAGGCTTTGTTTATCTGTCTGTTTCTGTTGCTTTCACATCTTGCTACATGACGTAAATGGGAAAACATGGGGCAGTTTGCAGTACATCAGGCCTAAGACAAAAGAATGCATTTGTGCTTGAGGTAGGTGATTGGATATACTGTAAGGTGTCCTTTAAAAAAGCTGAAACGTGTAATTTCTGTGCCACTAGCACCATCAAACAAAATTGCAAATATAATCATTGGCTTCAAAGTGCTTTCACAAATACTTCCAACAAACACTGACTCACGGCCTTGGTTGAGTCCATCAGTTCTAATCAAGCCAGAGTGAGGTGCGTAGCTTGCAGTACTTCTCAACGGCGACACCAATAGAGTGCAACAGTGCCCGCTCACTTTTTCAGCCATCTGGGTTCCAGAAGTATTTTTCCATTAATTTCTTTCATAGACGTTTAATAAAATCCTTCATAAAACAGTTGTAAGCTATGAACCAAACCAACCAGCTCCGATGAGAATCACAACATCACAAACTTTGATTTGAGACAGAAAATTATTTGAAAATTGGACATAAAAACAAAAGTACAAGACTGTGTACTTACTGTCTTTCATGAGGGCAAGGACCACAATCCTATGAAGCACTGCAAATGATGCCATTGAACAAAAAACAATGAGAATATATAAAACTATTGATTTTACGTTGTTGATTATAAGTATAGAAACAATATATTTTACGCGTATTACTAAATATTCCAAATGTTTTGTAATGTACAAATATATAAGTACAAATATATAAGTAGTTTAAGGATGAAGGGAGAATGACTGGATTACATAATTCACGGTGAATCATGAGCGTGCGGTCCCTCTGAGGCACGTTTTGCGGGTTTCGTTGGCCACAGTTCTCCAAGTGGTGGATCTTTCTCTGATGCACCATGGGTAATGTATTGTTTACCATGAATTCCACTATCAAACATGATTTGTAAACAATGAAGTTGAAATAACACAGACAGATGGCTTCAATGGAAACATGCAGTATACTATCGATGAACAACCTTGTAGCTCACAGTAAGTCACTCTTTAAATTTTATAAGTTATCATTGAAAATAAATTTGTCTATGGGATAAATTAATGACATTTTTACTTCCGGAACCAGACACTTGCACTCTATTTCCGTTTCTTTTCAGGTATATTCTTTACCTGACCTTACCTTAGGAATTTCAGACAGCAATCTACACTGAAATAAAACAATGTCTCACAAAGGCTCCATGTTAGCAAAATAAGTGGCAGTCTTTTGTAGCCAGAGATGAAAGATTCATCAGGCACAGATTGAAGTAAAAAAAAAAGTCAAAATTCTAAACTAGAAATCTCAAACATTTCATCATTTATTGAAATCAGAATTAAGGTGAATGACTTTGTGTCTCTCTCTCCCTCTCTTTTTGTCTGTTCCTGGGCACTGCACATGAAAGTTAGAGGCAGAATTTACAATTATTTCTTCTGAATGTAGCAATGACCCATTTTCCTCTGTGTACCTGTTCAATGGCACCACTTCAGTGAGAAAAACGATAAATTATTCAGCTCTGTCTGGACAGAAAGGCTAAATGAGTCATAATTAGTGTGTTTTAGATTTTCCTCTAAAAGTACACAGGGGCTAATCTATGTGCAGCATTAAATTCCTTCCTATGTTGACATTTAGTGCCATTTATACCACACAAAGTTTAAAGGGTTCACTCAAAATGAAAATTCTGTCATCAATTCACTTTTTCACTATTGAAAAATTATTCAATGGAAATTAATTGTGACAAATCTGCGTTTGTGTTCAAAGAAAGCTTTGGAACTACATGAGGGTGAGTAAATGATGACATCATTTTCCATTTGGGTGAATTATCCCTTCAAGTCTACCATTATTATACATTTTTGAACCCTTTTGGTTCTGGTGCACTAGAAATCTGGCTTCTAAGTTATTTGATCTTATTAATGATTAGTGGCTTTATTTAATTTAATGAAAGATATGTTCAAACTCTGTTTATGGACATAAAGTATTTTTCACTAAGCAAAGGCATTACATAACAGGCTCACAAATTGTTTGATATTCCAAGCAGAGGAGTAGAATCTGGCAGAAATACTTGTGCTGGCCCATCTTTTAATAGATCACAAATTTAAATTCAATCAGCCTCTCTCATTAGAGAAATTTGAAAATATTGTTTTAATTGTTTAAGTAAATTTGGAAATAGTTTGTCTTAAAAGTTGTAGATATCAGTGATTTAATCTTCTCAAGACTGGCAATATAACTAATATGATATGCAGTATGTTACATAATAGGTTTATGCAGTGGTATAGCAAGGTTGTAATTTGAAGAACTGGCTGTGTTGCTCTATAATCAGGACTACTCAACAAAGCAAAGCAACAATACATTCAGGATTTCCACCTATTTTCGCGCAACAGACGCTTTACTTTATTTTGAGTGTGGTATGCCAAAACTGTGACTAATTCAGCTTATGTTCACTTAGAAAATTATCGCCATAGCATGAGGGGGAAACATTGTGTATTGTGGCATTCTGTTACAGTCTATGGACCATGCATGGAGAGGTGCAAGGACCTCATATAATGGCTAATTCAGGAGTGCTTTTTTACTACTGGAAAAAATTTGTATTGCTATAGCTATAGTTTACTATAATAGGCTCTATTTTTGATTAAGTATACGCATTAGATTCTATTATAAAATATTAGGTAGACAACGCCCTGCAAATATACTGTATATTCCAATCTTTAATAACACTCAAGTTATATAAATACTCACTCTCCACATTATGGACCTTTTGGAAAACGTATCACACTGGCATGCAACTATTACTCTAGTAGGATATAATCCAACTGACACTGGTTTTCTTGATTAAATTTTTCTTGCGACTAGCTGCCACAGCAGGGTGCAATGGCCCTGGATGGAATTGGAGATCACAGGAGCGAGACCTCAATAACAGATCTCATCCATTTATAGCAAGTGATCCCAATTTTCTTATTATACTTAGAGTAAATACAGTGTGTGCCAACTGACCTTAAACTCCAGCTTTTCTGCACTGAGACAACCAGTGTGTCATACTAAAGTGATGTAAAGCATGTTTCAAAAAGAACAAACGTCAATTTCTCAGACTTAAAATATAATTTTTTGTAGTTAAAGGTGAAGTGTGTAATTTCTGCACCACTAGTGGCATCAAACAGAATTGAATTAATAATAACTGTTTTTTAAAACACATTCCAGAAAACTCCCTCACCTGCCATTAGTCGGACAAAAAGATAATCGCGCCCCAAATCACGCCATTGGTAGAGTCCCAAACAAACAGAGCAATGTTGCAAAAGCCCAACAGACACAATGTTTACACCTTTTGGTGAAATCAACCTACGAATGTCTTTTATTTGTCAGTATAAGAGAAAGTACAATGAAAAATTACAGATATCATTTTTAAGAGACCATACAAGAATGTAAATGACAGGTTGGTTGCACTTATATAGTTCAGTCATTAAATCAAATGAAAATCGAGTAAGAACCACCTATTGCTTTTCAGTATAGAGATTTTAAAGGGATAGTTAATCCAAAAAAGAAAATTCTCTCATTGTTTACTCACCCTTATGCCATCCAAGATATGTATGACTTCTTTCTTCTCCTGAACACAAATGAAGATTATTTCAGATCTGTTGGTCCTTTCAATGCAAGTGAATGGTGGCCAGAAATCTGAAGGTCCAAAAAGCTAATAAAAGCAGCATAAAAGTAATGGGGATAAGATATGGTAAATGGTCTGCACTTATATAGCGCCTTTTTAACTTTAGCGGTATTCAAAGCGCTATATTCTGCATCTCACACACACACACACACACACACACACACACACACACACACACACACACACACACACACACACACACACACACACACACACACACACACACACACATGTTGGTCTACCTATCATTATGAGGACTTTCCATAGACATAATGACTTTTATACTGTATAAACTATAGATTCTATCCTCTAAACCTAACACAACCCCTAAACCTAACCCTCACAGAAAACCTTCTGCATTTTTACATTTTCAATAAAACATTGTTTAGTATGATTTTTAAGCGATTTGAATTATGGGGACACTATAAATGTCCTCATAAATCACATTTATAGCATAATAACCTTGTAATTACCAGTTTGTAACTTACAAAATTGTCCTCGTAAATCACAAAAACACGCGCACACACACACACACCAATGACGGCAGAGCTGCCATGTAAGGCGCTAGCCTGCCGTTGGGAGCAACTTGGGGTTCAGGGCCCAAGGACTCTTCGGCATGTGGAGTCATGTGGGCACGGGAATCGAACCACCAACCCTGCGATTAGTGGACAACCCGCTCTATCACCTGGCCACAGCCACCTCAATTACATTGCTTCTGAAGGTATGGATATAACCACTGGGGTCTTATGGATTTCTTTAATACTTAATTTATCTCCTTTTTGGACCTTCAGATTTCTGGCCACCATTTTCTTGCATTTTATGGACATACAGTTCTGAAAAAAAAATCTTTGTGTTCAGAAGAAGAAAGTAAGTCATACAGATCTGGGATGGCATGAGGGTGAGTAAATGATGAAAGAAGTTTCATTTTTGTGTGAACTATCCTATTAATAAAGCAATGGCACAGAGGGAGCAGAGGGCATGATGGATATTATGTGTATCTGATAAAATCTGTTGTAACTGCAACCTTTGGCACTGGAGGGCACTACAAGAGACTCAAGTGACCTTTTTTATTGTGATACGTTCAAGTTCGAGGGCAATGGAGGAGTCAGGCAGCGAACTCTTTATTTTCTTGCTCTCACTCTTTTGTGTACAGCGTTGTTCTTTTTTCACCCAGGAAATAATTAATTTCCAACATAAACATAAAAGGCTTCAAAACCCTCATAAGATCTCTAACAATCTGAAGAGCACACTACTGCTGTCTCTCTCTTCTGTTTCTCCCCCACTCTGACATTCTGGCATGCCTTATCAGGTCTCCCTCCTCCATCACTATAATGAGAAACAGGTGTAAGAGTAATCATAACCCAGGTGATGAGCCCTACTGCTCTCCTTCTCCCAAAGACAGACACATGACCACACACCCACCATACCACATAAATAACAATGCCTGCTGTGAACCGGAGCAACCCACTGTTTATCAACAGCACTTGGACATTGAGAGCAGCGTCAGTGAAAAGGGCCAAATTTATCTAATGAGCTTGTGCACTTGATGGGTGGGAACACTCAGCACACCACGAATATAACAAGGGCCAGGGATTGCGAGTTTTCACATGACATATTAAAGTAGGCAAACACACAATCATTGAGCAAAACAAAGACAAATAAAGTGGCCATAGGGAAGCATCCCACTTGGGAGATACACTTGCATGACATTGCACGTAGATTTTGTTAACATTCCCTGCTGTAAGAAAAAGCTTAAATCTGGCCTTAGCTTGTCTCGCAGTCTGGTCATGCTGGGCTGTTGAGGTGTTTTGGTACATTTAGCTGTTCAAGCTGAGAGATGAGATGACTGATCAGTGATCAACCAGTTGAGCACCAGCTTGACCAGGCTGAAAGACCAGCTTAAACCAGTTAAGACTAAAAAAACGTAGGTTGGTTAAACCTGAAATGAACTACCAAAGGTCCCGTTGAGGTAAATTGCTCAATAAACATACTAAATAATGTAACGAAAATGTAAAAATGCAGAAAGCTTTCTGTGAGGGCTAGATTTAGGGTCAGGGGTAAGATTAGGGGACATAAAATGTTATAAGCTCAGTATAAAAACAATATAGTAAATAAAAAAAGTAAATAAAAAAAATCCACCATGTTAGAAAACAAACGTATGTGCACATACTGTACTTTGCTATAGTTTCACAAAAAAAACTCCTTTTGGGGAAATTCTGTAACATCCTTAGCTGGAAAATGTATTTAATAATAAAGCAGTTTTTTATTTTAAAAATTAATTTTTTGGGTGGTCTATTGTAATTATAATTAGCTGTAAATAACACACACACACACACACATATATATATATATATATATATCTCCATGGTATGCATCCATTTAGACAGCTATGTAAATGTGTGTATGTGATTATAATTGTGGTGGCAAGAGCAGGAATGCTGTCTAGTCTGAGGGGGAGCAGTCATTTGACCAGGATGTGATGCATCATTGGGTTCATGTTCCCCTGGAGCTCTGGGAGTCGGCTCCTCTCCGCTTTTCTCTACTGGCTGTGACACCACTCGACGCAGAGGTTCTAGTCTACCATTGTTTTAATGCATCCATTTTTTTAACGCCTAATTTTGCTTTAGGACTGAGAATTCTTTTTATCTGGCTATACCTGAGAGTGAGCCCTGGGAAACCGCACAGTCATGCAGTTTTAGAGGTTCTGTCTGGGATCAGGAGAATTAATGATATAAGTGGAGTGTGTACATACTTCCCATTTGAGGAGGATCCCATTTGAGGAGGATGCAACAAAGCTTCCAGACTAGCGCTGACAAGATGGCAGACCAGCAAGAGCGTTGCAGACTTCTGTGTGTGTGGGCATCTGTATATAATATGGCTGTTTGTCATTCAGAATTAAATTGAGAATGCCTTTCAAATTCCATTTTAGCTCCTGAATTTGAATTAAGGTAGCAAACAGGATGTGGAATTGTAATTTGAAATCTAAGGAAGCAGAATTAAAATAGAATGACATTTAAATTATTCATATAACCGCATAAAGTGCCATTTTTAGCAATATAGTTTAGTATGAATTGCTCATAGATGTGTTATCGTACAAACCACATAGGTTATTTCTCATCAACATTAGAGAATATTAATAATCAATAACTGAAATCCAGTCTATTAAAGCAATATCACACTAAAAGTAATGGGGGTAAGATAGATGTGGGTAAGGAACAGATCAATATTTAATAGGGTTGTGACGACTTAGCTCACGAGACACACAATAATGGGTTCACGAGAACGAGACGATATTTGTACACTTATATTCACACACGACTGATCTTTTATTCGACTTAGGGATGGCCGATACCACTATTTTCTTTTGATCCGATACCAAGTACTTTTAGGCCAGTATTTTTATGAATTCTTTGGATAAAATTATTAACTTAAATTGTTACTTACATTTTTATAAATATTTATAGGCTTAAGCAGAAAATTATTAGGCTGCTTTATTTTCTTTTTAAGAATTAGTTAGTATAAGCCACATATACAACCATAGATATCAATGTTTTAACACCTCTGAATTTAAATAAGCCTGTAAACATTGGTCACACAAGCCCATCATAATACATGTCATGTCTAGGTTTGTCATTACTTGGTGTGAATAACTCCAGATACTGTTTTTTCTGTCATTATCTCAGGAAAGCAATGCTCCCTCTTTGAACGTGTGCTGTGACTGAAAGTGTGATCTCTGTCAGCTGGTGTATTTCAGCGCGTCTTTTTTCTTTCGCGTGATATGAGCGCGAAGCGATCGTCTGTGTTCCGCAACTGCCTTCGGATCCTTGAATAACATATAACGTGCGAGTAAGGGCAGCCGGTGGACTTTCTGGTGCCCTCCTAGGGTAAGATGGTGCCACCCTACGGAGTTGGTGCCCTACGCAGACTGCGTAGTCTGCTTATAGTGAGCGGCGGTATTGCATGAGTCTCTTCAGTCATGGTGGATTTTAATTGAGAGCTGTGGTGGTTCTGTAGGTGTTTTATGCATAGTGTTTGTGTTAGCTGCCGTGTACGGCACTATTTTCTTACAGTACTTACATAATGTTCGTGTTTTGTCACATTCTCCGCCGTTTATTGTTTCCACTGGGTACCTAAAATGCTGCCACACAAACGATTTAAATGTGACGGGCATTTTCTATCCTAATTTCACCCCCTAAATCCGTCATGCTGATATCGCGAGACAACCTTTTCACCTCGATGAGAAATATCGTTACGTTAAAATATCGCGTGATCTCGTGGCATGAGATCTCGTCACACCCCCAATATTTAATCCTTTTTTATTATAAATTTATTGTTAAAAAGGACATATATATATATATATATATATATATATATATATATATATATATATATATATATATATTGATCTGTTTTCTCGCCCACACTTATATCATTTTTGGGTGAACTATCCTATTAATAAAGCAATGACACAGAGGGAGCAGAGGGCATGATGGATATTATGTGTATCTGGTCAAATCTGTTATAACTGCAACCTTTGGAACTGGAGGGCACTACAAGAGACTCTGCAGTGGCATTTGTGTTGATTCAAGTGACCTTTGTTAGAAATAACAATGCCTGCTGTGAACCGGAGCAACCCACTGTTTATCAATGGCACTGGGACATTGAGAGCAGCGTCAGTGAAAAAGGCCAAATTTATCTAATGAGCTTGTGCACTTGATGGGTGGGAACACTCAGCACACCATGAATATAACAACGGCCAGGGATTGTGAGTTTTCACATGACATATTAAAGTAGGCAAACACACGATCTTTGAGCAAAACAAAGACAAATAAAGTGGCCATAGGGAAGCATCCCACTTGGGAGTTACACTTGCATGACATTGCAGGTAGGTTTTGTTAACATTCCCTGCTGTAAGAAAAAGCTTAAATCTGGCCTTAGCTTGTCTCGCAGTCTGGTCATGCTGGGCTGTTGAGGTGTTTTGGGTACTTTTTAGCTGTTCAAGCTGAAAGATGAGCTGACTGATCAGTGATCAACCAGTTGAGCACCAGCTTGACCAGGCTGAAAGACCAGCTTAAACCAGTTAAGGCCAAAAAAGCTTAGGTTGGTTAAACCTGAAATGACCTACCAAAGATTCCGTTGAGGAAAATGGCTCAATAAACATACTAATAATGTAATGAAAACGTGAAAATGCAGAAGCAAAAATCCACCATATTAGAAAAACAAACGTATGTGTGCATAATGTACTTTACTGTAGTTTCACCACTCTTTGGGGAAATTCTGTAATGTCATTAGTTGGAAAATGTATTTAATATTAAAGCTAATCCTGTTTTTTATTTAAAAAATTTAAAAATGTAAATGTAGGGTGGTCTATTGTAATTATAATTAGCTGTAAATAACACACACATGTATATATATATATATATATATATATATATATATATATATATATATATATATATATATATATATATATACACTCACCTAAAGGATTATTAGGAACACCTGTTCAATTTCTCATTAATGCAATTATCTAATCAACCAATCACATGGCAGTTGCTTCAATGCATTTAGGGGTGTGGTCCTGGTCAAGACAATCTCCTGAACTCCAAACTGAATGTCAGAATGGGAAAGAAAGGTGATTTAAGCAATTTTGAGCGTGGCATGGTTGTTGTTGCCAGACGGGCCGGTCTGAGTATTTCACAATCTGCTCAGTTACTGGGATTTTCACGCACAACCATTTCTAGGGTTTACAAAGAATGGTGTGAAAAGGAAAAACATCCAATATGCGGCAGTCCTGTGGGCTGAAAATGCCTTGTTGATGCTAGAGGTCAGAGGAGAATGGGCCGACTGATTCAAGCTGATAGAAGAGCAACTTTGCCTGAAATAACCACTCGTTACAACCGAGGTATGCAGCAAAGCATTTGTGAAGCCACAACACGCACATCCTTGAGGCGGATGGGCTACAACAGCAGAAGACCCCACCAGGTACCACTCATCTCCACTACAAATAGGAAAAAGAGGCTACAATTTGCAAGAGTTCACCAAAATTGGACAGTTGAAGACTGGAAAAATGTTGCCTGGTCTGATGAGTCTCGATTTCTGTTGAGACATTCAGATGGTAGAGTCAGAATTTGGCGTAAACAGAATGAGAACATGGATCCATCATGCCTTGATACCACTGTGCAAGCTGGTGGTGGTGGTGTAATGGTGTGGGGGATGTTTTCTTGGCACACTTTAGGCCCCTTAGTGCCAATTGGGCATCGTTTAAATGCCACGGCCTACCTGAGCATTGTTTCTGACCATGTCCATCCCTTTATGGCCACCATGTACCCATCCTCTGATGGCTACTTCCAGCAGGATAATGCACCATGTCACAAAGCTTGAATCATTTCAAATTGGTTTCTTGAACATGACAATGAGTTCACTGTACTAAAATGGCCCCCCACAGTCACCAGATCTCAACCCAATAGAGCATCTTTGGGATGTGGTGGAACGGGAGCTTCGTGCCCTGGATGTGCATCCCACAAATCTCCATCAACTGCAAGATGCTATCCTATCAATATGGGCCAACATTTCTAAAGAATGCTTTCAGCACCTTGTTGAATCAATGCCACGTAGAATTAAGGCAGTTCTGAAGGCGAAAGGGGGTCAAACACAGTATTAGTATGGTGTTCCTAATAATCCTTTAGGTGAGTGTGTATATATATATATATATATATATATATATATATATATATATATATATATATATATATATATATATATATATATAGATATATATATCCATGGTATGCATCCATTTAGACAGCTATGTAAATGTGTGTATGTGATTATAATTGTGGTGGCAAGAGCAGGAATGCTGTGTAGTCTGAGGGGGAGCAGTCATTTGACCAGGACGTGATGCATCATTGGGTTCATGTTCCCCTGGAGCTCTAGGAGTTGTGCTCCTCTCTGCTTTTCTCTACTGGCTGTGACACCATTTGACACAGAGGTTCTGTATTATAGTCTACCATTGTTTTAATGCATCCATCTGTTAGCAATTAATTATCAACCATTTTGCTTTAGGACTTACTGAGATTACTGACTTACTGAGATCTGGCTATGCCTGAGAGCGAGCCTTGGGAATCTGCACAGTCAGGCAGTTTGAGAAGTTTTGTCTGGGATCTGGAGAATTAATGAAATAAGTGGAGTGTGTACATACTTCCTGTTTGAGGAGGATGAAACAAAGCATCCAGACCAGCACTGACAAGATGGCATACCTGCAAGTGTGTTGCAGACTTCTGTGTGTGTGAGCATCTGTATACAATATGGCTGTTTGCCATTCAGCATTACTCAATTCGAAATTCGAAAACTACTCTTTAGAACTAGTAACAGGTGCTTGTGTTGTTTTTAACCAGTTATTGGAGGAACAAGGATATATGTGTGTATGTGTGTGTGTGTGTGTGTGTGTGTGTGTGTGTGTGTGTGTGTGTGTGTGTGTGTGAGTGACTGTAATTGCCTTGCAGTGATGAACAGTAATGCTGCAGCTGTTAGTTTAACTCTATTCCTCAGCTGTAGAGTGATAGTAATCCGCTCCGATCGTGGTGTGATTCTGCCACACATGCTATTGGAATTATGCAAAAATAATTTCACTCACATTCAACTGTTTTGTTGTCAGAGAGAATATATGGAGGACTCCAGTTTTATTCTTTTATATTTCTTGAGGAACTCTTATTTTGGCACCGACACCGACACCGGTGTTCTCCCTCCACCATGTTGAAAGTTTATGTCTTCTCCCACTTAGGACATTGGGTATCAGGAAGGCACCTTGAGCATGTTTGATTACCCCGTCTGTTGTGACTCTCAGTTGTAATCAGCAGTAATGCTGCAGCTGTTAGTTTATCTCACATAGTGTAGTAGAAATCTGGACAATGATGGAGTGATAGACAATTCCGGATTACTTCAAAGAAATTTGTACAATTTAATTTCCCAGAATAATCAAATTTACACCTTTTTGATGCTGTATTAGAAAATGGTTTTGATGGCGAAGGAAATAGACCTTTTTCATACTCCGGGTTTTGGAACACGGAAGTGAAAGTTTGCAGGGCAAATTTCAACAGAGATGAATGGGAAATCACAGCAAATATTATTTTCAATTACCCATTTGCTCCAAGAGCAAAAGACAAAACGTCATGGTTACTGTTATAACCTCCGTTCCCCGAGGGAAGACTTTGTGTCAAATGAAGTGACACAAATGGTTTTCCTGGGATGCCAAACATACCTCTGAACCTGAGAAAAGGCCAATGTCAAGTTGGCAGACAGAATTTGCATGCCCCGCCCCGGACATACAGGTATAAAGGGAAGCGGGGCAGCGAGTGCCAGTCAGGATTTTGCACTGAGGAGCCGAAAATAAGGTATGGCCATTTACAGTGGTAGGACTAGGGCTGTGGCAGGAGGGACACAACGTCTTGTTCCTTACCTCGGGAATGGAGATTACAACAGTAACCATGATGTTCCCCTTCTGTTACTCACTCGACGTTGTGTCGAATGAAGTGACACAAGGTGTCCCATCTAAAAACGCCACGCACTGACCGTGTTATGTGAACTGTCGAGACAGGTGCAAGCAGGCTACTGCGTGCTAGAGGCAACTATGTCGGCTGCACGTAGCCCTCCCCAACGCCCCCAAAGAGATGTCACATAAAGACCTTAGGTTCCCCGCACCCCTGAGGGGGGGAACGGGTGCTACATGACTAGCATGGGAGTAAGCCCGGCAGCCGCGGCCGCAAGGGGGCGGGCACCGCCTGGGTGTGATAAGCTAAGGAAATAGCATCAACGACCCAGTGCGCTAAACTCTGTTGAGATGGCGTTCACTTTCTGCTATCCGCCTAAGCAGACAAAGAGTTGCTCATAACATATAGTCACGGCTGACTCCAAAGGAGGAGATAGCGGGCTAGTTGGGACATATGATGAGAGGGCATGCCGCCTTGGCGATTTATGTACGTAAAAAATTTAAATTTTTTTTATTTTTATTAATTCCATGGTAATATAACACAAAGCAAAATCTTACAAATTTGCACTCAATATTTAAAAAATGTATAATGTATAAAATGTGTGAGATTTAAACAGATGAATAAGGTCACCACAGTCTGTGAAAAAGGTTTATTATTTTGACAGATAAAAATGCCCAATCAATTGAAAAAAAAAAGTGTATCAAGGGATCCAAAGTGAATTATGTAATATTTATGTTTTGTTGCAAAACTTTCATGTGACAGTGTCAAATTTATTTTCCTGCTTTCCAAATGCCCCTGAACGCACTTCGAAGGGAGAAGAATAATGGCCGGCATGTTGAAGGGTGTTCCAAACCGAAGTGCTCATAAATAGCTGCTTCCAAGGGCCCTTTAAAATGAAAGTTTCCGTAGGGTTCAAATAATGGGCACTACCAAGTCAACCATAACCAGACCATACTTCATAAATCTGCAGGTTTGCCAAGTTTACCTAAACACACAACGAAAACATAATCATCTCTATGGTTTATAAAAGCTTTTATTTATTATAAATGAACCTTTTAAAATAATTTTAAACCCCTTGCTTTCTGTTTGGAACTGGCTATTACTCGTGTTATTTTACTGTAAATTTGCTTGATCTGTTATTCTAATAAAGGATCAAATAATATACACAGTGGCATTTTATTTACTTAATTATCTGTTTTATCATTAAAATAAATAAAACAAAAATATTTAAATATAAATGTATTTTTTATAGTTTTAAAGTTTTAAAACTTTTCTTTTTGGTTTGCATTATAAAAGTAGTTAATAGAGAGGCAAAATCATATACATCTGTATAAAGATTACTGATTAAGTGATGTTCATTAGCATCAGCCTTGTGAAGCGTTAACAGTGGCTCTTTTGGCTTGGATAGATGACGTTAAAATGCGTTCCGAATGTGATATTTTTGCGCCCTACACCCTTCAACCCTCTGAAGCTCTCACTCTAGTGGGTAAACCCTTTGAAGGTATTAGGGCATGGGGCACCCTTTGAAGTACAATTCAGTAGTTCATTTTCATGTTTTACCAACTAAAATTCCAATTCAACTTCCTGTGGGGTTTAACCAGTTCCATTAAAATTCCTAGTCATCAACTAAAAGGGAGTCAGTTCTAAATTCAGAATTGTACCCAACACTGTTATAACAAAACAGGGAGTTGGGTTGATCTGAATATCATCGCAAATCAGCACTGCATAAAACACAAAGTACACTTACTGCACAACAATAAAGAGCACAGAACTCTGAGTGCACCGGGGACTGATGGGAGGGCAGTAAAAACTAACAGTCTTCTAACCAACTGCCTGTAAGTCATATGCCAGACAGAAGAGATGTGAGAGGAAGGAGGCAGGGAGGAAATGGGTAAATTGAGAGCAAAGAAAAGCACAACTCAAGCTAAATGAGCTGGGTACTTGAGAGTATGGCTGATTTAAATAGCTTAGACTTTGATGAGATAGGGAGGACCTTGCCCTCAGCCCTTTCCAAGATGTTTACAGACAGACACAAATCAAACAGACTTGCTGCACTCCCATGTTAGGTATGGGAAAATACCATAGAAAGGTTCTACACTTTCCTTGAAACCAATAAAATAAGTGAACACAGTTTAGAAACGATAAGTTTGAACATTTCAATGCTTTCGAGTCAACACAAAATCAAAATGTACCCTTTTTACACTCTGAAAGTCCCCATGACCCCTATGGCTTGACAATCATAGTTTTCTTTCCTTTGTTGACATACACTTGTGGCCAAAAGTTTGGAATAATGTACAGATTTTGCTCTTATGGAAAGAAATTGGTTCTTTTATTCACCAAAGTGGCATTCAACTGATCACAATTTATAGTCAGGACATTAATAACATGAAAAATGACTATTACAATTTGAAAATTGTTCAGAACTTAAACCACTTCAAAGAACTCTCATCAAAAGAATCCTCCACGTGGAGCAATGACAGCTTTTCAGATCCTTGGCATTCTAGTTGTCAGTTTGTCCAGATACTCAGGTGGAATTTCACCCCACATTTCCTGTAGCACTTGCCATAGATTTGGCTGTCTTGTCGAGCACTTTTCACGCACCTTACAGTCTAGCTGATCCACAAAAGCTCAATGGGGTTAAGATGCATAACATTCTTTTCCAATTATCTGTTGTCCAATGTCTGTGTTTCTTTGCCCACTCTAATCTTTTCTTTTTGTTTTTCTGTTTCAAAAGTGGCTTTTCTTTGCAATTCTTCCCATAAGGCCTGCACCCCTGAGTCTTCTCTTTACTGTTGTACATAAAACTGGTGTTGAGTAGGTAGAATTCAATGAAGCAGGACATGTGAGGAATCTATTTCTTAAATTTGAGACTCTGATGTGCTTATCCTCTTGTTTAGTTGTAAATCTGGCCTTCTACATCTCTTTCTGTCCTTGTTAGAGCCAGTTGTCCTTTGTCTTTGAAGACTGTAGTGTACATCCTTGTATGAAATCTTCAGGTTTTTTTGGCAATTTCAAGCATTGTATAGCCTTCGTTCCTCAAAACAATGATTGACTGATGAGATTCTAGAGAAAGCTGTTTTTTGACCTAATATTGACCTTCAGATATGCCAGTCTACTGCATACTGTGGTAACTCAAAAACAAACACACAGACAATGTTAAGCTTCATTTAATGAACCAAATAGCTTTAAACTGTGTTTGATATAATAGCAAGTGATTTTCTAGTACCAAATTAGCAATTTAGCATGATTACTCAAGGATAAGGTGTTGGAGTGATGGCTGCTGGAAATGGGGCCTGTCTAGATTTGATAAAAAAATGACTTTTTTTTTTTTCAAATAGTGATGGTGCTGTTTTTTTTTTAGATATTCTTCTAAAAAATCTTTGTTTGTGTTAAGCAGGAGAAAAGAAAGTCATACACATCAGGGATGGCATGAGGGTGAGTAAATGATGAAAGAAGTAACATTTTTGGGTGAACTATACCTTTAAAGCCTGAGAAGCAACTTATCACATATTCTTAGGGTGCTTTCACACTAGCACAACACAAGTGCTGTTCTGTGCATGGCAAGTTGTTGTGGTAAATCCAAAGAGACAAACTTCAATACTTCACTTAACACAGTGACGTCTTTTCGAGATGTTACCTAGTTACAGTGGTAAACAGCTTCTGTTGTACTCACATTGGTGATGTAATCGGACCACGGTTCGGACCCAAATAATATGAACAGAGACCAGCGTGGGCAGCAAGAGTGGGAGGAAACAAACTCTGTAATTGAACCAACTGTGAAAGCACTCTTAAAGTATCAGAATCTGACCACAGATATGGACTAAAAGCCACAAAATTCTGATTTTGATTTCATGGGGCCTTTAATGCACGTTCCTGGTTATTTTTCCAAAAATATTTTGTCTTCACTTTTATCAAAGTGTTTATCTGGCTCTGAAATGGCTTTCCTTTTTGGCTAACACAACCAAGCAGATCTTCAACCCCTCCCTCTAAACACTTGTCATGGAGTCCACCACTTGCAGTCATGTCTGGCTTCATTCTGGTATAGAATGGCCACTTTTTATGATGCAGTCAATTCCTGATGGATAAAATCCTTCCCCCACCCTACATGTTTTTTTTCTTTCACTCAGAAATATGTCACGTTACACAAGTAAATGGGTAATGTAATATCATGTTGGCTTTAAGCATGAGAATGTATTTGTATCTGATGTATTTGTATATAATTAGATGCAGTGATTAAGTAATTGGAGGTTGCTTATTCATTGAATTGCTCGTTGCTAGTAGGTGTTCCACATCGCCTGCCGTTTACAACTGTATCAGGCAGTGGATCGCTGTCTGCACTCCCATTGGTAATCATTGCATCAAGTCACTGATCATTTGCATAAATTTGAGGTCTATATTGCAAATGTTTCCTGTCGCTCAAGTCACCAGAAATCATCAACGCTTATTAAAAATGAATGCCTTCTGTTCACTTTGGCTTTCTGCATGTGAAATTGCCTCTTAAGTTAAGCAACATGTAGTAGACAGCTTGGGGAACATTGCTCTTGACCTCTCTAGCAATCCTCTGCCCTTGTTCACCACATCAGGCAAAAGGTGCAGAACAAATACCACAGATGACAATACAGTAAGTGAAGTACTGTATCTTCAGACTGCTCTGACTGCTATGCAACAGTTAGTCGTTGACCTGTGCTTAGCATACTGACATCAAAACGACTGAATAAATGACTCTACTGTAACCGCACTGTGAAATTTCTGACTGCAGATAGCAGCAGTAATGAACTACACTGAGTTACTCGGCCATGTAGGTACAGGATAACAACAGAACCACACAGTTATTTATTTTGCTGAGTATGTGTTTTTGAAGATATACGTACAGTATAAACCAGAGGTGGGTTTATACCATAAGACTTTAATCGAGACTGGAGCCTTTCACACACAATCTGTTTCCTTTTCCTCTGAAAATGTAGTAATTTTCTCACTTTTTCTAGGAAATCTCTAGAAATATAGTACTGTGCAAAAGTATAAGGCATTTTAGATGTTTCACAAAAACATTAGTCTTTAGATGGTTATTTATATCTTCAGCTTTAGTGTGTCAATAGGAAATAAACATTTTAGACTCCCAAACATTCCCTCCACTGTACAACATGTCTGGGATTACATGAAGACACAGAAGCAGTTGAGACAGCCTAAACAGATTGAAGAACTGTGCTGAATTCTCAAAGAAGCTCGGAACATCCTATTGGCAAACAACCAAGAAAAACTGTGTCTAGGTGTACCTAAGAGAATTGGTGCTGCTTTGAAGGCAAAGGTGGTCACACCAAAAATCTATTGTTTTTTTTGGTTTTTTTATGTTTATTGGACTTTGTATGACATTATTTGATAAATGAAAACTATTTATGGCATTCTTTTTGAAAAGATCCTCACTATGAAACATCTAAAAATAAAAGAGATGGAAAACACTTAGAATGCAAATAATTGCAGCATCACAGTTTTTACTAGCTTTTTTCCTGCAATGTTTTCCATCCTTTAATATATTAATCCTTGAACCTAAGAGTCTGAACCACAACCGAGAAGTACATTTGTGAGGACAAGCATTGTGTGATAAAATGAAAAGCTAGATAAAACATAAAATTCACCACTAAGCTAAACATCATTATTTTTACACTTGCACAGGCTCTTTGGGGAGAGAACAGTGTATTATGCTACACTAACACTCTGGACAAGGGGTCTAAAATAGCACAGATGATCTGAATGTTCTGTCATTTTCAGGAAATGCCCGGAGGATGAGGAAGTAGGTACATGGAAAAAGTATTTAAGCATGACTGTGGACTGGGAATTGCTTAAAACTGAAAAAAAAAAAAACTTTGCTCAGAAGACTTTCTGCCCTGCGACTGTATGTATGTGTAGAATTGTGTGACTGTGTGTGTCTTACGAATGTGATAAGAATCCAAAAATATATTTAACCATGTTTAAAATTAAAACACATTAACATTTTGACACTGCACTTTCTTGAAGGAACATTGTTGTGTGACTTTTTATGCAAACTTATTATCCCTTAATTATAATGGTTACAGTATGTGGCTAAATAAGGAACTGGCTCTGAATGGTAAAAGAGATGTAGGCAGTTATATGTGGTGAGTTTTCATAGTGTGGTTGGGCTGATTTAGATGCTAATGTTCATGGTCAAATAGCCAAGAAGCAGTACACCTGAAGAATACTGTGCAATTCCCATAGCTGTGCCAAATCTTTTATGAACTCAAGACCCTAAACTGTGGCATCATTCCCCAACGGTGAGTCTCTGTCTTTTCCTCTCAGGTTTTTGCTCCATCATTCCATTTCGGCCCTGTGTGTGACCAGCGAATGGAATTTCAAATGGACACAATTCAAACTTTCAATGTCCCTCTGTGATTGCCTCTCTGATACGCTTATTTTCATTCAACGTCTCTGTCAACCCATCTGCCTCTCCCTTGGGTGATGGGCTTTGGCACGCATTCAGCATTTCAATGCATGCCAAAGGTATTCAATAAACACATTTCCACTATTGGGCCAAATGAGGGCATGCTAGTCCATGAAAACCATGCCCTAGACCAGACAAGGTCTACGGAGGTCAGAGAGGTCCTTGGCTAACATCATAAGATCTTTCCGGAACATACTTTGGACTTGTGCCTATTAGCACATTTCACTGAGGCCAGGGTACATCGTCTTGCTGTTTAAGCAGGCTCTAAATATAGAAGTGGAAATGGAGCAGAGCCTCCGGTCAGAGGGGCAGGAGAGCTGGACTGGGTCCAGTGTTAAAGTGATGGGAGACTCTTAGACTCGCTAATGCCTGTTCCCTTTAGAAGACCTAATGCTGCCTTCAATTAGCCTGCAGCATGAAGAGCAGCAAGCACTCAGCACATGGGCGCTCCTTTCAGGATTACTGAGTTAATGTAAAATCAGAATGAATATGAAAAGATTTCATGGGCCTATGTCAGACACAACACAGTTCTGTTTTCAAAAACCATCATATGTATTTTCGCAGTCGCAGTATTGTGCAATTTTACTGTCCTCAAAGAAAAAAGTGTCACTTATTATTTTCATCAGTTGGATGGACATAAACACAACATTATCTATTAAAACGGTTTTCATTTTTTAGAAACTGCAAATTTTGTAGTTTTACTGTCCTCAAAGAAAAAATACATACATTTTTTTCTTTTCTTTTTCATTATTTGGCTGAAAATACGCAAACATAAAGTTACCTATCTATCTATCTATCTATCTATCTATCTATCTATCTATCTATCTATCTATCTATCTATCTATCTATCTATCTATCTATCTATCTATCTATCTATCTATCTATCTATCTATCTATCTATCTATCTATCTATCTATCTATCTATCTATCTATCTATCTATCTATCTGTCTATCTATCTGTCTATCTATCTATCTATACATAGCATGTGTGTGTGTGTGTGTGTGTATATATATATATATATATATATATATATATGAAAGATTTTGCTGTTTCGTAAGGAAATTGGTACTTTAATTCACCAAAGTGGCATTCAACTGATCACAAAGTATAGTCAGGACATTACCGACATAAAAATCAGCAACATCACCATTGGAAAAAGGTCATTTTTGATAAAATCTAGACAGGCCCCATTTCCAGCAGCCATCACTCCAACACCTTATCCTTGACTAATCATGCCAAATTGCTATTTTGGTACTAGAAAATCACTTGCCATTATATTAACAGCTGAAAGCTTTTTGGTTCATTAAATGAAGCTTAACCTTGTCTTCGTGCTTGTTTTTGAGTTGCCACAGTATCCAATAGACTGGTATGTCTTAAGTTTAATATTAGTTAAAAAAAAGAAACATCTTTCTCTAGAAACTCATCAGTCAATCATTGTTTTGAGGAATGAAGGCTAAACAATGCTTGAAATTGCCAAAAAACTGAAGATTTCATACAAAGGTGTACACTACAATCTTCAAGACAAAGGACAACTGGCTCTAACGAGGACAGAAAGAGATGTGGAAGGCCAGATGTACAACTAAACAAGAGGATAAGCACATCAGAGTCTTTAGTTTGAGAAATAGACGCCTCACATGTCCTGCTTCATTTAATTCTACCAACTCAACCCCCTCGTTTCATGAACAATAGTAAAGAGAAGACTCAGGAGTGTAGGCCTTATGGGAACAATTGAAAAGCCACTTTTTAAACAGAAAAACAAAAAGATTAGAGTGGGCAAAGGAACACAGACATTGGACAACAGATAATTGGAAAAGATTGTTATGGATCTTAACCGCATTGAGGTTTTGTGGGATCAGCTAGACTGTAAGGTGCGTGAGAAGTGCCCGACAAGACAGCCACATCTATGACAAGTGCAACAGGAAACGTGGGGTGAAATGTCGCCTACTGTAAGTATCTGGACACACTGACAGCTAGAATGTCAATGATCTGCAAAGCTGTCATGCTGCACGTGGAGGATTTTTTTGATGAGAAATCTTTGACAAAATTTAAGATGTTCTGAATTTTTTATTATTTTTTCAAATTGTATTAGTAATTTTTATGTACTTATTAATGTCTTGACTATACATTGTTATCAGTTGAATGGCACTTTGGTGAATAAAAGTACCAATTTCTTTCCATAAGAGCAAAATCTGTACATTATTCCAAACTTTTGTCCGCCAGTGTATATATATTAGCAATTTAAAAAAAAATGAAATTGTACTGCAGTGTGACCGTCTTTATGAACTGTGACATACAGACATGTATTAAAATGAACAATGAGTATATAGATATTATTTAAATATATTGACATTCTCTAATTGGTGACTTTTTAAAAAAAAAAAACTGGTCAAGAATTGACATACTGCCTTAAAACTGTGTAAAAGTCTGTATTTAAACAGGCAATCTTTTGCGGATCATTTAAGGATAATTCAGCTTATCAGAACCCCAACAGGAAGCAAATCTTTCAAGCTTTTAAAGGTATAGTTCACCCAGAAATGAAAATACTGTCATAATTTACTCAGCTCACATGTGTTCCAAACCCATATGACTCATAATGACTTGCTTTCAATGAATGGTGACTGAGACTAAAATGTGGTGTGTTCAAGTCCTCCTGAAAAGTTTGTACCCACAAGGTCGGAAGTCGTAAATACGATGTGATAAGCGTTCAAATAATTTTAGTCGGAAAGAATGGATCCATTTTGATGTTACATATTTTTTTCTCTCTTTTTCACTCACTGACAAAGACATGCCAAGAGTTATGCCGAGAGTTATGCCGTCACATATAATGATGGATGGGAAATGTGGTGTTGTCGATTACAGTCAAAATACACGAATAAAACTGATGAGTTATTTTCTGGCAAGTTTTATTGCCATTCTTCATTAACAGTAGAATAATGCATACAAACTAAAATATACAGTCAAAATACACAAAAAAAACTGAATTATTTCCAATACTAATTAGCTTCCGCCATCATACTCAACACAGCCCTAACTCGGAAAGTCAGGGCTCAAAAAAATCAATAGTTTTCCACTGGTATTTACGACTTTGTAGTAGCATTCATGTCACTCAACTCGTAAATATGATCATTCTGCCATAACTTAAATGCAGCAATACTACCTTCTTTTGTGTTCCATGGAAGAAAGGAAGTCATGCAGGTTTGGTAAATTATGTAAATGATGACAAAATTGTCATTATTGGGAGAACTATCCATTAAGTTAAGAAGATGACACATTTGTTCACTTCTCACAACTTCAAACTGTCATATTCATAATGAGCGTGTTACTTGTGCTAAACCTTACCTTACCGACACTCCAATAGTCAGTAGATCAGCAGTCACTGAAAAGCAGAATATGCATGATACTATTTTTGGTGCATGTGTGTGTGTCTGACAGTATTAAGGAGCCTTGATCCCCTGTGCTCTACTGCTGGCTCTGCAGCTGTCTGCTGCTTGAGTCCTCATTACCTCCATTTATTATCAGCCAGATTGAACCTCCAAATGCGCTCTCCTGATAACTCAGGAAACAAATAAAGAGAGAACCAAAATACAGCTCTCAGCTGCCGAGTGTTACACAGGTGTCACACTACACTTTATCTGTGCCCGTATCTGTCTGTGTCTTCATGGTTTTAGCCACTTTCGAACCTCTCTCTTGCGTGTTTATTCTTTCACCAGCTATATTCCTCCAACCTCTCCTGCTATAATTTTTCTGCACTTATCTCCCACTTTCAGGCAGGCAGAGGTGACAAGGTGTCACAACACATTTGGTTCTCGCTTCCCACTTCACTATCTCCCTATCTTGGTGTGTACATATACTGGCTAATCTATACATCAATCAGTTATGGAGTGCATGAGGATGCAGACTGCAAATGATCTACAGTATACGTATTTATGTGTCTGTGGTCATTCATCAATGGTCTTATTTATGACCTCTTTGCTAGGCAGCAGGAAAAGTACTAAGGCATACTAGCCTTTTTTAACTATAAATCAAAATAATAAAGCAGGCAAAAAAAATATTTAAAGACTTCAATTTGGTAAGCAACATTTGGACAGTGATCCATCAAAATATGTTTCCAGGAAATAAAAGTATTGTTGGTGGAAGTGAGCCAGAAAGAGGCATTGCCAGCTAACCCTTTGAAAGATGAGTCATGTTTTAAGCTGAAAGAAAAAAACATTTTCCCTTATGGGCAAAGATACAAATTTACATGTAGCCCAAACACACTGAACAAACTGTTCACATGCAACACTTCTAGAACAGTGTTCAAACAAAGCATGCTACTGATGTCCTACCAATGAGCTCTCTGCTCTCCTATAAATGTATATTTGGCATGCACAGAGCTTGATAATGAGCACATCTGGATCTGTGTTACATTCTCCTCATTAGGAATTTTGTACTACATGGCACGAAACTGTACCACACAAGCAGTGAAGTTTATGCATTTTTGCCATTGTGTTTGTATGGACTTTTTCCACACCAGAACTTTTGGTGCTTATAGATTATAAATCATACTAAATTATGTTTTTTAGTTTTAAAAAAAAAAGTTTTCTGTGAGGGTTAGGTTTGGGGTTAGGGTTAGAGGATAGAATATATAGTTTGTACAGTATAAAAATCATTATGTATATGGAAAGTCCCCATAAAACATGGAAACACAACTTTAGGAATTAAACTTAGGAATTAATTTTTACCTTTAGTACACATGTTGGTATGTGGTGCCCTTTTTCACATACGTAGTGCTGTGTGTTCTTTCCAATCAATTCAACCTTAGTTTCATCAGTCCACAAAACATTTTCCCAGTAGCATTGTGGAGTGACAAGGTGGTCTTTGGCAAACTTCAGGCACGCAGCAATGTTTGTTTTGGAAAGCAGCAGCTTCCTTCATGGTATCCAGCCATGGACACCATGCCTGTTTAATGTTTTCTGCATAACAGGCTCATGAACAGAGATGTTAACCAGTTCCAGTGATTCCATTAAATCTTTATCTGTCACTATATGGTTCATTTTTACCTCACTGAGCATTATCCGGTGTGCCCTTGAGTCATCTTGGCTAGACGACCAGGGAGAGTAGCCAAGGAAGAAAATCGTCTCCATTTATAGACAATTTGTCTAACTATGGACAGATGAATATCTAAGCTTTTCGAGATAACTTTGTAACCCTTTCCAGCTTTATACAAAGCAACAACTCTTGATCATAGGTCTTCTGAGACCTCTTTTTGCGAGGCACGGTCCATGTAGGCTTGTGAAAAGCGAACTCAAAAAGTTTGAGTGGTTTTTATAAGCCAAAGTAGCGCCACACTTCTAATATGTTTCATTAACTGTATGCCAGGTTTGCCAACTCCTGACTCTAATTAGCTTCTGTTGATGTCATTAGCCTAGGGGTTTACATACTTTTTCCAACCTACACTGTGAATGTTTGAATGATGTATTCAGTATGTACAAGAACAATACAATAATTTATGTGTTTTTTGTTCATCCAAATTGTGTTTGTTCATTATATCTGTTTGTTCCCCTTCTGTCACTCACTAGATGTTGTGTCTATGAAGAGACACTAGGGGTCGATCTTGAGAGCCCGAAACACCTTCAGATCTTTGAGAAAAGGCCAATGAGAATTGGCGAGTTGAATTTGCATGCCACTCCCCCCGACAAACGGGTATAAAAGAGAGGCCAGCAGGCAAGTTCATTCAGATTTTTTCTTCGGAGCCGAGCAGTCGCACTACAGCAAGCTGAAGTCGTTTGCTCACTCATTCACCTTCCCTCTCAGAGTGTCATTGCTGGATCTATGGTGCTTTCCAGTGGTCTCTCTCCACTCTGCACTCCGCTGCAGACTACACCCCTGGGCGCTTCGACAGCGCTTCTGAAAGAGTTTATTTTCTCTTAAAGAGTGTGCACAGTGACGTTGAATGTCTTTTTAAAGATGCCATTCCATCTCTCTGACAGTCACAAACACTGCCTCACGAGTCTGGGCTACTGTCACGTTGAGGAATCAATTATAGATGGTCTCACTGCGAGAACATGACCATGGCGACTTTACGAGTGGCTCTCCTTCTTAGGAGAGAATGCCTTTTCAGCCGTCCCCCTTACCGGTCCTCCTACCTACGGGTACGGCACCAATGTGGCTGACGCTGAAGACGTTTTGCATGCTTCACTGGGTACGGTCCTGCCAGGTTATTCCCTGTGGGCCACCAGGAGGTAGATCCTTCCCTTAGTGCCCCTCGCCCTCGGTTCTCAGCCCTCACACGCCTCGTGACAGCTCCTCCCAAGCGAATTCCCCTGAGGAAGGAACTTCTTTCTCAGAGACGGGGCACCCTCTGGCACCCACGCCCAGACCTCTGGAATCTCCATGTCTGTTCCCTGGACGGGACGCAGCAGACCTAACTGGTCTACTGCCCACTGTAGTTAACATGATCACTCAGGCCAGAGCCCCTTCTACAAGGCAGCTCTACTCCCTGATGTGGCGTATCTTTGCTAAGTTGTATTCTTCCCGGAATGAAGACCCCCAGAGCTGTGCAGTCGGGTCAGTTCTTGCCTTCCTGCAAGAGAAGTTGGATGGGCAGCTGTCCCCCCTCCACTCTCAAGGTCTACGTATCTGCCATAGCAGCACACCACGACGTGGTTCAAGTCCCTCGGTAAGCACAACCTTATCATCAGGTTCCTGAGAGGCGTCAGGAGGCTGAACCCTCCTAGATCATGCCTCTTTCCCTCATGGGACCTCTCCGTGGTCCTCTCAAGCCTATGGAGAACTCACTTCAAGCCCCTCGAGTCAGTTGAGTTAAATGCATTCTCTCTGAAGACTGCCCTCCTGACCGCGCTCACTTCCATCAAGAGGGTCGGGGACCTGCAAGCGTTCTCTGTTAGTGAAGAATGCCTAGGATTCGGTCCAGAAGATTGTCACGTGATCCTGAGACCCCGACCGGGCTACGTGCACAAGGTTCCCATGACCACTTTTAGGGATCAAGTGGTGAGCCTACAAGCACTGCCCCAGAGGAGGCAGACTCAGCCTTATCATTGGTGTGTCTGGTGCGCGCTTTGCGCATCTATTTGGATCGCACGCAGAGCTTTAGATGCTCTGAGCAGCTCTTTGTCTGCTTTGGTGGACAGCGGAAAGGAAACACTGTCTCCAAACGGAGGCTTGCCCACTGGATTGTAGACACCATGGCGTTGGCCTACCAGGTCCAGTCAGTGCCCGTCCCCTTGCGGGTTTGAACACACTCCACGAGGAGTGTGGCATCTTCGTGGGCACTGGCCAATGGCACCTCTCTAACAGACATATGTAGGGCAGTGGGCTGGGCAAATCCTAATACCTTTGCAAGGTTTTACAAACTCCGGGTGGAGCCGGTCTCGTCTCATGTTCTTTCAGGTGCGAGCAGAACTTTACCGCAGTAATGGCTGGGACCTTGTCTCGGCTCCTCAGTGCAAAACCTGAATGAACTTGCCTGCTGGCCTCCATTTTATACCTGCATGTCGGGGGGAGTGGCATGCAAATTCAACTCGCCAATTCTCATTGGCCTTTTCTCAAAGATCTGAAGGTGTTTTAGGCTCTCAAGATTGGCCTCTAGTGTCACTTCATCGACACAATGTCTCGTTCCCTCCATCAGGGAACGAAGGTTACGACAGATACCGAGACGATTTTAAGTCACATAAGTAGCAACGAATGTATCCACAGTTGTAAACAGGAGCTTGATTTATAAACATTTTTAAGAACTATTATTTTCTCCTAATTTCTAAGTTAACAATGTGTTTAATGTGTAAAGACTTTTTAAGAACTCTCTTATCTTTTTTGATAATATAATGCACTTAAGGGGCTTTCACATGACTTTCGTCAGCATTTGTGAATACACTGAACTCTACTGAGTGAAGCGTCAGCACGGACCTTGGTGACGCTTCCATCAAGTCTTGTAGCATAGTGCTCAAGACTTTTTTTCTCATCTACATACAGTATCTTCAATGTTTACCATGCACACCCCCTGCTTTCTCCTGATTTTTTGCCCTTCGTGATGCTTCCTACAACACTTGCCATGTGGAGGTCAAAGCAGCACTTGATGCTGGCATTGAGCGGTACATTGATGCATCAGCATAAGTCATGTGGAAGCCAAGAACATATCTTATTATAATTTATTGTATTCTATATTTTGTTGTGAATCCGGCCCCAGCTGCCACTAGTACTCATGGTGGTACTTGTGTTAATGACACAAACATAACAGATTCTAAATTATACGTACATTGAGAAAAGAGAGGGAGATTAAATTAAACTTGGGTTTGGATGAAAAAAGCTTTGGAGCCTCTGATTCTTTTTACTTCAGGGTCAATAATACATGTTGCTTTGGATGAAACTGATTAATCACAGTCAGCTCCCACCTGCTTTTTGCCATGCTTGACATTTCAGAAAGTGCAACCCTCCACCGCACGCTAAATTCATTAAGAAATGGCAATTAAAAACACTCAATGACATATTGGTTTTTACTCTCCTTTGTTCTACTCTTATCTAACCATAATCACACTGTCATAATGCAAATTATGCAAAACATTAGAGTAATTACAGTTTACTCTACTATGTTTCGTTTTCCACTTCTAATATATGGTATCAAGGGTCTGTTGTGCTTGAGTCTATAGGCAACCTTTTTCAAGCTGATTTGAACATTAGACCTCTGCTGAATGCTAAAACATGAGACTATTAGTGAGTACTAAAACACTAGACCACTAGTGACAACTAAAACATTACTTTACTGCTATAACTAGAACATAAGTTTACTGCTGAGCAATAAAACCAGACCTCTGGTTGGTACTAACATATTAGAGCTCTAATGAACTCTGAAACATTACACCTCTAGCAAGCACTAAAACATCAAACCACTAGTGTGTACTGTAACATTAAACCCTTGCGAGCTGTAATGCATGCAGCCACTTTAGAAAATCTGACCACTGGTGGGTGTTGCTGGATGCAGCAGCTGTGTAGAGCATGCTGTGTTTGTGTATAGGGTCCAATATTAACTTTTTACCACACCAGCCAATGAGTGAATTGAGAAAATTAATACATAGGCTATACTTTGAATCTTATTATTTTTAGCAATAAATAGCACAAGTAAATGTCACTCAAGACAACAAGCCAGTCTCTGTATATTGTTGAGACCACCTGCCACAAAAATGTGAATACAAATCGTGATTTTGTCCCTCGTATTTTTGAGGAATATTCCACAAAGTTGGCCCATTTAGTTGTAAAGAAAATATAAACTTTAGGTATCTTAAATACATTTCTGATGGTAAATATAAATTTTGGGGTGAACTACTGTATCCCCTTTCATTTAAGATCCTGTTTGTGTACCTCTGCGCTGTCACATCTGTGCTGGGAACAGTACATCCTTATTTTCCTGAAGGAGGCACGGAATGCCAGGCTTCATAACCCCTAAGCTCAAGGGCTCACTGATTGATTGTCTGAGGTGGGGCATTACCCTCTGCAAGGACACGAGGACTTTACAACACACACATATACACATCGAACAGGAATGTCTGAATGCATGTAGCACATACAAATCTAAGCAAGTCCCTAGTGAATGCTAGCTTTGACTTTGAGAATAAACATCATGTTCATTTGAGCAAGGGAAAAAAGGCCTGAAATGTAGGGAGAATGTGTGTAGATTCTGTACATGGGTGACAGAATAATGACATGTAATGTAGGATTATATGTCCGAGCTGTCCTTGAACTTCTATGAATATAAATTTGTTGGGAATATATGTGTTATATGACACTTATTCTCAAGATGAAACCATGTCAGGTGGTTTGTTTGTGTATGCATGGTATGTATATATTTAGTACCTTGCTCTCTGTAAAATTATTTCTGATTGGTCAATCGTGGCATTCTGTGGATCTATAATGACCGCTAAAGTGTATAATTGTTAATTGTCCCAGGCCACTGATTTCTTACATAGCTATGCTAGTTGTTAGCTAGATAGAGTATAGCTACGTCCACATTAATCCGGATAGTTTTCGAAATGCTCTCAGTCCACAATGCTGTTCCCTTTACAAAAGGCTTCACTACGATGTTGCGCTGCTAAGCGCTACGGGGAACAATCTTGCATTGTGAGCAGATGTGAATTTGTGTGAAACACGTCAATGAACATTGACCTGAATTTATAGCCTCGGCTGGTGAAGATCATTAGATGCACCTGTGGCCAGGCTATAAAATAGAGGCGTCACCAGCGTGTCGACAGATATTTTTCATTCAGAGCATACTATGCTGTGTGTCTCACAACCTGTTAGAAAACTTCCTTCCCTCTTTGTTAGGAGTTAGAAATTGTTAGGCAGTGCGCAGAACTTTCTTTCTTTCTCTCTCTGCTCTGAAAGAGTATATATATTTATATATAAAAAAAAAAAAAAAAAAAGAGAGAATGACGGAGAAACAGAGCAAACGATGCGTGTTTCCTTGTCAACGTCTCTTGACGAACAAGGACACGCATGAGTTTTGCTTTGTTTGTTTGGGGAAGAGCACGCAGCTCTCGCGTTGGGGCGGGCGGTGCGCGCGATTGTGACCTTCTTTCGGTCGGGATGCTTCGCGCTCGCCTGCTTACTTCGAGAGCCAGCACCGCGACTTCATTCGTGGGGCTCTCGTATGGATCTGGCTGAGGAGCGAGAGACAGGTGCGTCCCTTTCGCTCGCTCTCTCCCCAGATCCGGCTGGTCCTTCTCGTGTTCTTGAAGCGCCCGCGCCTCTTCAGTTCAGGAGGGGACCTCGATTCCCTTGGGTCTATAGATTTCGAGTTACCCACATCAGAGCACTCAAAACATGATGCAAAATCCTCTGAGGAGTTACTCGATGTGGTGACTCGTGCTGTGGCCAGACTTCAATTAGACTGGCCACGTGACCAAGAAACCCCAAACGCTCCAAATTAGAGGATAGATTTCTGTCTGATGGCCAAGGGAAGGGAACACCTCATCAGTTCCTTCCCTTCTTTGATGACCTCCACGATGAGCTTGCTCGTTCGTGGAGGAACCCCTATACCGCGCGTTCACGTGCCCTCGATGTCGTTATATTCGACTATCGTGGGTGCTGAGGCCGAGGGTATTCGAGGATGCCGCCGGTCAAAGAGACACTTGCGGGTTATCTCTGCCGGGTTCGGCATCGTCCTTAAAAACCTGCTCTCCCTCTAAGCCATGCAGGACTACCTCCATGCTAGTGGGGAGGGCTTATCAAGCGGCAGGTCAGGCTGGTGCTGCGCTGCACACCATGGCTGTGTTACAGGCGTACCAGGCTGACCTGCTAAAAGATCTGAGTGTGGGTGAAACTCTCGACGAAGAGGCCTTTTCAGAGCTTCGTCGAGCTACGGATTTGTCTCTCCGCGCGACCAAGCAGTCAGCCCATGCCATTGGCCGGTCTATGTCCGCTATAGTCAGTACGGAGAGGCATTTATGGCTTAACCTGTCAGGCATCCGAGATAGGGACATAGTTTTATTAATCGATGCCCCGGTTTCGCCTTCTGGTCTCTTCGGAGACGCCATGAATACGGTTATCTCCAGATTCCAGGAGGCGAAAAGCCACGAGGAAGCCTTTGGGCAGTTTCTTCCTCGCCGCACTCAGGGGGCGGGGCCGTCGGCCACCCAGTCTCGCCCCGCCTCTGCTAGGAGAGAGGCTCAAAAACAGAGCATGGCGAGTCGTGCTCCCCCTCGTAGGGACTGGGGACAGGCTCGTCGCCCTCAGCAGCCGCCCAAGGAGGACCTCAGGGCTGTGATCTCTAAAATAAAGAAGCCCTGACGTTCTTGTACCCAACTTTGTGAGGGTAGTTCCCTTCGGGACGGGGCGCGTGTATCATCCACTTCGGCCCTCCCGATACCCTAACGAAACCTCTTCACTCCCGCCGCCTTTGGTGTTTCGGGTGATAGAGGCTTCCAACAAAGAGTTGGGTGTACTGTTGCTTCCTGCCTTAGTCCAGGACACGGAACACTCAACACCCCCTCAACAGGAAGTGTTGAAATTAGTACCCATCTCAGAGAACCTGGCAGCGTGGAAACTTCTGCCAGGTATTTCTATGTGGGTTCTAAAGACAGTAGAAAGAGGCTACAGAATTCAATTCGCTCGCTGCCCTCCGCGTTTCAACGGCGTGGTTCCCACTACCGTAAGACCGGAGCAGGCATGTCTACTGTGGAAAGAACTGCAAAATCTCTTGGCAAAAGGGGCCATAGAACATGTTCCCCTTCCAGAGAAAGAGTCAGGCTATTACAGCAGATACTTCCTGGTTCCCAAGAAGGGTGGGGGGTTGCGTCAAATTCTAGATCTTCGAGGCTTGAACCGCTCGGTCAGGGTGTTCAAGTTCAAGATGCTAACTGTCAAGTCGGTCGTGTCTCAGATCCAACATCTCAATTGGCTGGTCACGATCGATCTCATGGACGCATATTTCCATATTGGAATTCTGCCACAGCACAGGAAGTTCCTGAGGTTCGCTTCGGGACCTAAGCCTTCCAGTATCGGGTTCTTCCATTCGGCCTAGCCCTATCACCCCGCACATTCACGAAATGCATGGATGTAGCACTGGCTCCTTTGCGACTCCAGGGCATCTGCATTCTGAATTATTTAGACGACTGGCTGATACTAGCACAATCTCAAGAACTGGCAGTTCAGCACAGGAATATCGTCTTGGCTCATCTAGGTTCTCTGGGTCTGAGACTCAACGTCCAGAAGAGCGTTCTTGCTCCAACCCAGGAAATTACCTATCTAGGGATTATATGGAACTCGTTCACGATGCGGGCACAGTTGTCTCCCACTCGTGTCAGCTCCATCCAGAACTCCCTGAGCAATCTCAGGCTAGGTCAAAGTTGCACTGTTCATCAGTATCAACGAATACTAGGTCCCATGGCGTCTGCGTCCACAGTGATTCCTTTGGGCCTTCTCCATATGAGACCTTTTCAGCTGTGCCTAAAAGCCAGGGGATTTCATCCAAGGGCCAGTCCCCTAAGGCAAATAAGGGTTACGCCACGAGCTCGCTCCCTTTCTATGTGGCTCAGACCCCGGTTCCTTACCTTGGGTCCCACTCTCTGTGCGTCATGTCGTCGCAGGATGCTAACAACAGACGCCTCCCTGACGGGTTGGGGTGCGATCTTAAGTGGTCGTCCAGCCCAAGGGGAATGGGAGGGTCATCAGCTCGATTGGCACATCACTACCTCGAGCTGATGGCGGTATTTCTGGCCCTGAAATACTTCCTCCAACATCTGAGAGGCTGCCATGTCCTTGTGCGGGTGGACAACACAGCAGCAGTCTCCTACATAAACCGTCAAGGAGGTCTACGCTCTCGCCACCTGAATTTGCTGGCACGTCGGATTCTCCTTTTGGCCCAGGGCAAGCTCCTGCCACTCAGGGCAATTTACATCCCTGGACGCCTAAATGTGGGAGCAGATTTGCTGTCCAGACAAAACATACCGAGGGGCGAGTGGAAACTCCATCCCGAGGTAGTACAACAAATTTGGGAGAGATTTTACAGAGCAGAAGTGGACCTCTTCGCCTCTCAAGAGACTGCGCAATGTCCCCTCTACTTCTCTCTGAGTCACCCAGCCCCCTGGGTCTGGACCGCTAGCGCATACATGGCCCGGAATGTGTCTGTATGCTTTTCCCCGGTTTCTCTGCTCACGGGAGTCTTAGCCAGAGTTCGCCAGCAAGGGTCTTGCCTCTTACTGATAGCCTCACTGGCCGAACAGGATTTGGTTCTCGAAATTATATCTCTCCTCGACGGCTCGCCTTGGGCGCATTCCGACAGGAGGGACCTTCTGTCTCAGGCACAGGGGACGATATTTCATCCCTGGCCCGAATTGTGGAAACTTCATGTTTGGCCCCTGAAGGGTACCAACTGAGGAACACAGGACTGTCGCCTGAAGTTATCGAGACCATTCTTAGTGCTAGGGCTCCCTCCACCAGAAGTATCTACACCAATAAATGGGGTGTCTTCGAAAGGTGGTGCAGTTTACATGGTGCAGATCCAGTTAACTGCCAAATTGTTTCAGTTCTGGACTTTCTGCAGGAAAAACTGTCAGCAGGCATATGCCCCGCTACTCTCAGGGTTTATGTGGCAGCCATTTCGGCTTGCCACGCCTTGATGGACGGGGCGCATTTGGGGAAGCACCCTCTACTCGCTCGCTTCATTCGTGGAGCCAGGCGACTGAGGCCTCCTGTTAGGACCAGAACTCCCTCATGGGACTTAGCAATAGTCCTGGAGGGTCTGGCCGAAACCCCCCTTTGAACCTCTAGAGTCAGCGTCTGATAGACTTCTGACTCTCAAGCTGGTTTTTCTTGTGGCGATTACCTCTCTTAAGAGAATCGGGGATCTACAGGCTCTGTCTGTTTTGCCGGCCTGTTTAGAGTTTGCCACAGGTATGGCCAAAGCTATCCTGCATCCTCATCCTGACTACCTTCCTAAGGTGCCTTTTTCGACACTACACCCTGTCACTCTGGAAGCATTCTGCTCCCCGCCGTTTTTAACGCCGGGAGCAGGAAAGTCTTCACGTACTCTGCCCAGTCCGTGCCCTTCAAACTTATGTCCACCGCACTAGCCAGTGGCATAAGTCTGGGCAATTGTTTGCCTGCTTTGGGGGCCGCAACAGGGGGGCAGCCGCTACCAAGCAGACTATTGGGTGTCACATTGGGTGAGGGATGCTATTGCCCTGGCCTATGAGGCGCGCGGTCAAGCTTCGCCAGTAGGTGTCAGGGCTCACTCCACCAGAGGGGTCGCCGCCTCTAAAGCCTTGGCTAGAGGGGTCCCTCTGCAGCAGGTTTGTGATGCGGCAGGCTGGTCCTCTCCGCACACATTCATCAGATTTTATAGTTTGGATGTTCATGCTACTCCGGGCTCTTACGTCCTTGAGTCAACATCCCAAGCTCATGCCTGAACGGGTTTGTGACGCGGCAGGCTGGTCCTCTCCGCGCACATTCTTCAGTTTTTTATGGCAGGCTCGTGCCTGAACACATTCGTGATGCGGCAGGCTGGTCCTTTCTGCACACGTTCATCAATCTTCATGGGTTAGATGTGTCTGCTACTCCGGATTCTTACGTCCTTGAGTCGACATCCCAAACTCATGCCTGAACAAGTTTGTGACGCGGCAGGGTGGTCCTCTCCGCGCACATTCTTCAGTTTTTATGACAGGCTCATGCCTGAACAAGTTTGTGATGCGGCAGGCTGGTCCTCTCCACACACATTCATCAGATTTTATAGTTTGGATGTTCATGCTACTCCGGGCTCCTATGCCCTTGAGTCGACATCTCAGCTCATGCCTGAACAAGTTTGTGATGCGGCAGGCTGGTCCTCTCCGCTCACATTCATCAGTTTTTATGACAAGTTTGTGTTGCGATAGGGTTCTCTTCGCCACACATTCATCGAACTTTATGGGTTAGATGTTTATGCTACTCCGGCTCTTATGCCCTTGAGTCGACATCTCAAGCTCATGTCTGAGACCTCTCGCATTTTTGTGCGTACACTGCACAACCGTAGGGGTCCGGACAGCCCCAAGTGCTGGCGGCGTGGGTATTGCATTCCCGTAGCGCTTAGCAGCGTAACATCGTAGTGAAGCCTTTTGTAAAGGAACGTCTCGGGTTACATGTGTAACCCTTGTTCCCTGAAAAAGGCGGAACGAGATGTTGTGCTGCTTTGCCGCACTGGGACGTCCCAGGACTGCTCTTCAGAAAAAGGTATCTGTCGACACGCTGGTGAGGCCTCTATTTTATAGCCTGGCCACAGGTGCATCTAATGATCTTCACCAGCCGAGGCTATAAATTCAGGTCAATGTTCATTGACGTGTTTCACACAAATTCACAGATGCTCACAATGCAAGATTGTTCCCCGTAGCGCTTCGCAGCGCAACATCTCGTTCCGCCTTGTTCAGGGAACAAGGGTTACACATGTAACCCGAGACGTTTTTAAGCATTTTCCAAAAGTAGCTTGTCCACACCAAATAAATTTAAACTCTTAAATCCCCTTACTGCCCATGAAAACAAATCACAGTTTAATGTACGGTCTGAAATGCAGTTGTCCTTATTTTCCATTGCTGGACAGCAATTCCGAGTAAACTTCCTGTCACCTTTGAAGGAATGCATTGTGATGGTTGTACAAAGTAACATTTATATTTAACAACACGATCTAAGTGAATGACAATTACAACAATGCAGCAGCAGCATGGGCCGCCATCTTGAATATTTTGGGTTGAATGGATTACATGACAACTGCGTTACATGACAACAAATACATTATGGTTTTCACGTTTCTCCTTGTACCCTGTCCACACTATAACGTGAAGACAACGTTTTCAAATGTATCCACTTGGAAGTGAGTTTTCGAAAAGCTTTGTTTTCGCTATCAAAAATGCCATCTCAGTGTGGATGGAAGGCCAAAACATAGAGAAAAAGATGCATTTTTAAATGAAAACGTATTATTGTGGATGTGGCCTATGCTTTTCTTTGTCTTCTCATCTTTTATCGGTCTTGTTTGTGACCTTTTACATAATAACTCTCTAAGGTGCAAATTTGCTAAACAGTTGCACCACTTTCAAGTGTGGTATTTCATTCCAAAAACCAATCATGGATTGTGGTGGTTAGCTACATCCTCCACAATATAGCACTTAGAACTGTCCAGCAAGATCTGAATTGGACAATGCAAATTAAGTTCAGCACATATTTTGTGGTCGTGTTTGTGCTGTTGCCTTATCTGCATAATACCTTTAGTGAATTGGGCGCTAAACTAGCACACAGCGCATGCAAATAAACAGCATTTTTACTAGACCCAATTCAATTCAAGAATTCCCCCATCAGTCTTTGTATGTCAGGCTTTTGTGTGGTCACTGAGCATGTCCCATGACCCTTTCTGTTACATAGTTACTTCCTAATCAGTCTATGACAGGGCGACAGAATGCATAGCATCACAGACAAAGCACAGACCGCCACTTGACTTCACATACTCTCTGCAGGTATGAAGGGGGCAGGTGCGTTAGGAGATTGTAAGGGAAACCCCACTAGACCAAGGACCATATCCAGTAGAATGGTAAAGTTTTCTGTGCATTTGTCTTTACTGGCGCATGTAGTTGTGGCATCTTAAACTATATGGTTTAGTTTAGATTGAATCTAAATCCATTATTCATTTAATTTCTGATTCAAATTGTAAAATACCTTGAGTTAATTTTGAGATTCCAATTAATATTGGTCATTCGTTGAGATGCTTGAAATGAATACTTGATTATTCTAGTCAAGTCTATATTTTAAATTACGCTTGTTAAATTGGAAAACGATGTCACCTTAAAGTCTACCTGCAGGCTCACGTCAAAAGATCACATCAGTTTTGGATTGTTACCCAGAGGTAATTGACTAATACTAATTAGATAGTTTGCTCCTTGCTTACTTTATCTAAATAGTTGTTTTGCTTAGTCCCCCTAGATCTGCATATGCTTAATTAAAGTAACATTAGCACTAGTCAGAGGTAATAACTTCAATTTTTTGTATAGGCCGACCAACATTACCTTATTCAAATAGTACATTTTTGTAGTCCTAGTAGTTTCCTATATAGATTTAACTAGTGTAATATTATAATCAGCAGTCAGAGGTAATGACTGATACTGTTTAGGAGGGTCAATCAACATTACGTTGATCTAAATAATAAATAATATGTAGTCCCACAGTCTATGTACACTTAACTCATGCCAAATATTTAGTCTTATAGATAAGGTCAATGTTGATGTGCCCCATTCTCCATCAAATGTTAAGTCTTTAGTTTGGACTAACTCTGATCGCAGATTTGCTCAATGCTCAAAGATGAATCTTATGAGATGAAACGCTATAAGGGTTATACACATTTATAAACACTTGAGTCTGCACAAAGCCATCACATTAATATAATTTTACATTTTATTATTCTGAAAAAAAAATTGGTGAAAGTTAGCTTTTTATAAAATGCGATCAGCCCATGCAAAGAGATTTAACGCACATACACACAAACTGGTCTGATAAGCTTCAGAATTTTTCATACCACTTTGCAGTTTCTTTCCACCATAAAAGCAGATCCTCTTCCGCATAACTTCAACAAGAACTGAATATCAATAGAGTAGAATTAAGAAAAGAATCAAAATATTACAAGTATTGCTCGTGCTACATTAGATATCATATCTTAGTTACATCATATCTTCTTTTCTCATCCAACATCTCGTCTTCCGTAGCTCGTCAGAATCCCAGCGCAGTTTGCCAGATTTCCTGATCCTGATAATTGCATCAAATGGAGACAATAATCTATTTACATCATTAACATTAGAGACCCAATGAAGACACACCCCAAAAGCAAAGACATCATTTCTATAAAACCTAAAATCTCTGTTATGACTAAATCTACTGCACCCCTAGTGGACTCAATTGTAACTGTGAGATTTGATGAGAGATTTAGAGGGAAAGAACAGTATTCAGCGATGCTCATCAGTTTACGATATTAGAATAGAGTTTTTAATAGTCAACTAGCTGGTACAGATTGAGTACTTGATTACTCGTGCACATCCCTAATGCATACCTGACTTTATAATAAGACATATTGTTGCATGCAACATTCAACACTGGCCACAGAATCCCCGAGCAATTTTCCGATCCTGATAATTGCATCAAATGGAGACGAAAAACTATTTACATCATTTACATTAGAGACCCAAGGAAGACACCCCAACAGCAAAGACATAATTTCCATAAAACCTAAAAAGTCTACTGCTGTGGGAAAGAGACAATTATACCAGTCACACTAACACCTTCAGACATGGATAGTTACATTATTTGTATACATATGATATGGTACTGTTTACATACAGATCTTAGGTGGGTTTGAAATAATGTTGTGAATTTCTAGAGGTCAGTGCTAATGAGAAAGGTGGAGGAGAGAGAGGAGAGGAGAGGAGGAGAATGGAGCAGATGTGGAAGAACTACAATGAGGAGTGAGTTTGCAATCCTTGCTCAATGGGATTTAGTGTCTCAGGCAGAGATGTTATTTGTGTAAGAGAGTTCATATGTTAATTTTCTCAGAAGTTATCAGAAGTTTTCTCAGGAAGCAGTGCTCACTGAGTCCAGACAAATAGCACTAGCCTTACAGGACAAAAAAGGACACATTGAAGAGACAGAGAGCCACCAAACAGCTGTTAGACTCTGCCAGCCTGTAGCCTGTTATTTATTGCAGGGTTGGCTGGTAGCTCAGCATGGTGTCTGCAAACTGGGTCAAGCTCTATCTCTTTCTCTCTCTGCATCTCTGTTCTTCTTCTCTTTTAGTCTCATTTTGCATGCAGCCTCTATATCTATCCTAGTGTCCTGCCTGTTGCTGATGATCATTATATATAGTTTTGTTTTATTTATGTTTATTTCTACCTCACAATATTCTTTAGTCTCTTGCTTCCCTGATTAATAAATAAATAAATAAATAAACAGCGTAAACCAGCCTGGTTTGGTGGTCTTAGCTGGTTTATACTGGTCTTCCTGCCTGGCCCAGCTGTTTCTCTGCAGGTTTTCTATCACCCTTGTCCTTATGTGCCTCACAGCATGTCTTAGATTAGTCTATATGCTGTTCCATACCAGTCTCATTTTCACAGGGAGAAAAAAAGACAGATAAATATAGCTGTAGCTAGATAGACTGAAAGAGAGGTTGCAACTCCACTAATAAACAGCAAGCTCACACCACTGTAGCCCTGGCACCCCATATGCTTAATTAGCAGCCATTCGCTGTAATTCGAGAATCATATTTAGCATAATAAACGTGCTGCGCCCCTCTCTGGTCCACATATAGACAGGCTCATGCTGAGAGCTCCTGCTTGAAGGCGGATTTCTTTCTTCAGGTTCCCTGGATGATGCTCACAGCAACCGGTCATGAGAGAGGAATGTGACACAAGAATGAGAGAATCAAGGTGTATTTTGTCTCTAAACCCTAAGAAGCACTTGCTGCTCTGGCACATCTATGATTTTCACAGCTGACTAATCTGTGCTGACTCTAGGTCTGACTCTAAATGAGGCAGCACAATCCCTCTCCAACTCCCAGCTCTAATCACGGTCTAAGTCCTATGGACCCTTTTCCCCCTCCCTTCCGCTCCATAAATGTCTTAAGGTTGCCTGGATACAGGGCAGCCCTACTTTATGTGCTTCCACCCTGATGAAGATTATGGCCTCCAGCATATTTATGAAACGTTGTCTGCTGTGTATAACCTTTGATAAGAAACATTTAAAGGTGATGTAACTGATGTTTTGCTAAAACCCACCATTCCTTCATCAAGTCTTCACTCCATAATCACGCACGCACGCACGCACACACACACACACAATTACATTGCCTCCCTCTGTTACTCACACACCTCTCTGCAGTAGGACTCTCCGATCAGAAGAAGTGAAAGAGAGCTGCACAGCTGGGGACTCTCTCTATGGGGGACTGCTACCAATTAATACAGGGCCTCCATGCTCTGAGGAGCTGTGATGTACAAAGACAAAGCGCTCTGTTTGTTTTCTGGCATAGTGTCTGGCGACCTGACCGGTCTCATCAATCCTGCTTGCAGCAGGAGGCCAGGGAGTGCATGGAGAGTCAGGCACACGCCGGGTCAGCTCATCTCCAAGCTCCGCTTTCTAGTCATACCCCTGCAACACAATCCCAACACCCTTGTTTTGTTTCCAAATGCCAGCAGTCTTTCTAGCTTTCTCCAATGCCCAAACCCCTTTAAATGCATTCTAAGATGGATAGAAAACTCAAATGGTACAATAACTACCATCACACAGTCCCAGATATTGTTTCTTTTGAGAGGCACCACCAGAATAGTACTTAGCATACACTCACTGCAGCAGCTATTACGGATGTGCATTTTGGTCATTTTGGTCATCCTCGACAGATACATCAGATGAGTACCCCAGTACTTGGGGTGGGATCAGGGTTATGGAGCAAGTTCCATCTGCACTATTTTTTTGTGTCTTTCACCATAAGCATCCTGTTTTTAGGATGGCATGTTAAGCTATTAATAGGTCAACATTTAAAAACACTGAAATTCAGACAATCCAATAAGGGACACATCACCAAAAATAAAACATTAACAGAATATACTAGGTTCAATACAAGTTTAGCTCAATCAACAGCATTTGTGGCATAATGCTGATTACCACAAAAATTGCCTAAACTTTAACAAAATAAAATGAACAAATCTTACAAAATGCAAGTTGTATTAATTACATTTTCTTCAAGACTATTCAATTGAAATGGATACATCTTAAAAATAGGCAAAAATATTTTTTGGAGTGTACAATAGAGGTGAATGGGGCCAATTTTTGGAGGGTTTAAGGCAGAAATGTGCAGCTTATAATTTTATAAAAGTAAATACAATAAATCTTGTGTTCAAACTCATGTCTTATTTGGGCTGTTTAAGCTGTTTAAATCATAATTTTTATAATTGTTTTCAGAGTTTTATGGTTTGCTGACATTTCATCGCCATGGCAACAAAGTTGTAAAATTGGCTATAACTTTTCACAGAAGAGGTTAGTAAGTCATTTTATAACAATAACATCATGTCAGCACACATACAGTTCACATCCTGTGGCTATACTTTTAAAATAGTGAGTATTTTAACGTTTACGGATTGGTCCCATTCACTTCCACTGTAAGTGGCTCATTGTAACCCAGATTTTAGTTTTTTAAAAAGGAGGGACGAGTCAAAATAAATTTTTGTGTTACTCAATATTATGCCACAAATGCTATCGATTAAGCTTAACTTGTATTGAACCTGGAATATTCCTTTAATGGTCTGGAATAAAGAGAATGTACCAAAGTCTGAGACCTGAGTTTAGCAATGTATTACAAATGGAGGAGAATAGGTATTAAAGAGGTTCTATTGCTAATGTTTGTCTGTTTTTGTTGTAAAATGTGAAAATGCCTCAATAAAATACCCCTTCTGTTGTATTCCATTCCATTAGTTGTGCTCCATCTAACCATTTTTGAACACATTCTATGTCTCCCCAGCCTAAGAGAATGAGGGAGGAATGTGGCAGGGCGGAGGGCGGGGCAGGGTGGTGATTCTACACACCCGGTCCCTTAGCAGGCTAATTGAGCCTCCGAGAGGGATAAAGGCCGACTGCGGGTGATGGTGCAGGAGAGAGAGAGAGATCATTTACGGGCATGTCCATCATGTGTGTGTGTTTTTGTCTTTTGTTTAAGTTTATCATTAAAATATTATTTATTTTGTAAAGCCGGTTCTCGCTGTTACGAATGAGCAGCGAACGCAGACGAGGAGATGCGGATCCAAGTGCAGTTCAACTTTATTAATGAAACAAACAAGGCAGGTACACGGAAAACACGGGAACAAAGGAAAAACCCTCAATGGGGAAATAAACACAAGACTGAGAAAACAGGCAGGGAACACACACCAGGCTAACAACATTCAACGATCGACACCGACTGAACAAACAGACAGGGTTTAAATACACGGACAAGGGAAGACAGGAACCAATGAACAAACAGAACTCAAAACAAGATAACAAGGTGAATAAACAGAAACCAATGGTAAACTAATGAGGACAGGTGAAAACAATGACCGAGAACACGAACGCTAACAGGGAGACTGTGGAGCTAAACAAGGAACAAAAGTGAAAACTACGGAATACAAAAGGGACAAAAATGGTAAACAAAGGGTAACAGTGAGAACAAGACGAGGTAACCCTAACAGAGCCCCCCCTCAAGGAGCGGATATCAGACGCTCAAAAGTTACAGAACAAAAAACAGGAAGAACAAAGACTGGGGGGAAGCTTGTGGTGGGCAGACAGACCAAGGGGAGCAACGAAGGGCAGACAGGCAGTCTAGGGGGCAACAAGGGGCAGACAGGCAGTCCAGGGGGCAACAAGGGGCAGACAGGCAGTCCAGGGGGCAACAAGGGGCAGACAAGAAAAAGGGACCAGTTCGGTGGGCCTGGGAGGTGGCCACAGGACAGGGACAGGTCGAGGAGGCCTGGGAGACGGCCACAAGATGGGGACAGGTCGAGAAGACCTGGGAGGCGGCCTTCGGACAGGGACAGGTCTAGGTGGTCTGGGAGACGGCCACAAGACGGGGACAAGTCGAGAAGGCCTGGGAGGCGGCCTTCGGACAGGGACAGGTCTAGGTGGTCTGGGAGATGGCCGCAGAGCAGGGGCCGGCCCAGGGGACCTGGGAGGAGGCCATCAGACAGGGACAGGTCCCGGAGGCGGAGCCGTAGGAGGCTCGGGAGGCGGAGCCGTAGGAGGCTCGGGAGGCGGAGCCGCAGGAGGCGGAGCCGTAGGAGGCTCGGGAGGCAGAGCCGTGGGAGGCTCGGGAGGCAGAGCCGTGGGAGGCTGAGCCATAGGAGGCGGAGCTCTGGAAAGCTCGAGAGAAGCCCTGGAAGACTCGGTAGGCGAAGCTCTGGGAAGCTCGGAAGGCGGAGCTCTGGAAAGCTCGGAAGGCGGAGCTCTGGAAAGCTCGGGAGGCTCGGAAGGCGGAGCTCTGGAAAGCTCGAGAGAAGCCCTGGAAGACTCGGTAGGCGAAGCTCTGGGAAGCTCGGAAGGCGGAGCTCTGGAAAGCTCGGAAGGCGGAGCTCTGGAAAGCTTGGAAGGCGGAGCTCTGGAAAGCTCGGGAGGTTCGGAAGGCGGAGCTCTGGAAAGCTCGGAAGGCGGAGCTCTGGAAAGCTCGGGAGGCGGAGCTCTGGAAAGCTCGGGAGGCTCGGAAGGCGGAGCTCTGGAAAGCTTGGAAGGCACTGGTTCTGGGACGGTCATGGCTGATGGCACTGGCTCTTGGACGGTCATGGCTACTGGCGCTGGCTCTTGGACGGTCATGGCTACTGGCTCTGGCTCTTGGCCGGTCATGGGTACTGGCGCTGGCTCAGGGACGGTCGAGGCTACAGGCGCTGGCTCAGGGACGGTCGAGGCTACAGGCGCTGGTTCGGGGACGGTCGAGGCTACAGGCGCTGGCTCGGGGACGGTCGAGGCTACAGGCGCTGGCTCACTGACCTCTGAGGCGACAGGCTCGCTCACAGTGACATGCGTAGGCGCAGGCTCGCTCACGGTGACGTGCGTAGGCGCAGGCTCGCTCACGGTGACATGCGTAGGCTCGCTCACAGTGACATGCGTAGATTCAACGATCAACACCGACTGAACAAACAGACAGGGTTTAAATACACGGACATGGGAAGACAGGAACCAATGAACAAACAGAACTCAAAACAAGATAACAAGGTGAATAAACAGAAACCAATGGTAAACTAATGAGGACAGGTGAAAACAATGACCGAGAACACGAACGCTAACAGGGAGACTGTGGAGCTAAACAAGGGACAAAAGTGAAAACTACGGAATACAAAAGGGACAAAAATGGTAAACAAAGGGTAACAGTGAGAACAAAACGAGGTAACCCTAACACTCGCCTACTCCTTTCCATTGAACTGCGTTACAGTGTGCAAAACCAGGAACCATTCAAATAACTTCATATGTCTGAATCCTGGATATATTTTTAGCAACACTGTCCCTATGGTCTCGTTGCATTTTGCCAATCATAGAGATAGATGAGACAATGAGAAGCATAATTTGGGTGAGTCCAATATATAGACAGAATGAGTGAGAAAGAGAGAGCGTGAGCAAATTCAGTGATGAGGAGTGGACAGCGATTCCTTCCCCATTCAGTTGGCTGTGTAAATCTTCTCCCAGCTTATCTTCATCATCTAACTCCTCTCTGACATTTACTCACTGCATGGCTATGGCCCGCTCTAATAGCTTTAAAGTAAAGCTCTTGTCCATCTTTCATTTTTTCATCTCTCTCTCTCCTCCCTTGGGGGCCGACAGATATTTCTCCTTTTCTGCTCATTTTTTCATTTTCATTTTCCTTTTTCAGGGAGTGTACATGCTAGTGTGTCAAGTCAAGCCATTTTTATTTGTATTGCGCTTTTAACAACACACATCGTTTCAAAGAAGTTTTACAGAAAATCATGCATTAACAGAAAATGAAACTGTAACAATTATAAAGTCTTAGTTATCATTGTGTAGTTTGATTAAATATGAATGTAAATTTTGTATAAAAATAAATAATTCAATAATTCAATCATAATTGTATTTACAACCCCAGTGAGCAAGCTGGAGGTGTCTGTGGCAAGGAACACAAAACTCCATAAGATACTGGTTAATGGAGAAATATAACCTTGGGAGAAACCAGACTCACTGTGGGGGCCAGTTCCCCTCTGGCTAACATCATGAATATAATGCAGATATTAATTATGTATAGTGCAAGTCATGGTTTAAAATGAGTAAACTAAGTAAGTGTTAAGGGTCAGTGTTTAAACAAAGATTTTGTAAGAACTGTAAGATTAATGACTAATGTCTTTGAAGTTAATTCTGGATTAACTGCAGAAGTTCACATAGATGCATTGCCCTTTGTTAGTTGGTTGATGAAGTTTTTTGTTGGCAATTAATAGTGTGCTCCTAAATTTTTCTATTTATCTGGGAAAACAGATAATAAAAATATTGACGACTCATATTGCACTCAGACATTTAGTCCATTAAAATGCTCTCTAGAATGAGAATGTCCCTCCCACTAACACCATCTACTTCTTAATAGCAGTAGCAATTAGCAAATAAACAAACAGGAAGAAAGTTTTAAAGTAATGATGCAGACAAGATCTCCATTTATTAAATAGTGTAAATCCCCCTGCAAACAACTCTTCCTCTTTCCTACTCTCACTCTATAATTACCCTTGCCAGTTTGTGCTCTTCTTCTAATTTGATCTTTAATAATGACATGGATGAATTCAGCTAATTTTCCTCCTTCATCCTTATTTCATAAGGAAAATTTATTGTTTTGTCCCCTCACTATTAGCGGGACACAGCTCATATATTATTCAAAATTGCTGCCCTTTAGTTCTATGAAATATGCAGTGTGATTTGTGCTTCTGTGTAATACACAAATGTATGTTTAGCACTATTCTGATGGGATTCATTTTCTAAATTACATTTATCTTGCAATTATTAATATAGGATGTCTGTGATTTAATGTACTGATATGGATGGGATTGGTATTACTTAGGTGGGAGTGCTTTGCCTGGGCATTACAGAAGGCCATGTGCTCTGGATGCATGCATCACAAAACCCAGAAATAAACAAGACATAAATATGTTAAATAATTCTAAAATTTAGCATATAATTAAGGGTGGAAATAGGTAGGGATCATACTTGATGTTGCTACTACAGTGGCCGTCTGAGCAGTCCGTGTCTAGACTTATTAATTAAATTAAACACTGGATGGTCTGCCAGCCAAACTTTTTAAAGATAATTTTGAGTCATTTTCACTGATTCGCTAATGTTTCATTTAGACTGATTTGTGAACCATTTCAACAAGTTAACTAAAAAAAAACCTACTCAAAAGAAGTTTTCACTCACAAATAGGACAACACTTTGGCTCGCTTTCATTCTGACATTTCCAGGCTTGTAAAAGACTATTTTAAAATTATATTTCCTTGTTTTGCCTGACTGCGTGATCCCTACATAGTGTAGGTGTACCAGGCAGCACAACAAGAACATTAGCTCTAGTTACGTTACTTGACGAAGGTAAAAATATGTGAAGAGAAAATAATATACTGCAATCACAGAGATTCTTATCCGGGCGGGACAAAATTTGATTTTCAGCTCAATCGACAGCATTTGTGGCATAATATTGATGACCACAAATAATAATTTTGTACTTTCCCCTCCTTTTCTTTAAAAAAATACAAAATCTGGGTTACAGTGAGGTACTTACAATGGAAGTGAATGGGGCAAGTCTGTAAACATAAAAATACTCACTATTTCAAAAGTATATCAGGAAGTCATAAACAGTATGCACGTCAACATGATTTTAATGTGATAACATCACTTAGTAACCTTGTCTGTGTAAAGTAAGAGCAAATTTTAAACATTGTTGCCATGATGTTGTAATGTCAAAAAACCTTAAAACAACTATAAAAAATTATGATTTAAACAACTTTACAGCTCAAATAACAAGTTTTAACAGAATAATTACTGTAAGTGCTTTTATAAAATTATAAGTTTCACATTTCTGCCTTTAAACCCTACAAAAATTGGCCCCATTCACTTCCATTGTAAGTGTCTCACTGAAACCTCGACTTTTAATTTAAAAATACATTTTTGTGGTAATCAATATTATACTACAAATGCTGTTGATTGAGCCTAACATGTCTTGAACCCAGAATATTATTTTAACATGGAAGTGCATGTACAATATATGGCTGCAGGTGCGAGCGACTAAGTGTGGACGTGTGTACATATATACTGTACATGCTGTCAGCCTTTGTTAATCACATTCTTGTGACACCTGCATGAATTCTATACAGACGGACTGTTGTGTCGGCAGTGATTTCGATAAGGACAGTGACTTTGTTTGCCCACTAAATTGTTTACGTTATGTCTGCCTGTGTTACCCCAAGGCCCACTCTTATTGAAAATGACAGGTACTGCCTGAGAAATTGTGTAGAAATGTGAGTGAGAGCCAGCCTGTTATCAACATCCATATCAATGCTGCTCAAAAGCCTCTCACAACAGATGCCACACACTACAACAGGCTCCTACGTCAGCCTTAGCACAACACGCCAAAAGCCCTTAACAACCAAAGCTCATCTGTTTCAGCACCATGGACAGTTCTGTGCGTAGTTTAAACATGTGCACCGCTGTCAGAAGCTTTCAATGCAGAGCCTTGCATTAGCGTGTGAGCCCATGTTGAAAAGTAACAAAATCACAAGTACAATAATCAAGTACTTGTAATTAGAGGACATTACATTTTACAATACATGGAATCAGATTACAGTTAAAAATGTATTATCAGGCAACGGCAATAGATTAGCAATTTACTGATTGTGCCCCTGAATTTTAAAAGAGACTGACATGATCCCAGTCAGATAGCACTACTTACAGTATATTGGAGATGCCTTCCAAAAAATGTATGTCTTATATCCATAGCAAAAGCAAAACTTTAGTTAATGGAATATATTTAGTCAAAAGATCAAAATCTGTCATTATTTACTCACTCTAATGTCGCTCCAAACCCATATGACTTTCTACCAAGAAAGCCAAATGGTGAAACATATTCACAGTATTTATTTGCCATATAATGAAAGTTAAAATTGAATAGAATCAAATAATTGATAAAGCACTGCAATAAAATAAGGGGACAATAAAATCAACCCTCATTGGTTCTCATCACAACTTGGAATATACAGTATCCCTCCACCAGGCAACTCTACGCCCTAAAGTGGCGCTTGTTCGCGAATTGGTGTTCTTCCCAAGCTGAAGACCCAAAGAGATGTGCAGTTCGGTCAGTGCTTCTATTCCTGCAGGAGAGGCTGGAGCCGATATATCGCTCGACCACTAATTTCCACCACCACCACCAGCATCCCTATATTCCCTATACAATTCCAAAGCAGCCTCAAAATATAGATATTCTCCCTCAATGGTTTTACTTCACACTACTGATTACACTGTGACAACTGCTGTAATTTACACTCTGTATCTTTCTTTTTGATACACACAAGTACGGATAATTGACATAAAGTACTTTAGGAAAGTTGACATGTCCTGCTGTGTGAAATGCTCCATCTTAAATACATTTTTGAAATATTTTCTAATTATCATTAATACAGCTTTCATAATCTACTATTAACTGAGACAACATCAATTATTTGAAGTTGATGGGTATATTAAGCATAAGCTACCCACAAACATCCTACAAATGATGCTGAAAAAAATAAATACAATTAAACGAGGTTCAAAATAGATTTTGATTCAAAATAGATTATTATCTCTTCTGTCTTTTTTTTCCCTCATTATAAATCTCCTTTACCATCATACTAGAGCACCAGAGGACTCTTTATGAAAAGGTGAGAGGAAGCATGTCTACAGGTAGGTTTCTTTAATTGGCCAGATCGCATTGTCATTAAAAAAATAAACAACCGTGAAAACACCAGTTGCCCTCAACATCTTATGATGAGCAACATCTAACATGGGGATGGGGCAGGCCTTCTGTCTCTTGACATTCATGCAGGTGGTAAGAAGTCTTTTGCATAAACAGCAGCCGTGCAATTATCACGCTGGTGATGTCATGAGCATACAGTTGCTCAGTAAGAGGGAAAGTTCTGTGTTAATTTGAACATGCGAGAGACCAGCAGGTGAAAGAAGCTTAAGCTCATATTTTAGTTTGTAAGCTCAAAGACAAGAAAGCTGCATGTTGGAATATAACAGAAGCAACAGGTGATGGAAAGCAGGAAATGCCAAAAGAAGCAAAAAAACACAGCTTCACAGATGTATTCATGTAATATCATTAGTATATTCATATATTTGTACTTAAATTGTAGTTGTAGCTTGCATACATTTTTTTGTACATTTAGAGAAACACTTACACATACAACTTACAGCCAGCTTCTAAAATGCATTGAAAAGAACAGAGCACACTCCATTATGAATATACATCGATTCTGCCCCACATACTGAACAACTCTTGGAGCATTATTAAATATTCCTCTCAGTGTCAAGATCTTAATGGTTATATACAGAATTGAAATGTAAACCCTTTTATGTGTGTACAAATTTAGAGAAGTACTAATCTTTCTAGTTCATCAGATATTGAATTTGTAGATTGATGTTATTGTTTTCATTAAATTCTCTCATCATTTACTCACCCTCATGCCATCCCATCTTCAGCAGAACCCAAATTAAGATTTTTGGAAGAATATCTCAGCTCTGTAGGTCCTTACAATGCAAGTGAATGGTGATTAGAACTTTGTAGCTCCAAAAATCTCAAAACACATGTCTCCAGTGGTTAAATCTATATCTTCAGAAGTGATATGATAGATGTGAGTACGAAAAAGATCAAAACTTAAGTCCTTTTTTTACACTTTCAATTTCACATCGTTTTATGGCCCTCTTCATCCTGTCGCAGCCTGTTCGGCATAATGTTGCGGCCCGTTCTGCACCGTTTCGTGGCCGGCCCATCGGGAAATGTCCCGGTTCTCCCTATGGCCATTCCGCCCCTGCTTACAGTTGAGATACAGTAAACTTTAAAATCTTTGTGTTCTGATGAAGAAAGAAAGCCATACACATCTGGTATGGCATGGGGGTGAGTAAATGATGAAAGAATTTCCATTTTTGGGTGAACTATATCTTTAATGTCATTCTATTTTTTAAATAGTTAACTATTTAAAAAATAGTTAACATAAATTTACCTATTTTGACATTATAATGTTGCTATCCAAACACTAATATTGAATGTTTCATTGTCTTTCCCAATTAATAAAGGGTCATAAATAAATGGGGCTTGGGGCAAAAATGCCCCCAGAATTCAAAATGTAGAGCCAAAACAATGTCCCTGTAATGGATTCATGTTTTTCTCTGTAACATCTGATAACATTTCTTAATATTCTATCATAATTGCACATATTATATCATAAAATATGCAATCTGGTTATTTAAATAAAGAATTAATGTTAAGTATTAAAGTATATTTAAGGATGACAGGCTATATTTTAGGAAGCAAATATTGCTAATTAATGGAAACATTCATTTCTGACACTGATGTGCATACTTTATGTATGAGTATATACAAATACAGATGAGATCACGCTCTGTATTCGTGCAGATATTGAGAGAGGTCAATGCAGATGAAGATGTTCCAGTGAAGTGTTTTAATTCAGAGAGGACAGAGGGTTAAACTGTGACAGAGGATACAACAGGGTGTTAATATGGTGTTTTAAAATGCAGTCTGTTTCATCCCTTAATGGTCAGACCCCATACACCACAAGCTATTTGATTAGTGCAGGGAATAAATCAGGTATGATAATTCAGGGCTAAAGGAGAAGAAGCACCCAAAAAATTTGTTAGACCAGATATGTAGACCATGAGAATGCAGATCACTTTTCTTTTTTGTTATTGCCTGGTGAGACCAGCTGTTAGCATGCAATTCACAAGTTCACATGTTCATATAATCCTTGAGTTAGATAAAGGTAAACAAATTTGGCTTGCTGTCTCTGGCTTGAGCACGAGAACGGACTCAAATTCCCTCCATCAGACAACATCATTACATTTATTTAATAGAAAATGTAACATTTAATATATAACAGAAATTATTAAAAACCAAGAATGTAATTGAATACTGAAGGGGAATATTTCTGCTAAATGTCTATGGTGGTAACAGCCCTGATAGGAAAAAAAAAAAAAAAAGGTGGGTTCCGGGTGATGACTGGATGATGGATGAATCATCACAGAAGTGAAGTAAGCAGCCATTTACATACACAAGCCTAACTGACAAGATTAGATGAACATGCTTCACTGAAACTTTCATTTAGAACTCCATTAGGTCATACATTAGCTGTTAGTACACATCAGTGAGTTAGTCATAACACATTTAGAGATGTTCATAGCAGTTTAGTTTAGTTTAGTTTAGTTTAGTTTAGTTTAGTTTAGTTTAGTTTACTTCAGTTTAGATGTTAGTTGTTAGTGAAGAGAGCACCAGCACACAATCTAGTCACAGTACAGTGCATTTAGTAATTAGTTGATAGCATTACATGTTGCGAGTTATTAAGAAACAAGCAGGCACTTTGATATTAAAGCATTGTGAAGAAAACAACATTGCATGGAATTAGATTATAATCAAAAGTTTTGAAAGTAACATTTCAAATTTTAGCTAAACAAAAATAGAAATTGAGAATAGTGTTGTCAAATGTACAGATACTTTGGTACTAAGTCGGAACTACAATAAAAAAAGATGTCACAATACCAGTTTTTCTGCAGTACCGGTAGTACCGAGCACCGACTCAATCAGTTACAGGAACGCTGTTTGACTGACACACAACTGCTTTCATATGCTCACACGCTTATTTGAGCGTGTGTTCTGTTTCTCCTTTTAAACAGAAATTCACCATTAATCAAATTAAAGTGCAATCTTTGTCTGCATGAACTGCGTGGTTTAAATGAATGTGTGTAGCAGATCGCTCATACACTGGAAACTCCACAGAAATTGTGAATAATTTATTGTATGAGATGACAAAGCAGAGAAATAATCCACTATGAAGCTCGCAGCAAGTGTAGTGGCTCCATCGCTCCAGGCGGTGGGGAGTCCTGTCCCCACTCGCCTGGCGGACGGCAGCCGTTCACCGCGTCCGGGCAGTCGGTCTACTCCCTCCCCCGGGTGGACGGCAGTGTCGAGGACTCCGCGACGGGCATCCCTCCTCCTTCCCGGGTTTCGGCACCAGTGTAAAGTGATCAATGGAAAGGAGAAGGCGAGAACCAGCTTGACGATATAAATAATGGTTTAATGATAAACTTAAAAGACAACATAAACACACACATGACGGACATGTCCGTTAACGATCTCTCTCTCCCGCACGATCCCCTACAGTCGACCTTTAGCCCTCAGAGGCTTGATTAGCCTAATACGGGACCGGGTGTGTAGGATTACGACACGGCCCCGCCCTCCACCCTGCCACAAACTGCAACTGTTTATCCATCAAAAAAAGTGAGGTTCCGTCAAAACCACACGTTAAAATAAAAGCACGATTCAAAGTAACACCTAAATGCCTGAAATTTAAGAAATTGCAACAGAAATATATTACAACTGTTTAGTCAAATGTAATATTCACTTAAGTAATATTAATAATAATAATAATATTTAAGCAATATTTCCCAAACAAGAGTGCTGTTTTACTGAATGAAAGTTTGTTAAAAATGTAATGGTATGTTGAAAAGAAATTGTTCTATTTTTTATTTTTAAAGTTTTAAGTATGAATCTGATTAGCCACCATTGTGATGATGAAATTAAATTAAACTTTAATACATGGAATTCTGGAAAAAAATCCTTAAAAAAGCAAAAAGTGATTTGGTAAAATTTTACAGAATTTAGTAGGGCCCTACTTAAAAAACTTAAGCAATGCCTACTTAATTGAGAAACACTTAAAGAAACACACATTTCTTTTCACTTATTATTTACATTGAAATTACATTTTAAATAGAGTGTTTTCAATAGCACATAATATTAGCATATTTTTGCTGTGGTATTTAAATTGGTATCGAGAACTGTAAAATTTCGGTACAGACTACTAAAATTTTGGTATTGTGACAACACTAACTGAGAGAGAATAAAACAAACTTTGAAACAGAAAAAAAAGATAATTTTAGCAATTTATACAAAAACTATGGAAGTATAAATGAAAACTCTGAAAACATTGCGTTAATAATTACTAGTGTTTAGGTTTGACTTTATACAGTAGTATTTTTTCTTTCCTTGCTTTAAAGTATTGTTATTCCCTCTCAATTTATAATTAAGACAATTCTTAATACATTTGATACAAATCCGACCAAAAAGCATTGAAGCAACATAGTGCAGAAAGTGGTTAAACCTGCATGATATGCATATTGCAGTTTTTTACGATTGCTATGACAGATTTTTCAATACTTTTAACAATTTTCCAAAACTCTTAACACAGTTAGCACTACATCCGTCTGTATAAGCTATACTATTAACACATTTGTTGTTGCTTTAACACAAAATGCATACAATTAACACAAATTTAAAATGCTTGAACTTCTTTTACACACAAGCTCAACCAAGACCAAAACAATGTAATTTTACAGTCAAATTTACAAATGCTTTCACACTGTATGTCAGAACAGATAACATCATGTTCTAAACATAACTTATTTAGGCTAAAGTCAAAGTGAACAGCTGTTCATATTGTGAATTGAAAACACAAATATATTCCCTGTATCTTATTCCATTGCTAATGAGAAACAGCTTATTGAAGTTATGCAAATATATAAATCACAGCTGATTCCCATCTAGGAAGCACACTCAGGTGTTGAGGTTCTTTCAATCGCATGATCATATGTTTTAAAAGAGGACTCTTTGGGCTGATCTTGTGTGGAAAAGGAACAATATAGAGCAACACAAAAAAGAAAGAAAGAAAGAAAGAAAGAAAGAAAGAAAGAAAGAAAAAAATGCCTGCACGAGGGAGAGGAAGACGAGTACAAGGACAAGGGAGAGGAGTGGGGCAAGGGCAAGGGAGAGGAGTGGGGCAAGGGAGAGGAGTGGGGCAAGGGCAAGGGAGAGGAGTGGGACAAGGGCAAGGACAAGGGAGAGGAGTGGGGCAAGGGCAAGGGAGAGGAGTGGGGCAAGGGAGAGGAGTGGGACAAGGGCAAGGACAAGGGAGAGGAGTGGGACAAGGGAGAGGAGTGAGGCAAGGGCAAGGGAGAGGAGTGGGACAAGGGCAAGGACAAGGGAGAGGAGTGGGGCAAGGGCAAGGGAGGAGGGAGAGGGGGCAAGGGAGAGGAGAGGAGTGGGGCAAGGGCAAGGGAGAGGAGTGGGACAAGGGCAAGGACAAGGGAGAGGAGTGGGGCAAGGGCAAGGGCAAGGGAGAGGAGTGGGGCAAGGGCAAGGGAGAGGAGTGGGACAAGGGCAAGGACAAGGGAGAGGAGTGGGGCAAGGGCAAGGGCAAGGGAGAGGAGTGGGGCAAGGTAGAGGAGTTAGAATGCGTGGTGGCGCTCAAAGAAGGACCAGAGCTAGGGTAACTGATCAAATAAGAGCTACTATCATTGACCATGTCATAAACCACGGGCTATCATACAGAGTAGCTGGTGAACGAGTACAGCCAAATCTCAGCCGGGACACAGTGGCATCCATTGTCCGTATTTTCAGAGAAACCAACAGGTAGGATATTGCTTCTCCTACAGCAAAGTGTAAATAATTTTACCATTTATTAGAGTGACTGTATGCCTCCGGTCTCTAAAATGTAACTGTATTTTGTCCCTCTAAGGATTCAACGTCTACCTCCCTCAGGGGGCAGAGGAAAGCTCCTGAATGAAGAACAGGAACTTGCTATTGTCAACATGGTGATTGCTGACAATGAAATAAAACTGAAGGACATTCAGTCCAGAGTTGTAGAGGACAACCTTGTCTTTGGGAACATTGCAGCAATCAGCATAACATCCATTTCTCGGACTCTAGCTAAACACAGAGTTCGAATGAAACAACTATACAAAGTTCCTTTTGAAAGGAACAGTGAGCGCATCAAAGAACTCCGTCACCAATACGTCCAGGTAAGGTTATGCAATACAGTCATTACTGTACTATACACAGTGTGTTTTGCAGTAAACTACTCTATAAACCTGGAGTACATTAGGACATACAGTAGATATACAGCAAAGCATTTACATACACTGTGTCTAATTACTTTCAGAGAGTCATGGAGTTGGAGGCCAATCAAGTCCCACATGAAATTATTTATGTTGACGAGGCTGGCTTCAACTTAGCAAAAAGCGTCGCCGTGGGAGAAACATAATTGGCAAAGGGCCACAGTTACCTTGCCGGGCCAGAGAGGAGCCAACATTACCATGTGCGACGCAATCTCCAACAACGGTGCACTCCTGCATAAATGTGAGATTGGCCCCTACAACACAGACCGCCTTCTCCTGTTTTTAGAAGACCTGCACGAAAGACTGGTGCCAGAGGTAGAAAGGGGACAGGTGGGAGACCACTTGCCAATATATGTGATCATATGGGACAATGTGGCATTCCACCATTCCCGTGCAGTCACAGCCTGGTTTGACGCCCATCCAAGGATGATGTCCCATTTCCTTGCCCCTTACTCCCCTTTCCTCAACCCCATTGAGGAGTTTTTCTCAGCCTGGAGATGGAAGGTTTTTGACCATCGTCCACATGACCAAATGTCCCTCCTGGATGCAATGGATGCTGCATGCCAAGACATCACAGCTGAACACTGCCAGGGGTGGATAAGGCATGCCAAAAGATTCTTCCCACGATGCCTTGCCAGAGAAGATATCAGGAGTGATGTGGATGAGAACATGTGGCCAAATGCAGAAGACCGGGAAGATTAGAAGATTACTTTGTTTTTTAAATTATTATTCCAGTGCTTTTTCTGTTTGTATAACTTGCAGCAATGTCCTTTTGCAAATAAAGTCTTTACTGCAGCAATTCTGTCTCTGTCTTTTTTTTTCAGAAACTGTACATTCTATAAAGCTACTCTGAGATGGTCATTCATTTTTTGTATTGAAGTTCTGCAGCAAAAGAAAGTAAAATGCATTTACTAAACCCAACAAAACAAAAATGTAGAGAGGCATCAAAAGAAACTACAGTGCAAAACACAATCTATGATCAATACAATATACTGTCTATAGTATAAGGGCAGACCTGACACATAAAATAATGCAGTTTCTGTAATTTCAGCTGATGATAGTGTTTTTTTGTCATTGTGTTATGATTGAATAAATGTTCCTGTTGGAAGAGAACATGTGTTAGTGTTTTGAATAATTATTTGATTTTGAAACATGTTTGCAGTGTTTTGTTAGACATAGTGTATTGTGTTAGTGTATTATTGTATTTTGAAAATTAGTTTTGGAGTTTAGTTTACAATGTGTGATTTTGAGCATGAAATTAACCGTTTTGCCAATTGTGTGTTTTAGGTGTGTTGGTGCGTTAAGAGTTTAGGAAACTTGTTAAATGTATTGAAAAAACTGTCATAGCGATTGGAAAAAACTGTAATAGATAGTATAGGCAGAACCAGATGACTTACAGTGGCCCCAAAAAGTCATCCTTAAAAATGTAAGAATCTCATTACAATAGATATCAACATAATATCAAGCCAAGTGTGATTTATTTTAAAGGAAAATAAGACAAGCACACTTTTCAAGCAAAAGGAAAAAATAAGTTAGTTGCAATAAAATTATGAAACTAAATAAATACTGTTCAGAATGAACACAAAAACTAGTTGGACACTTTCTAGTTGTCAAAGGTTAGTGGAACATGTCCATACTGTAGCTGATGACATGTGGTTACTCTTGAGGGAAACTGACTATGCATTTACCAAAATGTTGGTTAAAGTTCTATAAAATGTCTAGCATCGTATATCCTGCAGATGCCACTTTGTTTAATATTTAATATCTAATGCAATGGAATTCTTACATGACTTAAGCATCCAAATACATTTTTGGGGCCACTGTATATACTGTATATGCCACTGTAACAGGTGAAATCAGGTGAGAGAGCTGCAGGGGGTTGAGGACTGGCGAAGCAAAGAGTGAAGGCAGCAAAGGGCAGAGAAGAGGTTCTATATATAAAAAGACTCCAGTGTGTTTGAGGCGAGTACTGAGATAGTAGGTGACAGCCTCTCACCGCCTGCCATACAAAGACCAGTCTCTCTCCTTGTAGCCTGCAGTGCTGGATAGGTGATAGGTGCATAAACAAACACTGCACACACACAGAACTCACAAAGAGACTGGGAAACATAATGTAATGTTGGGAAAGTGCAGTCAACACACAAAGCTGAAAACCCCATAAAAGTTGTCTCGGCAGCACACACACAAACATAAAGAAAGTCAACCACAAAAAAAAAACACTGACACAATATAAAATTATATCTGAACTTCCAATGCTTCAATTGAGAGTAAGTGACATTTTTGGTACATGTATTTGATTAATTACCTCAGTTCGCTTGGCTGTAAAGCTACATGTGCAACTCATAACATGCTACATCATTGCTTATTATAGCCCGTTATTGTAAAAGCTTTAGAAAACAGCTGAGCTATTGTCATTCTACTGAAAAATAGTAAGTTAAAAGTGTTGCTGCTTTTAGTCAGTTACATCCTAACACTGCTGTACACACACACACACACACACACACACACACACACACACACACACACACACACACACACACATGCACGCACTGTTCATGCATTATTGTATATGACTGATGTGTATGCACTGACCTCCTGCGTAAATGGCAGTGGTCAAAGCAGCAAGGCTTATTTATAATTATTTTATTTTATTTAATTTTTTATTTTATTTAAGTTGGACACAAGTAGACTGCAGAGGCACTTTATGGGAAAAAATAGATAGAAAAATTTAAAATACATTCAGGCTTGACTTGGACATGATTGCTGTGAACAGCAGTCTCTCTAATGCCAGGAAGACAAAGGTTAATTTAAATCGTTCTCTCCCCCTGTCTCTGTCTCTGTCTCTCTCTCTCTCTCTCTCTCTCTCTCTCTCTCTCTCTCTCTCTCTCTCTCTCTCCCTGCATCTCTCTTCTTCTCATGCTGCTGAGCCATGCATCTTGCTTTCATAACACACTGAACGTGCACTTAATAAAGCCTAGCCTTTTTCTCCCGGGTGAGAGCCTTCATTACTCCAGAGATGTATGAGGGATAATGATAGACCTCTTCAAATGGGCATTCCAGAGTAAAGCAGATTCCAAGAGCAAATTATAGTTCGAAAGTTACAAAAACGAGGCTATATAAGCAGACTATGCCATATAAAAGCATGGTTTGTGTCTGTACCGAAAACAGGGAAGGGTTAAGTTTGACAGATGTGGGCTGCAGCAGGGCCACAGGTGCAGTGTTGTTTTAATGAGATAGAGGAAGCTGTGTGGACTGAAGATTTCACATTTGTTGCCATTGCACACTGATCGGTCATTTAGTGGCTGCCAGTGCCGCCCGCCTCCCACCTTCCTGCTTGGCATTGATCATTTCTCCCTTTGATGAAACCTTTACATTGGCAGCTGTCTGAGATATTGGGCCTTTACTTGGGATTTGCAAAAATTCCTACAGTATTTTCAAAATCCACTAGTCGACTAGTTGTAAGGAAGCCCTGTATAATTGGGTTTACATAAGATGCATTCTTAAATTCAAAGACAGCTATAAAAAGCTCAACAGACTGTAACAGAACAAGACTCTCAAGGCATATTAAAAGTGTAACTATTTTTAAATTGACACACCTTAAATATGCAGCTCTTGTGGTGGGAAGCTAAAACAAAACGAGCAAGATGTGATGCAACAGCCAAAAACATTTATCTGAATGTCTATGGCTATAGTGGCAGTGTTTAAAGGGGATGAATGAAAAGGTGTAAAGGACACCGATATTCACGTCCGATGACTTGATCGGTGATCAGTAATTTGGCCAATCTGGGGAATACTGGCATAGTATTGTAACTTAAGACAAAAAACCTGATTCAGCAGTTAAGAATGATGCAGTGAGAGAGGTTTGGCGAATCTGAAAAGTTTGTTTACTGTACTGTTAATGTGGCGTTTCACATGCGACAAGGCAAAGGGAAAACAGCGCAAGCTGTGAAACGGTCTTTATTATCGTTCATGGCGGTAGCATCTTCTAAGCACAACGCAATGTCTTAACTCATAAGAGCAAAGTTCATCCGGGTATGCTATCTTTCCTACTTGTATCACTCTGCGATCTCTAAAAGTAAGCTAATAAAATCATTTCAACTCATATAAATATTTCATGTCCATTCATTTTTTGATTTGGCAAGTAGTGTAATAAGCTGGATAATGAGCAGTCAGATGCAAAATAAGACAACAGAATTACATCTCAAACTGGAGGTGGAATTCAAATGTTCAGCAATTTCTTTCTACTCACATAACATAATTTTAATGCAAATCAATATTTCTCGTCTATTTACTTATTTGGTTGGTAGCTGTGAAAGAAGTGGGATAACCACATCAGGGTCCTAATAACCCTGTTGGAGTTTCTTTTGTAAAAACAACTGTACATCATCCCTTACATAATGAAGAAGCCCTAATATTCCCCTAATGTTAGCGTAATGTTCTCGGTTGGATACTTTGTTGGGAGCCAATTCCTAACAGTCTAGGAAACTTCTTTTTATGTAGTACTTTTATTATCATAAGTTTTTTGTATGACAAAAAATAAGAACCTGTACAGAACAATCTCTAATGGCTATTTTTATGTTTAGATTTTTAGAATCATAAACTAACTTTTGAGTTATAAAGATCTCAAGAGTTACGAGAGAGAGAGACGTTGGCTGCTGTAATTCGTGCCTACACTGTTGCAGCACATTGTTGGTCACAGTTTAAATGTATTCACCCGTTGGACCCTAAATTGCTTGAGTCGGCTCTGCTGACCCCCTGTGCCTGGCTCTCTGAATGCAAAGAGAGTAATTACTGTTGTCTGAGTGGTAATGGAAAATCTGTCAGTCGCACACATTCTGCACATAAGCGTGTATGCACTGAATCGCTCTGCTGCAATCTGGAAACTGTAATCAGATTGGATTTGTCATTAAATGCACAGTGCACTTCAGTGGCGCCTGCTGTGCACCTGTGATATGGATGACACAGTTAACAGCAGTGTCCTTAAAAACAGCAATGTTCTGGTTCTTAGCTATGTTTGCCTTGTTTTATTCCCTTGGCGAGCAGATTGTGCCACCATCCAATCATATCCTCCCAGCTTTCCTTGTACACAGCAGAGTGACAAGTGCAGGCTCTGTGATGGGCTTCAAAATACTAGCAAAAACTGCACGCAAGATTTTCTCCTGTTTGAAATGCTTCCTGTTTGGCTTGGCCAACGTGCTTAGGTTGCAAAACAAATTGACTAAGCCCTGGACTTATTGCATCATGCATGCCTTTGAGTTTAGATGGATTTGTCTATTCTGCCTGTGAATGCAGATAACACAGATTCACAGGTCTATGACTCTGTGGCTGCTAACTGTTTGTAACATAGTTCAATGGAAAGAAGGTAGCGAGAACCGGCTTGACAATATAAATTATAGTTTAATTCTAAACTTACCCAAAAAGAAAAATACACACAGGTGTCGTTGCCCGCAACTCTCTCTCTGTCGCACTGCTGTCTTCGGTCGCCTTTGACCCTCTCGGGCTTCATCAGCCTAATTAGGGGCGGGGTGTGCGGAATCACGACCCGGCCCCACCCTCCACCCAGCCACATTCCTCCCTCGTTCTCTCAGGCCAGGCAGCCCCTGGCATGACGTACACCCCCCTCCCCCCTTTCCCTGGGTGCCTTCCACTACGTCTGCCGGCAGGTCATCCCCGTCTACCCTCCACCCATCCTCCCTGCCACACTGTTCTTGTCTCATGTTTGTTTCACATATAATTAATTATAAAATATCAGTGCATCCCTAACCTGCTGAATCCCAGATCTCTGCCAATTAATCATAAGTTACTACCTGATCAGGGAGGGGACAAGGGGAGGGAAATAAAAAAAATGCAGCACTTGTACGCCGTAACACTAATATTTAAGAGAGGGAGAGAGAGAAGAAACAAAACTAATTTACTGACCGGTTCTCCGATACGGCGTATCTAGTGGACAACAACTACGCCTCCCCAGGAGAATCGGAGGCAGTCCTACGGCCCCTGGTGGATGGAACGCCCCCGCTGCATTTTGGTGGATGGAAGGGGTCTCCTCCGCTCCTGGCAGTGGTCCTCCCACTCCAGGGTGATCGGCCAGGAGCCCCTCCTCGCTCGTGATCGGCGGTCTCAGACCCCGCCATGTTTCAGCAGCTGGTAGGGGTCTCCTCCGCCCATGGCAGTGGCCCTGACCGCTCCAGGCGGTTGGTTAGGAGCCACTCCTCCCCTCGCGGTCGGCGGCTGTTCCTCCGCTCTCAGGCGGCTGGGCTCCTCCGTCCCCTGATGGATGGCCATAGCTGCACCGTTGCGGTGGATGGTAGTGGAGAGGAGTCTTCTATGGCACGTCTTCCTCCTTCCCAGTTTCCGGCACCAGTGTAACATAGTTCAGTGGAAAGGAGGAGGCGAGAGCTGGCTTGGCAATGTAAATTATATGATATAAAAAAACAAATACTCACAGGTGTCAGGCAGCTGCCCATAACTCTCTCTCTGTCGCACTGCCGTCTTCAGTCACCTTTATCCCTCTCGAGCTTCATCAGCCTAAATAGGGGCCGGGTGTATGGAATCACGACCCGGCCCTGCCCTCCGCTCTTCCGCCCTGCCACACTGTTCTTGTCTCATGTTTGTTTTTCATGTCTAATTAATTATAAAATGTCAGAACATCCCTAACCTGCTGAATCTCAGATCTCTGCCAATTAATCATAAGTTATTACAAGTGTGCATGAATGCTTTCATTATTGAACTTGCAAAACAATCCAAACTCATTTACTGGCACTGTTACATGATAAGTGACAGCAATAGAACAATTAGCATCGTCCTTCATAAGCAACACACTCACTCTCACTCTCTAGAAATTAAACTGAGCAGTGTTGGCAGAAAGTTACATTAATGTTCTATTCTAATAAAGTAACGAATTTCATTACTTTTCTACATAGTTTGTTTGCAATGACAATAACCCTCTATAGATGTGTGCCACTTGCTGGTGGCAACTGGATTTATCTAATATTGCTGCATCCCATTGCACTGTTTGCACACAATGTCACACTCATAGGTCTATGTGAATAGGTTGTTGGGAAAAAATAAGCTGTAATTTCTATTTGTCAGTAAATATATAAAATAAATAGGCAGTTGTGTGCATACATTTATCTTATCAAATCTTAGGTGTTAAATGAAAACTTTAAAAATGTACTTTAATTGTTACTAATAAAAAGTAATCTGATTATTTGTATGCAGCGTACAACATTAAAACACCCCTTGTGACAAATGCTATTACAATTTACTTGTAATTGGCAACATAATAATACAAAGCTGGTTAATTTATTTGGAATGGCAACCTAATAGTGGAGACTGGAGCTAGATGTCAAGTAAATATTTCTCAGGGTACTTTAAGTTTATTTTTGAAAGTGAATTTCTGCTTATCCACATACCTCAAAGTCTTAGCTACAAAAATGCCATTGAATGTTTTCACCGTTATTGCTCAGGAAAAAGATACAGTTAATTGAATGCATGTTTTGTGACAACTTGGTGGGGCATATGGGTTCACAACGGAACCTACCATGAAACCAGTAGCGTATGATTCAGGAAAACATTGGGGAAGACACCCCATCACAACAACCAAAACCAAATCTATGCCTCTCTTTAACACCTGCATTTAAAAAAGATTTTTATAGGCTTTTCAGCAAAAAAAAAACAAAAAAAACCCCTAAAAAAACAACAACAACAATTTGTGAAACAACAAAAACAATAAGCCTTTCCAAAATATGAAAACATTGTTTTGGCCAAAACATACTGTAATTGATAAATTGTATAAATGTATGCCCCGATAAAAATGCCCCATTGAAATGAAAGGACTCTCATATTACGCATTTAAACCTTTCGGTTAAAATCTGCCTTCACAATGTTATTGACCCTTGCTTTAGTGTATGCCAGTCTGGTCTGATTACTGTATGTTCACTTGTTTACCCAAGAGCTACATATAACAAAAATATGATAGTAAAATTTACTTTAAAGGGTCAATTCACAAAAAATATTCTTATTTAAGAGGTTTTGAACTAGGAACTTAAAACCAGTAAATCAAACCTCTTCTAGAGAGAACACATTTGCACAATTAGACCTTTGACTCCAAAAATTAAGCCCTTGTGACCACTTCCCACTAGCCCTGATCTCCTCTACATGGTTTAAAGGTGCACTCACCGATTCCTGAGAAACACTGTTGATACCCTCCCTTCAGTGCTCTTTTGGAAGCTCCACCCCAAATTAATGGACGTGAGATGGTTTTACGCACACCAGCAACAGACAGTCACATCTCTCCTGCTACTGAATCTAACATCACAACAACACCATATATGTTCTGTGAAACATAGCTAAATTTATGTTCCCACCTATCAAGAAAAAAAAGAGCAACTTCTGCAACTGTCTTTAAGCCTTTTACCTCTCGGAGGTCTCTCCACCGCAGAAAAGCCTTGCCGATGTTGACATGGCTCCAAGTCCTCGACTTATCATAATCCTTTTTTTTTCTCTCGATTATATTCATCTTGATATAATCTGACCTTTATCTCTTGGTCTGTTTCTCAGCCATTTGTCCTCCTTGGAGTTTAGAAAGTTTGCATCAGCTAGATTTGCCATCACTCTTCTAATTAATTTCCCTCTTGCTCTGACCCCACCCCCCATCCTGTGCACACGCATGGTTCCCTGTTGCCGATTTGCTGGAGTAGTGTTGTGTGGATTGGTCTGTTCCACTTCGATTTTGTCCCATATACAGAGCCAGGGCTGTGTACAAATACTAGAATTTTTTCAGCCCACCCACAGAATAGACAGCAAGCAGACTGTTAAGAGATATTTGCAGAATTTGACAAAAGTGTTTTGGATTAGAATTACTGAATGCACCTTTACTTTGGTTTTATAGTAAAAAAAAAAAAAAAAAACACATTGTAATACTTGCATAGCATTAAGCCATCAAAAGATTTAAGGAACATTTAAGGAACAAAGTTATGACAGGATGAAACATTTTAGGCCAGTAAATTTTCTCAGCTCACCTGGAGTCTCAGAAATGGCAGAAAGTTCATTCTGGACTCTTTGCAATGTGTTATGCCTGTCTCTGACACTCACTAATTCATGCTTTTTAAAGCTTCATACTCAGATTTTCAGCCACAGGCAGGATACAGTTTCACATTCACATTTAATTCTAGCCCTGTGTATGCGCTACAAGCCATTAACCTCTGGTTCCAACCAGAAGACAATAGCAGAAATCCTGTGAAAGTGTTCTGGGGTAAAATTGGTAGACTGAGAGAGCGGTCTGTCACCTGTGCCTGCCCAAGCTTATCTTCACAATGAATGGTGATGATAGGAGATCAGAGCCAATGGTGGAATATCAACAGCAGCCAGTCCGCACTGCCAGTGCTTTTAATGCTGCTAAACGTCAGACAAAGCCTTCAGGCTGATCACACTGAAGGTGGCAGGCTATCTGATAAGAGGGGATAGAGAGTTAGACCACACACACAGGGACACAGGGGTCTCCATAGGGCAAGCCACTGCTGTGTGTATTTATGCAGACGCACCCATATGTGTGTGTTTTGCAATAACCTTGCAAAAACAATCCACGGTACAGATGGCTTGTGTGTGCCCCAATGCCCACGGTTCAGGCAAGTACAGCATAATCACACACACGCACAAACTCACACACGGTTTTCCAAGGAGGCTAAGAGCCAGAGATAACACTGATGCCACCTTAGCAAGCCTAAAACAAACTATCACTGCTGTTTCACCCATAACAAATACAAACCCATAAACACATCCTGCCTGAAATATATCTCAGAGACCTTTCTACATGGGGAAAAAAATACTCCATGCCAATCCCAAGGGCAAAAAATAGCTTTTAGATGCAGTGTGATATTGGCTATCGGAAATTGTATCTGTGTATCTGTGATGGTAAGAGTGCTTTAGATGACCAAAAGAGCCCTATCTTTAGACAAGGTTATCAAATCTCTATAAGACAAAATAAATAAATACAACTTTGCTGAAAAGGCCCATTTTTTGCCCGAAATTTGGTTGAATAAAGAGAGAGGTTCTCAAGTCATGTGCGATCTGGACAAGTCTCTTTGTTAGTTTAACTGGCCAGATGTGAGTCTTGTTGGTGTCTTAGTCTTTAAATTTATGATGTTGAGGAATTCCAGGATTAAAGGTTGGGTTTTCTAGATCAAAGTCATATTGCTGCAATTCTTCTGCATCTAATATCCAACAAGTGTAAACCAGCTAAACTAAAAGGAAATTTATGCATAATAGTCAGAAAGTTCAATTTAGAGGGAGACAGTCAAAACAGCATCTCCCCTTTATTAGATAATGGCTACAGATGATTACTCTTTAATTATGTATAGCATATGCACTCATATTCACACACTGACACACACAAACACACACACACACACACTTTTTTCAGAAAGTGCAGGGCACAACTCTATTTCTTAAATTGATGTCAATAACCAGACTCCAAACACCAAAATCTTGCACGTTTCACTTAGTCGCATATTGCGAAAATACATAATTTACGTTATAACTATAAACTATAAACCAGAATAAGAAACGAGAAAAGCCTCATGTAACTAGTGATGTTGTGTTGCCTTGATGTATTTCAAATTGTGTATGTGATAAACACATGGACCCCCCACTGAATCCAACCTAAAACACACACACACACACACACACACACACACACAGTCTGCCCCAAAGCGTTTACCATCTATCACAGCAGCATACACTGAAACTGCTCAAAGAAAAATAGGTTTTCAGATGAGCACACTCAGCTGCCAAGTGTACAGGCCCTTGAGCAGCAGCTAATGCCACACTATTGTAAGCCTCTCTCTGAAACTGAAACAATGACATAAAAATAAGTTGACTCGGATGGGATAGAATTAAAAATAAAAAAACGGAAGAAATGTGAAAACGAGCAGGACTGAGTATACAGTCCAGCAGAGTACTCCATCCCTATGCAATTATCACAGTGTGGGTTGAACTTATGGAAACAATATGTTCTATTGGAAGTCCATTGTCAAACTGAACAGATTGGTTCATGTTATAGCTATTACATATCAGACATATGGAAAATCCCTAGGCAGACCACTGGCACCCAAACCAAATCTGTTTAAAAAAAACTATTAGTGTGGTCTAAGATTATGGTTGTCAAATTTCTACCAGCCAAAACAGGACATTCCGGTTTTAAAAACAGGACCAGCGGGGCTCCGCCGGGAGATTCTGCACAATGGTTTAATAAGTCCACCTAGAGCTTGTTTACATAGAAAAACTATTCAAAAATAGCATGGAAGGATGCAAAAATGTGTTTGATCTGAACAGCCCCTAATATGCTGAAAATGTGTGTGTGTGTGTGTATATGTGTGTGTGCATGTTAATACTACCAAATGTCCCCACAAGGATAGTAAAACCTGAGATCACCTACATTGCGGGGCCCAGCCAGCGGTCCCCATGAGGGAAATGGCTTTTTAAACATACTAAACATGTTTGTTTTTTTTAAATGTAAAAATGCAAAAAGGTTTCTGTGAGGGTTAGGTTTAGGGTTAAGGGATATAAATTAAATAAAATTATCGTTAGATCTGGATAAAACCCTTAAAATGCATGGAAGTCTAAGTCTACCAAGTTTGAGTGTGTAAGTGTAGGAGGAGCGGTAGTGTAGCGGTTAGCGCGCTGCGCTACAAACCTGGCGACCCAAGATCGATTCCTGCTCATGGCCAACACCAGTGACGATTATCTGAACCGGTCCTGGGCCTCCCCTAGGTTGACTCAGCCTAAAATGAGTACCTGGTGTGGTGTGCAAAAAAACATTGCCACTGGGGAGACAAAGGCGGTCAGGCGTGGTGCTGGCCACCCACCCCCCCTCGTGTACCGTTCCAGCCTTCATAGGTGCTCGCTAACAGCACTTGCCCCTACAGCCTGTTAAGGCTAAATGGGGGATCTGTGTGTGTGTGTGTGTGTGTGTGTGTGTGTGTGTGTGTGTGTGTGTGTGTGTGTGTGTGTGTGTGTGTACATGTTTATGTAACATTTTAATTATAAACAAGTGTGACACCTGAGAGGTCACACACTCACAGGTCCTCTCACAAACAGATAAGGGAAACAAAATATGCATTTTTACAATACATTGTAAATGTATTACAATCTAAACACTACAAAATGAACAGTTTCACAGAACAAAATGACCAGTAATTCATCAACAATAGATCATCAGTGATTGCATGTTATGTCTGGTATTCCAATAATCCGGTAGTCAGTTGTAAACTCCCTGACGGCGGATTCAATGTATGATTCCCTGAGAAAGTTACTTTTATTTAAACTGCTAACCTCAGCTCCTGAGTTGAAATACATTTTGTGAATCTTTTTGGCTGATTCATTTAAAAATTTCATTTAATATGTATCTGTTTTTCACCCACACCTATAATATAGCTTTTGAAGACATTTATTTAACCAATGGAGTCTTATAGATTGTTTTTATGCTGCCTTTATGTTATTTTTGTGAGATTCAAAGGTCTGGTCAGCATTCACTTGCATTGTATGGACCTACACAGCTAAGATATTCTTGTAAAAATCTTAGTTTGTGTTCTGCAGAAGAAAGACAGTCATACACATCATCAGCATGAGGGTGAGTAAATTATATTTATATATATATATATATTTTTTTTTTTTTTTTTGGCTATCCCTTTAAGTCACAGTCTGGATCCCAGATTTCTTACCACTTGCTCTGCTATCTATCCCACAATACCCCACGTGAGCCTGTCCCTCAGCTCCCATTGAGAATGAACTGAAAGCAGCCACTGATCTCTGCTCACTACACATATCGTTAGACTTCCCCTGACAACACAAGGGCCAAATACTCTGCATGGCTTTTGTTTTCCAACAGAAGCTAAACCCACAATAAAGATAAAAAGACCATTAGCCGAATTTGTTCCGCCTGCCAGCTTACATTCACAAATTCTCCTCCCGCTTGCTCGTGAGTATGACAACCCCGTCACCCCTTTGATGTGTGTGCAGAGCTGTGAGGGTGCTGATGGAGAGGAGATCAGTTCAAACCGTCCAGGCACTGCCACTGTTATTAATAGTCTCCAAGCTGACATTCAGCCAAACAAAGGGCACGTGGAGAATAGACTGCTGATGAAGTGGATACAGAGACGAGCTGGTGTCAGTTTGCCTTTGCGTTCGTGTTTAAACAAGTGTGGTTTATGTGTATGTGTGTGTGTGTTGTGCATGTTAATTCTGTTTAAAGTAAAGTGATTTTCATTGTCTTTGAATAAATCAGGAAGGGATGAAAGAGATCTCTAATACTCCCTCTCTTGTTTTCTCTCTCTCTTTTTATTTGCACATATCCCAACACTAACATTTGTTAGCTGCAGCACTGTGTTCTTTAAAGAGAATTTTGCATAAGGGAGAACAGTCTACGCTCACTCGGGCCATATCAGGTGCTTCTCAAGGTCATTTTGAGAGATGTTTCTCCACTTAAAATTGAGTACAGACCCCACAGGCTCAGCAAAAGTCAGCCCACAAATATCAAATGTGTGCTTTTTTAAAACAAATAGTATGTGTAATGTTTTTTAAAGGGATAGATTGCCCAAACATGTAAGTTCAGTCATCTTTACTCTTCACTGTCACTATGTTGGATCTACAAAACCAGCATACTGTTATTCTACAGACATGGTTTAGAGTTTTATCCAAAATCTTTTATCCAAGACAAGCATCCATGAATTTTAACACCTAGACTATAGTGCTTTTAAGCTACATTAACCAAATTCAACACAGAACTTCAGACTGTTGGTGTGCTATATCTTTTCAAACTGAATTAAGGTTTTCACACTTCAGATGATCTATCTATCTATCTATCTATCTATCTATCTATCTATCTACCTACCTACAGGTGAAACTCGAAAAATTAGAATATCGTGCAAAAGTTCATTAATTTCAGTAATTCAACTTAAAAGGTGAAACTAATATATTATATAGACTCATTACAAGCAAAGTAAGATATTTCAAGCCTTTATTTGATATAATTTTGATGATTATGGCTTACAGCTTATGAAAACCCCAAATTCAGAATCTCAGAAAATTAGAACATTACATGAAATCAAAAAAAAAAAAAGGATTTTAAATACAGACATGTCGGCCCTCTGAAAAGTATAATCATGCATATGTACTCAGTACTTGGTTTGGGCCCCTTTTGCATTAATTACTGCCTCAATGCGGCATGGCATGGATGCTATCAGCCTGTGGCACTGCTGAGGTGTTATGGAAGACCAAGATGCTTCAATAGCGACCTTCAGCTCTTCTGCATTGTTTGGTCTCATGTCTCTCATCTTTCTCTTGGCAATGCCCCATAGATTCTCTATGGGGTTCAGGTCAGGCGAGTTTGCTGGCCAATCAAGCACAGTAATACCATGGTCATTGAACCAGGTTTTGGTACTTTTGGCAGTGTGGGCAGGTGCCAAGTCCTGCTGGAAAATGAAGTCAGCATCTCCATAAAGCTTGTCTGCTGAAGGAAGCATGAAGTGCTCTAAAATGTCCCGGTAGACGGCTGCGTTGACTCTGGACTTTATAAAGCACAGTGGACCAACACCAGCCGATGACATGGCTCCCCAAACCAACACAGACTGTGGAAACTTCACACTGGACTTCAAGCATCTTGGATTGTGTGCCTCTCCATTCTTCCTCCAGACTCTGGGACCTTGGTTTCCAAATGAGATGCAAAATTTGCTCTCATCAGAAAAGAGGACTTTGGACCACTGAGCAACAGACCAGTTCTTTTTTTCTTTAGCCCAGGTAAGACGTTTGACATTTGAAGCCCATGTCCAGGACCCGTCTGTGTGTGGTGGCTCTTGATGCAGTAACTACAGCCTCAGTCCACTCCTTGTGAAGCTCCCCCACACATTTGAATGGCCTTTTCCTGACAATCATCTATAGGCTACGGTCATCCCTGCTGCTTGTGCACCTTTCTATTAATGTGCTTTGATACAGCACTTTGAGAACATCCAACTTCTTTTGCAATTACCTTTTGAGGCTTTCCCTCCTTGTGGAGGGTGTCAATGATGGTTTTCTGCACAACTGTCAGGTCAGCAGTCTTCCCCATGATTGTGAATTCAACTGAACCAGACTGAGAGACCATTTAAAGGCTCAGGAACCCTTTGCAGGTGTTTTGGATTAATTAGCTGATTAGAGTGTGACACTTTGAGCCTACAATACTGAACCTTTTCACAATATTCTAATTTTCTGAGATTCTGAATTTGGGGTTTTCATAAGCTGTAAGCCATAATCAACAAAATTATATCAAATAAAGGCTTGAAATATCTTACATTGCTTGTAATGAGTCTATATAATATATTAGTTTCAACTTTTAAGTTGAATTACTGAAATTAATGAACTTTTGCATGATATTCAAATTTTTCGAGGTTCACCTGTATCTATGCATTCATCCATCCATTCATCCATCTACCCATCCATCCATCTCTCTCTCTATCTGTCAAACCATAAGGTCTGTTAAACTTTCAAGCCAGGCTTTTTCATAATTTGCCTTGACAAATTGCCTATCAAGTCTTTATATACTATACTGTATTTTTAAAATTTTAAATTGTAAACAGGAACAGTACGGTCGAATATTCACTTTCGTTGCATGAAAAAGAGCATTTAAGAAAGAATACAAAAGATGATTTTAGGCAGAAGGTTTATTCAATGTAATGAAAGTAAATGGTGACTAATAATGAACATTCTGCCTAGCATCTACTTTTGCATTCCATGGAAAAAAGCAATATATGAGGGTTTGTCATGACATGAGGATGAGTGAATTGTGACTTTTATTATGAATTTTCATTTTTGGGTAAACTATGCCTTTAAATTACTTCATATGTGTTGGTAATTTTCACATGGTCATGGTACTGTGTAAATCACGCAGGTGCCATTTTAGCAGACAACACACAAACACTACCAGAGCAGAGTATGCCATGACTTCAAACATTATTCTCATGTCGTATTAGCCACAATTATCAAATTCACCCTCGCTGCTTTGGATTCACGCCCACTTTTCAGCAAATAAACACAGGTGGAAAAAATTGGAATAAACCAGTTTGCCTAAAATTCTGCATTTATTGCAGCCAGTTGTGTTTGCTTTGTCGCTCTCTCTCCTGCGCGATCTCTCTCGGGGGCCAAATCTTAATGGGGAGAAAAGGCAATTTTTGGCATGCTGCGCTGCACTAATGCTGGGCCAGACATTTGAATTCAGAAGCAGTGCCAGTCAGAATGGTGCTATGGAGAGCAATAGATGTAATCAGATTTAAGCCTCTCATCCACTTGAACAACAAACTGCTGGGCCATACGGCATTCTGGGCCGGCAGAGAACAATTGGGCTGCCTGGGTAATGCGATTTCTCATTACTAGTTACTTTAAGAAGAAGCTCATGCTTATTGGAGAGTGTTTAATTCTCTTCTGCGGGGAGAGCTGGTCAATACACTAGTATCTATTCCTCCATTTCACATTTGCTCCATCCGTTTGACTCATATTGTTAAAAGGACTATCAGGTGACAGCATTAGCTTCAATTACGAGGTCCAGGCAGCGTAGGCCTTTCTAGACCCTATTTAGGGTTTCAGGTGTTTTATCTCATTACTCAAAGTCTGAGATTAACACAGCATTCAGCACTTTAAAAATCTGTGATTATGTGATTTCTCTTCAAATTTGCTGAAAACAGTGTACACTAAGGCATTTTAAATGTAGCCCATATCAGACACTAGTCTGAACAGCCGACACACATTAAAAGAACCACATGCATATAACATGCCCTACGCATACGTATAACAATCCCAGACATTATTTTAATACAGTATAAATAATGAATTAAAGGTGCTCTAAGAGATATTTTCATGGAAATGTATGCAAACCAATTTCCAACTCCCTGAAAGATTTTAATGAAATAAGTGTTGTGAAATATCTCACTGGTCTCCTACCAGGGTAAGAGTTGTCATCTGTAATTATTTCAGATTTACATTGACTTGCTTGCATTCGCATTTTGATACAGTTTTAGGAACATGGAAATAGTTTTCTGTACGAGCGACATGAAAAAAGAGCCATGCTACATAGGCTAAATCTATCTTGATTGTTTGTTTTCATGCACATACCGTATTGGACTGTGAAATTCAAACGAACCACTGAACCCAACTGTTGAAGCCTATAATTTTCTTAAAAAGGAACTGAATGCATTAACTAAAAAATATATAACTTGAAATTGAAAGGTTTAAAACCATAACAGGCATGATACCTGGTAAATCAAGTGTGCAAGTGACGGATGTTGATTTAGATTGATGAAAAAAAAAAAACACACATTAAATCTGATCTGGCTGTTCACACTGAAGACACATCAGTAAAAATCAGATACATATCCAATATATTTCCACATATGTAAGTGGCCCAGATCGGATTTGAAAATGTCAGACTCAAAGTGCTTGTTACCATTCACACTGTCATCAAATAACAGTTCTGTGTAAAAAACAAACCCAGATTTGGGCCATATTCAGCTGCTATGTGAATGTAGTGATTTGAGGATATATCACTGTGAATCCCCTACTTAAAAGTAAATCACTTTAAAGTTGGTTTCATTATTCTTCCATGTAGTCTTACAAATACTTCATGAGGGAGATGTGAGCAGTGAGTTTTAATTTCGTATTAACAGATTATAGCAAACACACCGCAAGCATGACCCATGAGTTCTCGTGTCTCAGAAGCATCCCAGACACGGCAGTGAGCGCATCGTTTCAGTGTTGAGCCTATTTTTGCTGCGTGGCTCATGCTGAATGCTGAGAAAATTTTAATAATCAGGACATTATGGAAAAGACACAAAAGCAAATAAACAATATATACAAAATAACGAAATAAAGGAAAGAATAAATAAACTGCAGAACTTTTGGCTGTGTTATGTATATATACAGAGACAGTTTAGACGAGATGGGCCACTGGTATTAAAATGAATGGGAGAAATTGGAATGCCCGCTTTAAAGGTAAAAGAGCCAATCATCTTTTAAATACAGACATTGCCTGTCAATCAACTCTGAATGTACCACCCTGAAAAAGTGATTTTTTTAATTATATATATTATTATAATTTTTTTATTTTTTTTTTAATCAGTCTACCAAGATTCGAATTTGCAATCTCGCACACTTAAAGGGATAGTTCACCCCAAAATGAAAGCTCTAACTTTATTTACTCCAAAACCATATGACTTTTTTCCCCATGGAACACAAAAGGAGATATAAGGCAGAATGTCCATTCACAATATTCAATGTTTTATGCAAAAAAGATAAAAGTGAACCATCTAGTCAGTTAGTCCCTAACATTCTACCTAACATCTACTTGTGTGTTCTACGAAAGAAAGAAAGTCACAGAGGTTTGGAACAAATTGAAGTTGCGTAAATGAAGACAGGATTTTCATTTTGGGGTTAACAATCCCAAGGCAGTAAATATTCCTTCACCTCACCCGCTGAACCCACTAAGACTAAATTCTAGAATACAGGAAAATCTAGAGTGGGAGAAAACCGCTCCTCAGCTCTTGTCTCTTCAGGTCCTTGAGAACACAAGTCAAGAAGGACAGTAGGTTGTCTTTGAGTCAGTCAGCCTTAATTTGACAGACCATTGGCCTTTTGTCAATCCGGTATGGTGATCATTAACTGTCTCTGTCTTGCTCACCACGCTCCACTGAGGATCTGGTGATTATGGACCTTGTGATGAGAGACACAGTGGCCATGTTCGTTTTATCTACTAATAAGCACTGTTGATGAAACCCTGCACAGAGCAGAGCTGCAACACAATACTTAGAGAAGAACCAAAGGGGACAGCCACAGGCCTCCTGGGGTTGTTTAATGGCTGATGCTGGGTGGACAGACTACAAGAAGGAAAAGTATAAAATACCATAATGGGCTCCAGCTGATAAAATGGCTTCTTTAACTTGTAGCTTCTGTCTGTGACTGGTTTTCAGAGGCTGTGCTTATTCTCTAGATCCTACCTGATGTTTAAATAATTTATTCTACAACCTACAGCATTCTGCTACTCTCTGCATATAAAAGATGCTGCTGTACTACTGCAAGCTTCGTGATGCAGATGCAATGCTGGAAGACTCTTCCAAGGTCAATTAAAAACAGGCATCAAAGCAGAGAGCTAGTATAATCATCACATTGGTTTTCAGGCATTTTCCCCCAAGCCCAGACCAATGATTAGATACAGACATCTAGGGAAATCAAGAGCTGGATACAAAACAGCTGTTGATAAGGAATGAGTCGTCAACAATACTGGCCATAGAGGTCCAGTTTTGAACTGGTAGTAAAAGTCTGCAAGTTAACACACAGCTTAAGCTGGTTTGCTGGATTTAGCTGGCCTCTCAGCCAGGTCAGACTGGTCTATTTGCCTGTTTTACAAAGGTTCAATACAAGTTGAGCTCAATCATCAGCATTTGTAGCATAATATTGATTAACACACACAAAACAATTGAGTCGTCCCTCATTCATATTTAAATATAAAGTCTTTCAATTAGACACTTAAAATAGAAGTGAAATGAACCAGTTCATTAGCATAAAAATATACACTGTTTCTTAAGTACAGCCACAAGACGTAAACATTATCCTTGTGCGACCCAGTATAGTAGTATTCCTTTATTGTCACATAGTAAACCAGTGAAATTGGCCATCGACCTGTCCATACAAACATACATGACAAGGGGGTAGACAGGACAGGAAGACAGGGAATTAGAAAGAAATACAGCATGACATGAGGAGAGGTGAGGAGAAAAAAGGCAGCCCCCAGACTATGCTCCTTAAGAAGTACAGTCTGGGAACAGGAAAAAAAACACCTCAGCAACATTAGCACATAATCAGTACACTCTACAGCATGAACAAGACTTGCAACAGGGGAGCGGATTGGGGGGTGGAGGTGGCCCAGCACAGGCAAGCAGCCATCCGGACCTGCAGCCATGTTCGGCGCTGGTCACAGATCCGCCTGTCAGACTGGGAGTACAAAGCGGCGAAGGTGAGGGATAGGGTATCGGGCGGATGATAGCATATCTGTATATATGTGTAAGAGTTCATGTGTGTGTAGGCCTGGAGAGTCGCTATGCCAGCATCTAATCTAGATGCCTCAGTCCGCAGGGTTGTCATAGCGATACACAGCCAAGGCCAGTGCTGGTTGAGGACGGCCGAAACAGATAAGATTGGGATTGTTTGGTCTTAAAGGGGTCATGACATGAGAAACCAAATTTGCCTTGATCTTTTGGTATATAAGAGGTCTTTGTATCATTAAAACGTCCTGCAAGTTTAATATTTTAAGACGTCCTCCCCATTCTAAACGAATCATTTATTTAATCAAGCTCAAAATACAGCTCGTTCTGGATTCATGGTTAGAAGTGACGTGTCGGTTAGAAGTGACGTAACAGCGTTTGCATATGACCGCCTCCAGCACAAGATAACTACGCTTTAAGCGCAAGACAGCTACGCTCATTTCAGTATCGCCGTGCGCCTCACAAGTGTTCAGTCGATGGACAGCGAGCTCTGACAGAGACTACTTGTGCACAGGAAAATTACGATGCTACACAGATGTGCTGTTCCTGGCTGTGGTCAAACAAAACCTCTGAATAAGCTGCCGAAAGATCCAGACGTCAGGGAAAAATGGATGCAGTTTATTTTTTGCGGACGTTCCAGTCACGGCAGTGTTAACTTAAGCGTTTGTTCTGTACATTTTAAGGATGACTGTTTTGAGAACAAATCTCAATATGATGCTTTCTTTGCCAGAAAACTGTTGCTCAAAGATAAGTCCGTGCCGACTATTCTGGGAACAACGACGACGCAAACTGTAAGTAGGCCTAATCTATTTTAAACTTTAAACTACTTTTTAAAGCGCAATTTCATTCATTATGAATAATCACAGTGTTTTTACTTAGTTTACTTGCATATTGTTCTGGCTGGGGGCGTCAATAATTGATACATAGGCACTGACGTTAGCCAATCATAACAGTGGGCGTTAACACTGAAGTCTTAAATGGAAAACGCCCCCAAAACAGACTGTTTGAATTAGAGGATGAGAAACAGGGTGGGAAAAGGTCATAAATCACTAGATTTTAAAAGTTTTTCTTAAAAAAAAATATATTAATACTATAATTGCACCTAAGGGAACATAATAATACAATAAAAAAAACCATGTCATGACCCCTTTAAGGAGAGTAGCCGCATTCTAATTTACACGGCTATTCTCCTGGTCCATTTTGGTCTCTGAAACGATCCATTTGCCTTTGCAAAGCTGTGAGCTTCTCCATGATGTTATCCGTATTTTGGTTCATAGACCCAGTCTGAGTGCAAACAGCTCTGCCCACTGTTTCAGTCATGACGGACAGCCTTGTGAGGCTTTGGACAGCTGTCACAGTCTTCTTAACTTCTCGATAAACCAGGGCAATGCCTAATCCAATCAGCAGAAGACCTGTTATCATGGTACCGAATAGGTAGATATCTTCAACGTCCTCCACAGAAAGAGCCGCCAGACACACGACCCACCACCTCTCCCACGCGTCCATCGTGTAGCCAGCTGCGAACTTTCCGTCAGGGCAGACAGGTTCCCCTGAACCCAAGCTTCTCGTCGAGAAGATGGTGTCAATTGCGTTGAGAGACCAGTTGATCAAATCCATGATGTCTTAGTTTGAAGAGCAGTGCTGAGAGAGTCTCTCAAAGTACAAGACAGTAGACTAGATATGATGAGAGGAGCAAAGCAGGGAAGATAAGGGTAGGGAGAGGGTAAGAAAATGCAACCGCCTTCGTTGATAACCAAGAGAAGATGCGCGTATGCACGTTCATATACATATGCACGTTCATTGCATTTTGGCTGTGCATAATTTAAATTAAGAAAACTGACTGATCTCAGTTCAGAAGACACTGGGCAGTCAGTAAAGGTTTGAGTCAATAGACTAGAGTCTCATGTTTCATTCGATATGCCATTTTTAAAAACTGAGTGATTTATTGCAAAATGTCACGGTGCTAAACACAACGTACACTAATGTGTACTTCAATGCATTTTTCCATTAGAAATCCTTTATTTACTGTGCATTATCACATTGAGAATCAATGGGTTAATCCAAAAGCTGAAAATATTTGCTTTCAGTGGCTTCATATGGAGTTAGGATGAAAAAAAATTGTTTTATAACTGGTCTGAGACCACTGCAAGCAGACAGCACAGTGGGGGTCATTCACTAAAGAGGGAGCAAGGGAGCATCCTATAGCTAATACAACCGCACACTGGATTGGAGTGGTGGTGGCATAGTGGGCTAAAGCACATAACTGGTAATCAGAAGGTTGCTTGTTCGAGCCCCACGGCCACCACCATTGTGTCCTTGAGCAAGGCACTTAACTCCAGGTTGCTGTGGGGGAAATGTTCCTGTAAAAGTGCACTGTAAGTCACTTAGATAAAAGCATCTGCCAAATGCATAAATGTAAATGTACCCATAACTGTGTAAAGTTATTTAAAATTGTGCAACTTCGTTGTCACAACACATCTTGTGGCTAACTTTTGAAACTGTATTTTTAATGTTTATAGACTGGCCTCATTCTCTTCCATTGCAGGTGCTTTACTGTATGCACAATTATTTTCTTTTTTCTTCTTTTATATACAGTATATAAACGAGGGACAAGTCCAGCTTGCCCACTAGTTCATTCAACTGAGCACCAGCTTGACCAAATTGTGAGATAAACATAAGCCAGCTAAAACCAGCAGAAGAGCAGCCTAGACCAGTTAGGACATACAGTACAATCCATCTTAGGCTATCTAAAAACTTGTTTTTTCAGCAGGGCAGTACTTTTGTGGTTTCATTCAGCATTGCACCTTTAACAGTTTCACAGATTCACAGCTAGCTCTCTCAGGGCCTGGTGGTACAGCAAAAATTTTATTTTTCGTGATTTAGCTGTCCTGGCAGTGGGTTCTGTGAGCAAAGGCAGCACAAGCCACAATGGTTGTGTGGAGCAGCAGTCTTCTCCCCAGAGGCCTTGTGGTGTGAGCAGCAAACACAGTGTTAATTGAGAGGGAGCTGACATAGCTGTTGCTCAGCAGGTGTTATTGAGAGAGAAGCTCATTGGAAGATGGATGATCTGTGTTTCACATCTCAAGTTTGTTTTTAAAGTATTGAAATGGAGACAGCTATGGAGTCCTGGGAAAAATATATCTCTTCCATGATATTTTGTCAATGCTGAATTGGACTCCAAAGCACATCCTTTACAGTGAACATGTCACAAATACATTAGAGGTCTGCATGCTGGCAATTCATATGGCTTCCAATAGGATGAAACACAAGCATTTTACTGAAGACAAATTTCCTTTTAAATCACTTTCTAATTGACGTCCCATTGACTTTCCAAGATTTAAGATACATTTTGCTTTTCCCAAATGATTTTTAATGAATACATGACTACAGATCACTAATTCCACTAAAAGCCTTAGCCATAAAATAGGATACAGCTCCTCTGAGGTGTTCCAACACTAATCCACAACTAAATTAACTATTAAATGCGATCATAGACTATTAAATCAATTACAAAACTCTGAGTGTGCAAATGTACTTTCGACAAGCTGCTCAGATCTGTAATAAGGCGGACGTATCTGTGTGTGAAATCAGATTATTACTGCAGAATGTAGCGGTCTCGCTTTAATTAAAGCACAGCTAGAACACGCCACGGCTGATGGGGGGTTGGGTGCCGAGGTCAGGTTGTTTAGCCTTAGCAGTTAAACGTGTGTCTTACCCCATGCTGCTCACAGTGCAAGTGACATTATCAGCAACTTAATTGGAAGCGAGTTTTGATCTCTGCTGAGGATTAATTTGAGGCTGCATTACAGCTTGTCAAACAACAGGCTATTTTCAATTCCTACTAAATTAAACTTTGATGGTGGAACCATGTGTTTTAGCAATGCAAGCGTGGCATTTTTCTGATGTCACATCTGTAGTTTGGACTACAGAAGGATAGTAATTATTTCTCAACAGCAGTTCCCAACAGAGAGGAAGCAAAAAACAAGATGGCATGATGCTATTCTGAAGTGCTGTGTTTATGGCAGGAGATAACTGCACGACAGCAACATTATTTAGCATTGCAGGGGGGAAATGATCACATTAAAGCTGCGTTGTGCAAGAAGCCTCAATCCATTGTGCATTATGTGAACGAAAGCCAGCCATGTGGTCTGCAATTATTAAATGTGTTGTAATAAAAGGTTATAATAGATCAGGCTGCGAATTATTGCGCTACGATAATATTACTGTCACAGATATGCTCGGCAACTGTAAAAATGTCATTATTCTTTGGGAATTCTGGGAGCACACAAGAAGGTAAATAATTGTGCTGCTTAAATAGAGGAGATGACCTTGTACACTGTTAGGTCCAGCTCACAGGAGAGGACAGGCTGAGGGGTGTGTTCCTGTTTTTCCATAAAAACCTTTCCTATATTTCAGCTTACCATCTCTCTCTTTCTCAATTTATCTCTATCTGTTCCCTGGTGTGGTTCCTCTGGAGGCTGGCTGGGCTATTAATAGCAAGGCAATGCAGGGAAACTTGGCCCGGCTCAGTGTGACTCTGAAGCAGATACTGTGGAGCTTATTGCAGTGTAGTCCTACAGTTCAAGAGTCTTGCATTCCTTAGGGCTGAGCTGTGTTGTGCTCATACAAGACTACAGAGTTGCTCTTGCCAGTGGGTGTGCACCAGTCTATCTCAACCTTGGGCACTCTGATCCAAGAACCCTACTGAAAAAAACACATTAAAAGGAATATTCCAGGTTCAATACAAGTTCAGCTCAATCAACATAATTTGTGGCATAATGTTGATTACCACAAAATATTAACTTAGACTCTAAGTTTAATTAAGATTAATATTAATTAATCACTTGTTTTCTTTAAAAAAGCAAAAATCTGGGTTACAGTGAGGCACTTACAATGGAAGTGAACAGGGCCAATCCATTTCAGAAGAATACCCACAAAACATAAACAATATGAGTGTTAACATGATTTTAGTGTGATAAAATTGCTTACTAACCTTTTCTGTGTAAAGTTATATTCCATTATACAACTTTAAGGCCATGACAACATAATGCTGTAAACCCTAAAGTGACTGCAAAAATTACAGGTGAAACATTTTAAAGCTCGAATAATAGACCAGTTTTAACAGAATAATTAATGCCAGTGCTTTTATTAAATTATAAGCTGTCGATTAAGCCTTACTTGCAATGAACCAGGAATATTCCTTTAAACCAGCTTTAGTTAGTTTCATGGTCTTAGCTTGTCTCACAGACTGGTCAGACTAGTCTGTTTACTGGTTTTAGAGGGGGTTGGGGACTTTTCAGCTGGGTGACAAGGTGGCAAACAAACTAAAAAAGGCTGATCACTAGCTAGACCAGCTTAAACCTGTTAATAACAGCAAACCAGCTTAGGCTGGTTTAAGATGTTTCTTTCAGCAGGGACAGCTCTGTATCACATTTTAAATCCTAAATAATGTAGAGAAAACATACATGCCAACAAATCTACATTATCAAAGCTGTTATTATTCCAATCAGAGTTACTGGCTCATTTGATCCATTTAAGATTAAACGTTAATCTCCATTAGTGGCATAAGGATGTAATTTACCACAAGAAACACAGATATCCATGGTTGAGCAATTACATTCAGTGTAAGACTGTTTCAGCAAGGAATTATTTCATAATTGCCTGTGCTAAAAGGTTATCATGTCAGTCCAGGCATCGTTTAGCTTACTAAAAGTAAAGGGATTTACTTAAATTACATGTTGGGGTTAGGAAAGAGGGGCACTTTGAATAGACCCAGCCCTGGGATCAGCCCACTGTAAGCATCACATGGTGGTTTGGCCTGTGTTTGTGATTTGATAATTTGGGGAAAGTATCAAGTACTCTGTGCCTGGAATGTTGCAGCTTAAAATTAACTGGTTTTTCAGAACTAGACTCTTTAAAATGTTCAAATGTAGATGTAAAGAGAGAGGGAGAGAAAGAGAGAGCGAGAGAGAGAGAGAGAGAGAGAGAGAGAGGAGGAGGAGGAGGAGGTTGTAATATTTCTTCCACTTACTGTCACAGGTGAGGAGTGAGAATGTTGGGTAGAATAATTATGCCCAATGGGCTAAGCGAAAATAAGAGGACAATTTCTTGCAGTATTTTATTACTGAAATGCATCTGGGGTTACAGAGTTCTGCAAAGTGATATAAATATATAAATGAGTGGGGGAGTATAAAATAGAAATGTGTCTTTTGCAGTAGTACTGTGAATAAAAACAGGTAAAGCATGCATCTGGTTTATGAAGCGATATATATAAAGAATTGAAAATTGAAATATAATGTGTTTATTGTGCAATAATGTCCAGCTATCTTTACAATATCCTGCTTATTACAGTTTATGGCAACCTACCACATAAATAAATAAATAAATAAATAATGGCCATGAAATATTGATTGATTCAGAAAATCACACTTCTCTTGAATGTAATTGTCATGGCATATAGATTTGTCTTCACTAGAATTATTGAAATAGCCAAACCCATAATTTATTAGGGGCTCTCCACATATATTTGACCAAGTAATGTATGTAAGAAATCAGTCAAATAACAGTTCAGTGGCTATTATGCTAAACATTTGACCATAGAATGCAGCAATGTACCAATCAAAATCAAGTATTCCAGTAATCAAAGTATTCCAGGACCATGAAATCAAGATTTTAGAAAATGTCTGTGGGTTGGGGTGGGGGTTATTGCGAGGGGCTAGAAGCTAATATGTGTCTTGGCCTGGGGAGACAGCTGGCACAAGACACAACGTGATCAGTCATTGATCAGGTAGACTGACAGATTACCACAAGAACACTTGCTTGATTAAATGCCGCCGCACATCTCTGTGTGTCTGTCTGTCTCTAAAACACAAATTCACCATCATGTAATTCACAACAATCCTGTGACTGTCAAACAGATCCTTATGCTAAAACACCTACACATTGCTCTCCATTGTTCTGACACCATTCTGAGGTAAACACAATCAATGATACTAAGTCAAATATCATCGTAGGTGGCAGTGGTGATTTTACAATTAAAAAGTCATTAAAAAGTTAGGTTATCTTTATTTCCATGTCTAATGCGATCTTTAAACTTGAATCAGTCTCCTCGGCATTCATAAAGAGGAGTATCGATTGGTATCTATACATTTTAAGCAGAAAATACTACTGCTTGGCTATATGTTTGCTCTTCTCTGTCTGTCGGTACAATGCTGCTGGGTTATTCATCGCAATGTATGTGACAACGAGCTTCAACCACCAGGTCACCTCAACACACAGTCAGCTTACCTCGTATTCCGTTGTTTTAAAAAAATGGAAATTCAACAATACCAACTGTACAAAAAAGTTAAACACGTGAAAGATCGTCGAGGCCTCAGCGAAAGTTCTTGCTTTACCTGATGACGACACTCCTCCTTGCTGGAGATATCTAACTCAATCCAGGTCTGGGCACCTTGTGCGTTGGAGATATTCAATGTACTTCATCGGGTCCAGATGTTACACTTGGAGTTGCTTTGAAACCATCAGTGGATAGCAGTGATCAAGCCGAGACATACCACAATCGAGGTAATTTGCCTGTGTGTGTTAAGAGAGTTGCCTGGCGTACCATTGCTATATTGACTATAATCTCAGAGTGTCGGCTGTGGAGAAGCACCACAAACTGCACAATTTACAAACAGTGAACCATTCTACAGTGATTTGGGACCGAGTTAATAAACTAAAGGGGATATTGGGAGGACATTTAAATATTGTATTAAATAAGTATTGAAATATTGAAAAACTGCTTATTTTCTGTGTTTATCTGAAATATGGTTAACCAAATCATCTTCTAATTCTGCACTTGCAATGTCTGGGTATAATAATTTCAGGCAAGACAAAAAAATGGCAGGGGTGGTAGGCTTCTTATTTATGTGAAAGATCATCATAAAAGCAAGCAAATTCATCTAGAATGCTCAAACAAAACTGCTGTAGCTGTTACCTTATCTTTTCAAATGTCCTTCATCTTTGTGCAATGTGTGTGCCCCCACCTCACCTCATCTGGTATTTCATTTTATGACCATTTTAGAAATGTACTTAAAGTTGACACAAGTAAAGAGTGCATTGTTCTTGGAGATTTCAACATTAATTGGTCTAACAGAAAGACAAGAAGGACACTGAAAGGAATAAATCAGTCATATTATTTCACTCAATTAGTTGAGGGTCCAACACGAATTACTGCTCCTTCATGAACTTTAATAGACTTATTTTTACCAATATATCAGACAGAATTATAAAATCTTTTAACCTCTTGACAGGACTATCACATCATAATATGACACTAATTTCTAGAAAATTATTTAGGACTGTCTAATTGCCCCTTGTGCCTCCTTGGACTGTCTCTGTGTCCCTTGTGACCCCTTTGTCTGTCGGTTCGCCCCCTGTTCTAGCCCCTCTCTCTGTGAACATTTTCGTTGTTGTTTTGTCATTTTTGTTATTATTTCATTCATTAGGACCGTCTGGAATCCGGTCCTTTTGAGGGGGGGCTAATGTTACGATCCCTTGTTGTCTGCCCTGTGTTCTCTGTCTCACTAGTCACATTTATGTCACGTTTCCTTGTCGTCTGCTCCGTGTTTTCCGTTTCACCCGTCACCGATCCTGTTCCATGTCACGTTTTCCCTGTTGTCCGCCCTGAGTCTCACTGTCCTTGTATAAACTACACTTCCCTTCATTCCCGATCCTCTTCACTGCCGCCTCTGTGTTATTGTCCGCACCTGTTTGTTATTTTGTCATTATCGTGTCTGTTTATTTAAACCCCGCTGTTTTCCCTTTCCTTTGTGGATCGTTGACGTTTCATGTTCGTTGCTGATGTCTCTTGGTATGTTTTCTGATGTTCACTCTTGTTCCTTCATGTGTTCGTTCGAGGTAACCCTGCCCTTCGTGGATGTTTTCCCCAACCTGTGTAGCCCCTGAATGTTCTTCCGTGTTTTAGTTTCTTTTCCCATCGTGGACCTTTCATTTGTTCCTGTGTTTGTGTCATTATTATTTTCTTGCTAATAAAGAACCGCATTTAGACCCGAACCTCACGTCTGCCTTCTCCTACCTTCACGCTATCATAACAATATCCGATAAAATAAAAATAAAAAATACATATCATCATTGTCACATAATTACAAAGTATTATTTTTTTAATTTTGTTAATTTTAACATTTATTGCCTAATGTACAAAATTATTAACAACTTTCCTCCACCACCCTTGAAAGGATTTGTCATTGCGCTTAGAAAACACAAGACAAACTAGAGCCTCTTTAAAAGGAGATTGTGAAGTGCAATACAGAGCCACAGACTTTCATTCAGCTTTCTCTATAAGAGCTGTCAATATTTGGAATACATTACCATCTAGCATAAGACAATGTCCTACTCTTTCACAATTTAATTACATCTGAAAATATGGTTAAATACAAGCTAAATTTGCAAACATTGAATACTTTGTAATCCGGTAATTTCTAATCATAATTTTGAGCAATATTTTATTTAGTGGTTCATGTATTTAAACATGTTATGCTATTTATTATTGTTATTAGTAATGTATTTTACTTTGGGTGTTTTTCTGTTGTCTATTGACTAATGTTTTAATGATGCCATTTGTCATTTATTTCTCTGCCCAGGGACTGGAGATCAAATTTAGCTCTGTAGCTAATTCTGGGGCAGTCTTCGACTGTCCATTGTCCCTGTTAAATAAACTACTAAATAAAATAAAAATGTTCTGTTCTTCAACTGAGGTTAAGCAGTGCAATCATTTATCTGTGTTTTGTGTGTTGATTGCTGCTGATTACAGAATTAATAGCTGTTGTGAATCAAAGTGTACAACGGGTCTCACCCCAGACATTGCCATGGTGTGACTAGAGGAGAGGCTTTATCCTCAACAAAAATAAAAGGGTATGTTTGGAAAATTGCCTTTGGTGATTGAGGCGAATCATTTTTAATACCTTGCATGCATCAAACAAACAGATGACAAGAGTGCTGCAAATAATAACTTGGCTTGTTGAAGTGCATGCTTTGATTACCTGTGATTGTATTCTTTCTCCGCTCCCGTGCCCCCCTTTCCTCTGCTATAGCAGTGTTTTGAAACATGTTAGATGGTTCCTATATGATTCAGGCATGTTACTGTATGATCCAATCTGGCAATGTAAGAGTCTGCCCCCACTGCTTTTCAATTGTTTTCTTATGTAAACATGCACCAGATGGATGTCTTTGAACATTGCGTCGTATCTTGCTGTTTTTTTCAGCATCTCATGAAGGAGTAGCACATTTTTTACATGCCATGTCAAGTTATAAAAGACAAACTTTTAAAAGTGCATCTATATAAATGATATCAGAGGATTGTTATTTAACTATAACCAGCTTGGACCAGCTAAAAATCAGCTACCATGTTCCAAAACAGCTACCAGCTTAAGGTAGTTTAAGTTTAAATATGAAAAGTCATGTTGTTCCAAACCTGTATGACTTTGTTTCTTTCACTGTACATAAAAGGAGATGCTAGGAAGAATGTTAGCCTCAGTAACTGTTTATTCCATTGTATGAAAAAACGATGCAAATTGTATGGTGATTAAGACAAAAATTCTGCCAAACATGCATGGAAGAATATAAGTCATATAGTTTGGAACCTCATGAGGGTGAGTAAATGTTGACAGAATTTTCCATTTTGGGTGAACTATCCCTTTATGATGGATTGTTCTAAAGGGTCTCTCTCTCTCTCTCTCTCTCTCTCTCTCTCTCTCTCTCTCTCTCCATTACTCTCTTTCACTCTATCTGTTTACTTCTGCCTCACTATTTTCCCATTCCACCCCCATTTTCACTTTCCAAGAAAATCTCCCACCGGTATGTGCATGTGGTTGTTGAGGTGTGTATGTTCTTTTCATGGACCTTTATCTCATCACCGTCGCCCCACATTGCCAGCCCCTCCTATTTTTATCATGGTTGCGGACAGCATGCGCATCCTCCCACCGCTGTGCACCTAAAAAATCCATTACCGTGGATCAGGAAGCAGAGGTCTGTGCATTCAGGCCTGGAATGTATAAGCTTACAGTAGGGAGGGAATGGGATTTATATGCATACTGTATCTCACACCTTTTGGAGCCAAGCACTGGGTCGACTACAACCTCACATGTGTAGCTGAAGTCTAGCATGTCTGTGCATGGTTCACCAGTTGAGTTGCTTTTTCATTCAGTGCCACAGTGTGTGTGTGTGTGTGTGTGTGTGTGTGTGTCGTTACAAAAGACATGTGCACGCACCCCCATGACACGGAGCTGGTAAAACTTGTGTTAAAGCCTTTTCACCCCTTCCTCTTTTCAGTACTGACACGTACCAGATGATCAAGGAAGCAAGTGGATTACAAACAGAGAAAAAGAGACAGAGAGAGAGAGCAAGAGAGAGAGAGCAAAAGAGAAGAAGAGAATGTTTTAAGTGTTCCACATAGACCTGATTAGACAAAAGAAGTGCACACTCCAGCTCAATGTCTATCTTCTGGAATATGTAACATCCATTCTCTGTTTTTTTTTACTTAGATGTACTTAGCTGAATGGTGCCTAGCTGCACCCTTCAGTTCAGTCACCAATCATTCAATCAAACATATGTACCAAAATATACATACAGTACATCTCTTCACTGTACATCTCTTATTTACATTCAGCCAACTACAAGTTGAGTAGTCTAGGCCTCAGTTCGTACCCCAATTGACTGTCTACAGTGTCCTATTCGCTGCCAGTCTGATGCACATTGTTGAAATCGCCAGGTCCAATCTGATTGGCAGGCTGATACGCAACTTCCAGAAGTCAGAGTACACAGTTTTCTTAAGTCTGCCTGGAAACAAATGACTTACTATATACTATTCACATGCACTATACTCTGTGCACTCGGCCATCTAGTGTATGCATTTTTTAAATGTAGTACTGTTCCAAAAGGAACACAAATAGTTTTTACTACACAGAAACATTCTTCGTTTTTTTTTTTTTTCCTGTAAGACGTTTCGGAGTGACATATGACAGGAAATGCTGTTACACACCAAAATACGCATTTTAAAACACATTTGATTATATTTTGAAGAACAGACAAGAGAAAAGCCATCGATGTCTGAGTCTAATTCGCCATGTGTTCAAATGTTAATGCACACAATGTTTTGGCAGTATTTGTAGGTGAGTATATAATACAGTATCTGCAAATGTTAACCCCTGTGTGTATTATTTTTCATAAATGATTTTCTAAAGCCTCTAGATCATCAGCATGATAAAAACATTGGTGAGACACTGTTGTATGCAATGTATTAGATGTCTACTGCCTCCTGGTAAATGTTTCTGTACTTCTGGACGTACAGACCTTGTAATTTCATTTGTAAAATGGCTGCCTTCATATTTTTATGTACATGTCTATTTGAGGTGAAATCTTTGCTGATTTTGATAAAGGTAACATTAATATTTATTTTGTTTTTAAGTGGGGGGGGGGCTTGTGATATTCTTCACTCAAGAGAAGCTTCACAGCTGCATTGAAAACCAGCATTATTTACATAATAATACATAAAAAGTGGAGACAAAAATGTCATACAAATTTACAAATATTATAAAAACTTTTTTTTTTTTTTTTTTTTACATATTCAGCTAGGCAAAAGCATTTAGACTAAATGTAAGATTAAGATTAGATTTTCACTGTTTATAAAAAATTGTTTTACCCGAACATAACAGGAGGGTTAAGAAGCAGATGAAAATGTAAAAAAAAAACAAAAAAAAAAGTATTTTTGTGTATGTTTACTCATTGTATTATTCATTCTGCATCTTTAGCCATACAATAGGTCTGTGTGAGGAACAGAGTAAAACTGTTTCAAATGCTTAAAGTCCTCCTCTAATTCATATATATATATATATATATATATATATATATATATATATATATATATCAACATTTTTCTCAACACATACGAGAGCCAGTGAGATTTGACATTAATAACATCAGAGCTGTCGTAACACTTATTAAGGCACAAAATTTGTTGGAGATTTGAGTGTTAAAATGGTTAGAGATGATGATCATTGCATAAAGACTTACATTTGGGTCTGTTCTTCACACAAAGCCATCACACACAGCCACGGAAGAACCGGTATACAGCACAACAATAGCATGAATTACTTCTATGATCATTTTTATTGTGCTTTTTTGAGCATGGACATTTTAAAAATGTCCTTTGTGTCCCAAGGCAAACTAAATAAAAAATAAAACAATCAAGCAATGAGTAAATGATGATTGAATTTTCAATAACTTTCATTTAATAATGTTTTTGAATATAAAATGTATACAATTTGAAATCTTCCAAAATGAGTTTCATGTGTTTAATGATGTATCGTTGTGAGAGTACTGTATGTTGACAATGACATGCCACTTAAAGGCACACGCTTGCTGGCTATGCAAGACAATGGGGTTGAGGGGTTAAAATGTATTCTCTTTGCAGGCTTGTTGACCTACCATCACACACACACACACACACACTTACAAACACAGTGGATGTCCAATTTTTTCCCCTCACAGTGAGGCAGGGAGGACACAGACTTGGCAGATGCCGAATTGTGCCATCTGCTCCTTCACTTAGGTTCTCCACACTGTATATCTATGTCCACTCTCTCCCTCACTTCCTCTCTCTCATTCTACTCATGTTTCTCTAGGGTCAGCCAGGTACCCACACAGACTCAGGCACTGTCTGCAACAAGGAGAAAACATTCACGATTCTGGCCTTGTCATCCAGCGAGCCTGACCTCTTTAACAGAGAAATGAAATGACTTTTTCTTTCCCTCACACCATATCTGTTTCTGTCTGAAACTGAATTATAGACAGGAAGTTGGCTAATGGTCCATCCCACTCATGGTCATGACCCTAGAGAGAATGTATGAGTTATCAGTCCACCCAGATTCATTTGTGACTGCATTTGAATAAGCTTAAGCCCACGATTTTGGCTACAACTTTGCAGTCTAAAATGAATTTCGGGAATCATAAATGTATTTAATTGCTAGCAGTGGCCATGCTTACCAACAATGGATTAATTTTCCTCTTGATTAATCGTAGAGGTTCAGTAAAAAAAAAAGTTTAGCGCTTCACTATATATGTAACTTAAATATCTTGTTATTTAGCATTCCCTTTCACAATATCATCATACTATCAAAATTACATTGAGTTCGCTCAGAATAATGAGCATTCAATGACTCAACTTTGTATATTTCGAAACATTGCTAACAATCGCGCACAGCCTTGCTTAGGTTTAGGTTGTATAATTCAAGTTTTGCATGTAAGAGAAGATGTCAGAATGGACATGGACTTGAGATGGCAAAAACAGCCGGAAGACCAGTGCACCTACTAATTCATGTAGGTGAATCTAATCAGTTAACCAATCGTGTGGCAGCAGTGCAATGCCTAAAATCAAGCAGATCCGGGTAAGGAGCTCCAGTTAATTTTCACACAACCATTAGAATGGGGAACAATTTTGATTTCGACTGTGGCATGATTATTGGTGCCAGACAGGCTGAATATTTCTGTAACTGCTGATCTCTTCTGATTTTCACGCAAAACAGTCCCTAGAGTTTACTCAAAATGGTGCCTAAAACAAATAACATCCAGTGAGCATCAATTCCACGGACAGAAATGCCTTGTTGATAATGTACAATCAACGTAGATTGGCCAGACTGGTTTGAGCTGATAGAAAGGCTACGGTAACTCCAAGGGCGTAGATTTGGCTTGAACATTGGTGGGTTGCATCGTGAAGCTTTTACCCATGTTTCCATTGATCATGGTATATTGAGGGGTTGTACTTGCTTTTTTGATTATTGGGGGGTTACGCCACCCCCCATACCCCTCAGAATCTATGCCCATGGGGAACTCATATAACCACTCTGTACAATTCTAGTGAGCAGAATAACATCTCAGAATTTACAACATGCTGAACCTTGAGGTTGATGGGCAACAACAGTAGAAGACCACGTCTGGCACTTTATTAGGACCATAGTGCTCCTAATAAAGTTCTCAGTGAGTGTATAGTGTAGAGTGTGATATAAATGACAGTTGCGCAAGATTTCACCAAGCTCAAATCGTACAATCTGATACACAACATACAATGTACAAAAACCGTACAATGTGTACCCGACTTTAGCGATACTAGAACATCTTTTTCAAAGCCCTTACAGGCTAATTTACAGTCCATTGTCATGTTAGTCACTGCTTGTGATGACTACTCTAATTTTTTCCACAACATTCTGTATTTGCTCAACACACTGTCAGTGGTTGTCATTGTTATTGTTGATGTAAAATAATGTAGAATGGTTTCACCAAATAGAACATGTACCCTGACGGACCAGGCAGTAAACGCATATATGTTTAGCCAACGTTATTTAGCTAGAACCAAGAACAATGTTTGTATGGTCCTTCTTGTTTACCCAACTTGGTCCCATTTTAAAATTCAACAAATGCAGCCCTTCCTGTTGCTACTTCTTACCATTGCCTCTTTTCTCCCGAAGACACGTTTAAATTTAGCAGCTGTCACCGCGGGTGAGTTATAGCAGGAGAAAAAAAACTGAAAAGAGAGTAAATAAACACTTTTCAGTTTTAAAGTAGCACACAGGGCCCTTTTTCAACAATGGAAGCTCGCATCACAACACCAAAGGTTTATATGAAGACGTAAACAGGAAAACACCACACAAGTGCATGTCCAGGACCTCACAGTGTTGATTAATAGTCAAAAGACAGAGAGAAAGTGCCACGCAGATGCCATGATGAAGAGCCGGTGTGTGTGGAAAGGGGTTGGCGACCTAACGCACACTGTGCGAGTGCGTGGTGATATCCTTGAAACAGTAGGGAAACCACTGCCATTGATCTGCTGATAACCACACTCAACAAAGATAATTAATTAAAAATAAAACTCACTGTGTGTATATCCTAACAAAAACAGTGGTCCCAAAAATCATTTGGATACTTAAAGGTATATTTCACTCAAATATAAAAATTCTGTCATCATTTACCCTCCCCAATGTCATTCCAAACATGTATGACTTTCTTCTGTAGAACACAAAAGGAAATGATGGCTGAATGCTAGTCATCATTCTCTCATCATTGCATCTTTTTTTTTACCTTACAATGAAAGTAAATTGTCACTGAGGCTGTCATACCCTAACATGCTGTCTAACGTTTCCTTTTGTGTTCCATGGAAAATGTTTTGATATATTTTTATCTAATAAAATGACATTCAATCATTTTAAGTGTGGCTTAAGTGTCCAAATACTTTTGGGGTCACAGTGGGTATTTACAGTCCTACAATAGACATACAAGACATATGAGTGAACTACCCTGAATACCAATGCATCATGTAAGTCATTTTGGGTGAATTGAATAATGTATTCACATACTGTCTTGTTAATCTTTTCTCTTACTAAACATCAAAGAGGCTATTCAGCTCATGTACAGTCTTTGTCAAAGTGAGATCAGAAGAAAAGAAAGACAAGTTTTGTTCTGTGATTGTATATATGACCATGAAGACAGCAAAGTCATTGCAGCTTTACAATTTATTTCTATGCTATTGTCATGCTGCCCAAAGACAATATCTCTTCCACTGCCTTTCTCTCTCCCTGTCTCTCTCTCTCTCTCACTCACTCACATGCTCATGCACTCAAAATAAATAAAGGCCTTCCACTTTTGACATCTTGGGTTTTTTCAGGTGTTGTCAGATGTCAAAACAAGTATTTGGATTGTAATGTGTGTGACTGTGTGAGGAGAAAAAGAGCAGTGTGGATCACAGCAGGGAAGCTGGCTCTCTCCCTCTCCCTAAATCAGGCACACTGCCAGGCAGGGGGCACTAACGTTTTCAACAGGTTGCCTTAGCATCCTCTGCATGTGCATTCTCTTGACCGAAGGTCCGTGTGTGATAGTGTGTTTCAATATTTAGTATATTCTGTGCAATTTTCTGCACATTCTCAGTCACTTTAAAGGAATAGTTCACCCAGCAATGTAATTCTGTCAGAATTGTTTCCCTCCACAGCCCGTATTCATTCAAACATTGTGTCATTACAGGCAAAGCATTAGGTCTGACATCATGAAGTCAATGACCAATATTCACTGACTTAAACATATGTTGACCTTGTATTATGGATGTGGAAAGTGGAGGGCTAGATTTTCACTGAATAACTACTTCGATTTGGTCTGACACAAAGCTAGCATGCGGTTTTAAAAGACTTAGAATAAAGTGTACAAGTCATATGGAGGGTTATGGACTTCTTACTAATAGTGCTATTTTTTGACATTTTTGAGCTTGACAGCCAGAGTCTCCCGAAAACCAAAAATGTTCATTTTAAATTGGAATTTGAATAACAAACAAATTCTAAATGTTATATATTTTTTAAATAATATAGTTTTAAGAACAAGTACACTCAATGATCACTTTATAAGCAACACCTGTACACCTACTTATTCATGCGATTTTCTAATCCGCCAATTGTGTGGCAGCAGTGCAGTGTTCAAAATCATCCAAATGCGGGTCAGGAGCTTCATTTAATTTTCACATCAGCCATCAGAATGGGGACAAAATGTGATCTCAGGGATTTCGACTGTTGGTTCCAGACAGGCTGGATGGAGTATATCTGAAACAAAAAACCTTGTGCGACCTTGTTACTGTCAATATATCATCCATTATCGACCGGTGTTTAAAATAAATGTAATTCAATAAGGATAATTCTGTTCAAATTAAAATATTTCTCTTTCAGTCGAAAATGGAAAATGGCCTTTTATGCTAATGTAACCAAAATTTCGGTGCATCCGTAGTTTCAATAACATTTCAAATCACAAATAAAATCTGGTATCATAAATTCTGCTTATTTATCTCAAATCATCCTTAAAAACTATTATTTCAGTTTTGTATTATTTCAGTTTTGTATTGCACATTACAGAGCAAAAAAATAAATAAATAAAATAGATAAACATGAAATATAACATAATAATAATTATTTTAGCTATTTGAACTCAAATGTGGGACTTCTATTCCTACAGCCAATCTGAGCATTGCAATTTGTATCGTTCATTTTTCTATGAGTGATACCTTCGTTTTTACACTGTCTCTGAGTCAGTAATAACTCCCCAGCAATGCCCCAACTCTGAAAGAACTCTGTCTTGCGCAGATGAAAATTGTACATCAATGTGAGGTGCTGTCCATGGTGCTGAACTACACTAGAATTACTGAGCAGCACTAAATTAATAGTGAATGGAGACTTCAAATGAAAGCAAAAACATTTTTTTTTTTTTTTTGTGAATGGAAGAGTAAAGGCTTGTTTTGCTAAATGGCGTTTTGTCAAGTGCAAATGGGGTCTGAATGGCTAGGGTTGATTAGTAAACAGCCCCAGTGATGTTTGCAGGTGGTGCCAGGAAAGTGAAGGCTATCCCAAGAGAGAGAATTTATATTGACTAAAAAAAGCAAGATCATTGACCTTAATACCTCTGACAGACCTTAGTGATATCATTACAAATAAGATACCATACCACTCAAAAGCACATATTTGGACTCAGCCAGCCGTGGACCCTTTTCACATTTCTTGGTTTGGAATATTTTTGCATTCCTATTTGCTCCAATAGCAAAAGAAAAAATCCACTATTATGTTTCCATAACTTTTAAAAGAAGAAAAAAATGTATCTTGGTAGATTAATGCAGTCAGATGAGGGAAGGATGCCAAATTTATTGTCGCTCCCTCAGCAGCTGTAGTTAAAACCCTATTGCAGCAGGGGTGACTAGATTTTATTTTATTAATGCCAGATTAATATATCACAAATAATATTTTTCATAAAATTATACTAAATGCAAATATAAAATGTTTTATACACTGCTTTGAATTGACTTGATCTGGATTTGAATTGATTTAATCATTTAATCAATTAAGTTACATCAACATATTTTTCCCTCTTGATTTAGTTCATTAATTCTCTGTGAGAAAACATAATTTGTTCACTTAATTTCAACATAATGGAAAAGTACTTTTTTAATGACCAAATTAGGTAGCCTCAAAGCGTCCCCAAAATGACTAATTTATTAAGTTATAAATAATATTTTTTAGTCACATTACTGATGTTATAAGGTTATGCTAGTTAGCTAATAATAGCATAAATTATTAGCTAACTAGTAATTTCAGCATGTACTTTGGGTACCCAACTTTCAGCATGTACTTTGGGTACCCAAAAAGCAAAAAGTCCACAGTTCACCAAAATGGTAACCCAACGTAACAGAATCGGTTCTGAATCCCAAAATATAAAATCTAAATCCTAAAACATTCAACATAAGTAAGTCTTCCCCTTTTCTCATCTTAATATGAAAAAATAACACTTAATTTTAACATTTAAAATTTTCGCATGAAGTCCCATGCAAAGCAAGTTGGGAGCTTCAAATCCCCTGCCCTGTATAAGTTATATCAACAAAAAGTATTCATGTAGTCCTAAAGTTAACTTCCATTTAAATATTTAAGTAGATTGAATGCAATGAAATTAAGTTTTGACAAAATATTCAAGGATTGCTTTCAGATTAATTAAATAAATGTAACAAGTGTTGTTGAATACACTTGAATGGTTTACATTCAGCCTACATAATGTAAGAGCAAAGAAAACAAGTTTAGAAGAGAAACAAAAAAAATGTTCAGTAAAAAAAGACCAAACCAAACTTCATCCACTGTAATGACATTTTAACCATCATGTTCTGTCCGGATACCCCATAGAAGAAAGTTTCAAAATGTACCTCTCATTTTTCTTTCCCTTTCTAAATACTTTTAAAAGGCAACTTTTTAGCACTTTTTAGAAATGTGACATGTCCATATTTTAAACATTGTTCTGTTTCGGGGTCAATTTGACTCCTACAAAAATATGTCGGAGAAAAACATTTAAAGAGAATTCCAAATGAACTGTTGTGGTGTGTACAACAGTCAGAAAATCTTAGCATGTGAAAATTCCTTACATTTATTTATATGTTATACCTGGGGTGTCTGAGAACCCAAACATAAGTAATGTAAAAAAAATTATGGAGGATGGTTGAAGTGTGTTAGCAAGTTTTTTTTAGCAAATTTTGTGTATAATCAGTTTACCCAAAAATTAAGCTTCTGTCATTTTACTCAACTTCATATTGTTTCAAACCCGTATGCCTTTCTTTCTTCCATGGAACACATGTGGAATAATGACAGCCTTTCACCATTCACTTTCATTGTATGTAATAAAAGTGAATGGGGACTAAGTGTTCAATTCTACCTTGCATCTCATTTTGTGTTACATGGAAGAAAGAAAGTCATACAGGTTTGGAATGTTGGGTGAATGTTTGGACTGAAAATGCTCTACGCTGTCAAATACAGTTGAAAGCTATTTGGTTCGTTAAATGAAGCTTAACCTTGTCTTTGTGTTTGTTTTTGAGTTGTCACAGTATGCAATAGACTGGCATGTCTTAAGGTCAATATTAGGTCAAAAAGAAAAAAAAAAGAAAGAGCTTTGTCTAGAAATTCATCAGTCAATCATTATTTTGAGGAATGAATGCAAAACAATGCTTGAAATTGCTAAACAAATGAAGATTTCATACAAAGGTGCACACAATAGTCTTCAAAGACAAAGGACAACTGGCTCTAAAAAGGACAGAAAGAGATGTGGATGGCCATATGTACAACTAAACAAGAGAATAAGTACATCAGAAACTCTAGTTTGAGCAATAGATGCCTCACATGTCCTGCTTCATTGAATTCTACCCGCTCAACACCAGTTTTATGTACAACAGTAAAGAGATGACTCAGGGGTGCAGGCCTTATGGGAAGAATTGCAAAGAAAAAGCCACTTTTAAAACAGAAAAACTAAAAGAAAAGGTTAGAGTGGGCAAAGAAACAGACATTGGAAAACAGATAATTGGAAAAGATGGTTATAGATATTAACCCCAATGAGCTTTTGTGGATCAGCTAGACTGTGTGTGAGAAGTGCCCGACAAGACAGCCACATCTATGGCAAGTGCTACAGGAAAGGTGAGGGTGAAATGATGCCCGAGTATCTGGACAAACTGACAGCTAGAATGCCAAAGATCTGCAAAGCTGTCATTGCTGCACGTGGAGGATTTTTTGATGAGAAATCTTTGAAGTAGTTTTAGAGGTTCTGAACATTATTTTCCAATTGTAATTGTAATTTTTCACGCTATTAATGTCCTGATCATACATTATTATCGCCACTCTGATCAATAAAAGTACCAATTTATTTCAATAAGAGCAGAATCTGTACATTATTCCAAACTTTGGCCATAGGTGTATATGTGGCATGGGGGCGTGGTCATGTGTTGGTCTGCGGGAGAGGGAGAGCGGTAAGGCTCGTCACCTGGTCATTATAGTGATAGTGGAGGGTAAAAGACACGCCAGAGCATCAGAAAGGAGAGAGAGAGAGTGACCAGCGAGCCAGAGAGAGCTGCTATTATTATTACATTTTGTTTTGACAGATACTGTCAAGTGTGAACAATTTAATTATTAAAATATCTGACCTTGAACCTGCTTCGTTGACTCCTGACTCCTCCATTGCCCACGAACTAAGGTCGTTTACAGTATAAATCAATATTATTCAGCCAATTGATGGTATTCGATATACAGTATATCTCGATAATTATGTATTTGCTCTGAAATGGCTCAAAAGTTTGTTTGTTTTTTCCAGAGGAACCATCATTTCATCCGAACATCCTTTGTAGCCAAGTAGATTCAACATTTTAAAGCCATTTTATAAAAATCTATATAAAAAATTATGAAGGCATGTTTCCCACAGTTTTTCACTGAATAAATACAAGGGAGAATGAGATTTAATCATTTTAATTAATATGCAGTTTTATATTTATATTCCATATACAATAATACATAGTAGCACTATTAAATATATAACATAATAAAAGCAATATTTACCTTTATATATTTTCTTCACTGATGGATTGGTTATTTGGAACCCATTTGAATATTGCTAAATACTAAATTATTACCATGCAGAGACAGCTCTCATAGAGACAGACAGCCCTCACTGTGAGGGTATAAGTCTCAAGACGCTTCGCTCGCAAATCCCCCTCGTTCTGAGGGACGATTCAGCCTCCCACACACTCCCACCTGCCTCTTCTGTGACTCCTGAGAGATCACACGACGAGTGTCCCTCAATCTCCATATACTGGGTCTATGCCGATACAATATGTGCGTGATGAGCTTCGGCCCTCTGCAGGAGGTTTTGTTCAAAATGCTGTTCAATATGTTGTTTCTGTGTCTCACATTCAATTACATGCAATTAAGAATGCAAAAAAGTGTACAGCGCTAGTTGCACATGCACAAGACGCTCACAATTTGTCAATAAAGAGCGTTCCCATTTCAAAAACCACACATTATGCACAACCGCTTCCCAATAGTGAGTGGCGCATTATATCATACAATAAACAAACCAAATTGCCCTCTGTCCCATTACACATGGCGAGCCCTTACGGGCATATCCAACTGGGTACTAAAAACAATCAAACATGGTTATAGTATCCAATTCGCATGTTGGCCACCCCGTTTCAATGCTGTACTGTCTTCCACGGTTCCATCCAACGACGCGCCAGTGTTATGAGCTGAAATACACAATCTTCTCGCAAAGAATGCAATAGAGGTTGTTTCAGATTAATTAATAAGCATGCTGTCCCGCTGCGTGAATGAGTGGCAAGTCCTTACGGGTGTGTCAGAACTTGTTGTTTAAAACGATCGAGCTGGTTTGCATCAATAGATCTGAAGGACGCGTACTTCATGTACCAATTGCACCGCGTTAAAGGTGGCTTTTAGATTTGCTTTCGAGGGAACTGCGTATTCATTTAAAGTAATTAATTTCAGTCTGTCTCTGGCTCCCTGCACGTTCACAAAATGTATCGATGCGACACTCGCCCCATTGAAAATGAATGGTGAGTGTGTTTTGAATGACCTCAGCGATTGGTAATTACTAGCCAATCAGAGGCACCACTGAGCAAACACAGATTTGCTGCTTTGCCAAATGGAAAATCTGGTCTAATATCAACTGGGTGAAAAGCACACTTTCCCCCAGCCAGTAAATCTCCTTTTTAGGAGTTTGTCTCGACTCACGAACACCTCACGAACGAGTGCGTACTGACCATTTTTTGGTGTCTGTCTCAGTTCAAACTGCTGCAGCATCTGCCATCATACTGTTGGGCCTGTTATACATGAGACCTCTCCAGTACTGACTCAATCGATTTTGCATATTTTACCTGGTGCCTTGGGAGCATGTGAATTGTGGTGATTGTCTGGCTGCTCTAGCACCATGGACAGCACCAGCCTTCTACCAATAGCGTGTTATGATGGGTCAAATTATCAGAAGGAAAGTTCTGACCACAGATGTATCAAAAACAGGTTGGGGTGTGATGTGTGATGGACGCCTGACTTTCAACACCTGGACAGGTACAAAACAGGCAAGGTATGTCAATCGCCTAGATCTACTAGCTGTCTTTCTAGCTTTGAGAGCTTTTCATTTCGACATTGTGAATCACCACATTCTGATTAATTTGGACAACACAACAGTAGTGGTGTATATAAGTTGCCACGATGCGCTGGCCCACGTATAGCAAGTATGTGTTTCCCCCAGTGTGCCTCCTTCATTCTGTCATCAGCAAAGTCTGAGTGGACATGGAAACAGTTCTGTTAATTGTGCCGAAATGGCCCAATCAGGCCTGGTTTCTGGTGATGGTAGGAATGCTGGACAGACCTCCATGGGAAATACTGCTGGAGACCTTCTCTCTCAAACACAAGGCACAATTTGGCATCCCCAGCCAGAGCTGTGAAGCCTTAACACATGTGGCTTTTGAACAGAGCACAGCGGACAAGCCAGAGTTGGCTTAGTCAAGTAGTGAACACCATTTTACAGGCTAGAACAGCATCCACGAGATGCCTTTATGCACTGAAATGAAACGTGTTCACTAATTGGTGCTTTTCACATGGCAAAGACCAAGTGAAATGCCCCATACCTGAAATTCGTACATTTCTTTAAGAGCAACTGGATGCAGGGCTTACTCCATCAATGCTCAATGTTTATGTGGCGACTATATCTGCCTATCACGCACCTAAAGTGAAATCCCCCCCGCCGGCTATAGTACAGACTTGGGACCTAACTTTGGTCCTAAAAGTGCTCGACGGTCCTCCTTTCGAGCCTCGAGACTATGTTGAATTGCGTGTGCTTTCTCTTAAGGCTGCATTACTGCTGGCTTTGGCTTCATTAAAATGGGTCGGTGATTTGTAAGCACTGTCAGTTGGCAATTCATGTCTGGAATTTGGTCCGAGTCTTTCAAAAACCACTGTCAAACCCAGAAAGGCTATGTGTCTAAGGTTCTAACCACACCCTTCAGAGCGCAGGTGGTTCACTTTCAAGTATTTTTGAAAAGAAAATGAAGTGAAAAGAATACATAATGATGAAGTAATGATGGTATCAGCTAGTGAAATGCTCAAATCAATTATTGTGCACTTGAAATGTTAAAGATATCTGAGAGAGGGAAAGTGAGTAATATCTGAAGATGTTTTTCAACATTTCTTTTCCAGAAAAAGTCAGAAATACATTGTACATCCCCAGAGAGACAGCGCCAAGCATGCTTTGCCATTTTGGGACGTTATCCCAGTGCATTCTGGGAATTAAAAGATCCATCTCCCTTTTACCACTCTACAGTTTTTATTTATTTATTATTTATTTATTTATTTTTGACTATATGCTGACCTGAATACAAATTTTGAGAAATAGCACAGCATGCAGGCAGGGGGTAGAATTCTGGGTATATCTTTGGAGGGAAAACGCCTACTTCATTCTACAGGTAGCAATTTAAAAAAAGGGATGTTTCATGACTAAACAGGGTGCAGAAAGCCGGGGAGCTGAAGGTAGAGCGAAACCATGGAGGGATGAGAATGAAAAACAAGCAATGCGGCTGCGCTGGGGAGAGCTGCAGTCCCATATTCACAATCATTCAGTGAATCAAAACACTTTTTAATAATTCAACATGAATAGAGAAGAGAAGGGAGAGAGAGAGACGATCCTGCAGCAAACCAACAGCCAGCTGAAAAAACGTAGATTGAAGCAATGGAATGAAAAATCCTGCTTCCACAGATTTTTCTGTATTAACAAGCTCTCTTAAAGGAATAGTTCACACACAAAAAAAACATTTCTGTCATTATTTACTAACCCCTAAGATTTTCCAAGCATGTATGCTGTTTTTTTTCTTCTGTGAAACATAAAATATCTTTTCATGGCTCTTGCCATACAATGAGGGTTTATAGTGACCACAGCTGTCAATCTCGAAAAATGCGTCATGAAAGTATCATAAAAGACTTGTGTGCTACATTCCAAGTATTTTAATTCATACAATAGGTTTGTTTGAGAAACAGACCAAAATATAAATAATTCCCTGAAAATCAGGATCTGCCTGAAAACATGCAGCATTCAGTTACTACAGTACATATATGAGAACAATGCCATTTTGGCATCAGTGAAGTTAATGTGATATTTTGAATCATGACAAGAACCGAGACTAGAGACACGAACCGAGACTAGAGACACTGTTATGATCCTGTCACCTTTGTCTGTCATATTTTTTGTGGTGGATCCTAACACATATGTTCTGTGCCTCTGTGTGAGCGAACAGTTTTTGGTTGTTTTCCTTGCCGTGTGCTCTTCTGTTTAGTCTGCGTTTCATGTTCAGGTCTTCTGTTTGCCTGCCCTGGACTGTTGAGTTTTCCCATATGGGGTAGATGTATTTATTTTTAAGTTTAAATAAAGCCATCCTAATTTCTGCATCTGAATCCTGACTTTTCACCTAACCTGACAGACACTTTGGTGGAAGTGAAAATTAGCTGTGAATAACATCTTTTGGTCTGTTCCTCACAGAACGCCACAGTGTGTCTTCAGACAACTTGGAATATAGTGCTAAAGTTGTATGGACCATTAAGGTAGCTTTTATATATTTCATATCCTTTTTGAAGACCCTGGCCACTATGAACTGGTGGTGCATGGAACATACAGGTTCTAACAACATGACAGTGTGTAAATAATGCCAATTATTATTATTTGTGGGTGAACTATTCCCCAATAGGACTTTCGGGAGCAAATAGTTTACCTATAACACAACCCGATCCCATTTATTCCTACTAGTAAAAATGTAACTCACCCCAGGATCTAAAGAGCAGAACAGCCTTAACACTTGAGACCGGCAGACCTATTTTCTTCAAAGATGTCGAAACGGCATAGGTCATAACTCTATGACTTGATAGAATTTAGAGGCCATTTCTTCCTAAACTAAGCCAATCGGTCTACAGCGCAGAACCGTTTTCTTCTCGAATCAACAAGGTTTAATGTCTCCACTATTAAAGTCTTTTGGGCCTTGGAAAGTTCCATTTAGGTTTTCATCTATGACTTTCTTTTTTTTTTCTCGATTCAGTAGGAAGGCTAATGTTAATTTGATCATAAATGGAACAATCGGTCTTGTGTTTTTGTACCTGCTCCCTTGTCACAGGTCTATGCTTCACGTCTCTCTCCTCTGGATCCTGCTTTCAATGCTCTCGCACTGGCAACAAGGTGAAAAAATGCACTCCAATTAGTCCGAGGCCCTGTGATTATCCTGCACTTGCTAACAATTCCCTTTTCCTTCAATTATGTATTCTGAGGCCATGCACGCACACACATACACGCACAAGCAGTATCCCTGCCTAAGGCCTTGAAACATAGGAAGTAGCTAAGCTGAATATGGCTCTGTCTGTTTTTTGTTTTTTTTAGGTCTCTTTGTCTCTCTCTGTCTGCTCATTACAAGAGAGTGAAGGACACATGTAAATTCATGGGTCAAGAGACCGATCTTCTACTTAATTTTCTCCATACTTACTCTGGCAGTGCATCTTCGTGCATCCTTTCTTATTAATGTGACTGTTGCTTCCAGACTGCCTTGTGTTTGCTTGCATACGTGGGTGCAAACGTTTATAGCACCTCTGCATGTTCACAGAGGTTAGAATTTACCTACTGTGTTTTGGTGTGTGCATAATCCATGTATGTGTGGGAGGTCTTCCCCGAAGGTTTACATGAATGTGGGCTGGGTGTTTTTATGAGGTGCATCTGTAGTGAATGTAGCACCTGTAAATAGTGAAAATGTGCAGTTGTTGCCATAAAGCTGCAATAAGCCATTGTTTTTGGAATAGCACACATAAAATGTCCCTATTGCCTGACAGCCATCACTGAAATAGGTGTCCTGAGATGTCATACTTGTTTCTGTGACAGCTGTGATGCTCCGTAAACAGACAAAAAAAGAATCTGACTGCGGCCCACAATTGTAAGCCAATCAGAATTCATAGAGCTCTCTGCCAATGGCATGAGTTTGGAGCGAGACTGGTTTGCTGAACAAACGAGGAGAATATAGCTGAGCAGAGCACCAAAAAGGGGTGGGAGCTGCAACCTGCCAGTAAAGATATAGGGAGCCCATTATCTAACCCTTTCCCTAAAAAGAGTGCTTTCACACTAGCACATTTGGTGCGCACCCAGGGTCGAATGACGTATAAGTTTGGTTAGTTTAGATAATGTGAAAACTGTTTTCTGCACTCTGGTAAGCACCTTGGAAACGCACAGGGGTCTGCTTGAAAAGGTGGTCTGGGGTACGGTCATGTGAACTCCAGTACGTTTCGCTGCTAATATGAATGCAATCATACCAAATTGCAGAAATGAAACCGCTTGTGATTTATAATTTGCATCTTTGCAGGCTTGTGATCGCAATTATTATGGGGTAATGCATATCTTATACCAGCTTTTGTCCAAATACACCACCTTCAGAGAGCAGCTATCATTCTTCACATCTCTTGCAATGCATCTGCGGGCTAGCGTCAGACAAAGGCAAATATTCATCACATCATTGCACATTCAATGCATCCACGGGAGGTAAGCACAAGTGTTGTTCTGTGATTGGCAAGTTTTTGTGGTAAATCCACAGAGACAAACTTCAATACTTCACTTAACACAGTGACCTTTTCTAGAGTTGTTACCTAGTTACAGTGGTAAGCAGCTTCCGCTTGTATGCATGTTGATGATGTAATCGGACCGTGGTTCAGACCCAAATAATAAGATGTGAACATACCAGCGCGGGAGGTGGGAAGCTGTGGTTCGGTTCAAGCAATCAAACTAAGTGAAACCGTAAGTAAAAGTGACGCCCCCTTTTGGAGTTCGTGCAACCCCTTTTTGGAGTAACCGTGCCCAAATTTGGAGATTCAGACCTCATTTGGAGATATCCAGCCTGCAGCTATACCTACTTGGAACAAATGGAGGAGTATTTGGGAAACCTATTAGGAAACACTTATTTTTGTGATTCCGATTGCTACCACCAGTGGTACAGTATTCACTTTCAGCACTTTAGCCAGTAATTTGCTATTTACCTTTTATAGCTTATAGTTTAGCTATTTAGCTGAGCTATGTCTATCCAATCTGACCCTTAAAAATACTTGAGTTGGTGTACTCTAATGTAATCAGGTTGATTCAGTCATTTTATTCCACGGCTCTCCAGAATAATTGTTTCTGATTGGTCAGTTGTGGCACTCTGCAGTCAAATATTTTTGAGATTGATCTAATAAAAATGACGTGATTGTGGCAATATTTTTGCATGATACCGTAGTTCCTTACACATATCGCAGCAGTTCCAAAGTGAAATGTCCACTGTGTGGCGCTAAAAGCAAATTGCATTTTCTTCTAAACGTATGGGATTTTAAAGCTTAATGCTAGTTCTCGCTACCCTCAACCAAACTGATAATGTCATAAAAAACATTTATGTGAAATAAAAAGCTGAAGCTGCCATGCCATTTTGTGGCGCTTCTATGCTTCTCACATGTCGACTCGCATGCTCTTTAGGACTCATACCCTAGTCAAAGTTCAACGCTCTATTAGTTGAGCAACAGCACAATTTGATCATGCTTGTAAATTTAGTTGGTTATGTAATGTAAACATTAAAATGAACTGCGTTACAAATCATGCACAACGGTAAAAGTGTTTATGTCATAAGATAGCGTTGTATGAGGAACAGGGTATTTATGAACTGATAATCTGACATTTTACTTGTGATTTGTGTGAAAGGGAATAAAAGTAATTGTTATTGTAGTATTCATTTTACTAGGTACGAGCTTTGTAAAAATCATGAAATGTACTGTAGGTAGCCGTGTAACACTAGTAAGTGGGATCCTCCACTTTGAGTCATGGTTCTGATCATATTTTTAAAATTATACTTTTGACTTGAATAAAACCAGTTATTTAGATGTTCTCACATGAAGTACATTTTAGGTAACATTTACAATGTATTAAAAGGGAAGTGTCAGCATGTGCATGTGGCATGTGCAGAGATCAGGACCCATTTGTCCAGCCCAGTCCTCCAGAGATACACAGTACTTCACCATTCCCACACTGTCTCTATGCCTCTCTGGAGTCCATGAAGACATGTGGCTAATGACTGCAGGTTGCAGGAACAGCCACTCACTGGAGCCAGAGAGAGCCTGTTAGTCATGGATAATGAATGAGATTTCTCTTTCAGGGTTGATTTTTTTGTTTAATTTCTTCTGAAAACATAAGGGACAGCAGTAGTATTGGCAGAACCATAAACTCTTTAGGTCTGTTGGGCCATACTTTCTATCTTCAATTATCCTTGTCCTGAGCTTGTATAGAGGCATAAAGGATGGGATTAATGGGCATTTCTCCTGTTGGATTTACGTGTCTGTATTGCCCTGATGAATGCATCAATTCCATCTCTCCACTCCCATTTTATTCTGTTTCAGGCCATTTATCATTTTGAATAGTGCTCTGTTTACTTGGTGATTGTTTCATGGTGGAGACAAGCTGGCGATCATTTTGGAGACAGCACAGCATTGACACCTTCGAGGCACATTCAAACAATAATTAACAATCCACAGTGACAGATGTTTTCTGCTAACATGCATTTTGGGACAGTCTGACATAAACCACTTTGGCGCTTTAGTGTGTCTAACTTTGCTTGGCATGCATATTACTTAAAGGAGAAGCTGGCCTTTCTTACTAGTTAGACAGTTGTACTGTATATGTGTGTATGTGTAATTCTTTTCAAACTAAATTTAAAGGAATAGCTCACTCAAAATCAATGTTGTCATAATATACTCCCACTACTAGGGTTAGGATCTGTGCTTTTTCAATAGGGATGTCATGAAATATAGATTTATTGATTGGCATGTTATTTTATCGCTATATTTTTGAGGGATCGATGTATTAAAATTATACTACACTTAAATTAGAAGTCCAATTTGCGTGGTTTCCCACTCAGTCAGTTGGCCATCTGTTTAACAGTCTGGCGCAATAGCGTTGGAGACCACGAGAGCGATATAATATTTACTGAAGGTGGTCACAATCTCACACAAACGCTGGCTGTGTCTCGTTTCGAAGCCCACATGCTAGGTAGGACGCGTCCTTTGAAAGCTGCAGTATACCGAGTGTCCTCCTTTAAATGAGACGGCCTTCGTAGGACAAATGGAAATGGGACATATCATGGTAGCTATGACAGCATAGCACACTTTAACAGATCATCACTTTAAGTGTGAGTGCTTTGAGTGAGAAGGGAACAAAGTCCCTCTGGAAGGGAATGCATGAGGTACATTTTAGGAGAGTTATAATGATGTAAAGAGAAAAGAAAATAGATTTTACAGGTGTACTTTTAGTCCAATACTTGATTTTAGTCCAATTCTGATTTTAATTAAATATTAATATAATTATACATATTATATACTCTGCATCCATCTATTGAGGTACTTCAACTTGTGAATTAACATTCCTTGCGGTTGAACATCATACTTACGGGCAAATTGGCATATTTTCATTGAAGCAAAGAATTGTGGGTTGTGAGTGTCCACACAGGATACGCCTCATGCATCCTCCGAATTGCCGTAAAAGAAGGTTGCATTCGAAAGCTGCATTCCAAGTGTCCTACTTCCTTTTCTGAAACGAGACAGCCTCGATGACGTATGCGGCTGACAAATGTGACCTCCAGAGGAGGCAGCGTTCCAAACGAGTCTCCTCTGGAGGTCACATTCCTCTGGAGGTCACATTTGTCAGCGAGTAGGACACAGAATGCGACCTTCTTTCACGGGAATTCGGAAGATGCATGAAGTGTATCTTTCGTGGGCACTCATAACCCATATTTCTTTGCTTCAATGGAAATGTCCCAAAAAATTATGCCAATTTGCTTGTAAATATGATGTTCAAATGCAAGGAATGTTAATTGCCAAGTTGAAGTACCTCAGTAGATGGGTGCAGAGTATATAATAAGTATAATTATATTAATATATAATTAAAATAAAATATTAGACTAAAAGTACACCTGTAAAATCTATTTCCTTTTTACATCATTATAAATGTACCTCATGCATTCCCTTGAAGAGGGACTTTGTTCCCTTCTCACTCAAAGCGGGCACGCTTGTTTAAGAGTGGAGTGCTGTAATAGCAACCATGTTACGTTACGTTTGTGTTTGTCCTACGAAGGCCGTCTCATTTAATGAGGCTTGTTTAAAGGAGTACACTCGGTATACTGCAGCCTTCAAAGGACACATCCTACCTAGCATGTAGCCTTTAAAACGAGACAGTCACACACAGAGGATGAGTTGAAGTGGTACAGGAGATGGTTGTATAAAGTAACGAATGTTTTGGTAGTTCGTCAAGAATGAACAAATTCACATTGAGTTTGCATGAGAGGTTAGTAAAACTAGTGTAACTAGCGATTAGAAATGATGATGTTTATTATGCAATATCTCTGTATGTAGGTGCAGGTCTTTTATTTAAACTGTCAAACCAAAAAAGGACATACTTGTAACTGAAAATACATTTTGTAGGCCATATGAAAGATAAATATAAATAATATATCATCCAGTGCATTGCTAGAGTAAACCTTTGTCCATTGATAATGATTTGGGTCTAATTTAATGGAAAACTATGCAAGTTGAGCTCCGTGGTGCTGCAGAATATTGATGCTGAGCATTGGCAGTTTGTGTACCTTTTTGTAAAAAATAATAATTGCTTTGAATTTTAGAATGTGCCATGTCGTCCGCCATTTAATTTACTCTACCGCTCACACTTTATTAAAGTTGTGTTGAGAAATATGTCTGAAGAGACGAAGACTATTGTGCTAACTAACAGCCCTATTTATATTTTAAAAAAATCCTGATGTATAACATTAATCATCAGGAAAATCTTCAGATTATCATTGCGTGAAAAGTAGGCTTGGAATCGATACCTTTGTGTAAATAGATATCAATCCCAAGCCTACTTATCATGCAATGATAACCTGAAGATTTTCCAGATGATTATCGATAGACACTGATCAGCCACAACATTAAAACCACCTGCCTAATATTGTTTAGGTCCCCCTCGTGCCACCAAAACGGCACCAATCCGCATCTCAGAATAGAATTCTGAGATGCTGTTCTTCTCACAACTGTACAGAGTGGTTATGTGAGTTACTGTAGACTTTGTCAGTTCGAACCAGTCTGGCCATTCTCTGTTGACCTCTCACATCAACAAGGTATTTCCATCCACAGAACTGCCACTCACTGGATTTTTCTTTTGGCACCATTCTGAGAAAATTCTAGACTGTTGTGCTTGAAAATCCCAGGAGATCAGCAGTTACAAAAATACTCAAGCCAATTCAGGGCGTGCTGAGTGTCTCAAGCTTTGTAAGTAAACATTTGGCCTGGTTGCTTGTGTGGGTAGAGTCCCATTGTGTTAACCTCCTGGTGGTCGCTATAATGTGGTTCTCCCTCTTGGTGGGGCGCATGGTGTGTTGTGCTTAAATGCTTGTGGAGAATAGCATGAAGACTCCATGCGCGCTAGGTCTCTGGGGTAACGTGTTCAACAAGCCACGTGATAAGATGCATGGATTGATGGTCTCAGATGTGGAGGTAACTGAGATTCGTCCTCCACCACCCGGATTGAGTTCAGTCACTACGCCATCACTAGGATTTATAGCTAATTGGGAATTGAGCATTCCAAATTTGGGAAAAAATCCTCCCAAAAAAAAGAAAATAAATACTCAAACCAGCCCATCTGGCACCAACAATCATGCCATGGTCCAAATCACTGAGATACATTTTTTCCCTATTCTGATGGTTGATGTGAACATTAACTGAAGCTCTTGACCCTTATCTTTTTATGCATATGATTTTATGCAATGTACTGCTGCCACATGACTGGCTGATTAGATAATCGCATGGAGTATTGTTGGTGCCAGACGGTCTGGTTTGAGTATTTCTGTAACTGCTCATCTCCTGGGATTTTCACACACAACAGAATTTACTCAATATGGTGCCAAAAAGAAAATCCAGTGAGCAGCAGTTCTGTGGACGGAAATGACTTGTTGATGTGAGAGGTCAACCGAAAATGGCCAGATGAGTTCGAACTGACAAAATCTTCTGTATCTCAGATAAACGCTCTGTACAATTGTGGTGAGAAGAATAGCGTCTCAGAATGCTATTCTGAGATGCGGGTTGGTGCTGTTTTGGCGGCAATAGGGGGACCTACACAATATTAGGCAGATGGTTTTGATAGTCCCATTAAGTTATGTTTACTTATTTCTTATCTTTAACTCCAACTGTCATGACAAGTTTTGTATACTGAACTCAAGTTTATAAGTTTTCAAAAAATTAAACAAAGTAATCCATTGTCTTGACTACTTGTGAGATTTGTCTGGGTTTTCAATGTTAATTTAACACTTGGCTGTAAGTTATAAGTTGAAAAAGGGGGAGGAGGAGGGGAGATGGGGAGTCGGAAATGTAGAGAAATTGCCACTTTTTTGACTGAGCTGAATTTCTGTTGAGTAACACAAAGGCGGTGAGAATATGAGTTTGTATTTTTAATTTGTGTTGATAAAATGCATTAACGTTGCCACTTTTTTGCGTGGTGAAAAGTTTAGCACATTGACCGTGCTCTGCAAATTGCCAATTCACTGTGTTTATCAAAGCTTTAAATGCTAAATGATTTAATACACCACTGGGGTCCATAGCAGATATTTTAGGTGGTGGGTGCATATTTAGATTATAAATGTGTGAAACGTTACTGGAGCAGGGGGAAAAAAACATTGTTTGCCTTTGAACAAAACATTTGCTTGCTAGCTTGTGTTCACTTGCCAGCCTTCGACCTGAAGTCTTCGCTTATTTTTAAACCACCCTTTCTATATATATATATATATATATATATATATATATATATATCTCAAATCTTAAGAGAGAATGAGTTAATCTGTAGTGTATTATAGGGCTCGGGGGCTTGGTTTTACTTTTAAGTGAACGCACATGGTGATGATCTGCTAAGTGTTTGCATGTCTGTTTTAAGACGTAACCGCAATGAAACAATCCGAAAATACAGTTCTATTTGTCTCATTCACTCACTTTGTTATATCTAAGTGCAAACAAAGAATGTGGAATTTTTTTATGACTTAATTATTAAAATGGTGGGATTTATTTTATAATTTATCTATTTTTTACTAATGTTTCAGATCTAATCCCTACTTTTTAAAATGTTGCAATTGGATTTTATTGCCCTTTGTAGAGATGGTTAATTTTAAAATACAGTTTTGAGTGGAAATGCACTTAAAATATATATCTCTCTCTATATATAATAATGTGCAGACAGCTTTAAGAAAATTCGACTCATCTAGAGTACCCTCACAATATGAAGTCCTGCAGAGAGTCATCATGAAGATAAAACTTGACCACTGTTGTGCTAGGATACATGGACATGGTAACACATATCCTTTATAGATTGATCTCAAGCCTTAACTAGGAGGAAACTGTTGTGTTGAACATTGCTTCCCCAAAGAAGTTAATGTATGGACTGAATGTTGAAAAACAATATAGACTTGTTCTGAAAGCAAGTTTGAATGCTGGTACATCTGAAGGCTTTGGAGGACACTTTAGTCACTTGATACTGTTCAAAATGTCACACAACCCCCAAATACTGCTGAAAAATGTCATACAAAAAACGTTTGTACGTGTTTTTATAAAAAGGTAGTTAATTGTTAGGGGTGTAACGATTCATTGATCTAATCGATCCAATTACCAACGATTCCATGTTATTGATGCATTGCATAAATATCGATAGCCATTTTTTTAAGATGTACCTTTATTTTAATACTCTAATTTCAGCCACATCCATACACATTTCCATTAGGCAAACTTATTATATTAATTTCACTTTATGAGCGCACGTGTCAACCAGGCTTCCTGCGAAACGCAAGCTCCATTATAAGACTTTTCACATCTACACTTCAACACCCACACTAACATTTATCCCAGTTAACTGTAACAGAATTTTTCATTACAACTGTGGAAGTTACAGCCAAGAAAACAACAGATAGCCCGGATAGTTGGAAACAAGTCACGGGAATGTAATAATTTAAATTGGATTAAACTGAAAAATAAGCTTTAATCAAAGGATTGATGATCACTTATGTGTGACGTTATTTTTAATATTATTATCTGTATAATTTTTTTCAACATCTGAAGTACCTATTTTTTTGTGGATTTTCAAATGTGGATTCTAAATGTGCATTTTTCAGAGAGCTCAAAAAAAAAGTCTTTATTAGAACCTGTTGTCCTAATAGGAATAAAATCCCCAGCCATTGTTAAAGCTTGAGTAACACTGTTAAAATAAATGCGCAGGTAAGTTAATTCAGCGTAAATAAGGAAACTGGCAAACTTGCCGTTATTAGTCAAGATGAAAAATACATTTAAGAAACAATTTAAAAACATTAGTGCTCTTAACTTAAAATGAAAATTGATGAATATAGTTTATCAACTTGAAAGTGTGAGTTGAAATAGTGAGGAATTGTTTGTTTATTTGACAAGATAAAGTGAGTTTTCTTGAATTGATAATGTAAGTTGTTTTAACTCAGTGTCAAGTTGAACAACAAATGATCATTAGTTAAACAACTTGAAAACTGAGCTATTTGAGTTGCCGTTATCTTCAAGTTGAGTTGACTCACGTTATTAAGGCAGCAGGTGAACTATTGTTTCTAAGTTTAACCAACTTGAAATGTTTTACAGTGCATTAGGATCTATTTCTACTTGATCTAAACCATAAAAATTCCACAAAAAAAATGTGATGTAACCTAATGTAGTGAGGTTAATTTAGTCATGTTAATATTTGTGAGATAAAAAAAATACTAAGTTAATTAAAGTTTTACCACTTGAAGCACATTTTTGGGTACCTAACAAAAAAATAATTTCAGTGTAATGGTATTGAATTTATGTTTTCCTAAAACCTAAAAAAATGGACCTTGGATTTTCTAAAAATTGACCTTGCGTATTCTACGAAAGAAAGTCATTTGGGTTTGGAATGTCATTAGGGTGAATAAATGATGAACAAATCTTAATTTTTGTGTGAACTATACCTTTAATTTTGCAAACAACACATCAAACCAAAACATACTAATGAGCAAAAGGCTAAAGAGAGATTTTCACAAACAAGGCTTTCTAACAAAGACATTTCAGAACAGTTTACATTTCAATACACTGGTAACTCTTGAAGTCTTCGAAAGCCTGTTTATGCAGGCAGCAGGATATAGCCCAATAAAAAAGTGCCAAAAACAACCCTTAATGGATATCAAATGAGGATGATCTGCATATGATGTGGGTGGGTTAAAACATTTGTTTACGCTAAACGCTAGCACCTGTCTAAGTGGCTGCTTGCCACAGCATAGGCATCAGCAGCCTGTGGTGTCTGCTTTGTGACGTTGGCATGTTTAGCAGAAGAAGGAGTTTATGGACAGGCTCGTACCGGCACAGCCCACACGCACACAGCTTACACACCTGCTTCGACACAGCTGCGTCTGCATAAAGCCAATAGCCTTGCCAATCAGCAAGATAATTTCTGCAGTATTGTGCATTTTTCTTTGCCATGGACAACAGCCTTCTGCTGGGTTTTTGTGTTCATTTTTATTATAGTGCTTGCTGTTTATTTGTTTGTTTGGGCAAGTACTTGAAACACCTGATCCTTTAGTATGAAATCAAGTGATATGGGGCTTGGAGAATATTAAAGGCCATGTGTCAACATTATTAGCAGGGTTTGAAAATGACTCACCTTAGGAGTGAAAAAGTTGGGCATCGTAAACATGAAATTACTAGAGGTATGATGAATAAACTGAAAAGGTGGTCAGCTGGTCAAGTTCAAGCTGTGTTTTGAAACATGTTTAACCAGCTCAACCAGGTCCCGACTAGTCTTGCATAACCAGATCTTTGACTACTAGACCAAAATATCGGAGTTACCTTTTAAATAAAAGCGTTGCTTTTGTACACCTCTACTTTCCCTGTATTGTGAGAAATCAGGAGTAAAAGTGTGCAAACTTCGGGGAGGAGACGTAGTGCATAATGGGCAGTGTAGTCCTATAGAGTGTGAGGCCTGAGACTATTTAGCATAGATGAGTCACTTCTATTTAAATTAATGGGAGAAACTGGAATGCCCAACCAAGAAGCTCTAGCACCCAACAGTCAATGGATGTAGAAAGGAAGTCATGCCTTGCAGGTAAAAGAGCCAATCACCTTTTAGATACAGACATCACCTGTCAATCAAGTCGCTAACGTGCATGCACATGAGCTATACAAGCAGGGACAATTGCGTGTTTTAGTGTAATATGAGGTCAACATTCATTTGAGTGAAATGTGGCTGATTCATGTGTTAATACACACTGCATTAAAAAAAAATCAGTAAATGCGGGATTATAAGACTAGTCTTCCACTGGCCATGACATGATAAACTTGCTCAATTAACTGATTTATGCACCCAAACTGCTTCGTGGTTCAGCTCCCAGTAACTCGCCTGAAGTTTTATGCAATCAACCAGTGTGGTCTGTACGCACCGTGGATCAACTCAAAACATGCGTGTGTAATGGTGGCCAGTTGATAGATAGCAGTGTAATGTATATAAACCTCACTCTCCTGACCTCAAGAGGTGCAATAGCAACTGGCGGTAGAGGCATCAGTTGCTAGTACACCTTCCTATGCCGGAGACGTCGGTTTGAGTCCCGTACGGAGCTGGTAGAACAGGAGCGTCACAATGGTGCCATGTCCCGGATGAGAGTGAGGTTTAGGGGGGTAAGTGTAACAGTGGCCAGCTGATAGATAGCTGTGCAATGTGTATAAACCTCACTCTCCTGACCTCAAGAGGTGCACTAGCAACTGACGGTAGAGGCTGTAGCCTTTAGCCTCCTTGTTAGCGCACCCGCCTCCCATCAGACACATCCATTTTAACATTTTCGGCTGGCATTCCACACTGGATTTTATCCTGACTTTTGAAAAACTTCTTTAGTTGAATCTGACACTGTTGATGGGCACAGCGTATGATGGCATATATGATGCAGGTTCAAGTGTTGGACTTTGCTGCTTTAGGTAATACAGTGGTTATTCTTCATTATTCATATCGGCTGCCATGTTGATGGAAAAACAAATAATGCATATTAATTTTATTGACTCTTTATAATAAATATGATGTGAAGACCTACTTTCTAAATATCTGTTTGTTTACTATGTTGTTTTGACATGAGTGTTGTACAGTAGCTACCATTACTTGTAATGTCTCTTGTATGGAATGCATAGCATAGCAGAATAATAACATGACAGTTTATCAACATAATGCCAACCCCACCAACTGGCAGTCCAGCTGATTAACCACTTAAAACAGCATGACCAACTATTGACCGCTTCTGACTACGAAACAACCATTAGAAGATGGTTTTACTGGATTTGCCATCAGGGTTGTAACAGAGTTTAAAATGTCCTCTAAATAGAATCACTATGATGAAATACATGTTAGTTTAAACAAGACTACCTCTGACTATTAGCACCAAAATACATGTAAACTGAAACTAATGTTTGGAAATAAAGGACAGATTCTTTTAACCCTAAAGACCCTTGTCCCATCTTGGTTCCATTTGCTTGAAACAGACCCTATCAATGACCCTAACCTGCTCTGAATAATGTATAGTATATAGTTTCAGAGTACGCACAAGACAGTTCTTCACTTTACCAAAGCCTTGTAGATTTCTTTTGAACCCTAAAGGCAGAGAGCAATAGAAGATAGCTTATAGCTTAAATAATGAAACTGTTACAGAGAAAAATGTGACCTGGAAAGGACTAGGGGATATAAAGCACAGCTTTCGCTTCTCTGCCTGAAAACTGTCATCGAAAACCCAGCCTACGCTGGTGGACTGGTTTTAACTGGTTCCCAACTTGGTTAAGTTTGTCTAGTTTGCCTTGGTTTTAGAGGGGTTTTGGACACTGAGAAACCAGATAGGCCACCCACTGAACACCAACTTGGCCAGACTAGAAGACCATCTATACTAGCTTAAACCAGCCAAGACCAAAAAACCATCTTAGGCTGATCTAAGCAGGTTATGTAGCACAGTACTGTCAGAGGGGGAACGTTAGAGAAAGAGTAGGAAAGTGAATTGGACATGACCCAGATTCTAACACACCTCCATGAGAGCAGAACTGCTTAACTGTTTTGATTTTGGCTACAGTGAAAGTAAACAGGGTCTTAATAGTCCCTTTGCCCTTCACTCTGTGGCTGTCCTTAATCAGCATCTGCACACTGCAATCAGAACTTACCCCACACACTACTCCTCTCCTCTTCATTCTGTTCTGAAATTTTCAGCAGTTTGCCTTTAATCTCCAATGATGGCAGGTCCTTCAGTGGATCTCATAATTTTCTTTCTCTGTGCAGTGTACTTTCCAAAAATATCTCTCAAATACATAAATTAAAAAAGGAAAATGCAAATACAATCAGAGTGATCGAAATCAAATTATTTTTTTCCTTAATGTGAGTTCTTGATGTCTAGCCCTAAAGATAGGTTTAACAAAGGGTGATAGGGCATTTGTGAACCTTACAACCTTCTGATTTGTCAGACTCCATGGAGTAAGGCAGAAATTCGCTGTCGGGCTTTGCAATGCCAGCCAACTGTGAGAGGCTGCTAATCTCCCAATCCATCAGGAGAGAGGTCAACTGTGACAAAGAAAACCAGTTCCTTCCATTAGGATCGTGACACAATCTAATGTCTACCATTGCAGCTGCACTCTCCCCCTCATTTTCCATTACTCTCTCCATTAAATTCACATTTTACATACATTTGAATGCCTCCAATAAAAGTATGGGTGTGTCTTAATCCCTAGATCCGTAGAAGGTGCACTGCAGGGAGTCAACCATATCTAGGGCTGTCCCATTGTCAAAATGGTTACAGTATACTGAAATCTATTCTAGAAATTCACAGAATGTGGCGCAAAAGCCAGTGAGCATTGGCTGCTCGCTATATTCACTTTGCAGAAATGTTATTGTCACCTAAAATTTTTAATTCTCTTATCATTTACATACCCTCATGTCATCCTAGATATGTATGACTTTCTTTCTTCTTCTGAAAACAATCAAAGATTTTTAGAAGAATATTTCAGCTCTGTAGGTCCTTACAATGCAAGTGAATGGTGACCAGACCTTTCAAGCTCCAAAAAATCAAAAAGGTAGCATAAAAGTAACCCATATGACTCTAATTGTTAAATCCTTATCTTTAGAAGCAATATAATAAGTGTGACTGAGAAACAGATCAATATTTAAGTCCTTTTTGTACTTTAAATATCCACTATCACATTTGGAAATGAAAGTGGAGATTTATAGTAAACATTTATTAAAATAGTGATCTGTTTCTCACCCAGAGTGATTGCATCGCTGCATAAGACATGCATTAAACCACTGGAGTCATATGGAATACTTTGCCTTTATGTGATTTTTGGAGCCTGAAAGGCTTGGTCACCATTCACTTATAAGGACCTACAGGACTGAAACATTCTTCTAAAAATCTTCATTCTTGTTCAGGAAAAGAAAGAAAGTCATACACCTTTGGGATGGCATGAGGGTGATTAAAGGGATAGTTTAAAATGAAAATTCTCTCATCATTTAAAGGAATATGAGGCACCGAGCAACCTAGAGTACATACCGAACATGTTTATTGCATCTGTCCATTTGTTTTTAAATGTTTTTTTTTTATGTAAACATGTGCTAGATGGATGTTTTTAACAGTTGTGCAAAATTTTCCCCCAGTGGATCGAGCAGTGACATCATGTTTTTGATAGAGTTAGAAGTAAAAAAAAAAAACTTTAAGTTTTAAAAATGTGTCTTGAGACACCTACATTCTGTTATATTTTCACTGTATCAAGCTATTTTGGTCTAAACGGTCCTTTATTCAGCAATTTCTTTGATAAATACTAGCTATGTTTTAATGTGCAACTTTCTAATCAAGTCACAGATTATTGAGTCATCAGTTTCACAATGTTTACTGGGTCAAGGCCCTCGTTAGTGCCCATATTTGGGCTAACAACAAACTGATTCATGTCATAGGGAACTAGGGAGCACAATGAGACACAGCCTTGTTAATCCACAACAAAATATTAATTTCTATGGCATCTTTTGTTGTGATTTTCTTCTCTCTCTCTCTCTCTCTCTCTCTCTCACTCTCTCTGGATTCCTCTCTATCGCTATGTGGTGAGACAGTTTTGGGAGTATGTGCTGTTAATGAACAGATGCAGATGGCAATGAAACAGGGTTTATTGTGGCCTAAAAGAATGAAATACATGTGGGAATATTGAAGTGAATATGAGCTGAGCAAGAAAATGTTTGCTTTCTCGTCTGTTGTTTGTACTAGATGAATTACCGACATGGCTGTGCTTCAAGAGACAAGGGCAAATTGGCTAAACCAGTGGCTCTCCCTGAGCTTACCTTGACACTTAAAGCATCAATCACACTTATACTGAAATAGAGTATAAATACTTCAGCATCACAAAAGGAAATAAAACCTCCGCTAGTGGACATATCAGTTACAACTATCATGTTTGTTCAGCCTTGAATTTATTTTGTAAAAACAATTTTTTATCCATGAAAGGTCAGGGCGGGAATTTATTTTTCTGAAATAGTTTGGCATTCCCTCACAATAAATGTAATTACTATGGTCATAAAAATCAAAATGTTGTGGTTATTATGTTTTTATTATACAAAAACCATAGCTTAATTATGGTTTTAAAACAGTATAGCCTACTGTAGCATGTAGAAACCATGGTTTTACTATAGGTTAACCATGGTTAATCTTGTGGTTACTATGGTATTTGTAGTAAAAGCTATAATAAACACAAAATTATAATTTTTATAACCATAGTTTACGTTTTCCTGTAGTATTAGTATGGTTTCACTACAAATATTAAGGTTAAAATATTGTTACAGTAAAATCATGGTAAATTTTAATGCGAGGGAGCGCAAAATTATTGCGAGGGCATGCAAAACTATTTCACAAAACAAATCCCTGTCATCATGGATTGAGGCTTCTGGACTGTGGCCAGAGAAGGAATCTCTGTCATTGCTTGGCATCTTCACATCTTGATCTCCTCTCCAGGGTAATATTAATGAATGAGTGATTGAAGCCCTGAGGAAAAGCACCAAATAAAAGACAAGTTCTCTTTTATAGGGCCTTCTTCCCTGCTGGTTGTTCATTGTATGATTGAAGCCAATTAAAAGATCAGCATTCACTCCAAGATTTTCTCTCAATAACTCTAAAATGGTATGCCTGGTACATAGTCCTCCTGGGAATAGAATGAGCCTGTTCTTTTCTTGTTAAAAGCTAATATGTCCATGTTAACCATGAACATCATACACCGTGTCATACCAGGCATGGCATAACCAATTTCTAGTGACAAGTAATTTGTCTGTCTACACTCAAAGCAAAACAGGTATGCAATACTACACAATTTCAGCCAATCAGAACACATTTGTCATGATAGATAGATAGATCGATCGATCTTTCCAGCTTATTACCTTGTGTCTCAAAATTTCCCCAGTTGACATCAGGGCACATAAAATGTGAAACTCCTTCCTGTCTAAATAAACCGTAGATTAAATCTCCTTACACACACACTGGGTTTGGCAAATATTGTTACTCAAAACCAACCCCCCTGGAAACCTCTGTACCCTTTACACACAGAAGCAGCACACACTCATTGACAAATTATTATTAATTAGGCTGAAGGAAGCATTGTAAAGCCAGGCAAATGCTAAGGTATTCCTCCATACAATACAAAGACAACTAAAAACAATGGTCTAATTTTTAATTCAAAATACAGCTCTCACAAATCATGGAATGAATACAGAATGATGAATACAATTGCTTTTTCTGCTGTCTTCTTGACCCCTAAAACAAAACTATATCAACAACAGTGAACAAATATTGGATGTTCTCCCTATTATAGACAACAGAGATTTATATTACATTTGTACAAAAATAGAAAAAACTATTCTCATTCTCAGAAAACTGTTATTGAGCTGTCATCATAGAAAAAGTCTATTCAAGTAATTGTTTTGTGTGCATTGCATTTGTAATGTATTTTAGAATAGTTTACTAGATATGAACAAAAATTGCATCACATTATTGACCCATTTTCATTCTTTGGGTGAACCCACCATTGAATTGTTCTTTGAACAAAAAAGCAATTTTTATTAAACAAAATTATGTTGGATATGGAGGAGATTGAAAGCCATATAGTACAGGCATGTAATAATCTGTACCCTTATAAAACTGGAGCCCACTCACTCACCGTGTGAGCCATTCAGTGCATACAGTAACAATGGCAATGTAATCCAAGAGATATCCAAGCTACCTGTGGACCTCTAACTGTCATCCGAACTGAGGTAAGAGCACTGATCCTGTTTGTTTCAACATGGCTGTTAACAGAAGCCTATTCACATCTCCTGTCTCTATATTCGGTCTCATTGCTAAGATTATAAAATGATAGAAGTAGAGACCCATGAGAGGAGCGGTCAGCAGACAAAAAAGTCAAGGGCAAGAGAGCAGAGAAATGACTCTGCAAGATTACAGTCAGATCATAGTTTGTGGCTATTATAAGCTCCATGCTGGGAGTTTTATAATTAAACACCCCAGAAAATTAGACTTCCATTGGCTCCAAAGATTTCAATCAAATAGACTGGACCCTGTTATGCTAATACAGTTTGCATATCTTTTCACATCAGCATTAAGGTTGGCACAGCAGGGATATAAAACTGGTATTATGGATCACAAGAAAGTGAACAGAAAGGTCACTTTCAGAACAGAGAGCACATTTTAGACTAGAAAGAGAGTGTGTGTTCCAGTACAGGTGTATTCTTGCATATACATTGATTTATGCAACGCACTGTATATCTTTGCTTGGCTGCTCCAATTCCCTCTCTCGCTCTCTCAATGATTATTGAGTTTCTCAGCCAACGCCACCACATATCATGCGTTAATAGTGCAATGTAACAGATGCCAGTCAAAGGCTGCAGGGAGAACAGCATCCTTGTCTCAGCTCTCACTGGTCATGGCAGTATGGGAATGGAAGCATCTCTTGGGCAGGTCTGTCAGTGCAGCATTAGGGGCAGTTAAGACAGAATTCATTCTTGCGTTTAAGAAGATATAAGAAGCAACACATATCCCAGAATGCAGGTGTCTCAAGACTTGTGTTTAAAAGTAAAAGTGCTTTTAATTAAAAGCAGTGAGATGTGGCACAACAGTTAAATATGTTGTGTTTAATCCTTTCTATGTCTATACGTTTTGGTATAGTACCTCTACAGACATCGTAGTGACCTGTAGCTGTCAGATAAAGTATCTGTTTTTACCAGCTCAGAGCTGTTATTTAAATCAATTAATTGTTTCAACTGATATATTTGACATAAAAAACTCATGTTTTGTGTTTTTATCTGGCTAGAAAGAAAGGATGCCCTCATACAGTTAAAATGCCCCTGAAAATCAGTTTAAAGGGGCCAATATTGCCCCTTAATTAAAAAGAAAAAAAGTAAAAAAAGTAAATTTCTGACACTTGTCTGAACATCCCCTTAGGACATCTGTCAACACAATTGCACCATCATCCCATCACTGTTCTCCACCTCTATGTATTCAACTCCCAACCTCAACAGACCATACGTTGACAATGACCTTTCCACAGCAATTAGCCACTTAATCAGAAATTAATTATTAATAATAACAAAACCAACAGGGCTTAGGGTTGTTTGTCTCTCTTACCTCATTATCATCCACTAATGACCAAGTCAGCATCTCATTTCCACTCCAAAGTGAAAGGAGAGATATGTGTGCTGAAATTTTAGGTGTTGGTAAAGTGCACTTTAGATGTCAACATGCTACACGGGAGACTTCCTCCATTCTGGACACAACGGCAGCCAGGAAATGTGTTTTAATTGCAGTTTGTGTATGAATAATAAGTTCATGAGAACATAGTTGCAAGGAAAAATGTCAGCTAGAAGCATCCAAGCTGCCTGCAAAACTAACAGGTTGCAAACTCATGAAGTGGCATCTTCCAAGATTCCATGAAATCAAAATGTGTGTTTTGTGGCTTTTAGTCCTTGTCTTTTAGCTTTGAAGCCATCTATATGTTAGGGTCCTCCTAAAAGTTGCCATAAGTAACTTTTAGCAGATGTACACACTTAAAATAAACACTTGTCTCTTAAAGGTGTCACGAATTGGATTTGTATTTTATTTTATAATGTTCCTTGAGGTCCACTTATAATGGTAGTTTGATTTTTTTTTTTCACTAATAGTCATCATTTAGGAATAATTGGTAATTTTCTATCCAGTTTTTTTTGCCTCTTTTTGAAACGCTCTGTTTTTTGGGGCGTGTTCTTGAAGACTTCAGTGTAAACACCCACTGCTGTGATTGGGTAGTATCTTTGCATGTGGATAAGTGTAATTGTGCCATCATGCCAACAGAACAAGAAAACATATACTGCTTAGAGATCTCTGTGCATCAAAGCTAATACACGAGCGTCTAAACTCACTAGGATCAAATCAAATACTCAGTCTGTAACATATGAAGCAAAACAATTAACATGGATACTCACACTTGATTGTTACGACATCACTGTCGGGTCCAATATAGTTGGCACTGCATCAACATTAATTTAAGTCTCTCTGAAAAGCCTGCTTTGAACTGAGTCTTGTTTGTGAAAGAATGAAGAATCGAAGTGAGAAAACAAACATATTCTTAACCAAGCGATCAGGGACTTATAAGAGAAATCAGGGAAAAATAAACATCAGCCACTCTTTCTTAATGTTGGGATCCTTGCGAAGCATAAGCAAAAGATCTAGTTTCCCAAAACCTGGCCCTGCAATGTCTTGACATCTTTGTGGCCATCGTGACACCTCCTGTTGCTCCAAAAATAATCTCACCGCTCTACTCTAACCTCAGGACCAGTTGGAAGGCCTAAGAAGTGTCAAAGAAGATAGTAGGTGTTGATCTGCAGAGGCTGTCATGTGCTGATGTAATACTTCACTATGACGTCTTAGTGAGGAGGAAGTAGAGAACAAGCCATTTTGGCACCTTGGTTTCAATAAATCCTTTTTTTGGACTAACGAAGAAGTTTTCGGTTCTAAAATGTACAGTATGTTTTTAAAGTGCAATGAACACTTATATGTCAAGAAATCATGGTAAGTTTGATTTTCCAATTCATGACCCCTTAAAATGATGATAACACTTATTGCACTTCACAGATTTTTGTTCAATCAAATGCTCTTTAGAATGAGAATTTCCCTCCCCCTAATACCATCAGCAACCGACTCACAAGTAGATTAATGGCTTTTACATACTGTAACTAAAGTCTGTAAAATGTTATTTTAAATATGTACATGCCCTTCAATATCTCAAATATGCACTTATCAGGCAATTTCAAAGGGGGTTTAAAAATGGCACTGTACAGCTCTCTGTCTAATGTCAATGGAAGTCAGCATTATGCTGAAGAAAAACAGAACACTGTGTTCATTTCTCTATGTGGATGCTGATAAAATGTGAATAAAGCATCCATCCTTGTTCAGACCAACTTGAATCCTGTGCCCAGTTTGAACTATAGTCACCAGGTGCATGGAAATGAGGACATAAGCGGAGAATGACACTCATTAAAATACCACTTCCTGTGCAGCTAATTAGTTATAATTACCGAAAGCTGGAATGATAAGAATTCACTTCCCATGAGATGGGGTGGGGTGGCAGGTGATGGCGTTTGTTGGCCTCTGTGTTAATCTTTTTGTCATTAGTGAGTGTCCTTCAGGAAATTAGCTTCTTGGCATGCAACGGGGTCTGAGGCATGTTCAATAAATGTGTGGTAATTGAAGTCTGGCAATGTGATCAGAGGCAATACTTTGTCTATTAATTATTATATATGATACATTATATTATTTATATACAGATTTTTTGGTTTTTTATTTTGAATAAATTTGCAAAGATTTCAAACAAACTTCTTTCACGTTGTCATTATGCGGTATTGTGTGTAGAACTTTGAGGAAAATAATGAATTTAATCCATTTTGGAATAAGGCTGTAACATAACAAAATGTGGAAAAAGTGAAGTCCTGTGAATACTTTCCAGATCCACTGTATATGTACATGTTTGTTGACTTTCTTTTACTTTAGACAAGTCTAATAAAATAACATCTCTAGCCAATTAAAAGCTTAATTACATACAGTATTTTAATGTGCTTGTGAGTTAAGATCATTTATATTATATCTGACACATTGATAATTTAACAGTGATTAAGACACTTTAAGTTCACTTCAATCTACTTAACATCACTGATTAGTGTAAATTAAAGAGAAATATTTAGATTGAATGTTACTCTCTCTAAATTTTGCATGTTGCAAAAAAAATGGCATGACAGAATGATGCTTGAGTTAGAACTCAAGAGTTTATAAAGTGTTAGAGAGATCACAAAGTTAATATTTTATGCACACAATGAAATTGAATGGTGACTGAGGCTAACATTCTGCCTAACTTTGCATGTTCCATGGAAATAAGAAAGTAATTTTATGTAAAAATTCGTGAGTAAACATAAGGGAGAGTAAATGATGATAGAACTTTCATTTTTGGGTGAACAATACCTAAATATGGTAAATGTAAAAGTAAAAGTAGATGCATTTTTTTCCAAGTAAACATATTTTAACCTCCATTTTCCATTTCTCTTCATGATTTAGAACTTGTAGCACCTAATAAACATGCCAAAAAAACCGAAAAAGTATGTCCTCATATGTGGACAGTGGAACTAAGTTGTGATTTGTTTTTTTTAATAATACCAAGATATAGAAAATCAAATTGATAATTATTTTTCCAGGAGTGTAGGTTATTCAAGTTTTTGAGACATTAAAGATATTAAAGTTGATTTTCTATAAAGCTGTTTGGTACTATGTGTATTGGGAATAGCACAATTAAAAACTGTCCACCTTTTTCCTATGATGCTTAGTGTGTGAAATATGGGCATAACTTCCGTTTTCAAGAAAATACAGTTGTTGTTAAGGTGTACGTCCATTCATTCTTTCACTGCAATGTTTGGATTTCTAGGAGATGAAGTCTGATTTCATGATGACATACATCAATCACTATGTCAGTGTGTTAATAAACCATAATAAACTGCGAAAAATTATAAAGACAAGCGCAAACAAAACCGGAGCGCTGTTTCTCCCAGATGCAGTTAAAATTTGATTTAAGCACAAAAGTAACATTTCAAGCAAAATGATCTGTTGTTTTAGTGGTGTACCTCTATTAGTTCAACCAGGGCTTGAATTTCGGTGCGGGAATGCGGGGATTGCGCATAATTTAAGCCATTCTCGCAAGGTTAGCTTTTGTAGTGCGAGAAATTCCCGCACAAATATATTTGCTTCATCTCAGAGCAAATGATTAAAAAATAAATTCACAGATGCGAGAAAAAAGATGTCAAACTGTATTTTATTTTCGAATTTAATACCTCAATCAGCGCTGGACCGGCATTCTCTTCCGCTGAGCCCTGGCTGTTACAGACAGATCATGTTTCATGCTGTCAATGCAGTGGTCTGCGTTGCGCTGATCTTATCCACACTATTCTAACATTTTGAGTCATAATGAGCTGTTTGTGAAGAAATTATCCGCTTCCAAATAATGTCATTTTAATCACGCAATTGAAACATTAAAAACCATTTTGCTTTTTATGGTGTGCGAGTGATAGAGCGTGGCAGCAACGAACCAACTGATCAGTTTACAGCGTAACAACATTGAATTTTCGGCCGAACAGCTGATCATGATAGCTGTACAGGGCGCCTTATTATTCATCTCCATAAATATATCTATCTAAATATGGTTTAAATATGGACCGCTGGCTGAAGCGAAAGACAAGTTCGGATGATGCAGATCACAATCTAAAGAAAAAAGTCTCCGACAACGAAAGGCCGACAAGCAGCCAAACTGAAGATCCACAAAAAATCTCACAGAGTTAAAGCAGTCAAAGGATAAATTAAAGTGACTGAAATTGAACTGAAATGCATTAAAAAGGCTCTGAAACTGATAGACATAAATACATATAGTTTAAACTGAGTTCTTAATGTCAATTTGAAGGAGAGCATGGCGTATTTTGTATGAAGTTTAAAAAAAAAAAAGCAAAGAACTGAACTGAAACACATGAACGACACTGAAATAGAGAGACATTAATATATAGCCTAGGCCTAGTTTAAACTGAGGTCTTAATGTCAATTTGAAGAAGAGCATGGTGTATTTTGTATAAAGTTTTTTTGTTGTTGTTGTTATTAACTGTTTTGAGAACTGGAAATGCACAATTCATGCATACAAATCTGTATAATAAATGAAGATGATGAAATTAGCAATTCCCCCCCAGTTTAAAAAACGAAATTCAGGCCCTGTCAACTTTAGATATGTGTGATTGTCATCCTTTCACCCTTCATGTTGATAACTAATGAAAACCTAGTGTTTTTGTCCTCTATAGTGTACATTGTGTTTAGCAGCTTACCATTTTGTGATAAAGCGCTTAAATAAAAAAAAAAATGGCATATCAGATGAAGCTAGAGAATCTAATCTTTTGATTCAAACAGGTTTTAATGTAAAAACTTAATTAGGTTGCTTACCAGATGTAGTTTTGTTGGAGTTTCTCCCAAAGACAAATTCCGCTGTGATCGGCACCATGTTGTTTTGTCATATGACTCTGTGCATCTAAAGTTTAACCCTTTAGTGACAGCCCAGACTGTCCTGAACTGAGATCAGTCAGTTTAAATGAAATGAAAGTATGCATTGCGTAAGCCCAAGTACCTCGTCCACGCATATGGATGCGGGGTGGCACAGTGTTAAAATACTCTTCTATCTCAGCTAAATGCCAGATACATTAATCCCATAGACAGCTATTATTACACCATTCATAGGTTGACCTTCCTAAGAATATACACACTGTTGCTCAAAGGTGATTTCAAACCATTACACTGTTAGTTTTAGAGGTCTGACATGTCAACATGTGTGATAAAACTGTCTGTTTACAAATAATGAGTGGTAGAACAGAACTGAGCAGGAGCAGCCTGTTTAAGTTTTCTGTAGGGGATTGATGAGTAAGGGTCTCAGAGACATGAGCATCTGTGGAGGTGAGTGCTGTCAGGCCACATGTGTTACCTCTTTTGCTTACAGGCTGCTGCTTCCCTCTCTAATCCATCTGCCTATAATGTCTAGGATCATGTTGGAATGCCTAGTTTTTCCACTCACAGCTGCAAAATCATGCTTATCCACAAAAGAGTAGTTATTTCTCTCATTTAATTCAAGACATTTTGCAGGTAATATCTTCCTGTTTTGCTACCAGGACTGGGTTATCTGCGATCAATTATTTTTGTTTGTCTTGCGTAAAACATGTGAAGAAGAGCGATCACAATTTCAAATGAACTGAATCCACTCAGGTGCAGAATATATTTATCACTGGATGTAGAGCAAGCTGGATTTCTGGGCCTGACAATGAGAGCTTTGTTGTGTTTTCACGGCTGGATTTCAAATGCCAGGGTGTTCCCTATACTGACAACTCAGCACAACAAACCAATAATATCTGAAGCACTGCTTTCAGATAAGAATCTGAAATCAGAATATGCAATATGCATCATTTATACACAATTACATTTAAATAAATGTCAGTGACTGTGAATTGCAGGAGAGAGAGAGAGAGAGAGAGAGAGAGAGAGAGAGAGAGAGAGAGAGAGAGAGAGAGAGAGAGAGAGAATAGGAAGCAGACAAAAGATGGATGAGAAATATACAGTAGTTGCACCTTTGTATAACAAACATGGAGACAAAAATGTATCTCTGTGTGTTTGTGTTTAAGAAAAGGAGATTGAGACGAAATCAAAGAAACAATGTCAATAAAATGGACAAATATCCTCTCACGCTTCCTTAAGAATCTGACAATAACTTGCTGACATGCAAAATTGCAGATATAAGTTGATAACGAGAGAGCACAACTCTACACAGCCTGGCACCAGGGCAGTCCCACACAGATCAAGGTGAGCCAGGAAACAGCTCCAGCAACCAGTTATGCCAGATATTTTTTTTAAACATATCACACCAGTGCATCACTTCAGATTGAGTATTCTGTCTTTCCATCTTATCCTTATTTATGCAGAATTTTTCCCAATTTCAAATGCACTCTGATGTGAAAGGCCAATTAATACTTGACAGAGCAAAGAAATCTCATTACCCTAAAAGCTACTCATCTGACTTTTAAAAATTATTTTTCATCATAATTATTAAAATATCAAAAATGAAACATCATACTCAAAACAAAAACATACCCAAAGAAGGAGCATTCATAAAGTAAGTGCATGTAGCTTGTTAAAAAACCAAACTAGTCTCTGAAGAGACCAGTTAAGGCACATACTGGTCTCTGAATAGACCAGTATGTGCCTTAACTGATGAGTACATAACACAATGGAACAAAACAGGTTGCTGTGAGGATTAAATGTTGAGGGAATTTATAAACAATTTATTTTTTGGGAGAACTATCCCTTTAATATAATGGTTATGTTTACACTCTGGGTAGGATAAGGCATTACACTACTTGGTTAGGTTTAGTGATGAGGTTTTTGGTTTGGGGTTAAAGTAATGAAAACACAGGGCCTGGGTAGCTCAGTGTTGACGCTGACTACCACCCCTGGAGTCGAGAGTTTGAATCCAGGGCATGCTGAGTGACTCCAGCCAGGTCTCCTAAGTAACCAAATTGGCCCGGTTGCTAGGGAGGGTAGAGTCACGTGGGGTAACCTCCTCATAGTCGCTATAATGTGTGGTTCTCGCTCACAGTGGGGTGCATGGTGAGTTGTGCATGGATGCTACGGAAAATAGTGTGAAGTCTCCACACGCGCTACGTCTCTGCGGTAATGCGCTCAACAAGCCACGTGATAAGCTGCACGGATTGCGGTGGCAACTGCGGTTCATCCTCCACCACCCGGATTGAGGCGAGTCACTACGCCACCACAAGGAATTAGAGCTCATTGGGAATTGGGCATTCCAAATTAGGGATAAAATCACCATCAGGATAACACATGTGGAATTAAAATTATGCAATTAACATTATCTAACTATATCAAATATAACACAGAACAACCAAAGTACATAACTGATATTAAAAATGAGAAGAAACATAGGCCTAACTATTCCATAAAATATAATGAGGTGGAAAGTCCCCATCAAAGCAAACATGTCTGGTGTTTGTGTCAGTGTGGGGCCAAACGTCTCCAAAAAGATTACAATTATGGGGACTTACCTTGAAGTACCAACTTGAAAAACCAACCCCTTTTATCGCTTTTATCGTCGACTGCACCTCAGGCATTCATAAAAGGTCTTTAGTGCTCCGGAGAGGCCTAATAGGTGCGTTTTTGTTCCTACACGAAGTCTATTGAAATAACAATTGTCTCTGCATTAAGCTTTGGGCCTCCTCCGAGGAAATTCGCTTTTCCAGACTGACTAGAAACGCTTCGATACACGTCTTACAGCAGTCAGTAAAACCAACGCAAAGCTTATACAACTAGCTACTAGCGCCATGAAACAATTATGGAGACGGTTAAAAGTGCGGTAAACGGGGCAAGTGAAATGTCCTGGTTTAAACATGGTAAACAATGGTAAGTAGGCTAATATAATATTTCACAATATGTTCACACACACATTTTATCTAGTGGAAGCTGACAAGTCTTTTATCTACCAGCCATGTCATTCTGTCTCTGACTGACACCAACACGTCTTCTGTTTTGACTTGTTCACTGTTTAGACTAAATCATTTGATCATAAACCCCTCTCCATAAATATCTGTGCCAGACTGTTCGAGCTAAACCCGTTTAACCCACCATGGGAAATATATGGAAGCCAAGCAGACAGCAGCACTGTGCATTCCCATGAAAATCCGACCGTAAACTGCAGTGCGGCACGCGCCACTAGCATCTTTGGAAAATATTGTACGATAAAATTAATATTTTAAACGCGACTACATCATGCCAAGCTTACCGAGGGGCCAGATACACATGATTCTGGGAAAATAGTCATGGGTGAGAGCGGTGAGAACTTTATAGGCATTTACATAAACTTTCAAAACCTTACCTTAAAGCATCTATAACACACTTTACACAATTTTGCATCTAAAGAAGCTAAAAAAATAAATACATTAATTAATTACTTCCACCCAGCAGGAGTGTTTCGACCTCAGATGCTTTTCAACCTCTAATAAAAATAAATAAATGAATTAAAAAATATATATATTCTCAAACTCAAACTGATGTCTATCTAAAAACAGCAGGGAAGTTGTAAATTGCACTTACCCCGTTTAAACATGTTGGATCTTTTTAATTCTGTCTCAGTCCACTCAGGTTCATTTATTCTTGTATTCCAGCTCGAGCGTGACTTCACACTGTCAATACGATGCCAATGTCGTCTGATTTAATCAGAATACATAAATGTATTGTGCAGAAAGCTGCGTCGTGTTTAACTCCTATAGCTCAGAGGGACTTCTTGCTGAATTTCAATTGGGATCATTTATAGCAATGTTGATGTCCCTTTTCATCCTGTGTGGTCCCGAGCAAGTATTTCAAAAGATGCAATTGAGAGCAGTCCAAATGTAAAACACATTCTGTTTGATTAACTGGTTTTATCCACTCAGACTATCGGGAATGGATTAGGCAGAGGCACCTGGTGGTGTAATTCAACTCAGCGACCCATCAGCTTCACGGAATAAGCAGTACGTTACTGTATCCAAAACGCTGTAATAGCCTAATTTGCCGCGTTTGAAATTCGGTTATTGCTCTGAAACAGAGATGTCGAGTACATTTAGCAGATAGTCATCAATCCAAGACGCAAGAACTCTGGTCTGTTCGGTTTCTCCAGCACTCTTGGAGTGACACTACGCCGAACTATGGGGAGGTGTCCCGCTGCCTCCATACAACATGTCCAACAATCCACCTTATTGACAGCATTTCGTCCAGATTTTTTGAGCTTCAAACCAAGACAAACCTCCACATATCGAGCAAATGAGTGTGCGGTTGGAGAGTCGCGCGACAGAGTGGGAAAGGTATTCCCCCTCTCGCGCGGATGAGGGATGCGTATATGGCTCTCAATCCACTTTTGGAGTGTTGTTTTTTTCTCTCTCTCAAAAATATTCTGACATTAGCATGTTTTGGTTAAGTCTGTTGGTTATGGTATGTTCAGCACGATTCATTCTAGGTCGGTCTTTCTCTCACAATCACTGTCCATCTGTCCCTCTCTCTCCTTTTCTTCAGTCACTAATTGTATAGACATTGAATGCAACCTCGTTGATTAATTATATAGAGGTAGGGCTACTACCGTGCGTGTGGCTTTTCAAAATTAAAATATCAGTTTATTAAACTAATTCACATAATTGTGTTAGTTGGAGCAAAAAGGTGTATCTAAATGGTTTTAGGACTCAAGCCAAAGATTTGAAGAAATGTTAGTCAGTGCTTTTAGTTTAGTTAGTAATTTACATCCTGTCTACACATTAAAAAGTGAAAATATGCTGTTGGTATCTTAAGAAGCTATTTTTACACTGTACAAAGTGGTAACCTCCAATTGTTACTGATATAACCTATATAGTTTGTTTTGTTGATGTAACCTAATGCATTCAGTTCGATTCAGCGCTTAAAGGGATAGCACCCAAAAATGAAAATTCTCTCATCATTTACTCACCCTCATGCCATGCCAGATGTATATTACTTTATTTCTTCTGCAGAACATAAAGATTTTTAGAAGAATATCTCAACTCTGTAGGTCCATACAATGCAAGTGAATGATGTCCAGAAATTTGAAGGTCCAAAAAGCACATAAAGGCAGCATAAATGTAATCCATATGACTCCAGTGGTTAAATCCATGACTTCAGAAGCAATTTGACAGGGGTGGGTGAGAAACAGACCAATATTTAAGTCCTATTTTTATTTATTTTTTTACTATAAATTCTCTTCCCTATGGTAATATGCACAAAGAATGTGAATTACCAAAAACAAAAGCAGAAGAATGTAAAGTGAAAGTGAAAGTTTAGATTAATAGTAAAAATGACTTAACTATTGATCTGTTTCTCACCCACACCTATCATATCACTTCTGAAGACATGGACTTAACCACAGGAGTCGTATGGATTACTTTTATGCTGCCTTCATATGCATTTTTGAACTTCAAAGTTCTGGTCATTCATTTGCATTGTATGGACCTATACAGAGCTGAAATAAAATCTTTGTTTGTGTTTAGTAAAAGAAAGAAAGTCTCACGCATCTGGGATAACATGAGTGTGAGTAAATGATGACAGAACTTTCATTTTTGGGTGAACTATCCCTTTAAGAATGTTTAACTTGAATCAAAGCAGTAAATTTAGCTAATTCCCTAGGTTAACATTTTATTTTTTAGTGTATCGGATTTTGACCTGATCCAACCTTCATTGGTGTAACTTAAGGTTGGTTGAGACAAATTAAATAATATTTTTTACTTCATTTAATTTAGACATGGCTACATAAAGGAAAATCTTTAGGTTATTTTTTTGGGTTAACATTTTATTCACTGTTCATTGAATTATATCTTTCACAACACATTTGCTTTTGTCATATTTGTCCATTTTTTTATGTTTATTTTGTTTATTGTTTTGATGTTGTATGCTGCACTGCTGGTCAGGTCTCTCGTAAAAGAGACTTACCTCGCAAAACAATGTTCAATAAATAAAGTAAGCAAAAGAAAAGGAATAAAAAACTTTTATTTTTATATTAGAAAATAATGTTCATTAAAGCAGAACAAATGTTGATCGATCATTCAGTAAAACTGCGCTGTCTGTGAACACCATTTTCATCACACATTTCTGCTTTTTCCTTGGTGTGTAGTTTGCTGTGAATTGTACATGCACCTGAGACACATGAGCACTTCCACTACTGAATCATTCACTGTGAAGAAGACTGGTGACTCAAGCTAGCACTTCCCTCTCCATTCAGAGGTAGGCAAACCAGGCGAGAGAGCACAGATGGAGATGAGGAGTCATGGAAGGCTCTTTATACGTTTGATTAATAAGGAGTGTGACAATAATAATGAACCACTCAGTGTGGAATATTTTGCATATACAGATATATATATATAGGTAATACATAGCATGAAAGAAAATACTGTATAGTGGTTCTAGTTGTGACACAGAGAATTTGCTATACTGTAGCACTTGGGCAAACAAATAAACACACACCAAAAAAAACAAAACAATGCAGTAAAGGTCAACAAGTCAGGCAGGGGGCAATTATGAAGGCAGATTTTAACCATATTTTAAACTGTGATTAGGGTAAATTATATTTTGGGGTAAGTTGTTACATTTTTATTAAGACAAGTTGTCATGCATTTTAAATGTTATAAATCTAAAACATTTATTAATTACAATAATGTTTAGGCCAAAACATGGTTTGATATTTTTGTACATTAGCTACCCCATTCAATGTAATAACTTCCCCCCATGTTGTCATCACAAAAGGTCTAGCTGTTTAAGGAAAAAAAATGTCCTGCACAATAATGGTGGGAATGTTATCTAGCTTTTTCGTACCCAAGACTTTCCGGAATGTGCCTGTATAGGAATTGACTTTCAAAAACAAACTTACCATAAGAAATATTCTCTGGACTAAAAAAAAACAACTGTGACAACTTGCCCCATCTCCCCTATCTGAATGTGATTGCGTATTTTATTTGGCGGGGGAAGGAAAGATAGATGGGAGATTATGTTACTATGTTGCATAATTCTAGCAATCAAAAAGGGCAAAGTTGTATGTCCTTACATGCTTCATATCGATGGTATCGACACTTGACTTACTCAGTGTTCGATGAGTAATGCCTTTTCTCACTCCACGTGTATTTGTTTAGGGAAAGACGGCGGCTCCCGCGAACGAAATTGAATTGCTCTCTACGAAAAAAGCTAATGGTGAGGAATGATATTTTCATTTCTCTATACTTAAATCATTTAAATGATTACGATGTCTGTCAAATATCAAATGCAGATCTGCCATGTAAAGTAATGTCGCGATAGATCTACGTGAATACATGCTAACTGACACAATGAAAATAGCGTCCTATAAAATATATATTACTGTCACTTTATATAATATTCTTAGAAATGTCCTAAAGTAAAATAGCCGTTAACTGAACGTACTTGCCAACATTTAAAGGAGACCTGGCTAGTTGTCACAGGGGGGGGAGTTAGTGTCTAACTGTATGGTTTTGATTTAAAGGTCCGGTGACAGAAATACTTTTTCTCAAGTAGTGATTAAAACGCATAGTTCAAAGCTGTCATAACATGGATATGGATAATGATTTGTTCAAAATAAAACCACACTCGCAAGGGTCAACTACTGTATATAAAAATAAAGATAGATTTGAACAGAATGGTTAAACTGTTCTCTTAGGAAGTTTTTTCTCATAAATGTCAGGTTGTGACTTGTGTGTTTCTTATGCTTTTATTTTGTACAATATTATAATCAATTACACATTCTGTTAACCTAAACAATAGTTTGATATTCTATGTTACCTTTCCCTTTTTGCTTTTTTTATTAGTTGTATTTATAATATAACTAATATAAATAGTATAATTTAAATATTATTTAGTATTTCAAATGTAGGTGTTTTCATCAAATTAAGTGTTGTTACAGTGGGTTCCCATATATATATATATATATATATATATATATATATATATATATATATATATATATATATATTTATATATATATATATATATATTAGGGCTGTTGATTTAACACGTTAATTCAGTAGGATTTATTTGATAGAAAATAACTCGTAAAAAAAAATAATGCTATTAATCGCAATGCCCCTGGACCATAATAAGGAAGAATCCTGAGAAATGCAAGCTTGTAGTACCACCTGTTTACTCTAGAGGGCAGTAAGTGAAACTTCAGCTGTATGGGCAACACGCAGTTTACCGTGAACAAAACAGCAGGCAGCACAACACAAACATGTGTTATGTTCTTGCATTCAAAACACTATGTTTATGACGCAACGCACCAGAGATACTACACAAGCATCTGTCTGACACAGGTGTACATTGACAGGTCCTTAAACAAGCCCTCATAATTAATCTCCAACTGATTGACAAATTCACTTGTGAAATGGATTGCTGTGAACTATATGCCAATGATTGGCTTATGTTCAATTATATGGTAGTAAACAATACATAGTATTCTAAAGCCACTTTTTGTATTGTCTTATCAATAATGAACTCTTCTGCCACAATAATGTAATGCATTTTAATTATCTGAATATTTTTTTATTATATAACCCTAACACTATACTAGGGCTGGGCGATATGGCCAAAATTGTTATAATGATAATCTTTTTCATATTGTTCGATATCGATATTTATCACGATATACATTTACACATTGCACTTTCTTTTTTTTATTTCAAAGCTGACGGAAGAAAAGAAGAAAAAATTAATTCTAAAAAGTCAAAATAGTATCTACAAAACTGCACAGGCGGTCCAGAGACGGCCAAAACAGTTGGGTCTGTGGGATCTTTTACCAATTTTACCGTTTATCAATTAAAAATGAATGTTAAAAGATCATCTGTTTGTTCTGAAGCATAGTGACAGCAGTCCAGTATTTGTTGGAATATTTTTACATTAAAATGAAATATTTTTTATATTTCTTTAGATTCAGATACCCAAGTATGGGGCATAGAATCCATTGTGACTGTGGAATGATGCTGAATGTGGGTTCAGGGGTGTCCTGAGGGAAAATTTAGAAAACGTTTTAAAAAAATGTAAAAAACATTTGTATATTTTCATTAAAGTAAGAGACTAGTCTACTGTCACGATTCACTGTTGTCTGGCCTGTGTTTCTCTCCTGTCATCTGTTCCCGGACTACACTTCCCATAATTCCCTGCTCTCATCTCTGCCAGCTGTCCTTCATTGTCCTCACCTGTGTTTCATTTAGTCATTATCCTTTGTGTATTTAAGCCCTGTTGTTTGATCATTCGTGGTCAGTTGACCTCTCGTGTGTTTCCTGTATTTTTCCCACCGTGGATGTTTTCTTTGTTCCTGCGTTTGCCTGTTATTTTTATTTTGTTTATCTTTCCATTAAAATCCATAGCCGCACTTAGATCCAGCTCTCTTGACTTTTTTCCTAACGTTACATCTACCAACTAGTAATTTTAGTTTTTCCTTATCCATTGCAGACATCTAATTAATTTTCACAAAATTAGAACAGAAATAATTTTGTATATTATTAAAGGCTCGTAACATGCTGATTAATAAAGATACATTTAGAAGGGAAAAACATTATGGTCTAAAAGGTGCTTTGAAACCATGTTAACCCTCTGGGGTCGACGGACCCACCGGCGCGTCCTGCTGGATATTTTCGTCATTACAGCGGAAACAACTTAAGATACTCCGTCATTTTTGGGTATACAGATAAGAGTAAGACATCATTAGAAACTATAGAAGGTCTGCTTTTATTTGTGTACACTCATGTAAAGCAGTCAATGGAAAGGTGGAGGCGAGAACCGGCTTGTCAATACAAATATTACTTTTAATAATAAACTTAAACAGACAACAAACACACACACGACGGACATGTCCGTAAACTCTCTCTTCCGCACAATCCTCCGCAGTTGACCGGGTGTGTATGATCACGACCCGGCTCCACCCTCCGCCCTGCCACATTCCTCCCTCGTTCTCTCAGGCAGGGGAGCCCCTGGCATGACGTACACCCCCCCCTCTTTCCCTGGGGAGGGGCGTGCCTTTTTGCCCCGTCTGCCGGCAGGTCATCCCAGTCTACCTGGACGAGGGAGGGGACAAATTTTCTCCTGCAATGTAATCTGTATGAAACAAAGCGATGTACATGTTTCAGCTGGCTGAGCTCATTATAGCTAATTTGATCACACCCACCAGCAGAGCGCACCATTCATACGGTAATGTGCTGAGATGATCAAGGGAAAGGGTAAATGCCCCCGACGGTGAGGTTTAATGTAAACACAACACAACTCAACTTTTCTGCATATTAGTAACGATACACAGGCGATCAAACTCCTGGATATTAAGGAAGAGTTAACATTTTCCTCAGAAGAAGAGCGGGACTCCGATGAACTTTTGTATTTGGAAGAGAGACTTGATCCAGCCGAGGATACAATTTCGGATGAGTAAGTCATTTAGTTTTCATTAGTTGACATGCTATTTTATATAAACTATTGGGACTGTTTCCAGACTTTCCAGCCAGGATTCAGAGTATTGACATTTGAAAAATGTCCTAATAAGCAAGTTTTAGTTACATATAAAGGCTGTTTCAGCTGAAGCAGGTATTTAAATTGTATGCTGTATGATATAAATATGATATGCAATATGATATTAAAATAATATGAATGTTTAGATTATATTTTAACTAGTGTTTATGCTGCCTCATTGTCATCAACAAAGCTTGTGCTTGAAAATATGTGTTCAGGTTAAATTAGTAAAATACACTTTAAATATGCCCATTTTCGAAAATCAGCATATTATAATGATTTCTGAAGGATTGTGACACTGAAGACTGCAGTAATGATGCTTAAAATTCAGCTTTAACCACAAATTGCATTTTACAATATATTGAAATAGAAAACTGTTCTTTTAAATTGTAAAAATAGTTCAAAATATCACCCTTCATAATAAGGCCATATAACACATAATAAATATTTGTCCACAAGATTTTTGAGAACTGGATCTTGTTTTTGCTACAAAATGATGTGAAAACCATCCTGATCACTCATTCATACAAAACAATATAGTAATTGAACTTTTGTAAGACAATTCTAGTGTTGAAAGGTAATATGCGAGGAGGTGTGAACGATCATGAATATTGAGGTAATTTACACCTGAAGAGACAAAAGACCCCTCCCTTGGGCCTATCAATGAGGGATAGAAAATGAATGTGAGGAGACTAAATGATCAAAATCAAGTTTTAAGTTAAAAGAAGTAATCTGACTATACATTTGTTTGTGCAGTTAACATATAATTATGTGTATTCTGAATGTATTCCTTACTCCATAGGAAATTATTTGTCATTTTGAAATGCATGTATAAAACCACTCACAAGGCTCACAGTCATATATGTAGCCTTGTAAAAGCTGTTATATTCTTATATTATTTACTAATACCTTTTTATGGCAAATTATATTATTAGCATAACATTTGAGTTAAAATAAAAAAATGTACATGAAATATACGTGAATAGTTAAACCTGCTTTGTCTCCCTGTGTGAAAAATCTGATGATCTTTATTGTACCAGTGTAACCGGTCCTGCTCGACCTGCTCCGAGCGGGATTCGAACCGGCATCAGCTGCATGGGAGGCAGGTGCGTCAATGAGGAGACTAAAAACTACAGCCCATAGCTTCAGTAGCTAGTGTGCCCTTTCGAGGCCAGGGGAGTGTAGTTTACACACAATGCACAGCACGTACCAACTGGCTCCCATTACACTCACCCCCCTAAACACCTGGGTAATGGCACCGCTACAACCGTCCTGCTCGAACCGCTCCGAGCGGGATTCAAACCGTCGTCAGCCAGCATGTGAGACGGGTGTACTAACGAGGAGGCTAAAGGCTACAGCCCCTTTTGTCAGTCGCTAGTGCGCCTCTTGAGGCCAGGGAAGTAAGGTTTACATCTACCGCACAGCTATCACTTACCAAGCTCCTGTTACACAAACATGATTTGCGAATTTAGAAGAGCATCTTACATGCTTCAATTGTCTTCAAATCTGACCTTTTGTGCATAGGAGTTAACATGGGTAATTGTCACAAATTTGCTGACATTTCATTAGTGACATAGTGAAATAGTCACAAGAATGACAGATATGTTAACAAATTCAATGAATTTGAAAAGAAAACTGTTTGTTTGAGGGTTCTTTCCATCACTTTGTCTAAAATCCATAAGATGGATTGAAGCAGGGTTCTGTGTACATTCCGTGTACAAGCCTTTATTTAACCGGATTCACACATAGCTTAGGCTTACATTACAAAAGTTATATCTGTCACAGCCTTCAAAATAAATGGATGTCAATGACATATACTCATTCTGTTGACAGCTAACCTCTGTCCTATCGGCTCACTGATTGATTTGTAAAATAATACTTTTTACTTCTGAGAAAATATTGTCAGGACTTCCATTCATTGTGCCCATGATAGGCTATAGCATATTTGAAATTTCTGTAAAAATAAGATGTTTACGGCAGTGGCTCAGGTGATAGAGCGGGTTGGCGGTTCCATTCCTGGCCCACATGACTCCACATGCCAAAGTGTCCTTGGGCAAGACACTGAACCCCAAGTTCAGCTAGCGTTGCATGGCAGCTTTGCAATCATTGGTGTGTGAGTGTGTGTGTGTGAATGGGTGAATGATTTACAGTGTTAAAGCACTTTGAAAACCGCTAAGGTTAAAAAGCACTGTATAAGTGCAGACCATTTACCATTCAAACAATCACCTAAGTCCAAGTTTTGAACTTTTTCACACCATTTGTGCTGCAGATATGAATGATACTGCGCCAGTATCAACATTTTTGCAGCAACATATACTGCTATCCAGCACCATCATAAACAACACTTATATTGTGTTTTAAATGTAGTGAGGGGTCCGAGAAGTGTGGCCAATCAGATTCCAGATTACAACCTCAAAGATCCAGAGCTCAACGAGGCCTTTAAAGCTTTGCTTGCTAACTACAACTTTGAGATCCACAAAACAGTATGGAGGGTACGACAAGCTAAAGCTAAGAGGGGTGGGTAAGTATATTTTAAACCTGCTTGTTGAAAATGAACGGGGCAACTTCAAAGATGTAACCTAATATTGGGGTACCAGATGCAAATGTTTAAAGAGTTAGTCACTGAAAATTCCATAGACATTTAGGAGGGACATGCTCCAAATATTCAGATTAGAATTTGATCATGGGTTTTCAGTGACTGATTGTTTTTAATATTTGTTCCACTAATCTCGGAAATGTGGTTACATTCTTGGAATTGCCTCTTTTGTAGAAGTAGGCAACTACACAAATGTTTGTGCTAAGTAGTTTGACTGCCTCAAATGGGAGGAATGCAGTATTTCATGGTCTTAGGCTAGGCTTACAGCTTCTTGTAGATCATCAAGATCTAGATAATTAAGCAGCCTTAAAGTTACAGCAGAGATGTATAATTTTATTTTGTGTTTGCAGGAAAATGCAGCAGCATATTTTAATGTATATCTCCATGTTATTGGATTTTATGAGAGCATACATGGCTGCTTTACATAGATGAATGTTCTGCACTACAAAGTTATTTTAGTACTTACACCAGCGTGTTACTTGCTATGGATAGAGTCAAGCAAACTGAAAACCCTAAGAGATTTCTACTGGCATAAATAAAAAAAAATAAAAAAAATTGTAACTTGTAACTCCTGGTCCTCATGGTGTTCTTTTGGAGCAAAATACATTTAAAAGCTTTAAATTGCTGCAGAGGGCTGCTGTAAACCAGCCGGGGAATGTTTGTTTAATTTATGATGTTATTTAATGGGTATAATTACCTAATTTTATCAGGACTTTGCTTCTGCAAAATGGTGAAGATTTGTGGCCATTATCTTATTAACCATCAACTGCCCTACTTACATTTACATTTATGCATTTGGCAGACTTCAGACCACAGCAGGTTGACATGCATGCTCAAGATAGTGACATGGTATTTGATTTGTATTTAGATTTATAAAATGGATTAAAAATGTGGAGTGGTGGTGGTGTAGTAGTGGTCTAAGCACATAACTGGTAATCTGGTGATCAGAAGGATGCTGGTTCGAGCCCCACTGCCACCACCATTATGTCCTTGAGCAAGGTACTTAACTCCAGGTTGCTCCAGGGGGATTGTCCTTGTAATATGGGCTGTGTAAGTCGCTTTGGATAAAAGCGTCTGCCAAATGCTTAAATGTAAATGTAAATCAAACATGCTTCAATAAAATGTCTAAAATAAGTTGATGACCCTCATGCCCTCTGATGGTGCTATTGGTGTGTCATTTTAGAGGAATTATGCAAATAACGTAACAGTATGAACACTCCCCAAAAATTGTGTTGAACCTAATTTGCATAACACAATTCCCCATTTTACAGGCCAGTTCTGAGTATTTGGTTGTGAGATGCAGATTAAATATGGTTTAATCTGTGTCCATATTAGACCGATGTTTAGTCTCTTTATGCTATGTGGACTGTTTTGTATGAAAGTACTGTATGTTATATCCTCTGTGGTGACTTCCATAAATGGTGTTTGCTAAGATGCTGTCAGATTGGTGTGAAATTATTCCCTTCGGAACACAACACTTTTGGCTCATTTTAAACCGCTCTAATGAGATGTCATACAGATTCTTAATGAGATTTAAGCAATTATAAGTGGTCAAGACTTTTTCCCAGGGTTGTTAATATACCAGTAGGCTAGAGTTTGCTTAACCCTTATATTGTGTTCCAGTCAAAACAGACTGATTCACTTTTTTTTTTTCTGAAAACTATAGTTTATTTTCTCCAGATGGAATAAAATTCCATGACTTTATTCACACATATTATCTGAACACAAATTTTATTTGAGATAAATTTAATAAAATTGAGTTTTATTTAACTTATTACACCTGTGGTGTTCCCAGTCTAAAGTGACAGGTCATTGGAAATAAATGGATTAGAATACAAAATACAGATATAGTAAGTGTTCAGGTGCATCCCAATCCTTTAGATGGGCACATATGTATTTGCACACACAAAGTCCTCCGACATGTACACACACACACACACACACACACACACACACACACACACACACACACACACACACACACAAAACCTGTTTTGAGTGCTCTTTAGTGCATCGTTTTGCATGTACACTCTTTGAGGATTTCAAAATCTACTTATCATATTATGTTGTGTTTTGGCTTGTTTGAATCAGGATAGTCTGCTGTAATTTACAGTATGTCGTTGTCTGGCAGACATGGCAACTTACACTGTTCATGTATCCTAAAAGAGTTTTTTTTATTTGACATTTCAGTTATCTTTCATCGAGACCTAACGTGCATCCACAGGCATTTAACATCTGCTATATTATTTTGTGCAATCTGGCAACCATGCATGGAAGTGCGCTCTTTCTAGCACTCACTTTTCACTTTGGACAAACTTAGCGATCTCTAGTGCTATATTCTGCTCATGGAAAAATGTGATACTGCCACTCTGTGTCCATTCTTCATTCTTGATGAACTTTAATCAAATATAAACATAGTTCTCGGCATCATAGACTACAAAGGGGTAATCACTGACAGTCGAGCAAAAGCCAGCAATAGACAAATATGTATTTTTAATTTGTGCAATTTAGAAATGTTGAAGAAATTTACAGGTTCATTATTTTATTTTGGGGGTTTACATGCTTTAATGTAAAAAAAACACATTATATTTCATTTAACTAACCCAACTCATCCTGGCCTCGGCTATGACTGCGTTTGTTTGAGGGCCGGCCAAAGTAGCCCTTAGGTGGGCATTATGCAAATGTTTAACATAGTGATGTAGATACTTTACAGAAGAAATGGCTGGACTGCAATCCAACCGTGTCATGTAGTTTTTGAGCAGTGTTGTCTGTGGGAGAGAATAACTCAATTTTATGTAGACTTTGTGCTTTGAAACTTTGCAGACCTTTTACGTGCACAAAGAGCTGTAACACACTAAAGTAAAGAAATGTAAAATCCCAAAAAGCATACTAAGGCTTCTTTAAAACAGACCCCTGATTGAGAGCATGTTCAATTGAATAATAAATGACAAAGGAAGTAGAGATGGTAAAATAAACAATTAATTTCTTTAAAAAAAAATCTTAAAATCTTTATTCAGTTTTTAAAAATACAATAAAAATTTATGCCTGATAGAAAAGTATCTACCTTAGTAGAGCAAAACAATATTTTAGGCAATTGCAGAATAGTCCTATTATTCATATATGCACTTTAGAAAATTTAGTACAAAACTAGTTCTTGGCTGAAAAGGTACAAGAACAAAATCAATGCAGAACACTGTATCTCAAAAGGAGTATAATGTGGCCCCTTATTCACTACTTAAATGCCTGATGTGGCCTCTTTACTAAAATAGTTGCCCACTCCTGGTCTATGTTATGTGTATATGTTTTTTTGTCAGAAACATGACAAAAAGGCAGTCCTGTTTATTATATTTAGTTTTGTCAGTGGGAATTTCATACACTATTACTGTATTGTGAAACAAATTTGCACATTTCCAACAATATATAACACATGGTTAACAAAATCTTTATGTTTCTACCAACTATACCAACAACTATAATTGCTGTGATAACAAATGTGCAAATTATGAGAACAAAATGGTTCTACTTTGTCAGAAAATTAAAAAGCATTATTTAATAATTGTTAGGATCAGCTATATGAATTGTTAAGTCCAGATTCTAAGCTTTAAAATGACACCTATTTTGTTATTTATTTCAAATACACCTATATTCATTCCATAATTATATTTATTTAAACTTTTTCTGCATGGAGTGCCTTCCTCTAGCCCGGTATAAGCACAGAAAATTAATCCTTTATCAATAAAACATATATTTTTTTTAAATATGTTAAAAAAGAATATGTTCATAATTACTAAAAAAGAAATTGACAAAAAGATCTAATGTAACATATGTGGATAATATATGCAATATGATAGATTTATTAACAATCTTAGTAGGCCAGTTTTGAATGAAAAACACAAGGTAATAATTTTAGCTCTTCTCTCAGTTTGTAAAAACAATTTAAAACTTGTTTTGACAGTTATGCATTTACAATTGAATTCTATGGGGCAACCATACTTTTAAGTGCCATAGATGCTGTTGATAGAGGTTAACTTGTATTTAACTTGGAATATTACTTTAATTGGAAAAAACATGTCTAATGCATGTACTATAACTCCTAAAACTAACCTCTGAGAATTTCATCACAGCAGAAAGAATGTGGGTGAAATCATCTAGCAGCATTCTAATCCTATTATTTGTGCCGCATCATTTATCAATATGCAGACGTAATCCTCATTTAGTTTAATACGTCCAGTCAAGAGCGGTTTAATTTCTGCATTGATGATGAATTGACTCCGCTTAAAGTAGGCATGAAACTGAAGTTGCGACCGACTTTACTTCCGTATTGTTACTTATTTCTGACTGAAACGGTTTATCGAACAAGAAAAAAATGTTGGGTGGCGATTTTATTTATGATCACCTCTTCAATTCAGGTGTGAAATGTCTCGAACACAACTGGGAATTCGCTGTTTGTCCTCCTCATTTTAAATGTAAATTCAAGCCAGCTGACCCGTAACCAAGGAAGTTAAGGAATGATAGTTTTGAAGGAAAACAGACGACAATGCACATTTCCATCTTCACCAACATGCGATTGATGCTTCGTTAAACTCTATGCAAGGTTGTGGTATTTATAAGCAAGGGTCAGGGTTTAAGTGGATTAAATGATTGGAGAACTGCTGCATACGTCACCAGAGAGAAGTCTGTCGTTTTACCGGAAGATTGAGTTATGAAATTTAGATTTTAGATTACGAGATTACGAAAATGTAATAAAAATAAATAATATGCATTTATCAATCACTCACAATCAGATCAATAACATACAATTAGAAAATAAGTAAGGTGAATTTTCATTTCATGCTGACTTTAAATGCTTAATCTTGGGTGCCGTGGCTTCGATTTTTGGGTCACGATCCACCAACCCTTTGACTGTTTTTTGGATTTGGTTATTTAGCCTGTGCTCCTAATCTATCATAACCATTGCGATGACCATGGACTGTGAGCAAAACATGTTATACCAATGACACTGTCCCTAAGATGTCGTGTACCAGTGAATTCTCAACATTCCGATTCTAAGAACTGTCATCACTGTGTGACCTTTCGTGCTTCTGGGCTTCTAATTGGACCATGTACGTCTATCTTGATTTTGCCACTCTTAAGAGATGAACTGCTCTCACCCCAACCCCAGACTCACTCACTCACTCTTTGTCTGTGCACCACTTTTTTTACGCAGGCTTGTTCCTAGGGCCTGTCACAGCATGCCTCATGTGTCGCTGTAGTAGAGGTGTCAATGTGTCTTAAGAAGAGACCATTAATCAAGGTTGAGTAAAATGAGAAAGAAAAAAGTTGTTTAAAAAAAAAAATGGCTGTTGCCATGTTGACAAGTTAGTCAATGACTAACAGGCCGTGTACCTCTTAAGGAAACCAGTTTCAGACAGACTTCCAAGTTGGTCTACATGACTATGACAAAATTAATAATGGTTGATTAGTTCCCTTGATATTGTAATTGTGATGAATATCGAATAATAGCATTTACAATAAAATATAAAAAATGTTCCTGAATTACATTTGCTTTACACATCAGTAAATTAAGATATTGTGTAAATGGTCTACTTCACTCTTAACAGCATAAAAAAACAAACTTTTATTCATATACTGAATAAATTATACACAGAATGAGATTAATGCTATTATATATGCTGCCTTCAAAATCTGACTAAATGAAAGCATCTTTGACAGGATATTACTGACAGCAGGTTAAAGTTCTTAAGCTGTGTGATGGCCGACAACGTGGCCCCCTTTTAGTACATTGCATTATTCAATATTTTGTTACAGACCACTTTATATACATTTCATAATAATGACAGACACAGATTTGGTTCATTACATTCACTTTATTTATTATTTACACTTTTATCATACATGACTGGGTTGGGTGCACACTATCCAGTTGTCATTGGTATATTGTGTTAATGTTGATTTCTTTTGAGTTTAAGTTAATGGAGGTCCATTCCATTAAAGGAAGGGCTGGCGTCAGCGGCTGCCATTTTATGCTGTTGGGTTTATCCATTTTGTTGATTAGCAAAAGGGGTGTATGATTGATTATGTTAGTTTTGTTTATTATTCTATTTTACATTTTGTTTATTATAATTATTTGAGTAGGTTATTTTATGACCTCTTTATTGATCATTTTGGAGTTAATTACTTTATTTTTTTGTAATTGTCTTAAGTGATGATTGTGGGGTCCCCTGTAAGTGTTTAATGGACTAGTCCTTTGTATATATAAGTTCTCCATGTGTGTCATTGGGAGGTCATGTTGGTTGGGTTGGTTTGATTTGATTTCTGTTAAGTTTGGTCCTGTTTAGTTGACCCCTTTCTTTATGGGCCCAAGACCTGACTTTATTTTCATTCAGTTTTTCAATTATTTGATTTTGTAACTTTAGTTTTTTTATGTTTAATAAATTATTTTTGGTTGGAAATCCTGTGTCCTTTGCCCTTGACTGCTTGGTCCCTCACAAGCTGAAATAAGTTTGTGCTTACCGGAATTCAAACCACTGCCCCCAGTGGCTGAGGCTGGAAGTGTTGTTGAACATATAAGATCCCGTTTCTGGGTGAGTGTCATCAAAAGAGAGTTCTAAACCTGTTGTTTTTAGTTATAAATTATGATTTACAGTCAACATCAGGAATGCATATTTTATTAACCATACACCGTAACCTAAACCCTAAACCTAATTGTCAGTGCAGTAAAAATGTAATCTTTGAGGGGAAATGCAATATCGTAATCATGCTCATTGTTGTTTGTGACATGATTACTTGTTTTCTACATGAACAGAATCTGTGTCACTGAGGCTGCTTGCGCATCAAGCTATTAGTCGCGCCACTGGGAAAGGTAAACATATTTTAATTGATGCAGAAATGTCTAGTGGGAGATGCTGCTTGTCAGTAACTCTGCAGAATGTGTACGATTTCAGAACAGAACATTAGGTAGAAAGATTTTTGAGTGCCCGCATGATCATGTTGAATATTGTGTAAATATTGGATTTGGATGTGCCTTATTGTCTCCTTACCTCTGTGTACTACCTTAAGAAAATATACAGACATAAAGCAGAACAAATTAAGATCCTTCTATTGGCTTCAGGATATTTGGACACATGTCTTCTAGTACAATAAAGAATGTGTCTATGGAGGCCAGACCTACAACGATGCAGAGTCTTCAATAACTTAAAATCCAAATAATGTGGAACAGCCACAGAAATGCCAAATTTAAAGTCTCCATTGATGTGAATGACAGCAGACAAATATTTGATGTGCTGAATATGTTAGCAGGTGGCTTGTGCTGAGTACTTTCAGGGGAATTGGAGAGAATGCTACAGTCTGCTGGGCTCTTTGTTGTGGAGTTTTTCATTTTAAAAGCCCCCCTTTCCGGACTCAGTGGGCATTTCTCACTCTATATTCTCTATATACTTTCTTCACACTCTCTTTTATAGTTGTTGTTTTCTGCCATTATTTATTATAATTAGGGGTCAAGTCCTGAAAGGGCGAAGACCCCTATTGAAGACCCCCTTATTATTCTTTTTTTTTAGGGGTCAAGCCCTTATTATTTTTCTTTCTGCCATTGGAATCTATGGCAGCCCATAGAACTGTTCGCTGGAAAGTTTTGCACACAGCTAGAGGACAGTCTGAACTGATACCACAGCAAATTTGGAATCTGTAATTCAAACACTTTAGCGTCAAAGTTTCACTCATGTTTACACAAATAAATGAAGTTCTAGAGACAAAATTCCTGAGCTCACGCCGAGTTGAATGCATACCTTGGTTTCGATTTCCGCATGACTAGATCTCTGCCATTTTGAATTTTTAAGAAACATTTTTTTCGCTACTTCTCTAACAATTTTTGTCTGATTTCCATCAAATTGTTTTAAAGCGATCGTGAGATTAAGTTATCACTTTTTTTTTTTCGATGTTTGAAATCATTCTTGAGAAATGGTCAGCACGCCAAAATAGACTTCATGCTGTATCTCCGCAACACTTTGACGGATTGTGACAAAACTTGGTATGTGTCATAATGCCTTGAGGTCACCTGCAGGGTTTCACCACACTGCCCCATACTGGTCTGGTGATAGCAAAATCTGCTATTTTGGCTTATAGCTCTTCAACACTTTGGCCACAATACCCAATTTCCCCATGTCAGCCATTTTGGGCATCGGCCATTTTGAATTTTGTCACAAAACACTGTATTTTATGAACACATTGGCGTATTGTTATGAAGCTTTGTATGTGTCATCAGGACCCTGCCCTGAAGTTGCCTGAGAAGTTTGGGTCTGGCACTAACTAGTGGTGGAAATTAAAAAAAAATTATATTTGTGAGCTTATAACTTTAAGTGCCGTTGGTCTGTTTTCGCAGGACTGGTCTTGTTAAGTTTGGGAAGACTTGCCGAGAGCAACGATGCCATATTTGCTATGGTTCGCCTTATAGCCTGTTGCCTGTTAGCGAATTGCTTCAAAGCCGTATGTCCGATCGGAACGAAACCACCAAAATAAGAAGCGTCATTAGTAAATTTATTACATATATACAGAACATGGCAAAATTGTGCTCGTAAATGCCAAAAACGGGCAGATTAATTTTAAAAGTGGTCTCTGCTTTTAGGTAAATTGAACTCTTAAGTGAAACTAGATATTTTCACCAAAGTTGACACACTTATATAAGGGCTCAACCTGAAAACACACAGAAAAAGTTGCATTGTTTGGCCATTTGGTGGCGCTATAATTGAGAACAATATGAAAGTTGCTCTAAATATAGAAACATTGGTCCTTTTAATTTCAAAATTTGCATGTAGTGTCTTTGTGGGAATTGCCATCATTGATCATGAGGACAGTTGCATATATTGAGAAACATGGCAGCCATTGGCCAATCATCAACAAATTTAACATTGAGCTCCTCAAAATGGACTTGAGGCTGTATGTTTGCATTTTTGTGAGACTGGTCTTGTTAGCTTGTGTGGGTCATGCAGAGAACAATGATACAATTGTTGGCCATGATTTGATGTAAACATTTTGTTGGTGCTATTACTCCTATAACATTTGTCCAATCAACATGAAATTGAAATCTGCTGATTATTTGCAGACCATGCCTGAAAATATTAGCAAATAGATTTTTGTCGTTTAGAATTGTAATTAACTAATTTGAAAATACCAAATGTAAAAAAAAAAAAAAAAAAATGCCAAAGACGAATTAAGGCTGTTGCATTTGCTTAGTAAAATGAATTTTCATTGTTTTCAGGGTCATTCTGGATGCCCTGTTGTAAAATTATTATTATTTTTTTTTATTATTTATTTATTTTTTTTTTTATTGGATTAAACTATATATTGCATAGATGTCTATAAATGCATTGCATATAACCCTATGGATGTAAAAACTGACTTTTCCAATTTTTTCCAAAAAATCCTTCAAAGTGCTTCAGAATACACAAAACAATGTGTGCAATGTTGCACTTAAATGCTGCTTGCAGCTATATTTATTATTATTATTATTTTACCAAATATTTATAGCACCACAGTTTCAGTCAGTTTCAACCAAAGGATCAAGGTTTGGCTGGTTAGCATTCCCCAGTTGCCCCTGATAGCAGACCAACCCAAAACATCTTTCTCCATTGAAGGCCATTCAAAATTAGCTGTGTATTTTGACAAAATATACACTCACTGACCACTTTATTAGGTATACCCGTACACCAACTTATTCATGCGATTATGTAATTAGCTAATCGTGTGTATCGCAGATACAGATGAGGAGCTTCAGTTAATGTTCACATCAATCATCAGAATGGTAAAAATGTGATTGACTGATTTAATGTGTGGCATGATTTTTGTGCCAGACGGGGCAGTTTGTGTATTTCTATAACTCCTAATCTTCTGGGATTTTCACACACAACAGTCTCTAGAGTTTACTCAGAGTGTTGCCAAAAACAAAAAAAACATTGAGTGGCAGTTCTGCAGATGGAAATGCCTTGTTGATGAGAGAGGGTAACGGAGAATGGCCAGACTGGTTCGAGCTGACAGAAAGGCTACGCTAACTCAGATAAACTTGCTTTACAATTGTAGTGAGCAGGATAAAATCTCAGAATGCACAACATGTCAACTTGAGGCAGATGGGCTACAACAGTAGAAGACCACATCAGATTCCACTTCTGTCTGCCAAGAACAGAAAGCTGATGCTTCACTGGGCCTACCTTAGCAGAAATCGAGATTCATCAGACCAGGCTATGTTTTCCAGTCTTTAACTGCCCAGTTTTGGTGAGCCTGTGGCCACTGCACACAAACAGTGTGTACATAGGGAACTTTATGTAATGAAAAGGAAACTTATAAGTGGCTTGAGTACATATATATATGTTGTGGTACACAATGTACCAAGTCACCTGTCCGAGTTCACAGTAGCGGTACATTTCCTGTTTGCAGTAGGGCTGGCTGATATAGCTATAAAGTTATATATCGATTTATTACACCCTTTTAATTATGATATCTTTATATAAATGTTTCTCTGAAATGGCTTAAAGGCTGTTTTTTATTTTCAAATCGGAGGATAAACCAAACAGTCATTGTAACCAAATATATTCTAAATGTTTTATGGAAGTAGTAAGATACAGTAAAAATAAACTAGTTAAAAATGATCAAGACATGATTTCCATATTGTTTTCCACTATGAACATACTGTGAGGAAGAATGTTTAATTATTATTTATATGCACCAATATAACAATACATAAAAATAAACATCAATATTTACATGCTAACATATTACTGTTTACTAGGCCTGTCAATTGGACAAAGAAACTAAATTATAATTTATACCTAAAATTTTCAAAATTGTAATTAATTAGATTAGGTGAGTTTTAGATTGATGTTTTTTCCTTGGTCCACAAGAGGGCGCATCGAATACATCAAGCATACTGCACCGTGTTATATTAATGCAAAGAACATTCCTTGCTGTTAAAAAAAATAATGTGCATAAAATAAATAAATAAATAAACAAAAAGTTTTAATTGGTCCATATTTTTAATTGTTAAGTCAAACACTTCAATAAGCTGTTCACATGCTGTTACACTTGAACTGATGCCACAGTATACTAGGGCTGAAACAATTAGTCAACATTATCGTCAACGTCGACAATTTTTGGTGAACATTCACCTGAGAAGCAGCATATACGATATTTAGATTTGCTTTTAGAGAATAGATCTTGAATAGAAGTATATTTTGTCTACTGCACTCACAGAAGTATAACCAAGTGAAAAAGTACACTTATATACAAAATAGACATTCTCTTAAAGCAAGTCTAAATATCTTATGGGTTGCTTCTCAAGTAAATGTAGTTTGTTCTTTAGACAATTTTAAATGGATAATAAGAGAAAAAACTTGATAACAACTGGATTTTTTGCAGTGAATTTATTTACTGAATTAAAATTAATAAAAAGTATTTTAATTCAGTTAATGTCATTTAGAGGTATTTTTAAAAGATGATTTTGTCCTCTTTATTTTTAGTAAGAATGTTTAATACAACCTTTGAAGTCGGGCACAAGCTGAATAATCGGTTAAGAGTTAATGATTAATCGTTGCAATAATCGCCAAATAGTCAAATAATCGTTCTAATAATCATTAGATTAATCGATTATCAAATTAATCATTAGTTGCAGCACCACAGTATACTACCCCAGACTAAATTTTTATAATAACAGTGAAATACCACTTTGTTTTTTTATTCAGTACAGTTATATGTAGGGTACCAATATTTCCAGATAGCAGTGGTTTTCAGCCCATGCCAGGGGCTGTTCAAACAGACGGAACACAATTAAATGGAACTGAATGCGAGAATCTCGAGACATACATTTTCTAGTTGAATATCTTTCCTGACGAAGCTTTTAAAAAAATCACTGCTTAATCTGAGAAATGCTTATAAGAGAACAAGATGCAATGGCCAAGTACCTCCACCAACTGTAAAGGGCTGTTCACACCGAACGCTTTTGCAACCATCCATTTGTTTTTCCATGTAAATGCACACTAGACCAATATCTTTGCTTTGCTTTGTTTTTGTTTACTCCGCATCTCGTGCAGGAGCTCTGTTTTTAAGATGTTGTGTCTTATTAAAAATAACTTTTTTTTTTTTGCATTAGACACTTGCATTGAGACACCTGATTTCTGTTAAACAGTATTTGTTGCGCTGTGTCTAGCCTTTTTTTAGCGCAAGAATGCGATCTGAAGTCATCGTCAGTGAATTCCAAAATGAACGCACAGTTTTAGCATTTTTGATTTTTTCATTTACAAACATATTTTAATACATGAAAAATGCCACAAACGCACTTCTGTGAACATTTGTGAGTGATATACAGATGAATCACTGAATCGACACTTTGAACTAATTCATGAAAAGGAATCAAACTTACCAACTCTTATATTATTTTTGCTATTGAAGTTTAAATCAGATACTCAATTTTTCTTTGATCATGGCATGTCCAATCAGAATTTAGAGTTGAAAAATATCTGTTTCATAAATATATTTTGAGAATGAACTAACATGTTTTTTTCTTAATTTCAGTGCCTTGCTCAGTGGCCTAAATCAGCAGCACAAATATGTGTATGTTAATTTCACACAATGAGGATTTAGTGGTTTCTTGACTGATTATTTGTGACATTTCTCAGGGCCTAAGGATGCTGAGAATTAATGCAAATGCTACAACTTGAAGCAGAGAACACTTACCTCCCAGATTAATTATTTCTTGTGTTTGAAAAATTAGTCCACGGTGTCTTGAAATGAATGTGATCATAATACAAACTCCCTCTGCAGTGTCATATGTTTATATTTTCTGACAGACTGTTGAAAGTACAGGAAAGAGTGAAGATCTCTTGTACCATTATAATGCAAAAACATTTAATATGAGTTTAAGAAAAGTCCTGTGTTTGTTGACTTGAGTTTGTTCACAACACTGTCTTTATTGTCTTTATTTAGCTTGTTCCCTTTACAAAAGGCTTCACTACGATGTTGCGCTGCTAAGCGCTACGGGGGGGAACAGCTTTAGCTGTGAGCCGAGCTGAATAAATGTGTGGAACACGTCAATGAACATTGACCGGAATTTATAGCCTCGGCTGATGTAATCATTAGATGCACCTGAGGCCAGGCTATAAATGGATACGTCACCAGGTGTAGTCAGAAACTCTTTTTTCAGAGCGATTCTGTTTCTGTGTGTTTCACACACCCTGTCAAAACTTTCTTTCCTCTGTTAGGAGATAGATTCAGTTAGGCAGTGTGCAGTGAACGTTGTTCTATTTTTCTCTTCTGTTTAGAAAATAATAAATATATATATATATATATTTCAAAAAAAAAAAAAAAAAAGAGAATGACTGAAAGCAAACGGTGCGTGTTCCCCTCTTCTTGCTCTATAGCTGAAGACGGCACACATCAGTTTTTGCTGTTTGTTTGGGGGTAGAGCACGCTGCTCTCGCGTTGCAGCAGGGCGTGCTCGCCTCGCTTGCTTCTGGGAGTCAGCACTCACGAAAAGATCGTTCGTGGGGCTCGTGCATGGATTTGGCTGAGGAGCAAGAGACGGGTTGATCCCTTTCTCTCACTCTCTCCCCAAACCCAGCTGGTCCTTCACATGATCTCAAAGCGCGTTCCGACGCTTCTTCGGATCATGAGGTGGATCGCTATTCTCTTCCCGCCTCCGAGCTTTCCGTCCGCGATAAAAAATCTAAGGAGGAATTGCTCGATGTTGTTACTCCAGCGGTTGCCAGATTGGACTGGCCACGCGAAAAAGAGACCCCCAAACGCTCCAATTAGGGGATAGATTTTATCTTCCAGTCTAAGAAAGGGAACGCCTCATGGGTCCCTTCCCTTTCTTTGATAACCTCCTTGAAGGGCTTTTTCGCTCATGGAGAACCCCTAAAAAAAAAATTATATATATATTTTCTTCCCGTGTTCACATACCCTCGACGTCATTATATTTGACTATCGTGGGTGCTGAGGCACGGGGGTATTCAGTGATGCTGCCGGTCGAAGAGACGCTTGCGGGCTATCTCTCGCCGGGCTCGACATCGTCACTTAAGAAGCCCTCTCTCCCCTCAAAGCCTTATAGGACAACCTCCACTTTAGTGGGAAGGGCTTGTCAAGCAGCAGGTCAGGCTGGTGCTGCTCTGCACACTATGCTGTTTTTCAGGCATACCAGGCTGACCTCCTGGACGACCTGAGTGTGGGTTCTGCGCTTGACGAGCAAGCCTCAGACCCACCTCGGTCCTGACTGAAGGGAGGCTCAAAAGCAAAGCGTGGCGAGTCGTGCTCCTCCTCCCAGGGATTGGGGACAGTCTCGCCACCCTTGCCAGCCCTCAGGACTATAAATTCTAGTAAGAGAAGACCCTGACGGTCTTGCGCCTAGATTAGGGGGTAGCTCCCCTCGGGACGGGGCGCGTGCTTCACTTCACCCCTCCCGGTACCCCCTCGAAGCCCCTCCATTCCCGGGTGTTTCGGGTTGCAGAGGCTTCCATCAAAATTGGGTGTTTTCGCTGTTCCTGCATTTTATTCAGGACGTGAAACACCCGACAACCCCTCAACAGGAAGTGTTAAAATATAATACCCATCTCAGAGATCCTGGCAGCGTGGAAACTTCTGCCGGATATATCCTTTTCTGTGGGTCTTATAAGGGCGTCAGGATTTAATTCTCTCGCCGCTTTTCCGTGTTTCAACGGCGTGTTCTCACTACCGTAAACCGGATTTCTTTTTTTTGTAAAAAAAAAAACCTCAATCTCCTGGTTAAAGGGGCCATGGTATGTGTTCCCCTTCCAGAGAGAGAGTTAGGTTATTACACTAAATACTTCCCGTTTCCCATGGAGGGTGAGGGGTGGCGTCTGGCTTAGATCTTAAGCTTGAACTACCCGTGGGTGTTCAAGTCCAAGATGATGCCTGTCAAGACGGTTGTGTCTCAAGCTCTACAACTCGTTTGTCTGGTCACCATCGATCTTATGACGCACTTCTATACTTCATTTAGAAGTTCTGCCACAACATGGAAAGTTCCTGAGGTTCACTTCCGGGGGCGAAGTCTTCCAGGGTCAGGTTCTTTCACCCAGCCTAGCCCTTTTTACCCGCACATTCACATTGCATGATGTAGCGCTGGCTCCTTGCGACTCCGGGGCATCTGCATTCTGAATTACGTAGACGACTGGCTGATCCTAGCGCAGTTCCAGGAACTGGCAGTTCAGCACAGGGACATCGTCTTAGCTCATCTGTTTCTCTGGGGTTGAGGCTCAACGCCAAGAAAAGCGTCCTCTCTCCCACTCAGAACACTGTCTATCGGGGCACCGTATGGAGTTCAATCACTATGCAGGCACAACTATCTCCCGCTAGGATTGAGTCCATTCAGATCACCCTGAGCAAAGTCAGGCTAGGTTACACTGTTATCAGTATCAACGAATTCCAGGTCTCAGGGCGAACGCGTCCACGGTGTTCCCTCTGGACCTTCTGCTCATGAGACCGTTTTTGTTGTGGCCAAAAGCCAGGGGATTTCTTCCAAGGGCCAAAACCCCTGGGCTAAATAGGGTTACGCGCCTCAGGCTTCGTTCCCTTTCTATGTGGTTCAGACCCCGGTTTTCTGCCTTGGGTCCCACTCTAGGTGCGTCTTGTTGTCGCAGACTGCTAACGACAGATGCCTCCCTGACGGGCGGGGTAGCGGCCTTAAGTGGTCGTCCAGCTTAAGGGGATAGGAGGGTCGTCAGCTCGGTTGTCACAGTCACTGTCTCGGGTTGATGGCTGTATTTCTGGCCCTGAAATACCTCCTCCTGAGGCTGCCATGTCTTGGTGCTGGGTGGACAATACAGCGGTAGCCTCTTACATAAATCATCAAGGAGACCCACGTTCTTGTCAGCTGTATTTCTGACACGTCGGATTCTCCTTTGGGCCCAGGGCAAGCTCCTGTCACTCAGGGCAATTTACATCCCTGGACGCCTAAATGCGGGAGCAGTTTTGCTGTCCAGACAGAACATACCGAGGGCGAGTGGAAACTCCACCCGGGGTAGTACAACAAATTTGGGAGAGATTTTACAGAGCAGAAGTGGACCTCTTCGCCTCTCAAGAGACTGCGCAATGTCCCTCTACTTCTCTCTGAGTCACCCAGCCCCCTGGGTCTGGACGCGATGGCGCATACATGGCCCAGAATGTGTCGGTATGCTTTTCCCCCGGTTTCTCTGCTCCCGGGAGTCTTGGCCAGAGTTCGCCAGCAAGGGTCTTGCCTCTTACTGATAGCGCCTCACTGGCCGAACAGGATTTGGTTCTCAGAAATTATATCTCTCCTCAACGGCTCGCCTTGGGCGATTCCGGACAGGAGGGACCTTCTGTCTCAGGCACAGGGGACGATATTGGCTTAGCAGCGCAACATCTCGTTCCGCCTTTTTCAGGGAACAAGGGTTACACATGTAACCTGAGACGTTTTCACTGGGTGCAAGTGACAGCTTGCAGCAAGTACAGAGTGTTATTTAATGAATTTACCAGACTGGAAAGTGGAAATTAAGGACAGGCCACATCATATCTGTACTATACTGCTCTGCAATGGACAATATGTGGCTTTTAAACTTTACTTGCTATTACAACCTGTAAGGTCGGGAACCAAGAACAGGTTCTTATGTTCAACAGGTTCAGATTAAAAAAATAGTGAGACCAAAACATTTGGTTCCATTAACGGTTCTGGAATGGCTGCATTCTTTTAAGCAATGCCAATGGATCACCATACAAAAATACTCTGACAGCATTTCCTGCAGCACTATTCATCTGAATCTATAGCGGCACTTTTGCAGTCTGAATTGAATGCGATGAGAGAGAATAGAATCAGTACTTGCAATGTCCTCATTGACTGCATATAACAGCAAACAAACAGCATGAACTTGTAAACCTATTCACAAACAAATGACTCTCGAGAGCTACAGCACAACCAGTGTAGAGCGATTCCCAAGCAGACTACTTTTATTGGACATACAGCATGACCAGTGTCGGCCGATTCATCAGCAAATGACTCTTATGAGGGAGTTCTTTTTTTTAATAAATTGGTCAAATATACTCATGAGTTATCAGTTTGAATCAGTCTAATGACTCACTCATTCACTGAATTGGTCACAGCGGTTCTTGAAAGTCATATTTTATTTTTAATGTCCAACTCTAAATTAACCTTGAACTGTTACTGTGATATGTGTACTTAAGACTCGTGCAAGGGTGGATTTAGGTATTGACGACATGGGCATCTTGCCGGGGCGGCACGAGGTGCCCGCAATCCATAGCGACTCGGCTGAAGTATCTGGTTTAGCAGTGTCAAATACACAGGCAGAGGCACAACCTCTGCTAATGCACCTGTATGGCTCTGTAAATGGATACGGCTCAATGGACAAAGTAGCGTGAGTTCAAAGCTCTTAAAGCTTTACAAGAATCAGTGAGAAGCAAGGCACGAGAAGCAGAAACCATTTGAATTCAGCACAGAACTCTACATCACCACCCTTGAATTTACTATAGTATGTATACTATTACTGTACTTTAGGCAGCAATTGATCGATAATAAATATCAGATCACTACTTCAGCTCTATTAAATTTGTCATGGGCTACATTAGGGGATTGAGGGAATATAATACATTTTTGTTACAACTTATAAATATTGATATTTTGTATTTATTGTAATTGTTTAGAGTTGGTCTACTGTTCATAATTTTAAAAAAAAATGCCATAGTTTCTTTTATAGAATTCATGTTAAAACTAACCATTGTAGTGAAGATCCATGCTTCTGTGTGCTTGCCTACTATGGTCTTGTTACAAATACTATTGTTAAAACTTTAAAAATAAATAATTAATGAATAAATTAACATTTTCAAAAGGTCAAATGCTAAATACACTATTGTTTTTAAGATGAAATAAAAATGTGTAAATCCTAAGAAAAGGCTCAAATATGTTTGTTTGAGTGTAACTGGTTTACTTTTTTTTTTTTTTAGATGTTATAGATAACCTTACTGTTGATGATATGAGTACATTTACATCTACATCCAACTCAAAATCAATGCTGTAATGTAGAACGAGCATTTCAGTGGGGCAAAATATGCAATATTATTGGTCTTTTCACTTATTTTTGAAATATATGAATAATATCACTTGAATTGTTAGTTTCTGTCTTCGTATTTTCATTTTATAGGCCCCAGATATAGCCCTCCATCTGCTTGATTTCAAGAAACACAAGATTTGGTCTCAAATTCATGATGTGTTAGCATGCTAAATTTATTAATAGTACTTTAAAATGATGCTATGCATCGCAGTTGTGTTAATCAAATTAAGCAGATAACACAAATATTGAGTTTTGTGTTTATGGGGGGGCACTGATTGAAAAGTAGTTGAAAACCACTGGTTTAGAGGAATCACATTTTTACAATTCACATCCCTAATAATGACCTCATCCTGTCGGTTTACCTCATGTTGGTGTTGCTGCTGTGTTTTCAACCATTCAGATTCAGTTTGATTGTGGCTAACATTTTATTTGTCAGTGCTTGTGCTATGGTAACAGATGTAGCCTAACACACTAAGCTCATCACTTTATCTCTGTGTGTGTGTGTGTGTGTGTGTGTGTGTGTGTGTGTGTGTGTGTGTGTGTGTGTGTGTGTGTGTGTGTGTTTGCGTGTTTGCACCCATCCAGCGCCCTGTTTCCACACCTACCCTGGAAGTCAGGGGCTTCTGGCATTTTGGCATTTCGGCATTTCCTTGAGCTCCTATGACATTTCTGCATCTGCGGCGTACAAATGCGTGCTCACTTAGCCCAGAGCTGGCATCGGGCCTCCTTTCGTGAATGAGATTGTCAGCAGCCGGCCGAGGATGGATGGATGAATGGATGGATGAATGGATGGATGGAGAAATTTGTCAGGCAAGGCTATACTGAGCTGAATAACCTTTTACCGTTAATAAACTCGCCCTTTTTCAGTTAATGACCTGTCTGTGTCTGTCCGGACTGAAGGAGGCCAGTCTTTTAACCTTTCATCAGAGGGTTGCTCAGCACAGCTGTATTCCTCCAATCTCTTTCATCCATCACACTTCCTGGCCGCTCTTCACCATGTCTGCACTCAGAACAATTTTTTTTTCACCATCTTCCCCTTTAATTTATTACCACATCTGAGCCGTATTCATGTAAATTTAATGTTTCTTAAAAGAGGGTGTAAATACGAAATAGGGCACCTGCTCTTGAGCAAAGAATATTTAGACTTAAATGGCATCCTCTGCTTAGCAGAGAGTCAAATCAAATTGCAAAGCCACCTCTGGGCTCAACAATAAGGGTGGCTCACAAGTTTTGTGCCAGTTGATGGCCTTTAAACAGTTGGTTTTCTGTGACATATTGAACATTGTTGTTGTGAACTTTGCCGAATTTGCTGGCTAACATAGATTAGACGTTGTTGAAAATTGCAAACCTATTGGTAATGCTCTGCATCTTATGCCATCATTTTCCAGAACAAAGTGTGTTTATGAATAAATGGCATGGAGTTGCTTGTTAGTTGTGTATGACAAGGCCACCTATATCACCTATGCTGGGATCTGCTACTGATTTTAACTTGATGGCCTCAATGATTTTGTGAGAAATGTGTAAAAGGATTATCGTTTAAAGCTGAAATGCGTTATATCTGCAACAATAGCATCACCAAATGGAACTGGCAAAAAATGTACATTGTTTTTCTGTTTCTGTTTTCTTCCTTCTATCTTCTAACAAACCGACAGACCCGCCCCAAACTCAATTTTGCTGGCTAGCTGGGATGCTTAGCAGAGCAGTCATCTGATTATATAGCGCCACAGTTCCAGAAAAGTTAAGAAAAAAGTATAAGTAATAAAACTTAAAATGACATTCATTAGTTTTACAGGTGCAACAGAATAATGTTGTCAAGTAATTTAGCATACCTTTTAATGTAGCTTGTCTATTAAGTTGAGTTCCTTTACCCTAAATCATATAGGTCCAGCACAACAGCTCTTTGTCCTGCCAGCTTCAGCGACTTTGCTTTTGAGCACAAAACATTGATGTACACTACTGATGTACGCCAAAAAAAGTGGCTTTTTGGATTTTAAATGAGCAGATACTTAAAAGCCTATGATTGGATCATTATTGCAGTGAATAATATGTTTCAGCTGACAACGGTTCTTTTAACCCTATCTAATGCAGGATGTAGCATCTCATTTCTTAAACAACCGTGTCAGAAGACGTATCCTGTGGTCATGCAAAAGATGTCACTGTGTTTCAGAAGTGGCCAATTATTGGCCTGCATCAAGCAAACAAAACAACTAAAACCTGGAAGGCTAGTGGTGAACAGTCAGCTTCGCGGGAGAAATGTGGTCGGGATAAAATCTTGAATTGTCTTGATTGGAGATCACTAAAACTTTTGGTGAAGTCACATCGTAAAAAATGTAGGACTTACGGCTATGATTACTAGTGAAAGTAAGAGCATTTCCACATGCACAATGTGGCGAGAACTTACAAGATTGGGAATAAACATCTGAATGGCCACAAGAAAGCCACTAATTGGAAAGAAATGACTTCAATTTGCTAGGCAATTGATTGGACTGTGGAGCAATGGAAAAAGGTAATGTGATCTGATGAGTCCAGATGTACCCTATTCCAAAGCAATGAGTGCGTCAGGGTAAGAAGGGATGCGTATAAAGCGATGCACCCGTCATGCATAGTGCCCACTGTACAAGCATCTGGAGGCAGTGTTATGACTAGGGTTGCTTCAATTAGACAGGTCTACGCTCGGCACATTATGCGTCAATAATATGAAGTCTGCTTACTTACCTGAATGTAATTGTGACTGGACTGAGTTAAAATTAGACTGCAAATACTGAATTGCCTGTGATGCAGAAAATGCATAACAATAAATAATTGTATCGTCGGCATAAAGATGATACTTAGCATTATATATATTATCACAGATATTATTTATATAAAACTTTCAACTGCTTTTATTTTCAGCAAACTTAACATGAGTAAATATTAGGGCTGTCAATCTATAATTTTTTTTAATCTGATTAATTACATGGTGTCCTGATTAATTAATCGCATTTAATCGCATATACAAATATTTGCTGAAAAGCCCCTCATATAACAATTCAATATATGTTGATGAAATAATGATAAATAGTTATCTTTAAATATGTATGTACACACACACACACACACACACACTTATATATATATATATATATATATATATATATATATATATATATATATGTGTGTAAAACATTACAAAAAGTGGCTTTAGAATACAATGTATTGTTTACTACCATATTATTGAACATAAGCCACTCATTGGCATACAGTTCACAGCAATCCATTTCACAAGTGAATTTGTCAATCAGTTTGAGATTTATTATGAGGGATTGTTTAAGGACCCGTCAATGTACACATGCGTCAAACATGCTTGCGTAGCATCTCGCGTGAGTTGCATCATACACGCAACATTTTTAGGTCACTGTGTCAAGTTAAATATAGTTTAATACTTAGAACACATATTGAGAGCCCTTAGTTCAGATTTGCGCTCCATCAAGTGTTTTAAACACAGGAACATAACGCATGTTTGTGTTGTCTACTGGATGGTTGTTTTCTTCACTGTATAAACTGTGCATTGCTCATACATCTGAAGTTTCACATACTGCCCTCTGGAGTAAACAGGTGGTAATGCAAGCTTGCATTTCTCAGGAATCTTCCACATTATGGTCAGGGGGGGCATTGCGATTAATTGCGTTAATTTTATTAATGCGTTATTTTTAGTCAAATTAATTGCACTGAATTAACGCATTAAATCGACAGCCCTAGTAAACAAACATAAAAACATTCAACATCTAAGACATAAACTAAACAAGTTTAACAGACATGTGACCAACAGAAATGGAATAATGTGGGGGGGAGGGGGTCAAAATCTAAAGTAACAGTCAGTATCTGTTGTGGCCACCAGCTGAATTAAGTACTGCAGTGAATCTTCTCCTCATGGACTGCACCAGATTTGCCAGTTCTTGCTGTGAGATGTTACCCCAGTCAAGGCGCTTATATGTTCCCTGACATTTCTGTGGGGAATGGCCCTAGCCCTCACCCTCTGATCCAACAGATCCCAGACATGCTCATTGGGATTGAGATCCGGGCTCTTCGCTGGCCATGGCAGAACACTGACATTCCTGTCTTGCAGTAAATCACGCACAGAACGAGCAGAATGGCTGGTGGTGTTGGCATGCTGATGTGATATTTGGATGTACAGATCCTGTGCAGGTGTTGCTACACATGGTCTGCCACTGAGAAGATGATCAGCTGTCCTTCCTGTCTCCCTTTAGCGCTGTCCTAGGTGTCTCACAGTACGGATGTTGCAATTTATAGCCCTAGCCACATCTGCAGTCCTCATGCCTCCATGCAGCATGCCTAAGACACGTTCACGCAGATAAGCAGGGACCCTGGGCATCTTTCTTTTGGTGTTTTTCAGAGTCAGTAGAAAGGTCTCTTTAGTGTCCTAAATCTTTTTAACTGTGACCTTAATTGCCTACCGTCTGTAAGCTGTTCCACAGGTGCATGTTCATTAATTGTTTATGGTCATTGAACAAGCATGGAAAACTTTGTTTAAACCCTTTATAATAAAGATCTGTAAAGTCATTTGTATTTTTACAAAATTATCTTTAAAATACAGTGTCTTTTTTTTGCTGAGTTTATATAGAAAATAAAATTGGACCTAAAACTGACCCCTGAGGAACTCCCTTGACAACAGGTTGATGTTGATTACCACAAACATTTATTTAGACTCATCTGTCCTTTTCTTTAAAAAAAAAAAAAAGGAGCAAAAATCTGGGTAACAGTGCAGCACTTGCAATGAAAATGAATAGGAACAATCCGTAAAAATTAAAATACTCATAGTTTCAAAAGTATAGCCACAAGACGTAAACAGTTTGCATGCATGTTGCTTGTACATTATTTTAGTGTGATGAAATCACTTACTAACCTTTCCTGTGTAAAGTTATAGCCTATTTTACAACTTGATGACAACCGTTGTAAACAATAATACCATAAAATGGCCATAAACATTTTGATTTGAATAACTTTACAGCACAAATAATGAGTTCCCACAGAAAAATGTGAGTGCTTTTATAAAGGTATAAGCTTCACATTTCTGCCTTTTTAAATTCTCAAAAAATGGCCCATTCACTTCCATTGTAAGTGCCTCACTGTAAACTTGATTTTGTTTGTTTTGTTTTTTTTTTTAATTAAAGGAGGGAGGAGTCAAAATTACTTTTGTGGTATTCAACATTGTGCCACATAGGCTGTCGAACAGGCTTAACTTGAAATTAAACCCGGAATATTCCTTTAAAAACTAGAACAAGTATTTTGTGTGTTCTTTTTCAGTGTTTATACACATTTGAGAAATACAATTTTACTCTGAGATGTTGTTAAGGCTTTGCTTGATGAAACAGAAATTGTGGTATGTGTCATTCAAAATTATTGACTGACAGAAAAGGTCTCCTTTGGATGTTACACATGTATGATATCATTATGACAACATAGACATGTAGAATGGTGATAATTGCAAATTTCACTGTTCTTTTGTTAGATTGCTCAAACGCTCGAGGTAGTCTGTATAGTACATGTAACCTTTCCAATTTTAGGACATCAGTCTGTTTCCAAGACAATGGTGCATTATACCTAAGCATTATGCTGGCGTTCAAGGAGGAAGGGGAAAAAAAGATCCACACTCATTAGACATTTGTTATGAGCTTCATCAACCTTATTTAATTCAAAGACATTTTCTGAATGATTTAAGAATGATGCACTGCACAAGAACATGATCTAAACAGAATGTTGCTGTATTGGCTGATGGATTATAATTCTATTTATGAAAAATAACAGCTTCTTAGTGCCCTTTCAATAAAACTGTATTATCCTAAATAATATTAAAACTGTCTACAATGTTATTACTTGGAATAGAAAGACTTATCTCTCTTAAGCTGCTATTTTTTCCATTTATATTAGATAGCAAGTTACAGTTCATTTGTCACCATCATAGAAAAGTGATTTTATACAAGATAAGATCATTATCTCCAGGACTGAGTAAGTTATGTCAGTTTTAATTTTGCATTGGAAAATGTTCATACTTCGTATCACTTAATTAATGCATTATAGTTTTTATACAACACAAGTTACCAGCTTTGCCCTTTTTAGCAATATACATTCACTTATTGAGTTATTAACATTTATTTGAAACTTGAATTGTAGATATGGTTTGTATAAACATGTCCACAGGTCAGTGTCCTTGATAAGGGATAATGTCTTGAATTATGACATCGCAATGGGTCCAACAATGGTATATCATTCTGCTTTCATATTATCCGTGGAACTGGTATCGTCTCTCTGTTGTTTTATGCACATTAATTTCACACTGATTTAATGAATTCCTTGTTTAACATTTAACTGCACTGCACGGCTGTCTCAGTGTTTCCACACTGAGAGACAGCTTTTTATTTTGTGTCTTGAGTTCTCTAGAGAAATGGAAAGTGTTTTTTTTTTCTTCATACATCTGTGATTTTAGGTATGGTGTAATTTTACTGTGACAAGCAAGTTATTGCAGTTGTGTCTAAATGGTTTGCTTATATGAAACTGTGCCAACTTTGCATTTATGCTGTATGCCAACTCTGTAACTCTGTATGCCAGCTTCCAGAGTGAGATTATTTTGATATGCAATTAATAAATCTTCATTCATATGAAATAAAACATTAATGTGTGTGTATAGAAATGTCACATGACAACCACTTAACCTATCTCAGAACACCCCATACATTTACTAATATCATATCAAATGTCACATACTGTATCATATTATATCCTGTTATATCATATCTCCTTTGATGCAGGCCTGTTCTAAGATTACAGCAAAAGCATGTGTCTCACACCAGCTGCATAACGTTTTGTACTTTAGTTTCCATAGTTAATGAGCTAGTAGGTCTCAAGTATTCCTGTCATATTGCCTGATACATATTAAATCATTATTGATGATGAACAGAGTGCAAGATGAATCTTTTTATGCTCTGCCTTGACTAGAATAATACAGTATATTGGAGCCAAAGGCGGCTGTCACTCATACACTATATTGCACTGACCTGAACTTTGTCTCTCTCTCTGACCTGCTGTAGCCTTGCAGTTGCCCAAGGGTCTGCAGATGTTTGCCTGTGTAATTGCTGACATCATTGAGAGGTAGGTACCACACATACCCAGTCTTTCTCACACAGCGTAACTCAGGCACTGTCGTATGGGACTCCCTTGCAGTGTCAGGGTGACTTCAATTACAGTTAAAGTCAGAATTTTAGTCTTTAAAGTCTTTAAAACTCATTTTTTAACCACTCCACAGATTTTATATAAGTAAACTATAGTTTTGGCATGTCGTTTAGGACATCTACTTTGTGCATGACACGAGTCATTTTTCCAAAATTGTTTATTGGATGACAGTGTAAACAGCCACGAGAGCTTTGAATATTACATTTTCAAGTTTGATCAGATTTTTTCCAATGTGTTTTCAGTGTAAACAGCCAGGTCAAATCAATCTTGCTCAACATTCATCATTTGCACAATTGATTTACCTAATATATAGGTCTGTTATAATTCAATTGCATGTCTTCACAAATTTAGTTTCTTTTTTTTAAGGGAAAAAATGTATAGGCTTTAAGAGTTTGGTTTAGTGATTTGTATGGATTACATGTAAATAGTAAAATATACACATGAAAAGATACTGAACAGAGGTAGATTTATGTAACACTGCTCATTGTGTCATTCGCACAGAATATACAGTTTCCATATTCCTCAAATTATATCAAAACATGAATGCATGCAAGTTTATGCAAATCTGAAATAATTATAAATAACAACTATCCTATCCTAACTGTACATATATAGTATGTCACAGCGTTTACAAGTGCGTTCTTACAAGGATTATGCTTAATAAGCAGACAGCATATGTGGTCATGCATTAAATTGCTCTCCTTTATTGGTGTATGTTTTTTTAAACTGCTTAAGAATAAACAAATCATTGATGCTGACTACCACCCCTAGAGTCGCGAGTTCGAATCCAGTGCTGAGTGACTCCAGCCAGGTCTCCTAAGCAACCAAATTGACCCGGTTGCTAGGGAGGGTAGAGTCACATGGGGTAACCTCCTTCTGGCCACTATAATGTGTGGTTCCTGCTCGGTGGGATGTGTGGTGAGTTGTGCGCGGATGCCGGCGAGAACAGCGTGGGCCTCCACATGCGCTACATCTCCACGGTAACGCACTCAACAAGTCACGTGATAAGATGCGTGGATTGATGGTCTCAGATGCGTAGGCAACTGAGATTCGTCCTCCGCCACCCAGATTGAGGCAAGTCACTACGCCACCACGAGGACTTAGAGAGCATCGGGAAATGGGCAATCCAAATTAGGATAGAAAAGGGGAGAAAAAAAAAGAATAAACATTTCGACACATGTAGATTTTTGCCCGACACACCATTGCCCGATTTCACGTTGCATGTAAGCACTTCTACCGGCACAGTGTTATTATAGATTTGTATTTTTTATTTAGTTTTTATTTCTTATTTATATCTATCTGTCATTTCAAATTAGTTTTAGTTTTCATTAGTTTTCACAGTTTGTCTGTTAGTTTTGTTTTAGTTTTTTCAGTTTTAGTTTAGTTTTAGTATTTTTCATGGCTGCCGAACCAGAAGCATTTACGTGTTTCATTTAAACATTTCTTACATCATTACATTTCTCAAGGCAGTCTTTTTACCTCTTTGTATTTTTGTGTTTAATTTGGATTGTAAATGTTACAAATTTGATAACATACGGTGAATATGGGTAAAGTTACAAAGGGCATTTAAACTTGATTCCCATTGTATCCATATGAATTTCCTTAGATGATTATTAATAATTTCTTAACTAATCTTTGGGATGTAAACATATTTGGAGTGGTGGTGGCGTAGTGGGCTAAAGCACATAACTGATAATCAGAAGGTTGCTGGTTCACCACCATTGTGTCCTTGAGCAAGGCACTTAACTCCAGGTTGCTCTGGGGGGATTGTACCTGTAATAAGTGCACTGTAAGTCACTTTGGATAAAAGCCAAATGCATAAATGTAAATGTAAACAATTAAAGGGATAGTTCACCCAAAAATGAAAATTCTCTCATCATTTACTCACCCTCATGCCATCCTAGATGTGTTTGAATTTCTTTCTTCTGCGGAACAGAAAGTAAGTTTTTTAGAAGAACTCAGCTCTGTAGTGTCATACAATTTTTTTTTTCATGCAAACAGGCTCACTGTTGTTTTTTCCTGCTGGAACTTTATGGTGTGTTTCATTAGTATGTAATGTTACACTTGATTGTAAATAAATTTCACAATATGACTGCCACTGACTTATAAATACTACATTAGCCATCAAGAAGTTTTTTCATATTACACCTTTTTCATATTATTGAAAAACACATTCACAACAAAAATGATGGCCAATTATAATTTGAATTATTTTTTAATTGCTGTAAATGTACATATTTAAAAGATGAACATGCCTGGGTTTGTTATACACATGCTTGGTGAGTGTCATATGCATGCAGTTTAGGAGCATCTGCTGTTCGGACCAGTATTTACAATGGGCTTTAAAAAAAATCTACTTTGAGCAGAAAATCATACTTGGGCCCATTATCCTGACCTATGAATGTAATATACGCCACTCTTAATGTAAACCTCTTTAATTACTTTCTGGTAGCTTTTTCAATGTGCGCGTATGTTGTGCATGTCTGTTCCTGTTTGACGTCAATACCGTCTTAGCATATGGGGGCCCTAAGTGAAATCCTGCTTGGAGCCCCCTGTTGGCTCAGAGGCCCTAAGCAGCCGCTTATAGCTAAAATCAGCACGTATTAGCAGAGTTTTGTTGTGCATGTAAAGGCACTATACCTGCCCTCATCAGTGATACTGGTCTGAACCAGAGCAGACAGTCTTGGTTAAACAGAGACACTACAGATCCTGCAGAAGGCCCCTCCACTCATTATAAAAACTTTGTGCCTATCATCATTCTGCCATAGCCTGTATCTGGGGCTCAGCAGAAAATTATAGACATGATTGCACACGCAAGCTAGCTATCGTGCTCTTGTTAGCTAATGATGTAAAGTATGCAAAACCATTATTCTTCTCAGTTATATCGTGTTACATTTAGCACAGAACATTCTGCATTCAAACATTTTGCACACAGGTGCAAATGCAAACATAAACGTGGTCCAGTGCACTCTGGTCTGACCACTCCTCCCACTTCCATATGATTTAATGTTAATGCAAATGAGGGCTATCAACTCATCACTTAATGACAAACAGCTCTCTGTGAAAACAAATAGATTTATATTCACAGAATAGTCTCAGGGCATAGTCATATGGTGCACGGACCCAATTTCCAGCATTAACATATTTTTTCATTAAACATTCCTTTCCTCTATTACACTCTTTTGGAAAGAATGTTCCCCTGTTTCTTTAAAACATATCCCCTTATTCCTCAGTATAAGCAGAGTCCTGTTCTAGATGTCTGCTCATCATTACTAATGAGAGAAACTCTTAGAAGTGGAGAGATGTGTGAGTGTTTCCATTGAGGGATATGTTTAGCCACGGGCCCCCCACTCAAACTGTCACATTCCCGGAGGATTCAGCTGTATTACGAACACATTATAGGACTGAAATGGTTCCGTCTCAGTGTGTGCTGCCAATTCGATTTGGATGTGAGTGTAGATTTAGTGACATGAAGCAAACAGTTTAGGGTATTTTCATCGCTTCATGTGAAAGTCTAGTTATATGATTACTCTCCTCTGGTTAAACACAAATCCCTCTGTTTGATCTAGTTTTTGCTGTCAACTTTTCTGCAATTAAATCCTGTATTCATCAACTTCACGCTCTCACATTGCTCTATTGCCATACCATAACTATTTTGTTTCTGTTCATTTTTCTGTCTTTCCTGACTTGGCTATATCCTTCCCTTGTCATAAAGCACTTTGGTACAGTGATGGTATCAAATGATAATACATGGTACTTTGATATATTCTATTGTAGTGTATGATATTCATTACCATGGTATTTGTATGATATTTTAAGGTACCATCATGGTTGTGGCCAAAAACAATGGACTTGCTGATGCAGTGAGATCCAGCAGATGAAAATGACCTCAATAAATCAGATGATTTGAAGAATGAATAACATCTTTAATTTGAATTTATAAATTAATAAATGAATAAAAATGGAATAATGAATACTGAGAATAAATGCGATAATACAGAAAATAAATTTTTGATTATAAATGTTAAGTATATATTTCTTAAGGATATATACAAGGACTAAGTCCTGGAATAAACCTAACAACTCAAAGTCTTGTCTTTGTCTAATGAACTAAGTTAGTAAATGGAAAAAGTACAGAGATGAGGGTTCAAAGTTGGAGATCAGATGTAAAGAGCTAGAGAGCTGAGGTGTTAGTCTGACACCCTGATATTCATTATTGTCTTTATATCCTTTTTAGGTACAGAGAGTTCTGCACAATGATGTAATAACCCTAAGTGTCAGGTCAGGCGGTTATGAGATCTAGAAGTGTGAAAATTGCAGTTTGAGTGGGAAGATAAAATATAACTCCCCTCGTATATTTATTTAAGCAAACGACTGGTAAATGTACTTATCTCAGTGAAATACTTGAAACATATCCTGTTGTGTACTAGGTCTATGTCTGCATGTTTATTAGAACAATAGCAGACATAAACTGTGCTTGTAATGTAGGATGTGGGAAGCAGGAGAAGGCAGACGGGATCCAAAAGTGGCTTTATTATAAATAACAAACAATTAAACACAAAGAAAAGTCCACGATGGGAAAAAACTAACACTAACACAAAAAAGGAACACACAGCTGAAGAACATAAACGAAGAGCAGGAAACAGGGGCATAGGAACGACATGTAACCATACGACGAACGACAAAGGAAAAGGAAAACAACAGGGTTTAAATACACAGACACAATGAAGACTAAACGAGACACAGGTGAGAACAATGATGAGTGCAGGCAGTGAGGGAGGCCGGGAATTGTGGGAATTGTAGTTCTTTAGACAAAGACAAGTGAAACATGGAGCGGACAAGGAAAACGTGACATGGAACGGGATAAGTGACATGTAAAACAGAAAACACGGGGCAGACAACACGGGAACGTAACATAATCCCCCCTCAAAAGGACCGGATTCCAGACGGTCCTAAGAAACAAAAAATAGCAAAAATAAACAAATGTTCAAGTGAGAGAGGGGCTAGAAAAGGGGGAAAACAGACAGACCAAAGGGGGCACAAGGGACACAGAGACTGACCAAGGAGGCACAAGGGACACAGAGACAGACCAAGGAGGCACAAGGGGCAATCAGGCAGTCCACGGAGACACAAGGGACGGACAGGCAGACCAGGGAGACCGAGAGGGCCGACAGGCAGTCCATGGGGATATGAGACGGGGACCGGGTCAGGTGGCCTGGGGGGCGTCCACCGGGTAGGGACAGGTTTAGGAGGCCAGGGAGGCATCGACCGGGCAGGGACAGGTTTAGGTGGTCTGGGAGGCGGCCACAGGACAGAGGCCAGTTCAGGGGGCCTGGGAGGAGGAGTGGCCACTGGGGGAGCTGGCGGAGCCAAGGAAGACTTCTGAGGCGGAGCAGTCAAAGACTTGGGTGGCGGCACCGAAGGAGGCGCAGGTAGGGCCGCAGGAGACCCTGGGGGCCGAGCAGAGGCAGGCAGAGCTGTGGGGTACGCTGTGGGCGGAGCCATAGAAGGCTTGGGAGGCGGCGCTGTGGAAGGTGTAGGCGGAGCTGAGCGAGGCTCGGGAGGCGGAGCCGAGGGAGGCGAGGGCGTAGAAGGCTCAGAATGCGGAGCCGAGGGAGCCACTGGAGGCGGCGCCGAGGGAGCCACTGGAGGCGGAGCCGAAGGAGGCGAAGGCGAAGAAGGTTCTGAAGGTGGTGCCGAGGGAGGCTTCGGAGGCGGAGCTGAGGGAGGCTCTGGAGGCGGAGCTGAGGAAGGCGGAACCGAGGAAGGCTCGGGAGGCTCAGGAGGCTGAGCCGAGGGAGACTGAGGAGGAGCCGAGGGAGACGGAACCATGGAAAGCTCTGGAGGCTCAGGGGGTGGAGCCGTGGGAGGCTCGGGAGGCGGAGCAGAGGGAGTCTCGGGAGGCGGAGCAGAGGGAGGCTCAGGAGGCGGAGCAGAGGGAGGCGGAGCCCTGGAAGGCTCGAGAGGCGGAGCCGTAGGAGGCTCGGGTGGCTCAGGATGATCGGGAGGCGGAGCCGTAAGAGGCTCGGGAGGCGGAGCCCTGGGTAGCTCGAGAGACCTGAGAGGCGGAGCCCTGGAAGGCTCGAGGGGCGGAGCCTTGGGTGGATCGAGGGGCGGAGCCTTGGGTGGCTCAAGAGACTTGAGAGGCGGAGCCCTGGATGGCTCGAGAGACTTGAGAGGCGGAGCCCTGGGAGGCGGAGCCCTGGAAGGCTCGGGAGGAGGAGCCCTGGGGGGCTCGAGAGACTTTAGAGGCGGAGCCCTGGGATGCTCGGGAGGCGGAGCCCTGGAAGGCTCGGAAGGCTGGAGAGGCGGAGCCCTGGGAGGCTCGAGGGGCGCTGACTCTTGGATGGTCATGGCTACTGGCGCTGGCTCGGGGACGGTCGAGGCTACAGGCGCTGGCTCGGGGACGGTCGAGGCTACAGGCGCTGGCTCGGGGACGGTCGAGGCTACAGGCGCTGGCTCGGGGACGGTCGAGGCTACAGGCGCTGGCTCGGGGACGGTCGAGGCTACAGGCGCTGGCTCGGGGACGGTCGAGGCTACAGGCGCTGGCTCGGGGACGGTCGAGGCTACAGGCGCTGGCTCGGGGACGGTCGAGGCTACAGGCGCTGGCTCGGGGACGGTCGAGGCTTCTGGCGCTGGCTCAGGGACGGTCGAGGCTTCTGGCACTGGCTGGTTAACCGTGGTATGCGTGAGCTTTGGTCCGCTGGACACTGAGGGCAGAGCCACGGGGGGTTCTGGGGACGGAGCTACGGGAGGCGGAGGCTGGAGAGCAGAGGACATTCCCCTTCTCCTCTTCCTCCGGACGGATGAGACTGGCGACGCTGGAACGCTGTGCGTGGTTGGCGTGGCGTCAGGCTCGCTGACCGTGGCTGACGTGGGCTCTGGCTCGCTGACCGTGGCTGGCGTGGGCTCTGGCTCGCTGACCGGGGCAGGCGTGGGCTCTGGCTCGCTGACCGGGGCAGGCGTGGGCTGAGAGGCGGAAGTCCTCCTTCTCTTCCTCCTCCGAGTGGACGAAGTTGGCCGTGCTGGCTCATTGACAACGACAGGCGTGGGGTTTGCTCACTGACCGGAGGGGCTGGCGTGACAGGGAGCGCTAGGGACTACTGGAGAGTCACCGCCGTGGGTGGAGAGGTAGGGTCCTCCTCAACAACGCCTACGGTGAACGGTGAGCCACAGACCAATAGAGTTGCCTCCATGAAGTCGCGGAGCTTCCAGTAGCGTGTTGCCGGTGGCAACCGCTCCTTTAGCCAGTCGTTCAGGTCGTCCCTGAAGAAGACCACAAGGGAAGAGTCAGGGAAGTCCGAGATGCTCGCCAGAACGAGGAAGTCGCGGATGTGGTCTTCTACCAGTCGGTCCCCTTGTTTCAAGCAGAGCAGCCGTAAGTTAGCTCGCTGAACCGCTGGATCCATTGTTTGGTCGTTCATTCTGTAATGTAGGATGTGGGAAGCAGGAGAAGGCAGACGGGTGGTTAGGAGCCAAAAGTGGCTTTATTATAAATGACAAACAATTAAACACAAAGAAAAGTCCACGATGGGAAAAAAAACTAACACTAACACAAAAAAGGAACACACAGCTGAAGAACATAAACGAAGAGCAGGAAACAGGGCCATAGGAACGACATGTAACCATTCAACGAACGACAAAGGAAAAGGAAAACAACAGGGTTTAAATACACAGACACAATGAAGACTAAACGAGACACAGGTGAGAACAATGATGAGTGCAGGCAGTGAGGGAGGCCGGGAATTGGGGAATTGTAGTTCTTTAGACAAAGACAAGTGAAACATGGAGCGGACAACAAGGAAAACGTGACATGGAACGGGATAAGTGACATGTGAAACAGAAAACACGGGGCAGACAACACGGGAACGTAACAGTGCTCTCTCGTTCCAGCTCTGAAGACCCATGAGGTCAAAAGGGTAACAAACTCATATATTAGAGGACCAAATGTATACATAAAAAAAAAAATAAAAAGCTTTTTATTTGATGGCTATTCAAAAGTAGCCGTTTATTCTGATGAAACCTTTTTTAAGCAACATTGTAAAGGAGGAGGCGTGAACCAGATCAACATTCAGCAAGACTTTAATTATAACTTATGACACACACACACAGAGATCTCTGTGTGTTCTCTCTCTCTCTCTCTCTCTCTCTCTCTGGCATCCCCGAATCCTCCTCTTATCTCTCTCTCCTGCTGATTGAGCCACTCTGTGCCTGACATGTACCCTCACGACCCGGCCATGCCCTCCTCTTCACAAACATATAATAGTAAACATTTTTGTAAATTATAGTAGATTTTTGCCAGTGCCTGCTTGAAATATATATTTTTCTTGTCTGCGGACTTTTGAAGTCCTAGCTTAGAAATGTCACTAGTGAAGGGCTTGGGATTGTGCGCGATCTTGCAAACCCTTGTGGTGCCGTCGGCCAATTAGCATTTTCAGGACATAATCTTCCTGCAGCTCCGGAGTAGTTAGTTAAAATAAATGAATGGCTAAGGTGATTGGCTAAAAAATAAAAATAAAAAAAATGCATACCCTGATGTGAGCCCATGAGCAGTTTGTGCACTAGCCAAGAAATTTCCATTGAGATGAATGGGAATTCTAACGAATAGCTTTCTCCATGTATTTTAGACCTCCTTGGTAAAACCATGGTAATGTTTTTTGTTAAGGTTTGGTCTCTTTATTCTGTATTTGGTCCACATAAGTATGTGTGTTGGTTTGATTTTGTGTAGTGTACCTTTCCTTCTCCTTATCAGACAGTAATAGTGCTCTCAGCTAAAGAGCTTAACATCACTGAATGTCCTTACACTTTTAAACCCCTGTTTAAACCAGTCAGTGTTTAATGAGAACAATTAATGTCTGCTAATTAACTCTGAAAGCACCCCCCCCCCCCCCCATTAGCAACAGCTTTACATCTTTTACTCTCTCTGTCTTGTGAATCCCCCTTGTTCGCACAGCCACATCTCTGGATCTCAGCCAGCAGGTTTTCTTCGATCTGCTGTTTCTTTGAGGGCCTTTAACTTGGCTTGTTTAGGACAATTATTCTACAGTGGTATTTAGGGCTCTGGTTGTTTAGGTGTGAAACACTTGTTGGCTGTATTTCCTCATCATTAGCCTTTGGCTCTGTGCAGCATGCTGGTGAATTCAAGGTGTTTTCTGGAAAATACCCTAAAATCTGGACAGAGATGAAGACTGGTCAGGAGGCCACAAGCAGGGATGGGCAGTGTAGCTAAAAATGTATATGCGTGTATATTCTTTTTTGCCTTTTGTTGAATATCACAAATATTAGTATACACAATCTCATATGTATTTCTTCTGAAATGGCTTAATTGTTATTTATTTATTTTCTGTCAGAGAAACCATTTTGCTATTTTATATCATTTTCGACTGAAATGTTTTGGAGCTGTGGTGCAAACTGATCATTTAATTTTAAATCGATTCACAGAAATTCATTGAACTTAACTCTAAAGAACAGAAAAATGCTCAACATAAGTATGCAAAGCAGATGCTTGTAGATATGCAAGGTCAATTTTGTTTGTTGTTGCATTCAAAAATGTGTTAAACTGCCTGCATGTTTTTGTCTTTAGATGGTTATTTAAAATGTTCTGCCTGCCAACAACCTTGATAAATTGTGCAAGTGTACCCATGAGTATTTGTGCTGTTTTAAAGGCACAGGGCCTCATTCATGAAACTCTCATAAACATGAGTAAATTAGGAAAAATGTATGCGTAAAATGGACCTTCCTGAAAGCTTTCCTCCTGATTCACATGCTGCATACACCACAGATGTGTTTGTGTGTTTGTGAATTCCAAATATTAGTAAATAGGGGGCATGTGCTCGTTCTTTCACACTTATCAGAATCTACGCCAATGAAAACGCCATATAAGGAAGGCACCAGACTCACTAGTAGATGATTTTACATCGATGTGGAACAATAATTAATTAGTTTTTATGAATGAAGTGCAGTCACATCATAAAATATGCATTTAGCTAAAACAAAAGCGTTGCAAAGAAATTAAGGAACTTCCTGTCATTGCATGTTATGTTGTCAACGGAGGCTCTTTTGTGAATTAAATGGTCCAAGAGGTCAATTTTTGTAAAAAATGTTGAGGTACAAATTTCAGTTGACAGGAGAATGTCCACCACCATTAAACTTTTCTGGCTCTATTGAGCGCATCACTAGCATCATTGGTGAAACTTTTCGGGTAAATCATGGTAACAGTGATAACCATCCTTGCAGCTCGAGGAATCCTCAGAGAAATTGTTGTAATGCCTTAAGAAGATCTTTGACCGAAACCTTGTAAACTAATATAGATTTGCAAGCTACGACATTGTGCATGGCTTTTCTATTTTTTTCCCCATTGTGTTGTGTACAAGCAGCATGTGTTTATTTATAGGCAAGGTTTAACAGCATTACATAGACCATACGTTATGAACTAAATGCGATTCATCAATGTTTTCATCAATGTTTATACTGATCTAGTGGAACATAAATTATAGAGCTCATATCAAATATAGAAATTGTCAAACCAGTCACATTATTAGATTTTTGTTTGTTTGAGACAAACAAACACAAACTGCATCTTCACACAACCTTTTCAAATCATGTAAAACTAATTGTCTCGGAAAAACTAGATCTAATTTATAAAGCAGAGCATCCAAGAATCAAAGAAACTTTGTTAGTTAAGTATATGTTTGAAAAATAAGAAATGGTATGTGATTTGTTACAGTTACTTTTACTTTTATAAATTAATTCTAAGTAATTAAAGTAAAGAGCACAAACGTTTGGCTGTCTTATATGCACGATTTACACGTGGTCCAGAGCAGGTGTAAATGTTGTTCGTTCTAACTAACAAGTTGAAAATCTGAAAATTTGTGTCAAAATGGCTTTACAAACGATTTACCCAAATTCGTTCTGCTCGTGTTTCATGAATGCTGCCCATAGGGTCGTCACACCAAATATTGAATTAATTTTTTTATGTTTACTGCAATTTGTATGAAGTAATTGACAAAAAACAAACAAACAAACAAAACTATTCATGGCATTATTTTTTAAAACATCCTCACTATACAATTGTTTTTACAAGGCATAAAACATTTGCACAGTACTGTATGTTCAACTGGTCTGCACATTGGGAATGCTCAGGCCAAGTGCTCAAATCTGTGTATGCATATTGTATAAAGTATGTTTGTTTCCTAAAGCCATTTTTGCTACTATTCTTTATATCAGAGACACTATTAAAACATCCCTGTCTTAACTTTCTCATACTCGCAAGTTGCAAAACAAGGAGGGAATTGTGAAATTAGTCTAAAGACAAGCCCTTTAGAAAACCTAATGGCCAAATTAAAAGTACATTAAATCATCGCAATTTTCACAATGTTGCTTAATTTTATATTGCCATCAAAATCATCATGAATATTTTGAAAATTCCTTCTGGGACTTTCTCAATGTGTATTCTTATGTGTGTTTTTATATTCTCATGGACTCCTTCGACGTCATCACTCAAATTGTTTAATTAAAGTAGTGCCAAAGTTCAATTACAATACTCAAGAACGCAAGTACTGTGAATGCATAAAATGACCCGGATGTGTTCTTGATCAGGCTGAATATCGAGGATGCATCGGATGGGGATTTGTTGGCAAGAACCCATTTTAAGTCCCAGAATTCATAGTTGCACTACAGGTTCAGGTGAATGACATTTATCGTTGTGTTTTCCCTCAAGAGTTTCCCGCTGCAAGTCCATCCTCTGCGTTCTTAGCATTGAGAAATCCTCATATCACCCAGTCCTACAGGTCACAAAGTGAGAAGAGGTTTTTTTTGTTTGTGGTACTGTGACATCAACAAACTCATAGTTTGTTCAGTGTAATTCTGGACTGCCCCAGGGCCACGAGAAAGGATTAATTGTTACATGATACTAGAGCCAGCAATGGGCACACCTCCCAAGCATGGGATCGAAAAAGAGATACTGTGGTACTGAGGAGAGAGAGAAAAATGGGTTATAAAAAGCATTTTATTATAGAATCAGCTGGGCAGCCCTGTATCTGGTCTCCTTGTGATCCTACAGAAGGAGAGAAAAGTTAAAGTTTGGAGTTCACACAGGATGTGGTGACTTTGTCATGTGGTCCACGATAGACTCGGAGCTCGGTGTCAGTGTGCAGAAAAGAGGTTGTGTAAATGTAGGCAGAGTTTAAGCTGATTAAACAAGATGAGGTCTTAAGCTCTAATGAGAGCAAGCTGCTACGTATTAAAGCGGATCTGTAGTTGATACACACACACAAACACACACACACACAGTCACAAATCAGTCTTACTTCCAGTTCTACCTCAGTCTTACTTGGTTTAATGGATGTCATGGTCTGCTTAAAAAAAGGACCCAAAAGCATCATAAAAGTAGTCCATGCAACTCGTTAGTCATATACCATGCATGGTTTTGGTGAGAAACAAGCCAAAAGGTAAGTCATTTTTCAGTGAAAATCATGACAACTGTTGCAAGATGAGCTCTATGAGAAGCTTGTTCACTGTTTTGTAGGGCTGCAACTAATGATTACTTTTATAATCGACTAATCTAACGATTATTAGAACGATTATTCGATTATTCGGGCGATTATTGCAACGATTAATCATTAGCTCTTAACTGACTATTCAGCTTGTGCCTGACTTAAAAGGTCGTATTAAACGTGCTTACTAACTAATAAAGAGGACAAAATAATCTTTTAAAAATACCTCTAAATGTATCTTGTTTTAAGGATGTTTTGATATTTTAAAATATTTATATATTGAAATTAATTAAATATTATATTCAAAATTCTCCAATAACAATTTTTCTTCTGCAGAATACCTGCTAAAAAATATATATATATATATGGCAATTGTGCGCCAGTGATGAGCGTCTCCCGAGACAGTGTTTCAGCCGGGAGATGTGTGAAACTCTCTTGCGCTGTTTTTCAGGCAACTCGTATAAGCGGCTCTAACCGCACAGACAAATGCCAGTTTTGCAGTTTGTGCTTATTTATACAGTCCGCTTCCTTATTATTTGAACTTTAATAAAGGATGCATTGTATATAGTATATAACGGTGCAGTGTTTCCTTTTAGACGCTGTGACAGGCACGTTTTGCTCAAGTGGAACACTAGGTACGGCTCTGCTTTAATTCATGATGACATTGCTTCTGTATTTACATATTTTGCATTTTATATTATAATACTCAGCGATCTGGACAGTGAGCTGCTCTTTCTTCCTCTCCTCAATCAAGTGTGTGCTGAAGTGCTGCTCTCCCGCGTCATCATTAGCGTTTCAAAAGATCTCATGTTGTGTTAAATTAAATCAGACGACTATTCAACAACAACATTTTTGCAGATGATTTTTTTATTGTCGAGAATGTTGACTAATCTTTTCAGCCCTACTGTTTTGCATGTTCATAGTGCGTTAGTGCTACAAACAATGCAAGTTCTCACAATATGGATCTGAGAGAAGTGGAGGTGGTTTCCCAGGTTGGCACTACACGGGACACTCTTGCTTCACCCCCAACTGAGAAAACGAGCCAAAGATAGTCATGCTAACAGGATATGATGTGAAATAAAAAAATCACATAGCCATGTATTACAGAGTTTGTCTTCTGCCAATTTGCTGTTTAACTCATTTAAAAGAACATCTTTATCTGCTTTTCAGCTTTGAGGTTTGGCTTGTTAAGAGACACTGCAGCAAACCACGAGAGCCCAGCATACGTCAGTCTGACTTTGATACACTGACAGCAGATTCCGTGAGCGTGAAGGAATCTTATGTGAACCCTGTAGAACATAAACACAGCACCGGGCCAAGACTCCTGCCGTTTTCATCATGTTCGAGACCCATAAAGAGCGCAGAGAAAGTTCCTCCTGTGCTGTCTGTCACTAAGTGTTATGTTCTTGATAATGCCGCCTTCACAGTGAAGACAGCTCAGAATAGCAACACAGGCTTTTCATCTAGTTTCCTGCTTAAAAGTCTTTGGCTTTTTTTTATTTTATTTATTGCTGCTCATAATGTTTCATAAAAATGTCATAATTAAATAATTGTTGATGATGGGGGGGGGGGGGTTGCTGCCCCCTGCAAGATGATGTCCTGGGCGGCTGCCCATGTTGCCCATGCCTAAGTCCGCCACTGGTTGGCATATAGTCGCAACTTTCTTTTCAGTTCATGTTAGTTTTGGAGGGTATGATTTTTTTATTCATCTAACATCTAGCATTTATGTAAATGTTTTTAATCTGATGTCCGTATTGAGATAATATGCCTTGTGCTTTTCCATACAGAGCATTGTATGAAACAAGCTCAAGATAACGTATTTTGCTTAGTTGATCATCCTAAGAATTCTGTTCACTGGAGTGCATCAGCATAATGGGAATTAAAGGAATAGTTCACCCAAAAATGAAAATTCTGACATCGTCTACTCACCCTTATGTCTCAAGATGCATCATATCCAAATGATCTTGTACTTCCACAAAAGAAGATATTTAGCAGAATGTTTAGGCTGCTCCTTTCCCATGCTCTCAAAACACTTGCGCACATTTAAACCTGGAACATTGACGATATACGTGAGAACCAATGAGGTTTATGTATTTTTTTCTTCTTCATTGTTATTGAGTGCACTACGCTTTTGATCTCTCTTGATACGAACATAAAGAATGCTATATTTTATATTTTTTATATAACATATTTCTATATTATATTTTCAATAACAACTAAATTTCTGTCTTTTCCTGACACAAAGTTGTATCCAAATGGCTTTGGATTGAGGGTCAAGTCATTTTCATTTTTTAATATACCAATCCGTTCTCACTCACTGAACACTCTCTTGGTCAGTCATTGTGGATAGGGACAGATTCCTGCTCACACTGTTTCTCCAACATTACTGTGAGATTTGATCCACTGTTAGAGCTCCTGTCTGACTCCTGGACCCATTTTTGTTTCATTTGATAAATGTCTGCAGGCTGCGGCCTACGACCCCTGCAGAGGAAACAATTTAGTTATCAGAAAAGATCCTTGGAGGGGCCGACAATTCCCATTCCCCACTCACGCTGCACAGCTGGGTTGTAGATGCCAGAAGCAGGGATATGACTGTATATGTGTGTGTGTATTTGTAAATCCCAGCTTTCTTTCTTTCTCAGCCCTTACATAAAGAGCTCGTTATGGGAGGAGAGATCACCAGGCCCACAGCCACTGGGAGAACAAGCCAATTCTCTCTCTCCCTTTCTCGCTCTTGTTCTCACTTTCTTTCGCTACGTCTTACGTGCCCTGTCTGTGTCGATGACTAATGAGCTACCGTGCCATTGTATGTAATGAGTTACCTGCCTACATGCCCAGTGTGTTGCCTTGTCTTGCTGGCACAGACTATGGTGAGATAAAGAGGGCTACATGAATAGAGAGGGAGATGGAGAGAGATGCTAAGGACCTGAGTCAGCCAGTGCTGCTTTTGTTTCTAGTGCTGTTGAAATCACAGATGGTTCACCCAAGTGAGAAAGAGTTTCAAACTACATAGATGGCCAGCAGTCATCATCTTTCACTCTTGATTTGAGGGACATGTGTAGGGTCAAAAAAAAGAATTTTTCTAATCAGTTTAGAAATTGCATTTTGCATTATTTTTGTATATATATATATATATATATATATATATATATATATATATATATATATATATATATATATATATATAAACGTGCTCCTTAACAGTATAAGGATTTACAAAAAATAAGAATTATTTTGCTATGTTTTCATGGCATATTTTTGACAAACCATACAGGTAATTTTACCACTTTTTTTGTTTTTTTTTGTGACTTTTACCTTAGTGAAACATTTATCGCAATTTATTGTCTTACGTCTTTGATTTGGAAAGGGAAATATCTGGAATACTTGAAATATTGTACATTTAATAATTGTGATTACCAGGCCTGGAAAAGTTGAGTAAATTAGTTGATTCCTAAAGTTACAGGAAAGTCATACAAAAGTTTGTTGTGAAAATCAGATAATTAACCTTTTGATACGCAAGCTCAAATCATGAAAATGACATACCTGAACTTAAATGGTTGTATTTACTGGCCTTTTGGAGTATGGACACAGTTGTAGTATCTTTTGAAAGAAGACACTTTGGGCTTTAGTTCCCAAGTTTCAGAAATAATATATGTTGTTATTTTTTAAAGTTAGAGAAGCTGAAGTTTATAGTAATAGAAATAAAATTTGTTTTTATAATCTAAACAAAAAACAATAATAAAAGTACCATGACAGCCCAGAAATACAATGTTCTCAAAGCCACAGAAGTTGTGTTTCAAATTTGAAGATGATCTAACAAAAAATCAGGTTCCTGCAAGCTTTTTTCTCTGTAAAATCGCTGCCGGTGTACAGAGTAAAATTAAGGCTCCGCCTTTCAAGATGACACAAAATCTGACTGCACTGCTTGGCTATTATGAATAAAACTACACCGCATTTTTAAAAATAGACTTTGGAGACAGGCTCATTTTGTTTATGAGACTCTAATATATAAGATAATATGTAGTTTTACAACTTGAATGCTGCTCAGATTGCATAGTTTTTTGAAGAACGACGACGAAGGGTAACTCTTTCAGGTGAGATCTCATGTAAACAATGGAGAATATATAAATATTTCTCAGATTTATCACTTTTATGGACAAAAAGTGCTATTGGATGTTTTTCAATAAATGCTTGTCATGGACAATTGACCCAAGGGTGGTGAACTCGATTCATATGGCGATCACGTTTTCATAAAAAAGGTATGAAGTCCTGTTTTTATATTGCATGTTTTCATTTGTACTCCTTGCACAAATAACTAAATTGCTGTTTCTGGAGGATTGCTATCATGAAACAGAGATCGGATATCAATGTTGAACCCTTAGACCTTTGAAAATATGTATCAATTGTTAACATTAATACAATTTATAGACAGTAAATTAAATATTAAATGTAAGCAGAGTGACGTCACCACCGTGTGCTGGGGAATTGCGTACCAACAGGTTAAATATGACATATACACTGATGAGCCAAAACATAATAACCACCTGCCTAATAGTTGGTCTTCCACGTGCTGACCCGCCGAGGCATGGACTCTACAAGAGCCCTGAAGGTGTCCTGTGGTATCTGGCACCAAAGGCATTAACAGCAGATCCTTCAAGTCCTGTAAGGTGCGAGGTTTACGGACGTGTTGGTCCAGCACGTCCCACAGATGCTCAATCTGATTGAGATCTGGGGAATATGGAGGCCAGGGCAACACCTTGAACTCTTCATCATGCTCCTCAATCCATTCCCAAATAATGTGTGCAGTGTGGGTGGGTGGATTATCCTGCTGAAAGAGGCCACTGCCATCAGGGTATACCATTGCCATGAAGGCATGTACTGGTCTGGAACGATGTTTAGGTTGGTAGCACATGTCAAATTGATGTCCATATGAATGGCCGGACCTAGGGTTTCCGAGCAGAAAATTTCCCTGTGCATCACACTCCCTCCACCGGCTTGTCGTCTTCCCACAGGGCATCCTGGTGCAATCACTTCCCCAGGTGAACGCCGCACACTTACACAGCTGTCCCTGTGATATAAAAGAAAACAGGACTCATCGAACCAGGCGACCTTCTTCCACTGCTCCAATGTTCAGTTCATACACTCGTGTGCCTATTGTAGGTGCTTTCGACGGTGGACAGAGGTCATCATCGGCACACTGACCTGTCTGTGGCTACGCAGTGCCATGCACACCAGGGTACAATGCATTGTGTGTTTTGACACATTCCTCCCATCTGTCAGTTCAGACCAAATGTGATAGCCTTTGTTACCCTTGTGCATTAATGTGCCTTGGGTGCCCAACACCCTGTTTTCGGTTGTGTCCCTCCTCGGACCACTGTTGGTAGGTATTTACCACTGCTGAACGGGAGCACCTACAAGCCTTGCCATTTCAGAGATTGTCGAAGTAGTTCAGGTCTTTACTCCTGCCCATTTTTCCTCCATTCAACACGTTGACTACACGAACAGATTGTTCGCTTACCACCTTGACATGTGGCCTTGTTAGGAGATGATCAACATTATCTGCTTAACCTGTGAGTGGTCATAATGTTTTTGCACATTTGTGCATATATATTAAAAAAAAAATTCTAGTTATGCTAAACCCTTTATAATCTGTAAAATGATTTTAAGAAAATCTTATCCAGTAATCTGAATGACTGGAGAATTAATGACAAATCATGAAAATTAATTAGTCTGAAAGTGTTGGAACCTTTGTTATGTTCGTAAAAGCTTACTAACATACTACTATTATTCTTTCTGCAGTGTATAGATACAGAAGTAAAGGCCCAAACGTACTTCATGCATTTACGCGAACGTAGACGCGAGTGCTTGGCCAATGCATGGCCTACGCCTGGTCCCGATAGACATACTTTACATGTGTTCTTGCGTTGCTCTGGTGATTAAAAACCTCACACCACAAGGGGGCGATATAGATTTTTTTAGGCGCCACGAAGTGTGTGATGTTGAAGGATGAGGGGAGGAAGACAGGGCAGGTTGTGGCTATGGTGGTGGTTGTTTCTGGGCCTCATACTGTTGTTGGGTCTCTGGCTGTAGATGAGTCTGTGGTTGAGGCACAGAGGGAGGGGGATGTGGGCAGGGGTACTGGAAGGGTTTCTGGATGGTGTCTGACTTCTGGGACTATTTTCCTGATATGTCTCGGACTGCTAGAGCCACAAAGGCAAACATGACAGATTTGAGGTGGATTAGTAATTAAGTTAGCCTTTTGTTTCAGTTAATTGTAGTTAAATTTCCACTTCATCCAACACTGTTTGTTCTCTGTGTCTGTAAAAGTTTTACTGAGTGAGAAACTGCTCCAAATGATTCAGTGAGAGAGCGTTGTGAAAAAACGACTCAAAAGAGTAATTCATTCTTGAATCAGGTATCACTAGTTTTGATTTTTAAACAGCCAACATAAATATGGGACTCACATCATTATAGCTGAAATAGTCTGAGAGAAAATTCTCAGGTCAGTCAGAGCGCTCATGGTACATACAGTGCGTACTGCTGCTGGCGCCACGGGGCAGACTATAACCCTTATTCACAGCAGTGCCATCTCTGATTTTTTTATAAGAATGACAACGAGGCTGTGAGGGATATACTTACAGTCTCTTCAATGGATTGAACTTCAGTTTAATGTGTTTTGGATCGTTCCATAGATGAAACATTGAAAAAACATATTTTCAAGAACATTCAGTAGAAACAATACACAACACGAGTTGTGGAAAATCAGATGAGATGTAGGAGCTTTACGGCTTTAAACCATGCATGCCATTGAAGAGATGTAAGTCTATCCACAACCTCATCATCTTTCCCATTAAAAACAAAAAATGGCACTACCGTGAATAAGGTCAAGTATATAAGTAAATATAGTTCTAACATTTCTCCTTAAACCATGCTGTATTGTTAAAACCAACCTAAACCATTTACTAGACAACTGGTAAGTTAATTTTGGATCCTGGATATGTGATTTATCAAAGACCTTGTCAAAAACCTACTGCAGTCACAATAGCTTTTACAAATGGCAGCGGTAGCACCTGCAGATGTTAGCGGGAAAGCTGTCATGACATTTTCAGCTGAGAGATTCGCTCTGTAAACTTTCCTCTATTTATTTTGCTGTCCACTCGGTTGGATATATCACAGGAAGCAACAGTATGTGGGAAAAATATTTTATGTACTTTTTTTCATAACTGGAATGGCACTCTTTAGATCCATACTGTGAACATCACACTGAGGTGCAAATAGAAGATTCTGCGCCTGTAGGTAACACCTGAACATCACCTCACTTACAGTAAGTCTCAGGAAACCTCTACCTACTTCATCCTACAGCATGATCTATTATAAAATCAAGTAAAAGTAAACCAGACTGTGATCACAATATTCTCGTACAAATCTGTGAATCTCCCATAGATCCAGTCTAAGTTTCTTCTGATTAGAGTGTCAAGCGTTGACGTAGCTACATAATCTACCCAGAAATAAACATGCTGCTGCATCACAGTCTTTGTTTATGAGCCTTATGAATTTTGAGAACATTAACTAACATCCAAAGTAACTTCATTCAGCTTTTAATGCCATCATAATCTGCTGTTAAAGGTATAGTTAAATTAAATTGTTGGTGGAAAAGGGGCATCAGACGAAATTCTTGATCTATTGTTAAAAAAAACATAAGGCTGGACTGCAATGTGTACACTATGTCTTGGTGGCAAACTTGTACAGCAAAAACATACCAAGAATCAATATATGTCAAAGAAAAAATGAAGACAGAAACCTGGAGAAGATTTAGAGCAAGGGTGGAACATTTTTTAAAGTTTGATTCGATCGATCTTGTCAAGATGGCAAATTACAGGGTTGAAAAAAAAGTGTTGGGTTCCAGTGCTGTCGTACAGGCTGTGAAAGCAGATGGTACTTTGGGAATTTCATCTGCTGTCTGTTTTGACACTTTGTTACCATCATGGTCATCCTGGAGACTTCCATCCTGGAAGTTAGTCAACACATTTGGATTCCGTCGCCCCACACAAACATACTTGTAGAGCCACTGAGCCATCAATGCTTATTAAAACATGGTGTAGCCCTACTTCTCTCTCCATCGTGTTATTTAATGTGTGTGAGAGTGTACATGGTTATGAAATATGAAGGTACCTTGCTGCAGTAAAACCGAGCTAATTACACACAGAGACCACCTCACCGCCATTATGAAACAACTATTTATGTAACAACAAAATAAACATCCTGTGCCCTTACGCAGCAGTGTTGCAGAACAATAATGGAGGTAAAGAATTCATAGGTCATTACGAATTCAATCCAATTTAGGCTCAAACTTTGATTCTGGTTCCTCACAATTCCCCCAAATTTACAACCATGTTATTCCAAACCAATATGACTTTATTTTTTTCTTCTGTGGAACACAAAAGGAGAATCAAAGCAGAATGACAGTCTCAGCCACCAATCAATGTTATTATATTGCTAATAGATGCAATGAAAGCAAGGGTGACTGAGGCTCTAATTCTGCCTAACATCATCTTTTGTGATCCATAGAAGAAATTAAGTTATAAAAAGGGTTGGGACATCATGAGTTAATGATGAACTATCCCTTTAATGATACTTTCAAGTATCATTTTGTGGTAGAAAAGATAATATCCTTTAAAAATCTTGGTATTGTATTTATTTCTCTTTTAGACACAGTTTTCAAACAACAAGAGATTAAACATGATCTACAGTATGATGGTGTGAGGCTCTAAAATAGCTTTTTTCCCAAGCCTAGTGAGCTGCCTTGCTCTGCTTCCTACATAGGCTACATCCTAACCAGGGGCGGACTGGGAAGTGAAATTGGCTTGGGATTTTTCATAGAAACTGTGCCCCCGGCACCGTTTTGTGGCCCGTTCCGCATAACATGGTGGCCCATTTCAGCCCGTTTCGTGGCCAGCCCACCGGGAAAAGTCCCAGTTCACCCAATAGCCAGTCTGCCCCTGCCCCCCAATTCTCACAATGGCCTGTCCGACCCTGACTCTGCTAAATAGTCTCTTGTGATACTCTAATAAGCAAACACAATTGACATCAGTACAGAATTGGTTTCAATAGTTTTACATTAACTTGTTACTAAGCTAACACCATGGAACTGTAATAAGCATAAAAATACATAGTATACACAAAAAATATATCAGTACACAATTGATTTCAGTATTACCCTCCCAGTACCCAGTACTACCCTCCCGAGCAAGCGGGCAAATTTGGTTGCTTAGGAGACCTGGCTGGAGTCAGGAGCCAGGTCACGCCCTGGATTCGAATGCGCACCCTTGGGGTGGTAGTCAGCATCTTAACACACTGAGCTACCCAGGCCCCCTAAAATAGCATTTTTGAAAGTACATTACATTTAGTTAGAACAATTTTATTGATAATTATCAGTGTTGGATGAAATGAAAGCAAACAGGTGACATTCTTTGCAGTACATTCTAGGACTGCCAAGAGGCCAAAACTAGGTAAGAAGACAAAACTAGTTTAGAAGACAGCATGAGGTTTTAGCATACCATTTGGAAAAGTCTTAGTCTCAGAAGTGCACATGTGTTGCCTTAAAATGCTGTCTAGGCAGGCTTCTCTCTGAGTTTTGGAACAAAGCTACTGCCTTGGCTTTGCCTACTTGGGAATGGAGACCTGTGGGCAGATGTTGATGTGAAAATTAAACACTACTTAAAAAATCTATTTTGGGATCACAATAACACAGCAAGTGCTGACTCTTAGCACACATTCTTTCTTCAAGCTTGCACAAACTTACATTTTCCTGATAATATTTTTTAGTTTAATTGAGGTGCAAATGCCCAGGCAAGTATATACCGTAATTTCCTCTACTACTATGAGCACATACCCACTGCTTGTGCCTTTGCAAATCCAATTTGCATATTTTCCTCATCCACTTACCAACATGATCTCTGTGCCTGTGGTGCCTGACAATAAATGTCTTCAAATGCACTTTCATGCAAATGATGTGAAATTATTTTGCAGGGCTTTAAAAGCAAAGTTCAGTGTTGATTTGTTTTGTTTTAGAATGCTTCCAAACACCACACAGCCTCTTTTTGTTTTGCCCTCGGAAAACACTACCCACTGAACAGTTTTGGCCTCTTGCCTTGTAGATTTTCTAGCTTGAGGTAATGGAGAACATGAGGTAACTTGTCGCCTCAGATCAAGAAACCTTGAGGAATCTCTGTGAGATTGAATAGGTGAGGTGAAGATGTCTCCGGATTGGAGATGTTGGATGTGTTCACCAGCCTGTTCCATCCCCTCTAGCACTGACTCGGTCACACACAGCATTTTCTGAGGACTGAACGTACACCAGAGGAGAAGGGAAACAGGGTTTAAAGTGATAGTTCACTTATAAATGAAATTTCTATCACTTTGCATAAATTCCTGCCCATTCAGCCCAGAATATTGTATTGCAATTCTCAGAAAAAAATTTAAATGCCAAAAAACAAGTACATTTTATCTTTATTGTTCAAAGTTTTATCAGAGAATAACAAAAATCCTCCAACACTTTCTGTATTATTGGTACGAAAAATTGCTTGTGCATATTTTATACTGAAGAGTGTTAAATGGGGAAAGAAAAGAGTGCATTTAAATGATACTTGGGGAGATAAATGCAAAAATGAGTGCCAAAATTTGTGAAAGATGTGGTAAAAAAGGAGAAGAAAGGGACACAAATTAGTTTAGAGAACAGAGTAGCAATTGTGAATAGAAAGTAGATTTCTTTGACTGATATGCTGAGCAAACCCCAATGTAGATAAGACCTTGAAATCAGCCGGCTTAATGAATGAACTTAGACCTCATTATTTTGGCAAGATGTCTGAACGTGAGACTACCTCTGCAATAGCGTTAATCTACTATGCACTGTCATATCTAGCTTGCCTTTTGTTAGGGACTCTCTAGTGTTCTGAAATGCTCATGTTTAGCTTCAGACTGACCACATATGTTAGCCCGGCCAAAAGTTCAGTTCACCTCACTTACAGTTTGCCTTTTCATTTGGGAATAATCTTCTTCAAGGGTAATGGCTGCATATGTGAACAGATTGAGTTTCTTTAAAAAGTGTGTGGGTTTGCGTGTGAAGAACCAACCATTTGCATAATAGCCAACCCATTGGAGCCTAAAAGCATGTCAGGGCCAATGGCTGAGATCCAGTGTGCGGAATTGCAGTAATGATGTTGTTTTTCAGGGGTTTAAGGGATTATCTAACAACATTAGGAAAAAAACATCTGTCTGCATGTCTTGGAACCACGAAATTATGGCGTGCCTCATTGCTGAACCAATCATTAGCGTAGGTGCTACGCCATGCTGCGGATGATCTTCCTTTCTCGGTTTGTATAAGGTGTGTGGGTACGGAGACCTATTGTCTTACAGGAGAGGCAGACAGTTTTTACAGAACCAAAAAAGAAACCTCACAATGTCGTGCCCCCCTGCTGGTCTTCTTTGTGGTGTGGTTGACAAGAGTTTTTTATCCCCATATTTTTTGATATTGTGTTTTTGTGTTCTTTGACTGCAAAGCAGATTACAAAAATCGAATTCAGTAATTTAAAAAACCCTAAAGCAAACAGCTCATATGCTCAACTCTCTTTATCTGTCTTTATTTGTATTTTCCACTCCATAAACCTTTTATTTTGTTTTCAATCTTCCCTGTCCCCTTTATCAATTTATTTATTTTTTTTTTTTGCATTATTTGCATGGTGAAAACGTCTCGGGTTATGACTATAACCCTTGTTCCCTGAGAAGGGAACGAGACACTGCGTCGTTGAAAACGACTCTTTGGGGAACGCTCCTTAGCGTGCGCCTCTGAAGTATGAATGAAACTATTCCAATCTTGATTGGTGTTGCGTCATGACGTAACATGTGACGGCATAACCGGATGCATAAAAGTGACGCCGGCACACATACACATTAGCCTAGCGATGAAGCAAGCCGCTCTCAGGCCTTGAGGGGCGTGGCAGGACGACGCAGTGTCTCGTTCCCTTCTCAGGGAACAAGGGTTATAGTCATAACCCGAGACGTTCCCTTCCGAGGGAACTTCGCACTGCGTCGTTGAAAACGACTCTTTGGGGAACGAATGCCCACTAGGCCACGCACCGAAAAAAGGCCTGCCCTAGGGTGAAACTGAACTCAGGCACTCAGCTAGGACGAGAGCACACGTGCGCCAGGCGTACTAGGGAGGTGCAGACTGTAAAAACCTGATGAAAGTGTGCGGGGTAGCCCAACCGGCTGCCTCACAGATCTCCTGGAGGGGTACTCCCGATAAGAGAGCCCTAGAGGACGCCATGCCTCTAGTTGAATGAGCCCTCACGGCCAAAGGTGAAGGCAAATTGCGCACCTTGTAGGCCGAGATAATAGCCTGAACAATACAATTACTAATGGTTTGTTTTGAGGCAGGGAGCCCCTTCTTAGGTGACCCAAAACACACTAACAGTTGGTCCGACCTCCTCCAAGAAGAGGACCTCTCGAGGTAAACGCTCAAAAGCTCTGACAGGGCAGAGCAAATGGAGCCTCTCTTCTTCTGCCGACACATAAGGTGGAGGATGAAAAGCCTGCAGGACCGTAGACCGTGCCGTGTTAGACGGCACCTTAGGCACATAGCCAGGTCTCGGGTGTAAAATGGCTTTAACTCCGCCAGGGGCAAACTCCAAGCAAGCTGGCGTCACTGCCAGGGCTTGAAGATCACCCACCCTCTTTAGAGAGGTAATAGCTAAGAGAAAAGCCATCTTGAACGTCAGGTCCTTGGGCGAAGCCGACTGAAGGGGTTCGAAGGGGGCCAGGGATAACCCTTCGAGAACCACCGCCAGGTCCCAGGCAGGAACCCTGGACCTGGTTGTCGGTCTCATCCTCCATGTACCACGGAGAAAACGAATGACCAGCTGGTGCCTCCCCAGAGGCCCATTACTCAGTGGTGCATGGAACGCCGAAATGGCAGCCACGTACACCTTGAGTGTGGAAGGGGAGAGACCCGCAGAGAAACGATCTTGAAGAAACTCCAGAACTGAAGCCACCGGGCAGTTAACTGGATCTACTTCATGTTCTCTACACCAAGTGGAGAACACATTCCACTTGAGGCCATATAATCTCCTAGTAGACGGAGCCCTAGAGCTAAGTATGGTTTCAACCACCCCCACTGATAGACCAGCATTTAGGTACTGAACCCCCTCAGGGGCCAGACCCACAGTTTCCACAGCTCTGGACGAGGGTGGAAGACTGTGCCCCCCGCCTGAGACAACAGATCCCTCCTCAGAGGAATCTGCCATGGCGGAGCTATCAGGAGTGAAATTATGTCTGAGAACCATACTCGGGCCGGCCACATGGGGGCAACCAGAAGTAGACTGATGCCCTCTTGGCGGACCCTTTCCAGGACTCCCGGGAGCAGAGCGATCGGGGAAATGCGTACAGGCGAAGCCTCGGCCAAGCCTGTACCATGGCGTCCAACCCCAGTGGGGCTGGATGTGAGAGGGAGAACCAAAGTGGACAGTGGGACGTCTCTCGAGACGCGAACAGATCCACTTCTGATGGTCCAAATTTGTCCCATATCAACTTCACCACCTCTGGATGAAGTCTCCATTCCCCGGGCCTCAGCCCCTGCCTCGACAGGATGTCTGCTCCCTGATTCTGAACCCCGGAATATACATTGCTCTGATAGACAGTATTTTCCCTTGGGACCAAAGAATTATCTGATGCGCCAGTCTGCACAGAGGGCGCGATCTGAGTCCTCCTTGTCGGTTCAGATAAGCTACCACTGATGTATTGTCCGAACGTACTAGGACATGGTAACCCTTGATGTCTGGAAGGAAGCTCCTCAGAGCCCTGAACACAGCCAACATCTCTAGACAGTTTATGTGCCAAGAATGATGATGGTCCTGCCACAGACCCCTGGCAAAGCGGCCGTCCATGACCGCGCCCCAGCCAGTGAGGGAGGCGTCTGTCGAAACGGTTTTCCGGCGACATGACGCTCCCAACACTGGCCCTTGGGACAGGAACCAAGGTTTCTTCCATATTAGCAGAGAACGAAGGCACCTGCGCGTTACTCTGATTATACGAAATGGATTCCCGCTGGGGAAAACCCCTTGGCTTTCGGCCACCACTGGAGGGGCCTCATGTGTAGAAGGCCCAACGGTACAATGTTGGATGCCGCTGCCATGAGGCCCAGCAGTCTTTGAAATTGCTTTACAGTGATGGCCTGGCCTAGCTCTAACCCGGACACCATCGCCATAAGGGACTCGATACGCGCAGGAGACATGCGTGCCTGCATCGTAACAGAGTCCCACACAACACCCAGAAATGTTGTGCACTGGGATGGTTGTAACACACTCTTTTTTGTGTTGAGTCTCAACCCCAAACTTCGAATATGGCCAAGGACGACATCTCGATGCCGAACCGCCATTTCTCGAGACTGGGCCAGAATGAGCCAGTCATCGATATAATTCAGTATGCGGATGCCCTGAAGTCTCAGAGGAGCAGGAGCTGCATCCATACATTTGGTGAATGTGCGGGGAGAGAGTGCTAGGCCGAACGGAAGAACCCGATATTGGTAAGCTTCGCCCCGAAGCGAACCTCAGGAACCTCCTGTGACATGGAAGGATGGGTACATGAAAATAGGCGTATTTTAGATCTATCGTGACAAATCAGTCCTCGGATCTGATCTGACTCACGATGACAGGAATGGTAAGCATTTTGAACCTGAACCTCCTCAAAGGCCGGTTCAAAACTCTGAGATCTAAAATCGGCCTCAACCCCCATCCTTTTTGGAACTATAAAGTACCGGCTGTAAAGACCGGACTCCTTGTCTGAATGAGGAACACGTTCTATGGCCTCCTTCAGCAGCAGAGATTGCACTTCTTGTTCCATCACCTGAGCCTGCTCCGGAACCACTGTAGTCTGCACCACCCCAGAGAATTTGGGGGGTGGTGCCCGAACTGCAGTCTGTACCCTGATTTTATTATATGCAGGACCCATGCAGATATGTTGGGAAGATGATTCCATGCCTCAACAAAATCTACTAAGGGAACCAGCCTCTCGAGGCTGATCTCGGGTGTTTTTCGAGCACTGTTCTCGACTTCCTGAAGCGAGATACCGGCAGGGTTTAGTCGATACAGTTCTTGTGACCACAATTGATGTGTGTTTTTATTTTTTGACGCTGAACGGCACGGTGTGCGTTCGCTGGAAATTGATGTGGCCCGAAGCGTCAGAGACGGCGGGAACCGACACCGATTTCCTGAGGACTCCGCTGCGAGAGCAACCTCGGTTGCTCTGCAGCGGGGACAGCCCTCCGAGGTTCTACCACCTCGGTAGAACCTCTTTCCGAAGCTTCTACTAAGGGAACCAGCCTCTCGAGGCTGGTCTCGGTGTTTTTCAAGCACTGTTCTCGACTTCCTGAAGCGAAAGACCGGCAGGATTTAGTCGATATGGTTCTTGTGACCACCATTAATGCTTGTTTTTTTTTTTTTTTTTGACACGAACGGCACGGTGTGCGTTCGCTGGAAATTGATGTGGCCCGAAGCGTCAAAGACGGCGGGAACCGACACCGATTTCCTGAGGACTCCGCTGCGAGAGCAACCTCGGTTGCTCTGCAGTGGAGGCAGCCCTCCGAGGTTCTACCACCTCGGTAGGACCTCTTTCCGAAGCTTCAACTAAGGGAACCAGCCTCCCGGTGTTTTTCAAGCACTGTTCTCGACTTCCTGAAGCGAGAGACCGGCAGGATTTAGTCGATATGGTTCTTGTGACCACAATTGATGCTTGTTGTTTTTTTTTTATATATATTTATTTATTTATTTTTTTTTTTTTTGACACGAACATACAGTGTGCGTTCGGTGGAAATTGATGTGGCCCGAGCGTCAGAGACGGCGGAAACCTACACCGCTTGTGTGCCGCCATGTAAGCCCTACTTATTAAAGCAGATGTATCTCTGCAGGGCTTACTAGGCAGCGCCGAGGTTTTAGCCCATATCCCGTGCCCCCAAAACATCGTTCTGTAATCAAACACTGGGGCTGGAGATACGGGACGAATGCGGTTTACCCCACGATCTCGTTCTGTGGAGATCGGGAAAACGGCAAACCCCGGCGCTGAGGTTGTGATCTGTGCCGCAGGAAACGCACGTCTAATTTGCTTTCAACTTGCGTTCCCTGCTCATTTTGTGGCCAGCTGATATTCAGTCTGGCCACGGCACGCGTCATAACCTCAATCAGCTCCTCATAAGCTTGGCCAAAAACCGGCGTGCTTGGCTCACGGTCGATCCGCGATCGATGCTGAGCATATCCACTTCCTCGGAAGCAGTGAGCTCAAGCATCGGGACCTGATCATGGGCAGAAGAAGCCGCGACGCGGGCTTCTGCACCACACACAGTAGGCTCGGGATCCTCAAACGAAGAATGAGAAAGTGCCGCAGCAGTCTCATTCTCATCTGCAAAATCCGCTGCGAACCCCGCGATCTCAATCGCCGCGCTGCCTCAACAGACGCGGGACCAAAACCGTGGGGAACGCGAGCCTGACCGTGCTCATCAAAGCACGCCAACCGGAGCGCAGCACTCTCATGGGTAGTGCTTCACAACTTTCACAGGCAGATCCCTCGAGAGCTGCCTGTGCAGTGCTGCGCTCCCAAACAGTTCACACATAAAGCGTGCGTGTCCCTACCCGTAATGAAACGAGGGCAGGGGTGCACGCACTTCTTGAACTGTTCGGTGGCCATAATATTTTTAAATCAGACAAACAACACCAAATAAGACAAACAATTTCAACATAGAGCGCTTGCTGAAGAGCGAAAGCTAATGTGTATGTGTGCCGGCGTCACTTTTATGCATCCGGTTATGCCGTCACATGTTACGTCATGACGCAACACCAATCAAGATTGGAATAGTTTCATTCATACTTCAGAGGCGCACGCTAAGGAGCGTTCCCCAAAGAGTCGTTTTCAACGACGCAGTGCGAGTTCCCTCGGAAGGGAACTGTACATTTGTAGTGCCAAAGCATTTGTAGCATAGCTGCGTACACTGAAAACTAAAAAATTTAGTGAATAAACTAGTAACATTAACAAAAAAAGTTAAATATCCATTGTGCAAAATAAAGTAAAAATAGAAATAATGTACAATTAAATTAAATATAGCAACAATTGAGAGTAAACTCAGAAAGTAGCTATTAACAAATAAATTAGATATCTGTAGTTCAAAATAAAATAAAAATAGAAACAAAGTTAAATAAAATGAAATATAGTATCAATGGAGAGTAAACTAAAAGTAGCAATTAATCATTGTAAACAATATGGAATAATAAGCAAGTGATATTTACATATAGAATTAAATATCTGTTTTGCGAAATGGAAATAGTAAAATTAAAAACTAAAATAAAAAATATCCATTTGTGCAGAATAAAGTAAGAATAGAAATTAAGTAACATTTTATTAATATAGTAACAATAGAGAGTAAACTAAAAGTAGCAATCAACAGTTGTAAACAGTAAGGATTAATAAGCAAGTAATATTCACAAATAAAATTGAATATCTTTATTGATAATAAAGAAATAGAAATAAAGTAAAATAAAATATAGTAACTATGGAGAGCAAACTAAGACTGCTATGAACAACTGTAAAAAAATATTAAATAAAACAGGTAATATTAACAAATAAAATTAAAGATATTTAGTGCAAAATTAAATAAAAACTAGAAATCAAGAAAAATATAATGAAATTTTGTAACAATGGAGAGCAAACTTAGAAAGTAAGGATTAATAAACGTAATATTAACAAATAATATTAAAATCGCTGCATTATAAAGAAAATAGGAAGTAAAACAAAATTGTATGTAGTAGAGAGTGTGCTAAAGAAGTCAAAGAACAATGGTTAAAATATGAAATAATAAACAAGTGTATTTTCAATTATTAGTAGTGCAAAATAAATACAAAATAAAATGAAATGAAAATCTGTAATGGTGCCAAGTGAACTAAGAAAGTTGCAATTAACAAATTGAAACAAAACATTTATATATTTATGAATAAATTGGACAAGCAATGAAGAAAGATAAACTAAAGATAATAAGACAAGATGTGCAAATAGTTAGAATGCACACAAGTTTAGACACAGGCTCAATGCGGATCTCTCTCACTCTTCTCCCTCTCTCTCTCCCTCTCTCTCTCTGACTCAATTCTTTTAAAAAGGAAATAATGAGGCAGGCCCTCTGTAGCATTGCTCAGATATCACGGGAATACACTCTCTGTCTTGGCGGTAATCTCTCCTCTGCTAGTATCCCCACACCATGTGTGTTTTCCAAAGAGAGGAGGGATGAGTCCACGCGCCACAGAACCAAATAAAATATTTTTATAAATATTTCACATCCCTAACCTGATTTTTTGTGTCGAGCATTATGCACTGGGCAGCCACGTGTGTGTGTGTGTATGAATGGCTTTTTTTAGAGTGTTTTGGATGTGAGTGGAGTGTTTATGTAACTTTTTTATGTTTTTTTCTTGAGCTGTATGTGTTCTTGTGCGTATTAATGAATGCATGTTTATGCATGTGCATGTGTTTGTCTGCATGTGATTGTATTCATGGTGATGTCTCCATGAGAGAGTGCCATATACAGAATGTAGTGACAGCTCTTCACATACAGATGCACCAGAGCACTTCCATGCTACTCTGTTCACCTGCCTTTCTCTCACTGATCCCAAGGGATAATACATACATTTTACTGCCTCTTAGAAAGAGAGAGCTCTTTCTCTTGAATAGCTGATGTGTATCATGGACCTGACTGCAGACCTGTAGTTGTAACAGGAGTCCGAGTTGCGCTATCAATAGGTTTGTGGCAGAAAAAATACATAAATGAAACAAACAGGCAAATGTGATAAGAATGACACTGCATAAGTAGTTTTACTGCCCCCAGGTGATGTAACAGCACAGTGCCTCAACTGGATTAGGTCAGAAACAGAGTTTGCATTGATGTTTGTTTAAATATTGAAAAATGGTTTGAGCTGTGGCTTAGTGGTAAGTGCATGTGCTGAAAATATTTGAGCCTTGGTGCTTCTGCGGGCAATGCAGTTTCGAATTAGGCTTGCAACATTTCCCCATGCCACATCCTCTGTAATTTTCTGTCCTGTCTCTTATATACTTTAAATAACAACATTTTTTACACTTTCTGAAGAAAAGTTCTAAATGTTATTAGGATATTTCTAGGTGGTTGCTAGGTGGTAACTTGCTGGCCCAAGTCAAAAGAGCCAATAATCAAGTCTCTATGATATTCTTGTCCATACTTCGACTCGAGTCCCTGCTTCAATTCAAGGGTTTTTTTCCCCCAGTGATTTATTGTCCACCAGGTGAAACTTGTTTGCCTGAATGCTCAGAAAAGTGTTTGAAATATAGAGCACCACTAAAATGTGCAAAAAATGTGAATAAATAAGATTCAGTATAGCAAATTATTGAATCACTCAAAGTAGAGAATCACTCAAAGTAGTCCAAAAAATAGCTAGGAAACTAGCATGTGCCAGTGGACACTCAAAAAAGCACTCTTAAAGTGATAAGTGACTGTCATCATTTACAAACCATGATGTTGTTCCAAACCTGTATGACTTTTTTTCTGTGAACACTAAAGGAGATGTTAGGTATTGTTAGCCTTACCATGCACTTTCATTGTGTGGAAAAAAAAGTGCAATTTCGCACTTAAGATGTTGGAAGAGGTTAGGAAAACTCAGTAGGCACATTCTCTAGTTGTCAGGGTTCTTTGTTTTCACTAAATGAGGCCACCACACAAACTTCAAAAAGTGGAATAATCAACAACAAAATAGTTCCAAAAAAGATCATATAAAAAAAAGAACAAAATAAATTTGCCAAAATGCAAGGCATTGGCTCACAGTGGTCAACACTAGTAATGATGCACACAATTTTATAGCTTGAGAACTTGCTGTCATGGTTCTGTCACCTTGTCAGGTTGGGTTTTTGTCTGACGGGACAGTGGCATCATTGTTCCCTGTCTATCTCGTGTTTCGTGTACGTTCTTGGTGCATGTTACCCCCGTGCGCTATTCGGTGATGTCACGGTCCTGTCACCATGTTGGGTTTTTGTCTGATGGGACCGTGGCATCATCATTCCCTGTCTGTCTTGTGTTTTGAGCATGGTGTTGGGATCCTGACTTGCTGTCTGGTTTAGTTTTGGTCAGTGTCAGGATCTGGACACCTGCTCCGTGTTCTGTTTATTTTGTTCCAAACTTGTTGACTTTTTTCCCTCATGTGTTTCATATGCCGTTGTTATGCAGAATCAGTATTTCCATCGGAACCCTGATTGTTTTCATGGGAACGCTAATCATGTCAACTTTCATGCCATGTCAACTTTATAGCGAGCGGCACCTGTTCCTTGTTTGTTTCTGCCTATTTATTCCCCTCGTGTGTCATGTCCTGGGATGGAATGTTTAGTGTTGATGAGCGTTTGGTGTGAAGTAACTAACCTCACCCTCTCTGCCTAGTTGGTCCTGTCTCATGTATCTGTTGGTTGCCCATCTCTGCCCACGTGTCGGGTGTGTGGTTACCCTCCACTCTGCTGTGCTCTAGATCTCTGCCTACGCAGCTCTTCAGAGGAGGATTCTTTGTGGATCTGCTCCTTGCTGCCGTGGCGTGTGCACTCGCCTTCGAGCACACTGGTCATTCACGGAGGATTCATCATGGATCGCTCTGATCATGCATCCAGATGGTTTGTCTCGCTCTGACACTTACAGCAATATTTCCTCCTTTTTTCCCTCTGAACAGATGCGGTTAAGATCTTAAGATGTGTTTTGGGTGATCCGATAACAAGTGTGGTGCGCATCACTGTTACACCTGGTCATCTCTTTTGACCCCTTGTGTTCGGATTTTGAGGGGAGAGTCTCTGATTTCATAAGGACATACATTAATCAGTATGTCTGTGTATTAATAAATGATAATAAAGCACAAAAGAGTAAAAGAAGAAAATAAAACTATAAAATGGCTCACACTTTCTCTTAATTATTCTTGCATTTATTATAAGCGCATATACATTTAGAGCTTATGTATTAATGGAGCTTCTAATGTTTGTGCTTTTAATTTCTGTGTCCTTGCGTTTTGAAATCAGACACAAAAAGGATTTTGTGAAGTTCTTTTGCTTGTACATGTATTCGCTTTGAAAAAATTTCAGATCAGCCGGTTATTTCACTTTAAATCCGCAAGTAACTGCAAAGTTTAAACTCTTGTTTTATTAAGCGGCGCTCTGCTGCTGTGGCTCTTAGAGCCCAATGTTTAAATGTGTTTGGACTAGTGCTGTCAGTCGTTTACATTTTTTTATCACCATTAATCTCATAATTGATTTTTTGTTAATCACCATTAATCATCAATTTTGAAAGTGTTGAATTTGACACTATGTATACTTCTGTCCCTGTCAGAATGCGTTTTTTTCCATCTTAGTAAAGAAAACAAAACAAAATGTAACAAAATTATGTTGTATTTATTTTTCTCCCCAATTTGGAATGGACAATTCCCAATGTGCTCTAAGTCCTCATGTTGGCAAAGTAGCTTGCCTCAATCCAGGTGGCAGAGGACAAATCTCAGTTTCTTCCATGTCTGAGACCGTCAATCCGTGCTTCTTATTATGTGGCTTGCTGAGCGTGTTACCGCGGAGATTTGGTGCATGTGGAGGCTTCACGCTATTCTCTGTGGCATCCACTCACAATCGAGAGCAAGAACCACATTATAGTGACCACGATGAGGATAACCCAACGCGACTCTACCCACTCTAGCAACCGGGCCAATTGGTTGCTTTGGAAGCCTGACTGGAGACACTCAGCACGCCTTGGATTCGAACTTGCAACTCCAGATGTGGTCATCAGTGTCTTTACTTGCTGAGCAACCCAGGCCCAAATATAATACTTTATTAATATTTTCCAAACAAAGACTTCCACAGAATAAATGTTACTGTGAAGTTGGCTAATTGAAAGAACTAGTCCTCACATAGGTTGCATATTCATTGCAATGGGCATTAAATCTTTTTTAACTCAAATCATCTACAAAATTTGCCAGTAGACTGTGGCTATCCACTTTCATACAGCAATTAAAGACCAGTTGCCTGAAAATATCAAAGGAGACAACCTTAATTCATGTAGTCTTCGCTAGGCTTTAATGTGTATAGACTGTACTTCCCCTGATTCACACGGAGTGAATTAAGACTGCGCACTCCTTATTCTTATTCTCATTCTCATGCCATAAACAGGAATTATTCATTCATCACAGACAGAGAATGTAACGAGGTAAAAGGGAAAGGAGGAGGAGAGAACTGGCTTAACAACATAAATAATCATTTGTTGATTAACTTAAACAAAAAGACAAACACAAATACATGCCGGGGAGCTGCCCATAATACTCTCTGTCGAACTGCCGCCACCTGATTAGGGGCTGGGTGTGCAAAATTATGGCCCTGCCCTCCACCCAGCCACAGAGAAATAGTAACACACAGAGGCTGGCTTTTTAGGCTTTTCATCAGATTCATCAAAACACAAACATACTCGGCCCAAGTTGTTCTGAGAAAAAACACAATCCACCCTTCATAAATGACTTTGAAACAAATGGCTTCATATCATTGGGAAAAAATGATAAATATGCACAGAAGCAATGCTAATAAGGCCTTTTTTTTGTAGTCTCAGGTCATCAAACCTTTGAAGCTTATTATGGCCAAGAACCGTCCATTTAGACAGGAAAATCATCTAACTGACATGTTATGTTTATACAAGCCATTTAGGGGTGGGTTTATCAGAGTTTACCACAATAATATATTGGCAAATATTGGCTTGACAATTTTATCTTTGACTGTCTTTCAAAGATTTGATGTCACTTATGGCAAACTTTGAAAACCATGATTAGTTCTTCCTCAAAATCACTGACTGTATTAACTTAGTACCTTGTAAACACAACACAACTGGAATGCTAAAATAAAAGCTATGCCTTTTTTCTTTGAAGTAGCTTAAAGCCAGCCAATCAGATTAGAGCTCACTAGATTGAGAAAGTGCTTTCAAGTTTTGTATACAAGATGGTTTAGTTTGTGGGCATGCTATCTTGGCTGAGCTTAGGGCTTTTGTGGCTTTTTAGAGCTGTGTTGTGTTTGTGTAGGTTTAGCAGGTAAAGATAATGCACTTTGTGTCTGTGTTGGTGGGTATAGTGGTTTTCTAAGTGGTTCAGGAGTCATTTGTAAACTCTGGGAAGCAGGGCTAGGATGTGGGAAGTCCAGAGGGACAGCTTTTCTGTGACCGGCCTTCGTCGCTGATCTAATATAATCTTTTTGTTAACTGAGCCCAGCGAAGTGAGAGGCTAAACACACACACCATCAAAGTTATTGAAACGGAGCAGAGGGTACAGCAGTGCATCACCCAGGGGCTCATGTCCAGGCCTTTCATTCACTGCATCATTGAACGCAGCGACTTTCTGTTTGTGTGTGTATTTAAAGACATTTGGCATTGGCATGGTTGTCCAACAACCAACTAGTTGAATAATTGATTTACATTTTGTCCTTGCCATTTTTTTTTTGCAGCTTGGAGGGATATATAGAAGCAACTTTTCTGAGAGGGGTTTATCATGCTCACAGTCAAATAGTTGTCTCCAAATTCACCCCTTTAAAACCATAAAAGCATCACTTGTATTAAAAAAAATTGGATTGTATTAAAAAATAGCTATTGTTAGCTATTTCCCTGAAATGATACGTTGTAATTACAATCCTTAGGTCTGTTTTGTTTTTATATTGAGGACTAAGGTACAAAATAAAAGAGAGTTATTTAGCCTATTTGTGGTTGAATATTGTTTCATAGTGACTAGGGCCTGTGAAGTTCCAAAAAGGACTATAAAACTACCATAAAGATAGTCTGTACTCTTGTGCTATATTACTAGACTTCTGAAGACATCCGACAGCTTTGTATGTGGAACAGAACTAAATTTAAAGCTTAACTAAACTACTACTAAATTTGCGTCTGCGTTCAGATTAAAAAAAGGGCAGCATTGATGCATCCAGACAGGTTTGACATGAAGTTCCATGTGTCGAAACTGACCGCAGTTTGAAAATGCTGAATGGAGAATTACATTTGAGAGCTGCAGCGCATGGGAAGATTTTTAATGAATAACAACTTTTTGGTCTGTTCCTCAAACAGAATTTTCAGTGTTGGGTGAACTATCCCTTTAATCCTTACTGTGTGAATCATAAAGTTTAGCTTGGCTGTATCTCTTGTGTCTTCACAGCTATCTATAATATTCTTTTATATATTTGAAAATTATCACTTCCCTTACAGTGTTGGTATCTGTAGTCCAGACAATTATGGGTCGTAAAAAGGTACATCTTATTTGAAAATAGTTTGCTTCGGAAGACTGATTAAGCAGGCAAAAATAAAGATAAGTTTTTTTTCCTGATGTTCACAAACACGAGAGCTTTGAGTCACCAGCCCTCCCGCTCATGCTGAGCTTTGATGAAAGTCCTGTCAACGCCAAGTAAAGATTTCACCTCTGAGAGACAGGAGGAACAGCTTGAAATGGATGGATTCGCTGCCTTCCACACACAGTGCACCCTAATATTAATTAACTGAGAGAGTGAGAGACATGCAAAAACACTGACCGGTCCTGCAGGAGCGTGACTCTGTCTCACTGCTTGGAGTCAGAGAGACATGATAGAGAGACAGAGACACATTAATTGTCTGTGGAGCTTATGAGAATGTGTGAGAATGACACCAACACATCATCCCACCATTATGCTGACATAAGAGCACAATTTATGAAGTCACAACTGACATAACTTAGCAACCAGTTTCGCCACTTTTGTAAATAGTATTTCAGCACAAAATCCTGCGTTTCATTCACTAATCACTAGGGCTGTCAATTAGGCTGAAAATTTAAATTCCAAATTTTTTACCTAAAATATGACCAAAATTCTGCTTAAATTCAAATGTTTATTTTACCAGATTTTTCAGATGTTTCCTTAATCTACAAGAGGGTGCAATGAATACATATAAGCAAAACAGTTATGTTATGGCAAAGAACATTCCTGGATGTAAAAAAAAAGTGCATTCTATTTTAAACTAAAGTGCATAAAATTTCAATGATAAAGAGATTTAGCCAGTTTGCATTCTCAAATGTTAAGTAAAATGAGGGGGACAAAAGCACTGGTTACCACAGTACTATCCCAGACTCAAACTTCATAATAACAATAATACCACTGTGTTTTTAAATCATTACAATATTCATTTTCCCAGATAATAGTGGTATTCGGCTAAACTTGGTGGTGAAGCTGCTCAGAGTCTGAGCCCAGGGGCTGTTTAAACAGATGGAGAACAACAGAATAGAAAATAACTTGAGGATCTTAAAACAAGATTTCCAAATTGAACTACTTTCCTGACAAAGCATTTTATATCCCATGACTTAATCTGATAAACACTGATAAGAGAGCAAGAAGCAATGTCCAAAGACCTCCAGTTTTGGTAATTAAGCAATAAGAATTTATTTTATTTATGTATTTATTTGCAATTTTTGCATTCTTTTATTGTTACACTATTCAAGAGCGAAATGTTGAGGAATACTTGGGTGGGGGCATAACTCCAAAAAATGGCTGAGGTAAAGGAGGTCAAATTAGGTGCTGGGTCACTAAAGACCCAAGGTATTCTTTTAAGGGTTAAAGAGCTTATTCAGGTTCCTGGGTTGCATGTATGAAGTATGGTATTTCAGACTGTGATAATCTGCTGGATCCTCCACAACCAATTCAGAACAAACCTGCAAGATGTTGAATTATGCTGAGCAAATTACATTCAACACTAATTTTTGGGTGTTTTGGCTGTTGCAATTTATTCTTTGCAAATTCGTCCTAGAGTGAGAAAAAAACATAGCCCTTGGCTAAATATGTGTATGGATTTCCGCATGCCCAATATAGCAGAAAGTCTGAGAAAAGTGTATGTGCTAGTCAGCTGTGGTTTTCAAACTGGGGCTGCCGGAGCATGCCAGGGGAGGTGCGGAGAATGATGATAAATTCACCAAAGTAAAATGAAAAGACAAATAAATGAAATAAAAAGGCATTGTGAAGATAAATGAAATAAAATAGCTTAATAGACCATAGCTCTTTGGCATTATAATACTGTTAAATGTCAAGAGAGCACATGCATGTCATGCAAGAGCACATCAGTGTTTTTAGGAACTGCAGTATAATATATGATTAAAGGAATATTCCGTGTTTAATACAATTTAAGCTCAAGGGACAGCATTTGTTGCATGATATTGATAACCACAAACATTTATTTTGACTTGCCCTTCCTTTAAGCAAAAATCTGGGTTTTAGTGAGACACTTACAATGGAATCAGTAAACTTTACACACTATTTTAAAAAATATAGTCACAAAATGTAAACAATATGTGTGTTGACATGATTTAAGTTCGCTTACTAACCTTCTGTGTAAAGTTATAGCCAATTTTACAACTTTGTTGCCATGACCATGTGATGTCAACACATCTTAAAATTATTGTAAAAATTACAACTTTACAGCTCAAATAATATATTTTTCACATTATAAGCTTCACATTTCATTGGCCCAATTCACTTTGTAAGTGCTTCTCTGTAACCCTCATTTTTGACGCGTCCAGATTAATTGTGTGGTAATCAAGATTATGCCACTAATTATTTAGATTGAGTTTAACTTGTATTAAACCTGGAATATTCCTATAAATTCATATTGAATAATAGTTTGATGTTTGCTGATGATGTAAGGAACATGAGCAAATCAAATTACATATCAACTGTCAACTAACGACATCTGTTGCGATTCATGTCTTCTTACAGCTTCCCCCTCAGTGGAAAACTTATCTGCACAAATGTATCTAGAATTTTCTCAGAACTCATGTGGCAGCACATATGTAGAAAATCCGGAAAATGTGTGAAACAAAATCATTACATGTCCATTGTTTCGAGTTCAACATGATATCGGTTCGACATCTCTTCATTTGCTTGTGACCAGTGTTATCTTTTATAAGATAACACTGGTGGACAATACAAATAATAACTAATAAACTAATAACAATTTACGTATAGACTTGGAAATTTTTACGTATAGACTTGGACATTACGTATAGACTTATGACATTTAGTATAGACTTTGCTTTTGTATAAGTAAAAATACAAAATTCTGGTATAAATAAAATCTGCACAAAAAAACTGTTTACCTGGGCTTACTGTTTAAGACTGAAAACCCCTGTGCTAGTGCCTCCTTGATCTGCTCTTTGTGCGTGTGTGCGTCTCTCTAGCTTGGCTGTGTTTCGTGCAACACGAGCTGGCTGCTACAGAGACACTAATTAACAAACCATGTTATTGAGATCACAGACTTCTCTACATCTTAATTGCATCTTAATGACATTTCAGTTCAGATGTTTCAGCTGTAGCCAGATATCATAACAGAGAGAGAGAGAGTTCAATTTAGATGGAAGAAATGTAGAGCTAGCAGACGGGGTCGTATTTGACTGTGACTCCTATATCGTGTGGTCAACATTTTGAGGGGCGTGCATAGCACTAATCACGGCTAAATCCCTCATCTCGCACTCTGAGCCACAGTCCCAGCGGGAGCGCGAACTTGATCCACACTCCAGCTCCGTAATTACAGCGTCATTACCAGGTAGTGAGCGCTATCTTACTCTCACACGAGAGCCGGTAATCTGAAGCTCGGAGTTTATATTAATGTTTTTCTGCTTTTCATCCTCAAGTTCCTCTCGTATGTGTTAATCGGATACACTGCGCAAATATGAAAACCTGACAATGTGGTTTGGAACACGTGGTAGTGGGTAGTACACCAAATAATGAAAATTCTCTCATCATTTACTCACCCTCATGTTGTTCCAAACCTGTATGACTTCTCTTTCATCTGTGGAACACTTAAGGCAAAATGACAGCCTTAGTCACCATTCAGTTTCATTGCATCTGTTTTCCATACAACAAATGTTAATGGTGACTAAGTACTCAGTACTTTTTCTCCCTTCATTTATCAAATTTTAAAACTTAAATTCTTTTTGCTTCATAAGTGTGCTTGTGATATCTTTCCTTCCGAAAGGGGACATCAAATTTCCCTTGATATTTTGACATATAAGAGGTCATTGTACTTTAAAAACATACTGTAAGTTTCACAACTCAAAACTTTCTCTCCAGTCCAAAAACAGCATTTATTGTATATTTTTTAAATCAGCTACCTTGTGATGTCACAGTGCAGGGTCATTTGAATAGCTCTGCCTCCACAACATACGTAATTGTCACAGTGAGTTGACATGGAGAGAAAGTAGCTGGGATACTGCAATACTGAAAGTGGTTATATAGTAACTGTAGATTTCTTTTTACCAGTGAAAAAGTCAAGAAATGTTTCCAGACATGTTTGTCTCTGCATAGCCTTCTGCAGGATCCCAACATTAGGAATGAGTGGTTATCACAAATGAAATTCCTGAACGCTTCAATGTGGGAATATATGTTTGGATTCTTTGGATTCATGGATGAGTTCTTTTGAGAACCAAGGATTCAGGCTTTGCAAAGAAACTTGTATTGAAAGGTGTAGCAGTGGCAACAATATTACTAACCTTTGTTTTATATGTAAGGAATTGTATAGTCAGATGTTTTTATCACAAAATTAACCATGATCATGACTCTAATAGGGAGCTGATCAAGCTTATTACATGGTTACTTAACAAATAAATACATAATTCCTCACAAAATAATTTTTTTTGATTAAATAATTTAAGCATGGTAGAAAAATGCAGAATGCAATGAAGAAAAACGGTATAGTATATGATAGTAAGGCTGGCAGCTGTCTCATCAGTCTTGTATTCACCACGATGTCCCGTATTTTGCCTGGAATGAAAGCATATGGATGCCCATTTTCCCATATATAGACAGCAAATATATCGAGGGAGACTCACTCCCTCGGTTGGACAAGACAGGGAAAATCCCTGGGCCAACAGTCACTTACAACACTCTAGCTACAACTGGATAAACATTTATTAACCCTTCACAATATGTCGGTGTTAATTTAGCTGTTTATATAGCTTTATTTTATCATCAAATCTTGCATGCCTGATTAGTATTGGGGAGACATAGTGTGGCAGTTTTGTTCAGTTTTCAACTGTTGTAGTTTGATTTTGTACTTCACATAAGTTTGGACATATAATAATTGCCTGGACTGAGTGCATTTAGATGATTTTGTAAATTGCTTTCAATTGTTTATTCTTTCTATCTTGGAAAATACATTTCCACACTTGTAATTGCATGAGGGCATTTGCTCTGCAATAATTTAAGCTAATCATAACAGTGGGTGTGTCATAAAGCAGTAGTACAAAGAATCAGAGCATTTCAGACAGATAGCCAGAAACAGGGTGAAACGGTCATGTAAGGCTAATGACATTATGTCCAGTGTTGGTTACTTAAAAATAGCAATCCACTACAATTTACTAATTATTTCTGTAAACTTTTTATCAGATTACTTTAATAATTACTTAATTGAAATAGTAATCACATTACTAATCACCTTACTTTTAAGTTACTTTCTTAAACACTTTTGAACTCAACAAATTCTAAATATGTCTTTATTTCTATCTTGTTCACTGTTACTAGTGACTAAACACTCACTGACTTATAAGTTATTAGAATAAAGTAACTTGTTACTTTGAAACTGGATTACACCCAACACTGATTATGAAATTTTTTTTTACTACATAAAAAAACCTCAAGGAAGAAAATACAATTATAATTTTTTGTATAACTTGACCCCTTTAATTAAATTCCACTTGGTTTTATATTATGTTATCTAATGCAATGATATTCATACATTAAGTGGCTATTGTACACTTGTATTGTTTTGTACTGCCTCGTTCATATGTACCTTACCATTTTAACTCTGTGATAATGTCACCCATTCGTGTGCTTGTGTGTGTGTGTACACGCGCATATGCAAACGTGCAGCAGATGGGCAGAAAGGACCTTGATGAGAGAAAGGATGAGCGAATCAAATCTAGCAAGGCAAATATTTATTTACCAGATAAGTTCTGCTCATCCATCGCTCCCTGCTTCACAAGCAACGGCTGCTGCCTGCGTCCTTGACATGAGAATAAGAGGGTGTTTTGGGGGGCATTGGGTTACAGAAGTAAGCAATGCATGAGAGACACTGAAAAGTGTGTTCAGAAGAGGAAGGTGTTATGATATGAAGGTTTGTGTGTGTGCATGTGGGGCAGACCAAGAGGGCCAGGGTTAATCTCGTGAAAACATGTCCAGGTCACATTTCCCCCCAAAATCAATGGAAATCTTATATATATATATATATATATATATATAAGATTTCCATATATTTTTTTTTTTTATTGTTTTTATAAAGATAATTAAGCATGCTTTTAGGACCATTTAGATGTTTTGCACTGTGACATTATTATAAGTTTGAATCTTGTGTCTCATTAAATTCTCATTACTGTAATACAGTATTTGTTTTTTGTTTTGCTTTTTACTGTATTGTAGTAAAGAAAATTATTCTTAAAAAATGTACACCATTATTCTCAATGGTGACTCTTATTTTCTCATTACTGTAATACAGTAAAAGGCTGTACAACATATACTACCATGATTTATAAACACTTCAAAATGTATAATATATATATATATATATATATATGTGTGTGTGTGTGTGTGTGTGTGTGTGTGTGTATGTATGTATATATATATATATATATATATATATATATATATATATATATATATATATTATTATTTTATTTTATTAATATTTTCTCCCCAATTTGGAATGCCCAAATCCCATGATCTCCAAGTCCTCGTGGTGGCATAGTGACTCCGGGTGGCTGAGGACGAATCTCAGTTGCCTCCGCGTCTAAGAAAGTCAACCCACACATCTTATCACATGGCTTGTTGAGCGGCATAGTGCATGTGGAGGCTTCACGCTATCATCTGTGGCATCCACGAACAACTCACAACGTGTCCCATTGAGAGCGAACCTCATTATTGTGACCACGAGGAGGTTATCCCATGTGACTGTACCCTCCCTAGCAACCGGGCCAATTTGGTTGCTTAGGAGACCTGGTTGGAGTCATATATATTATTTGTAATTTCAAATTAAGTTATTGAGAATAATAAAAATGGGAGGGGCTTAATAGGCTTGATGTGTGATTTTTTTTATATATATTTTTTCAACGTTAAAAATACTTTCTCCTAACACAGCTTAACATGCAGAGACGATAATAAATATGCCTTCTATAGGTTGATTTACTCAAAATGTGAAATCGCTTTGGCTCTCTGCTTTCTAAATATTGCTCTGTTTGTTTGAGAATCCAACAATCATGACAGAGCAACATTGGCTCAACCAATGGCTTAAGTTTGGGGTGGACCAAACTTGGCACAGACCTTCAGACTGTTCTGGCTTGATCGGATTTACGGTTTTCACACAGCGGGTGATCAGAAATAAAAAAAATCCCATAGATTGCACTGATGGTTAAAAATGATTTATCAAAATCAAACAGTCTATCTGACTGACTAACTAGCAGGCTGTTTGTCTTACTGTAAGGTCTGTAAAACCTTCAAACCTCAAGCATTTACATTTTTTTTTTATTAATTCAAGCCAATATCACGGTTTGTCTTGACAAACTTTGCTATCGTTATTTTTGCAAATCTGTTTGATGGCGATAGTGGTCCAGAAATTACATTCTTCACAATTACACTTTTATAGCAAATGTGGTGAAATATGACCAAGACATTGTCTCACACTGTTTAGAATTATTGTTGTGTGTACATTATACGTCATATATTGTTGTGTGCTGTACAGTATGTACAGTGTTTCTCTGTTGCATGTTCCAGTCTTAAATGTTAAATTAGCTCCAGGACCATTTGGCAATGGGCAAAAAGGGCCTCTTCAGACAGGATGAGAATGCACGGCACAGCATACAAGAGAATCAGAAAAGTACACAGACTGACAGACTGGGGAAACAAAAAAGCTATGGCAATGAGACAGAGAACTCAGTCCAAACAGGAAGCAGGATTGGTGGGTTCTTGTGTTTGTGAGCAGTCCAGTAGCAGAGATCTGCACAGAAAATAGCCTTTGTGTCATAGAATTGTATTGGCCACTTAAGATTGAACAGTAGGTTAGAAGGTGAATCATTTTAGATGGAGGGGTTTAGAACTGCTAGTGTATGTACAGTATGAGCCTATAAAGAAAGAGAGAAAATGTGCCTCTGTTCTATTAATAATACCTGTCCTAAATGTGTCTGATTCCAGACAGCCAACTACCCATACAACAGCCTCTTCTCTCTTTTTGTCTTTTCCTATTCTCTCCCCCTCTCTCTCTCACACACACACTCATAATTTATGTGCTCCTGTCTCATGTTTATCCTGCATTTAAATTTCACACAATGGAGAGGCGGCAGCAGAGCCAGTCAATAGATGTGCTAACATTTAACGACCCCTGCCGAAGCAAACAAAAAACAGATTGTTGGCTCTAAAAACGGCTCCTCAGAGATCCACCTCACTGGAATGCTTGTCACTGTCCTACAAAGTGTAGGAAGGAAGCCAAGGACGACTTGTAGCAGCATCTCTTCAGTGTGTGCTATACTGCTCGCCACATTATGGGGTTACTCAGTAGTGTCCTTCAGTGACTGTTTTAGTTGCATAGTAAGAAGGCATTTAGCACCGTGGTTCTCAACTGGTCGGTCTTGTCCCAAAAATGCATTGAATGTCTGCTTTGATTTAGATGAGGCCTGCAGGTTTTTTTTTTTGTTTTTAAATGTAACTAACCTGCGATGGACTGGCGACCTGTCCAGGGTGTCCCCCGCCTTTCGCCCAATGTTAGCTGGGATAGGCTCCAGCCCCCCGCGACCCTGTACACAGGATAAGCGGTTGACGATGGATGGATGGATGGATGGATGGTAACTAACCATTTGAGTTAAGCTCAATCGACAACATTTGTGGCATAATTTTGATTATGGGGGTGGGGGGGGGGGGGGTGTTGCTGTCCTTTTCTGCATATCGCTGCCCTCTTCGGCCTACTGCGGTGCCGTTTTTGGCCTTCTTCATCCTGTCGCGGCTCGTTCGGCATAACATTGTGGCCCGTTTCAGCTTATAGCAGCGCATTCAGCCCTGTTTTGCGGCCTAACAACCGGTAAAAGTCCGGTTCTCCCTTTGGCCAGTCTGCCCTTAAGATAAAATGACTACACTATAATTTTTTTACATTTTTTTTAAAGCCAGCTGTGATTGCCAGAATAAAGCCAGCTGTGATTGCCAGAATAATTATGGGGAATAAAATACAGTAAAAATTCAAACAACATTACAGAACAACCTGTATATTTTACAGTTTAAAACGGTACAGTACCGTTGTTTATATTATTAAATGATAAACTGAATATATTAACCTTCTGAAACTGTAAAAATCAGCTTTTCACTTTATAATGTATTGTTAATCACTGTAGTAACTACAGAAGGGCACATGATAACATGAAGTGCATCAATAGTGGCCAGGAGCAATGACCAATAAACATGTATAGACAGTTCTCAGTGTCACTCACACAAACACTGTACACCATCAGGGTAACTACTTAATTACCAGGATAATTAAAATAATGCATTAAAAATGAACTAAACTACATAAAATATAACACAGACCACCCTAAAGCAGAACCTTAACTATTCCCATAAAATACAATTAAATGTAATGGTCACGCAAGGAATTCTGGGAACGCCCGATTACTTTTACCGTAATTTTAACAATATTAACATTTTTAAAGATATTTTACTGTAAAAGGTATTTTAAAATATAAATTTTTACCATTAATTATATGGAAAAATCATAATTTTTACGACAATTTATCGTAAAACTACAGTATTGTCTTTTTAAATATATTTAAAAAAAATACGTATATTTTATGGTAACTACTCGTTAACTAATTTACATTTTTTACAGTAGCATTTTTACAGTCTTGGCTTATTACGTTTTAGAAGGGAGGTAGAATTTTTTTTATTTTTGTTTATTTATTTTGTTCTTGACATTAAAGGCTGTGTGTCTACATTAGACTACATTACTACATTAGTGTTTAATACTAAATTGTTACTCTGTTGTTTATGCATTTTTCAGTTTTCCATTTCAGCCTAAAATATGTCATGTTATTAATTTTGCATATTGTTTGGCCTATGTTAATATTAATTTATTTTAATATTTAATTGATTGAAAGATACTTGGTTGGCATTCGGTTGCCACAGTACCAAGCAATAAAAGCTTTTCCATGTAAATCTAAGTTTTTAAAATCTAACCAGCCACAACCAAGACAAGCGATGTGCAACGGGGCATTTCATTGGCCTTTTATAAAGCACAACAGTCTGTTTCTGGAAGTAAGATCCTTTCTTCATTAGGGGAATTGATCATTAACAATAACTTATAAACCTTTAAAGACAGACCTACCGTGAACACAGAGGTTGTTAATCGATGTTATATGCTTCTGTTAAAGCCATCAGTCTGCATTATTTTAACTTAATTTTTTTTATTATTGTTTAATAGTGGAAATCCTGGTGAACCAATCAGAGAATCATGGCAAACAAACAGCAGCAACTGCCCACTTCCTTGGCTCACTGCAAATGACCCAGTCGTGTCGGTTTCCCTTCATTCTGAAATGTCTCATATATTTATATACTTTGAATCAATAGTTTTGTTTTCCATAATTTAATTTGATTACGTCATTTACAATGCTTCATGGGATTGTAGATCATTCGCTCCATTCTATGTACACCAAAATAGAGAAAAAACATCAGTGTAGAACTTAAAATGAACATCTGCTCTAAACAAATGCTTATGTTTGTCATTGTCTAGCACTTTGCCATCTCTGAAGGTTATTTCAGATGTTGTTCCACCCGCAGTCGTGCTGCTGCCATATTGCTCTTACGGCTAGCGGGAGTCCACTTAACTGGAGACATGGGTGTCTGAGTGACATTTCCGCTTTAGAGCAATTGATCTGATGACTGTGTGGACCCTTAAGTTCAATTATGGCTTGATTGATTTGAATTGCTAAAGGGTGCTGATCAAGCTCATTGATTGGTTGATTGTGGTGTTTGTCAGATTCACAGAGGCGGACACTCTTGTGATGGGGTGACATATGGGGCCTGCTGTGTGGACGACTTCACTGCCCGTGCTTTGGGAGCCGACCTCATGGTGCATTACGGCCACAGTTGTCTTAGTGAGTTACGCACACACAAACACAATCTTCAATCAAATACAATGTGAATTAACATAGTTATAGAATACACTGGCTTGCATTAAAGGGATCGTTCACCCAAAAATGAAATTCTTTCAGCATTTACTTACCCTCATGGTCTATCCCTTTATTTCTTGCACAGGGAAATATCTCAGTTTTCACCTCATCTGTCATATGTCATCTTTTCTACATTTCTGCAGTTTCTCTTGAGCCCTTTTCAGGGTCTATCATTAATATATAAATGCTACAAGCAAAAATAAGTGAAAGCGAGATGGAGACCAAGAAATCTCCAGGGCATCTCTAATAGCAAAGGTTGGAGACAGTCGGTCATGGTAAGGAGTGGCGACGTATAGATTTTACTCTTGAAGTGCTTTGCTCAGCCGCTCTGAAAAGCTTAGTGTTGGAACCGGTCCAAATGTTGATGTGTAAGGGATAGCAGACATTCTGAATGGACCTGTATGCACGTTTACTCAGCAGATCAATAGCTGAACATGCTTTATGGTTATCCTTTGAAAGGCCTGGACATGCCGTCCAAGACGAGGCTGCCCTTTCACCCACTGCTGTCTGTCAGCAACACAGCATACAGTAGAGGAAATGCTAAATCAATAGGGCCAATATATTTCCAGCAGAACAATCACACCTTGCCCACATACCAGAGCTGGCCAAGGGAATATTAATACAGACCTTTATTTGTCAACTGATGCACTTTGCAAAACACAACACACAAACACATACAGTTTATAAAAAAAACCACATATATATATATGGGGTTAACATCCGTCTCAGGTGATCAGGTGATTTGACCACATTTGGTCAGAAATAAATATAGATGTAAATGGGATTCAAACTTACTCAAATTACATTAATCAGAAATACATGCATGTTTATTTGAACTGTAATCACTAATCTAACAGTGAATGACAGCCAACACACCTGTCAATCAACCATTGTCCAATAACAGGGATTTTAAATCACAGATTCACAGATTTTCAAAACCCTAATATATAGTGGGGTTTTGAAAATCTGTGATTTTTCTGTTTCGGAGGGAAATTGGTATTCAACTAATCACAAACTATAGTAAGGACAGCACCATCCCTATTTGAAAAAAGTAATTGATCAAATCTAGACAGGTCCCATTTCCAGCAGCCATCACTCCAACACCTTAAACTTGAGTAGTCATGCTAAATTGCTAATCTGGTACTAGAAAATCGCTTGCCATTATATAAAACACTGCTGGAAGCTATTTGGTTCTATAAATGAAGATTAACATTGTATTTGTGTTTGTTTTTTAGTTGCCACAATATGCAATGGACTGTCATGTCTTAAAATATTAGGTCAAAAATGGCAAAAAAAGAAACAGCTTTCCTTAGAAACTCATCAGTCAATCATTGTTTGAGGAACAAAGGATATACAATGCTTGAAATTCCCAAACAACTGAAGATTTCATAGAAAGGTGTACACCACAGTCTTCAAAGACAAAGGACAACTTATTGCAAAGAAAAAAACACTTTTGAAAAAGAAAAACAAAAAGAAAAGGATATAGTGGGCAAAGAAACACAGACATTGGACAACAGATAATTGGAAAAGAGTGTTATGGATCCTAACCCCATTGAGCTTTTAAGGGATCAGCTAGACTGTAAGGTGCGTGAGAAGTGCCCGACATGATGGCACTTTCTATGGCAAGTGCTACAGGAAGCGTGGGGTGAAATAGGGCTGGGCGATATGGTAACAAAATTCAATTTAGATTTTTTTTTTAAAACTTAAGGGTGATTTACGATTTACAGTTAGATTTTTGATGCACAAAAAAAGTGCAACACAGAGAGAGTTGTCAAGAGTGTAAAAGTAAAATAATTAAAATCAAATTTATTTAAAATTGATGTTCAGAAATAATAGTATAAAATGAGAAAACTACAAAATACCTCAAAGCCAATTTAGGAATTATTTTTTATCTAAATCAATCAATATCTAGAAATAGCCATGTTTATCTAGAAAGTATTTTTAGCATATCAATACATTTTTATGTATAACCATAAACACCTGCAGATATAGTCCAGATATCAGTGTAGTTGAAAACGCAAGAAGCAAAAAGCTCAGTTTAAATTTATGACATCTGTCAGTGCTGTGAGCACGCAGAGCCATATGGCGGTACATGCTGAGCAGCAAAATGAAATTATATCGCTGTTTGTCAAAATGATCGCTTAACTTCCTAAATGTTGGCTATAAATGCAGTACATTTGAAACACGTTGCAGAACAAAGCAATAATTAGCGATCTATCTGAATCATCATGGTAAAAGGAGATGTGGATTACTCACCCATTTATAGCATATCCATTATATGATTTGATATGAAGCGCCAATAACTGTCAGGTATGTTCTAACACTTTATTATAAACACATACATTTCTGTGGACATCTCAGAAAATCCAGCTTAGTGCTTCATAACTTACACAATTTACACAGATGTAGAAAATTTGGTTGTATAAATGTACACAGTATGGATTAATGTGCCGCAATTCTCCACCATTATATGTAGGAACAGTATGTGTGAGCTAGTAATTAAATTAAACGGTCCTTATTCTACATTATTATGTAAGGAAATTTATAATGGAATTAGTCACATTCAACAACCATTATAAATTAGATAAATGACAAATAACTAGATTATTTGTCTGAATAAAAACATCTCATTGTATCTGGAATTACCTTTAATAAGGGAATTATGATTAATTAATTTTATTGGAGTAATATTATTCTCATGGCTTAATGGTACAGCTTTGAAGCGAAATCTTTTAAAAACAGGGATGAGATTATTTATCAAAATATACCACAGTCAAATTATCTTTGAATACAGACAAACTTTATTGCCATTCTAAACATAAATCTATTCTAACACATACAACATGAAACAGGTTGGTGAATAGTGACAGAATGTGAAGTAAATGATCAAGACAGAGAAAATGAACTTTATGGAGTTTATGTTGACAATGCCTTAAGAACCATTTCAGAAGTGGCTTTTCAGAGTCACATGGTCGACTGGACTGTCCATTTCCCAAAGTTGATTTACTTTCATTTGTGGAGGATTCTTACAAACTCCTGCTCTTTTATATCTTGACAACAGTACATGACAGAGACAGGACATTGAATATTATATGTGTAAGTAACAAAACATGAAAATCCTTGGTTACAAATCATACCGGTTAATTCATTGGTTTTACAACATGGAAAATACATTACACGTTATGAGAAACCTGATTGTCGGGGTAAAATATCCAGTTGAAAAGTAACCATTCTTAGTAGAATGAGATGAATCGTACCATATTAAAAATTATAATCATCGATTTGTGAGTTATAAGTGATTTAAAATCACTACACGTATTTTAAAAGGTACATCGGCTATAATCATTCATTTGTCAGTTATACAAGTGATCACAGGTCATAGAGTCATTTTCTGAATTATCTAGCAAGGCTAGGTATGGTGTATATTTTATAGAGTTAAATCACAAGGACTGGGATGAGAATCTCACAAGGAAACCTTTCAAAGAAACTCTGCTTTAGCTCTGTGGAAGTTCAGAAGGTCATGCTGAAGGTTTGTGAAACAAAGAAGGATCTTCTTTATTTGTCATCTCTGTCATTACAAACCCTAGTATGAAATCAAGCAGGTATGGGAGAGACGGTCTCCTTCAGAAATGTAGGCACCATAGATTCATTTATATGACTCTCTAATGGCTCAGTGGGGGATCTCTTGGATCTGTGGAATGTGATGTTGTGTTCATTTGATGGCTTTATTCATGGATAATCCTACACAGAACATAGTTATTGATTGATTGATTAAGCCAGTGTAAACATGCATGATGGATGAAGTCTACCTACAATCACAATTTACAATAATACTGTAAATATTACTTTCTTTTATATTGGTCTTCGTGTTGTTAACCTATGTTACATTGGAACGCGCAGCTGCACATATTTCCACACGTTCATTTTATCAGATTAAGGGGGGCATCAAGCCAAGTGCTGTGAACATTTGTTTTTCTCTTTTATATTCAGCCATTGGTGGATTGACAGTCTATCCAACTACATGTATGTGCAAGCTGTTCTGCATGACTGACACCTCCATGTGCTGTGAGATGTTGTGGAAATTAAAGTCAATAATCTCCTCAAACACCAGTATAAGATTAAAGAAACTACCTGACAGGCAAGAAACACACTTTTGCTCTTGCTCGCTCTCTCACACTTGTCCTCTTTCTCTCTCTCTCTCTCTCTCTCTCTCTCTCTCTATATGCTCACTTTTGCTTCGACCCCATCCCCGCAGGGCTCGACAATGTTTTCCTTCAGTGAAAGAAGGCTTGAAAGTTTAACCGAATAGTTTTGCAATGCTACAGAAATTTTGAATCAGGACAGAAATACAGTATAGTATAATTATACAGGAAGTAACCATAACATAACAAATGCATTTGATTCTAATATTCTATATAATAATAATACATAATTAGAATAATATCATAATTGGGAGAGTTCCAGAGAATAAGTAAACCATCAGTTTCATCTGTCTAAAAAACAATACTTGGAACAATTTTAATGTTGAGCCCTGCATCACCCATCTTTTCCAGATGTAAGCAGTCTTTCATGTTTTCAGACCTTATCAAGCTCCTCAGTTATACCTGCATATAGTTTAACTTGGAGGGTGGTGTGTCTATTTGTGTGTGAGTGCAAGATGGAGAGATGGGAGGCAAGTGGTTGGAGATGGTGAATTGAATCCATGACTCTTATTGACAAAAGCTGTAGCAATTGCAGTAAGTGCTCTCAGTCTCCCATGCTAATTGGATAAGAGAAATGGATCGATTCCATTTAACTCCCCCCGGCCCTTCCCTATCGTTTTCTTTTGTTTCCCAGCACCTGTGAAAAGAGGCTGCCACCAAACATGTGTTTTTTGTCATATGTGTGTGAAAATAGCCCTCTCTGCATACAGTATGTGCTCGTTTTGACACTGACCCACTTTAACACTAAACAAAACTTTATTGCCAAAGCACAGTTCCGATTTTCTGTGTCCTTGTCTGATCATCCTCTGTTTGTGATTGTGGATTAACATTCCAAATATTCCCATTATTTTCCTGTCCATCACTCCTGGCTTTCTCATCTTCATACCCTAAAAACATATGTATCCCATAGACGTCTATTCAATGTGTGCATTTTCAGTTGGAAAATGTAGTTTTGTGAATGTTTGCTCATCCGCAGTACCACTCCAAATTGTTCCATATAGAGTGCAACATTCTGGTTCCAGAGTAAAAATCCCTTTAATTTTCTCCATATTATTAGCTAATTGTTAATAATAACATTTAATCAGTTAAAGCTGCACTACGTAACTTTGTGCTCTAAAGCAACATCTGTGTTTAAAATTGCAAGCAGTTTGCAGAAGAACACTTTATTTTGTGTTTCAGCTCTGCTGTGCTCTGCTGGTGGATGAATCTCATGTTTTGAGCTTACCGGGAAATCGCCTGTGGGTTGTCATGACTGGGAGATATTAAGAGTCATAACATGCTATTTTCATGTTGGTATTATGTTATATAATGAATATACTGAAATATTACTTGCTTTGATGAAGATAAAAAAACACTCCTATTTACATATTTTGAATTCATTAATTTTACACATATATCACTTTTCTAACACTACATTCATAGCGCTTTTACATAGAGAGCAGGGGACTCTCAACCAACACCAGTTTCCAGTTTATTTTATTAGGATTTAGTTGTGTTATATCTACTAATGTACAACAGGTAGTTCTGGTCCTTGAATCTGATTGGACGAGAGACGTTCCATGAGCACTGTGTGTGTGTCACTCCGCTTGTTTTTGTGCCATTCTAAACTAAAGTGTAAGAGCAGTGCATATGTGTTAAGAGCTACTGTAGGCTATGTGTCTCTTTTTACATAATCTTTTTTTTTACATTACATATGTTAGCCAGCAGGTGGTGGCAAAGGATCATTTTTGTGTGTAATATGAGCCAGTTAGGTGACGTGAAGTGAATCCGAGTCAGCCACTGTTTACATACAACAGCGCTCCGTGATCGCTCGTATTACTACTACACTACTTAAGCTAGGAAATAGCTTTAAACTAATAATTCAGCATTATGTCTCATCACAGATGAGAGACACAATCGATTGATTGATTACAGAACTCAAGGCGCTTACCTCTTACCAGAGTTTCCACATGGGAGAAGACGTGCTGATTAAAATGGCGAGGACATTGAGGTTTCTATAGTGAATGACTCTTTCGCACAGGCTACTGCGAAATAGAGAGGAATACCCCACTTGAACAGCTATTTTACAATTGAAAGCTGATCTTCAGAAAGCTGACAGCATCTCAGCTTAAGTGTGGCAACAGGTGATTGCACACGCTATGTCTCTCTCTCTCTCTCTCTCTCTCTCTCTCTCTCTCACTCACACACACATCCATCCTTGTTTATCCAATAACTTGTTCGAAACAGCACAAGCCCTGATACTATATCTGTAGTGACATTTTTGAATATCTAACAAAGGCTTGGACGCATCATTTGGTATGAACCAGCAACAGCAGATTCTGATCCGTCGTGTAAGAAAGTAGTTCCATGCACAAATGCGTTTTTTATGACCATACTCGGTTTTTCCAAATTTGTTTACATTTACTTGTTCATTGAACTGTTGTATATAAGCAATATCACACTAGCAATCCTGCTATATGGCCCCAAATAAGTACTACTGTGATTACCTACAGCACTCAGCCTCTGGCCTCGTGCCTGTGGCCGAATCACAGCAGTGCTGATGTATTTTACAGCCTCAGTTGATAATGCAAGTAAACCGTAATACTATGATAGTATATCTGTGCAATGCACACAATAACAGTAAACTAAAAAAATAAAACAAGGATTCTGAAATTATGGGGATAAAATCTACTTTATTAAACATGAAAATGATATGCTTAAATATGCAATATAGCAATTACAAAAGTTAATTTCAGAAGTCATACATAAACATGTCACAGTATCTTCCCCCAACAATGTAGATGCATTGCGATCGGTTAACACTCGAGTAATGTTTGATTCATAAAAGCACGACAACCAATATAAGCTTCAACAACCCTAACAGAAAACGTTTCCAAGCATTATAGCACAGACTGCAGTGATGCTGTGAACTGCGTGAGTGTGACTTACGGAAATGGCATAATGACGTAAAGATGAACCACATAAGCTAGCGATTTTGTGCCAAAACCGACCCTGACAGCTCAAAACACAAATAATTATTGTAGTCTTACCATAGGTAAGGACACTGTTTTGAACACAGATTGTTTATGAACTCACTTAATAATGGCAATATGTTCATTTTTAACCAAAATATCTTACATAGTGCAGCTTTAAAGACAGACCAATTGTGAGCTACAAGGTTGTTAATCTATGGGATTTTCTTCTGCTGAGGCAATTAGTCCATGTTATTTCAACTTTATTTAAAAAAAAATTTAACAGCAGAATTAATGGTAAAGAACTACACTACCCATGAGCCTGAAGGCAAACGATCTACCTATCAGAAACCGCAGCTAACAAACCACAGAGTGATCACCCACTTCCATGAAGCACTGTGAATAACACAAAGGAGTTGGTAAATATGTGAGTTTTATATTTTTCCATGGTTTTTAATTGGATTATGTAATTCACAATGTGGGATTGTAAAAGTTTGTTCCTTCATTAAAGATGTTAAGTACACAGTCTGGAACATTCTTCTTTTGGTCCAATTGTCAAAATTGTTTTTGTTTTTTTGTTGCTTCAAATCAAAGTTTATAATGTTGTTATTCACATCAGAGCTGGTTGGTTTGGTGTATGGCTTAGGACTCCTTAATGAATGATTTTATTTAAATGCCTATGGAAAGAAAATAATGGGAAAAGTACTTCCGCAACCAGGACGACTGAAAAGGTGGGCTCTGTTTAATGTTACAACAATGTTCAGAAGATGTTTTTACAACGATTAAGGAATGTCTGACAAACCGGTTTGTTAAGATGTTAACAGAGTGGTTTTGCTTCAGGACCAAAATGTATATTAGTCATCATGTGGCCACCTAACAGAGTATCAAACCATAACCCATATTTAATCTAGTTGTGTCATATTTTCTTTTAACTTGCATAGTTTTGTTCATGTGTGACAATGATAAGGCCATGTCCATGTCACCTGTCCATGTTGGCATCTGCCCAATTTGGCTAATTTCTGCCAAGTGACAGATTAATTTACATCAATTTTAAAATAAGGTTCTATTTGTTGACATTGGTTAATGACATTAGTTAACATAATGCACTATGAACTAACAATGAACAATTGTATTTTTATGAACTAACATAAACAAAGATTAATAAATGATGTAAAAAATATATATTGTTAATTGATTATTATGATACCTAATGCATTAACTAACATTAACGAATGAAACCATATAGTAAATTGTTACCACTTGGATGTCAACCACAAAAGATACCTTTTAAAATGTAAGCATATTTATTTTGCTATGCACGACTATATGGTTAGTTGCATATTATTTATCATTATTTATTTTATTATTAATTATTATTATTATTTTATTTATCATTTAACATTGTTTTTCCCTCTGCTCTCCGCAACCCTCTCAGAACAGACTGGTGACCCATTTTTGGATTAAGACCACCAGTTGAGAGCCACTGGTTTATCAGATGTTTATGTACAACTTAAAATAAGCCATGCTTTCCAGAATTTGTGCTCTTTCATAGACATCTTGGCAACATACGTATGCAAGGGAAACTTGCGTTCATCTTCCTGCATTGAGAGATACATTTCCCTCCTCTCTTCTGTCCTTTTATAGTTAAATGGGATCCATGTTTAAAAAGCTTCTCTAGCAGTGGCATTTGTCTAATAGCAGTGAAATGGCCATTAGAGCAAGGACTTTAAAGAGAATGCAACAAGAAGAACAGTAATTATGACCATCAGCAGTAAATGATAATGTAGATAGGTGGTGAGTGAACCCTGCCCCCTTCTTTCAGCTCTGCTGTGCTTTAAATGGGATGTGAAATGAGTGGCATTAATAATAATCATACAATCTTTTTTCATCAGTTATTGTCATCCTCAGGTCCGATATGGGCTGACTAATGCAAAGTTTTCAGACTTTGAATGACATTGGTTACATTTTCCTCATGATTTTGCAGTTTCTGTCTCTCTCGCTCTCTCTCTCTCTCTCTCTCTATATATATATATATATATAAAAATAGCTTAAAGGGTTAGTTTACCTAAAATTTTTAATTCTCTCATAACTTTCTCACTTTCATGCCATCCCAGATGTGAATGTCTTTCTTTCTTCTGCTGAACAAGAATCACATAAATGCAGCATAATATTAATCCATATGACTCGAGTGGTTTATTATACATCTTCTGAAGTGATCAAATCAATTTGGGTGAGAAATAGATTGATATTAAATCTTTTTTCACGAAAAATCTCCACTTTAACTATTACTTTCATTATGTGAAATTGAAAGTGGAGATTTATAGTAAAAAAGGACTTCAATATTTATCTGTTTCCCACCCACACCTATTATATTGCTTCTAAAGAAATATATTTAACCATTGGAGTTCTGTTGTTTACTTTTATGCTGACTTTGTGATTTTTGTAGCTTGAAATTTCTGGTAACCATTCACTTTTATCATATGGACAACAGAGCTGAAGTATTCTCGTTTGTGTTCTGCCAAAGAAAGAAAGTCATACACATCTGGGATGGCATGAGAGTGAGTAAATAAGAGAATTTTCATTTTTGGGTGAACTATCGCTTTAAAGCTGATTCAGATGAAGGGAGTGTTTGGGAAAGCTGTTTTAAAACCATGTTTATTTTTGCAGTTCTGTTTGGTGAAGCTAGTGACGCAGCAACTAAACACTTCAGCTTTAAAGGCAAAATAATAGATTTCCCAAATGCTCCTAATGCCCCTTTCAATTATAATCAATCATTTTTGGTGAGAAACAACCCAAAATATAAATTATTTTCAGTGCTTACTTAAAAAAAAACCTTGACATTCATTGCACTTTCATGATTGTAACTACAGAATTCCAGTTGTGACATGATGATGATTTGAAACTACATTGAGTAAAGTATGTTTTATAAAGTGTGTTAGTTTTGTATTGTGTCTTTAGTCCCCATAGACTCCACGGAGGATATCAAGATGCTGTATATGTTTGTGGACATCCAGAGTGACAATGCCCACTTCCTGAACACGCTCATGTTCAACTTCCCCCCGGCCACTCGCTAGCCCTCGTCAGCACAATCCAGTTTGTGGCCGCTTTGCAGGTGAACTTACACCCCTGTTGCTTACTTAAAAATAACTATTCCCTGCAGTTAAAGATGTTCTCTGCTTCATTGATGGCATCTCTCTCTCTCTCTATATATATATATAATTTACCTGCCTGCTTCAAGGTCTCTAACAGCATATAAGGCTGTCTGTGTGTGTGTTTGCTTCTGTCATCAGCCTTTATCCCTCTCGGAGGCTTAATTAGGATGATAAGGGACCGGGTGTGTATAATCTCGACCCGGCCCCGCCCTCCGCCCTGCCACAGGGTAGTTACCTTCAAATATACAGTAAAAAAGTATAATACATTTAACAAGACAATACAATTATTACTTTATAATTAACTGTAAAAATGTATATAATATTTAGCAATAGAGTACATGTGCTTTTTACGGTAAATTATTGTTCAAATTACGGTAAAAACAATAATCTGGCATTTCCAGAATTCCCTGCGTGACTAGGAGATTCTATGACATTGTACAACATTCTATGACATACTAGTCCATTGTCTGAGCCCACTGAAGAGCTTCTGTAGCACAAATTGCTGAAAAACGGCCATGATAGAAAGGTGTCAGAACATACAGTGCATCGCAGCTTGCTGCGGATGGGGCTTCATAGCCGCAGACCAGTCAGAGTGCCCATGCTGACCCGTCCACCGCCACGTGCCTACATGTTATGCTTCTAAATAACAACTTTTGCGTAGATCAGCAGTTTTCCAAGTCTGTATAGTTTCCGAAAATATCTGTATGGTTAACCTATCAGAATCCTGTTAACCTGTAAAGATGATGTCTACTCATTTGCCTATAATTATGGTTGTTTCTGTAATCTAAGATAGTTCAAGGTTAGATCCTCAACTCATTTTCTGTTTCTGACTTTGCCTTTGGAAATATGGATACATTTGTCTTCAGTAAACTCTTTCACTCTTGATTGAAACTTCTACTTTGACTCCTGATCATCATTGTTCACACTGGTCTTTTTACTGGGTATATCTGTATTCCCCTACCATAAAACGGTAGGGGAATACAGTTATACCCAGTAAAGAGACCATTATGAACAATGGTGACTAGACATGGCTCGGCTCCCAGAGGACAGATATACATGTGAGTTGTAAAATAAAATAATGTTATTGTTTTATGTAATATCTCGTTTGAAGACTAAAACAATTTAGTATGAAAAATACACAAAAATAGAAGAAATCAGGAAAGGGGCAAGTATTTGTTCACATCACTGTAGTTCCAGAATTTTAGTGAATCAAGTTTATATAATTTAATAATATAAACGGTAATGGACCGTAAAATGTACAGGCATCAAAATTACATCCCCCTATAAGCCTGAAACATGGTCACCGTATTTTTTACAGTAAATGTTTCACAACCACAGCTGCGGGTAATTTATCGGAAAAGTTAAGGATTTATTTTTACAGTGTAGGTCTGGCCACACTAGTAGTGTATTTGTATTGACTGGTAGTGTATTTCCTACTGAATATTTTCTGAATACTGAATATTTATAGTTTCACTTGGAAATATGTCATATTTCTGAAGTCAAAGCAATAGTTCACCCAAAAAAGAAATTTCTGTCAACCCTTGTGATGTTCTTAACCAATATGACTTTCTTTCCAAAAGATTCCACAATCTTTTTCTATACAATGAATGGTTGTGGTGACTGAGCCTTTCAGTCCTTTTCATTCTGCTGAAAATCTCCTCTTTTGTTCCATGGAAAAAAACATACAGGTTTCGAACAACATGAAGTTGTGTTTTAATTTTTAATTTTAATTTAATTAAATGTTTGGGTGAAATATATCTTTAAATGGCTTGTGTTTGTGTATGCTGTTTCATGCTGTCTTTAATGAAGAGTGTGACAAATGCTGTGTATGAAGGTGTTTTGACACAAAGACAAGACATTAAAAAAGCAGATATGTGCCTGTGATCTCTATATCCTCTGCATCACACAGCAATAATGAACAGCAAGCTCTGTGAGATATCTGTATGACTCTATGCACATAGACTTCAGCAAGAGCGACTGTGTGTTATGTGTGTGTTTTCGGCCTCTTATTCCAGTATGGAGAGGCTTTGATGAATGATGTTGTTGTTCTTGGTGTGTGTGTGTGTGTGTGTGTGTGTGCGTGTGTGTGTGTGTGAGTGAGGGGATAGGAAAAAAGTGAATTGATGTCTGCGTTGTGTTCTTTCATTTTCACCCGTCACCTTGTCATCAGTGCGCCTGCCAACTTTAGACATACACAAGTGCCCATGTCACTGACCCCCAAAATGACACAGCCATTATGCAAATACCCTTTTTCATAGATCATTTAGTTTCATTTTTCATGTGCCCTCACCCTAAGCGACCAAATTAAAACTTTCACTGACACCTACAGTCATAGTAATGTGCTGTTATATTACAAAGCCAAATCGCAACCATATAATTAACCACTAATTAAAGCTTATACAGAGCCTGACTTTCTCATAAGAAGTATTATATTGGCCGGAGGTCTGAATAAAAACCCAGGGAGAAGAAGATTACAGCTTTCCGTTGAAAAATTACACCGGTCTTTGGCACTATCACCACCTTCATAGTGTCTCAATTGAGTTTGGCATCTCGTAAAGCGCTCTGGGGACAATTCAATATGGCCTGAATCATACGAAGTACATGAACACTCCTTGATTTTGTGCATTCTTGGTTTTAAACATTTTTTAGACAACAAGAACAAAACTCAAGTACACATTGCATTCTCAGTGTTGCCACAAGAGGCACTATAGTGGACATTAATGTGAACTGTCCAAGTTTTCTCTTTCTCTACTGTATATGCGGAGTAACAGTTTGAAGAGAATATTTCTCAAGTTAAAGTCAATATATTTATAGAAATGTACCTGAATAAAAGCAAATATGGTTTAATGGCACAGACTCTAAGGTTTGTTGCTGCCACAGTAGTGCAAAAATGCATGTTCAAACAGACCGCACACCTGAATGTGTGCCAGGTTATAAAGTTATTCTCACGTACAAAGAAAAATCATTTTACCGCCTGCTTTCCGTAGATGGTAATAGCACGAAGTTAACTGTGCTGGGAAAATAGCTTTTAGATTTTTTTGTGTAAATCTATAAAGAGCCTGATTTACATAGAAAGGAGGTATGTTTGTGCAGAAGACAATAACAATACATTTAAATAATCAAAATGCAGAACTATTTTAGCGTTGATTGCACATGGTTAAACTTGATTGTGGGTGAATAATCAGGTTTTTGTTTTTTTGTTTTCCGCTGAAATACCATACTCAAAAATGGTCCTACTGTTTAGTGAATTTGCTCCTCTGTGTTTTATAAAATTTGAGAAATGCCATAAGTCATTACAGGCCTCTGTTTCCACTTGTGATTTCTCCTGAAACAAGAGGGGTCTGTCTCATTAAAGAAGGCATAATGAACAGAACTGTCTGTGAATGGATCAGTGCTGTGAAAAGCAGTTTCTTGAAATGCAAATTGGGCATTTCTAATCTTGTATTCTCAGAAGTGCCATCTCTAAGAAATACAGTACATCAATTTGTCACCGTTTAAGTTACACTGTTAAAAGCTGAGCTGGGGAAGTGCCACGAGTTTAATGCTTCTGTCATAACTGCTACAGTATATTTGTAATCGAGATCCTTAGAAGAGACAGTGCAGTAATCCAGGCAAATTGTTTTGTTTTTATTATGCTCACATACTATAATGTATAGAGGAAAGTGTGTGGACTGTGTTTTTTTTTTTTTTTCTCGGTTTTGCTGTGTACGAAACCTTAGAAATGCTGCTTTTTCAGGCTGTATATGATGTTAGAAAGGAATCAATATCTAAATAAACTTTGCATAACATCATGTCTACTAAAATGCCTTCAACTGGTCAATTTTTGAAGGCAGCATAAATGTGTCCTTGATATCCCTAAATTCTGTGCTTTTGGTTCAGTGGTTGAAAAAAATTGCTATCTAATTGAGCAATTAAAAGATGTATATTGTGTCTACCTATTATACATTTAGCACAAGTTTTTAGCCAAAGCCATTTGCAATGCATTTAGGTGTTATATTTTCATAGTTTCAGTATTCCCTGGGAATCAAACCCATGACCTTAGCATTGCTAGTGCCAAGTGCTACCCAGTTGAGCTACATGAATGCAAAGGTAGTTATACCTTTCAACTTTGCATCAATTTCTACCAAGAAATAAGCCATTTAAAGGGACAGTTCACCCCAAATTTTTAATTCTTTAATTATTTACTCACCCTCATTCCATCTCAGATGTGTATGACTTTCTTTCTTCTGCTGAACACAAATTAAGATTTTTAGAAGAATATTTCAGCTCTGTAGGTTCATACAATTGTGAATGGTGACCATACCTTTCAAGCTCCAAAAGGCATATAAAGGGAGCATCAAAGTAATCCAGTGGTTAAAATCCAGTCTCCAGTGGTTAAATCCATATCTTTAGAAGCGATATGATAGGTGTGGGTGAGAAACAGATCAATATTTCAATCCAAAGAGATTTATAGTAAAAAAGGACTCACTTGTTCTCATTTCTCATGGACTTTGGTGCTTTGCAAAACAAGGGCTGTACTTTCTGCTTTACTTAGTAAACAACATGAGGGAATAGCATATCTTTATTCCAGATTGTTTACCATTACACGAAAACCTTTGCAGTCTAGCTGTATAGAGGAACTGTATGGACATCTTCACAAATGAATCTTTGGTGCTGTTTACACTATGCATTTTCACATCTGTTTGTTTTTTCAATGTAAACATGCGCTAGATGGACGTCTTTGACCATTGCACAGTGCCCAGCAGTTTATTCTGTGAACAACTTTCACTTTTAAAAACATCAAGACACTTGCTTCTGTTCCATTTTTTGAGCTGTGTCTAGCTTTTTAAGAAAGAATGTCATGTCTGTAATGTGAGGTCAAATATTGTGATAAGTAGCAATATCTATTTTTTCCCAACCATTCTGTATTGAATTCTGCCTGTATGTTGTCCACATCATGACTTAATCATATCACTCAGGTTTATCTGTGAAATATCTGTAGCCAATCAATCAGCCTCCCATGATATGACTCATTTTGTCAACCTGGTTGCTCGTTGAATGTTAGGGTGCTGCTCTTCTTTGTGACCTGTGTTCTAGCCTCTAATTCGAAGCCTTATATGCCTGAACTCAGTCTTGATATTTTGTTACACGAATTCCAGATAGAAAGTAGTGGTTTTTTTTCCATCCACCCACACCGACACATCTCTCTCCCTCTCTCCTTAAAAGTTGTGTTTGTGTTTATACTGTAGATATCTTGGTGACGATAGGTTTCACTTGGAATCCATCATGCTTGCCAACCCAGAGATACTTGCATACAAGTAAACCAATGTTCCATTCTTCACCCAGAACATCTTAGAAACCATATACGCTGCCTGACCAAAAAAAAGTTAGGATTCAAAGGGTCATGTGGAATCAAATTTCCCTTGATATTTTGACATATAAGAGGTAATTCGACTGTAAAAACATACTGTCAATTCCAGAACTCAAAACTTAATCCCCAATGCAAGAAAAGCATTTATTCAAATCAAACTGCTAAAACTCCCATTCTCTACTTCTGTGACTTCCCTATGTTACTTGGGGAACTCATTCATTCAAGACAGCCTCTACAGCAACAACATCAATACCTATTTTTAAATATCGCACCTATGGCCCCGCTGACTGGTGCTCACTTGGCTCTTAAACAGAGACAGAGAGAAGGACAAAATGCCTACTGTCTGTGGCCTAACTACTCCTGAACACAAAAGAGGACCTATCTGGACTATTTTGAATTATTTTTGTATACAAACATGTACTACACAGATGTCTTTGACTGTTGTCATCTCTCTGGCACGCTTTTAAAAGACGCTGAGTCAAGTTTCAACTCTGAAGAGAAGATAAGTTTCATCAGCTGCTGTGGCTCCTGTTGTTTTATTGCTTAAACTGCTCAACAAACTGTTCTTTCACCTATGAGCGCTATTTTTAATTGTTTGTTTATGTAAACGCACTAGATGGACCATTTTTATTTGTTTCTGACAATGTGCACTTCAGTGCAGGATAATCTGGATGTGTGTCTTGTGAAACAGTCATAAAACAAGTCTTTGCCAAGGAATTTTCACTGAAGGATAAGGGGCAGTTAAAAACACTATTATACCCTATCAAAAATGTAAGTAAACCGTTCCATTCATGAATATTTCAAATGTCATGATTGTTTATGATGCTGACACGCTATCTAAAAGCTGTCTAGAGGCTGTCTACACGGCCGCACAAACACAAACTTTATGAAACGTTTCTTTGTGTTGTTGCAACTTGTTGGCAGTAGTAGTTTCCAGCGCAAAATGGAACGGGACACTTGTTTGTTTACTGTTGGAGTAATGCACCGCAACCATGGTAGACAGCATCATTGATTATAGTGTCCAGTGTAGACAGGGTGTGAGTGTTAACAGTTGTGCTTGAGATGAATAGTGTAATATATTTGGATGCAATGTGTTGAATATGCATTATGTGTTTTGGTGCTTATTTATTCTCTTCCAATTGAGTTAATAAAAAATTTAATTTAAGGGGCTGCATGCTGTTAGCCAATCATAACAGAAGGCATTTACATTAAAGTTTAAAGGATGAGCTGAGGCAAAAATCGAGCTTTCCAAAAAGATGGTCAGAGACAGGGTGGAAAATTATCATTTATTACAAAATGATGACCGTTTGGTGAAAAAAAACTTTACTAACATTATCATTTGACCTTAGGGAAGATAATGAAACTATAAAAAAATTGCATTTCATGACCCCTTTAAATAAGCAGACACTTAACCCAAACTAATGCAGTGTGTAGCTTCTCATTTCTTAAATAACCATGTCGGAAGATGTATCCCGTGTTCGTGGAAAAGATGTTACTGTTTCAGAAGGGGCAGATTATTGGCCAGCATCAAACAAACAAAACAAGTGAGATTGCTGAAATCACTGGAATTGGGTTAAGAACTGTCCAACACATTATTAAAATCTGGAAGGAAAGTGGTGAATCGTCAGCTGCGCAGAAGAAATGTGGTCAAAAAAAATCTTGAATAATCAGCGATCACTAAACCACTCAAAGTCACATTGGAAAAAATCTACAGTAGAACTTACGGCTATGTTTCATAGTGAAAGTAAGAGCATTTACACTTGCACAATGCGACGAGAATTTACAGGAATGGGAATAAACAAACAGGTGGCAGACTTGTAATTAAAATTATTTTCAGAAACATTAGATGACTTTAGAAGTGCCACCACCTCATTCCCTAGAATGCTCAAATTTACTCAAAATAATGTATCATTTATTTGATGGATTCAAATTTTTATGCCAGTATTTATTTTTCTGAAATTATTTGAAAACAGTGTGGTACATTTTGACTTAATCCACCTTGTCCTTCCAATTCCAGTTTAACACCCCGTGGGGTGTGGCCAATTAAATTCATTTTACAACTTATGAGAGAGACATTTCTTAAATTTTTAATTTTGTCAAAACCTTCGTCATAGAGTATAATATGTTTTCTGTTAATGTAGAGATGTCAACCCTCATGATTTGTGAGCTGGTTATCCTGTTCACCATCCATGTTGCTGAAATTGCACCTCACATCTCTCATGGACACAAACAAGAGCACACCCTGCCCTACACATTTGCCTGGAGGGAAAGTGAACCAGGGGCCTTAATCGATTATTTTGGTTGGGACTTGTTGTTGGCACAGTAGTGCAACACTGTGCCTCCCACCCTCCCTCTTCTTCTTCTCCCCTCTTCAAACCCTGCCCTCTTTGTTCTCTGACTCTTTTCATCTGTTAATTTGTATGTGTTTGTATTTGACTCTGTTTTGGCAGCTTTTTCTCCCATTCCCGCCTCATCTTCTTTTAATTGGTATACATAGAGCAGAGGAGTGAGATGAATTCAGCGCCTAGACAAACACACAAGGATGGTGATTCTGGTGGAGATCTCTGCAGCTCTCTTAAGAGGGGTTTTCATTTCTTAGGCTCATATGACCATTTGGCCAGACCAAGAATCTGTGGACTTGCTCACATTTTCTTCACTGATTTGAAGGGAAAATCTAAAGAATTCTACAGAATGGACTTAAACGTTGTTGAACAGAGCTGAGAGTACTACACCCTTATTGGTAATAAACACCCAATGCATGGGGGGATACATAGAATCAGGTGATCCAATTCTGAGGAAATCTGTGAAGCTTTAGATTTATGTGTGTGTGTAACATCCTCACATGAAATGTGCTGTATACAGTGGCAAGAAAAATTATTTGAATCCTTTTGAGTTACCTGCAATTATGTCTGGTTTGATCTTCATCTTAGTTACAGTAATGAACAAACACAATCTGTTTTAACTAATAACATAAAAAATATTGTATTGTTCTTGTACATATTGGATACATCATTCAAATATTCATAGTGTAAGTTGGAAAAAGTATGTAAAAACCTAGGCTAATGACATCAACAAAAGCTAATTAGATTCAGGAGTTGGCAAACCTGGCATCCAGTTAATGAAATGAGATTGGAGGTGTGGGTTAGAGCTACTTTGCCTTCTAAAAAGCACTCAAAACATTTTGAGTTTGCTATTCACATGAAACATCTGCTGATGTGGGCTATGCTTCACAAAAAAGAGACCTATGATTCAAAATGAACAACATTTTTTTCAGATAACTTAAAAAATAAATATTAGCCTAAAAATGTTAATCTATTTATTATATGATACAAGAAACATTGCTTTGTATAAAGCTGGAATGGGTTACAAAGGAATCTCGAAAAGCTTAGATATTCATCTGTCCAGAGTTAGAAAAATTGTCTGTAAATGGAAATGATTTGGTACTGTGGCTACTTTCGCTTAAAGTGGCCATCCAGCCAAGATCGCTCAAAGGGCACACTGCAGAATGTGAGGTAAAAAAAGAACCCTAGAGTGACAGCTAAAACTTGAAGGAATCATTGGAATTTGGTTAACTTCAGGAGTCTACAATATGGTAAACATTAAACAGGCATGGTGTCCATGGCAGGACACTACGAAGGAAGTTGCTGCTTTCCAACAAAAACATTGCTGTGCACCTGAAGTTTGCCGCTACTGGGAAAATGTTTTGTGGACTAATGTTAGATCTCTTGTTAGATCGTTTGAGAAGAACAATCAACACTACGTATGGTGTAAAAAAGGCACCACATACCAACATGAAAACATAATCCCAACAGTGAAGTACAATGGAGGGAGCATCATGATTTGGGGCTGCTTCAGGGCCTAGACCACTTGCCATCATCGAGGGAAAAATGAATTCCCAAGTTTTTGTCATGGTGTCTGTTAGCCAGCTGAAGCTTAAATAAAAGAAAATCCATATTTTGGAGTGGACCAGTCAGAGCCCGGACATTAACCCAATAGAGATGCTGTGAATGACCTCAAGAGAGCTGTTCACACCAGACATCCTAACAATATGGCTAAGCTGAAGCAGTTCTGTAAGGAAGAATGGTCCAAAATTCTTTCAGAACGTCGTGTAGGTCTAATCCGCAGCTATCGGAAACACTTGGTTGAGGTTCTTCCTGCCAAAGGAGGATTGACCAGTTATTAAATGCAAGGGTTTGCTTACTTTTTCCACAGCACTGTGAATGTTTACTGGGCTGTGTTCAGTAAAGACATGAAAGATTGTAATTGTTTGATTAAGCACATTAGTGTGCACTTGTGACTTTGAAGATGAGATCAGCTAAATCCAAAGGGTTCACATACCTTTTCTTTCCACTGTATGTCTCACACATGGTTTGACAAAGAGCAATTGAGAAATGTTTTAGGGTTAACTAAGCTAACTTATATGTCCATACACTTAACTTGGAGGAGAAGAGTAGAGCCAACTTTTTCCACTTGACTTTTTTTTTTTTTTTTTTTTATAAATGAAGTATTTTATTATTACATAATGGCAATATTAAGGCTGTCAAAATATTAAAATAATTAATATCATTATTATTTTGTACTTAATTAAATAACATATGCATCGCCTTTTAAAAGATATGCAAGTGATGTGTTTGGTTCACTCATAATATTTCATGTATGTTGAGCTTCGATGATAATTAAATTCTACCTACAGTACAAAAACTGAATTACTTATGTTAAATGTCCCATCTGGATTTCACTTAGCTATATAAAGTAATTTAAATTAATTAATTAGTCATCAGGAAGGTTGTTCTCAGATAAAGTTTCTCATGATTAACAAAACCATTAGTGATAGACAAACAAGCTCAGATGTCTCAGAGGAATCTACCTAGAAAGACTGTTTTACCCACAGGATCAGTTGTTTTTAGTTTAGAAGTGAATAGTTGTAATAATGGCCCTTTTAGTCATTTAATAATAATGATCATTTGTAGGGATGCACCAATATGGAATTTCTGGGTCGATACTGATAACCGATAATTCACAGTTCACTTTGGCTGATACGATACTGATATTTTTACTTGTTACGTAAACCTTTAAACTGGAGCTTCTAGCTAATAAACTTTTCACTTTAAACAAAGGTTTGGTGTATGTAACAAGAAACAGCAATACAAAAAAGGCTGGGAAACACTGATCTGAGTGACGTCAAAGGTGGATTTGAAGTGAGAGCTGAAAATGTTCATATCAATTACATTTTTCGTCAGATGAGACAGATCATAAAAACAAGACAGCGGTACACTTTGTAGCTAGCTGTATATCTCTCAAAATAGTAGTAGCCTTTGTTGGTTTATGATCAGGTGATATGGCTTATGATAAATATCTGTGAAGTTATCCCTCTGCCAATGCAAAGTGATAAATTAGATCACTTGTACACATTAGTGTTTTTTTTAATAGGCCTTTGGGAAACCAATAAATCAAGGCATTAACAACAAATGTGACTCCACATTATTAATTAAAGTCCACAAAAATCAAGCTAAAATAGCCATTTATGATTGTAACACACTGCCTGTTTTTAAGACACTGTTGTTTGTAGGGTTTAAAGAACAAAGTGTTTCATCAATAATAGTGTATACAAGAACAGCGGTCCTGTAAAATTTAAGCTTTATTGCAGACACAGGTCCATATAACACATACATGCATACATAAACACATACAAATTCCCATATTAGCCTATAGGATATACAGGCTATTACACCAGTGTCGTCTTAACCTAGAGGTGTATCTATAACAGCTTTTCAGCGGACTTACTAGGGCTTCAATTATATGGTTCACTGACCTGTCCAGGCGACACATAAAACTAAACATAAGTTGTCTTAAAAGTGCCTCACAAGATGGCACTCTAGTAGACACAAACAAATGACTGGCACTATGCCACCTAGGGACACGAAGCAACAACCTCATTGCATCATTGTATGCAACCTTGAGTCTCTGCATACTCTTTTTCTTATAGTTAGACCACAATTGAGCAGTGTATAGCGGTGTGATGTAGGTTCTAAACAGAGAGCACTTCACAAAGTCAGAACACAAAGAAAACCTCCTTATAAGCATGTTAGCTTGAGAGTAGATTTTACATCGCTGACGATATAGGTCTAGTCATCTGTCCAGTCATTGGATATGACATGACCTAAATATTTAGTTTCCTCACACACAGCAAGAGGACTATCTGCCAAATAAAATGTTGGGAAAATTGATTTCCTGTCCTCATCGCTTCTAACTATCATTAAGTGGCTTTTCTTAGCATTATATTTTATGTCATGATCAAGGCCATACTGAGAGCACACATTCAACATTTCCTGCAGCCCAACACTAAATGGACAAAGCAGGACCAGATCGTCAGCATACATAAGATGATTAACAATAGTGTTGCCCACAAGACAGCCAGTTTTCAACCTATTTAACTGGTGTAAACATTTCTCATTAGTTGATAGGCATCTGTTTTCTTGTTCCTCAATAAATTTGGGATATTCATAGCTGTAATGATTTTCTGTTTGCTTTCCTCCTACACTGTCAAGTCATTTTGATCTGGGCAACTGTTCTAACTGATCTTGAGCTCTGTGTATGAAATTAGCTGTTTTTTATTTATTTATTGAAATCTATTTTAAATTCAGGATTCAGCTCCTCTCTCTCTCTCTCTCTCTCTCTCTCTCTCTCTCTCTCTCTCTCTCTCTCTCTCTCTGTAGCACTTAGAGTCTCGATTGGAGTCTTTGGGCAGGTTGTACACTCGATTACTTCTCTCTGAGATCTTCCCCAGGAAACTAGCGCTTCTGGCAAGCGTGGATGCGTAAGTCTCTCCTCCATTTACATGCACAGTCACGCTCTCCATTTCACACAATTAAACATTAGCTTCTGTGCAACACACAAAAAAGCCCTTCTGCAGGAAGGTGTGAATTAATCTGAGCCCCACCACACCTTGAGGACCAGCGAGTAATGGTAGAATTATCACAAGCCTTGTCGGATGGGTACAAAGATATTGTTTTATGAGAATATCCTCTGTTGTCCTCCTCCTTCTGTGGTCAATATGACAGTGGTCTTGGAATTTGTACAAGGTTCAAATGGTCATGTAAACCTGGAAATATCAGGGAATTTTGAAATTGAGATTTCCAGGCCTGGATATATAGTAGAAATTAATAAAAAAAATGTAAAGTCATGGAAATGTCTTTATACTGTACATATACTCACTGAACAATTTATTAGGAACACTATAGTCCCAATAAAGTGCCCGACGTGGTCTTCTGCTGTTGTAGCCCATCAACCTCAATGTTTGACGTGTTGTACATTCTGAGATGCTATTCTGCTCACTACAATTATACAGAGTGGTTATCTGAGTTACTGTATCCTTTCTGTCAGCTCGAACCAGCCTGCCATTCTCCATAGACCTCTCTCATCAACAATGCATTTCCATTCGCAGATCTTTTTTTGGCACCATTCTGAGTAAACTCCAAGGGGATGAGCAGTTACATACAATACTCAAACCAGCCCATCTGGCACCAAGAGTCATACCACGGTCAAAATCACTGTGATAAAAAATTTTCCCCATTCTGATGGTTTAGGTGAACATTAACTGAAGCTCCTGACCCGTATCTGCATGATTTTGTGCATTACACTGCTGCCACACGATTGGCTGATTAGAAAATTGCATGAATAAGTAGGTGTAAGGGTGTTTTTAATAAAGTGCTCAGTGAGTGTATCATGAATGTTATTCCAAATAAATAATTTTTGGTGGTTTTTCAGAAGGGCAGCGGCCAGTAGAGTGCAACAGGAAATTGGTTCTGGAAGTAGAAATTCCATATTTTTTTCCATAGGGAAATTGATTTTTAAAGCTAACTTAGAAACCTTTAAAGACAGACCTACTGCAAGCTCTGAGGTTGGTAATCAATGGTATAAGCTTCTATTGAATCCATGAGTCCGCTTTATTTCAAGTTAATTGAAAAAAAAAATATTTGATTTAAATACAGAATTCCTGGTGAAGAACTACATTACTCATGATCCAGTACAGAAGGATCCATCAGAGAATTGCAACAAACAAACCTGGCAGCAACTGCCCACTTTCATGACGCAACCGTGTGTGTCTCTCTACACTCTTGAACTGCTTATATACTGTATATATGTTAATATTTTGCTATGAACTTAAAATATATTGTTTCTAAATGTATATAATAATATAATATGCATAATAAATCAACTTAAAATCAATAGTTTTATAGTTTTCCATCATTTTTAATTCTATTGCATTATTTGCTTCATGGGAATTTTTTGTTCATTCCCTCATTAAAAACATAGTGTACAGTCTTGTACCTTTGTCACTTTGCTATTCATCTCAAATCGAACAGTCGATAAGATAAGAAGCCTTTTATGAAATCCCCATGGAAAACGTTAATGGATAAATTCACTTCCTGAACCAAGACAGCTGAAAAAGTGGGGGACAATGTTGCGCTTTATTAGGTATAGATTATGGAAGTAAAATAAATTGTGAATGCTGTTTCAACTGTACGAAGCCCTGCATTGTACAGTTACCAACCCACTCCTTCAATGCCTGGCCTCTGTTTCTGGGGATCTGAGAAGGGCACAACTTCCCTCCAAACATGAAGAAGTGGGTGAATATGGGACAGAAGGTCTATGTAAGAAAGAGGGGGAGGTGGAGGAAGGTGTTGAGACTGTTAAAAAGAGAATGAGAGCAAAAAACTCCAGAAGAGAAAGTGGGTGGTATTAACCACCCCCGTCAGTCGTGCCACACTCAACGTGCTACTAGAGTGACACTGCATATGGGATTCAGGCACAACCCTGACCAGAAGAAAGTTACACCTCTAATCTCTCTTTCTCTTATTTCCTGCATTAATGTCAGTAGTTTGCGCTGTGACTGCTACAGATTGGTGTCATCTTTATGGAAACATGAAGATACGAGCAGAGAATGATGTGAAAGGAAGACATTTCAGAGGGTAATGTGAGTGTTGGTTAATGCTGTGCTCACAATTGATTTTCTTTTGCCCAGGCACTTTTTCCATCTTGCATCCATCATTTTGTTGGAGAGCACACTATTTCTGGATAGACAGATATACCTCCAGGTATGTAATACCAGGTACCTGCAAGATACCTGCATTTGATGCTAGTCTTACCGGTGGTGCAAATTAGTGCATATACTTTATATATGAGCATTCAGATATACTGAGAACCTGCGAGAGCGTCGACATCCCATCCACAGTGAACCACCCTTTTTCCTCACACGCAAGGATGTATAACCCCGCATCCTAACAACTGAACGATTCTCAGCATGGTGAGTAACACTTCCACCAGCATTTCCACTTGAACGCGATTCGGTACAGTATGAATACAAATTGTTTACTGTCCTGGATTACTCAGCACAGGTAGCTAACCATACTAAACCGTGCTGGTGGAACGTCTTTAGTACATGGTAACTCATGACTTGCACTCTCATTCCATTCTAATCCTGAGTTTACAACATCACAATGGAAAATTAAACCATAACCTTGTCAATGAAACGCACTAAATGGCATGGTTACACAACGATCCTGCCCTCAGTGAAATCTCATTGGTCCAAAATCCCATTCTACATAACAGTATACAGTATTTAACATCAAGTATGTTCTGATTGGCTGTGATTGTGCCAAGTCGCACAGGATATTCATGTTCAGTGTGGACAGACAAACAACTTGTTGCTGGAAACTTTGCTAACAGCGATTGAACAAAGTTTACAGGCTATTAGCTAACTTGAATCTCCCTTCTTGTACTTCTAAATCAATGGGAGGAAGATTTGTGTCTTTTTGAAAACATCAGTAAATTTCCCTCTTTTTTTCACAAGAGCAGAGCATACAACCAGCCTTCATCGCAATGTATATGTGCCCTTTATTGTAAGCCTAATGTAATTACACATTTCTGTTAGCTTTAAGTGATGTTTGGAGGCACCGGCACCCATTTCCCGAAGGATCAGAGCGGTTAATTGCGCTATTGTAAGCAGCTGCTACCACTACTGTAAGGAAACCCCCTCAGTCATCATAGACCTCCCATTCCTCTTCCTCCTCAAATTAGACTCTTTCTTGTGAAGTCTCGGCCCCCAACCTTCTCTTGCTGGGTAGGAGATCATTACACGTCTTTGACCTCTCCTCTCCTAATGGCAGAAAGTACAGAGCAGAAGTGGATTGGGAGAATGGGCTTGATGCGGACAGACGGAGGAGTGAGTCTCTGCTGGGGCTGTCTCTGGTGAGGGGAAAGATGTTGCCTCTGATATGCCTGTAAATTGAATTTGGTGGCGTGCTGAGGTTCCCGATGCAGCCAAACCCTTCTTGTATATCTGAAATCTGATTCTACTACAGACACCAAGTTAATATATGCATTTACTGCTCATGCCTTATTTCTCTTTGTCTTTATGGGTTCTTTATTTGCCTGCACTGGACTTCTGAGGAAGAACCCCATTCCCCTCCTTGCAAGATCTCTGTATATGCTTTTTTTTTTATTCCACTAAACTAGACAGAACCCCTGATGGGAAGTGCACACAATAATTAACTAAAGAAGCTGTTGCATCTAGTGTCATCTAGTGATGGCCTGCCCATGGACTGTCTGATACATACTGTACTGAAATGCCAAGTGCACACTACAGACTGGGTTCCCCGGCCTGAGGAAAAGAAGGGAGGAGTGTGATGAGGAGGAGGGCGGGGCCGGACCGTGACTACGAACGCCCGGACCCCAATAGGGCTAATCAGCTGAGGAGAGGGATAAGTGCAGCAGGATGCGGCAGTTCAAGAGAGAGAGCCACACACAGCTGCCATTTGTGTTTTGTGTCTTTTTGTTTTATTAAATATTACTTTGACTGTTCAGCCGGTTCCTGCCTCCTCTTTTCCCATTTGAATCATGTTACAATGCCAAACCAGCTAATTCCAAAGGGTTCACATACTTTTTCTTGACACTATATAAACACATTTCTACATACAAGTACTGTGCAATTTTTTGTGGAAACTTTTGCACCATTATTTGAACTGGCCACAACTTTGTTACATGACAGTCTTTATTTAATATTATTATGCTTGCTTTGATTCAGATTTACACACCCCTAAATTTTCCTTTTTGGTATTTTACATGTCAGCCGGCCTGTTTCTAAATACTGCAGTTCTTGGCCACAGTGATCCTCAATATGGGTCAGACCTTAAGCTGAAAAGTCTGGCTCAGGAAGACTAACCGAATTCACACAAGCACTAGTTAAGAAAGGCAGCTGTTGCATCAATCTGTGCCCAATTAAAAACAACTTCTGCCTATAGTCTCATCAGGTTTTTTATAAATCGTTATCCATGGAATAGGTTTCAATAATGTACTGTCATTGATTTGTTTGCATTGGGGGTGTGGATAATTTGGCAACAGGCATGCCATGATGCAAACCTCTGGATCAACTAAAGATTAAGTGTCACGCTTAAGGCAAAGATTATAGCGGGAGTCATGTGGTTCCAGTATTCGCAAACATCATCGGATCACTTGACAGGGATTCAAACCAGCAAACGTCCATTTTGGATTATGGATTGTTTACTCACTGTGACATTCTTGACCCAGTTATGAGTGTTCAAGGTGAAGCCACAATCAATCCTGGCTAGAGGAGAGAACAGAAAGTCAAGACAAACTTGTAGCATCTTCCACCTTTACATGTTTTTGTCTGATGTCTGATGTTTTTTCAGCATCTCGACAGCAAACCTGCAGCCTTTAAATAAACTCAGCAAAGCACTGTTAGTCATTTTAAAGATGAAGAGGGTGTTTACATTGAGGTCTTAAAGGCACAGCAGCATAAAATGGCCCATTTAAATCTAACCTGTCAGAGTCAGCTTGGGAAATAATCATTACAAGAATTAAATTATGAAAAAAAATAATAATAAATAAATAAATATATATATATATATATATATATATATATATATATATATATATATATATATATATATATATATATATATATATATATATATCTAAGTCGACCTGAGAGACAAGTATTAAATGATAAAACTATGTAAGAAATTTTTTCTTTTATGTTTGTCAAGTTCTAAAAACATGCTTTGTTTGAATGCTAGAATGGATCCTGTGATAAAGGGATATTTCACCTTAAAAATGAAAATTGTCTCATCATTTACTCACCCTCATGCCATCCCAGTTGTGTATGACTTTCTTTATTTTGCTGAACATAAACAAAGATTTTGAGAAGAATATCTCAGCTCTGTAGATCCATGCAATGCAAGTAAATTGTTGCCAGAACTTTGAAAGTCCAAAAGGGCATCATAAAAGTAATCCATACGACTGCAGTGGTTAAATCCATATCTTCAGAATCTATATGATAGGTTTCGGTGAGAAACAAACCAATATTTAAGTCCTTTTTTACTGTAAATTCTCTTCCCTGCCCTGTAGGTGGCGATCTGCACAAAAAAAAATGTGAATCGCCAAAATAAAAGAATGTGAAAGTGAGTTTTATAGTAAAAAAAAAAAAGGTCTTAAATATTTAACTGTTTCTCACCCAAACCTATCATATCCACTGAGAAGATATGGATTTAACCACTGGAGTCATTTGGATTACTTTTATACTGCCTTTATATGATTTTTGGACCTTCGAAATTCTGGTAACGAGTCACTTGCATTGTATGGACCAATACAGAGCTGAGATATTTTTCTAAAAAAAACAAATTTATATAAAGAAATTCATACACATCTTTGATGTCATGAGGGTGAGTAAATGATGAGAGAATTTTCATTTTTGGGTGAACTATCCCTTTAACGCCTCTTTGTATTAAATTTATATTTTCATGCTTTTAAGATATGCGAGTGTGTGGATTAGCTGCAGGTGTGCAAAGGCCTAAAGATGTGACATTAATTTGCATTAGGTATCGGAATTCCCACAATTCCAGCTCCACTGATTCTGTATTCATGACACACGTACTCAAGACAAATGCAGCTTCTCTAGACACCCTCTCACTTTACTTGCCAACGATCACTCATACTATTCCTCATGTGACTCCCTCAGCCCTGCCTCACCTCTCATGTCACTGTTATTCTTTTCTGTCCCTCCTCTTTTTCTCTCTCTCTCTCTCTCTTATTCTCTCTCTCCCTCTACCGCCCAGTCTGGCTGCTATGTAGGGTAGGTCCGTGGAGACTAGGGCATTGCAGTGCAGTTGTTCTCGCTCACCTAACCTTTCTTATCGCTGCCTCTTTCTCTCTCCCCCTCTCACCTCAGCTCTCTATCTCTCCCTCCTCCCTCTTTTTCTCATTATTTTATTTGACTCCACGGTTGTCTAAATAATAATGCTTTGGAGGAAAGCTTTAGGGCAGTGCAGATTTACTCTCATATTTACAGGAGAGAGCATCAACTCTGCACATCAATGCAGCTCATATTCACATTAACATTCTTTCTGCAATCCGAGGTGTGCTCTGCCTCGCCAAGTGTGTTCTCTTGCTCCTCTTTTCTTCATGCTTGATCTTTAATAATATAAGGTCTTTGATTTAAATTTTATTTAAATATTTCATTATTTATTTGTGGTAACAGGATTCCCACGGTCATTGAAAACCTGGAAATAGCAGGGAATTTTAAACTTGTGATTTCCAGGTCTAGAAATGGCATGGAAAAAGACTTGAATAGTCATTGACTGCATTTACATGCACACCACCAGTATGTTATCAACTAAAGATAAGCTTATTAAAAAAAATCCAACAATGCAAGAAAACAGTGTTTACTTTAGATTTAGAATAATCAGTTTATTCTCTGCTTTTGATGACATAACGTAAACAGGCACGCACGCACACAACACTTGCACACACTGGATAAGCCAGTAAGAATGGGACATTTATTTTTCTAGTACTTGTTTCCATCTACTGGAATGAAAAAACACTGCAGGGACATAGAGCATACAGAGCCTGAATTACAGGTTTTCAAAGATAGGATGAAAAAAGATTGTAAACATATGCAATATTATTTGTTTATTTATTATTGGAATCTTTTTTTTTTTTACTGTAAATTAGAGACATATTTTACAACTGACCATTATATGTGTGTAATGTTAGCTTTTTAATTTGGATGTGAAAACTTTTTGGCGGCAGCCAAAATATGCAGCAGAGTTTAAGTGGTTAAGGCTTAAGAAATTATTCATTATTTACTCACACTCATGCCATCCCAGATGTGTATGACTTTCTTCTGCTGAACACAAATGTAGATTTTTAGAAGAATATCTCAGCTCTGTAGATCCATATGACTCTGTCTGTTTTTGTGTTTAGATTTCCTTGTGCATATTGCCACCTACTTGCAGGGAGGAGAATTTATAGTAAAAAACGATATATCTATATAACTTAAATATTGATCTGTTTCTCATCCACACCTATCACATTTGAAGATATGAATTGAACCACTGGAGTCTTATGGATTACTTTTATGCTGCTTTTACTTATATGCATTTTGGACCTTCAATGTTCTGGTCACCATTCAATTGCATTGTATGAGCCTACAGAGCTGAGATATTCTTCTAAAAATCTTAATTTGTGTTCAGAAGAAGAAAGAAAGTAATACACATCTGGGAGGGCATGAGGAAGAGTAAATGATCAGAGAATTTTCAGTTTTGGGTGAACTATCCCTTTAACATGATTAAGGCATTTAACATGACTTTGCATGTTATTGGTGCATTAAGCATTATCATTTTACGAATGTGCATGTATAGCACTCTCATCAAGGATTCTGTAGTCAGTATTAACTTTTTCTAGTTACTCTCAGCTCTAAAATATTTCATTTGCTAGAAAAGTTACTTTTTTATCTAGTAATCACAAACCGCTGAAAAGTAATGGAAAAATCATGGAAATTAATTGGTAAAAAGAAGCGTAAACCCTGGATAACTAACTGTAATAGGTTTGAAACTTTACTAAGGTTTGCAGTATAAAGATTACAGTCAGCATAAACTGAAAATGACACTATTTATGTTGTTAATCCATGTTCCTGGCCTCATTGTTCAATATTCATCTTTGCACATTATTCCAAAGATAACAGTTCTTTGTAATCTTCCTTCAAAATGTAATAAATTGTTCTAAACCGGTTTTCACCAAGCGCTGAAACTTGACCTGACTAGTTGAAGCCTTTATAATTGGTTTAATCTAATCGTGGGTGTGGTTTGGATGTGACATACTTTATTAACAATTGTGCATGTTAGTTGAGATTTTAGCTAGCTACTGTAGGTCAATATCATTGCATTAATAATGTACAACTGTTCCTATCTCTATTAAGTTGTTCAATTTGTTTTATATAATGAACACATTTTAAAATGATACTGCATGCTGGGCCGTAGCTAGTTGGTTGAAAAGTGGTAATGATTCTAAGGGCCCAAAGGTCCAGGGGGCCCCACAACAAATTCTAAACTGTATTTTTTAATAGGAAAGGGGCCCAGAGCAAAATACAGCCAGGGGGCTCTGATTACCTTGCTACGGCCCTGGCTGCATGTACTGTAAATGCAGGCTTTATTTGCCTAGGGTGCTTCAGAGCATTCAGGAAAATACATGTTCAGCTTTTTCCTTTGTATAAATTAGGTTTACAGTGTTTACCTACATCTCTCTCTCTCTCTGTCTTTATTAATCTTCCCATATAGGTGGGTTCAGATCGCTGGTCCCCGACTCTCCATCGACTGGGGAACTGCTTTCTCCAAACCCCTGCTGTCTCCATATGAGGTATGCACCACCAAGTTCTCCATCTACCTTTACAATCAAAACATATTAAAAAAACCCACAGACCACAAGAAATGCCTCGCCCTTCACAAACGCCACACAGCAGCACTTCTGCTGTTCAGATTCACTGCAGGTGTTCACCTCTGCCCTGTCTGTCATTGTTGTCTGGCAGGAGAACAGACTGTCTGAGGGTTCGATTGCTGACACTCATGATTGTCAACCTTTGGAGTGAATTTATGAATGTTTGTTTTGGGGTATGTGTGTACACCTGTAGAAATATACATGCTCTGTGTGCATTTGTTTGTACAACACGTGTCTGTATGCTCTCGCAAATAAACAACCACACACACACACACACACATCCTAATGCTAGCGGTGTGTTGTGCACTGCAGAAGGAGCAGGGTTTGTTTGCCTACCATTTCTTCTCCACAGAGACAGACAGGAGAGTTTGCCAGCTCAGGGTAGAACAGTAGCTCCTCCCACTGGCCAACAAAGTACAATGCCAACCCAAATGTGTCTGTCTTCTCTTAGTCACTCTCATCAGCAGAACAGAGTACACTAGTACATCCAGAACCATGTCAGGTCAAAATAGGCCAGGATGAAACACCAAATAATAGTTTTGTCCAGGGATAGGTTATTTCACCTAAAAATGATAATTCACTCATACTCTGGTTTTGAACTAGTTAAGTTTGTCAACGAATCAGTGTTTTTGAACAAATCTTTTAAGTGAAGGAATTTTTCTTGTTCACTTCCATTGTTTCGGTGGTGAATTCAAGCTCAAGCTATATTGTCAAGATAAACTTACACCGATGAGCCAAAGCATTATGACCACATGCAGGTGGACCAGATTACATTGATTGTCTCCTAACAAGGCCACAGGTTAAGGTCTGGGTAGATTAGCTGATAAGATCTAAACAATAAACAATCTGTTTTCATAGTCAATGTGTTGAATACAAGATAAATGGGCAGGAGTAAAGACCTGAGTGACTTTGACTAGGGCCAAATTGTTATGGCCAGATGACTGGGTTCATGAAATCTCTGAAACGGCAAGACTAGTGGGGTGCTTCTGGTCAGCAGTGGTGAGTACCTAGAGACAGTGGTTATTATGTCCAGGACATGCATCTCATATAAGGAATGAGTGTGCAGAGCTCAACATAATCAGTTTTTGTGCTAGGATGTGCAGTCAATTCGAGCCTGTACCTCCTGTAAATTTAGATATGGCAATTTTAGCCTTAATAAGTGGGGAAAAATATTAGTAATGTTTTAGGAAGTGATTTTTTTTTTTTACTGTATTAATTGCATTAATATTTTTTTATGCATTATACAGTCAACTGTTAATAGCAAAAATATACGTGTTAAATTTACTAGCCCCAAAATATATTGAATGAAATGAACACCTATTTTTTTCAATGTTTAGTCAAAATCCATAAAAAAAAAATGTGCACTATCCAACTAACTGGCACACTTTTAATCGGCCGATGTTGATACTCTCCAAAAAATATAATATATCGGACAAATATTAGCTGATTATTCAGCATGTCCAATATATTGTTCTATCACTACAACATTCCCACTGAACCAGTAGAAGCTCATTTATGTTGATTTTTATTTTTTACGACATATCTCTCAGTGAATAATGATAATGCTCATTGGAACCATATTGAGGCGCTGCATAAACTTGCATGGCTCTTATATTCTATGTGCCATAGTAATCCATTTTCATATCCACTTGGCTCATGCTAGAAAGCAATTGGTGTCATAGAAGCATAAAGCAAATACAACATTATGAGAATGCATTAGAATGCAGCAATGACAAGTTAATGTTTTGTGACGGCCCCCTCTATGTTAAAAAGAGATGCCTTGTTCCTGCCCAGCCAAAACACAAATTAATGGAGTCTGTAGCACACGTTTTCTAGGAAACTGCCAACTTGAAGGGATAGTTCACTCAAAAATGAAATTTTTGTCATCAATTACTCACATCACTCACAACTCAATTAGTCACATCAATTACAACATTACATCAATGTTATCCCAAACTTGTATGATTTTTTATATTTCACTTAAAAAAAGAAAGTCATACAGATTTCTAACAACAAAGAGTGAGAGAGTAAATGTTTTCATTTTTGGGTGGAATATCCCTTAAGTGTATCTCTACATGTAATTGCTCTTTCTATGGAGTCATGATGAACAGATGAGGTGAAATAAGGGAGTGTTAAAGAGAAGTACGAAGAGAGAGAGAGGGTATTTTCAGAGTGTCTCATGTTATATTTATAGTCAGTATGACACACTTGCCTCTCTTGTCAGTGTCCGGATTAGCAGGCAGCTTATACACAGCAGTGATGAAAAGCTAGCGAAAGAGGGATGAAGGGATGGATGTGTCAGAATGTCAGGGTTAATAAGGGAGGGAGGAATGGAAGAACAGAGAACAAATGACTGAGGATGGTAGCACATGCAGAACAGGTGAGATTTTTATCTAAAAGCTATTTATCCCCATAAATGACATAAAAGAATGGATGCATGGATGGATGGATGGATGGATGGATAGATAGATGGATAAAAGTGCTTGCCAAATTTGTCACACATCTACTGTGGATCAAGTCATCCTCAACGATCCTGTGAAGATTCAGGCAAGAACTTCCACTAAAGCTCTTCATGCTGTTATTTACTGTTGCTTCTTCAGTCAGTAAAAAAAAGAGTGACTGTGGTATTGAGATTTGAAGGGTATTTAAGATACATTTATGGAAAAGCATTTGTTTGTGAAGTGTTGTATTATTGTCAGCGGAGAGAGAGAGATCCTCACCAGAGGCGGGGGAGTTTGTCATTTCTCCAGCAGTATTAGATCTGTACATTACAGCATGCCGCACGTATAAAGTGGGCAGACATGCCCACCGGCACAGACAAACATAGCCCATTGATTATTCACATAAGCAGCTCAGTCTGACGGGTGAGATCCTCCCAGAGTTTTTATCATTTATCTGGCTATGTGTAAAGAATAATGTACAGTCAGTCTGTCATTATCACAAAATGAACCCCAACAGGTATAGACGATAAATGGATAGACAGACAGATTGGCATATAGAAAGATAGACAGACTGATAGAGAGATAGCCTGTCATTATTGCAAAATAAACCCCAACAGGTTTAAATGACAGATAAATAGATAGACAGACAGACAGACAGACAGACACATAGATAGTCTGTCATTATTGCAAAATAAATCCCAACAGGTTTAGACGATAAACAGTTAGATAGATAGATAGACAGACAGATAGATTGATTGATGGTTATTATCACAAAATAATCCCCAACAGGTTTAAATGATAATCAGATTGACGACAGATTTATTGATAGTCATTATCGCAAAATAAATCCCAACAGGTTTAAACGATAGACTGGTAGATGTAAAATAGTTCAAAATGTGTTGTGATTTCTCCCTAGGAGTTACAATATTAAGGAAAGCTAAATTTTTCTATAGGATTAAGAAAAGTGCTTGTTTATATGTGAAATATATACTATTGTTTTAGAAGCCTCACGGACAAAGTGAGCTAACTTGCCCATAGGTGGAGACGTACACAGTAAATTGATTATTCAAATAAGCAGCTCCGTCTGGAGGGTGAGATCCTGCCAGAATTTATGGAATGTAGCCACATTCAAGAGGAACATTCTTCTGGAGGGCTGGTAATGTATTCATCTCCATTTGTAGGTCACATGAAACAGCATGGATCTCACCTGCACTCAGTCTCTGCTTGCTGTATTTCGCCAGAGGGGAAGATCTTTTGAGCATTGATAATATATCGAGTCAGTCAGGAAATTTGTTTGCATTGTGCGAGTCATGTGATATGCCCTCTTAGACTAGAAGTGCTGTGTTTGACTAGAGCTCCCTTGATATCAGGCTGAGCTCATGGTTGATGCATGTATCGACTAGTCAGATGTTGGCAGCTCTGCCATGTTGTTTTCTCAAGATTATTCCTGTTCCTGAGGCTTACAGCTACAGTGGTTATTGCTGCAGTCAGTTGATGTCTTTAATTAACAACGTGTCTCTCTCTCACTCAGGCAGCAGTAGCCTTGTGGCAGGTCGGATGGCAGGAGGTGTATCCTATGGATTTCTATTTCAATCAGAGCCTGGGGGCTTGGACTCCTAATCACCCAGACAACCAGCCAAAAAGGCCTGTACACAAACAATTGCTTCTGTTGTGAAGACCAAGTGTTTCCAAATTGTTCCTTTATTTCAAACAGCTTAATAAAGGGATTCTATCATTATTTAATTAATGTGTAAATGTTTCTGATATGGTTAGGATTATGGTTTTATTTGTATAGCGTTTTTACAACTTGCATTACTTAAAAGCAGCTTTACAGAAAATTATGCTGTAATAAACAATTATGTGGTTGTGTCTGTAATATCTTAAAGTCCTCATTTAGCAGTTTAAATGATAAACGTGATTGAAAATCATTCTTTAAATATAATTTTTCTTGAGGCCCCAAGTGAGCAAGCCAAATGTGACTGTGGCAAGGACCCCAAAACTACATAAGATGTTAATTAATGGAGAAAATGGAATTTCAGGGGTACCAGTTCCCCTCTGGCTAAAGGGTGGCAACACTGTATAGAGTGATAGAGAAGACTATATCCATATTTTCAGTAATTACATCAAGTTCTTGGATAAAGCATCAAGTTTTGATAATAGAGATCTAATGTTTAGCAGCCCAAACTTTATTAGATGTTTATCTTCAATTCTTTTTTCTTTTTCTAGTTTGGCATCAATAAAAAAAATTCTAAATAACTTAAAGGCTTTGTGTTTGGTCATTTGGGGGACAGACACAGTCTCTATTTGATATCTAGGTGATACAGTCTCTATGTGTTGTAGTTTATTTGACCTGTGTGACAGGCAGCTAGCAGACAGTCGGTTTAGCCAGTCTGTATGCTTTCTGACCTGGGTGTGTGTAAAAAGAACATGTGTGTGTCAGTGCTTTTTCATATGCAAACAGAAATGTGTATGTGGCAAATTCTGCCAAATTCTGCCTCCGGGAACCGGAGTGAACAATCAACAGAACTTTAATTTGACATACAATGCTGAACTGAAACATAACGACACGCACACAGGCACCTGTGTCTCTCTCGCTGGCATCCCCGGCTCCTCTTTTGTCACACTCGGGGGAACCTCCGCCTTGATTTACTCCCCTCCCTTCCTGAAGAGGAGGTGTTGCCCTTCCAGGCGTCCTTCTGCCGGCATGTCTTCCCTGCCACTTTGGACCCTGGGAGAGACGAGGGGAGGGAGATGGAAAGAGCAAGAGGGAGAGTCAGAGAAAAAGAGAGATGAGAGAGAGAGAGAGAAAAAATACTCTGGCCCAACCAACACCGCCATTCGGTCCTCGGCCAACTGGGTAGCGGTCCTCTGCGATGCCGGCCGATGGCACTGGACTTAACCTCCTGGTAGATGGCAACAAGCTCCTCCACCTCCCGGCAGACGTCAGCAGCTGCTCCACCTCCCGGCGGATGGCAGCGAGCTCCCCCGGCCCCTTGTGGACTGTAGTGGCTCCTCCCCGCTCTGGCGAATGGCAGCAGCTCCTCTGCCCTCTGGTAAATAGCAACGAGCTCCCCTGCCAGATGGCAGCAACTCCTTCGTCTTCAGAAGGATGACAGCATGCTCTTCCGCTCCAATACCACCGTATCATTCATCCTTGGCGTCGCGACCCTCCCCCAGTGGCGAGAGATTTTCTGACGGTGTGTCTTCCTCCTATCCCAGGTTTCAGCACCACTGGGGAAGAATCTGCCTTCCCTACCAAGTAGGAAGCGAGAACCAGAGTGAACAATCAACAGAACTTTAATTTGACATACAAAGCTGAATTACGAAACATAATGACACAGGCACGTTCGTCGCTCTCTCTCTCTCTCACTTATGTCCTCGGCTCCTCTTTATCCCTGTCCCGGCTGATTGAGCTGATTCAGCACCGGGCCTGCACCATCACGGCCCGGCCATGCCCTCCTCCTTGTTGCAGTGTATAAATATAATATATACTAGATTTTTTTATAATATAATATATATGCTAAATGAAACCTTTTTAAAGCTGACAGAGGTGGTGAGAAATACAGAATAATGTTATATTGCAGTGCCACCTAGTGATGGACTACAGAGTTAGAGACTGGGCACCTGTTCTTGAACCAAAACATGAAACTGTTTAATCAGCTGTTTACAACAGCTATTATGGAAGTGATATTTGGTGTTATTGTATAGTAAGGTTTCCTACAGTAATGGAAAACCTGAAAATACCAAAGAATTTTAAAATAAGGATTTCCAGGCCTGAAAAAGTCATGGAAAATAATTAAATCTGAAAAATTTATGGAAAATATTTCTGCTGTAAAATATTTCATCAGCAATATATTTTTGGGATTGTGATCACAAAATTATTTTTTACAAACCCTTATCCAGTTTTTCCGAATGACTGGAAAATTTATGGAAATATCATGGAAATTAATTGGTCAAAGTTTGGGAACCCAGTATGGCATTAGCTTATATGCATTAGCAAACCAACGTGGAATCTGTGCCAGCATAAAGTTCAACAGATTTTCACAGAATTTAAATGCTAGTCATTCACAAAGTTCCACACATCCACACCACATTCCATATTAATTTATTACATTTTTTTTTAATCATAATTTTAGCCACAAAATTTAGCACTGTTAGTATGTTTAAATCAGTTTTCCAGAATTACACAGAATAAAAAAAGTCAATTTTATATATATATATATATATATATATATATATATATATATATATATATATATATTAATGGAATATGCTTATATACAATATAATTTTTTTATTTAATACCTGACGAAGGTCGCATGACTGAAAAATTCTATCAATAAATTTGCACTCTGTTTGCAAGAAACAACAGTGTGCAGGATTTTTGTCTTGATTGTATTCTTAAGTATTTTTTTTCCATGCACCTACTCATAATCTAACATTTGTGCAGAGGTTCTTCTGTTTTGAAGATTTAATATCTTCAAATGTTAAAGGATAAGTATTTGGTGTTCTCTTTTGCTGATATAATTTGTTTTAAAAGTTCATCCCAGTGTTATTGTTCTTAGTTGGACAATCTGTCACAGTCGTAACCTTAATCTCCTTTCCAACTCCCACAGATTTCAAATTTAGATGGCAGTCAGGAGGTGAGGAGCTTTGGCCGTGAGCAGAGCATCTCCTGTGGCTGTCAGGCTCTCAACACCAGTGATCTGCTAGCCAACCACAGATCGTTGTGGACATATGCAGGAGACATGCAAGCCAATCAAAGCTCACTGCTCAGCTCTGTTATTTCACTATGGAGTTCTGTGTCCACAACAGACTTTATCAAATTCTGCTGTTATGCACTAAGAGTGTGTGTGTGTGTGTGTGTGTGTGTGTGTGTGTGTGTGTGTGTGTGTGTGTGTGTGTGTGTGTGTGTGTGTGTGTGTGTGTGTAAGTAAGTTGTTCCAAACCTTTAAGAGTTTTTCTTCTGTTGAACACAAACTTTGTTAAGCAGAATGTTAGTCTTAGTCACCATATACTTTCATTACATATTTTTTTCATATGATCAAAGTGAATGTTGACTGAGGCTGTCATTCTGTCTAATATCATCTTTTGTGTCCCACAGAAGAAATAAAGTAATATGGGTTTGGAACAACATGAGGGTGATGAGGACAAAGTTTTCATTTTTGGGTGAACTATCCCTTTAAGCAGAGAAAGGGAGATAAAACAAAGTGGTAATGAAAGAGAGAAAGAATGTGGGATTATGCAAAAGTGTAATAAAGTCTTTATATGTGTATTTCTTTTTATACTTGCATACCGCTGGTGTGTTCGATAGAGATAATCCATTGAAAAGAGTGCTGACCCTAAATGTGCAGTGTTTCATCTTGCACAATGTGGGTGGCTTTAGTTAAATGTAATCATCTTGTCCCTCAGTTAGAAAGAAGCTGCCAACCATATTGCATAGGTGACCTTCATCCTTTCAAAATAACACTGGGGAAATGAGAGTGTTTTAAGAATTATTCATCTGCAGAGAAAGATAATACTCATTCTGAGTTCCAGCTCATGCTTTTGCCTTTCTCATTATGCCATCAGTGGTTCTACAACAAAAAGACTTTGAATGTTTTGTACAGAACACATTTCATCTGTACAGAGAATAAAATTACATGTTTACCATTTACTGTAAGCAGGGTTGGGGAGTAACAGAATACATGTAACAGGATTACGTATTTAAAATACACAATATAAGTAACTGTGTTCCGCTACAGTTACAATTTATATCATTGTTAATTAGAATATAGTTACAAAAATTATATTATAATTATAATGCAAAAAGTATTTTGATTACTGAAGAGATTACATTGCATGGGAAACATTTAAACATATATAGGATGCGATCCAAAATGCATTTGAACGGCAGTGAAACACTTTCTTATGATGTGTTACATTCATACGAGCAGACAGAGAATTAAGTTTGGAGCCGAAGAAATAGAAATAAACCTTGTGTAAATTGTCAGGTTTATGATAAGCTAAAATGCAATTTCTAGCCATTTTACATGCACATGTTACCAGACACGATCATATTTTTTAGCAAGAAAATTCACGTTGGATCATAATTAATATTTTCTAGTAAGACCTTTGATATTAGGGCAAGAATCTTATTCTTGAACATAGTTTTTTTATTGTTTACCTGTAAAAATATCAAAAAATCCTTAAAACAAGATCAATTTGATTTGTCTTGTTTTAGAAACAACACTGCATAAGATATTTAGGTTTTTCAGAGAATGTATTTTTAACATGTGTATTTTGGCTTACTGTACTGGCAGAGTTTTTATAGTCAAAACAAGAGAAAAAATCTACCAGTGCTGAAGAAGTAATCCAAAATATTAAGAATACATTACTGACCTTGAGTAATATAATGGAATATGTTACAAATTACATTTTACAGAATGAATTCTGTATACATTTCAAAAGTAATCCTCCCAACCAGGGGTGAACTGGGAAGAGAAATCGGTCCAGGATTTTAAATAGAAACTGGCCCAAAAGTTGTTGTTGGGGGGAGGGGTGTCGCTGTACTTTTCTGCATATCGCTGCCCCCTTCGGCATATCGCTGCACTGTTTTGTGGCCCATTCTGCATAACGTAGCTGCTCATTTCAGCATATCGCGGCCCATTTGGCCGGTTCTCCCGATGGCCAGTCCGCCCCTGTTCAGCCCAAAAGTGCGTCAGCCCACCAGGAAAATGCCCAGTATGCCAGATTACCAATCCAGCCCTGCTCCCAACCCTGACTCAAAAACTTTGAATAACTGGTACAACACAAATTCCATTAAATATATTTTCTTTTATACGCTGTGAACAATGAAACCTTGGATGGATCAGCCAAGTGATCAGTCAAGTGAGACACATGGAGCCAATTTCCCTACAATGGATTAGGCCGAATCTTGAAATAATTTTCACTGTCGGTAGAGATTATTCATTGTAAAATATTTTATGGACTACATGTGTTCTGGAAAGCAGCCCTAGCCCTGTGAATCTGGCATTAAAGATGCTGACTGTGAAATCATCAGAGGCCTGTCAAATTAGTTTAATCCATTTTAGTTATCTTTTCTTAAGGTATTTTTTGCCCCACTGTATATCAGTAAATCAGTCACTTGGTGGACACCACAGAAGGTAGATGCTAGTTATGGGAAACTTGTGTGTCATAACCTTTAGAAAATCACTTGCCATTATATTAAACACAGTTGAAAGCTATTTGGTTCGTTAAATGAAGCTTGACATTGTCTTTGTGTTTGTTTTTTGAGTTGCCACAGTATGCAATAGACTGGCATGTCTTCAGGTCAATATTTGGTCAAAAATTGCAACAACAACAAAAAAAAAGCTTTCTCTAGAAACTTGTCAGTCAATCATTGCTTTGAGGGATGAAGGCTATAATTGCTTGAAATTGCCAAAAACACTGAAGATTTCATACAAAGGTGTACACTACAGTCTTCAAAGACAAAGGACAACTGGCTCTAACAAGGACAGAAAGAGATGTGGAAGGCCAGATGTACAACTAAACAAGAGGATAAGTACATCAGAGTCTCTAATTTGAGAAATAGACACCTCACATGTCCTCAGCTGACAGCTTCGTTGAATTCTACCCACTAAACACCAGTTTCATGTACATCAGTAAAGAGAAGACAGGTGCAGGTCTTATGGGAAAAGCCACTTTTGAAACAAAAAGAAAAGGTTAGAGTGGGCAAAGAAACAGACATTGGACAACAGGTAATTGGAAAAGATTGTTATGGATCTTAATGCCATTGAGCTTTTGCGGGGTCAACTAGACTGTAAGGTGCGTGAGAAGAGAAGACAGCCACATCTATGGCAAGTGCTACAGGAAGTGTGGGGTGAAATGTCACCTGAGTATCTGGACACACTGACAGCTAGAATGCCATGGATCTGCAAAGCTGCCATTGCTGCACATGGAGGATTTTTATTTTTTTAAATGAGAACTCTTCTTAATTTAAGAAGTTTTGAATTTTTTTTTTTAATTGTAATATCATTTTTTCACATTATTAATGTCCTGACTATACATTGTGATTAATTTAATGCCACTTTGGAATAAAAGTACCAATTTCTTTCCATATGTGCAAAATCTGTACATCATTACAAACATTTGGCCGCCAGTAATAAAAAAAAATATGTTTTTGTTCCACAGAAGTTAATTTGTCAAAATTCACCCAAAAAGACAACCAATATAAGAAATGGGCAGCCTTATCAGGTCAAATAGACCAGAAATGTTAAAACTTAACATGCCACTGAATCAATGACCAATTCATTTCATTTTAAAACAAAATTACATGACAATGGTATTAGTAGGACAATGAACGTGTCTGTGTGTGCATGACTGTATGTTTACAATTGTGTAGCATTGTGTATGGAATGGTGGTGGTGTAGTGGTCTAATGCACATAACTGGTAAACTGGTAATCAGATGGTCGCTGGTTCAATCCCCACAGCCACCACCATTGTGTCCTTGAGCAAGGCACTTAACTCCAGGTTGCTCTGGGGGGATTGTCCCTGTAATAAGTGCACTGTAAGTCGCTTTGGATAAACGCGTCTGACAAATGCATAAATGATGTAAATGCATTGTTATAAATTGGATATGTATTACAATATTAAGAACATTTTAATCATAATGTTACGTTAAAAGTTACTCCTTTCATTCTCTCCTCGCTCCAGTGATCTTTTCCTCTTTTTGGCATTGTCTTAATACTTTCTGTCCCTTTTGATTCACTTTCTTTTCTTCTTGGCATTATGTCTTGATTAATAAAGTGTATGGAGCTGGAATATGGTGTTGTGTATGTATATGGATAAAATATGGATATTTTCTGTAACTTGAGTATTATCCTGTTACAGAGCTTATTACTTGAGATTATTGGTTGATATGTCACACCCTTTACCATGCGGTTAATCTTTTTGAAGTCTTACCCCTCCAACTTTAACAACCTAAAACCAGTGAATTTACTTTTAATAGATCTTCAGTTGTTTATTATACAGTATGTCTTCTGAGGTGATCCAGTTGATTTTGGAAGAGAACAGACCAAAATGTAACTCTTTTTTAACTGTACAGCTTTGCCATTGCAGTCTCTAGACACAATGATGGTTTCAAGCTTTATTACACTTCCTAGTGCTTGATGCATGTGCAAAGCTAGATGGCGCTATTGGAAGTGTAATTGAGTTTGAAATCATGATCGTAAAGGCGACTGCTGTCAAATTGTACAGTGAAAAAGGAGTTATATTTTGGTCTGTTCTCACCCAAACCCAACTGGAATGATTCAGAAGACACAGATTAAACCACCGTAGTCTTAATGATTACATTTATCTTGACTTTATCTCCTTTTTAGAGCATTTGGAGTTCTGGACACCATTCACTTGCATTGAGTGGACCTACAGAGCTGAGATATTCTTCTAAAAATCTGTGTTTGTGTTCAGCAGAAGAAAGTAAGTCATTCACATCTTAGATGGCATGAGGATTCATAAATGATGAGAAAATTGTCACAACTATCCAATAAAGTGTTGTGTCACCACTTTATATTTAATGTGAAATCTGGCTCCCTAAGCAAAATCAGTTGAGAATTACTGCTCTAAGGCTTTTTCATTTAGCATCAATAATATTACATCAGCTCTACATATACAAATCTGTCAGGTAGGTATTTATAATTCTCTGTGTCCACTAGGTGATGCTGTCTACCTTATCACACAGTGAGTGTTTCCTGATTGTCAAGCCATGCTGTTTGCTGCAGATTGATTTACTGCTTTATTTTGCATGGGCTAGCATGTCATTTAAATGCTGGAAAGCAATTGCTTGCAGATGTGATCAGGATATCATTATTTGCCTCTGTCTCTCTTATTCACTCTCAAATTTAGGTGGATGTAGGCATTCATTTCCTGTCTCATGGTTAGGGGTGGAGTCAGATTTCAGCACAACACCGGCCTCCTAACACCTATGTGTATGTGTCATTTCAACATTCATTGGACTATGTGAGTGTGTTTTTTTTTTTCTTGTTTTTTTTTTTCTGCTCATGTCAGTGTGGATTGTTTGTGAACCTGTCATAATATGATTCAAGCTTTACAAAGGAACTGTCTTTGAAGGATGGGGCAGTTAAAAACACTTGAACCAGGTCAAAAAAATGTGGACGGACCATGTGATTTCCTCAGTGATGTGGACACCGAGGAACTTGAAGCTGCTGACTCTCTCCACCAGTGCTCCATTAATGGTGATGGGGGTGTGTACTCTGTCTTTCCTCCTGAAGTCCACTACAAGTTCCTTGGTCTTACTGATGTTGAGGGAGAGGTTGTGCTCCTGACACCAGTGTGTCAGAGTGTGCACCTCCTCTCTGCAGGCTGTTTCATAATTGTCAGTGATCAGACCTATCACCGTCATTTCGTCAGCAAACTTAATGATGGCATTGGAGCTATGTGTTGCCACACAGTCATGTGTGTGTATAGGGAATACAGGAGTGGGATGAGAACACAGCCCAGTGTGTTGAGGGTCAGTGATGAGGCGATGTTGCTGCCCATTCTAACCACCTGACGTCTGCCTGACAGGAAGTCCAGGATCCAGCTGCACAGCGAGCTGTTTAAGCCCAGAGCCCGGAGTTTCACGTCATGCTTGGAGGGCACTATGGTGCTGAATGCAGCAAACAGCATTCTCACATAGGTGTTCCTTTTTTACAGGTGGGAGAGAGCAGTGTGTATTGTAGATGCAATGGCAACATCGGTGGAGCGGTTAGTAGGCAAGCTGCAATTGGTCCAGTGAGGTGGGCAGCACAGAGCAGATGTGATCACTGATTAGCCTCTCAAAGCATTTGCTGATGATGGGGGTCAGAGCAACAGGACGCCAATTTGCACAGTCACAATGGTGGAAGTTTTGAAGCATGTGGGGACTACAGACAGGGAGAGGGACAGGTTGAAAATGTCCGTAAAAACACCAGCCAGTGATCCTTACAAGTATCTGGAACGCTCCGGCCCGGTCGGGGGCAGCCTGTGGGGTGTCCGTGATCCGGACCACCATCCCCAGCTCCATCACAGGGCATTGATCCCGGAAGTGCCCCTGATCCCAGCAATCCCAGCAGGCCGGCCCAGATGCCACACCTGCACCTGCGTCGGCGGACACTTCCACCTGAGGGGGAGAATGGCGGGGCAGTTCTACGCCAGCAACCATTTCCGGCTTGCGTCTCGGAGCCGTCGGGAGAAGGCAAATGGGCAGTCTGTTTTCCCCAGATTCAAGGACCAGAAGAGCTGGCGGTACTGCTCTGGACTACGACCCACCTTGGTCAAAGGCCAGGAGGTTAGCCGCCGCCAATTGTTGGGCAGGAAGCTGGGCTTCCCCGGACAACAACTGGAGGAGCCTGGCTGCCAACTGGTCACGTGGCCAGCCCCAGATCTCGGTGGTCCGCTTAAACAGATCGAAGAAGGCCTCAGCGTCATCTTCCGCCCCATTTTCAAGAGCGTGGGTGGGGGAAAGGGGCTATGGTTGTCTGGGGACAGTTGTATGCTGGTCCTCTGCTTGAGCTTGTACGATCTCAAAGAACCAGTGATCCTGGTCTTGACGCAGCTCGAGCAGGGATTGTTGGTGGCTCTGTTGTAGGCTGGTGAGGGACTAGATGGTGTCGGCCATCTGGGAGAACTCCATGGAGCATACTTTCAATCTCCCAGGTTTTTGCACCAGTGTAACACGTTCAAGCTTGGAGATGGAAGGGAGGAGATGGAGAGCAGTGATGCTGTCAAGTAAGGTTCTTTATTTATCTGCCTTCAACACTCTGCGTACACTCTTCTCTGTATTTTTCTCAGTTTAATCAGATCAGTGTAACACAAAATTTGTCAACATAAACTTCTCTGAGTCTTTATCTTCACAATAACATAAGACATGCCAGTCACTGGTCAATTGTGTCTTTCTCTCTCTCTACCATCTGGCAGTGGCGTGGCCGTTTATATGCCGCTCTCCCCATGCTCACTGGTATTAGAGACAGTTGTTAAGACATAATTTAGCTCAAGTGTAAGCACTCTTATCGCTTTCTCTCTCCGGACAGGAGCTCGACCACACCCCTGCAGCCACAGGCTGTATTTGAGTCGCTTCATGATGTTAGCCAATCATAACAGTGGGCGTTTACTGAGGCGCTTAGGCCAAAACCGAGTGTTTCAGATTGAGTGCCAGAAACAGGGTGGAAATTATCTTATATTACTAAATTATGACTGTTTTGGTGCAAAAAAAAAACTTTACTAACATTATCAGTGGACCTCAGGGAAGATAATAAAAGTATATATTAAAAACATATAACATGTCTTGATCGCTTTAAGAGCATTGCTCCATTTGTGTGGGATTTTAAATTCTGATTTTTAAAGTTTTACATTCAGTTGAATATTTGGTTACTAAACAATGAACCTTAAAATCTTACCAGAGCTGACCTGAGGGCACAGGATCTAAAAATGTTAAATAATAAAAAAATTTAACCATTGAAATGCTGAAAACTATTACAGTCTCATTTTGTGAAAATACACTGTAAATCCCAACTCGCTCACTCAACTTAAAAAAAATTTGGAAACGGCTAGCACATAAATCTTTTAGTTTAGTCCAGCACAGTAACATGAAAGTTTTGAGTACACTTGACACAAATTTAGGTGTTGTTTCTACTCTGGTCTGCACTAATATAGCACCTTTTTATAGCACCTTTTTAACCACCAGTTCTACAAAGCGCTTTACACTGCATCTCATTCACCCATGTCTTGCCCAAGGAGTCGTGTGGACCGGGAATCGAACCACCAACCCTGTGAATAGTAGACAACCTCCTGAGCCACAGCCGCCCCACAACCTGAGCCAGTACAATAAATTGTTTGTGTTCATTAGACTGTTAAATTATATGCTAAGTGCACAATGTATTTGTTGTTAATTGAACTTGAGTACATTAGTCTCTATGTGCTTTATAAATCTTAGTACAGTTAACACAAAAATAACTCATTGACTTAACATTAAAACAATATGTCAAACTAACATTATAAGTGTTTTTGTGTCAAGTGAACATAAAATTGTTATGTTGTTTTGACATTTCTGACCATTTGTGTAGACTCTACACAAATGGTCAGAAATATGGCAGACATCAACAGACCCTTAATTAACTTGTTGCTCTTTCTTATGATCTCATCATGCATGTATCGGCAAAGAGGAGATGGGAAACTTGAGCATCTCTCTACTCTTCCTATCAATTCTTGTGCCCTTCACATGAGGTAGGGAGTCATTGGTCTGTATCTCTAAAGCCCATCCCTACACCCATCCCTAAAATTAAGGAAACTAGGGAGTTAAAAATGAGCATGACACCTGAAACACTCTGAAACGGTCAAAGACGTCCATCTACTTCATGTTTAAATACACCAACAATTAAAAATAGCGCAGATATGCAAAATAATGTGTACCATGATGTGTTTCTGCTCAAAACAACAAGAGGCAGAGCAGCTGAATGAAAAAGAATGGCTTCTCCTCTTCAGATTTATAACTTAACATGCATCTTTTAAAAGCTGCAAGATACATGACAGCAGTTAAAGTCTGTGTTGTTCCCCTTTGGTGTTCAGGAATAGTTTTAGCCACACAAGGCCTTTCTGTCCTGCGCTCTCTAAATGAGCGGCAGTGAGCGGGGCCAAGGGTGTGATGATGCATGTTGTGAGATGTGTAAATACAAATAAGAAATGCTCTGTGACATCACGGACACACAGATTTAAAGACGAGATGTTTCGGCAGGGTGGTAACTATACAGCAAATGCTCTTTTTAGACTGGGGAGGAAGTTTTGAATTCTGAAATTTACTATATTTTAATAGTACATTTACCTCTTATATGTCTAAATATCAAGGACAATTTGATTTTCCATTTCATGGCAACTTTAAAACATTCTCACATCTACATTCTCAATCTCAACAACAAAAACAGGCTAATACATTTTTGCTAGATACTAGAATTGCATTTTTCAAACGCTGTGACAGTAAAAGTAACACTTGAGAAAGGATGGATCCGGCTAAAAGCCTGACTCATAAAAAAGGTTATAATGATAAAGAGTATACGAGAAACTAAACGCTAATGCACATGTGCTTTCATATTTCTCGACAGTGTATTTTATTCTGTAGAGTGCCTGTGTCTGAGCTTTTGTCTCTGTTCCCATCAGATTTGAGCTCTCGAAGTGGGCAGCTTTTGTGAAGTGCCTGGCAAAGTGTTTATCTTCCTGATACAGGAAACACTGAGTCACCTCTGTTGCTCTCATGTTTCTGTGCCTTATTTTCTTGCTCGCCTTCCATTTTCTCAAATTCTCTCTCTGTTTACCATCTATTTCCTACTTGTATATGCATTTTCTCTCCTTCCCAATAAAAAAGGACAAAATGGATGTAGGAGCTGACCTATTGCATACACACTGTACAGTATACTTCACTCTCTCTATTAGATGTGTTTTTGCAACACTGCCCATGAGGAATATAGGCCATGTGTTTTGTTTTGGTCTGTGTGATGTGGCTGTGGTTTTGATGTTGAGGAGAAGCAGTGGTCCAGCAACATAAAAATAGGATGGCTCAAAACAGGCCCGGATCTAGAATGGTTACATTAGGTGGGCATTAACATATAACAGAGGGGCATAAAGGGGTTGTTGCATTTGTCTTCAGTTCCAGGACATTTCGGGTTAGGGTTAGCACCATGAAAAAATCCCCTAGATCAGGCCCTGGTTCGAAATGAGCTTTAATGCTTTACTGTCCTGAATTCTCTACATACATTACAAGTCAAAGGCTTGGACACACCTACTCATTCTTTATTATTAGTGTACATATGACTAAAGCCTCCAGAGTCAAAAAAATTAATAAATACCACAGCACATTCCTATACATCTGTTTGACACTGTGCACTGCAAAATTTCCCTTATCTATGGGGTTTTTGCATACAATGGTTTTAAATTAATTTGATCTGAACTCTTTAAATAATTTTCAAATGTTCCAAATGAATTTAGCTTATGAGAATCCCTGGAATATCACATTTATTTTTTGAAAATATTTATTTGTCATTTTCATTTGTCATTTTCACTTGTCATTTAACTGTTCCATAGGTGAAAGGATATAACATATTTTGGGTAAGAAGCCCCCTTTTTGAATAATAGGAAAGTGGTCAAAACTATAAAATTACAGATAAAAGTATAAGAATTATGTAATGACCAAAAAGTGTTAAATGAGAACACTTTAAAATAATGTTCCATTCATTAACGTCTAGGTTACGGATGTAACCTCCGTTCCCTGATGGAGGGATCGAGACGTTGTGTCGAAGAAGTGACACTAGGGGTCTCTCTTGAGTGCCGGATATACCGCTGATCTATGAAAAATGCCAATGAGAAGTTGGCAGACAGAATTTGCAGAATACGGGTATAAAGGCAGGGAAATACGTCTGTTTCATTCAGGATTTCAGGAAATGGTCCGGCCAAAAGAGTGGCTCGGCTCAGCGACATGGCCGGGAGGACACAACGTCTTGTTCCCTCCATCAGGGAATGGAGGTTACATCCGTAATCTAGACGTTCCCCGTCTGTCACTCACTTCGACGTTGTGTTGAAGAAGCGACACTAGGGGTCCAATTTAAATCACGCCATGCGCTGAGCCGTGTACTGCTGACACAGGTGCGGGTAGGTATTGACGTGCCAAACCGACCAACTGTATCAGACTGCACGTACCCTTCCCCAATGCCTTATAAAGTCGTCTGAATCCTTATAGTTACCCTAGACAGGGGAACATGGTGACGCATGCCAACCTGGGAACGGGCCGAGCCTAGCCGGGCCTCTTTTCTCTCTATATTTCTCGCATAGAGTCAACGGCTGGGGCCCTTACATGCATCGGGAAAGGAGGTCTTACCCAGTTTCCTATTCTTTCAGGGGGAAAAGACCTTGCGGAGACCACACCTGCCCAGAGAGGGGGAGGGAAGAGTGGTGACATACACCACATGGGCTTTTAGGCCACATGTGGGAAGTGGCGCGGTGGTAGATCCCGCCTCTTCGGAGAGAGGAGTTGCTACAGACACGGCAACTGGGGCCAGTGGGAACTGCCCAAGGGAGATGTGGGTCCGCTCGTAAGGGGACCGTACCGCGGAAAATACTCACAGGGGGGAAGTCCACGTAGGAGCCCTAACCTGTGGAGCACCTATTCCAGTACAGGGTAGATCTGAGTACCCGCAGTGGATTGGGTCGGCAAATTCCTCCACTGAATTGAGGACCTAGAGGTCTTGGGAGGAGTCATCCAGGGAGCCGAGTGAGTGGGATCACCTGGGAGAAAAAGCGCACGGTTTTACCTCAACCGAGGGAAAGGGCGCTAGGTGCAAGCGATCCACCCGGTCAGTTTGTCAGCATGTTACTGAGTTCTACTGGCTCGGACCTGAGAAAACATGGGACGAAACTGACTCTACCCTGAGAATGTAAAATCTCGCAAAGTTATTAGTAGTTGCCCAACCTGCTGCTCTGCATATGTCTGCCAGGGAGGTGCCTCTGGCCAGTGCCCATGAGGACGCAACACTCCTTGGGCACAGCCTGGGTGCGATAGGCCAATGAAATGGCGTCCACCACCCAGTGGGAGAGCCTCTATTTGGAGACTGCGTTCCCTTTCTGCTGTCCAACAAAAGCAGACGAAGTGAATTGCATAACCAAGTCGGATGGTCCTGGCCAACCAGCGTGCGGGGTGGGAAGTGAAAGCCACGCATCCAAGCTCCATGCTAGGGGCACTAACAGAACAAGGAGGAGGTCTGGTGGAGGCGTCCTCTAGACTCGTCAGAACCGGCCGGCCGGGTAACAGTCGTGGGGCTGAAGACCCAGAGAAAAAGGAAATAGCTCTTTTATTGAGAATCTGGGTACCGGCAAATGAAATAAATTAATGCTGGGCATGGGGCCAACCTTTATCTTCTGGCCAAATGCGTGTGGAAAAATTGAATTACCTCTGTGGCCTTGATGGGGTCATTGGGATGATTGATGGATGCCACATAAGAGGCCACCTATAAGAGGAGGGGATTACATGAACCGTAAAACATTCTAATCCATCCTCCTTCAGGGGATTGTTGATGAGAGGGCCCACTTCACCGACATCTTTGCTGGACCACCAGGCAGGGAGCATGATATCAGAATGCTGAGGGCCTCCACCTTCTACAATGAATGGCAGGAGAAAATGGGGGACTACTGCCTGTCGGGGGACAGTGCTTATATTGGCCAGGCCTTCCCATTCATCATGACTCCAAAACGTGATGATGGGGCACAAGACGATGAGGGTCATTGTAGAGCAGGCCTTCGGATGAATTAAATGCAAATGGAGGCATCTACGTGACCTGCAGAACACCCGGACTGACTCTTTGGTCATTATCATCATGGCTACCTGCTTCTTGCATACATGTCTACTGTTGCTTTGGACATGTGTCTAGAACACCCACAGGGCTGCCCGAGGGAGGAAGATGACAATGAGTAGACAATTTTATTTGCCAGCATCTATCTATCTATCATATCTTACAACATTTACAACTTTGATATGCTGGGCTGAAGTATCCAGTATTTAATGTTTTGTACAATTTAAAACCTAGATGGAATTACAGTTTAGGCGACTGAGATGCTCATGTGCCCTCCTAAAAAGATCATCATATTCTTAGGCCTCTTGCTGCATTTAGCAATATTAACTTCCCTAATGTTTCATTTCACACGTGGTCACTTAAAACGGTATGTTGTAAATATATTACGATTTGATCCAAGACATGGGCTCTCAAGAGAGGGGACCTGATTTTAATATTTATTGGCAGGTAAAAACCAAATGATTCAATATTTGATGAAATGACTTTAACAGAAATTTACAGAATAATTTGTAACCCAGTGTGGTGTTGAAGGTATTTATTAAAAAATGAAGGCTTAGAAACAAAGCCTATATAAAAAGGAGTGAGCTATTTTTTTGTATCCAAAGAATACACTATTAAGAATACTGTATTAAAGTATAAATAACAGTACTTGCAAACAGTAATTATAAAAGTAAAAAATACAAAAGGTGCTAAACTATATACAACAATTAATTTTCCATCTTGCATTTGGGCTCACAGCTTGTCCAGCAGATGCTACATAAAAGATTCAATGCCCTGCTGGGCAGATCTTAGCTGGACCAGATTCTCCTCATGCCACCGCTGGCTGGCTGCTTCAGAGTCCCAGAGAAACTTCAAGACGTCATCATCTCTCTGATGCTTGCTTGATCTTAGGGTGGCTGAGTGTGGCAGAGGGTGGGTCTACAAATACGAATAGAAAGAGGTGTTTCTATTGGGATGGAGGATGAACAGCTTGAGGTGCGGTCGGCTGTTGGGGTGGAGGGTGAGCAGGATGCAGTGTGCACTGGCCGAGCGCATCTGGCCTACGTACCTCCAGCCCCTGTGCTGTCCCCACAACTGGAAACACCACATAGTGCTATGCTCCAAGGAGTTCATCCATTTCAGTATAAAACTGAATCCGCATGGATCCCCTCCCTGTGCTGCCATTGTTGTCCTTCACCTTCTTGTACAGTATGCCTTGATTAAGGTGCTCCACTGCCTGGCCACCTTATCTGGGCAGAAGGTATCCCTGAAGGCAGCCCAGCTTTGCAGCCACTTCCACCCACTGCTGCTTTTCACTCCTCTGGCCCAACCTCAGCCATGTATTGAGGTCTTTTTAGAGACCTCAGGGGATCATCTCCTTCAGCCTCTAGGTGCTGCCTCATCAAATCAATGAGGAACAAATTCATGTCTTTTGTAAACCCCTCATTGTTTGGCATTGGCTGGGGTGGAGATGGTGAATTCGATTGCTGCCTGTAAAAAACATAAAACGCAACAGGTCAGCATTGATAACATCATTATAATTCTTGTAGTGTTACTGTTTAGATGATTTTGATGTAATGATGATGATTATTATTATCTAACCTGTGTCTCCAGCTTGAATGAGCCTCACAACCACTGTAAGGCCCTCATACAAGTAGTACGTGTTTGGGTCCACAGCACTTTGGAACAAAAGACCAAGGTGTCTCTGTCGATCTTACAAATACACTTAAACACACACATTGTTTACATTATAGCCATGACCTGCTGTAGCTCGGAGATCTCACACAGTTATTAACAGTATGCTATGTATGTTAGAAAAGCAGACACAGATAAATTGTTCACAACTTAAAACACTTTCCACATCTGAATACATAAGAGTACTGAACTAACTGTGGTTCCCTCACCCATCTACTGAATGCAACCACATTTGCAGGTCATAACAGCTGTTCTAAACTTTTTTTAAACTTTTTTAATGTGTTAGGGAGTGTTGTTGTAGCAATATTGACTATTGTTCTTGTAGAAGCAGCGACCATTGTTGTTGTTAGCAGCAGCGACCTAGCCAATTTTTGCTGTAACAGTTTATAAACAACACATTACATGGTAATCCACACATAACAGGATTGTAGCAACATGCCTATAGGCAACGTTAATACAGTATCATGTTTACGACTTACTAAATTGGACACAAAAAAAAACTGCTATAAAGTGCTAAAAAAATCTTTAAACCAAATCTTTAAACCCACAGCATACTTACAGTTGATGCTCTTCACAGACATCTTGCTTTCTGAACTTGAGGTCCTTTGAGTTCCAAGTAGGAATTCTGACATCGGGGGGCGTTCCATTTGTCAGTTCTGGTCTCGAGACTTCTGAGACAAATGTAAAGCATGATATGCTCTGACTAAGGCCAGTTTGAGTGCTATTTTTGGACATGCAAAATTTTTGGCCACATTCCAGATACATTTGAATGCTCGTCCCCTCAAGCCTCAGCAGTCTCTCGAAGTTTATGCCACTGAGCTCACCAGCTTAGTGATGGAAGCCTCCCCTCAGTATGATGTCACAGCTCGAAATTGTGAGATTTTTCGTAGATTTGTTACCGGCTTAGATTCAACACTCCAATTGAATATACATGAGCATAGAGCAGTGACTTTGAACAATGCTTTAAAAATAGCCACTCAGTGTGAACGTGCACAGTTAGCTATTAGTGTAGCCAATCCAAAAGCTATAATGCCAGTGCAACCCTCGTCTGCCAAGGCGATGCCAACGGCCATCACAGATCTGGCATTGGCCATTGCTGACCTCTGGACGGACCTGCAAACTTTATGCCAGTCCCAGAGTAATACTCTGGTTTGTGGGTCCGGATGAATCTGTGCTTACCGAATATTATGCGTGGGTACTTGTCTATTTTTCTTGTCTGTTATGGGCACTGAATAGAGGAGTCAGAACTCAGGGTTTATTTCAACATTTCTTTAACACTAACTCCGCCTAGTTCCACCCGATTACTCGTGCATTTTTCCCCTCTCCCTCAATTCCTGTTCTCGTTCTCTCCATTTTCTTTTGCTCGCGATATCTCGCATACAATGTAACTTTATTTAAACCTTTCCATTTCAGTTCTTACATATGTATGACTTTCTTTCTTTTGCTGAACACAAACTAAGATTTTGAAAAGAATATCTCAGCTTTGCATGTCCATAAAATGCAAGTGAATGGTGGCCCGAAATTTTAAGGTCCAAAAAGTACATAAAGCACATAAAGTCAGCATGAAATTAATTTGACTCCAGTGGTTAAATCCATATTATCAGAAGCGATTTGATAGGTGTAACGCTTGTGTGGAAGGAGGAGAAGGCAGACAGGAGGTGTGGATCCAATCGCGGCTTTATTAATGAACAAATAATAACTGTACAAACACAGGAAAAATAAAAGGTCCACAATGGGAAAAGGAAACTAAATCACGGGGAGACCTCGAGCGAACAAGATACAGGAGCCGAAAACATGAACAAACATCAACATTCAAACAACGATCGACAAGGACTGAACAAAGAACCAGGGTTTAAATACAAGAGGAACAAACAAGGGAATGAGAAGCAATCAGGGGAACACCAATCATAAAAAGAAACTACAGAGGACTACAAAGACCAAACAGGAAACGGGAACTAAACTAAACTTCAAAATGACAGCACAAAACAAAAGACAACAGTGAACATGACAGAATAAAAGAAACTACAAAAACCAAAACAGGAACTAAACTAAACTTCAACATATAAAACAAAACAAAAGACAACAGTGAAAATGACAGAATAAAAGAAACTACAAAGGACTACAAAAACCAAAACAGGAAACAGGAACTAAATTAAACTTCAAAATAACAGTACAAAACCAAAAGACAATAGTGAACGTGACAATAGGTGTGCATGAGAAAAAGTTCAGTAGTTAAGTCCTCCTTTACTATAAATTCTCCTTCTTGCCCAGTAGGTGCCGATATGTTCAAAGAATGTCAATCACCAAAAATAAAAGAAGAAGAATGTGAAAGTGGAGATTTATAGTAAAAAGTTTTAAAGTTAAAAAAAAAAAAGTTATATAGGCCTTTATTACACTTCCGCATTCGCTTAGTAACGTAAAACAACTTCCGGAGTTATATGCTCGCAGTTTGAGTGCGAAGATTGGGGAGGCATTCACTCTCGAGTTGCAACCAAATGCAATGTAAATAAATCATAGAGATGAAAATGTCCAAGTGTCTACAACTGTATTATATTTCAAATAAACATGAATATGCTGCAATATTGAAAACAATGACATTAAAATACATAAACAGGATCTCTTCGGACTTGAGTTGAGCATTAATCCCCTAGGAGTACCCTAAACAGTGTGCAGCTCTTGATGAACTGGGATAAATTGATTGCCCTCTCAGATACTGATGCATATGGATAGACAATTTTCTTTATTTTGTACTTTGCTTATATGATATTATGCTTGGAATCAATTATAATCAGCTATGAATTCATATTCATATATGCACATAAATGTAATCGTTTATGTATGCAGTCCTGTCATCAATGTACTTGATAATAGTCTAAATGCAGGGATATTAGGTATTTCTTTTCTTATTCAATGTTCAGAGACAATGTTTTCTTACTCATGATACCAACCTAAGTGCTAGAATTAGTTAAGTTTATGATAAAAAAAACTGTTATGTCTTAAATAATACCACTTACACAGTTTTAGGCCATGAATGTCATCGAGACCCAGGCTGAATGTGTTGCTTTCTCTGTCAGAACAGAAACATTGAGATAAAACAAGCTTGCATGCAGATTTGTATTATATAGTTTCTGACAAATATCTTTTCAGCTCTTCTCTACTTGCTCTCTGCATTGACTACATCTCTGAGACCTCAGTCTATCTTAATCCTTTTTTTTACTTACCAAGTTAATTAGATGAGACAACATACTATAGACTTAGTTTAGGAGTTATATCTTTAAGACCAATTTACTAAATATTCAAAATGTGTTTCTTTATTATTTTGCATTTATTCAGTGTTCAATATAATTGATTTTATTTCATTATTCAAATTTTACCAATTAAAATTGTTATTCTTTCAACAAATCATCTGATTTATTGGAGTTATTTTCCATCTGCTGGATCAGCCTGCAACAGATACTATTATCCATCAAAGTGGATAATAGTTTAACATTTAATGGATGATTTTTACTGCAAAGTGCATCCAAATTGGTTTAAGTTATTTATAAAAAACCGGTGATCGTCCAGAGACAGATCTTTGTGCAGATGTTTGGTTACGCATGTGGCGACACGAACTGTGATAAAAGCCTATAGATAACCAGTGTTGGGGAGTAACGGAATACATGTAATGGGATTACGAATTTAAAATACAAATATAATTAACTGTATTCCACTACAGATACAATTTAAATCATTGGTATTTAGAATACAGTTACATTCAGAAAGTATATTGATTACTGAAGAGATTACTTTGAATTTTATTGTCATTTGTTTCATTTAAAATGTAGTCCTTTAGATGGAAAACATTTATAAAATATGTGATCCAAAAGTGCATTTGAATAGCAGTAGAACACTTTCTTATGATGTGTTACATTCATACGAGCAGACAAAGATGTATGTTTGGAGCAGAAGAAATAGAAATAAACCCTGTGTAAATTGTCAGCTTTACGCTAAGCTAAAATGCTATTACTAGCCATTTTACATGCACATGTTACCAGGCACGATCAAATATCATCTGATCATAATATTTTTTTCTAGTAAGACCTTTGATATTAGGGCAAAAATTGTATTCTTGTTAATAATGTTTGCATTGTTTTCCTGTAAAAATATCTAAAAATCCTTAAAACAAGATCAATTTGATTTGTCTTGTTTTAGAAACAACACTGCATAAGATATTTAGGTTTTTCAGAGAATGTATTTTTAACGTGTATTTATACTGTACTGGCAGAGTTTTTATAGTCAAAACAAGTGAAAAAAATCTACCAGTGCTGAAGAAGTAATCCAAAATATTTAGAATATGTTACTGACATTGAGTAATCTAACAGAATAAATTACAAATTTCATTTTACATGTATTCTGTAATCTCTAGTGGAATACATTTCAAAAGTAACCCTCCCAACAATATAGATAACACACATGGTGAAGTGCTGTAATAAACCAAAGAGACAATTAAATGGATGATGTTTACTGCCAAGAGCATCCAGTTTAAGTTATTTATAAAAACTGGTGATCATCCAGAGACAGATGTTTGGGCGGATGTGTGGTTACGGTACTATTCGGAGCCGCATGTGAAGACACACAGACTGTGATAAAAGCCTATATTGATCTGTTTCTCTCCCTCACCTATTATTTCGTTTCTGAAGATGAGGATTTAAACACTGGAGTCTTATAGATTACTTTTATGTTGCTTTTATGTGTTTTTTGGACCTTCAAAGTTCTGGCCATCATTCACTTGCATTGTATGGACCTACAGAACTGAAATATTCTTCTAAAAACCTTCGTTTGTGTTTTGTAGAAGAATGAAAGTCATACAGATCTGGTATTGCATGAGGGTGAGTAAATAATGAGACAATTTTCATTTTGGGGTAAACGCTCCATTTAATAAATTATTTTTTAGATTCAGTAGAAGTTATTTTAAGCTTGACACAGCGTGTAAAAAACGGCGAAAAGTGGCGCAAAGGTTACAGACCTAACAGTCCGTCTAGCGCGTTTACACACAGTAGAAAACAACTGAAAAACGGCGCGAACGGGCGCCAAAACGTGGTCTCTGTGGACGGCTCCTACATATCCATGTGTTCACACAAGGAATTAAATTGTACTGGTTTGAAACAAGAGGTGGGTGAATATGATGAAATAATTGTTATTTTTGGATGAACTATCCTTTTAAGTCAAATATGTCCAAACTTCACGGTACACCCCTTACTGCCCACTCAACATTTCAACCACTCCACCAAGACTTTTGAATTGTACAGTATCTCAGTCACTGCAGATTAGACAACATCACATTTCATCTGCACTCCACACTCATTAAATTATCAGTTAAACCCTTAAAACTGCTTTCCTGGAATCAGATGAAACCGTGTTCTCAGCAATAAAGGATACACAGGGGAAAACAACTATTTGCAATGTTATTTAATCAGACAAGTCTTGATTTACATCAGGTAATCTTTCCTTTAAAGCGTTATGATAAACATTATTGGATATGCTTAAAGGGCACCTATTATGGAATTTTGAAAATTACCTTTCATGTAGTGTGTAACATAGATTTAAGTGAACAAAAACATCCTGCAAAGTTTTATATTTGAAAGTTCACCGTAAAAAAGTTATTGTCTCTCAAAAGTAGGAGTCGACTCTGAGTCAATTTAATGAATCGTTTTTCCAATGAGTCATTTTCCTTTTCGTTGTGACGTCAAGACTAAAAATTATCAAATTGGCCACGCCCACTCATTGCGCGCGCAGACACCAGGGAAAACTTGAAAACATCATGTCGACAACAAGACGCTGTGTTCTGAAGTGCATATCAAAAGCGACCTTTTTTTTCACTGCCCAGGGACGAGCATGTGAAGAATCAGTGGCTAGAGTTTATATTTACAACTATACCACACAAGTATAGCCCGAACCTTGTGCTGTGTTCGCGTCATTTTAATGACGATTGCTTTAGGAACATGAATGCTTTCAAGTGTGGATTCGCGAGCCGGTTGATACTGAAGGAAGGTTCAGTACCAAGTTTATTTGTATCAGCTTCCTCCTCCAAATCACAACCTGTAAGTATTATTAATAATTGTTGCTTTTATGTGTTTTTTAGCATGCTTAATAAGTATTTGTGTGTGTTGTGTAAGTTATGCTCAGAGCAGCTTCTAGGTCTCCAATGTCAATTTTTTTGAAATATGTGAAATGTTTGTCGATGTCATTGGAGTTGTCATAAAGAATAGAGCAATAACTTGTAGTAATGCAGTGCTTTACCAATATGTTTATGCGTTGGGCTAACGCAAACAATAACTGATTGGGTGTTTACCACCGAACTTTGGGCTATGATCGCTAACATAAATCAACTCAAATTCCTTCTCTGATTTTGATTTTTTTACTACAAAGCGGTGATGGGCGTTCCGTTTCCGACAATCTCTGCACAGAGTATACCAATCACAACTGACTGGGTCATCTGACCAATCACCGCAGATTAGCGTCACGCAAAGGAGGGGTTTGGAAAAATGAGTGAGCAAATCAGGTAAACATAAATGCATATTATAAGACAACAAAAGTGTTTTTTGTCATTGCATGCATGTAAAACTGTTGTTGGGGACTCCCAGAACAATATTAGGAACATTTTAAATGCCATAATAGGTGCCCTTTAAAAAGACAGTGGACCTAGATTTACAGCATATACATTTTACTTTTCTGCTCTGTGAATATCTATGAGACAATGTTTATACATTCCAAATCACTAAACACATGCTGTCTCATTCAAATGTAGTTCAGAATCTCCCAGAGTGTTTATTATCTTGTTCACCAACCAGGCCTGGTCCTTAAATCCAACGGTGTATCAGCAATTTACACAAGCCCTTTGTTCCAGATGTGTGTGTGGGCAGCGTGGAGGACCGGCTTGTGCTTCTCTGGGTTTCTGGAAGATCTCTTTATGTCTTTGAGGAAAAAAATTTCTGGCAGAAAGACAAAAAACAAAAAGGATATCTGATATGTTTCAGTAAGAGGACAAAAGATAGAAGTGACACAACTAAGACAGATGAAATGTGAGATTGCATATTGTGATCTGAAGCCCACAGGGTAAAAACTCAACACTAATATCAGAGAGTCTGTAATTTGTTGAAGGAAACCATGACTAGAGCATAAACAAGATGGAAGGTGGAGATTAACAACAACAACAAAAAATGGATGAGAATTGACTGTGAAAGTGAGAGAGAAATATCAAGTGTTGAAAGGAAATGACTAATTATGTGTGGGAGGTCAGTCTGTCCTGTATGGTACAGGCAAAAACACCTCTACAATGTCCAGCATTAAACTTGTGGAAATGAGATTTACCACCACTGTTTTGTCCTTATTTCCTCAAGCCTCTCTCTTCCCCCATCTTTACCTTTATGGCTGTGATGTGGCTCAGTGAATAATGCATATTTCTAATATATATATATATACACAGTACATTAAATCATGCTTATTTTTTTTACTAAAAATCAAAAAATGAAGTACTGTCCAATTTGAGCAGCCCAGCATAGAAAATCAGTCATTATTTGTCTGTTTGCTCTCATGCATATTTTGAGAAGCTGCGTATCAAAACATGACGATAATGTCCCTGCAAAAACTATTTTAAAAGACCACTCGTATCCTTAGCTACTTGCGTAAAAACTCTTGACAGACACAATATATGCCCTTTTTTGTAAGTCATTTTGGAAGAAAAGGGGAGGGTTCTATTTTAAAGCATACTGTACTACACTAGATAAATGCTAAGTTTTTGTACAGCTGTATTGCTTCAATGTGATTGTAACGCCTATTACCAGGGCAATAACCACCATTGATATTCAGAATAGTGGTTGATGTTTTTTAATTACTGATTTTTACTGGATATGTTTTATATTTTCCACCCCACAAGGTGTTTATAATTTAATTGGCTCTATTCCTAGCAAGAATTCTGTGTGTGTTCACAAGAGGCATGTCGACCTTTGCTGCACAGAGAGTCGTTATCACCTACAAAACACTTACCTGCACACCTGTACACAAATTAATACCTTCATTTAGCATTAACAGGAAAGATTCTGTCATGATTCTGATTGATGAAATGCTTTATGATAACAGTAAATACTACTGTAAATACAACCACATCAATATTTCAATGTTACATTACATGCATTACAAATCATAACACACATTGTTCATATGACAAAGAAAATAAAGGATAAAGAGTAATGTCTGAAGTACTGGGCAATATTAATAGCTAAATGTAAAAACATTACAGCAAAAGCCTGAAAAACATAGAGCTAAAAACCTACCTCATATTAAAGGCTGAATCATAATCGGGATCAAAAGCAAGCATGTGGTAAGTTAGCGACTGCAGTGACAGCGATACATAATTAATCTTGACTCAAATTAGGACATTCAACTTGGAGCACACTAATGAGTTCAAATTTCTGCCATAAATGTAACACTTACACATTCTTAGTTCACCTCATTAATTTGTGATTAATTTGTTTTCTCCATGGGGAAGTGAGCAAAACTTGCTTTATCAATGCGCAGCTCAAACTGACATAGAAAAACCACCCCTGGACAGCAGACAACACAAGATGAGAACACGTGCATAAAAACACAGCTTGATGGAGCGCAAATCTGAAGGCAGGCATCCCAAGACATGTTTTTCTAAGTTTCAAACTTTATTTAACTTGACACAGCAACTTAAAAACCAACAACAGTATGTTTATATGAAGGGATGCAACCTAGATGCTCCAAAAGCGTTCGTCTGACGCAGGTGTACATTGAGTGCTGTGAACTGTAGGCCAATGATAGGTTTATGTTCTGTAATATGGAAATAAACAATATATTGCATTCTAAAGCCACTTTTTTAATGCTTAACTTGTGTGCTTCAATAATATATATATATATATATATATATATATATATATATATATATATATATATATATATATATATATATATACACATACACTGTACATAATAAATTATATTATTTATAATTATTTAAATATTATTTTTAGAATGATTTAATCATTATATATTAAATTATTATTTAATTATTGAGGGGCTTTTCTCAGCAAATATTATGTATGCGATTCATTAGATTAATTAATCAGTATACAATGTAATTAATTTGATAAACAAATTTAATCGATTGAATGCCCTAATAGTTAGTTATAATTTGTTATAATTTGTAGTAAAACTACATTCATTATTATATCTGCTGTGGGACAATAAGACAACACACTTTGTGTAAATAATGATGTTATGTTGACTGAATGATGCTATGGGCCAATTCTATAGTTTTCCTAATTTTAAAGTCCTAATTTAACCCAAGAATTACTATACATTAACATATGACACATATCTGCAACTTTTCCACAAAATTAAGTATTAACAGACAAACAAGATGTTCTCCAGACACACTAAAAATACAATAAATAAAACTTGGACATTCCAGATATTTACCACAAAAAATATAGTGACAACATTTAAGCCATTATTGTATAGCCTCTGGGTTATATCTAACAGCTTGTAACTGTAAAAGGCATGACATTATATAAGGATCATAAACCAACCTACCTGACAAAATTCTTAATCTGTTTGGAACTACTGTATGAAAATGTACGCAATGACACAAGCAGTAAAATAGAAGGACAAATGATTACACTTAATTCATCATTTGATCATATCCAGTACACACAGTCTTACAAATGTTTTGAGTAGTGTGCTGTACAGCCCATACAAACACAAAACACAACTCTAAAATAACACAATAAACATCATAAAAAAGTGATAAATGATAAAAGAATACAAAACTAAATATTAATACATCTAAATCAAGGCAGAGTTTGCTGCAGTTTCTGCCCCCTAGCGACCATGGCTGTAGACTGTTACCAAAGGTGCTGTTGCTACAGTAACAATCTAATGCCACGGTTACCATGGAGACAGCAGGGGTGTCTCTTTGACTACACATATTCAGCACAGAGGATAGGGTAGATGACTGAGATTTCCTGTTCACTGCTCTTAAAGCTGTATTAACAGGTCCACGTGGACTTCAAAAGATTCTCAGTATTTGTGAACTGGCTGAATTGTCTGTGGAGGGTTGCCAGACATCAGTAGCCATGACTGTAGACTGTTACTGTACTTTCAGGTTTTAGCAGTAAGCAGTCTAGAGCCAAGGTATTGATGCACTGACCTTGGTAATTTTACATGTGGTCTATTTATTATTTTACTCTATATCTTTATTGCATCTTCACATAGCCCTCTGTTAAACTAAATAGCCTTTTTGAAGTTTTACAATTCACTAGACATTTGTATTCACTTTCATTTCAACTGTTAAAATGAAATTGGAACATGCTTTTGAAATGCTGTAATTTAGTTTATTTCTGCCCATCAGGCTTAGTAGCTTTTTCCTCACATCTCCACAGAAAGTATAACTGTCTAAAAATCTTTCTAAACAATAAGCAAGTGTCTCAGATGGCAGCTATAAATAGAAAAGCAGCTTTCCAGTACTGGATTTACACAACAAAGAGTCCATAATGGCATGGCCAACTTCCACAACTCTGTATTCATTGCAGTGGAGATTATCGGACTGACCAACTCCTAGGATGGTGGTGGTAGTTTGAAACTGATGTCATTATTTATTTACTTATTTTATTTTGCCCTGTGCTGTCCTGTCCTGCTACTCAGTATTGTTGCTTATAGAGTTAATTTCCCTGCTTAAACAATGACTAAATCTTTGAGTTTTTATATTTTGCCTTTAGATTTGCATTATCTGACCTTTGCTTGGTGCCTAGGTGACCCGATTAAAAACAGTAGGTCTATAGACTTGGCTGTCTTTGTGTTAGTGATTAGATAATGTTGTACTGTATAACAGTGATCACACAAACTTAAAATAGGCATTGCTGGATGACTGATAAATTATTTGTTTCACTCAACCTTGAACCATTCTAGTTTTTGCGGGTGTGCTATCCATGGTGCTGAAGTGGAATGCCTCTGCCTGGGACGAAATGAGGGACATATTTCTTACATTTGGGCAGCAGCAGTGTTCAATACAGCCTTACCAAATCAATGTTTGTTCGTTATTCCCAATTAAATTATTACTAGTTCAAAATATTTTAATCCGAACCATTTTAAAGGACGAAATAATCACTGTCCGTTGAGTCTCGCGCAGAAGAACGCAGAAGAACTGCGGTTTTTACGCGTGCCTCGAGACACTTGCGCTCTGTATAATGCGTTGCGTCTAGGTCTTTTTTTTATTGATTGATTGTTTGTTTGTTTGTTTGTTTTTGTTTGTTTTTCTGTTTAAACGGACCCTTCAGTTCTTGTGACTGTTTGAAAGCGTCTCTGGTTTACTGTAATGTAGAAGTGTTTTTGTCGAGACCAGCTCCGAGTACGAGTAGCTACTGAGACCAGAGGAGGCTCATGCAATCTCAATGGATGTGTTATATGTAGAGTGTAAACAGCTACATTGACTGTAAGCTCATCATATATCAAATATACCTCATTTAATTCGTTTATGTGTATGTTAGTTTAAATAATATTACTAGTAGAGGATATAAATGAAATAAATGCCACATCCTAGTTTAAGTGGACACAATTTTAATACAATTATGTCAGTGTAAACAATATGTCAGTAAAAAAAAAACTCAAATTAAAGTTGCAAGGTTCATTTGGCTTAGCATGGCAATACAAACTAACAGTTTCTGTGTTTTATTCTATTCTATTCATTGGAAGTAAATTAAACATTTCTGCTATACAAAATAGATACAGTATTATTTTACTATAATAAACTGAAAACAAGCTGACAATGATATATTAAAATGTAAATTGTTATTGCAGTAAGTAAACTGAAACCTTTACTTTCAATATTTACAATTTCTTCAATTGCACTATTATATTCCATCATTGTAAGCCAAGAAATAATTTCTGATATGCAAAGTACAGTATTACTGTACTATAACTAAAATGAGTGGGGAAACAAACTAACTTACAATGATGTATTCCATGAAAAATTTAAATGCAGAAAGTGAACCGAAACCTTTTTCTTTCAATGTGTTAACAATTTCTTCAGGTTGCATTATTATATTCAATCAATTTTAAGCCAAGTAATTATTTTTGATATACAACTGTAGGCCTACTTTAACATCAGGTCTTGACAGCTACAGCAGGGAATAAATAGTTTTCAACAATATGAAGTTTTCAATAAATATAGGCTAACTGTACCTAAAACTTGAAGGTCCCACTAACGGTTTCATCCTCAGATAAGCTCAAGGAGCAGAATTGATGTTGCTTTTAACACTTTGCACGTTTATTCTGTGTTTATAAAAAAAAACAACTAATTTTGTCCCTTTCGTTTGGTTTCTTTCTTTCTTTCTTTCTTTCTTCTTCTTTTTTTTTTTTTTTTTTTTTTTGAAGGGATGACAAGACCACATATGGTCAAAGTATGGCCTCGTGTCCGGTCTCGAGTAGAAAACCCCTGTAATGTAGGTTAACAATACCCCGTCTCTCCATTAATGATCATCTCTGAAATAAGGGGTAATCCCCGAATGATGTCAGTGAGGAGATAAGAGCGCGAGTGTGATTTCCATGCCGAATTATCCTGAAAAGCTCCTGTGGTGATTCCCGGAGGGAGTTTTGAATGTTCTTTTTTAATGCAGATCCAGTCCCACTCCCAGATACACCCCACATGGGGTCGCACTGCGGGTGATGGACAGATGCGCATGCGCTACACGCGCGCTGTCTCTTTGAGTGATCCCGACGGGCCGGTTAGAAATCGTCGGCGTGTGCGCAGGAATGACGCAAGACCTGCTTCATCTGAAAGTACGTCATGATATTGTAAATTCAAAATTAAGAAGATAAAAAGAGAGCGACTCTGTAAGATTAAGGCTCGTCTTTTTTTCCCTTTCAGCAGTGTGTAATTCGGAAATGACATGTGTTAGTTGGTGTTAGATAACACGAATCAGCGGGAAAGAACATCTGGACGCATGGGGACCATGAAAACGGTTTAAGAGCTTTAGTGGATCTTTTGTTGTGGATTTAATACACATATGCTTTTCGAGACGAGAGCCAAAACATAATTCATTCCACGTTGGAATCAATGTTAACACATTTTATTTTGAACGATTCCTCACAATCTGTGGATGAAACTCGACTGGGTGTAATTGGTGCACACATGTGCCCCTTTTGTGCTATAAATGCATTACAGCAGAAATATGAGATTTATTAAGCGTGGCCTACATGCCACATATATAGCCTATATTTCTGGCAAAGATCATTTAACACGATTTGACGCACCACCTAGAATACTTTCCCTGGCTGCTGATCTGTCAGTGCCCATGTGCGCAAAAGTGAGTCACGCTGCAGTAACTTTCAGTCGCTAACATCCACGACGAAATATAATCTAAAAAGCCAGAAGTGCTTTTTCCACTCACACACACCTGGTCTTATTAATGTATTTCATTTGAGAGCAAATTATGTATTTTTAACGTAACTAATGGGCTAATAATGATAACGTTTTTAGTTTTAGATTAATCTCGTTTTGCCCGGTTATATTGCAAAAAAGTCACTTACCTCATGTAAAAACAGCCAACTCAAGAAACTTCTCAGCGCACATCACCAACGTAACAGCATTAACTATGAACTTCCGTAGCCTATATATTTGGTTACCTCTGTGGAGGAGATAAGATGCTGAAATAATGCTGGCATGTTGTCATGTCATCATGGCTTTAGAAAGTCTTTGGCTGGATGTATCCACACACTTGTTTGCTGTCGTGAAATTTAACGGGTTCTCCCGTCGTTCGCAATTTATAGACAGCCTGTAGTGATGATAGTAATGCGGTTGGGAGGGGGATCTCATTCATTGAAAAACATCAGCAGCATCGGGCTTCGGACGTGCTCTGTGACGTCACTGAGAACATGCAGTCAACGGGCTGCGCACGCAGGGGGGAAAAACCTTCCAACTGTGTATATCTTTCTGTGATTTTATGCAAACATGCATATAGTGCATCAGTGGCAATCATGTGGCAATCATAATAACAACGACTGCTTTGATTGTTTTTATACAAACAAAAAAATAAAGATATCTATACCTTATATGGTATAAGGCATAGCCGGTATTCTTCTCATTCAGCTGTGAATAGTTATATCCTATAATCAAGTCTATATCCTGATTATCTATTAAACAAGATTTTAACACTTAGGGATTCACAGAATAGTGTGGGGATGTTTGCTCAACATGCCATGTGGCCTATCATCATGTAGTTTTGCTCACTGATTCACCTCACACTGATTGGTTTGCAACTCTTCTAGGCAATGCCAATCCCTGGTATATTCCCTGTCATTTCTCTCCTCTCTTGTCACTTCCGCCCACTCTCTCCTGATCCCACTCTCTGCTAAACATGATTGCCCACACATACAACCACCTCATTCACCTCTTCCCTGACACTTCTCATTTGTGTTCTTGTACCTTTGATTGAAGTTACGTGTGTCCCTGGTGAATCACCTGTGGTTTCCACTGAGTATGCCACCTAATTCTGAGATTAGGCCTCTTTTGGGCATCATAAACAGTATAGATAGACCAATAATTCAGTTTAGTTGTCTAACTGATCCAAAACAATATACATTTTTTGTTCACAGTATTGACAGTCTTGTTAAAATTCATGCAAAAGGATACAGGTTTGAATGTGAGTATAATGTATTTGGAAATATGACTAATAATAAGGACATTGGACACTTGAAGAGAAAATGTTACTTCTTTTAAGAAATCTCTTTTTTCTGTCTATTTTTTTCAAATGGGGGATGACTTTAGAAGTCATTTGGAACATCTTTATTAGAGTCTATGGCCACAAAATATTATATTACTTCTAAGTTAAATTTTTTGTTGTTGTTAAAAACTGCTTATCAGCTTGAGCTACTGGCAAATTAAATTACAGAATTTGGAATGACACTTAAAATCACCCAGCCCACTACCTCTTTGAACAGTTATGGCTTATGGCTGGCGCTAGAGAACTGAGCTCCAGAACCGTCAGGCACAAGGACAGTTTTTTTCCTCAGGCTATCCATCTCATGAACAGATAAACTGCCCCATTGAGCAATAATTATGTGCAATAACCAGCTTAGTCTAATATATTTATTTAACATAGCCTACCTCTTCTGCACATTGCATTCCCTTGCACTGTCTTTATAACTGATTTGTATTTGTACATACGTATATTTTTTGTCTTATTGTGTATTTTTATATATACTATATATTTCTATTCACTTATTTTCATTCTGTTTTTTATTATCACTGTCTTGTTGTTGTATTTTTTGGTACACTGGAAGCTTTTGTCACCAAGACAAATTTATTGTATGTGAAAGCATGCTTGGCAATAATGCTCATTCTGATTGTGATTTTGAAAATGCCTTTTATAATTTATGTAGGTGTGGCGAGGAGGAGGGTGGGGGCCCCTCTCCTCCTCATCACACTAGGCAACCATTGTTGGGTAAGTTACTCAAAACAAAAGGGAAAAAAAATCACTATAAATGACTAATTACAACCCTAAAATTGACAACCCTTCGCTGATTATTTTCTCTCCTTTTTCGTTAACTCATTAGAGGGTGATTGTCCTTAACGAAACTGTCACAAAACACAAACAGATGTACATTTTAAATGTATTCATATTATTTTAGAAATGTGTGTAACCCAAGTAAAGAGATTAAAAGTAATTAGCTAACTGAAAGTCAATAACTGTTATCTGAAAACTAGAATTTTAAATTAGATATTCAAAATTTTCAAAAAAAAATAAACATTTTCAAAAATGTGTGCAACATAATTTAAAATAAATAAATAATGGATTACAGTAATTAATCACTATGTTATTAGATTACACCCAACACTGTATAATGTCATGCTCATTTAAACACTTTTAAACTCTTTAAACTCTTAATTATACTCAAACAGGGGAAATTCAGATTTTGTTCCTAATAACAGTCCATGGACAAAAAATCCTATATCTTTTTTAAGTTTAGTTTGTTGGTGTTAAAAACTGCTCACCAGCAGCAGGCAACAAGACATCCAGAATTTGAAATCACACTAAGAATTACTTTAGTATGTTGAATGAAATTAAGTATGTTGAGATCTTCATGCAATGTACTGTATGCACCAGAGTTGCTTATTTATGCTGAAGTGGACACTGCTGATTCAATTTTGATCAGTCTTGTTTGCTTTTAACCCAGCAAACTTTAGTTCTAGTATTTTCTATTTTCTCAGACATTTTTAAAGATGAGTCTCCCATAGCTATGAACTGTGCATGTTGAAAAAAAAAAAAAAAGAGACAGCATGAAACCCAGTATGAGCTATACAAACTTATGAGAGCTCCATTAATAAAAGATGTGCACTCTGAAACAATCATGGTCATTCTGATCCAAAGGCACCCATTGATTCCCACCACCTCAAGCAGGGCATAATTCATTTTGTGAACTAAATATGAATTAGTACTACGTCATTGAGAGCTACTTTTAGCCTTACCTCCAACCCTCTCTTGCTTTGCCACAATCTCTGGCCTACTGCAGCATGTTCCCTTGCCTTGGTCTCTACCCACTCCCTCTGTGTCTTATGTTTCCTATTTCCAAACCACCATCTCCCAACATGCCTCTTTGCTGCTACCATGCACCCTGAGCAGGCTTGCCTGGTTCCCCACCATGTAGCAACAGCATCTGTCAGAGAGGCTCTACGGGGCTTGGCATCCACCTGCAGAACTCTGCCTCCTCCTCCTCCCCTATCAGTCACTCATCAGTATTCTCTCTCCATCTCTGCCTCTCCTAATCCCCAATTCCCCCTCTTTCACTTCTCCTCAACCATGGCATAAATTGAACTGCACTGAGGCATTCCTCACACAGATATGGTGCAATTCGCCTTCTGATGCAGAACATGCACTCTCTGAGATGTATATATCTGAAATGTATTGACGTGGTTTATTGCAGACAACATGTAAGACAGCTGTTGGATTATTTGATATAATGCAATGTTGATGCTTTATTAAACTTACAAGACAGAGGACTGCAAGCTTGACTTTCACAATTTGATGTTTTCTGGGAAACCTGCTAAATAAGTTTCATGTGTAATAGCAATCATATAGAACTCAGTTGGTAACAGTCAAAACTTACACTCACTGAGCACTTTATTAGAAACACCTACACCTACTTATTCATGTGATTATATAATCAGCCAATCATGCGGCAGCAGTGCAATGCATAGAAGCATGCAGAAACAGGTCAGGAGCTTCAGTTAGTGTTCACATCTACCATCAGAATGTGGAAAAATTTGACCTCAGTGATTTCAACCATAGCATGTTTGCTGGTGTCAGACAGGCTGGTTTGAGTATTTCAGTAACTGCTGATCTCCTGGGATTTTCTCGCACAACAGTCTTTAGAGTTTATTAGAATGGTGAAAAAACATCCAGTGGGTGGCAGTTCTGTGGATGGAAACACCTTGTTGATGAGAGAGGTCAACAGAGAATGACTAGACTTGTTCCAGCTGACAGAAAGGCTACGGTAACTCAGATAACTGTTCTGTACAATTGTAGTGAACAGAATAGGAACACGTCAAACCTTGAGGTGGATGGGCTACAACAGTAGAAGACCACATCGTGCACATTATTAGGACCATAGCGTTCCTAATAAAGTGCTCAGTGAGTGTTTACATAGCGTAAATGTGTACTGTAGCTGTATTTCATTTCTTTTTGTGCTTTATCTGTACTGTAATAGCTGTGGTGATCTTAAAGTTCAAACATCTTTCAAATAAATCATATTTGTTTCCAAATAAATCATATTTGATTCCAAATAAATCTTAAGCCATGATGATTCTGTTGCTGCCACTCATAAAATAAGATGATAGCTTTTTAATTTGAACCCCATGGCCGCCAACGTTGTGCCCTTGAGCAAGGCACTTAACTCCAGGTTGTTCCGGGGGGATTGTCCCTGTAATAATTGCACTGCACATTACAATTCGACTCTACTCGCTTTAATATTCTGAGCTTGCATTTCCACTACTGTTTAGTGCCGCCTCAACGTGGGTGGGATTATAGGCTGATCATAATAGCTACGCCAACCCTACTGCCGTGACATCATCTTAAACGTGACACAAAACAATAAACAATAACACAACTACTAGCTGTTAGCTACTAGCTCATTGTGCTGCATAAAGCAGTTGTTGCATGGTGATTTTACACAAGCATAACAGTTAAACTGGCCTGGTTGCTTTAGAAGCAAGCTTTCCAGTAGCTGGTCAACTAAATAAAGTGAAGATTTCAAGCAGAGTATAGAGTTAATGTAACAAAACGTACCATCCTCCATCTTGGACTCCAGCTGTGGCTGAGTCCAGGGCACTCTCCCTCCCATTGCTCGCCAGTTTAGATAGCGTCCATTTCGCCAAACCATTTCCACTTTTCCTTGATGGTTCTGTAGTCACTTTAAATATTTTTTTTTTACTTTCCCCTACACTGTTGGTAGGTCCGGTAGAAGCCGTGTGCAGCCAACAGCTTAGACACTTCCTGAAAGACTTTTATAGTTTCGTTCGTCACTAACGAGAGGAACATCTGCACATTGTTTATTGACCACGCCGTGGTTTTGCACACAGACATTTCTTTTTACAATTGTAAATTCACGTGAATAAATGATACTGCTATCGCTGTAGCTAACTTTAAAACTAGCGGGTTGATGTCCCATGTCAGAAATCCAGTGACGTTGGTAGTGATGATTGTCTTTGACCAATCAGTGATCTGCAGGATTTTGACGTCACATTTAGTATCGGCTCGGCCAGATCTCCAGATCTCTCTCCAGATGGACCGAGGTGGTACAAAAAAAGTACCCCCTACAAGACAATTTCCACAGTGGGAAACCCCCCAAAAAGTGAGCAGGGTCGAGTCCAGTTGTACCATGCAGTGGAAATACCCCATTTTAAAGAAAAGGAGGGACGAGTTAAAATACATTTTTGTGGTAATCAACATTATTGAGCTTCACTTGTATTGAGCCAAGAGTATTACTTTAAGTACCCAAGTATTCCAAATAAATCATATTTGTGTCTAAAATAAATTGTAAGCACCTAAATATTTTGCTTAGAGACTTTTAAAGTTGTGAAACACCAAAATGTTAGCTACATGTTTCATATATTTATCTTAAAAACCTTTTATCTACTCATAATGCAACAAGATTTGTATTTTTAGGTTGTACTTACCACCAGAAAGCCATCTAGTGATGCCACAATTTTATACACTATAGCGCTTTATAGCACTAGAGTGTATTCTCATCCACCACAGAACACTTTAAAAGATACCCAGCAATTTGTCCCAGTTTATATATGAAATCCCATTACACATGCATTCATTCAATGACACACATGTTCCCCTGACTTTTGGCCCTCATTGCCCACAAGTTTTCTTTTAGTCATCACATTTTCTATGCAGAGAGTTTCTCAAAAGGATGTCATCCTGGGCTGGTGTACTGTAGGTGTTACTGGCTTGTCTCATAAATCAGACATCTCTTTCCAAAAAATTAAAAACATTTCTAATGACTCACTGCCTGACTACAAAAACCTTTGGGCTGACTCACTCATTTAGTGAGTGGTGAAATGTTAGCATGCATTAAAGTGCATTGACTCAATAATGTTTTATCACTACATACATGTTTAAAATGCTGCAGTGGTGAAAATGAAATAAGAAGCTTACAGAATGAGTCACTAGCAACGCGTTAAGGAGCATAAAATAAAGGCGGATGCGAAGCCACATCTCAGGCTTCAGGGAAATGCAATGCGTCTTTCATCTTAACCTGTTCTCCAGGGGCCGGCACACAGTGGAACAGATCCGGGAAAAGCATCAGAGTATCGAGACTTATTTTACCATGAAAAGCATTTTTGTCATCTCATTTCATCGGTTGTGTCTACAGCTCCAGTAAACAATTCAACAGAGACCTGTTATGAAGTGTCATTTATAAATATTCATCAAACTTCACTGCTATAGTGAATTTTTTTCCTCAATTTCTCAATTGGTGCAGGATACAATATTTTCAATAATGAAAATTACATTTTTAAAAAGAAAAATTGCACACATTTCAGGTAAATTCATATGTGTAAGCTGTACATAAGTGCAATTAAATCATAGTTTTGGAATACTTCTGTAAGACATAATTTCCAAAATCTGAAGATTGCCCTAATCAAAACATGAAAAAAATTCTGAACTCTTGATTTATATAAAAACTGATTTCAAATGGCCTAAAAAAAATTAAATGCTGTTTTTTGCAACAGCCTTCAAAACAGTGGTCTGATACATCTGTTAATTATGAGATATTCTCTTTAACTCTATTGGTTCAATATGCTTGTGCGTTCTAGGTTTACGTATGCTGGGATCTGCAGCTGCAGGTTTCTGAGTCATGAATTTGCTAGAGCAAACATTTTCTTACGTAGGCAGAGAAGATATACAAGCTCCCTGATTCTCCTGCTGCCATTATATGGCATATCAATTCTACAAATGAGAGCTCCATGTTCATGTCACAAAAAAACACCAAACACACAAGCTGGTGTGAAGATCATGATTGTTTGTCCTCTTTTTGTCACTCTGCAAATGTTTAATGTAACTCCACTTTTTCTCTCGATTTCATATCTAATTCATACAGTCGTGGCTTTTAATTATGGATGAGAGGTTTACGTCTTCACAGTTTACTTCATAGGAAGTCATGAAATCGATATCTTAGCACTGATTATCTGTGCATCCCTACATCTTAAATTTCTCTCTCCCACAAAACACACAAAGATTTTGCTGCTGCTGTACCCACATAACTAATGACTCACAGGAGTGACTCATCCCTTTTCCTTCCTTTGTCACATACACACACATGCTACACATAATTGTATTATATCCATGTCTAACCTGGGAAAAGATGGAGATTTAGATTTTGTGCTATTTTATTGCATATTTTCTTTTTTTATCTCACTTTTTTTTCGTGGTGTGCTGTTGTTTAAACATCACTGTGAACTAACAGTTGGCAATGAGAATAACAAATATATTTTCTGATAGTTGGGAATAAGAACGTATTTTCTTTGATCAACATTAAGGAGAGAAAAATGAATATATATATATATATATATATATATATATATATATATATATATATATATATTCTAATATTCTATATATATTCTTTTTAATTATATTAAATTCCCATGACTCCACATGGTGCTAAATATTTTGTAAATAAGCACTCCTGTAATTTTATTCTGATCTTGCACATAAGATGTTTCACAAAAACATTTGTCTTACGATGGTTAATTACTGTATATCTAAATTTTAGTCTCCTATACATTCCTTTTGCAAATAAAATAGAATAGAAGAACAGGAGGCCCTGCAACAGATGTCATGGTCCCCACAAAGTATTAGTAATACTAATGCATTTGGCTCTTTCTTTTACTTTAGTACTTAGACGTTAAGTAGGCCTAATAATACACATGGCACATGCTTAAATTAATCGATAAAAGAGTTAAATGTGTGTGTACATTTATTTAGGCTCATTACTACGTTCGTTTGTTGTAGGGAAACAAATAAAATCACTTATGGGTATTTTTTTATCTTAAATATTATATATTTTTTTAATGTAGACTAAACTAGACACAACACGCGCTCGTTAAGTTCTAATTTTTATTTTGTCGTCCTCCTCGTTTGTCTTGTATCAGGTGGTCTTTTTTGCTATATGGGAGAAGTTGTGAACACGTTTATATATGAATGTCCACAAGATGGCAGTATAAACGAGAGAAAAAGAAGTTCGTTTTGAGCCATTTAAAAGTCCAATGGCTTCCCTCCCTTTAATTTCTCAATGATACATTTACTGCAACGGTGTGTATTTTTATTACCTGAACCCACTACCATTAAAACACCTCAACACACAGGTTACTAAGCACACCATGATTTTACACCTGTAATGAAATGTTTTGACTGAGGCATTGCTGTCTGCATTCCTAGCTAACTGAGAGACAAGTATGATATACTGAGTATATTCACTCTGAGACCCTAGAAAGCAGAGTGAATGGTAGTTTTGGGAATTTTAAATGGGATAGGAACACTTACTCTAGGCCTATATGCCACAGATATTATAGTTTGCAATCGGCTGATATTCACGCCTCAAACAACCCATTGATAAATCTTTGGGAAAATATGCCAACATACAAGAGCGCATCCAAACCAAGGCGCACTTTGTACTGCTCATATCCTGGTAATAATTTTAAAATGTTGGCCTCTGCAGTGTTAATATTGATTAACATGCTTTTTCAATTGCAAGTTCACCACTAGTTGTGTCTGTAAATAAACAACCACAAACATTCCTCATGTCCACTATCATAAATCTGGCATCTGGAGTTGGCTGAGGAAGCATTGATTAGCCTTGGTCAAACTACAGTGATTCCAGATATGTAGAGGTCACATCTCTGCAACAATTTTCCATATTATTGTCATTTACATACTTTTGGTCAGAGTAACTGTACTAATGTTGACAATTCTGGAAGTTGAATCTGACCAGATGGGCTGTATAGTTCTGCAGGCTTGGGAATTTAAGAGAACCCGGCGTGTGTTTAATCCTGCGAAAGAAGTGAGCAGTCTTGACACCAAGACCCAGTTGCTTATTAACAACATAATCTGAGTCATACTGTGGGGGTACGTTCTTGATGCAATAGGGGTCAGCATTCATCCTTGACTGTTTATGATTCAGCAGATGCCCACCTCCAGAAGAACCTGAAAGAAAAGGGAAGTGCAAGTGTAGTAAAAGTTCATGTGACAAAGTCTAATTGACTATATTAATGTTTTTTTTTTGCCAGTAAAACCATTTGTTTATGATGTGTGTGTATTTTCAAACTATATTTGTCACGTGGGAACCAGCAAACAAAGGATAAGGGATAGTTCACCCAAAAATACAAATTCTGGCATCATTTACTCACCCCCAAGTTGTTCCAAACCCTTGTGACTTTCTTTCTTCCATGGAACACAAAAGGAGATGATAGGCAGAATGACAGCCTCAGTCACCATTTGCTTGCATTGACTGAGACCTCATTTTGTGGTACATGAAAGAAAGTCATATGGGTTATTTTCATGAAACTATTTTACTCCCAAATCAAAACTAAGTATTATATTTTACATCTACATAAATTAAACCTTGTGTTAGGGCTATTAGGATTCTTTACATTGTGACATTATTTTCATGACAGTTATGCACAGTTATGCATCTTTTTATGAAAAAAGTTGGTCATCAAGATATTTTTAATGCCGCAATGATGAATTTTTTTTTATGAAATATTAAAATATATATATTTTTTATATAAAAACATTATATTATATATACAATCTAGTACATCATAGATACATCATAGTAGTACTCCCTAAATCAGTAACTCGCAATCATGGTTGGGGAGCAACGGAATACATGTAACAGGATTACTTATTTTAAATACACAATATTAGGAACTATTCCACTACTGTTACAATTTAGATAATACAGAATACAGTTACATTCAAAAAGTATTTACTAGATTTCTGTATTACTGTATGAATTTTATAGTCATTTGTTTCATTTAATATTTGGTCTTTTCGGTTGGAAAACATTTATCCATATAAATGATGCAATCTGAGAAATGTTTGAACAGTGATGAAACACTCCTATAATGTGTTACATTCATATACGCAGACAGAGGGCGCTTTTACACTGTTATGAATAAAAAGGTGGATGTGACATCATTGAGGAACGTTTCCTTTGAGAGAGTCCACATATGATTTTTGGTTCTATATGCTAATAAAAAAATAAATAGAAAAGAGTCCACATATGATCAGAAGATGTCATTGTGTACTCTTTGGGATTTTGATGTAAGTTTAGAGCAGCAGAAATAGTTAACCTTGTGTAAATTATGCTAAGCTAACATGATATTTCTATCCCTTTCCATGCACATGTTACCAACCATGATTAATTTTTTTAATTACAAATTTGTTTATCAAGAAAATCCACATTCGATCATACATTTACTGTATATAGTTTTTCTCTAGTAAGACTTTTGATATTAAGGCAAAGATTTACTGCAAAAATCTTATTCCTGGTAATAATTTTTTAATTGGTTTCCTGTAAAAAAAAAAATATCTAAAAAAAAAAAATGGTTAAAACAGTAACCATTTTGCATAATGTATGTAGGCTTTTTACAGAAAATTATTTTTTAAGAAATTTGTATTATTTCTTTCTGTACAGGTAGATGTTTTTTTCACTTGTTTATAATGAAAACAAGTGAAAAATGCTGAAGAAGTAATCCAAATTATTTAGCTTACGTTACTGGAATTAAGTAATCTGACAGAATATGTTACGAATGAATAGTGAAATAAATGTTAAAAGTAACCCTCCCATCCCTGCTTGGAATACAGTAAACATGACAATAAAAGTAAATAGTTAAAGGAATAGTGAAAGCAAAATGTTCAAACATTTTACCGCAATACATTTGTGAGAATTGAGGGTTAAAATGTGCTAAAGTGTCCTGAAAATAATAATATTTATGGTCCTAAATGTAGTTTTCTTTTTCTTTATAATATAATTTAATATAATTTATTGTACTGATTTTGTGTTAACTATTTCCAGAACATTTTCTTGACAGGTTTTGTGAGAATCACCCCATAGGTTTGGAACTACAGTATGTTAGGTTGAGTAAATGATGACATAATTAAAATATTTGGGTGAACTATCCATATAAATTAAAGGTTTACTTAGTTTATATCACACAATTTGTCCAATGTTTGCAGAAGTGGTCTAGTTCACATGTTAATTATTATGGTATTGCCGATTGTGAAAGTGAAGTCTCTAAACTCATGTTGGTCAAAATGCTAGATATATGCATACACTAAAAAAAAGCATGTGAGTTTTTGTGTGAACTTAAGCGAGCTGCAGTTTGGCTGCAGTTCCGCCGTGGCTAGAGTCACGTCCCTTGTCAGAAGGACGGTGGGAATGTGGTGAGTTCGGTTGAGACCAGCTCATAAAACTTTGCACCCTGGCACTGTCCCGCTTCCCCTGTAGACAGGGAACCAAGACTAAGATGAAAGCCACACGACCACATATCATTGGGTGGGTGGTTTCAGAATTTTTTTTCAGTGATACACACTGTACTCAGCTGACCCATCCTATCGCTGCTTCCTACTATGGTGAGTTTGTCTTGAACAAGTTTCAGTTCCTCTACCACATGTTGAGACCCTGTGCCTTTATTTAACCCTTTGACCTTTCTCTGCTGACTTGATCACTCATGTTTACTGATTGTGAAATGTCATGTCTTTTAAACAAACCCTAGAAACATGTATTTGAGAAATGTTCACTTGACCTATTTTTCTTAGATGCATGTATGAGTGGTTCTCACAAAACCTTTAAAGAAATTGTCCTATTTGACTCCAAAATCAAAATGAATATATAAATGATATTTTGTATATAGAAAACAAAGCCTAATTTCAGGGCCATGAAGATTCCCAAATTAATCAATACTGTAACGCATTCAAATGTTTTACCATTACCACTGCGTTCAATGATTATTCTTATTACATCTATCATTTTCATTACAGTTATGCACATTTTACCCCCCAATTGTCATTACTGCAATGCAAAAAAAGATGGTCATTATGATATTCTCATTACCGCAATGTGAAACAAATTATATATTAATGAAATTGTGAAGTATTTATACATCATAGTAGTACTCCCATGGTACTGCCAGTCATTTTAGTTAATTTCAATGTTTCTTTTTTTAATTGTAAAACAGCCCTTCCCCGTCTGTCACTCACTCAAAGTTGTGTTGATGAGTTGACACTAGGGGTTGCTCCTGCGGAGCCCAGACATCTCTGATCTTGAAAAAAGGCCAATGAGAATTGGAATTTGCATGCCACTCCCGGGACACACGGGTTTAAAAGGAGTGACGCTGCACATCCACATCAGATTTCTTCTTCGGAGCCGAGAGAAAACCCAAAAAAGGCAGCGGGTTGCGGCCAATCCTCGACCTGCGAGTTCTGAACCGGGCTCTGCACAGACTCCCGTTTAAAATGCTGAAGCAGAAACGCATTCTAGCGAGCGTCCGGCATCTGGATTGGTTCGCGGTGGTAGAACTGAAGGACGCGTACTTTCATGTCTCGATTCATGTCAGACCTAGCATTCTTACGGGGAGGAGTTCCCCTAGGCCAGGTCTCCAGGCACGTCGTGGTTATGACAGATGCCTCCCAACAGGGCTGGGGCACCGTATGCAGCGGGCACTCAGTCGCCGGCCCATGGACTGGCCCGCGACTGCGTTGGCATATCAACTGCCTCGAGTTTCTGGCAGTACTACTTGCCCTAAGGAGGATTTTGCTGTTGATCCGGGGCAAGCACGTGCTGCTCCGGATGGACAACACAGCCGCAGCAGTGTATATCAACCGCCAAGGTGGTCTACGCTCTCGCCGCATGTCACAACTTGCCTGCCGTCTCCTCCATTGGAGACAGCACCGACTCAAGTTGCTGCGAGCCACTCACATCCCAGGATACCTCAACAGCACAGCGGATGCGCTGTCGCGGCAGGTTACATCCAGGGGAGAGTGGAGGCTCCACCCCCAGGTGGTTCAGCTGATCTGGAGTCGATTCGGCCAAGCGCAGGTAGACCTGTTTGCTTCACCAGAATCCTCCCATTGCCGACTATGGTACTCTCTGACCGAGGCCCCCCTCGGCACAGATGCCTTGGCACACAGCTGTTAGCAAACTGTGCCTAGAGTTCCGTCCGGCTTACTCTCACGTAATCCTGAGACCCCGACCGGGTACGTGCCTAAGGTTCCCACGACCCCTTTTAGGGATCAGGTGGTTAACCTGCAAGCGCTGCCCCAGGAGGAGTCAGACCCAGCCTTGGCGTTGCTGTGTCCGGTGCGTGCTCTTCGCATCTACTTGGACTGCAAGCAGAGCTTTAGAAGCTCCAAGCAGCTCTTTGTTTGCTTCAGTGGACAGCGGAAGGGAAGCGCTGTCTCCAAACAGAGGATCGCCCACTGGGTCATCGATGCCATCACAATAGCATACCACGCCCAGCACGTGCCACCCCTGCTGGTCTATGAGCCCATTCTACCAGCGGCTTCTTGGGCGTTGCCCAGACATAAGTAGAGCCGCGGGTTGGGCAACACCTAACACCTTTGCGAGGTTCTATAACCTCAGCGTTGAGACAGTTTCGTCCCGTGTGTTATCAGGTGACACAAACAGGTAAGTTCGGGTCAGCTGGCCGGGTGTATCACTTGTGCATAGCGCCTTTACCCTCCCTTCAGGCGAAGACGTGCGCTCTTTCCCCAGTTGCGTTTGCAGGAAGTGTGAACCCCGGACGTTCTTCCTCCCTAGCCTAGCGGCCGTCAAGTCTTTGGAAAGGCTCGCTGCCGCACTGGTACGTGCGTCACTAGGCCCCCATACTGAGGTAAGTGCTCCACATGTGCTGGTTGTCCCCTTGGGCAACCCCGTGTGATGTATGTCCCGCAAAATGGTTTACCTACCGGTAAACCGTGTCTTCCTTGGACAGAGGGCCCTCTGCCACTGGTCGCTGTGTTTGTAGTAACTCCTCCCCCCTTGGGTAGGATCTACCATGACACCGCTCCACACAATTTGCTTCCGCTCCTAACCAATAAGACCGTGTGTGTAATCCACCTAAAATGACCCCCCTCTCGGGGCCGGGTGTGGTCTCCGCAGTGTCCTCCTCTTTGGAGGGACACCCCCCAGCTTGGACCATATATTTGGCCCCAGCCGAACTATTTTCTTCCTTTTACAGGGGAGGATAATAGAGAGAAGGCCCCGGCTGGACCAGCCAGTCCTTATACTTCTGAGCAGTTAGCCATTCCCCTAGGTGCAGGGGACCGCTTCATGCCTGCCAGTGTGTCTGTGGTAGTTATTTGTCATGCCCAATTCCCAATGCTCTCTAAGTCCTCGTGGTGGCGTAGTAACTTGCCTCAATTCGGGTGGTGGAGGACGAATCTCAGTTGCCTCTGTGTCTGAGACAGTCAACCCATGCATCTTATCACGAGGCTTCACACCATCCACTTTGTCATCCATGCACAACTCACCACGCGCCCCACTGAGAGCGAACCACATTATAGCGACCATGAGGAGGTTACCCCATGTAACTCTATCCTCCCTAGCTGCCGGGCCAATTTGGTTGCTTAGGAGACCTGTCTGGAGTCACTCAGCATGCCCTGGGATTCAAACTCGTGAATTCCAGGGGTGGTAGTCAGCGTCTTTACTCGGTGAGCTACCCAGTCCCCAGAGGTGATTATTTTTTAAATGATCTGGCAGACAACATAATTGGATGCTAGATAACCCACACAAAGCACAATGTCACACAGCATCTGTCTATCTGGTATCTTGCTATCTGGCTATATACACATTAGTTTTCCTTGATCAGATGACGTCATCGGAAATGCTGTAATGTCATCGAATGCTAAACCAATTTGATTGGGTTCAGAGTGTTCCAACCAGTGGAGATAGTCCTCCATATTTGGGCAGCGAATCATGTGATCAATCACTCTAATTACATATGGCCACCAGGAGATGGTGCCAAGTACATGATACAGACTCAATAATGACTAAATTGGCACAGAATGAAACTCATTTTGTGAAATCTCATTACTAAATTATGTCTGCATGCTATGTAAACCTTTAGTCATTGTTGTGTTTGCATGTGAAATTAGTTCTTATGTACAATTATTATGTTTTTGTATTTGTTTGGAGAGGCTTTTGGACACTTTGAGACATTTTTGGACACTAGGATAAATCATTTTTGAAATGCTATAAATTGTATTGCTTTGTCGTATCAACACAAACTTTTACTAGGTTACAGGTGGCTTGATTGAGACCTTATTTCACCTGGAGATATATTGAATGTAAAATAAGAAAAGTAAGATATAGAATTTATCATAATCTATATCATTAACAAATTTGAAAAGTTTGTTTAAAATTATACCAAACATTTGAACTTCCTTGATTTTTTGTCAAATTATAAGCCCTTAATTGTGAGTATGCCACTGAAACAGGAAATCTTTAAAAACATACTCAGAGCTTAAAGGGTAAATGGTCTTAAATGTAGGCTTTATTTTATTTGTTATTATTTTAAATGTTTGGCACTTAATGAATATTCCAGGTTCAATACAAGTTAAGCTCAATCAACAGCATTTGTGGAATAATGTTGATTACCACAAAAAATTATTTTTACTTTTTTTAAAAATAGAGGTTGCACTGAGTCACTCACAGTGAAAGTGAATGGGGCCATTTTTATGGAGGGTTTAAAGGCAGAAATGTGAATGTTTTAATTTCAAAAACACACATAAATTCTTCTGTTAAATCTCATGTATTGTTTACACCGTAAAGTTGTTTAAATCATAATTTTTACAGTCATTTTGGGGATTTATGGTTTGTTGACATAACGTTGTCATGGCAACAAAGTTGTAAAATTGGCTATAACTTTACAAAAATGGTTAGTAATCCATTTTATCACACTAAAATCATTATAACATTATTTAGTTTATGTCTTGTAGCTATACTTTTGAAACTTGGTGCCATTCACTTCACTGTTGTAAGTGCCTTACTGTTACCAAAATATTTACTTTTTAACCCTTGTGCGTCAATAAAAAAAGTTACTCAGAGGTCCAAAGAGGACAAAAATGTCTTCTTTAAAAAAAACTGCCATAACAATATAATATATGAAAATTATTTTCCACTTTCACTGACTTGAGTTTTTAACCAACATCAGTCCTGATCATAACTACCAAAAATCTAAATCATTCATTCATTTTCATAATTTTAGATTGTTTTTACACATGCACACACACACACACACACACACACACATAGTTCTCAATACACACATACAAAATACACTCTGGCATCCATACCAACACACATACACACACACACACACACACACAAACACAATTTTAGCTGCATCATTTATTCAACTGGTCTGCAGTGCTTTATAATAAATACAGCAAACAGAAAATAGGAAAAAAGCATGTATTTGCTCCATAGGCTAAACATGATATAAATGTATATTATAGATGTATTATAGTAACTGAGTTTGAAATATCAAAAATCCCCCCAAAATACACACCTATGCCAAAATGTATGCCGTTGGTAGTAATACAGCCAAAATGATTGAAAAAACTAATATAATAAAAAAAAAATGTTCCAAAGGGCATACAAGTGTTAAAGAAAAGGAGGGAGGAGTCCAAATTTTTTTTTTTGTGGAATCAACATTATGCCACAAATGCTGTCAATTGAGCTTAACTTTAATTGAACCTTAATATTCTCTTAAAAGTCTATCTAAATGTGGGTGATTTCTGAAACATTCACAAAGCAAACCCATTCAGACTTCTCATCCTTTGAGTGGCTTTAAATGCCAGTTTGCCAATTTAATGTTTGTGACAAAGATGAACTGAAAATACACCAGCTGCCAGCTGATGAAACTAGTATTTCTGATGAAACTGTTCCTTTTGCTTCTGTTTACCAGTCGGTTCTGTACAGAGTTAACCTGATTTCTTTGCGTTACAAAATATATTTGTCATGCAAAGTGTGCAGGTCTAAAAATATTCAGGGAATCAAGCAAATGTTTTTTTTTTTGCAGATATCAGTGTAGAACAGACATTAAATAATGTTAATTGTTCATGTTTGTTTACGGTTCTCGTTGCCACATTGAACTAAAAATTTTGGTTAATGTAAAAGTTTGAGTGAGATCTGTGGTTTGCCGTATTCTATGTTGAAATATCTTTGTCCTCTCAGTGGACTCTTTACAGCTGTGGGCAGAGGAAGGCATACTACGTCATGTTCAATGTTTTAAAAAATCACCATGGCAACAACAATAAACAGTGTCTTTATATTGTTCCATTGTGATCACCTCACCTGAATTAGTCGCGCAGCACGAACACAATAGCGTCTCGCACTAAAGAAATTTCAGGCTATGTACTTGTAAGCTTTCTGTTTTATCACTTTAAGAAACTCTAAATTCAAGATTGATCCTTTAATGACAGACATTACCTATGAAACACAACTCCATTTCCTCAGTCATCACCTGTAAAGTCATCATTAGTAAATGTATAACATTTATAACATTATAATGTCTCCTAGCAAATTCTTGTCTCTGTGCGTCGTGGTTTAAGTGAATAACTTGTATGGTCTATGACGGTGTACCAATTCCCACTCACACTCTTTGCCATGCCCTCAAACATTTGTAAGGTGTTCTTCCTGCAATAAATGTCATGACTCTCTTAAAGAAGATGTATGAATTCATGAAGCCAAATGATATGATCCAAAATCAGCAGTGCTTCTTTTTTCATAATAATGTAATAAAATTCACACAAAAGAATATGCCTTTTGTTATATCTAATCATTCTTAAAATTAAATATCAATTTGAATTTATTTAAATTTAAATTTTATTCATACATAAATACAAGGGCGTAGGTTTGGTTTGAAAGTTGGTCGGGACATATGACCAGATTAATATTCTTAATGTTAGTATTAAGAAAATGTGAGAAAAAAATCAGTCTGGTAATATAGGCAAAATAACATTATTTCTTAATATAACATGTTTCATTCCCTATTTCTTTGCCTCACCATATTAAATATTAACCAGATTTTATTTTTCGTTTAGAACTGACAACTGGCTGCATTATATGGAGGGGCAATGTCATATGCGATAAACTTGTTTGATAATGTTGCAGCAATATACAAAGCCATACATTTAAGATTAATGTTTCTAAAATAACAAGTTAAATGTGCAAAGATTAACAAATTATGGGGAGAATGGAGCATTGACACCACTTTTTTTTTAACTCCCACAAATGCCAATGTCATCATAGGAGCACACACCTACCAGAACCATATTTTCTCCTTACATCTTTATAAACATAAATGCATTAAAATTAAACCAGTAGTTAATTTTAGATATATCACAAAATTATATATATATCCTGCAGCTCAACTGACTCTAACATTTTTCATTTGGGATCAAACGTCTAGGTTACGTATGTAACCCCCGTTCCCCGATGGAGGGAACGAGACGTTGTGTCAGAGAAGCGACACTGGGGGTCTCTCTTGAGCACCGATATTCACCTCTGGACTATGAAAAAAGGCCAATGAGAGTTGGCAACCAGTATTTGCATGTCCCGCCCCCGGACATACGGGTATATAAGCAGCGCAAATATGGGAGTTCATTCAGGATTTTTCTGAGGAGCCGGAAATGGTCCAGCCACAACAGTGGCTCGGCTCAGCGACGTGGCAGGGGAGACACAACGTCTCGTTCCCTCCATCGGGGAACGGGGGTTACATACGTGACCTAGACGTTCCCCTTCTGTCACTCTCTCCACGTTGTGTCAGAGAAGCGACACTAGGGGTCCACTTATAAAAGTGCCATGCGCTGAGCCGTGCACGTGAACTGCTGATACAGGAGCAAGCAGGTATTCTTACGTGCAGGGCGACCAACTGTATCAGGCTGCACGTACCCTTCCCCAATGCCCCATTTAAGCCATCAGGATTCCTTATCGTTACCCTGGAGGGGGGAACAAGGTGCTGGCCACGGGCCAAGCCTGGCCGGGCCTCTTTTCTCTCTATGTTTCTCGCATAGAGCAACTAAGGCCGGGGCCCTTACACGCATTGAGGGAAGCGGGTCTTAGCCCTTATTCAGGGCGGAGAAGACCCTGCGGAGGCCACGCCTACCCGAGAGGGGAGGCAAGTTTAAGTGGCAAAACCATCAGAGGCCTGCTTAGGGCCTATGTGGAAAAGTCGGTGCGGTGGTGGATCCAGCCTCATAGAGGGGGGAACATACAGCATGGCAACCGAGGCAGCCATGACTGCCTAAGGGAAACACGGGAGTCAGCTCGCCAGAGGGGACAGAACCGTGGTGTTACACACAGGGGGAATCCGAAGGAGGCCTTACCTGTGGATCACCTATACCAGTACAGGATAGCTTGCGGTACCCGCAGTGGCTTGGGTCAGCGAGTTCCTCTGCTGAACTGGGACCCACGAGGGCTAGGGAGGAATCGAGCAGTGTCCCAAACCTGAGATCTCCTGGGAATGAAGGCGCACTGTTTCCCCTGGTTAGGGGGAAGGGCGCAAGGTGCAAGCGATTCACCCGGTCAGATCGTGGGCGTGCCACCGAGTTCTATGGGCTCAGTACCTGAGAAAACACGGGACGATACTGACTCAACTCGGAGATTGTAGAATCTCGCAAAAGTTGCCCAGCCTGCTACTCTACAAATGTCTGCTAGGGCAGTGCCCCTAGCCAGTGCCCATGAGGATGCAACACTCCTGGTGGAGTGAGCTCGGACCCGCAAGGGGGGGGCACGGCCTGGGTGTGATAAGCCAGGTAAATGGCATCGACAACCCAGTGGGCGAGTCTCTGCTTGGAGACAGTGTTCCCTTTCTGCTGTCCCCCAAAGCAGACAAAGAGCTGCTCAGAGCGTCTGGTGCTCTGTGTGCAGTCCAGATAAATACGTAAAGCACGTACTGGACACAGCAGTGAAAGGGCTGGGTCTGCCTCCTCCCGGGGCAGCGCTTGCAGGTTCACCCCCTGATCCCTGAAGGGCGTGGTAGGAACCTTGGGCACATAGCCCGGTCGCGGTCTTAGGATCACGAAAGTATCTGCCGGACCGAACTCCAGGCAAGCGTCGCTAACAGAGAACGCATGCAGGTCCCCGACCCTCTTGATGGAAGCGAGCGCGATCAGCAGGGCAGTCTTGAGAGAGAGGGCCCTGAGTCCAGCTGGGTCAAGCGGCTCGAAGGGGGGTCTCTGGAGTCCCGTAAGGACGACCGAGAGATCCCAGGAGGGGAACAGGTTAGGCCGGGAGGGAGTTATCCTCCGGGCACCTTTTAGGAACCTGAAAATTAGGTTGTGCTTACAAAAGAGACTTGCCGTCTACCGTGTCGTGGTGGGCCACACACCTTGAGGGTGGAGGGGGACAGCCTCCTCTCCAGCCTCTCCTGAAGAAACAAGAGCAATGACCTAACTGCGCACTTCTGCGGGTCTTCGGCTCAGGAAGAACACCAGTTCGCGAACAGACGCCACTTTAGAGCGTAGAGATGCCTGGTAGAGGGGGCTCTGGCTTGATTGATTGTATCTATGACGGTCGGTGGTAGGCCGGCTAGATCTTCCGCATCCCGTCCAAGGGCCAGACGTGGAGGTTCCAGAGGTCTGGGTGCGGGTGCCAGAGCGTGCCCCGTCCCTGAGAAAGAAGGTCCTTCCTCAGGGGAATTCGCCAGGGAGGGGCTGTCGTGAGGAGCGTGAGGTCAGAAAACCAAGACTGGGTAGGCCAGTAAGGGGCTACCAGAATGACTTGCTCCTCGTCCTCCCTGACCTTGCATAGCACCTGTGCAAGAAGGCTCACTGGGGGGAATGCGTACTTGCGCAGCCCCGCAGGCCAGCTGTGTGCCAACGCGTCTGCCCCGAGGGGAGCCTCTGTCCGGGCATACCAGAGCAGGAACTGGGAGGTTTCTTGGGAGGCAAACAGGTTTACCTGAGCCTTGCCGAACCGGTCCCAAATCAGCTGGACTGACTGGGGGTGGAGCCTCCACTCTCCGCCAGGCAAGCTTTGTCTTGACAGCGCGTCCGCTATCACATTGAGGTTGCCGGGGATGTGAGTGGCGCGCAGTGACTTGAGTCGCTGCTGACTCCAAAGGAGGAGACGACGGGCGAGCTGTGACATGTGGAGGGAGCGTACTCCGCCTTGGCGGTTTATGTAGGCTACGACTGTGGTGCTGTCTGTCCTGACTAGGACGTGTTTGTTCCAAATTAACGGGAGAAACTTCTGCAGGGCCAGAAAAACAGCTAGCAGCTCTAGGCAGTTGATGTGCCAGCGCAGCGGGCCTCGGTTCCACCGGCCTGCGGCTGCGCCCCTGTTGCATACGGCGCCCCAACCCAATTTGGAAGCGTCGGTTGTGACCAGAATGCGTCGGGACACCTGCTGCAAGGGTACTCCTGCCCTTAGGAAGCAGAGGTCTGTCCAGGGTTTGAAGGTTTGGCAGCAGGCAGAGGTAACTTTTATGTTGTGTGTGCCGCGGCGCCATGCTCGTCTCGGGACTCGAGTCCGGAGCCAGTGCTGAAGTGGTCTCATATGCATCAACCCCAGCGGCGCGGCCGCCGCGGAGGATGCCATATGCCCCAGGAGCTGTTGGAAAAGTTTTAGCAGGACCATGGCGCCTGGCTTGAAGGAAGCGAGGCATTTCAGCACTGACTGAGCATGCTCGTTGGAGAGACGTGCTGTCATTGGGACTGAGTCTAACTCCAGACCGAGAAAAGAGATGCTCTGGACCGGGGAGAGCTTGCTCTTTTCCCAGTTGACCTGAAACCCCAAACGGCTGAGGTGGCTGAGCACCTGGTCTCTGTGTGCGCATAGTAACTCTCGGGAGTGGGCCAGCATGAGCCAGTCGTCAAGGTAATTGAGTATGCGTATGCCGGCTTCTCGGAGCGGGGCAAGAGCTGCCTCTGTGACTTTCGTGAAGACGCGAGGGGACAGAGACAGGCCGAAGGGGAGGACTTTGTACTGATACGCCTGGCCGCCGAATGCGAACCTTAGGAAGGGTCGATGTCAAGGGCGAATTGAGACATGGAAGTACACGTCCTTCAGGTCTACCGCTGCGAACAAATCTAGATGCCGGACGCCAGATAGAATTTGTTTCTGGTTGAGCATTTTGAACGGGAGTTTGGACAAGGTCCGATTGAAAACTCGCAGGTCCAAGATCGGTCGTAAGCCGCCGCCTTTCTTGGGTACAACGAAGTAAGGGCTGTAGAAACCCTTCTTCGTTTCGGTTGGAGGGACAGGCTCTATCGCGTCCTTTAATAAAAGGGAGGCGATTTCTTCACGCAGGGAGTGGGCATGTTGGCCGTGTACTGCGGAAAAATGTACGCCCACAAAGGGGGGCGGAGACCTGGCAAACTGAATTGCGTAACTGAGTCGAATGGTCCGGTGCAGCCAGCGTGACGGGTTGGGCAGTGAAAGCCACGCCTCTAAACTCCGTGCTAGGGGCACCAAGGGGACGGGTTTTTTGGACGTACCGGCGGGCTTCGCGAGCGGTGCGGAACAGGTAACGCGGCGTCGGGAGGCAACGTGGCGTCCCGAGGCTCTGGTGCTGAGAATAAACTCAAAGCACTTACCTTGCTCCGCGCACCCGGCGGGGGGCGGGTTCGTGACTGAGGAGGAGGTCTGATGTTGGTGTCCTCTGGACTCGTCTGAACCAGCCGGCCGGGGAGCAGTCGTGGCGCTGAAGGCAAGGACACCGCGTCCATGGAGCCGGGACTGTTGAGGCCTGAAAGCAGAGTGCCGTGAGAATGGCATTTGTGGGCCATGTGCCCCAGAGACAAAGGAAATAGCTCTTTTATTGAGAATTTGGGTACCGCAGCCCGTGTTAGGGGGTGCGGCAAATGAAAAAACAAAGGATTCTCCTCCCGGCCCTCCACCGGGGGACGGAGCAGTCTTACCACCTCCGGAGCTAACATCTTGGGCTCTGGGTGCGTTGTCTCAGGAGCACCTGGGAGCCTTCCGAGTCCTCGAGGGGGTCCGTGAGACAGGGGGCGTGCGCTTCCTGCAGTTTGCTCGACGCTGGGGCTGAGAGCTGGGCCCGGGTTGAGGTGGAGCAGGGGCTTGCCTTCTGACCGCGGGAGGACGCCCTCGGCGAGCAGACGGGGCATGGGCCGTGGCGGCATGCTTGCGGCGAGGCACGATGTGAGAGATGGCCTCTGTCTGCTTCTTCACCATGGAGAACTGCTGGGCAAAGTCCTCGACGGTGTCGCCGAAGAGGCCGAACTGGGAGACCGGGGCGTTGAGGAAGCGAGTCTTGTCGGCTTCACGCATCTCAACCATGTTCAGCCACAGTTGACGTTCCTGGACCACTAGCGTGGCCATCGCCTGCCCGAGCGCTTGCGCTGTGACCTTCGTCGCTCTCAGGGCAAGGTCGGTCGCTGAGCGCAGTTGTTGGGATCAGGGCCACCCCCGTGCATGTCGCGTAGTGCCTTGGCTTGGTGGACCTGCAGGAGAGCCATGGCATGCAGGGTGGAAGCGGCGCGTCCGGTGGCGCTGTAGGCCTTCGCTGTCAGCGAGGAGGTTGCTCTACAGGTCCGGGAAGGGAGTACGGGGCGACCTCGCCAGGTGGTAGGGGTACCGGGGCATAGATGGATCGCAACTGCCCTATCCACCTGGGGAATCGCCTTGTACCCATGGCGCGCTCCGCCGTCGAGGGTGGCGAGGGCGGACGAGCCTGTGGCGATGTGACGAGTGGAGAGGGGTGCTCTCCATGAAGACGTCAGCTCGTCATGCACTTCCGGGAAAAACGGGACAGGGGGGAGCGAGGCTGTTAGCGGTGCCCAGACCCCAGGAACCAGTCGTCCATCCGTGATGGTTGTGGGGAGGATAGAGGGTTCCAATCCAAGCCCACGCTGTTGGCTGCCCGGGAAAGCATGTCAGTCATCTGTGTGTCAGCCTCAGCCTGGGCGTGCAGGCCCGAAAGCGGTAGCCCAGGGGAGTGTTCAGCATCAGATAACACGCCCTCCGATGCCTCGGCGAGCTCATCTGCTTTCATCGCAAGAGGGTCGGCAGAATGGCTGTGAGGCGAGTCACCACTGCCTCGAGCACGGACGGGAATCAACGAGCGTGTCGGGGTGCGGGTGGTCCGAGGGGGCGTACCCGGCGGAGCTGCACCCGCTGCCATCCCCAAATCGCCTCTACCGCCAGCCGCATCGTCCTCAATCCCGTGGGAAGAAGGAGCGACACGGGGGGCGGCTGGAGTGGCTTGCTCACGGTTGTAAGCAAGCCGCGACCGCAACGTTGTCATGGTCATGTTCTCGCAGTGAGAACATGAACCATCCACAAACGCAGCCTCGGCGTGATCGCTACCCAGACACACGAGACAGCGCCTGTGGCCGTCGGAAGCGGAGAGCACTCTATCGCATCCAGAAACAACACAGGGGCGAAAGGCATCTTTATAAAGACGCGTCCTTAAAAGGACGTTCAACGCCGCTGTGTTTTGCTCTTTTAGAGGAAATTACTCTTTTAAATAAAATCACTCTTTTAGGAAAAAACTCGTGAGAGTTTTTGAATCTGCACTGTCGATGCGCCCAGGGGCAGGAATGCACAGCCGTGCAAACAGGAGAAAGCCGCTGTTGTGCGCCGTAGAATCCAACAGCATGCAGCAGAGGGATAGCAAGAACTCGGTGTGTACACGCAGCAGTTGCAGACACGACCATTGGCTCCGAAGAAATTTTCTGAATGAACTCCCGTATTTGCGCCGCTTAAATACCCGTATGTCCGGGGGTGGGACATGCAAATACTGGCTGCCAACTCTCATTGGCCTTTTTTCATAGTCCAGAGGTGAATATCGGCGCTCAAGAGAGACCCCTAGTGTCGCTTCTCTGACAAAACGTGGAGAGAGCGACAGAAGGGGAATTATAATTTCTTTGGGATAATTTCTTTGTCCAGTTATACTTGCATTTTATATCCTGCTCAGGTGTTTTTTTAAGTAACCTTTGCCATGTGAATCCGTTTAAGCGCTGCTAATCTGAGGTCTGTTGTGGTTTTTGCTTGGGGACTTGCTATTGGCTGTTGTGTTTGCAAGTAATGAGGTCAGTCTGTGAAAGCTTTGTGACAATATTCTCCCTGGGTGAGAGTAGTGTTCCTTTGAGTTATATGTGATCCTGTTCAAATTAGTTGAAGTTTCCCTCACTGATTGTTAGTGTGGCATAGATGTCTATGATCTAGGTCGGGATATGTCTGATTTTCTGAAAGTTGGTATGGACATATCACTACCATCCCTACCTAAATCTACGCCAGTGCATGAATAGGTTGGGGAACTGCTTGTATAGAGTGATTCGTTTACAGACTCATAGTCATTTCTAACTGGTTGAAAATTTATTTAATTAATTGTTTTTGCTAATGTGTTATAATTTAATGTTTCCAAATCCCAGGTTATTTTTAACAAACTTAGAGCTGTTTTTAACAAACTTAATTTACCAGTATGGTGTGCAACTGATGAGAAAATCATAGATGATTTCCACAGGGGAAGTTTGCATGTGTTTGTTTGTTTGTGTGTGTGTGTGCGTGTGTGTGTGTGTGTGTGTGTGTGTGTGTGTGTGTGTGTGTGTGTGTGTGTGTGTGTGTGTGTGTGTGTGGCAGTTTGGCACATCTGTGCTTGCTAATCTGCTGCAAAATTACTTATGGCACTATGGCAATCACCACAGACTTACTGAAAGCAGAACCATGTTGGATCACAATTATATACATGCATGAAGAACACTCTAAATAACAGACCTACATACTAACGTCTGTTCCTCTTCTGCTATGTTCATGTGCAATGTTGTGCAAGTGCAACGTCTTTAATATAAAAATACTGTTGCAATTTATTTATTGATGATATATAGTAGTCCAAGTATTTGGACACTTCAAGGGATGGTTCCCCCAAAAATAAAACATTCTCTCATCATTTTCTCACCCTCATGCTATCCCAGATGTGTATGACATTCTTTCCTCTGCTGAACACAAACAAATATTTTTAGAAGAAAATCTCAGCTTTGTAGGTTCAAACAATGCAAGTGAATAGTTACCAACATTTTTAAGCTTCTAAAGTCAAGTCAAGTAATTTTTTTCTATAGCACCTTTCATAACACACATCATATTAAAGCAGCTTTACAGAAAATCATGCATTAAAAGAAAATGAAACTGTAGTATCTATAATATCTTAGAGTCATCATTGTGTAGTTTGATAAAATACGATTGTGAATAATTTTAAAAATAAGTAATTAAATAATAATAATTGTATTTAGAAACCCAGTGAGCAAGCCAAAGGCGACTGTGGCAAGGAACACAAAACTCCATAAGATGTTGGTAAATGAAGAAAAATAACTGTGGGGGCCAGTTCCCTTCTGGCTAACATCATGAATATAATGCCAATATTACTTAATTATGTATAGTGCAAGTCATGCTTTAAAATTATTAAACTAAGTAAGTGTTAAAGGTCAGTGTTTAAACAAAGATTTTGTAAGAACTGTAAGATTAATGACTAATGTCTTTGAAGTTCATCCTGGATTAACTGCAGAAGTTCATATAGATGCATTGTCCTTTGTTAGTTGGCTGATGAAGGGATTTGTTGGCAATTAATTGACAGACTATGATATCCTCAGTCATCCATTATAAGAATGTAGTCCATCATTAGACTGAGGTGATGCAGGCTGAGATCAGTGAGGTGCATTGCAGTTCAACCGGCCAGTAATTTCTGTGAGGTCTATCCTAAATCGTCTAGGTTTCTGTTGTAACCTCCATGACTTCATGGAGGGAACGAGACATTGTGTCGAGTGAAGCAACACTAGGGGACTTTCTTGAAGGCCTCGGTTACCTCTGAACTTGCAGACCAAATTTGCATGTCCCTCCCCCAGACATACGGGTATAAAGGGAGGGACGTGCATCTGTTCATTCAGGTTTTGCACTGAGGAGCCGAGAACAAGGTTCGGCCGTTACAGTGGCTCTGTCGCTCACTTAGACGTAGTGTCGAGTAAAGTGACACTAGGGGTCCCTACTCAGTCACGCCTTGCGCTGAACTGTGTACGTGCACTGCTGATGCAGGTGCGGGCAGGCAGTTGCATGCCAAAGCAACAGGCTGTGTCAGACTGCACGTACCCTTCCCCAACGCCCCATAAAATTGGAAAAAACTTTTTAGGTTCCCGTTATCCCGAAGGGGGGAACAAAGCGACGTGCCAAGCATGGGAGCAAGCCGCTCCAGCCGCACCTTTTCTCTCTCTATGTTTCTCGCATAGATTTAAAGTGGCTGGGGCCATCTTAATGCTATCACATGCATCAGAGAATGCATTATTTTCCAACTCCTATTCTTTCAGGGGGAAAAGACCCCGCGGAGACCACCACCTGCGCAGGCTGGGGGGAGGTAAAGAGTTGTGAAATACGTCACATTGGTTTTCAGGCCACATGTGGAAATGGCGTGGTGGTAGATCCTACCTGCTGAGAGGGAAGAGACGCGGGTCCGCCCGTAGGGGGACTGTACTGCGGAAAATACACACAGGGGGAATAATCCACGAGGGATCACCTGATTAATCCTGTGGCACACCTATTCCATTACAGAGTAATTTTAGTACACGTAGTGGTCTGGTCGGGGAATTCCGCCGCTGAATTCATGGATCAGAGTGCTAGTGAGGAAGAACATACAGGGAGCGCGAATATAGTGAACTCTCCTGGGTGAAAAGAGCGCACGTGATCACCTCAGTGGAGGGGAAGGGTACTATGTGCTAGCGGAACACCTGGTCAGAAGTTCTGCATTCCTGAGTTCTACGTGCTCAGACCTGCGAGAACACGGGACTAGACCGACTCAACCCTGAGATTGTAAAATCTCGGAAAGGTATTGGGTGTTGCCCAGCCCACTGAAGATGTGAGCTCTACTCACCCAGTCTAGTCCACAAGTCACGGACACTGGGTGTCCTTCCTCCCTAGCCCTCTGGCTCCAAACTCAGCGGAGGAAGTTCACAGACAGACCCACAGCAGGCACCATCTTGCCTGCGCTGGAATAGGTGCTCCACAGGTTCTGATTATTCCAATATCTCCTGTGATGTATTTTCCGAAGTATGGTCTCCCTGTCTGCAGACCCGCGTCTCCCGTGGGCAGAGCTCCCTTCTGCCCCCTGGTCGCTGTGTTTGTAGAACTCCTCCACGTCAATACAGGACCTACCACCTTGCCACTTCCTTGAGTGGCTGGTAAACCCATGTGACATATTTTCCACATGTTAACCTCCCCTGTTGGGCAGGATGTGGTCTCCGCGGGGTCTTTTCCCCCTGAAAGAATAGGATTGGAAAAGAACGCCTTCCCCGATGCGTGTTATAGCGTTAGATGCCCCCAGCTGCTTCTAACACTCTACAGAGAGAAAACATAGAGAGAGAAAAGGCTGCGGATGGCGCGGCCTGCTCCCAGGCTAGTTACGTCGCTTCCCTCCCTCAGGGATGTGGAGAACTATATGATGTCTCTTGGGACATTGGGAAAGGTTCCGTGCAGTCTGATGCACCTGCTATTTTCGCACACAACAGCTTGCTTGCACCTGCAACAGCAGTCCACGTAACACTTTCAGTGTTGAGCCGTTTTTAGATAGGGACCCCTAGTGTCACTACATCGACACAACGTCGAGTGAGTGACAGAAGGGTAACATCTTGGTTACTATCGTAACTGCCGTTCCCTGATGGAGGGAAAGAGACTCTGTTTCCCTCTTGCCTCGACACTGTATTAAGCCGCTGAAATAGCCGGGACCTTACTCTCAGCTTCTCACCTCAAATCTTTTCTGAACAGACGCAATTCTCATTGGCCTTTTCTCAAAGATATGAGGTAACCAAGGCTCTCAAGAGAGACCCCTAATGTCACTACATCGACACAACTTCTCGTTCCCTCTATCAGGGAACAGAGGTTACGACAGTAACTTGGTCATTTGATTTTCAAAGGACAGATTGGTATAAAATATAACACCTAAATCCCTCGCTGTTGAAGCCAATGTAACAGTAGATCCATCAAGAGTCAAATTGTATTTTAGTGGCTTGTTTTTAGAGGTTTTTGGTCCAGTAATTAGTACCTCTGTTCCTCTGTCCATCCAGTCTTTGATTTCATTGATACACTCCAGAAATTTGAAAATGTGTAAATGACAGTGTAAATTTATTCCATGATTCCTGATAATATCTCCCAGGGGAAGCATATACAAGGACAAAAGCAGAGGCCCTGAAACTGATCCCTGTGGCACTTAACTTTTGTTAAGTTTGACAATTCCTCATTTACATAGACAAAGTGGTAGCGGTCCGCTAAATAGGACCTAAACCATGCTAACATCTAGGTTATGGATGTAACCTCCGTTCCCTGATGGAGGGAATGAGACGTTGTGTCAAAGAAGCGACACTAGGGGTCTCTCTTGAGCGCCAAATATAACTCTGATCTATGAAAAAAGGCAGACAGAATTTGCATGTCAGAAAAGGCAGACAGAATTTGCATGTCCCTCCCCCGGACATACGGGTATAAAGGCGGGGAAATATGTCTGTTTCATTCAGGATTTTTCTGAGGAGTCGGAAATGGTCCGGCCACAACAGTGGCTCGGCTCAGCGACATGGCCGGGAGGTCACTTTGACGTTGTGTCGAAGAAGCGACACTAGGGTTCCAATTTAAATCACGCCATGCGCTGAGCCGTGTACGTTTACTGCAGACACAGGAGCGGGCATGTACTTGACGTGCCAAAACGACCAGCCGTATCAGACTGCACGTACCCTTCCCCCCAATGCCCCATAAAGTCGTCGGAATCCTCATGGTTACCCTAGACAGGGGAACAAGGCAACGCTTGCCAACCTGGGAACGGGCAGAGCCTAGCCGGGCCTCTTTTCTCTCTATGTTTCTCGCATAGAGTCAATGGCTGGGGCCCTTACACGCATCGGGGAAGGGGGTCTTACCGAGTTTCCTATTCTTTCAAGGGGAAAAGACCCTGCGTAGACCACACCTGCCCAGAGAGGGGTAGGTAAGAGTGGTGACATACACAACATGGGCTCAAGTGGAGCGGTGGTAGATCTTGCCTCTTCAGAGGGAGGAGTTGCTACAGACAGGGAGATGCAGGTCCGCTGGTAAGGGGACCGTACCGCGGAAAATACACACAGGGGGAAGTCCATGTAGGAGCCCTGACCTGTGGAGTACCTATTCCAGTACAGGGTAGATCTGATTACCTGCAGTGGATTGGGTCGGCGAATTCCTCCTCTGAATTGCGGACCTAGAGGACTACGGAGGAGTCATCCAGGGAGCCGAGTGATTGGGATCACCTGGGAGAAAAAGCCCACGGTTTTACCTCAACCAAGGGAAAGGGTGCTAGGTGCAAGCAATCCACCCGGTCAGTCCGTCAGTGTGTTACCGAGTTCTACTGGCTCGGACCTGAGAAACACGGGACGAAACAGACTCTAAGGTATTAGATGTTGCCCAAACCACTGCTCTGCATATGTCTGCTAGGGAGGTGCCTCTGGCCAATGCCCATGAGGCAGCAACACTCCTTGTTGAGTGTGCTCGGACACGCAAGGGGTGGGGGGGAGCACGGCCTGGGTGCGATAGGCCAATGAAAATGGCGTCCACCACCCAGTGGGAGAGCCTCTGTTTGGAGACAATGTTCCCTTTCCGCTGTCCACCAAAGCAGACAAAGAGCTGTGTGTGGTCCAAATAGGTACAAAAAGCATGTACTGGACACAGCAACGAAGGGGTTGGGTCTGCCTCCTCCCGGGGCAGCGCTTGCAGGTTCACTACCTGGTATCTGAAGGGCGTGGTAGGAACCTTGGGCATGTAGCCCGGCCGCGGTCTTAGGATCACATGTGTGTCTGCCGGACCTAACTCCAGGCAAGTGTCGCTGACAGAGAACGTTTTCAGGTCCCCGACCCTCTTGATGGAGGCGAGCGCGATCAGCAGGGCCGTGTTTAGGGAGAGGGTCCTGAGTCTAACTGATTCTAGTGGCTCGAAGAGGGGTCTCTGAAGGCCCGAGAGGACCACTGAGAGATCCTAGGAGGGGAACAGGCTTGGCCGGGAGGGAGTTAACCTCCGGGCACCTCTTAGGAACCTGATAAACAAGTTTTGATTACCCAAAGACTTGGCGTCTACTGCGTCATGGTGGGCTGTGATAGCAGCTACATACACCTTCAAGGTGGACGGGGACAGCCTCCCCTCCAATCTCTTCTTCAGAAATGAGAGCACTGACCTGACTGCACACCTTTGTGGGTCTCCAGCCCGAGAAGAACACCAATTTGCGAACAAGCGCCACTTTAGGGTGTAACGTTGCCTGGTAGAAGGGGCTCTGGCTTGGTTGATCGTGTTTACGACGGCAGGTGGTAGATCAGCTAGATCTTCCGCGTCCCATTCAGGGGCCAGATGTGGAGGTTCCAGAGGTCTGGGTGCAGATGCCAGAGCGTGCCCCAGCCCTGAGAAAGAAGGTCTTTCCTCAGGGAAATTTGCCGGGGAGGGGCAGTCGCGAGGAGGATGAGGTCCGAGATCCAAGCCTGGGTGGGTCAATAGGGAGCCACTAGAGTGACATTTATTATTAGCCAGCACTTGTACATTTAATTTGATGTCAGATGCTCGAGCCCCGGAAATGCATTTAACAATAGTGGCTGGAGTCTCTTTTCCACATTCCTTACAATAGAATCACCAATTACTAAGGCTCTTTTAACATGATTCTGAGTGGGTGCAGCACTGAGTGGGGAGAATCAATTGTAAACCCTAACAGGAACAAGAGAGTGGTGTTGCATTTGCTGAGCAAGTATGCCGCCGAGACGTCACACAAACACCCAGCTGCGGGGCTCTAGAGCTGGAACCAAAGTGTGTGCATTGCTCATTGTACTACCTGCATCCGAAACAGTATCTACCAGCTTATCTTATTCACTGACCTCTACTATCGTTCGAATGCGTGTCTCTAACTCATTAACCTTACATTTATCACATGTGAATCCCTCACTGCTGACAGAAGAAGCTGTAGTAAATATGTGACATGCAATGCAGGAAGAAATAACATGAGCGATGCAATGACTTACAGCAATTGTTTGTTGTCGTTGTTGTTGGTTGTTGTTCCTGAGCGGTGAAGGTTTGAAATCAATGTAAATCCCTCATGTAATTGTTTGTTGTTATGATTGTTCTTAATAAGTGGTGCTTTGAGATCAATGCAATAATCTGTGTAACACAGAGGAGAAAAACGGGTGTGCATTGTAAAATGCACGCAGTTTAATCACGATAAAAATAGAAAGCAGATGCACACGGAAAATGCACACAGTTGAATCGCGATAACAGAATAATGCGGGGGGAAACACGATGTGTGCTGAAAAATGGCACATGTTAAGGATTAAAAGATGACATTGCATTTCTTAAAATATCAATTCAAATGGTATTTATTTTAAAGGAAGATAGCACAAGCACACCTTTCAAGCAAAATATTTCACAAAAATATGTTTTCTAGGTTTTAAATGATATACTGTTCAGTATTAAGATAAAGTATTTGGACACTTTCTGGTTGTCAAAAGTAAGTGGAACATGTTCATAGTTAATGTCAATTCCGGAGGCGGCATCTTGTCGGTGGCTGCTTGAGGAGTCTACATAGACAAGTGGGTGCCCTAAACTCCACTAGCCATCTCATTTACAATCACTCACCCTCCAGTTGACACCAGTTGTTAAAATGTAACTGTAAACATGGCTCAGAAAAGTGGCACTCTGATAAAATGTTTAAAATGGAATGATATTAATAATATTAACCATATCTCAATCACCAGTGTACATCATGTTCCGCTATCTGTTTCTTTATCAGAGCAAGTGAGAAGTGTGGCTGAGTGTTTTGTTGCACCAATCAGGGCGTGTTTTCTTATTTTGAGATGAGTGCTGATAACCCATATTTATCTCTTAACCCTGACCTCACACAGATCTCCAGAATGGTGTCATACAGGCAGTTTAGGATGTGCCATTGTCTCTGTGATGCATGTGAAGTGTGTATGTTTGTGCCTTTGAAGGGGTGGGGACTGTAGTAAGTCAAGTGGTTGGGTTTGTCTAAAGCATCAGTTCTTGATTGTGTAAGAAGTCTTTCTGTCTTCATCAGAACTGAAATTAAGATTTTTATAAGCACATTTCAGCTCTGTATGTCCTGACAAATGAATGGGTGCCATCTGGCTGCTGGCTATTTGACAGTTCAAAAGGCACATTTAGGCAGCATAAAAGTAATCCACACGACGCCAGATGATCAATTAATGGCTTCTGAACCAAATTGATAGGTTTGTGTAAGAAACAAATTCATAAATAAAAAGAACTCTAAACCGTTACTTCCGGCCAGCAATGGATTAGCTGTTTGAAATGATTAAACGTCATGATTTGATGTTCCTCCGTTGTGAACAAAGCACGCGTTTCCGACTTCTCGCGTGAATGCACCATCACGTTTACATCACGCGACAGCCCCGTGATGGGTTGACTGGTAACAGGAAGCATTTTTATAAAATTAATAAAGTTTTAATTGTCGATTTATTTTTTACGTAAACCTATCGATTTGCTACAGAATACATTAACTGATCGACTGGAGTCATGTGGATTTCTTTTATGCTGCCTAAATATGCCTTTTGGACCATCAAACAGCCAGCAGTCTGATGGCACCCATTTGCTTTCATTGTATGGACTTAAAGAACTAAAATGTGCTTATAAAAATATGAATTTCAGTTCTGCTGAAGAAGGAAATACATACACATCTGGGATGACTTCAATGTGAGTCAATCATGAAAGAATTACATTTTTTGGGTGAACTATTGCTTTAAGTGTGACTCGAACTGTCACTTTCCATCTTTGCACTATGAAAATCAGCCTCTCAGCCTTTTGGTCTTTAAATTCGTCACTAGAGTCTCTTTAAGGCACAACTGCTGCTCAAAATAAGATCACACTATATTTAACAGACACAGGAAAAGAAAGTCTTTAGGTCAGGGAGAATTCTGTGCACAGGAAACAGTGTATGCATCATCATGACTCACTCCAACTGCTGGATGTGAAAGCTAGAAAGATGGGTATCGGTGGGCAGGGAATTATCATTACTCTGTTGCTGTGGTTACCGCTGCTCGTCAGCACTTGCAACATGCAAATACATATGTGGCCCCCGTGTAAGAACGGCTCTGATAGAAAAAAAGACAGCATGTTTTTTGAGGTAAGTGGTGTCTACAACTATACTGAGTGAATTTTCTCAGAATAGGAAGTGCGATGATGTGTGCATGTCCACGGTTGCCTCATTCAGACCATTGTGGAACAGCGAGTGCCTGCTTTTCACGTGACAGCGTTCCTGGCCTTTATCATGGATCCTGCAACTGGTCACTCAATTATTTACATTGTATGCCATTTTTAATCACTATTTTGTTTTTCTAGTTCATTTTAAATGGTCTTGTGGTGGGAAAAATTATAATTGCATTTAATTTGAAATGTACAAATATTCTTTTATAGTCTGTCAATTAAAGTTGATATTTTTTTAATGTTTAAACACTTTCTCATATCCTTGCTTAACAGAAGTAACTATAAATAAACCACAGTTTTACTTCATAGGTTGATCTCCCTGAAAAGTGTAACTCTCTGGTAATATCTAAAAGCCAGACACAGCAAAAGTGAGCATGTTTAAATGCATGTTCTTAAACCGATTATGCTTAAAAAGCCAACACCATGTAAGATCATAAACATTTAAAGAAAAAACGATCGACGCCGGTAGATTTTTTCCCAGTATCCCTGTTTCGCTCTGCACGTAAACACCATCACCAGCTTATCCCAAAGTCTTTCTAGCAACTCAGTCCACTGGTGGCCATCTTTGGAACGCTCTCAGGAAGCTATTTCCAGTCATGAAAGTGCAGCTTAAATGGTGAAACACCAAAAGCTCAAAATTGGTTGTTCAATATTACAATCAAAGAACATATTTCAAATCAGCAGTAAAATATGATTGGTATCACAAATTGTGCTTCTTTTCCTCAGATTACAAAAAAAAAAAAAAAATTCCGGCTCACTAAGCTAATGAGCATTTACATTCTCGAGTTGATTGACAGGCGTTCTCTGTATCTTAAAGGTGATTGGCTCTTTTACCTTTAAGGCAGGAATTATTTTCTACATCTGTTGACTGTTGGGCATTCCTCATTCTCCCATTCATATTAATAGAAGCGACCCGTCTCTGCTAAATAGTCTCTGGCTTATCCAATGTACACAAGTGTTGTGCGCATGACTGTTTATGTTGTAATGTCAAAAGCAGGGAATAATCAATTTATTTCTAATTTTAAATAAATGCGGGTTTCTTATGTTGTCGGTTCTCTTGAATAAGCTTATTTTTTATTTTTATCGGTGTATTGCTGTGCTTGTAAATGCACTCTATGGCTCAGCCTATGGCATAAGTTTAGGGGGCAGGACTATCTGTTAGTTTGACCAATGGCAGACAGGGAGTATTTGGGAAAACTGTTTACAAAAACAAACAAAACACTGTTTTAAATTTCCTTTGGGACGTCATGTTAGTGGTGCAGAAATTACACATTTTATCTTTATTATTAGCTCATAAAAGCTGCATGCAGAATAATTAGAAAAGAATTTGCTAAATATTGTTTCAAATAGTTTTAGAAGGAGTATTGTATGTCACACAGCATTACATGGCAGTACACCGCAGTACATATTTAATGTCAACTACCCAACGGCTCTCTAATCTCTTCTGGAGAATTACTGTACCAGGTGACTCGTCTGACAAACAACCTGGAGCTCGGAACTAACAAAGGCCTTATGTATACAGCCCACTTATGTGTGTATAATATGAAGAAACACTCTTATCTCTTTGTTAGTACTTAGGTGATTTACAGCTGTTAAATAGGTGCTACTGTACCCAGCCAGAGCACTTAACACACTGTAATCATCTGTCCTGGGTCGCAGCTATTAAAAACCTGAGTGTATGTATGAAGCTACATCCTAAATACCACTTTCACTCTGGCTGCTATTAGTCATTAATGGACAGCAGGGGCACCTGACTACTGTCTCTCAAATTCTTTTGGCAAGAATTCAGTGCCTACTTCTTCATGGTTTATAAGGAGAGACTGATGAGGAGCGTGAGGGTGGTCTGATCGTTAAACAGACCTCAAACAGCGCTCAGTGACTGCTTTATTCCAAAGGGCTCACAAGTACTCCAGCAGGATCTATTACTGACAGGGTTGGGGAGTAATGGAATACATGTAACGGGATTACGAATTTAAAATATACAATATAAGTAACTGTATTCCACTACAGTTACAATATATATCATTGCTAATTAGAATACAGTTTCATTCAAAAAGTATTTTGATTACTGAAGAGATTACTTTGCATTGTATTGTCATTTGTTTCATTTAATATTTATTCCTTTCAGATGGAAAACATTTATACATATAAATGATGCGATCCAAAGTGCATTTGAACAGTGGTGAAACACTTTCTTATGATGTGTTGCATTCATACGAGCAGACAGAGAAGTAAGTTTGAAGTAAGTTTGGAGCAAGGGTAAATTGTCAGATTTACGCTAAGCTAATATGCAATTTCTAGCCTATTTCTACATGCATGTTACCAGGCACGATCATTTTTTTATCAAGAAAATTCAAGTTGGATCATATTTTCTTTTTTCTAGTAAGACCTTTGATATTAGGGCAAAAATCGTATTCTTGATAATAATTTTTGTTTTGTTTTCCTGTAAAATATATATATAAAAAAAAAATCCTTAAAACCAGATAAATTTGATTTATCTGGTTTTAGAAACAACATTGCATAAGATATTTAGGTTTGTCAGAGAATGTATTTTTATAGTCAAAACAAGTGAAAAAAAATCTAAAAGTAATCCAAAGTATTTAGAATACATTACTGACCTTGAGTAATCTAAAGGAATACATTACAAATTACATTTTGCAGCATGTATTCTATAATCTGTAGTGGGATACATTTCAAAAGTAATCCTCCCAACCCTGACTACTGAGAACCACACTTGTCATTTCACATGTAGAACACTTTACACTGTGTACTTGCACTAAATGACCCGAGTCCATATGTAACAGTGGCCAGCTGGTAGGTAAAGGTGTAGTGTGTAAATTTCACTCCTCTGGCCTCAAGGGGTGCACCAGTGACTGACATTAGGGGCTGTAGCCTTTAGAATCCTAGTTAGCATGCCAGCCTCCAATGCCAGAGATGCCGGTTTGAACCCGCTCAGAGCGGGTCAAGAAGGACCGTGACAGTGGTGCCGTGACCCGGATGGGAGTAAGGCTTATGGGGGGTGAGTGTATCAGTAGCCAGCTGGTAGGTAGCTGTGCAGTGTGTAAACCTCACTCCTCTGGCCTCAAGAGGTGCACTAGTGACTGACATTATGGGCTGTAGCCTTTAGCCTCCTCGTAGCGCATCTGCCTCCAATGACGTAGATGCCGGTTTGAATCCTTCTCAGAGCAGGTCGAGCAGGACCGGTGACACATAGTACATTGTGTATGAATTTTTATTGTGTAGTGTTGTCTCAAATGGAGCACTAACAATTTTTACTACACACAATCATTTACCATTTTTCAGCTGACAGATGTGGCATTTCAAAAATCATGTGATGTGTTGCTGCTAGCTTTAGCATGTTAGCCCATCTCAGTTCAACACGTATGTCTCAAATAATGTACATATTCACACTGCGTGGGGTGATGGTAAAGCATTCAACTCACTTTTGTAAGGTGCTGTCTTCACAGAAAAGTTGTTGTTGCCATATTCACCATTGATTACAAATGTTTTATCAAGCCACCTTAGCAGCCGGGCAACCCGCCTCTGCCGCTAAGTAGGGCAAGTCGCGACTGCTAAGTGCATGAGGTGTCCAACATTCAACACTATATGGGTATTCAAAGGACTCTTTTTTTGCATTTTCAGTGTGAACACACCACTAACATTATAAAGTGGCTTAGAATAGTGCAGAATGATGTGATTTGGTATGGTTTTTGTGTTATATTCTCTCAGTTGTATGGTTCATTTCAACAGCTGATCACTGCCCTGTTGTTTTTAATTACATTTCAAAACTAGTGGTTGTGCGATGTGGATATTTCACTGGATGATGCCGAAATCTAGAGAACAGGGTGTCCAGTGGCTGATGTTAAGCTGGCATAATACATAATTCAATTTAGTGGGGTTTATGCTTCAAACAAGATAACACTTTCATTTAAAGATTGATTTACTCATCCCATTGGCAAATAGTTTTTTCTTGTTATATATTCTTGTTTAAATAATGTTCTAAAATAACGTTCTCAAGTAAATTTCTATAGTTTTAAGAATATTTCGATATTTTTACTGGAAAACAAGAAAACATTATAAATAATAAAAAGAAATGTTTGCAGTAAATTAACGGAAGTTGTAGTTCTCCATTGTGCCAGTTCCAAAATCTACCAACAGCCTTGTCAGTCGAAAGTAAATATAGTGTAAAATAAGTGTTAATATAATTTCAACAATTTTGTGCACATCTCATTTGCTATCTCAAGTCTAAAAGGGTTAATTCACCCAAAAATGGAAATTCTCTTATCATTTACTCACCCTCATGCCATCCCAGATGCATATGACTTTCTTTTTTTTGCAGAACATAAGTTAAGATTTTTGAAGTATATCTCAGCTTTGAATGTTCACAAAATGCAAGTGAATGTTGGCCAGAACAAATCTCCAAAAATGACATAAGGCAGCATAAAAGAAATCCATTTCACTCCAGTGGTTAAATCCATATCTTCAGAAGCTATATGATATGTGTTGGTGAGAAAAAGATCAATATGTAGGTCCCTTTTTTAAATTATTACTACCATAAATCTCCTCTTTCACTTTCACATTCTTCTTTTTTTGTTTTTTGGCAATTCACATTCTCGTGAATGTCGTGACTGAGGTGGTGATTTATAGTAAAAAAAGGACTGATCTGTTTCTCATCCACGCATTTCATATCATATCGCTTCATAAGACATGGATTCAACCATTGGAGTTATATAGATTACTTTTATCCTTCCTTTATGTGGTTTTTAAGATTCAAAGTTAAGGTCACTATTAACTTGCATTGTATGACCTACAGAGCTGAAATATTATTCTAAAATTCTTCATTTGTGTTCTGCACAACATATCTGCCTGTCTCTGGGCATGTTGCTTAAATTCACAGGCCCAGGGCAACATTTTTAATCGTATAACCCTTGGTCATATGTGTAGGATATACCACAGTGTCACCAAATTCAGAACCAGACTTTCAAAATTCTGCACAGTTGTCACATTATTCTGTGAATAACATTCATGCTTGCTTATGTCGCTGAAATCAAGGTATGCACAAATATGGGAGGCTTCTGTAAATTTCTGAGTTAGACAAAATGTATCTGTTATGGACCTCATATGCGTAAAAGTGCTGCAGATTTGTGCTCCACCAGCAGAGGACAGGCTCTTCCTTTAGCAGACAGTCTGGCTCCACAGCAGACCTACATGCTTCACCGCTCTGCTGGTTGGAGAAGCCACTTATGCAGGAGTTTCTGACATTCATTTAACACCCTACACTGACACTCAACATCTCTCTCTCTCTCTCTCTCTCTCTCTCTCTCTCTCTCTCTCTCTCTCTCTCTCTCTCTCTCTCTCCATTTCCTCTCTCTCTTCGTGTTTGAATGTCTGTGTGGCTGCTTCATGAGTGGTGAATGTGTCACTGAGCTCTGCCAATAGCACCACTGGATTGATGGCCAGAGTGGGCTTGGAGGCCATGAGAAAGACTAAACCCTGCTCACCCTCAAACCCAGCTGCCTTCTGCTGCTCTCACTCTGACACACACACACACACACACACACACAGCAATATCATTTAAATGGTAGAGTCTTGATATTAACTTTTTCCTCTCTGGCCGAAGTGTTTGGTTTTCTTCATTCCTACTTTTTAAAGTTATTTTTAAAAGCCTTGATTTCAGACTGCTTCTGTTACACGTTGCCACTACATTGGAATATATTTATATATTGACATTAACCAAAATGATACATACTGTAAAAAATTTATTTAAATGTTATTTTGTGTTATATAATGCATTAAGTAGTGTTAGAACATATAGAAAAGTTGTAATGTGTTATATTATGGGGTGGAATTATTATGATTTTTTTACTGTTAGATTTTTTTAGTAATTTGTAAGAGTGTGGGCACGGCTGTGCCATGACCTCCGTGTGCACTTTTCACCCGGTTTGTGCAGTGTGAACTTGCTGCCACAGCAGGCAGAAGTGAAACCTGTGTGTGGGTTTCTGGGCTGCCTGTTGTACCCACGCTGCAATGTGCGCCACACGCTGGATCCTGTGATGCAGCTTTCGATCTTTCTTTTTCTCTCTTTACCTATCTCTATTTCTCTATTTCTCTCTGTCTCATCTGATCTACTGCGGTCCCATGCATATTGGGCCAACCGCACAAGCACACTCACACACTCTAACACGGGCAGGTCGGCACGTACACGCCCGTCTTTGAACACGTACCAGCACCAAGTTACCTGCATCTAGCCACTCACACACACACGCACACACACATTTGCAAGCTGGGTTGTACTGTAAACACACTCAGAATACAACCGTGAGAAAACGGCATTCTCAGCTTACATTTGTATTTATAGCATGGCAGGAAGTGTGAGGTTTTTACTGTTGTGCCCCGTTCAACATTTGGGCATTGTTAATATTTAATCTGCGACTCAAAGGCTTTTCTGATAAACTACAGAAGTATGTGAACACCCACTTTAACGGGTTTGGTGATTTCAGCTACTGTACACCTATTAGTGACAGGTGCATGAAATCAAGAATACAGCCATGCAATCTCCATAGACAATTTTTTCTCAAGTAGAATGGAGTGTACAATTTTTATTCCAGAATGCAGTGTCCATTAAGAAATGGTTTACTGAGTCTGGTGTGGAAGAACTTAGCTGGCCTGATCAAAGCCCAGGCCTGAACCCCACTCTTCAATCATTTTCCTTATAGTATTTTTGTCTTGTTTTCCAGTAAAATTACCTAAATATTCTTGAAACATGATATATTTACTTGACAAGCAAAATGGCATGAGATATAATGTGTTGTTTTCAGAGAAATTAGACCAAATTGAGTCAACTTTATGCTTAAAAACAAATATATAATACTGCCAGTGGGGTAAGAACTGAAAACTTGTTTTCCCATTGAATTAAGTTTATTTATTACCACATTGTAAAATCTTTTTTTCTTCTTGCTGTTTTAAGCATAAAAATAACTACATTTAGTTACATTTCTCTGATAACAAGACAAAATATTTTATGCCAGTTTTCTTGTCAAGTAAATTTATCTTCAAGCACATAAACTGTAGTTGTGGTTTTTGGGTGTCTACATACTTTTGGCTATGTAGTGTATGACTATTGTCACTTTTTCTGTCATGGAATTTTTTTTGTTACTTCTCATTATCTTAAATTTTATATCGACATGTAACATTTAGAAGTGTCTTTTCTGGTTTTTTTTGTTGTTGTTATTTTTGCATTCCTATGCATGCTGTATTGGTTCCCATCCTCAGAACTGACTGTTTTCATTGTGTCAGCATTCAGCTTTCACCAGGCCTCTTCTTGCTCTTGAGAATATCAAAGTGTGAGGAAGAGAGAACTTGAGAGTATAAGAGTGAGTAAGCAGGGGTAATTATGCGGGGGGGGCGGTAGTGTAGCGGTTAGCGCTCGGTTCGGTTCCTGCTCATGGCCAACACCAGTGACGATTATCTGAACCGGTCCCGGGCTTCCTCTAGGTCGACTCAGCCTAAAATGAGTACCTGGTATGGTGTGTAAAACAACGCCGGGCTTCATAGGTGCTCGCTAACAGCACTTGCCCCTACAGTCTGTTAAGGCTAAATGGGGGATCTTTGTGTGTGTGTGTATTTATCACTTTGTGGGGAACAAATGTCCCCATAAGGATAGTAAAACCCGAAATGTTTGACCTTGTGGGGACATTTTGTAGGTCCCCATGAGGAAAACAGCTTATAAATCATATTAAATTATGTTTTTTGAAAATGTAAAAATTCAGAAAGTTTTCTGTGAGGGTTAGGTTTAGGAGTAGTGGATAGAATATATATAGTTTGTACAGTATAAAAACCATTATGTCTATGGAAAGTCCCCATAAAACATGGAAAAACAATGCGTGTGTGTGTGTGTGTGTGTTTGAGAGAGAAAGAGAGATAGGGAGGAAGTTTGTTGCTATCCTTTCTCTCTGTGCATAGTCGAGCTGAGCATGATTCACTGATGAAGTTTCCAGTGTGAGGCATCACAGAGCTGTTGCCAATATCAATGCACCCCCTTCACCCCTCCTAGCTGTGGGAGTTGAGCATGCTGGGAGACAGCAGGACTGTTTATGTGGGTGGCAGTGCCCAGGGGCCAGTTCTGTGAGATTTAATGCATGTTAGTCAGATCAGTGTCACCAGAGATTTTCTGGGTAGGGCTGTGAGTGTGTGCGTTTGCGTTCCGAGCAGGGTACTTATTGTTTAGAATTTTCCATATTATTGTAATTTAAAGGTGCAGTATGTAAGATAAAAAAAACCTTGTTATTAATGACACCTGTGGCTGTTAAGTGAACTGCAGCCAGCTACCTGTTGCTCACACTCGAGCTCGTGTACACATTCCATAGGGATGTGAGGAGCGGGCAGTGGCCAAAACAATGACGTAACGTACAAAGAGGCTGAACGTAATTCACCGGCATCATGCTGACAGATGAGGTAGCGTAATTAAAATTACACAGTTATGATTGTTTTACTACAAACTTTGAGACTAAACTAAAACTACTTATCAGCTAGCATAGCATACAGCTACACACTACCAAACTATACCAGACAGTTTACTGTTGCACTGCACTGTTATGTTGTATGTCATATGTTGTACTACGATCAAGAAACCAGCATATTTGCTTAAATCTATCCTGTATACCTGAATAGAAATAGAAGATCGTTGAAATTATTTGAAAGTTATGAAGCAAAGTATCTTGCAATTTGTCAGCATTTGCAGGCAAGATCAAGTAAGCTACAATTACACAGATCAATCCTTGTGGCACTATATTTCACATGCTTTGCAGTTATGTAAGCTTACCTGTCCAATAAGAAGAACGCCAATTCAGGGTCGGTTTTGATCCCTAAAACAGAACGAAGGTCCCGCCAGGATGCCCTGCCGATGTCCACTCTGGTTTTCGCTTGACCACGATCACGTTCTCGCATAGCCAGATGGGATTCTGTAGATAAATGTTTTTTTTGTTGTTGTTGTGTTTTTTCATTAAAGTTGTTTAAACCGTTGTTTTTAATGTTGTTTGGGCATCATTGTGGCAATGAAGTTGTAAAATTGGATAAAACCTGTGATTTCAGCACACTAAAATCATGTTATCACACATTTTGTATACGTCTTCTTGTGGTTATATTTTTGCACAGAAATACAACACGGAGAAGTGGCTTTCGTTTTTTTCAGTTTAGCTTTCATTTTGCAGTATTTATTTTTATTAGTGGTCGACCAATACGAATATTCAATTGCCTGTGTTGATATCCAGAGAGCCGATAGGCTGATTTAATGCTGATATGTCACACCATTTAATATAGTAAATAACATATACATAAAATGCACAAAAACAAATTATGAATTTTAATTTAGCACAAAATTTTCAAAAAATGTCACACAAAAATAAAACAAAATACGATTTTGGGGCTGATTCACTAATAATGAATTGAACCCGCTAAAAGCGCTGTATTTTTGTATCTGCTCATTTAGTGCCCCATTCATTAAAGGAAGAATGGAATAATGATGACTTCCTTATTGAAGACGCAGTGCAGTTTCAACGCTCATTGTGCCCGCTAAACGTGATTGCGGGTGGTTAGTGAATAAGATGCTGGAATTTGCGCTGAAATACCAAGCTCAAAAGTGGCACAACTGTTTAGTGTATCTGCTCCTTGGTGTGTTTTAAATTGTAGATAGCCATTTTTTTCTGTTTTTTAATTAGTCATCCAATTTTTGTAATTTACTTGCATGTAAAGAAATTGTTAATAAATTAGAAAGAAGGAAATAGCAACAATGCACACAGTAGTCCAGCAACCACGGATGGCATGTGCGCCTGAGCATTTTGTTACAAAAGACAGAAATAAACAAATTGTAAATACAGTGAATGTGACATTTACTTACATGCAGTAGTGCAGATCCAGCCAGCACCAATTTCGTGAAAGCTTTCAGTTTACACGGCCAGGATCTTCTGCTTGGAATGTCACTGACTAACTGCCATGCAACATTCGTGAGTGAAATCCTGGTTGATAGAATACATGCTTCATAGGAAGATACAATATATGAGTACTTCACATGAAGAAAATGCTGGATTTGCCAAGTTTTGTGAGGTTTGTAAATTACATCTTTTTAATGAGATATCTGCATATTTGCAGACGGTATACTGTATTATATACTGTTAGTTTTATTAATATTTGCCTATATCATTAGAAAAGAATGTTAAAAGTTACAGGGAACTGTTGACGAGAGAGAGAGAATGAAACATGCCAGCACTTTAAACGTCATGGGCTCCAGCGTGTCTGATATGCTGGACAGTTTAAATGAGACGTTGTTGTACTCTAGTCTATTATTGTAGTAACACGATGGCATGTAACAACAAAACAAACTGTGTTTATTTGTTTACATTTCTCGGACAGCTCCTTTTACATGCAAGCAGGCGATTCTCAGCAACCTTGCGGCTTTGATAAACAAATCACTCAAACAGGAAAATTGAATGGTCTGTGCCAATCATTTACAAATTTGTATATATTATTTTATGGTTGCCGAAGTGAATGCGCCTTTGGCATTGAATGCGTGTTAAATTTCTCAGGGCCGTCTGTTGTTAATTACAGTCATTTTCATGCTTATTGAAGGCAGGTTGTAAAGGTTTATTAACCTTTTATAAAATAATGTGTATAAAAAAAACTTTGTAGTCATAAAATGTATGTTTGTTTAGTTTTTGTTTTTCCGATTATGTTCGTTTTTATTTCACTCATTTAATTTTTGTTGATGATAATAACACTGGTACTGAGTGGGCTGCGGTGGTCTGTGCTCTGTGTACACAGACAGCAGATCCTCTCTGACAGATGCCACAGTCCAGACCCTCATCACAGGAAGTCATTCATATTGCTCTTTGCTTATCACAGGCCCTTTGTGGGCTTTTTCGGGCTGGAGTTAACGTCCTGCTTGACAGGACAAAAGCTGTACTTCCTCTCATGTTCCAGCTGTACCTGCCTGTCCTTTCCCAGAATCCTGAGCTCTGAACCACTCATAACTCATCCACTCTAATTGGTTGTCATTGTCAGTATTTTCCTTTTAGCTGAAACCACCCCTCGAACACTCTTCATGTTTAAAGGGATCTTGCAGACTCTCTTTGTGTCATAGGGTGAGATGTGTACTGAAATGAGAAGCACACATGTGGATAGGGGAAAGCAACCAAATCATGGCCCTTTAAAGGTAATAAAATAAATGTAAAAGTAATTTAATATTGTATAGGTTACAGTTACTTAGCCAAATCCCTGGCTTTATGTGTGTGATGCAGTGGCAATTGCTTTAAGACCACACAGGAATCACCCCTAAAATTGAATAAGAAATGCGGCAATGATGAGATTACTAAATGAACAAATAATATATATAAATGACATATTACTCTTTGTACATTTCAATATTTTGCTCTTAAACATGCAAAATATCACACATTACTATCTCGCTGATCATTCAAGGAATCCAATAAAACATTTTGTACAATAATTAGTCCATAGAAGAAAGTGGATGCATGGCCATCCAATCACAATACAGCCTCCGCTTTATGACCTGCTCAGCTGCGTCACATTGTTTGCCTACTTCCACGTTTTCACCCCCCTCTACCCCATCACTACCAGTTTAGTTCCCATCCTGGGCAGGGGTAAGCTCAGCTCCTCTGCCATCATCGCCTCTGGCAGGATCTGACGGTTCAAGCAAGCATTGGAGTGCTACACAGTAGGATGGGGCTTATGCCAAACTATACAAGTATCTTTTAGTTTGTATTTATTCCAACAATCTCATTCTTTCTGATGGAACTATGGGAACTGTTATATACGCTTTTGCCTCCCGACGCGACACTACCTGCTCTGCCCGCTGCGAAGCCTCGCCAGGTACGACAAAAGTGATCATTCTCTTAGTGCCCCTTGCACGGAGCTTGGACGCGAGGCTTTCACTTCCCAACCCGTCACGCTGGCTGGCCTGGACCATCCGACTCAGGTACGTGATTCAGTTCGCCAAGCCCCCGCCCCCTTTTGCCGGCGTCCGCTTTACCTCGGCGCACGGTGAAGGGTACACACGTGTGGACGGCACCTCCCTTGCAGAAATCTACAGAGCAGCGGGCTGGGTAACACCCAATACCTTTACTAGATTTTACAATCACAGGGTTGAGTCGGTCTCGTCCCGTGTTCTCTCAGGTCCGAGCATGTAGGACTCGGGAATACAAAATGTCTGACCGGGTGTTCTGCTTGCACATAGCGCCTTTCCCCTCCACTGAGGTGATCACGTGCGCTCTTTTCCCCCAGGAGAGTCCTCTAGATTCGCACTCTCTGGATGTTCTTCCTCCCTAGAACTCTGGTCCAAGAATTCAGTGGAGGAATTCCCCGACCAGACCCACTACGGGTGCTAAAAATTACTCTGTAATGGAATAGGTGCTCCACAGGATGGGCCTTTGTGGATTAATCCCCCTGTGTGTATTTTCCGCGGTATGGTCCCCCTACTGGCGGACCCGCGTCTCCCCGGTCGCCGTGTTTTTAGTAACTCCTCCCTCGCAACAGGTAGGATCTACCACCATGCCATTTCCATGTGTGTCCTGAAAACCCATGGGCTGTATTCCGCCACTCTTTACCACCCCCCAGGTGGTGGTCTCCTCAGGGAAGGAGATTGGAAGAATAGGAGTTGGAAAAGAATGCCTTCCCCGATGTATGTAATGGTTTTAAGATGGCCACATAGAGAGAGAAAAGGTGCGGCTGGTGCAGCCTGCTCCCATGCTTGGCACGTCACCCCCCCCCCACCCCCTCCTGGCCAGGAACATAAATAGTTTTTGATTATTTTTTTATGGGGCGTTGGGGAAGGGTACATGCGGTCGTACACGGTTCAGCGCATGGCGTGATTGAATAGGGACCCCTAGTGTCGCTTCACTCGACACAACGTCGAAGTGAGGGACAGACAGAGAACGTCTAGGTTACTGTTTTAACCTCCGTTCCATAATGGAGGGAAAGAGATGTTGTGTCCCCCCAGCCACGATGCTGAACCGAGCCACTGTAACAGCCGAACCTTATTCTCGGCTCCTCAGTGCAAAACCTGAATGAACAGATGCACGATTCCCTCCCTATATACCTGTATGTCTGGGGCAGGGACATGCAAATTCTGTCTGCCAAATTCTCATGGGCCTTTTCTCAAGTTCAGTGGTAACCGAGGCCTTCAAGAAAGTCCCCTAGTATTGCTTCACTTGACACAATGTCTCGTTACCTCCAGCAGGGAACGGAGGTTACAACAGTAACCTAGAAGTTTTCGAGCGTTGAGTGTTTGGTAGATCAAAAATTTACTCGCAGTTCTTTGCAGTCTGACTTATCAGAGTATTTTAGCTTTCATAATTTGTTTTTTATTTTTTATAATTAATATTTTCCATTTTTATTATCTTAGTTAGAAATTGTACTGTTTGTGTTCTAGTTTAAAAAGCCTTTAGAGCAGCATTGCAGACACCATAAACAATAATCTGTACTTTTCCACATTTAAAATCTTTCCTCCCTCCACTAGCGTGAGTGTGTTTTTCTGAGGAACTGTGTTTTATGCTGCAGTATTGTCAGTTTGCTATTATTAATTGCTTGGTATTACTTGGTAATTAGTGATGTTTGTCGAGTTGTAGTTGTTGCTCAATACCCTTAACCCACAGTATTAATCTTTAGCTTGTAATTTGTATTACGGACATGAATGATACCTCAAACTGTGTGGTTTGTTAAAGAAGAGGTGTGCTATTACTTTTATAAGAGACTTACAATTTTCACCAGGTGGGTAATAAAATTGGCTAAAAATCCCAAAGACTTAAATTAAAAGAAGGACCCAAGCCATATCTAAGAAGAATATCATAGAGACTTGGGGGTGTTTTTTTGTTTGTTTGTTTGTTTGTTTTTACATGGGCCAGAATAAGCAAACATCCTAGCAACCACATAGCAATATGCTAATTGTCACTCAGAATACCTTAGCAACTGAACAGCAATGCCCTACCACCACCTACAACACCCCAGCATCATGGCAGTTAGTTGTCTTCAGAAAATGAACAAATTTAGCTATTTCATAAAGTTGTACAATTCTATGTTGCCATAACACCCTCCTTCATTCACACATGCAGTCAGTCCCCTCTGAAGCCCATTTCCTCTTCACAGGGCATGGGAACCTTGATCGTTCTCCTCCCACAGTCCCTCTCTCTTCCTCCTCTTCTCTCCACTGTGTCCCTGACCTCTGTCTCACCTCTTCCACCTCCTCTTATCCCATCTCTCACTCTCTCCCTTTCTGTCCTGTCCTCTGTCACATCCCTGCTCCATGGTACCCCACTGTCCTCCTTATATGCACGTCTTTCTCTTTCTTTCTTTCTTTCTCTCTCTCTCTCTCTCTCTCTCGCATTCTCTCTCCCCTTATTTCCTGCCTTCCTTTGTCCATCTGTGCCCAATTTACCCTGAGCTGGGTCTGTTTTTTCTCGATAATTTGTTTTTGATTCCTCAGAATTAGAAAACCATTGTGTGCTCACTGCCTCCTTCATACACACAAACACATGCAATCACACATGCACGGGTGAACTCGCATACACACGTACCACGTACACACACATTTTTATTGTATTATTCTATAAAAGTTCCTATAAATCACTGGTTATTAATCGGCCCCAGACGGCCCTCCCTCCCTCTCTCCCCCTCTCCTCTTGCGCACAAACACAGACCAGATGCATAGGAAATGGGATGGCAAGAAGGGCACCCAGGAGACAAACAGTGCTTTTTCTCTGTTTTTCTTCTTCTCTTCTCTTCTCTCCTATCCTCTCTGTCTCTCTCTCTCTTTCTCCCCCATCCTTTCTTTGCTGAGATGCTTCATTTATATACGAATGCCCAAACCCAAGATTTACAGAGAGAATAGTAAAGTTTAAATTAAGGACGGGAAAAAGGAGATTAAATAATAAATATAAATCTTCTGCTCCCGCCAAATATCCCATTGTGTGGGATCAGGGTTAAACGTCCATCCTCTGTTGTTGGAAACAAATGGGGTCTGATTTCTGGTCACCCTGAGCCCCATTTAATGAACACAGAAACACAATACAAACACACAATGTTTCTTTCAGTAATTCACATCAACTCTGACACAGTTACTTACAGAGGCCCAGAAAAGTATTTGGACACTTCAGTCACATGTGACATGTTTACATTTTAATGCATTAGATAAAAAAAGTTCAAAGCAGGTTGCTTTTTGCCATTACTTCTACTTGGGCCCGGTAAAAATACATATATTGATTTTCTTATTAATCACAATCTTCAACTGAACGAATCCAGTAGCGATTCTTAAAATCCCCAAATCTATCTTTTACTTAAAGTTGAAATTTACTCCAGTTTTAGCTCTGTTGATTATTATATTCAACAGAATTATTTTTTAATTGTTAATTTTTTTAATTAATATTTTCAAAATGTACCAAGTTAGAAGGTTCTCTGTATGATTTACACCATTAGCTGAGAGCAAATTGATATATGAAATCTGAAATATACCAAACTTAGTTGCAAACGTGTGCAAAAAGTATGGGACAGTACAATAATTACTAAAGGAACGGGACAATAGGCACAGTAAAAGACAGTGATAGACTGTGCAGTGCCGACTAGAAAACATTTGTAGACTGAGTAGTGCAAAAATATGATACTTTCTAAAAATGCCAAATGTAAACATAACATACTATGAAATAGTGTTCTATGACATAGCAGTTATTGAGGTAGCAGCCAGGTATAAAGTGACAATGAATTAAAGTGCAACATTTTGCGCATTTGCGAAAGTTGGATGGTGTACAGGTGTGTGTGTCAGTCCAGACTCTGAGTATTGAGGAGTCTGATGGCTTGGGGGAAGAAGTTGTTACACAGTCTGGCCGTGAGGGCCCGAATGCTTTGGTTTGTGTGAGGGGTGTGCGGGCTCATCCACGATGTGGGTTGCTTTGTGGATGCAGCGTTTTGTGTAAATGTCTTTGATGGAGGGAAGAGAGACCCCTATGATCTTCTGAACTGTCCTCACTTTCCTCTGCAGGGCTTTGCGGTCTGAAACGGTGCAAGTCCTAAACCAGGCAGTGACGCAGCTGTTCAGGATGCTCTCAATAGTCCCTCTATAGAATGTAGTCAGGATGGGGGGTGGGAGATGTGCTTTTCTCAGCCTTCGAAGAAAGTAGAGATGCTGCTGGGCTTTCTTGGTAATAGAGCTGTTGTTGAGGGACCAGGTGAGGTTCTCCGCCAGGTGAACACCAAGGAATTTGGTGCCCTTGACGATCTCCACAGAGGAGCCATCGATGTTCAGTGGAGAGTGGTCACTCTGTGCTCTCCTAAAGTCAACAACCATCTCTTTTGTTTTGTCGTCATTCAGAGACAGGTTGTTGGCTCTACACCAGTCCATTAGCCACTCCACCTCCTTTCTGTATGCTCGCTCATCGTTCTTGCTGATGAGACCTACCACTGTCGTGTCATCGGCAAACTTGATGAAGTGGTTTAAGCTGTGCATTGCTGCACAGTCGTGAGTCAGCAGAGTGAACAGCAGTGGACTAAGCACACAGCCCTGGGGGGCCCAGTGCTCAGTGTGGTGGTGGTGGAGATGCTGTTCCTGATCCGGAATGACTGACGTCTCCCAGTCAGGAAGTCTAGGATCCAGTTGCAAAGGGAGGTGTCCAGGCCCAGCAGGTTCAGCTTTCTAATCAGGTGCTGAGGAATGATTGTGTTGAATGCTGAGCTGAAGTCTATGAACAGCATTTGAACATATGTGTCCCTTTTATCTAGGTGGGTGAGGGCAAGATGGAGGGTGGTGGCGATGGCGTCATCTGTTGAATGGTTGGAATGATATGTGAACTGCAGTGGGTCTTAATGTGCCTCATGACAAGCCTCTCGAAGCACTTCATGATGATGGGTGTGAGTGCGACAGGACGGTAGTCGTTGAGGCAGGACACTGAAGACTTCTTCGGCATGGGGACGATGGTGGTGGCCTTGAAGCACGTTGAAACGATGGCGCTTCTCAGAGAGATGTTGAAGATGTCGGTAAGAACATCTGCCAGCTCCACTAGCGATGAGCAGTAGCTAGAGACTAGCATAGAGTTCTTGCACCATTCCATGTTGATGTAAACACAAAAGCCACCACCGCGAGTCTTACTGCACAGAGCTGCATTTCTGTCAGCACGAAACGAGGCGAGACCATTTAGCTGAATGGCGGTGTCCGAAACTCTGTCGCTGAGCCACGTCTCTGTGAAAACAAAGACGCAGCAGTCTCTAAACTCACGCTGCGTAGTCTGCTGGAGTCAGATGTAGTCCAGTTTATTGTCCAGGGAGTAAACATTTGTGAGCAGGATAGATGGGAGAGCCGGCAGGCTAGGGTTCGCTTTTAGCCTAGCATGGACCCCCACCTTCTTGCCCCACTTCCGCTTCCTCACACACTGCTTACAACGTCCCCTCCCCCGGCCACCAACATCAGGCGACGCCGAGGACTGGAGGCCTGGACTTTGCAGCAAGCCGAGGTCTCATAGCTTCTCCTGCAGATCATCATGCAGCTTGGTTGTTGCATGGATCTTATATGTGGGCAGTGTCTAACGATGGTAAACACGAACACCGGTTGCTCCGATGTCCATGTGCCGTAAAGATTGGGCTAAGTAACAAAAATAGCACCATTTTGGATCCGGAGTGGCCACTGCGTGCTACCGCGCCGCCATCTTGGATCATCTTGTGATCAATATGGGAAATTTGGCGAGAAATGTTGAACATACCGGCAATGCTGACGAAGGTCGTTGCTGACTTGGAAGATCTTGCTGTAATACGTTGATTGATTACTGCCATGCAGACTAAATTTACTGAGGTGGTCACAAAAGTAGGGGATGTTGAGAAATGGATCAATTATCTGGAGTCAGCAGAGAGGGGGTTGGCTACTAATCTGCCTGCAACCAAGGTGGATTTGGAGCGCATCTGGGAGAAACTGGAGGATATGGAGAACCGTAATCGGTGGAATAAAGTCTGAATCGTCAGAATTCCTGAAGCCAAAGAAGGTCAGGATATGGTGAAATTCCTGGATGGGCTCTTTCCGAATCTGCTTGACATAACAGGCCATAAGCTGGAAATCAAAGTTTTTGTGGGGGCCCTAATGGGTGTTTATGGACTGTTTGAGTTTAGAGTTATGGACGCCAGTTGGCGCTGTCGTGGGCGGGGTTAATGAGCGTGTTTTGTTTTCTGTTTGTTTGGTTCTGGAGGAAGTTTGGAGTTTGATTGTTGCACTAATATTAGAATGTGATCTTTATAAAAAGATATTACACACAATCAATTTTTTCTCATATGTCAAAATGTCAAATGTTAATATGAGCAGATTGTCTCTCTCCATGTGGAATGTGAATGGGTCACCCCATAAAAAGAAGGAAGGTTATTTCTCTTCTTAAGCATAAGAAATGTGATATTGTGTTTCTTTAAGAAATGCATCTTTCCCCACAGGAAGCTGAAAAATTTGGGAAGATATGGGGTGGATATGATTTCTTTAGTACTGGCTCAAGTTAGAGCAGGGGAGTCATTACATAAGTAAGCTTCTACAATTCAAATGTCTCAAACAGATTAAAGATAAATTAGGAAGTGTAATGATAATTTTAGCAGAAATGAAGGGGCAAAGTCTAATTTTGTCTAATTTGTACGCACCTAACGTTGAATATCAGGGCTTTTTATAGATCTTGAAGGGATGTTGAAAGCTACTGGCACCTTTTATGATATAATATTGGGAGGAGACTTTCATTTTTTGATGGACTCAGTCTTTGATCATAGTGAAGCAAAAGTGTGCAAGACACCTAGAGCAAAATTTACTCTTCACAGGATGTGTAAAAATCTTGGTCTTATACTGTAGATATTTGGGGACTTTTGCACCCATTTGGTGGGGAATATAATTTTTTTTCATCAGTCCATAAGATTATATAGATTTGTTTTTATGTTTACTGTAAGTTCTTCATTTCATCTGTTGTTTATTGCTCAATTGGAAATATTTTAGTCTCAGATCACACCCTGGTGAGTTTAGAGGTGTTGCCACATATGGAGAAAATGAAATCATATAGTTGGCACTTTAGTGTATCCCTTTTTCAAAATCCTGAATTCCAACAAATTTTAAAGGCTGAAATCAATGTTTATAAGGAGACCACTGGTCCTCAGTATCCTCTGTGTATGTGGCTTGAGAGACACTTAAGGCAGTTCTTAGGGGCCAGATCATACAGTATGCCTCATTCTCCAAAAAATCCAAAGCATGAGAACTTGTGGAGTTGGAAGGGAATATTAAAAGTGCAGATGCAGAGCAGAAGTGCCGAATGTTGTCTGATGGCCTCAGAGAATTGACCTGATTGAAATACAGATATAATACTGTTTTGTCACTGAAGGTGTAGTTTTGGCAATTCAGGGCAAGACGAGTCGAGGGACAAAGCAGGGAAGCTTTTTACTAGATATATAAAGCAGAGAGTGTCTTTTTCTACCATTCCATCATTGAAATCTGCTGGGGGTGAAATATTTACCTCAGCCATTAATATTAATAATACTTTTAAAGAATTCTATCTTGATCTCTATAGTTCCACATCTTCATCTACTGATGAGGATATTATAAACTTTGTGGAACCATTAGAAATTCCTAAACTGATGGCTGAGCAAAACAATTATTTTGATTCTGAGATAATCTTGGAGGAGCTTGGCGAGGTAATAAAGGCCTTACCTGCAGGCAAGGCTCTGGGGCCAGATGAGTTTTTTACATCTTATTCTTCAGAATTGGCTCCACTTTTGCTAGAAGTTTATATGTAAACATTAAAGAATGGAAAACTTCCGCCAGCCATGATGCATGTCCGGATCAGTCTGATTCTTAAAAAGGACAAAGATCCAAGCGAGTGTAAGAGTTACCGTCCAATTTCCCTGATCCAGTTAGAGTTAAAATATTGTCAAAATTTTGGCTAACCGAATAAGTAAAGTTATGACATCTCTTATACTTATAGATCAGGTGGGGTTTATTCAGGGCCGTAGCTCTTCTGATATTATTAGGCGTTTCATCAATATCATGTGGTCAGTGGCAAATGATCAGACTCCGGTCGCTGCCATCTCACTTGATATGGTAGAATGGGATTATCATTTTAAGATTTTGGAAATGTATGTGTTCGGGAATACATTATTGGTTGGATTATGTTACTTTATAGACACCCAGTAGCGGCGGTACAAACAAATTGATTAATCTCATTATTTTACTCTGGATAGGAGCACCCGGCAGGGTTGCACTCTTTCCCCATTATTGTTCTGTCTTACCCTGGAACCATTAGCAGCCACGATAAGTAAGGGGGATGCTTTTCTAGGGGTGGTGGTGGGAGGTGTGGCGCATAAACATTTGCTTCACGCAGATGATATTTTATTATTCATCTCCGACCCTACTAGATAAATGCCTTGCCTCCACAGAATAATTAATTACTTTTCGAAGTTCTTGGGATCCAGAGTTAACTGGGCTAAATCTGAAGCTTTGACTCTGACAGCGCACTGCCCAGTTAATTTTGACCCTTTAGTAAATATGTTTTCAAGCGATGTGGGCAGGTGGGCTTCATTACATTTATCTATGATTGGGAAGGTTAATGGTATTAAAATTATTTGTATTCCAAAATTTTGCTACCTGCTACAGTCTCTCCCAATAGATGTCCCCGTCTCTTATTTCAAGCAATTTCATAGCATATTGAAGTCCTTCATTTGGAATGGTAAACATCCCAGATTACATTTCAGTAAATTGCATAGGCCAATAGACAAAAGTGGGCTAGGCCTACCCAAGATTTTGTTTTATTATAATGAATTCAGCCTCAGACATTTGGTTCATTGTTTGCATCCACCCTAGAGAGCCCCTCCCTGGTTTTGTATTGAACAGAAAGTTATTGCCCCTATTTCACCATTGCAAAGCCTTTCTATCAAACTAATCAGAAAAGTTAAGTTTCACCCATTATCTAGCATTTGCACTCGGTATGGACAAATGTGTCCAGAGTGTTTAATTCTAACATTTATTTTAATGTTGCCCTGAGCATATGGCTGAACCCAAAATTATGTATTAATAGGTCCCCTTTCTAATGGTCATAGTGGATTGTGAGGAGGGTTAATACACTCAGTGAGAGTGGAGTGTTGAGATCCTTTAAAAATTTGGTTCAACATTTTGGGATTCCCAGATCTCAGTTCTTTAGGTATTACAGCTGCGCCACCTGATCTGTACTATTTTTGGGTGTAGCATACACCCCCCTAAAGCGGCAGCTACTCTGGGATTGGTGATTACTGTTTTTGGAAAGGTCATTCAGAGTCTAGGGGACAGAACTTCAATTTTTCTTAAGAGATTATAGGAGAAAGATTTAAACTTGGCATTGTAGGAGGGAGTGTGGGCTAGGATTAAAAAAAAGCATCAAGTCTGCATCTAGAAATGCAGACCTTATGCAATTCAAGATTTTACATCAATTCTATTAGACCCCCTCTAGATTGTATAGGCTTGGTCTTAAAGATACACCCACCTGCTGGAAATGGCAATCAGAAAATGGAGACACAACCCATGTTTTTTGGTGGTGTGTTAAGATCCAAGAATTTTGGTTGAAGGTTCAAAGTTTTATGTGTGATGTATTGGGCACTCAAATAAAATTTTGCCCCAGACACTGTACTTTAGGAGATGAGGTGGTCATCATTATAGGGGATAAACCCATTGCGTGAAAAAATTGGGTTCTAACCAGTGTCATAATCAGCAGACAAATTATTTAAAGGGGAAGGAAGTCTGCTGGAGCGCCCTCAATTCAAGAATGGTGCACGGAGATGGGGAGGGTGGCGGCTTTCAAGGAAGCATCATGTAAAAGGCTGGGGAGTTGGGAATCGTTTGTTGGGAAATGGTGCAGCGATTTGCCGTTTTTGGAGGGCTATCAGGAGGGGCAGTCAAGAGAGAAGTTTAGCTTTAAATGTGTGTGATTATTATTATTTTTTTTTTAATTATTATTATTCTATAATCATGTGTGACCACAGGGATGTTGTTGACGGTCAGGGTGGGGTTGGGATTGGGAGGGGGAGTGGTAATATTGGGGGTTGATTCTGTGTATATATGTTTTCCTTTTCTTTGTGATCTATATGAATCAATAAAATAAAAAAAATCCTCATCAGAACCCAATCAAAATCTTGTGAATTAGAATCAAATCAAATTGGAAATTTGTATAGATACCCAACTCTAACTTCTACCCAAAACCAGTTTCAAGGTAATTTTTATGGATGTATGAAAGTTCTCCTCAAGTTCACCCAGGTGTCCTACTGTAGCATCAGGTGTAATTCAACATATGAATTAAGGACATGTTCCACTAATGTCTGACCATTAGAAAATCTCCAAATAGTTAATTTTATACATATATATATATATATTATATATTATATATATCTGTTGTGTTGTCATTTAAAGCCTTTTATTGTGTATTGTTTTGCGTAAAGTGTACTTGTGCTTTCTTTAAATACCACTTGGTTGGATTTTGATGTCTAATGTAATTATATTCATACATTTTTAATTGTGGTTAAGTGTCAAAATAGTTTTTTGTGCCACTGTAATTTGCTTTTAGATTAATTTAGCTGTCATGTGTCAGTATAATTATGTGCAGCTGCTGTGTAAATTGGTGCACTTCTGCTCAGTCTCTTTACCAGAGCGGTTGAGAGCAACAGGTTATACGAGAGACAACCTCATGATTTCCTCTCCATCTGCTCTAACTCTGATCATTCCCTGATTAAGACATCGAGAAGAACACCTTTCGAGTGAAAGTTTGTAAGCCGCAAAGGACCGAAACAATACTAGTAGAAACAGACGCATCCGTCCAAACCCCCAATTGTCAGTCTGAAGCCGGTTAGCGCTCTCCCTGTGTGATGTTCACTGAGAGCACGAGAAAATTTGAGAAATGTGCACCTTGGCCGAGGGGACGGCGGGGGGAGTGCTGGTTTTCAGGCATGCAGGGACAGCCTGCAGAGTTCTGCCAAAAGCAACATGGCACTGTGCTTGTGGAATTGGAGGGGATGAGGAGAGGCTGGGCTCCTCTGGGCCCTACTTTAGGCCCTTGCCCAGAGATAAATGGAGTGTGGAAGAGCTCTTTCCCATACAGCACTATTCAGTTAAAGTCAGGAAGAGATTATTTCTCAAACAGTCATAGTGTGACCCACAAGAACCACACCATTGGTGCACAGGAGAAGGAAATTAACAACAGCTTTTGGATGTATTGTGTAGGGATTGGTTAGATGTTCAACTAGATTTCCAACAATAAACTTATCGATTAGTTTATCTAGATTTTTTCATTTTTCTTTTTTTTCTTGATATTTTTAGCGATGGTCCTGTAACAAGCGTGCTGACAGCTAGATGTAGCTGTTTTGTCCGTTTGCATGGTACAACCTTCTCAGAAAGAGTTGCATCTATAAATTAATCTCTTTTAATGCACTGCCACTTCAGCCATATGCATCTTGTGCAGGTTTTTTTTTTACTTCCTGCCATGAGCATCAGCGTTTTCCTTAAAAAGATACTTCTTGAGACCCCACTCTGTTGCGCTCCTTCTAGCTGTTTCTTTGAACACAATAATGAGTCTTATGTAAAGGCACACTAAGAAATGAATCTGATCAGGTCAGGTGAGGTGAGCTGAATACCAGGCTAGTTATACAGGGCTTCCTTAAACAGATTAGTCAAGTAGTTGTTCAGGCAAGCAACTGACTTGTCGATTTTAAAAATATGTTGTTTTGCACATCCCTAGTCTTGTGTGACAAATGCTACTTGTTATTCCAAAGAAATAATAATTTTATGAGGTATCAGAATCAGAGTTTGTGTGGGAGCCACTTGTCCTTTTCTTATCCATTATCATTTCCCGCTGAGAAGGTTGCAGGTAGAAGTTGGTCAGGGGAGGCTGTGGAAGTTAAGGCCATTTGCAAGATCTGAATAGTGAATGCATAAATGCATATACCCTGTCTTAGTGGTCATACTGACCACAGGCTTGCCAACAAATAGACCAGTAAAAATATAAATAAGAGGACTTGGAAGGAGGAAGAATCATCTCTCTGCCTCAAAACATGCACCGCTTACTGGCACAAGAGATTCAAGGAGGGGAGAAAACAACTTCAAGGATTCCATATAAGGGCTGTTTGGGCTCTGGCACCATTCACCCTGTCAGTTTCTTGTGCTGGGTCAGTCCAGTTTTTATCAGAGCAAGCTTACAGCGCACAGCCGACATGTTGTACACCCATTTTACACACGATGTGGACCTTTGGGTAAATGCCTTATTTCATTGTGCACAAATAAAAATGAGGCTGCGAGGGATAGATGTACAGTACAGTCTGTTCAGTGGATAGGTAAATCAGTGTTTCCCAACCTTTTTTGCCGTAAGTACCCCATTGCACCATCAGTAAGGCTCAAGTACGCCATTGACACAAAACTAAAGATGTGTACCAAAGAATAAATATAATTTAACATTACCATTAATATTGATTATTATTGATCAATCAGTATTGGTTTGGTCCATGGACATCCCTTCATTAATACCCATTAGGGTATTCATTCCGATTCAGTTCTGATTAATTTGGGTATACACATATTTATTATTATTATACTGTCCATTTTGCTTACAAAAAAAATAAAAATTCTCAGCTAATGCTGCTATTTTAAATGGGACTATGCAGGGGACCTTTAACTTGGTACATACAGAAATATTGATTTTACAAATTTAATTTTTTCATTATTTTGTTTTTATACTTTTGACCACACTTTAGCTTTTTAAAAATGTACAAATGTAATGTGTTAAACACATTCATATATTTTGTAATATAATCTGTAAAATGTTTTTAAAAAAATATGAAAAATATGCTTCATGTGGTACTAGCAGTATAATTCAGTTAAAAAATGTTACTTAATCAGAATAAATTTGCCTGCAAAATTGGTATACGCTGACAAAGGTTTTTTTTGGGTAAGATCAACTAGAAATAGATCCTTAAGTTAACAACTCCAGGTTAGCACTTTTTTCAGTACATCAGTAAATATAGTCTTGTAAATAGATATATATTATATTGTATACAAATAAATATCTTTTATTACATTTTTCTTGTTTATATGCCGTATTTGTACTATTTACAAGTATTAACATTAGCCCTTTTCACACATGCAGTGTTTTCCAGACAATTTATGTACAACAATTTCAGGTTAGAGGTCATGTGTGAACACAACTCTTTTGAAAATACTGGTCAGTTTTGCTCTTGCAATTTCCCTTAATGAGCTGTTGTATCATTAGTACCTATAAATGTTAATTTTGATGGTATGTTTGAACAGCATATGTGGTACATTTACAGTAAAGGCAACCCTATGATTTTCCTGTAATTTACCTGGTTGCGTGTGTGAAAGGGTCTATTGATATGTTGATTAAGAAAAGCTAAAATGGTACTGTCTCTTTAAAACTACTGGCAGTTCAGCCAGTGAGCACACACAAGGTCTTTCTAGAAAGTCATGCTGCCTTCTTGTGCTATCAGTATTATCCTACTTCCCACCTCTGAAGTTGTAATTATGAGTATGTCGCATTCAAGTGCTTTGTTGTCGAAAAAACTTTAATTCATATATATTTCTTGAGGAACTTTTATTTTGACACCATAAAAAATATTACTCAGCTCGGTGAAGATAATGGAATTTTGGTCAAATACACGCTATTTTTATGGTGAAAAATGTACAACATCCATCAAGTGGTTGCTGATATACATAAATGAATATGAGTAAAATGGTAAGCACTAACTATTACCTGTCATTCCCTACAGAAACCGTGCTCCATTTTCCGAAAGTGCAGCATCTATCTACTTGAATGGGGGAACACTGAAATCTCCAAAATGTTTGGACAAGATTACAATCAAAGAACAAATTTCAAATCGGTAGTAAAATATGACAACACTGTCAGTGTTTTGCTTCTTTACCTCAGATAACAAACAAACCTGCAATTTTCCCAGTTTATATTCTCGAGTTGATTGAGAGGCGATGTCTGGATCTTAAAGGTGATTGGCTCTTTTACCTGTAAAGTGGGGCTTTCTTTCAACATCTGTTGTGCGTTCCAATTTCTCCCATGGATTTTAATAGAAGTGGGCTGTCTCTACTAAATAGTCTCTGGCGGATATTAACAAGAGAGGACCCGCAGGGTTTATATAGATCAGTTATATAGATTTTTTCACTAAGGAGACAATTTTAAAATTTTTAGTTGATCCATTTTTTCGATAGAGCCATACCACAAACGAAAAGTTTATTTATCAAATAAAAAAATATAGAAATATAGAAAGTTTTTCTATAAAATAAAATGTTTATATTGCCCATAGACTATACTCAAACAAATATGCAAATATTAACAGGTAACATGCTGCAATATGGAACTGAGTACACATGTTTGTGCGGGTCTCCATAAAGTTACTTAATTTTACTTTATGAAACATTTTACTTCCCCTTTGTGCTGGGCCATATGTAAAAATATATTTTAATGATAATCGCATTTAAAATATAAATGTCAGATTATATGGTCAGTCCCCAAGGTTGGTGAATGTTTTTGCTTTATTGATTTTGCTTTAAAAATGTAATTAATTTATTGAAACACGAAAAACTTGAACAAAAGACATTTCTAATTTCAAATTGCATTTTAAACGAAACCAAAATGCAATACAAATAACGAAGTGATAAAAAAAATCTTATATTTAAATTAACCACCTCCCCAAATCCAAACATTTACCGGCTCCAACGGCCCCATTTGCCATCACGCAAATATCAGTATGCGGCAACAGGTGTAAATGAAAAACTAAAGACAGTTATAAATGTAAAGATTATTATAATAATCATCATAATAAATCAGCCTAAAAAAACTCTTGTGTTCCCAAAAAATGCTGCCAAATGTGTGTTCTTACTGAATGTGTTTGTATTCTGTTTTGGTCATATTTATGCTGCCTAAAAAAAAAAAAAAATAGAACTCAATTTTAGGTTTGAGGTGAATGTGTCTTGTATTACTTTATGATTTAATCACTTTCCTTTTTGTTCATTTAATACAAAGATACCTGTATATATACTCAACCTGCAGAGTTGCGTTCACAATTTGTAAGAGTGAAATAAACTCGAAGTACCTCACAAGATTATCAGAGACCATTTGCACAATTCTCATAGACAACATTATTCTTCCAAACAATTTTCAGTTGAAAGAAACAGAGAAAAAGGACTGAAAACTCTTTACATGCGTTTGTTTCACGAGACAGGGTCCCGTTGCACTCCTCAGACATGAGCATTGACGGCTATTCTTTTGTCTGTTCTTAAAAATATAATAAAGTGTGTTCCTTTAAACACGTCAGCATTTCTTGTCATATGTTACTCTGAGACATCTTACTGGTCACCCACCTTTTGCAGGTAGATGAGTAAAATTACTCGTGCATGAAATGCATTTGCAGAGGAGCTTTTGAACTGGATTGAGTCTCGTCGCATTTTGCGGGTGCTATATCACACCCTGGTTGCACATAAAAAATAACGAACTTCTAGAAAAATGGCATAGAAATGAGGCATAGAAAATGCTCTTAACAGCTAAGATCAATAGTTATTGGGAAATGAGTCCCAGAACTCTATGGATCGTTGTGTGTTTTGGAGAAGTGCTTTCACTGCACTCAGAGCTCACTGCGCACATGTCAAATCAGACGCACATCGGCGGCCTTTCTTTCATCTGTTCTTCAAAATCCACATTTGGTGGGAGTATCACCAGAAGCAGGCTGTACAATTTGGGATAAAGGAAACCAAAACAGTGTCATTGACTTCAAGCTTTGCAATCACACCCACACTTTCTGTTGGAAAAGTATCTCTAGAAAGTTTTAAACGATCATGTGTTGGTGAATGTTGAGAGACCCGGCGAGCCATCTGATTTTTAACAAAGAGCCACTTGTGGCCCATGAGCCATAGGTTCCCGACCCCTGATTTAGGACATCCTTTCTGTAAAATGTGTGATAAGAATTAATGTTCCTTTTTTGTTGTTTTTGATCAACAAATGACAGAACAGAAAAGGTATTAAATGAGACATTATGCATTGACAAATGGATTACATGGATCTAATCTTTGGACTTACATTACACAGAACTAGTCAAACCAAACTTTTACTCTCAACACTCAGTGAAAAGATCTCGCTGACAAACTTCACAAATATACACGTTACCACTGTAGGGTTGAATGGATTTTTTGGCATGACGAATTTTTTATGTTTTCATTTGTAAAAACATTAAAATTATAGTGTCTACCCTGACTAAGGTCTATACTGCCCAACAAAGGCAAAATGCAGTAACTGTGACTTAAACTAACAAAATAGCTTCAGTTACTTTTAGGGGCCTTTCAGACCGAACACATTCTTGTGCTAAAAACAGTGTCTCTACTCTTTCTTTTTTTAACAGTTAAAGTTCTTTTTAATTTGACACATGTCGGTAAAATGTGGCATTCCTGCGAAAGATGCTAATAAAATAGCGAGACAAGGTGCAATAATAAAAGTTGACTGTCTAGCACATGTTTATGGATGGCTGCAAAAACCTGTGTGAAAAATCAATGTGAATGGCCCCTTATTGTGGGTATTGTACTTCGATTTAGAGAAAATGGGAGTGTAAAAATTGCAATGAATATAGATGAGTTTAGCCAATCTGTCACAAGACAGATCTTATTGTACACGATTTTTTTTTATGTCACCTCAATTATGCGTAGTTACAGCGTTTTGCCTTTGGATGGTAAATTACCCTTCTCTTCTCTTCACCCACGCGACACATACTTGGGGTAACCGGTCCTGCTTCGAACGGGATTCAAACCGGTATCTCCGTCATGGGAGGCGGTCGCACTAACGAGTAGGCTAACCGCTTCACACACTGCACAGCACGTACCAGCTAGCCACCATTACATTGACAAGGACATCCTGTTGACATTCAGACCGTTTAGCGCAATCATCACCTCTTGCTGAGGTGTGTGTGGCTGGCTCATATCTTCACTGCTCCACCTACTACCCTACAGTGCCCCAGCTGAACTCTACATGCCCTCTTATGAGGTGATGATAAAAAGAAGAAAATACTGCAGAAAAAGCAGAAACCTCACTACTTCTCATTTTCCATGGCGCTACCTCCCTCTTTGGTATGTGTGGTTGCTCTTGTGCATTTTCTCTGCGTGTGTATGTGTGTGTGTTGTTCAATGGTTATTAGTCCAGGGCTGCTTGGTTTGTGGGTACTGGCCTGTGGTTTCGCTCTGAGTAGAGACAGAGAATAGAGATGCCTGCAGACTTCATAGCTGCCACACTGAGACATACTGGCACCAGTAGGGCAGAGTTAATTCCTCTTGCCATGCAAAACAAGGAACTAAGACTTTAAGTGTGTGTGCATTGGTGTGGGTTAACTAAAGGGTCAAGGTATGGCTGGTAAAAATGGGCCCATAATCCTCTGCTGGTAGAAGTCGTAACTATGCTGTCTTTCTCCATTGACATCCATTCAAATTACGAAATAAACATTTTGCAAGCAACAGATACTTGGGTCTGTGCACCTTCTTGTTGCGCCATCAGCCAATCAGCATTATGACGTCATTTTCCTGCGACTTTACAGTGAATTTTCATATGGCATTTTACAGATTAGGTGATTGGCTCAAAAAGTTATGTGTTCTTATGGTAAATTTCAAATTGCGAACTTGCCTTTGAGATGAATGGGAACGATAACAGATAGCTTGCTGAAGGTATTATAGACATCCTTGGGTTTAAAGGGATAGTTCACTGAAAAATGTAAATAAAAAGTCAACATTTACTCAACCACACATTTTTCCAAACCCAAACATGGCCACTAGATAGTTACTTATTACGAGAAAGCAGGTTATTGCGAGGAAGCAGTGTTCCGGTTTACATGCACTGTATAAGCAGCATATTATTTACTCCCGTATACATGCAGCTTGGTCAGTAAGCAGCTTTCTGCACAGCAATGTAATTCCCCTGTGATGCTTGTGTAAATAACAAACATGGCTTTGAGGAACACTTTGCTTTCTTATTCTCTGTTGCTTCTCTTTATTTAATGTAACGTTCTATCGTGAGCTGCTACAGAATTGCGATGCATTAGTGGGGTTTCCCTCTTACATAAAACTCTGGGATTACCCCAGTGTTTGAGCTATACAATGTGAGGGACTGTCAATGTTTTACATTGGTGTGTATAAATGGGTATAGTTTGTAATGTATGTGCTTGTCCCACTGCACTCCCAGAAATGTTGAATTATTTCCGCTGTGTTGACTTGTTGTTGGGCTACATTCTATGACATTTGCTATTTGGTCTGTTCAAGCACATGCGCACTCTTCAAATATCAGAATGTCTCTTATGCGTTTACATGGCCACATTCAGTTGTGTTCTCGAGGAGAAACCCAGGTGTGTTAAACCGCTTACTCTCAATGCCTTAAAGGGGTCATGACATGGGTTTTTTTATTGTATTATTATGTTCCCTTAGGTGCAATTATAGTATTAATATATTTTTTTTTAAGAAAAACTTTTAAAATCTAGTGATTTTTGACCTTTTCCCACCCTGTTTCTCATCCTCTGATTCAAACAGTCTGTTTTGGGGGCGTTTTCCATTTAAGACTTCAGTGTTAACGCCCACTGTTATGATTGGCTAACGTCAGTGCCTATGTATCAATTATTGACGCCCCCAGCCAGAACAATATGCAAGTAAACTAAGTAAAAACACTGTGATTATTCATAATGAATGAAATTGCGCTTTAAAAAGTAGTTTAAAGTTTAAAATAGATTACTTACAGTTTGCGTCGTCGTTGTTCCCAGAATAGTCGGCACGGACTTATCTTTGAGCAACAGTTTTCTGGCAAAGCCAGCATCATATTGAGATTTGTTCTCAAAACAGTCATCCTTAAAATGTACAAAACAAACGCTTAAGTTAACACTGCCGTGACTGGGACGTCCACAAAAAATAAACTGCATCCATTTTTCCCTGACGTCTGGATCTTTCGGCAGCTTATTCAGAGGTTTTGTTTGACCACAGCCAGGAACAGCACATCTGTGTGGCATCGTAATTTTCCTGTGCACAAGTAGTCTCTGTCAGAGCTCGCTGTCCATCGACTGAACACTTGTGAGGCGACGGCGATACTGAAATGAGCGTAGTTGTCTTGGCGCTTAAAGCGTAGTTATCTTGTGCTGGAGGCGGTCATATGCAAACGCTGGTACGTCACTTCTAACCGTCACGTCACTTCTAACCATGAATCCAGAACGAGCTGTATTTTGAGCTTGATTAAATAAATGATTCGTTTAGAATGGGGAGGACGTCTTAAAATATTAAACTTGCAGGACGTTTTAATGATACAAAGACCTCTTATATACCAAAAGATCAAGGCAAATTTGGTTTCTCATGTCATGACCCCTTTAAGTGGCTTAACGAAAACAGTTTCTCATTTACATGATGTTTCAGAATGCCGCTTCCTACAAAAACCCTGGAATAAACAGTTTTTTTCGTGTTCATAAAATGTGCATGTAAACATGGTCAATATGATGTTAGGAATAATGTTATCTTAAGTCACCATCACTCAAGTACACCACCGTGTAACACTTTAAAAAAAAGTCGTATAGGTTTGGAACAATTTAGAAGTGAGTAAATGATGATAGAGTTTTCATTTTTAGGTGAAATGTCCCTTTAAACTTTTGTTTTTTTTTTACCACTGCATCTGCCTTAACATTTGCTGCAGTCAAAAGCGGGGCTGTTCATTAACCAGATTAAATCTAGAATGTTTGGATTATTGCAGCCTATTGGCTTTCCATTATATTGCTGATTATGATGAATAGGAAATGTGTAATAAACTCAAACCTGTCTGAGTATAAGGTTACTCTGATCTCAGTTCAGTATGTGGGCCGGTTAGACAAATAGGTTGTCCTCTGTGCTGCCCTCTGCCCCAGATGTGAGGAGGATGCCAGCAGGGTGAGCTGGTTTAGAGGCGGCTGATTGCTTTGTCAACTTTCTGGTTCTTCAGGATGGGGGAGGAGGGTTCACTTCCTCCCCCCATCTCCCTGCAGCTGGTATTGTTCTACGGGCACTTTGGCCTCCTGCTCCTCCAGTCCGCTCTCCATCTTCCATCCTTCCCTGGAGCTGGCAGCCGAGTCTGGGCACTCTCTACAGCATTGGCCACAACCCCAACAGGATGTGGAGCTCAGCATTTGTGTGTGTGCATTTCTGTTCTTTTTTCCTTCTCATTTTTTTTCTCTGATTTTATGTCTTGGCTGACTTTTTTACCTCTCTAAGAATTTGGAAAGGCCATGAGATTTTTTTCTGCATTACTTTCAGCACAGCTCTCTCTCTCTCTCTCTCTCTCTCTCTCTCTCACTCTGTGCCTGCTGCGGCTTCGCTGTAATAGATTTCATATGTTGCTGCAGTTGACATCAGTCTTAAACTATTTTACATGTGATCTGCAATATTTCCTGAGGAAATCTGTCAGATATTTATTAAGGGCTAATAAAATAAACCTCTCTTGTTCTCTTTCTCTCTTTTTTCTCTTGTCCTATTCTTTCACTTTTTACCTCGTCCCATCCTCTTGTAGCTGCTTTAGAAGGAGGAGTGATTGTAGTATTGCTTTCAAATGGTGCTTTTTTAGGAAACGATTTCCTTCCATTCATAAGATGAGCTGCGGGTCAGGCCCAGGGTGAGTTTGTGTGTGTCTGGGCGAGGCCCTGTCCGTGGGGGTCTTCAATCTCACTTCTCCTCCTTTTTCTCTGGTCATCTCTTCCCTTTTCTTTCCATCTCTACCACTAGCCCTCTGTTGCTCTGTCAGACACAATGCAGTGAGAGCGCCTGCCACTCTACTGCTTGAGTCCCTCTGAACGTGACACATTAATGTAGGTCTGTGACAGTGAATCATACCATGTGATGCTTATGCACAGAGGACCAGTGCTTTACCTATTAAAGACATAGATTTCTTTGAACTGCTATGACTGATGAACTGTTGAACTTACAGTTACATTTTGGTTCACAATTTATTGACATTTGGTTTTTAAATGAAGAGCAATCAAATTAATCAAACCATTTTAAACTTATTTATATATATTATAACTTCCATCTATCCATCCATATATCACTTATCATATATACAGGGTATGGAGCTGACCTATCCCAGCTAATATTAGTAAAGTAGGTATATTATAACTTGTTTATATATATATATATATATATTTTTTTTTTTTTTGGTGTTCTATTTAATAAAGATGATTTTTTTGTCTTTCATAATATTTCTAATTAATATTACAATGAATATAAATAGATGCAAAATTAATATGAATATAAATAGATGATAAATTAAACTTAAAATTTAAACATTTAAGCACAGGTTTGATTCTGACCACATAAAATTATCAATCTTGGACTATGGGGTTAGGTCTCTGAGATTTAACTTTTTTTATTTATTCATATAAAAAAAAAAAAGGATAAATAATCACGTGTTTATTTATTTATTTTTATTATTAATAGTAATTTAATTATTTGTAATACTTATTACTGTTATAAATAAAGACATTATTATAATTATTCATTATTACAATGTATTATAATTTTTAATCAACATTTACTTTGAATTTGTCATCTTTTGTTTGAATTTCTGTCATTTTTACATTTTATAACAGTTTTGCACTTTCTGTACACTTTAAATTGTTAAATGGTTAATTTTTTATTCAATTTTAAAATAATTATTTGCCATGTAGATTCGTCCTAGTTAAAAATGTCAGAAATTTTTTTTTTATCTGCATCGTCACTGGCATTCTCACTTCCTCAAATGTTCTCATAAGTCATTATATATTTTACACTCAGAAATAAAAGTTAATAAAAACATTCTGTATTTTAAACAACAGCCAAGAAGTCTACATTATCCTCTATGATCAATTTTCAATCACAATAGTAACCCTCCCAGTGGGCTGTTTGGTGATAATTCCCCCATTTTCATTGTCAAGTTATTGCCATTCTTGTCATATATCACATACATTATTTGTTTTTTATGTAATTTTTTCCCCTCCTCATTGGCTGGAACAGCAGTGATGCAAAACAAACACACCAGCATTTGGCACTATGAACCTTTGAATTGCCCTCTCTCCCTCCTCCCCTCCCTCTCTGCTTTCCTTTCATCCTGTTTCCAGCTGCACACCCTCGCTCTTTCTGGGGTCCCCTGGCTCCAGTACCCATAATTCACCCTAAGACACAACACCCACACCAAGCTCTCGCTAACCTTTATAGCACGGCCAAGACAAAGCAAAAGAGGGGCAGGGGAATGTTGATGGGGCAAATACTTTCTCTGCATCTCTCTGGGCCCCTGACCAAGACCCAGGCTAGGCCCCACTGAGAAGGTGATAGAGAAAGAAAAAAAGAGAACAATGAAAATATGGTGACCATGATCTTGGAGAATGATAAAGCCAGGTGAGTATATAAAGTGACTAGGAAGGACACAAGGAGATGTATGAGTGAAGAAGAGAGGGTTTTTAAAGAGCAGCGGCAGAGGTGGTGAATCTGATGGGGGGAGAGAGATATAGTGCACTTTGCGCAAAGAGGTGCCTGATTGTCTGGCAGAGCATCTATGTGTCATTCAGGGGATTTATGTGTTTGTTTGTATCTGTGTCACAACTCTGTCACTTCCGTAATGTGTTCCACATTTTCAGCTGTAATACAGGCTGTATTGCGAAGCACCCATAGAAAAGATTACCACACCCCTCTCCTCTTCTGCTCCTCCTCCTCCTCTGTGCTCCTCTTCATTCCTTCTTACTAGATACCAAAGCGGATAGAGCCTCCCTGTACTGTACATCTGCATGTGTCATTTGAGTTCAGGTTTAGGTTGACGGATACCTTGCAGAACTGATGTCATAGAAACAGTAATTGGCTGCTGAAAATGCTTGCTGTTGGCCACAACTGCACAGCACGAGTTTTTGTTAAACTGGACCACAAAAGATACGGTCCATCTGTTGGATGATGGGATTATGATTTGAGGATTTTACCAAAGGGCTGAGACATGTCTGTATGTCTATACACAGTAGCCTCAAAGAGTTTTTGGACACTTTAGCCACACTTAAAAATGTAAGAATGAGATTGTGCTATATAACAAATATTTAACCAAGTGGTATTTAAAAAGAAAGCACAATATTTATAAAACAACACATTCTAATGACAACTCGTAATAATTTGTATCAGATGTGGAATTCGTTAGATATTGTACAACTTTGATCGTACCAAAAGGTACAGCTTTTATACAGACCAATTAATCAACTAACAGAATTTCAAATGGATCCAAAACAGGAATACATTTTTTAGCAAGCCTCCTATCCAACACCTTAGTTTAAGGTTATGCCCATATTAATCCATATACTTCAGAAAATGGCAGTTTAGTTTTTAGAAGCGCTCTCTGTCCACACTGACGTTTTCAAGCGTTTTCCAAAAAATGCTCGGCCACACTAAAGCGTGTGAAAATGTTTAAATCCTCTTACTGCACATATGGAAAAATCGGCGTTCCTTACCTGTCACTCACTCGACATTGTGTCGATGAAGTGACACTAGGGGTCACTCTTGGGAGCCCGAGACATTTCTGATCTTTGATAAAAGGCCAATGGGAATTGGTGAGTTGTATTTGCATGCCACTCCCCCGAACATACAGGTATAAAGGAGCTGGCGTGGGAACCGCTCATTAAGATTTTCTCTTCAGAGCTGAGCGGTCGCTATTCATTGAGCAGAATTACAATGGCTTCCATTCATCTCTAATGTATTGTGATGCCGCATTGCAGCGGCTTCTCTCCCTCTGTACTGGTGCACTGCAGACATTGCCCCTGGGTGCTTCGGCAGAACAACTACAAGAGTATATTCTAAAAGAGTATAAATCCTTAAAGAGTATATTCTAAAAGAGCGGCACACACGGAAATGTCTTTTTAAAGATGCCTTTCCATTTGTGTGTTCCACTTGGTTGCGGTCATTATCTCTCACCTTCCGACAGCCACGATCGCTGTCTTTCGTGTCCAGATGCTGCTCACTCGGAGACATCATTCATGGATGGGTCCTCACTGTGAGAACACGACCATGGCAACGTTGCAGTCGCTGCTTGCCTTCATATGAAAGTAAGCCACCACCCCGCCTCGGTCCTTCTACCTACAGGTATGAGGCCAGTGCGGATAGCCATGGGGCAATTTGGGGACCTCAATGGGACCACCTACGCCAGGTATTTCCCCACAGACCTCCCATTCCCCAGCACACTCGTTTGCCCCGATCGGGCTTCCGGATGAGTGCACCAGCTGGTCTCAGGATGAGCTCGACCTCTTGTTCTGGGGCCGCGAAGGTGATGAGCTCTCGAGCACAGCATCGGAAAGCGGGCTCGTCCAGTCGGATGCAGAAGCCTCAACTGGGCTTCCCCCCTCGGGTACGGTCACCCAGTCACAGGCTGATGCGGAAATGATGGACATGCTTTCCCAGGAAGCCGCGAGCGTCAGGCTAGAGTGGAACCCTACGCTCTCCCCTGAACCTTTGCGACACGTTGATTGGTTCCTGGGCCCGTGGTGCCACTCATAGCCACGCCCCGCCCCAGTTCCTTTCTTCACAAAGTGCACGAGGAGCTGACAAGGACGTGGGAGGCACCTTTTAGTGCCGGTCCTGATCTTTCAGCTCCCCCGTCCTCACTACCCTCGATGGTGGGGCGGCCAAGGGGTACTCGGTGATGCCCCCAGTGGATAAGGCACACGCCCGGTGTCATGGCCAGCTGCCAAGAAGAAGGCTTCAAAGCGCCCCTGAGATGGGCGACCCAGGGACAAGTAGACCCCCTGTTCCGGAGCAGGTGAACAGACCACTCCATCCCCCGGTGGAGGGCCGGGAGGAGAATCTTTTGTTCAATTTTCATTTGATTTTGCACGCTAAAGTAGCTGCAGTACCCAAAAGTTCAATAAAAGAGCGGTGTAAAGGGATCAATGGAAAGGAGGAGGCGAGAACCGGCTTGACGATATAAATAATAGTTTTAATGATAAACTTAAAAGACAACATAAACACACACACGACGGACATGTCCGCTAACAATCTCTCTCTCCCGCACGATCCTCTGCAGTCGACCTTTATCCCTCATGGAGGCGTGATTAGCCTAATACGGGACCGGGCATGTAGGATCACGACCCGGCCCCGCCCTCCACCCTGCCACAAGTGGTTTCCTTATTCCCTGGGTCACATATCCAGTGTGCACAGTCGTCATTACGACCACCGTCCACCATTCCATTTTGGCAAGTCTGGCGCTCCAGTGGCGCACCCTGGGGCATATGGTGTCCTCAGCTGTGGTCACAACGATTGGGTTGATACATATGAGACCACTTCAGCGCTGGCTCCAGACTTGAGTCCCAAGATGGGCATGGCGCCACGGGACACATTGCATTGCCATCACACCGGTCTGTCGCCGCCTCTTCAGACCTTGGACTGACCTCACATTTCTACGGGCAGGTGTTCCCCTAGAGTAGGTCTCCAGGTGCGTCGTGGTTATGAATGATGCCTCCAAAATGGGCTGGGGCGCTGTATGCAACGGGCAGCCACCGGCTCCTGGACGGACCCGCTGCCATGTTGGCACATCAACTGCCTCAAGTTGTTGGCAATACTGCTCCCCCTGTGGAGGTTCCGGTATACATCTTCCCAGTCACCATGTTTGTAGAAACTCCTCCCCCGTTGGGTAGGACCTACCATGGGACTTCTCCACATGACTTACTTCTCCACATGACCCTCTCTGGGTGGGGTGAGGTCTCCGCGGTGTCTTCCCCTTGGGAGTGACAACCCACCCCCCCTCCCCTCTCGACGTGGACACTGGTGGTCCCAGTCGGTTGACAAATTTTCACTCTTTTTGGGGAAAAAAGAGAGTAAAAAGGCACAACTGGGCTTGCCTGTCCCCATTTTTTGGCCAGTTGACTTGTCCCCGATCGATGCTCATAACAGCATTGGGGAGGTTACGTGCCGGCCTGGTGCACTGGCTACGAGGCACATAGTAGTCTGCCTTGCACCGGCAGTTCACGTAACACATTTCAGCTAGTTGTGGCGTTTTACTTCATTGACACAATTTCGAGTGAGTGACAGATAGGGAACGTCCTGGTTACTTCTGTAACCTTGTGCTGAGGTTCGGTCACTTCGGTCTTCGGTATCGGGAGCATGTGTGGCCGAACACATGGCTTTGCCTCGCTATGCACACTCATGTTTTTATTTGTGTGAGAATGCGTGGCATCACTTTGTTTAGTGTTGCTACGCATTCTCTCAACCTGTTTGTTGATTGGCATGGGAGTATATCGTCTCATTTACTTGCCGATTTGCATGCATGTTATTCAGGTGTTTGCTGTCTAGGGGAGAACACGCAGATTTGTTATTGTTTCTGTATCTGTATCACTACGTGTTTCTCTGTCTGACGTCACACCCCATCTCCTTGTTTGTTCATTGTTTCATTAGTAACACCTGCCCTTTATTAACCAGTTTGATTTCTCTCCCTATTTTAGTCTCCTCGTGTGTGCTGTCCAGTGCCATTTTGTCTTGTTTTCTTGTCTGTCCTGTATGTCTTTTATAGTGTTCCTGTTGATCCTGATCCCCAACCTGATTCCCGGTCTGGTCGGTCCTGTTCTCCTCTGCCCCAGTCTGGATTCCCCTGTTTCCCCTACAGAGTATTTTTTGTTGGTTTCTACCTCATGGGAGTTTTAATGTTGGCCTTGCCTTTGTTTGTTATATTAATAAACTATTTTGTTTTTGACTCTGCATGTGAATCCTACCTCTGCGCCACCTTGTGACAGTAAAAGTGTTTTTACGAGCCAACTCGTAAAATTTCTTATGGATCATTTATCTGCAGATGCTACTTGCTTTGATTTCTTGTTATCTAATGCAATTAAATTCATGCATTTTTAAGAGGGACTTAAGTGTCCAAATACTTTTTGGGGCCACTTTGTGCCTTTCCAGTCCCGTTGCTTATTGCAGACTCCTGCAAATACAAATAGTGCCGTTTGGATGTGTCAAGGTTTGATGAATGCAGCCCTGTGCTCTCCCAGCAGATGTTGTGTTAGTAAGCATTCTTCATTGAGGAGCTCACATACTGTGGTCTAAGGTTGGGGGGGTGAACATATCTGCCTCTGGGAGTATCTTTGCGTTCATCTCTGCGATTGAGAGGATGGGCATGTGCTGTTATCAGAATGGATCTTGGCACCATTTCTCCACCTCTGGCATATTGGGCATAGCCCTGAGCATCTGAGGTTTTGAAAGAGTATTTTGTGGAGAATTAGAAGAATTAATTTTATAAATTGGGCTTCACTGCGAGTCACACCCTGGTTCAAGTAGAAAGCAAAGCATGCTGCAATGTAACCCAAAGCCCCTTTCAAATCAATACTAAAGCATTGCCTAAATCAACCAACCTCATCCTCCGCTTCTCCCACTCTCATTATTTTCTCCCTCGCCGAAGTATACTGCTTTCTTGGCAGTGCACAGGAATAAGCCACCTGCAGCCCACCACCACCCCTCCTCTCTACCTCTTAGTGCTCTGTGTCTATGTGTGTCACTTTCGCAGTAAGCACTGGCCTTCAGATGCTAGCTGCACTCACACTCACCGACAGGCCAAGCATTCATAATAATATGGCCATCGAGAGGTTGTGAGTCTCAAACGTGGCTGCTCTTACCCTGCACTGCGCCTGCCTCTGGCTGCAACATGCAAACTTCTCTCTCTATATATCTTTCTATCTCTGTCTCTCACCCTTCCACCAGGAAAAAAGGTTTCACAGATTTTCTCTGCCAGAGATAGAGAAAAGGAAGGGATTTTCCATCTGCCTCCTTATACTTCTGAACTTCCACTCCCTCTTTCTCTCCCACTCTACCTTTTTCTCACCCTGTCTAGCATTATGGCCTTTTCTTTCTGAAATAGACAATGCCACTGAGAAGATTTTCAAATTGCAGTATTTAGATCCAGCATACAACTACATTTTGTAACTAATGCCTCCACTGTTATCTGTTCTTCTTATCCTCATTTCATTGTTCGTTGAACAACCAATGGACACAGAAATGACAGCTCCCAACTTCTGTTTGACTGATTTTCCCTTAAAAAATCATTGTAAAAATTAATTTCTATAATTTCTACTCAATGTTATTAGTTTTCAGAGTTTCATTCTGATTTTCTTCCATAATTCGAAGTGGTTGAAAACGTTCAATGAATGTATCATGCAGGTTGTAACATTGGCACCACTTTGATGATACTTAATCATTTAAGGCAGCAATTAAATGAAAGTTTTTAATTTTAGTGGGTTGAAAATCTTTACAGCATAGAGTATAGCTCAGGTTAAACATGAGCTTGTTGTTGGTTTAACAAAAAACTAAATATTTGTATGGCAGACCTACGAATTAGAAAATAATGTTCATGCCCAGTGCCCAAAGCCCAATGCCTTGTTTTATGCAGAGGGCAGAGGAAAGGAATAATTGCAATAGTTCAAATTAAAATATCTTGAGAGTGTTCACTACATTATGTGTGCTCTTTTTGTTGAAAGTAAAGCTATAAAACTGCACCCCAAAATGGAGCTATTACTAGGTTATATACATTGTGGCAGGGCGGAGGGCGGGCCCGGGTCGTGATCCTACACACCCGGTCCCGTATTAGGCTAATTATGACTCAGTGAGGGATAAAGGTCGACTGCAGAGATTGTTAACGGACACGTCCGTCATGTGTGGGTTTATGTTGTCTTTTAAGTTTATCATTAAACTATTATTTATATCATCAAGCCGGTTCTCGTCTCCTTTCCATTGATCACTTTACATACATATTTATTTATAATTTGCACACATGAACATTTTTATCTGGGGTTTACGTATAAGGGATCATGACATGAAGAATAACATTTTCCTTGATCTTTTGACATAAAAGAGGACATTAGCCTAGTTTCCATGAACTTTTCACACTATTTTTTAGTGACAAATTGAAAATGCCAAAACCATTATGCCTTTAAAAAAAAAAAATTTCCTCCAAAGTTTTGGGAGTATTGAGACAATTCATTGAAATTAGACAGCTTACTGTCATTTTAATTTCACAAATAAATGCAGTCAGAAGATGGAATTGCAGTCAAAAGGATTCCATCTTCTGACTGTTAGGAGTGATGGTGGCGTAGTGGGCTAAAGCACTGAACTGGTAAGGAGAAGGTTGTTGGTTTGATCCCCACAGCCACCACCATTGTGTCCTTGAGCAAGGCACTTAACTCCAGGTTGTTCCAGGGGGGGGATTGTCCCTGTAATAAGTGCACTGTAAGTCGCTTTGGATAAAAGCGTCTGCCAAATGCATAAATGCAAATGCAAAAGGGAACAGTTGCCCTTCTGATAGGACTGTTATATTGGTCCTGATATTGTGCCTATCGCAGGTTGCTCCCGCTTCCCACCTGAACAAGTGTGTGACAAGGCGGGTTGCCCACCCACCATCAGTGGTCGTGATTATACACACCCGGTCCCATATCAGGATAATTAAGCATCTGAGAGGGATAAAGGCCGACTGCGGAGGGTGATACGACGAGAGAGAGACTGTCGTGTGTGTTTGTGTTGTTTGTTTAGGTTTCTCATTAAACTATTATTTATATTATATCTTGCCTCCTCCTTGCTCGTCTAAATCCCTTTACACTGGTGCCAACACCCGCGGAGAACGACCGCCGTCCGCGAGGCGAGTGGGGACTGGACTCCACGACCGACCTGGAGCGATGGAGCCGCTGCCAGGGACGGAGGAGTGCACTGCCGTCCTCCAGAAACGTGGAGGGGTCGAGAGGACTGCTCTCCGTGAGGGGAGGAGCGACGCGACTCCCCGACTGCCTGGAGCGGTAGGGCCGCTGCCAAGGGCGAAGGAGTGTCCCTCACGAGTCGCCGGGAACACGGAGGGGGGGTTCTGTCCGCCGGGGGTTTTAGGTCTGACTCCAGTCTGCCCGGGGAGGAGTGGCTGCCGTCCGCCTGAGAGAGTGGAGGAGTGATCAAGGATCATGCTACGGTGCATCAGAGAAACTGAGAGGTTTTTTTTTTCATCTCGCTCTCCTCTCTCTCTCTCACCGCCGCTCCACGTTGGCCTTTTCCCCTCTTACTAAAAAGGGGGCACCAGATCTGGTCCGGTGGAAGGAGCCACGTCTGCAGGCATTCACGCAGGTGAACGCTGCACATTGCAGCAGGCCGTTATTGCACTCTCCTGACTTCTCTCTCTCTCCCTTATATATTGCAGATGGACGCATCGGACAGGGGGTTGGGAAAAGTACTGTCCATATGGTGGAGGGGAGAAGCGCCCCCAAGCTGTACATTTGTCGCAAACTGTCACTGAGGGAGACTAAGCACAGCACAATAGAGAAGGAGTGTTTGGCCATCGAGTGGACGGTGCTCACCATCATTGTACTATCTGTTGGGGCATGCTTTCACCCTCTGTTCGGATCACGCTCAGTGGCTCCATTGCATGAAGGATACCAACGCCCATATCTGTGTGTGTGTGTGTGTGTGTGTGTGTGTATGTGTGTACCCTGCAAACCGTGTGTGTTATACTTCAAAGTAGTGTAAATAAAGAAACTTATGTGGATTGTTAATCCAGCTCAAGCTTCCTGAACAAGTGACTTATCACAGTGCTTTAAATTTAGTTAGACTTAAAATGGAAAATAACTTTAGTCGACATAAAAACGTTATTTGATGAGAATATTAAAAATGGCAAAAACTGGATTATTTGAATTTTTTCAATATAGATTTTTCTTTTTCAATCTAAAAACATTGTTTGTTCACTGTTAATATCTTGTAGTGTTTATTCTCTTTAAAAAAATTTCAACACTTAAGTTTTAATTACAAATTTTGAATTATCGTCCTGTTGCTTTTTCATATTATATTTACTAACGTTAATCAAGGAACAAAGATACTAACCTCTAGTCATCGTCATTTCGATGATGAGATCAACACTATGTGTGTGAGTGTGTGTGCACGCTATAGCCTATAGAGCATTAAATCATGAGACCCAAGACCAGTTTACAAAGTTTGACAGATTATAAACCAGCAGGACCTTGCTAGTTTCAGCATGGCGCAGAGGGGTGCGTAGGCAGTGCATGAGTGTGTGTTGATGGAGGATGGGGTCGATTTCTGTCACAGAAGCGCCCCTCCAGCCTGAGTGATGTGTTTATAGTGCAGGGGAACACATTTATAGTATTTATATGGATTTATGCAAGGTCTTTATTTGAGTGACTTTTGTGTGAAAGTGTATAGTGTGTCTACGTCTGTTTGCAAGTGTTACATGAATGCACATACCTTTAAAACTTTAAGTGTACTTGACTAGCCATTCATTTGTTGTACAATGTGAAAGGTGTGTTTGTGCATGGACAACTGAGTTTTAACCTGGAACGCAGCAATCTTTCTCCTCTCTTTTAGAGCGACTGCAGAATGATAGGCTCAAACTGTCAGCAACATTGATGTAATGTAGGAAAATTCTGGATCATTGTCTTTTGTTGGCACTAAAGGACCACAGACTCCAGAGAAAGTGATCTATGTTAGAGGGTTGCCTCCCACCATCAGTCTCGGAGGCAAGATAGAGCAACTCGACTTGTTTGGAAAGATTGAGATCTAGAGTTTCTCCAGGTAGTCACTACACCCTGCTGAAAAGATCAGCTTATCTGGTTTATGCTGGTTAGTGCTGGTTTGATGCTGCTGGTGGACAAGCAGTTCATTAGAAAAACATAGTTTCCCATTCCTTTTTTATGTAATATTCCTGTCCATGTTGGCTTCATAAATATTTGAAAAAACATTTATAGCATTTTCTAAAAAAATAATTATTCCTGTCTTCAGAACGAAAGATGGCTACCATCGGTGCAATTCAAGTTTGAAGTTCCACCTGTTTTCAGCAGGGGGCAGTAAGCAGAACTCCAGATGTATAGGCAATGCACAGCTGTACAGAGAACAAACCACACTCAGGCTTGATTCACATTAGCAACAGCATAAATGCGAATGAATTCCAGCAGGTAAACACAGCTGGACATGCATTTCTGAATGCAGGGAGCTCGAGATGTGCTTTTCTATGATTCAAGCTATGTTTAACTTGACTCAGTGACCTAAAACTCTGGGTTTTTGACATAAACAACCAAAGTAAGATGTTCCAAAAGTGTCTGTCTGTGATGCATGTTTACATTGACACATCCAAGCCCTTATAATAAATCTGTCTAGGACTGATTGATGAATTAAATTGCTAAATGGACTGCTATGGACTGTAGGCCCAATAAACAATATATTGCCTTCTAAAGCCACTTTTTGTATAGTCTAATCAATGCTTTACTCATCTGCCACAATAATACAATGTATTTTAATTATGTGAATTATTTATTTTTAATTGTCAGTCCTATAAAAAAAAATGTGTCTTGGGTTGCTCATATTCACCTAAAGAAAATGTATCATTTCATAAAGGAGTCAAAATATCTGATTCTAAAAAGTTCACACGGAGACACGAGGGTGTAAATATGATAACAAAATGTCTAACTGCATGTTGGCACCACCTGACTTTATTATTATTATAATTTTTTATTTTATTTTTTTTAAGAATTAACAGTAATATTATTCCAAATGACTTTTTTTTACAAAATAATTTAAACTCTTAATTAGATTATTTATTTGTACTGTCTTTGGACAGTTACATCACTGAGAATTTTTTTATTTTAACCCCCAGAAGAAGAAACAAATATAAAAATGACTTTGAATTCAGACATTGAAATCATAGAAGCCTGTATTATGGTCAGACATTATATTTGCATATATACAGTGAAATAAAAAAAAATCCTCACATATCCCAGCTAAGCTGGGGTCAGAGTGCATGGTCAGCCATGATACAGCAGCCCAGGAGCAGATAGGGTCAAGGGTCTTGCTCAAGGGCCCAACAGTGGCATCTTGGCGGTCACCACTGGCCCCTTTAATAAAAAATAGCATCACTTGCTATATAGTGATCACAGAAATACAGATGTGATACAGCTTTTCTAGATTCTAGATAGAGAATATAGTCTAGATAGTTGCTACACCCTGCTGAAATTTAGTCCAGCATTAATTTTAATGCAGAACTAGGTGGGAAAGGCAAAGTGGAAGCAAAAATTAAGCGGATGGTGCATCTGCAAAGCCCATTCTTTTAAAGTGTAAGAATCTCTAACCTCTATTTTGAATCTCCAAAAATGTTCCTGGAACAGGCATGCTTTTAGAGTGTTGTTATTAATCAGCACATGTATCAGCCATGGCAAATGTGTCAGCCATGGCCTGCTATTTTCCCCCAAAACCACATCATTAGAGGAATCTGAAGTGTACATTTGTGAAGGTGTGACTGACTTTCTGCTGATAAGGCGGTCAGCTGATTGTAACCCAAGCTTGGGAACTGAGCAGCTCCCACAGTCGCACACCATGGAACCACAGACAGGGATTTTTGCATGCATACAGCACAGAAAGTGTGTCAAAGAAATAACCTATCAGTGTGTCTGGTAACCCCAAGCGAGATGGAGAGTGTTTTAGGGGAAATACGCAACTGATCGTCACACAAAGCAGAAATGCTGTTAAAGTGCTGATTCTCAGGAAACGAGCATTTGGCCCCATTTTGAAGAAGCTTTTTAGAAGATTCAAGAAGATTTTTATTGACTTTTGTGCATATGGCAATAACGATTATGAGTCTTTTTCCATGTATGTGGGCCATATGCCAATAATGATTATGAGTCTTTTTCCATGTATGTGGGCCATTTACAGGGGTGTAAAGTAACAAATTACAAATACTCACATTACTGTAATTGAGTAGTTTTCCCCAGAAATTTTACTTTTTTAAGTAGTTAAAAAATTGTATACATTTACTTTTACTTGAGTTCATTTTAAGTGCTGTAACTGTACTTTTACTGCACTGTTTTCCCACCGTCCGTGTTCTTCCCCTGAATTTATTTCTATCTATCAACATGACTGGCTAAAGAGAGTCTCTCTCTAAAGTATTCACACACTTGTACGGCAGCTGTAGATCTTGCGCCAACTGTGGAGGATGCCTCATATACTGTTCAACACCTGAAAGGTCTTGTTGCAATGAATAAGGCCAATTGCATTGTGTCATGTGAGTTTAACTTGCTCAAACCAGATATCAGCATTAATCCTGCCTCTAATTTAAGAAACATATTGAGGTAAATTTCATATTGCTGCTTACTAGAATCTGTGTGTCTATAATGTAGCCTGTAAATGAGCTATCTATCACTGAGATTATTGGGTTCATGGAACAGATTAAGGCAATGTTATCAATAGGGCTGGGTAATAAAACAATCTTGATGTTAATCTGAAATTTTTTAAAAGAGAGGTCGATATTGTTGATAAACTTTTGAGTAATTTTCTATACTACATCTAGAATAGGGGTGTGTTCATTACATCGATCGCAATAGCAAAACCACCACTGGTTGGTTGATCTAGATAAAATATAAAATAATGATTTTTTTATTTCCTGATGTCTGTAGCTGCCTGCTATTTGATTGACAAGTGGCTGATGTTTGTGCGCTAATGCGGTTACACGCATAAATTATCAAATACACTTCATAATTCTGCCAATGCCCGTCTTGTTGAGGTATTAATGTAAATGAAGTTGGTTTGGCCTACAGTGAGCATAAACAGTGGGACAAAAATCGTATTTGCATAAAAATTTTGGACTTGAAGTGTACATGGAACCGAATTGAGCACTGTCTAGTAGGCTATGTCATATAAAGGCTATTAATCCAGCAAGGAAACAAGAAAACCACTCACTACTTTTGGCTGAATAACTTGAGGAGCTTTAGAATAATTAATTTAATAGAATAAAACAGTGACATTTTTTAATAATATTGTTAGTTTCTTTTAATAATACTGAAACCTGATGTAGAGAGTGTATTCATTTGTATAATAAATTACCAGGAAAGTAGAGATGCTTTATGTTATGCTTAGCTTGTATCATGTTTCTTCTAATGCCTGATAGAAATGTATCAACCTTTGTAGAGCAATGATTCAGTCAGAACATTCCACCAGTCACAAACTTCAGAAAATTGTGCATCTTGCATTAGAATGAGAACACAACTATTTATGGTCTTAAAAGGTACAAGAACTAAATTAATGTGGAACATTGTATCTCAAAAGGAGGACAATGTGGCCCAAAAGTAGTGTTTAGTTCTGCTATTGCTTTTGGATAAAAGGTTTTTCTAATCTATTTGTTTGTGTTTTCATTGTCCTGAAACGTCTGCCTGAGGGCAGCAGTTCAAACAGGGAGTGTCCGGGGTGAGATGGATCTTTAAGTATGTTCTGGGCTTTTTCGAGGCAGCGGGAACTGTAAAGATCTTCCATGGAGGGGAGAGGGCAGCCAATAATCTTCTGGGCAGTGGTGACGACCCTCTGGAGCGCTTTCCTCTGTGTTTCTGTGCAGCAGGCAAACCACACACAGATACAATAAGTCAGTATGCTCTCTATGGAGCAGCGGTTGAAGGACAGAAGCCCTTTTTGGGTGAGGTGGTTATTCCTAAGTATCCTCAGGAAGTAAAGTCTCTGCTGTGCCTTCTTTACCAGTACTGTGGTGTTAGTGCTCCAGGTTAGGTCCTCCTATGTGCACGCCCAGGAACCTGAAATCCGGGACCCTCTCCCAATAGGCGGACGAGGTGGAGCGGCTGTCAGTGTGGTTCACGGATAACAACCTGGTCCTCAATACCACCAAAACCTAGGAGCTGATAATAGACAACAAAATAAAATGGATATTCAGCCCCTTTTGGTCAAATTCTTTTTTGGCTGTGGAATTATGATAGAGGACTTCAGGCAGGTTGATTGGGATAGGGACCAGTTGAAAATCTTGGTAATGACCCCTGCCAGCTGGTCTGCACAATCCATCGGCACCTGTCCCGAAATGGCATCTGGTCCCGCAGCTTTCCTCGGGTTAACCACCCTCAGTATGCGTCTCACCTCATGCTCATCCACAGTGAGGATATGGCTGCTGTGGACTGGTGAATGTGTTGCCTACGTTTGCTCCACCTACCCCACCCACCAGTATGTCCGATGAGATTGTCCCCTTGGTCCCCCTCACCTTGAGCTTGGACTCGTGGCTCGTGTCCCCAAGGTTCCCACAACCCCATTCAGGGATCAGGTGGTGAACCTGCAAGCGCTGCCCCAGGAGGAGGCAGACCCAGCCTGGCATTGCTGTGTCCGGTGCGTGCTTTACGCATCTATTTGGATCGCACGCAGTGCTTTAGAGTCACTGAGCAGCTCTCTGTCTGCTTTGGTGGACAGTAGAAAGGAAGCGCTTTCTCCAAGCAGGGGATTTCCCACTGGGTCGTTGATCCATAGCTATCGCTTACCAAGCTCAGCATGTGCCGCCCCTGGCAGGGCTACGAGCCTATTCTACCAGGAGTGTGGCAGCCTCCTGGGCTCTGACCAATGGTGCCTTTCTAACAGACATTTGCAGAGCAGCGTGCTGGTATACACCCAACACCTTTGCGAGGTTTTATAATCTCCTGGTTGAACCGGTTTTATCCCATGACTTAGCAGGAACGAACAAGTATGTCCGGGTCAGCCGGCCGGGTAAATCGCTAGTGCTTAGCACTTTTTACCTCCCTTGAGCATAAGATGTGCATTGTTGATTCACAGTAGCATTCACAAATGTGTTCCCTGGTTGACTTCCTCCTAGCCCTGTGCCGGCTCAGTACTTGTGCTAACTAAGCCCCGTACTGGGACAGGTGCTCCGCATGCGCTGGTTGGCAAACTGCGTCTTCCTTGGGCAGTGGCCCCTCTGCCCCAGTCACCATGTTCATAGAGCCTCCTCCCCTATTGGGTAGGACCTACCATTCTTCTCCACATGACATACTTCTGACTAGACTCGGCAAGACCTTGTGACGTATCTCCACTTAAAATATCCACCCTCTCTCTGGGCGGGGTGTGGTCTCTGCTGTTTCTTCCTCTTTGTGTCCCTCATGCCACAATGCTGAACAACCCGCTGAAATGGCTGGGACCTTATTCTCGGCTCCTCAGCACAAACCTGAATGAGCGGTATGCACACCCCCTCCTTTATACCCATATGTCCGGGGGAGTGGCATGCAAATACCACTTGCCAATTCCCATTGGCCTTTTATAAAAGATCAGAAGGTGTCTCGGGCTCCCAAGAGTGACCCCTAGTGTCACTACATCGACACAATGTCTCGTTCCCTCCATCAGGGAACGGAGGTTACGGAAGTAACCAGGACGATAAGTGATGTATTTTAAAAGTTTTCAATCACAAACACCAATAAAATACCTATATTTTTTATTCTTTCTAGCAAACAGCCATAATAGGGAATGCAAATTACGGTATATGTGCAACATTTTTAAATTGCAGCATAGAGTTTTTATTTTAAAGGGGCATAGCTATCGCAACTAATACTCAATACTCACTACTCATGAGTACTTTAAATGAACTACTCTTTTACTCTTACTTGAGTAGATTTCAGGACAGGTACTTTTACTCTACTCATACTTAATTTTTAAAGATGTAACAGTACTTTTACTTGAGTATGAGTTCACCCCTGGCCATTTAGTTTTGTGTCATCATCTCCAGCAATTCTTTATGTGATAATGTTGAGGAGGTCTGGGTGATGAAAGTAATGGAATAATTTGTTTATCACTGGGTGTGTGTTCCAACATTGGTGTGTATGTGGGGGGAGTGAGAGCGTGCTGTTTAAGGGCCTCACAGCTGTATCATGGTGCGGTTCCTGGAAGCGCTGGATGTGCAAGTGTTTACTGGCAAAGAGTTGTGTCATGGCCTGTGTGCTTGAGACTGGTTGTGAGTGTGGGTCCATTCCTTCTCCATATGGCCAGAATGTCATGTAAAATTCAAATTACCTAGGGTCCACTAATCAAAGGCTAGTTGAACAGTAGCAACAAATACAAATGTTTTTACAACCATGAATTGTATTCGTATACAGTTATTGGTACAGTATTCATACAATATGAAACAAACATGTATCAAAAATATTTTGACAGATGTGAGAGCATGCTAGTTTGATGTCGTGAACCTGTGAACTGCCTTGATGAGTGCAGTATTCTTCAGTGTTTAATAGGGCTGGGTATCACCAACAGTGTTGCGATACCATACGCGTTACGATACAGTATCGCAATACATGTAAACTTTTAACTGAATTTCTCATGAGCATAATTTTGTAAACCAGTTGAGAGAAATAGTCAACTTTTGGGGAGAGAGGTAAAATGGTATAGGGACATGATGCAGGAAAGATTTAAACCTGAATCCCTGTGAGATAGAAGTTCTTTGTGCCGTGACAATATGCACTACCCACCACAGCAACATTTTTGGCTGTTTCTTTAATCTTGACACATTTATGTCCCAGGGATATAAATAAACCTATTTTTATTACACCAAACAGATATTTACTTTTCTATTTGTTATATGCAAATCACATCAAAAGTGTCCTGGAACCTTTTTGTCCTCTCCTCATCAAAATATATGGGATCAATTCCATGCCACATATATTTGCAAAAATATAAAGTATTGCAAAATAAAATAAAGTTTTGCAAAACAAAAAAAAGTATTGAGCAAACAAAAAAATAAATTTTAAAACAAAATTTAAGTATCACAAACGTAAAATAAAGTATCGAGAGAAAAAAAGAAAGTTTTGCAAACAAAAATAAAGAATTGCAAAATATAAATAAAATATAGCAAAAATCAAGATGTAATTAATTGCAAAAATCAATGACTGTTGTAAAATAATCTAAAGATCTTTTATCCTTTTTTATCTCTGCAACAGATTTTTAGGCAGCAATGATTTTGCCACACATCTTTTTCTTTGCAACGCTCCTTTAAATCTGCATTTCCATCACGTGCGTGATACCATTTTGCCTTTGCGCTTGCACTGTTTTGACGTGGGGGTGGAGTCAGGGGATTGGGGCGTGTACAACGGGCTCAGTGATGCCTCTCTGGAAGTTACGTCATTAGCTTGAGACACGGATCAAACGCATGCAGGTGGATCTCAGGTATATAAAGTTGATTGTTTCCTTTTATTTAATTAGCATTAAATGTGTTTTAACAGCGTTTGCTTCAGATAAAGAAGTTAGAGATCAGTTAAAGCGGTGGATTTATTAGACATACTCGCTAACATAGCCAGCATCTGCAGTTTATACTCTCTCAATTGATTGGACTATTGATTGATTCTTATGTTTATTTTATAGATTATAATTGTCTATACCATAGTATGTTGTCTTCTAAAAAAATGTAAACTCCATATTTAGATGTAACATTATCACTGTTAAAGGAGACAATAAATAGATTACAAATAAAAAGTTAAACGATCGTAACAAACGTGCATGTGTTCTGTCTAAGTTTTGAAATATAAAATGTTCACATCCCTTATATTCTTAACCCTGCGTTATACAGCTGTATGGCGTGGTCGTGTGTCAGTCTGCGGGAGAGAGAGAGCAGTAAGGCTTGTCACCTGGTTTGTAATTATCTCTAACACCTGTGTCTTGTTGTAGTGATACGGATAAAGACATTTAAAGGGACGCCAAGTGTCGAGAGAGAGAGAGAGTGGATCCAGAAAGCTCCACACACTGAGTGTGATATTGTTTTGTTTATGTTTACATTTCTACGGCGGTGACCGTCGTATGTTCGTGAAAGAAATTAAAGTGCTGATTTCAAACCTGCTTCGCTGTCTCCTGACTCCTCCATTGCTCAACGAACCTGTTCACAAGCTACTTAAGTTCTTACAATGCTCACAGTAAATGTACGTGTATCTAGGTCATCTCATGTAATGATTTGCCTTGTCACATTTAGCAGAGAGAATATCTAGATGTCGTGACGAATCTTATTAGTGTTCTGACTCAAAGCTTCGGTCATATTCAGGCAGCTCAGGGTCAGCAGCAGCAACAACAACAGCTTTCTCCTGCTGTTTCTCTGCCTCGAGTAGAGCAGGATATAACCAGGTTATCAGCACCTACTCTTAAGAATCAATCTGTTAAATTTGTTTTGCTTTTGCACAATTAACATTATAAGTGATGTTCTTTTTATTGTTTGTAGATCGTTTCCTGGGATGCTTATTTGTTACGATCGTTTAACTTTTTATTTGTAATCTATTTATTGTCTCCTTTAACAGTGATAATGTAACATCTATTTATATATTTTTAAATATGGAGTTTACATTTTTTTTAGAAGACAACATACTATGGTATAGACAATTATAATCTATAAAGTAAACGTAAGAATCAATCAATAGTCCAATCAATTGAGAGAGAATAAACTGTGGATGCTGGCTATGTTAGCGAGTATGGCTAATAAATCCACCGCTTTAACTGATCTCTAACTACTTTATCTGAAGCAAACGCTGTTAAAGCACATTTAATGCTAATTAAAAGGAAACAATTTTATTTTTTTTTTTTTTTTTTCAAAAAACAGAATGTACATCTACAATGGCATTGGTAAGTACAGGTAAATGAGTATTAAGCAAGGCACATATCAGTTAAAATAAAATAAATAAATTAAATGTATAAAATAAAAAATACAAATACAGAGGGGTCTCTTTATTCCTCTTTTAAGAGCTCAAGGTCTCTTATTATTCCAGCCAATTTCTGGGCCTTTTTACTTTACATACATTCCAACGCTGGAAAGAAATTACAAATCAATTCTCTTTTAAATACAAAAAAATGTGCCCAGTATCAACATTACATTAATAAGAAATTCATTTCTTTTCTCGTCCAACAGCACTCCAAACATAACATGTTTCCTAGCAAAAGTGGGCAGTGAGTGAATCTTAGATTCCAACCAATAAGACATATTTTCCCAAAAAGTATTTGAAGAAAAACGAGAAAAAAGATGATCAGAACGTCTCTGTCAATTTGACAAAAAGTACAGGCATTTTCTTCAAAATTAAACCGTTGTCTTAAAAATTCACTTGACGGGTATACGCCATTGAATATTTTAAAATGAGTTTCCTTAAACAATCAACTTTATATACCTGAAATCCACCTGCATGCGTTTGCCCAGCCATGATGTTTGATCCGTGTCTCAAGCTAATGACGTAACTTCCAGAGAGGCATCACTGAGCCCGTTGTACACGCCCCAATCCCCTGACTCCACCCCACGTCAAAACAGTGCCATAAAGTGAAACGCAGAGAAAAGTGAAGCGCAAAGGCAAAACGGTATCACGAGCTCACACGTGATGGAAATGCAGATTTAAAGGAGCGTTGCAAAGAAAAAGATGTGTGGCAAAATCATTGCTGCCTAAAAATCTGCTGCAGAGATAAAAAAGGATAAAAGATCTTTAGATTATTTTACAACAGTCATTGATTTTTGCAATTAATTACATCTTGGTTTTTGCTATATTTTATTTATATTTTGCAATTCTTTATTTTTGTTTGCAAAACTTTCTTTTTTTCTCTCGATACTTTATTTTACGTTTGTGATACTTAATTTTTGTATAAAAAAATTTTTTTTTGTTTGCTCAATACTTTTTGGTTTAGCAAAACTTTATTTTATTTTGCAATACTTTATATTTTTGCAAATATATGTGGCATGGAATTGATTCTATACAATACAGAGGAGATGTCGTGGAGATTTCTTCTTTTGTATGTTTTAAGGATGATTTTCTGAAAGGCCACAGGGCCAAAAGTGGCCGTAGTTCAGTTATAAATCCACTTATATAATGCTTGTCACCAAAACAACTTCCAGTACTCTCTTACAACAAAAGCTGTCAGCCGATAACTCACCTAGGCCGATAAATCAGTTGATATTTGGTATTTTAAAATGATCTTCATCGGACGAAAATGTTTCCCGTATGGACGATTCTTTTTTAAGATGCCACGGTGTCAAGAATTGCCTGCTTGCACATGAAGGTGCCATCTCAGACATCTAAATGAGGAATCACAGATCATTTTTTCATGCCATCGTGTTACTACAATAATAGAGCTATGTGCAACAGTCTCATTTAAATGGTCCAGCCGCGAGAGAAGTGTAAAGTATGAGCTCATGATGTTTAAAGTGCTCACACCTTTCATTCAGTTCCCTGTCTCTTTAACTGTCTTGTTTAATGATAAAAAGGCAAATATCAATAATCATGACTTCTATAATATACTGTCTGCAAATATGTAGATATCTCATTTAAACTGATTTAATTCACAGCAGCGCATTTCAGTTTATCGTGGCCCATTTCGCGGCCAGCCCAGTTCGTCGGCCCACTGGGAAAATGCCGGTATACTAGATTACCAATCCAGCGCTGCTTGTAGCCTCTATCTGGCCATCCCCATCACAACAAGAAAATAATCAGAACGTGTAATATAGGTTACCAATTTTAAAAGAAATATTGGCAGATTAACTCATACACAGAAACACTTTCATAAGCATCCCATGCTCTGTTCGTAGCAGATGACAGTGAACACAGTGCAAATTCATGTTGTAGCGTGAGGCACAAACAGAGTACATAATTAATTAAATAGCAGCCTTTTGCAGTTTAATAATCACATTGAGTAATGTAGTGACCAGCTTTTCTGGACAGAAATCTGCTGTCATCACATAGAAACACTTCAAAATAAAAGCTCTGTCAAAATAAAAGCTCAATTTAAATGCAAAGAATGATATAACTGTAGCACTGCTATAAAGATATGTTCTATTCACTGTATTACTAATAATAATAATAACAACAATAGATGAATAGTAATTGTATTATATTTAAGCAATATCTCACATCTTTAATGCTCTTTTATGCAGCACTTTATTTGACAATATCAAACTCAAATGCTGTATTTTGTACTGTGCTGTGAGGTTCTGTGTAAAAGCAATTTATTTGTAATTCAATTCACACACACACACACACACATACAATTGCACCAAGAAGTATTTTGGCACTTAAAGGAATGTTCCAGTTCAATACAAGTTGAGCTCAATCAACAGCATTATTGGCATAATGTTTATTACCACCAAAAATATTTTGAATTATGCTTACTTTTCTTTAAAAAAAAAAAAATCAAGCAATTCATTTGATAAAAATAATACAATATTATGTTGAAATTGTTATTTTTTTCATTTGATTAAAGTTTTAATTAATTAATTTAAACACAATTTTGATGATAAAATAAGTAAAAATAAAAAACAAACGTATTGGCAAGTACTAAAAATAAAGTATCGGTACACATACTTGTTCTCCAATAAATGGTATCGGGGCATCACTATAAATTACTGTTATATTAAATTGTATGATATATTGGCCGATCTGCCATCCTGATTTCTGGATATCAGCACTTGCCATTAAAAAAACATATCGGTTTACCTCTTAATAAGAAGTCTCTCTCTCTCTCTCTCTCTCTCTCTCTCTCTCTCTCTCTCTCTCTCTCTCTCTCTCTCTCTCTCTCTCTCTCTCTCTCTCTCTTTCTCTCTCTCTCTGTCTGTCTCTCTTTCTAATGTCTAGTGGATCCTGTATGAAAAGATACCCTGCTCTTCACACACTTGCTGTTCGTGGGACTTATCACTGCCGGATAGACTAAACATACATGCGCTGGCCTTTTTCCATCTTTACTTGAATTAGAGGTGTCTGCATATTCAGGACTTCTTAGAGATAAATGGCAGAACTCTACAGACCCTGTAATGGCCAGACACTACATACATCACCTTTTTACGCTCTGTGTGCTATAGATAACCTAATCTACCTTCATAACTCATGCATTTTCAGTTAATATGTGTAGTACATGCAGAACCAGCTGAAAAGTCCAACATAGCTGCTTGCCAGAATACAGTGGCTGCATTCCCAATTCATGAATGTAATTTGTCCAAGCAAGACATTTGAAGTTATTCAGTCATTTCCCATCTGTAGTGGGCAGTGCCTTTCTCTTTAAAAGTATCATGTGTGTAGCTGCCCTGCTGATGCACTTGTGTTGTGATTGTGTAAATTCCCTGGATTCGCAGCTCCAGTTCCCTACTTATCTATCATCAAAATGACAAGTTTGAAGAGATGAACTGTTACCCGTGTGGGTGTGCGTGTGGGAGAGAGTGAGAGTGTGCATAAGTGTGTTTGTTTGTTAGTAAGATCACATCTAGATACGCTTATTACTTTTGGCCTCTAGAGCCCAGCCTAGGGAGAGAGAGAGGGCGAGTGAAAGAGGAAATTGCTACAGAGTGGCAAGTCAGCTGTGTGTATACTCCGTAAGGATTTGAAAGTGGCTGTGTACCCATCCTCTCTCTCTCTCTCTCTCTCTCTCTCTGTCTCTCTCTCTCACAGGCGGCTGGGGGCAGGTTTCTCCCACAGTCGAAAGTGCTGGGCTGTGTGGCTGCCTGTTTATATTGGAGCCTGGACTTCCTAGTGGCAGCCTGCACCTATCTAAACATCCCTCCGGCCGCTGCTCTGTGTTCCTGGCCTCGCATGGTCTCCCTTTCTCCTTCTTTTCTTGTCATACTCTGCTCTGTTCTGGGCTGGAATTTATCGGAGAAGTTGACTTGAGAAGAAATAGATGGAAAAAGAGGGAGAATTTTTTTCACATGCAGACATTCCGCTCTGCTCTTTCCCATTACATGTAGCGTCCCTCTGTTTCTGAATGGAGAGTTCCTGAGATTCTCAAAATGACTCCAGCAGACTCGCGTTGCACACACACAAACACACACACACACGCACATTGATGACAACAGCAAAATATTCACAATGGACAATAGTTTTCATAATAGACTATTTAAAATATACTTCTATTGATTTCATGTACAGTACAGCTAATTAAATGTATTATTACAGAGTAGCCCTAACCCTACCCCTAAAAGAAAACTTTCTGGATTCTTAGAGTTAATAGTTAATTACTTTAATATTTAGCTAACTTCTGAGGACCAACCAACAAACCTGCACACACAGATGCATACAATTGCACCAAGAAGTATTTTGGCACTTAAAGGAATGTTCCAGGTCAATGCAAGATGAACTCAATCAACAGCATTATTGGCATAATGTTTATTACCACCAAAAATATTTTGAATTATGCTAACTTTTCTTAAAAAAAAAAAAATCAAGGTTACAGTGAGGCACTCACAATGGAAGTTAATGGGGCCAATTTTTTGAGGGTTTAAAGGCAGAAATGTGAAGCTTGTAAATTTATAAAAGTACTTGCATTCATTCTTCTTTTAAAACTTGTCTATTATTTGAGCCGTACATTTGTTTAAATTGTTGCTTTTATGGTTGTTTTAGGGTGAACAGAGTTATGTAGACATGGCAACAAAGTTGTAAAAGGGGATATAACTTTACAAAAGAAAAGTAAGCGATTTTTTATCAGTCTAAAATAATTTCAACAACTTGAGTTGAGTTTAACTTGAATATTCCTTTAACCTACACTTTAAAATGTATTAATTTCATTGCATGAAATAACAAGATATCAAACCAAGTAGTATCTGCAAAGAAATTATGCTAGACTTTTTCTCAGAACTACTTTTCTTTTTCTTTTTTGCCATTTTGCAACTACTTTTAACCAACTGGTCCAAGGTCAATTTTAATTTATGCATTAAGTAATTTCCCTACAAGTTCACACAGGTGTCCTAGCAGATACCACAGGTGTAGTTCAGCACTAAAGAAATGTTCAACGAAGTTTGACCCAATGTGAAATGTTTTATATGAAAAGGGTTCTATTGACATCTTTCTTCAAAATAAATATTCTGTTATCAAATGTAATGACATTCATACAATTTTAATTGTGGCTTAAGGATCCAAATACTTTTTAGGGCCATGTACATAATGTACATAACCTCCATACTTACAGTATAGAAACTCTTAAACTCTAAACACATGCATGTCTAAGCACTCCTCCTCCCAATCAGTTGTTTTTTTTTTTTGTTTGATATGACTGCCTTTTAAAGGCCAGATTAGTGCAGTATCCTGGATGTAATGCAATAGCTTGGCATGCTGTTTGGTGGGATGAGAGAGTGTTTGGTAATGGAAGCTCATCGACTAATTCCAGAGAGCAAAAGAAAGAGAGTTGTAATGAAATCAGTGCATGATACTGATTGATAAGTGAAAGATTACAGCAAACACATTCACTGCTTTGGGTTCCAACAACATAGCGTTTGATTAAAATGCCTTTCAAGCATCAGATGAATGTGAACACAATGTGTGTGTGAGGAACAATACCTGTCAGAATTTGTTTAACTTAAAAGCAGTGTTCTGGTACAAGACAAATACAAAAAAAAATTTAAATAAAAAATAAATATATATATGCACAAACACACCAAGCTGTACAAGTTTACATGTGTATGTGTCATGATCACAGCGAATGCAAGATGTAAATTATGGGGAGTTTGGAGGGGTCTGACTTCCCTAATTATAGAATAGTTCACCAAAAAATGAAATTTTATAATCATTTACTCACCCTTTACATTTGTTTTCAGCACTAAACAACACAAGTTTTCAAGTGAACATGCATGTTACTGTAAATAATAAGGATGTAATGGTTTTTCGTGACACAATGCATCATGGTTAAAAATGTGCCAGTGGTCATCATGGAGATGGGATATTTTTGTATTTATTTTTTTTTATTTTAGCATCTGTTCTGTCCAATACACATAACAACCTACGCTTACGTAACAATGGGCACACAAATGGAAATCGCTTAATTGGCTCTAAAATACAGTTGCACACAATCAGCCACAAGTGTTGTATGATGAGTTTATGGCTGAAAGTGATACCGGCATTGAGAGAGATGCGTCAGGGCATACCAGAGCGGGCAATGGGAGGCGTACAGGTCTACCTGCGCCTGCCCATATCGACTCCAGATTAGCAGAAACGCCTTAGGGTGGAGTCTCCACTCTCCTTTGCGGGTGACCTGTCGTGACAGCGCATCCACCGTGGTGTAAAGATCGCCTGGGATGTGAGTGGCTCGCAGCAACTTGGGGTGCTGCTGACTCCAGAGGAGGAGATGGCTGGCGAGTTGTGACATGCGAGGGGAGCGTAACCTGCCTTGGCGGTTGATATATGCCACTGCCGCCATGTTGTCTATTTGAACCAACATGTGTTTGCCTGGATCAACAGCCGGAACCTCCGCAAGGCGAGCAGTATTGCAAACAACTCAAGGCAGTTGATGTGCCAATGTAGCCGCGGACATGTCCAGGTGCCCATTGCATATAGTGCCCCAGTCTGTCTTGGAGGCATCGGTTGTGACCATGACGCGCCTAAAGATCTGTTCTAGGGGAACCCCTGCCTATAGAAATGCGAGGCCTTTCCAAGGGCTGAAGAGGCGACGACTGATCTCCATGATGGAAACGCAATGTACGCAATGTGTGCCATGGCGCCATGCCCTTCTCGGGACTTGAATCACGGAGTCAGTGCTGAAGTCAGAAATATGCATCAATACGAGCGGTTTGCCCACCGCCGAGGATGCTATATGCCCCAGGAGCCTCTGAAATAGTTTCAGTGGGACAGCGGTCTTCTGTCTGGGAGTGCTCATTTGTGAGGCACGCCATCATCGAGACTGAGTCCAACCCCAGTCCGAGAAATGAGAGGCTCTGAACCGGGAGGAGCTTGCTCTTTTCCCAGTTGACCGTGCGTTAGGTGCGTGAGCACCAGGTCCCTGTGTGCACACAACATGTCCCATGAGTGAGCTAGGATTAGCCAGTCATTGAGGTAGTTGAGAATTCGGATGGCCACTTCCCTTAACGGGGCAAGGGCAGCTTCTGCGACCTTCGTGAAGACGCGAGGGGACAAGCACAGGCAGAAAGGGAGGACTTTGTACTGGTACGCCCAACCCTCGAATGCAAACTGCAGGAAGGGTTTGTGTCGAGGATGGGGAAGTATGCATCCTTCAGGTCTACCGCCGCAAAAAAATCTTGAAACCGGACGCTCACTAGAATGTGCTTTAGCGTCAACATCTTGAACAGAAGTCTGTGTTCGGTACAATGGAGTAGGGGCTGTAGTACCCACTCTTCATCTCGGCTGGAGGGACAGACTCTATCGCGTGCTTCCGTAGAAGGGTGACGATTTTTGCACGCAAGGTGGCGGCATTCTCGCCCTTCACCGTGGTGAAGTGGATGCCGGAAAACCTGAGCGGGCACCTGGTGAACTGAATCACGTAGCCGAGTCGGACGGTCCTGGTCCGTCATCGTGACAGGTTGGAAAGCGCGAGCCACCAGTCCAAACTCCGGGCGAGGAACAATTTCACCGGACGTACCGGCGGGTGGGACCTCGCGGCGGGGTGGAGCCAGAGAGGCCACATTGACAGGATTTGAGCCCTGTGGCGATGCTGAGTCGAGAGGCATCAAAGCACTTACCTGACTCCTGATACTCATCGTATGATTGGTCGAGGAGGGGGAGGAGGTGTTTCGACCTCAAGGTCTGCCGAATCCGTCCGGGTTTGAGTATGTCTGTGCCACAGCTTGGTGTGCCAGGGTGGGGGAAATGCTGCCGGGGTGTTGGACATGCCAGAGATAGATAAAAGCTGGTTGTCGGGGTGACGTCCAAACACACCGGTTATATGACACAGGGACTGAGGGTACTGCTCTTTTGTTGAGTGTTTGGGTACCGCAGCTACTGGAGCGTGCAGCAAAACAATCCGAGTGATCGGGACCGGGTAGAGAAAGGTGCCTCCCACGAACTCGTCAGCTCCTCGTGCGCTTCCGGGAAGAAAAGATACCGAGCCCAGATACCAATCATCCAGCCGATAGGGTTCAGGGGAGAGCGGAGGGTTCCACTGTTGCTTGACGCTCGTGGCGGCCCGGGAAATCGTGTCTGTCATTTCAGCGTCTGCCTGTGACTGGGTGACCACACCCAAGGAGGAAGTCCAGCGGAGGTTTCCACGTCAGACAGGACGAGCTCGCTCTCTGATGCTGCACTCGAGAGCTCATCGCCTTCACGGGCACTGAATAAGAGGTCGAACTCGCCCTGGGACGAGCTGGCACACTCATCTGAATGTCTAACCGGAGCAAAAGACCATGCCAGGGAATGGGAGGTCCGCAGGGATTTAACTGACGGAGGTGGTCCCATTGTGTTCCCCAAATCTCCCCCAGTGCTTGCTGCGCTGGCCTCATAACCGTAGGTAGAAGGTTCTTACAAAAGCAAGCAGCGACCGCAACTCTGCCATGGTCAGGGCCTCGCAATATTATGCATCAGGATCATTATTGCATGATACTTTGACAAAACATAAATATCTAAAACAAAAATGTCTTTATCCCATTATTATGTATTTAAAGACAGTTTAGGCTTTAAAGGCAGTTTTCTGTTAATTTATTTAATATTGAAATTAGAAATTTGGGTAGGACACATCAAAAGGGGCTCCTCCCTTTTTTTAAATATCCAGTAGTCTTTAGTTACGTCACAGCCGTAAACCATGATTTGCTTCTTGTTAGTCATGGCATGTGCTGTTCAAGGGAAATTGGACAAAAATCTGTAAAGTGCATAAATATTTCTTGTCAGTTTTCCTGGAAGAGAAATACAAAATTTTAAAAGCATAAATCTGTTAAAAGTTAATTTTGTCAAAGTTTAGGAGTACACTAGATGCCTTCAAAACTAGCAGACATGGACTAAAAGCCACATAACATCAATTTTGATTGCATTGGGATAGTCTTGAAGAAGGTTGACATTTGGCTTACTTGCCAATGCCACTAAAGACAAAGGGTTACGTGTGATGATCCCAAATAGATTGCACCCTGAATATTTTCTATAGAAATTCCTTTTAAAAAGTTTATCCTCCTGAAAGCTGTATAATTTGCACAGTGATGTGGTTGTAAAAGCAGCAGTGGAGTGTGTGGTCAGTGTCTAGGGTCTATGGTCAGTGTGTTATTGTGTAAGTGTTTAGGAGACATGGGCAGCCAGTAAAAGCTGCAGTGAAAGTGTAGCCCTGCTGACAGATGAATTGCTCTAATTAGAAATCCATAACATCCTGCCACATGGCTGCCTTATCCCCAACACACTTCCTGCTGCAGCCTGGCCCACATTGTTGCCAGCCTGACGTGTTCACACACATGCAGATATACAGGCAGTACAGATGCTCAGACAGTGTGTATGTCACCTCAGCTCTTTGTGTCTGCTTCTCCATGGCTCTGTCTATATGACTTCCTTTGTTTTTTTTACCCCACTCTCTCATCCTCCTGATAACTAGCATATCGTTCCACTCGCTCTCTCTCTTTCTCTCTTTTTACCATCTTCTAGCACGTCCTCCCCTCTCCTCGCTCTAGAAAGAGAGTGAAACCGATTAAAAGTCAACTGTTGGAATTTCCGAATCAAAGTTTACTGTAAGAGACAGTGAAAGTCTTTATGCCTTAATAGCATTAAAGTTACAAACCACAACTCAACCACAACATAAAGTCAATATGACATCAAAATTGACCCCATTTACTTAAAGGTGCATTGTAAAATTTCAGTGTTTTCAAACAGGTTTCCCGAACTCTAACCTGTCTCTCATTTGTTTGACATACAGATAGAGCTGCTCCAAACTCATCCTATTTGTTGAGCCAGTGTTGCTATGTCTGGCTGGTCAGAAAGCTCAAACAAACAGAGCAATATTTTTTGTTAGTGTCACAGTGCCAGTGTTTACACTTATAGGCTTGTTTTCAGACTTTTCAGTGAAAAGACACCAAATCAAATCAACATTGTTAAAGATGCGAAACCACAGAATGTGTGTCTGTATGAAACATTGAAGAGTAAGTGGTCTGCTCTTGGGGATATCTGGTAGATTAGTGATGTCAAACTGCATTCTTCTCTCCATGTGCTTAGCCACATCAGACACTCAAAAGCCAGCTTGTCCAAACTATACACTCATAGGCATCACCAGAACACCACCCCAAACCTACTGAACCTAAAAAAATCACATACACTAACTCCAGTATACACACCACCTCACTGATAGACACCATGTCTTGGTGGAAAAAAAAATACCAGTTACCTTACAGGACAAGGAGAGAATTTATCTCTTAGTTTTGCATTCCTTCACAAATGTTTTGTGTTTCCTCTGTACATTTTAGGGTGACTGTACCGTAGATTTCCTTACTACTGTAAGTGCCGACCCAAAAATATTGAATATATTTTTATGACAATATAAGCACAAATTAGTTTTCAGGTGTTGAATTGAGTATTAATGTTTTAAAAATGTATTTTTTCCAATGTAAGTGTAATTAAGAATATGAAAGTAAAAATGCAATCATCCCTTTGACAAGACATCAGGGGTGTCATTTTCACATCAGACAGAATCATCCTGTATAATAATTTCCCAAATCTTCTTAAACAAAAAAAAGTTCCTATATCCATTAAGATAATCGCATTTTAATTGTTAATACATTTAGTCATTCACTTCACATGAAAAAAAAAAAACATTAGTATGCAATGCATGCAGGGCCGTTTAAGACAATTCTGGCACCCTAGGCAAGATCCCTAGGCAAGATCCCGACCGCCTATTTCGCCGAACGACCATGAATACATGCTTACATATAAGAACACTTAGACATTAATTTCAATTAAATTGTGCAGTACGATAATTTTATAAATGAGGATGTCTTTTTTTATATGACAGATTTTTGTAGATGTGTATTTCTGTGTAGTTTTTAGTTAGCTTGTGTTGACTGTATACAGTGGTGGATATTGTTTTCTGAGTGTGTGCACAGCCCTTTCAAACTGATGTGTTCTGTGCATGTGAATAATGTGTTATTGTTCTTCTACCTAATTCACTAATTAGTACTGTTTATTGTTTTTACGGGCATGCAGTTATTCTCAATTATGGATAACAGTGGTGGGCTTAAGGTAAAGATGACCACTGATCTCTCTTTCTCTCTCAGTCTTTCCATTCATTGGGAGATACCGTCTGCCTGGCTACTCACTTAACTCTGCGTCTCCTCCAAATTGCTACATGGGTACGCAGTGGGATTCATTACACGTGAACTCTGTCTGGACGCACTCATTTTCACGCTCGCTCCACTCCCCTTAACGCTGCTGTGGTCACGTTATGTGTTGGGTCACAGCTCTTCTCTTCGAAAGTGGGATTACTGTTGCTGCACTTTTTTAGAGGTCATGGTAAACCCATGGTTTACACATCAGTCACTGTCAAACCTCACACATTGAAAGTGTTTTAATGATGAGTGAAAGGTGCTATGGAAGTGTGTGTGAGAGTGTTACCATGTAATTGACCTCAGTGGTCCAGCAGAGAGGTCACGTCTGGGTAAATGCTTAGTCCAAGTAGAAGGCTCACAACTCAAGGTACATTCATGCTGACAGTGATTTAAATCGGTGGAGTTCACCCAATCACTGTGCGATGAGGCAGACGAGGAAGCAGGATCTAAATGCAGCTTTATTTAACAGAAAAATTAACAAGCTAACTCAGAATAAAAAGAAAAGTAATTGGGAACCAAGCACAGACAATACATGCAAAAACTGACAAACAAACCAAGGGAAACAAGGGCTTAAATATACAAAAGGAAAACAAGAAACACATGGGGAAACAATAAGCGAGAACCAATCATGAAAATAAAACTACAAATCAAACTGGAAAGTGGGAACTAAACAAGAATTTCAGCATAAAAGCAAAACCAAAAGACAACAGGGAATATGTGACAGAGCCCACCCCTTTAAGAAGCGGATTCCAGATGCTCCAAAAAACGTACGAGGCCGGGTGGCTCCGGGACGGACGAGATTTCCAGCTCTTTGGCCTTGGCAGGCGTGGGCATTGGCTCGTTGGTCGTGGCAGGCGTGGGCGTTGGCTCGTTGGCCGTGGCAGGCGTGGGCGCTGGCTCTTTTTGGGGATTCTCAGAAGAGAACATCTCTCAAAATTAAATCCACGTTTTCTTCCCACGTGTAGTCACCGGTCTCCGGTAATTCCTTCCATTCATGAGCAAGGAGGCCGATCTGGTACAGGAACTTCACGTGGGCATCAGCAAATCCTATGCATCTGGCAATGGTGCTGAACAAACGAGAGTATTCAATAGGTGGGTTCGCTCAGCTCAACCGGAAGACCACTGCTAGATCCATTTTGGGGGTCAGTTTTTCTGTGACAAGGCAGGTGAGGAAGTAGGATCTAAATGCAGCTTTATTTAACAGAAAAATGAACAAGCTGAAAAGAAAGGGGAGGGGAGGGGACCAAGCATAGGCAATACATGCAAAAACTGACAAACAAACAAACCAAGTGAAACAAGGGCTTAAATATACAAAGGAAAACAAGGAACACCTGGGGAAACAATCAGGGAATGAGGAACACCTGGGGAAACAATAAGGGAGAACCAATCATGAAATAAAACTACAAAAGGACTGAAAAACAAACAGGAAACAGGAAAGTGGGAACTAAACAAGAATTTCAACATAATAGCACAAAACCAAAAGACAACAGGGAATATGTAACACACTGTACTGTTTGTTGCTAGTAGGCATTCTTACTTGACTGCTGTGTTCACCTATCATGAGGCCTGTCATGTTAGCTTCACTGTCTGCATTTCCACCGGCACTTGCTTCAAGTACTGGTCAACTTACCCTGATATAGGAAAGCAATTTAAGGCTTTACATGACCAAACATATTCAGTGTTCATTTTTACACAGATTCTTGTTTTAGTCTTTTGGTGATAATGTCTTTTATATTGATATTTCGTCTTGTCATATTTAGTTTTAGTCGTTTTTTTCTCTGTTGAGCAGATGTAAGTTATAATATTACATGTTGTGGATTTAGTGTTTAATCTCATGTATTAATGTGATGCATTTGAGTGAGGCAATTCAGTTTGTAAATGGGTTAATTTAGCCTCTAATCAAATTGCCAACTCTCATTGAAAATGTATTATTTCAGTTAATTTTGTCACTATAATTCATTATTAGTGTGAATGTCGCTCTACACTGTTTATATCCTGCAAACGAGAAATGCAACAACTAGAACGCTCCTGTTAGGGGTGCATACTCTAACAGTTAATTAGCTGGAGGTCGGAGAGTCACTGTACTTTTGGTTGCTAGTATGCATTCCTGCTTGACTGCATTATCCAACTTTATCAGGCAGCAATTTACATTACTGTAACGTTTAATGGAAAAGAGGAGGCGAGAACCGGCTTGGCAATATAAATAATATTTTAATGAATAACTTAAACCAAAAGACAAACACACACATGACGGACATGTCCGTAAACTATCTCTCTCTCTTCGCACCACCGTCTGCCATCGGCCTTTATCCCTCTCGGAGGCTTCATTAGCCTGATAAGGGACCCTCCGCCCTGCCACATTCCTCCCTCATTCTCTCAGGCTGGGGAGCCCCTGGCCTGACGTACACCCCCCCCCCCCTCTTTCCCTGGGGGAGGGCGTGCTTTAAGCCTGGTCTGCCGGCAGGTCATCCCCATCTACCTGGACGAGGGAGGGGACAAGGAGAGGGAAACAGAAATAATTAAAATGGAGGGGTACTTCCTGTAACAGTGTAGTAAAAATTTAAATGAGAGGGAAAATGCCAACGCAGAGCGGCAGTGAGAGAGAGAGAGGAGAGAGAGATGAAAAATAAAAACCTACTCGCCGGTTCTCCGATACACCGTTGCATGGTCCTCGATCACTTTTCCACCCTCACGACAGCCGCTTCTCCCCGGGCGGACCAGAGTCAGACTCACGACCCCCGGTGGTCAGAATGCCCCTCCGCGTTCTCGGCAACTCGTGGGGACACTCCTCCGCCTTTGGCAGCGGCCCTACCGCTCCAGGCGGTCGGGGAACACTTTCCTCCTCACCTCACGGACAGCGGTCTTCCTCCAGCCCCTCCGCGTTTCTGGGGGATGGCAGGGCTCTCCTCCGCCACTGGCAGCGGCTCCATCACTCCAGGCGGTCGGGGAATCCAGTTCCCACTCCCCTCGCGTCCGGGCGGTCGGTCTACTCCCTCCCCCGGTGGATGGCAGCGGCGCTCCCCTGGGTGCACGGCAGTGTCGAGGACTCCGCGACGGGCATCCCTCCTCCTTCCCGGGATTCGGCACCAGTGTAACGTTCAATGGAAAGGAGGAGGCGAGAACCAGCTTGGCAATATAAATAATATTTTAATGAATAACTTAAACCAAAAGACAAACACACACATGACGGACATGTCTGTAAACTATCTCTCTCTTGTCACACCACCGTCTGCCATCGGCCTTTATCCCTCTCGGAGGCTTAATTAGCCTGATAAGGGACCAGGTGTGTATAATCACAACCCGGCCCCGCCCTCCGCCCTGCCACAATTACCATTGGTCATCACTGCTTCGCATCACTTTGCATTTGCATAAAGTAGAACTTTAAGCAAAAGTTCTTTGTTGCATAACCATTGGTTTCATGTCATCTAAAATCTTAAATTAAAACTCTCGTTAAAAACTAATGACCTCTGGTCGCTTTAAATTGTTGCAAGTTTAAATGCCCCTTAATAGTTACATTGTGCAATTACAGTGAACACATTTACATATACATTCTTACACTGATCATATTTATAAGCCGACAATGTGTAAGGTCATGTAAATGCTTTAAACAGTTTTCTTTTTTATTGGGTTATGGTATTAAACAGTGTTAACAAAAACCAATCAACACAGGTAGATTTTTGCCCATTAACACAAATTATCTCTGTGTCTAAATGCCTTTAATGGTGTTCTTAATGGTTTATCCAATGCTCCCAAATCTTGTTTACATTACGAGTCAATTACGTTCAGTGAAGATGGGGTTTTTAGCATTGTTTGTGCCTCTGCCTTTCAATTCTGTCATCACAAGCAACAAGACACACATGGTTTGATAATTAGACTCAGAGAAGTACATGATTTCTGCAGCCCATCAGAAAGACACAAGTACACATTAATGCTAATACTGTGTCCGACACAGGGCACATAAACCCATCAAACATAATAGCTGGTCAGATACACATAGTGTGCCATTCTCTGGAGTTTAGGCAGATTGAAGTGATATTTTTGTTTTCATTTTGTCTTCCCCAATGACCTCACAAACACAAAACACTCACATATACATATGCACACTGCTGGCTTCATTGTAAAAGTATACTGTTTTTGCCTTTTGTGTCTGCTGAACAACAGAGAAAAAAGGGGGAAAACAATCGAGAGTGATAGAGAGAGGGAGAGAAAAGGAAAGAGGGGGAAAGGCTGAGAGTTGAGCCACAGAACAGCACCGCGCAGAGCAGCTGTGGCACTCCCAGATTTCCCCCTGATTGCTTTCAGCTGGTACTTGAACCCTGTGCCTTTGGGTTTTGGAGGCCAGCCCAGACCCCACAATCCCCCCAGCGCCCCATCCAGCTGCCTGACCCCTTTCTGACCCCGTGCCGAGGATAGGAAAATACGAGCCGTGCCAAGCCAGAGAGACTCTTTTATTTTGCCTGCTGGCATGCTGCCGGTGACCATGGCTTACATAATGGGAAACATAGCAGGACCCAGGAGAAACCAGTATCCACCCCAACCCCCCAACCCCCCATCCCCTACCAGTAAGCTCCTCTTTTTTCCTCACCAATCTATCCTTCTCTGCCCCCCCAAATGCACTTTCTCTGCTCTCCCTCAGCCTGTGATATATCTTTCAGGCTCTTGCGCTCGGGCACATTTATTACACACACCCTCGACACAATCTTGAAGCCCAGCCACATACAAACATACTCACACACACTCACACACGTGCATACGCAAGCTCTATCGCATACAGATATTTTCACACACGCACTAGCAGACGACAATGCACGCGCACTTCAACAGATGCTCACACATACATGCATCACTCGCTCTCATGCAGACGTGTATTGACGCTTGGCAGTGTGTTGTAAAAGGGGTAACGTTTTGTGCGCACACACACACACACAGAGGGCTGCAAATTCAGCTTGGGTTGTGACACACATTGTGACCAGCCAATGGTCCCCACAAGAAAAACTATTTACTAAACGTACTAAATAATGTAAATTACAATTCTAAAAATGTGATAGAAAATATATTTAGCTCACTATAAACACAACAGATGTCAGGTGAAAGTCCCCAACATGATCGAAATATGTGTGTCTTTACGCATATCATGTGTGAATGTCCCCACACCAGCACACATGCCAGATGCTCACATCCAGATTGGAAATCTGAGTTTCAGAGTATGTGTTTGTGTAGTTAAGCAGGATCAGATGGAGGTTTTGCAGTGTAGTTACTGATCCCCAGTGCCACCCTGGCCTCCTCCAATCATTCCTCTTGTGAAATCAGATGAGCCTCTGCATCCGTTTTCCTGTGTGTGTGACTCATTCTGCCAGAAACCTGCGAAACAAGAGGGTATGTTGAGTGTTGATCTGTTCAAAATCTTTGTGAGCTTCCTATGGAGGCAGCATTTTAAGGCATCATAGTTGTGGTAGCAATGCAAACCCAGTATTGTTCTGCTCAAGCATTTGTTGTGTTTTAGATGTTGATGTCAGACTTTTTAACTAGCTCAACCACCAAGGCTTTCTCAGTCAACCAGCTTCATCAGTGACCACGTTTACATGCACTTATTCCAGGGTTTTTGTAGTAAGCAACGTTCTGAAACGTCATTGTAAAAGGGTTAAGAGAAAGGAGGAGGTGAGTACCGGCGTGACAATATAAATAATATTTATAATAAAAGAACTAAAACCAAAAGTAACAGTGCAGTACCCCCCAACAAAAAAAACTGTAACATTTAAAAGAGGGGGAAAAAGGCCAACGTGGAGCGGCAGTGGGAGAGAGAGAAAAAGAAAAAAAAAAATACGTCGCCTGTTCTCTGAAATGCCGTTGTCTGGTCCTCAGCCACTCCTCCACCCTCTAGTGGACGACAGCCATGCCTCCCCGGGCAGATCGGAGGCAGTCCTCCAGCCCCTGGTGGACAGAACGCCCCGCCGCATTCTCGGGGATCAGAAGGGGTTTCCCCCATCACTGGCAGCAGTTCTCCTGCTCCAGGCGTTCGGCAGTGAGCCCCTCCCCACTCACGGTCTGCGGTTTCAGACCCCGCCGCATTTCAGTAACTGGTAGGGGTCTCCTCCGCACCTGGCAGCGGCCCTGATCTCTCCAGAAGGTCGATTAGGAGTCCCTCCTCCACACGTGGTCGGCGGCCGTTCCTCCGCTTCCAGACGGCTGGGCTCCTCCGTCCCCCGGAAGATAGCCGTGGCTGCTCCGTTGGGGTGGATGGTAGCGGTGAGAACTGTACTACGGCGTATCCCTCCGGCATCATTGTAAAGGGGTTAAGTGAAAGGAGGAGGTGACATCCGGCTTGACAATATAAATAATATTTTTAATAAAGAACCAAAAGCAAAAGACACAAACACACACACAGGATGGACAGCTGCCCTTAAATGCTCTCTCTCTGTTGCACCACCATCCGCAGTTGGCCTTTATCCCTCTCGGAGGCTTGATTAGCCTGATAAGGGGACGGGTGTGTAAAATCACGACCCGAGTGGGAAAAGCACATACACTATAAACTATACCCACTAATCTAAAATATCGACAGCCCATCATGTTCAAAATATATGCTAAAGTGTATTGGGGGACCCCTTTGTTTATGTAAGAGAAAAACTCCAATATTGCAGCGTAATTCCGCTGCAGGTTACGATAGAAAGTTAAGAAAACAAAAACAGAAACAGCGCTGGAATATCTTGAAATAAAACAAACCAACTAGGAATTAAATAGTGAAGTCTCCCTCAGATACCATGTTTGTTATTTACACAAGCGATGCAGGGAAATTACCTTCCTGTGGAGAAAGCTGCTTTCTGATTGATACAGGAATAAAGAGTACACTGCTTATACAGTGCATACCTACATTTTCTGGCATCTGTTCCAAATGCAAAGGTGGTCACACTGAATATTGATTTAGCTTTTTGTATGTTTACTGGACTTTGTATGACATTAAGTGATAAATGAAAAGTATTTATGTCATTATTTTTTAAAACATCCTCACTATGCAACATTTTTCACAAGTGCCTAAAACTTTTGCACAGTACTGTATGTAGAGTTCGTTCAGTACGGAAAAGTGTCAATAAAAAAAAAGTTCAGTGTAATACATTTTTTGGGTGAATGCTATGGATTTTTCTTATCATTAGAGTATTGAGCTGTTAATATGACATGCTAACATAATACTCTCTGAAGTCAGTTGCGAGACTCCTATGCGGATTGCTATACATTCACTGAGCTCTTTATTATGAAAACCTGTACACATACTCATGCTATTATCTAATCAGCCAATCGTGTGGTAGCAGTACAAAGCATAAAATCATGCAGACAAGGGTCAGGAGCTTCAATTAATGTTCACATCAACCATCAGAGTGGGGAAAATGTTATCTCTGTAATTTTGACTGTGGCATGATTGTTGTTGCCAGACAGGCTTGTTTGAGTATTTCTGTAACTGCTGATCTCCTGGGATTTTCACACACAACAGTCTCTGGAGTTTACTCAGAAAAAACATCCAGTGAGCAGCAGTTTTGCAGACAGAAATGCCTTGTTGATGAGAGATGTCAATGGAGAAGGACAACCATCACTGCAACACTCCACCGATCTGGGCTTTATGGCAGAGTGGCCAGACAGAAGCCTCTTCTCAGTGCAAGACACACAAAAGCACACTTAGAATTTGCAAAAAAGCACCTTAAGGACTCAGACTGTGAGAAACCAGATTATCTGTTCTGATGAAATTAATGTAACTGTTTGGCCTGAATGCCAAGCGTCATGTCTGGAGGAAACCAGGCACCACTCATCACCTACACAATACCATCTCAACAGTGAAGCATGGTGGTAGTAACATCAATGTTGTGCTGTGTTTTTCAGCAGCAGGGACTGGGGGACTGGTCAGGGTTGAAACAAAGCTGAAAGCAGCAAAATACAGAGATATCCTTAATGAAAACCTGGTTCACCTTCCAACAGGACAATGACCCTAAGCACGCGGCCAAGACAATGCAAGAGTGGCTTAGGGACAACTCTTTAATGTCTTTAGTGGCCCAGCCAGAGCCTGGATTTGAACCAATTGAACATCTATGGAGAGCTCCACATCTCCACCAATGTTCCCCATCCAACCTGACAGAGCTTGAGAGTATCTGTAGACAAGAATGACAGAAAATTCTCAAATCTAAGTGTACAAAGCTTGTCGCATTATACACAAAAAAAAGGCTGAAATTGCCAAAGGTGCTTCAACTAAGTACTGAGTTAAGTGTCTGAATACTTATGTCAATGTGATATTTCAGTTCCTTCTTTTTAATAAATGTGCAAATTTATCAAAAATGTGGTTTTGCTTTACCATTATGAGGTATGGAGTGTAGATTGATGTGGAAAAAAATGATAATTTAAAGCATTTTAGCATATGGCTGCAACACTTCTGAATACTCTCTGAATGCACTGTATGTAGAGTTTTCCAAATTGGTCACTTATGAGGTTCCTTGATGGTTAGGATGGTACCTTAGAGAGTAGCTGTCTATGAATGCACTCCAGTTGAAAAGACTACTATGGCTGGTCTCCAGTATATGTTGTGTTTTGGATGCTTGTTTGCTCATGTCCTCAGCTAGACCATCACTAACCAGCATAAACCAGCTGTAATCCACATGAAATTCATGCTGATTTAAGCTAGTCTTTTCAGTAGGCTGCTCACTAGGTTTTGGAGACCTTGTCTGCCAGTGTGTGGGTGGTGTGTGCAGAGCCAGAGACAGAGAGATATGACCTGTGTGTGTGTGTGTGTCTGGCAGTGTATCTCTGTACATGTGGCAGTGTAAGTGGTTGGCTAACGCGCTCACCGTGTGCCAGCTCACTAGGAGAACGATCCATCAATCACACTTCCTCTCTATAATCTAGCCCTGCCTAACATCCAGCCTGCTTGTTGGGACTCTCTGCCTGTCATAAAACATTCTTGAGCTGTTTTTCTGGTGCTTTACAGCCTCTCTGCCAGGCTCGTTCTCCCAGAAAAGTGCACAGTGCCCTGTGAGTCTTCACTGAACACCCTCCCCGTTCCCACCAGCTGTGGACTGAAACCAGTTGACTCTGCATAAGAGTGGGTGCCCAGGGGTATGATGGGAGAGGCATACCAACTCTGGTCTCACCACATTATACAAGGCCCACTGTCAGAACCTGTTATCAGCGCCCAGAGACATTCATCAGAAATTGAGTTTTACCCATCTTATTCTGATTCCGGAAAAGGGATGCCAATTAATAAGGCCTTGTTCACCTGCTCAACAGCGAAAAGAGCCAACAGCGCATTCAGCTGATTTTCAAAGACTGAGACTTTGCTTTCCTGAGGGTGTGATTTATGTAGAAATGAATATATAATAAGTATAAGTAATAAAGTGTATTTTTTATTTTATTTTTTATGTTTGGGTTTTTGCCAACTTTTACTCATATAGAGAAGAGAAAGGACATGAAGTCATGAAGAGCAGGTTTTGGCCAAATTTGAGAATAAGAATGGTCTCTCTTTCAATTCATGAGATTGGCCACGCCCCACATGATGTTAAATTGGAATGACAGAGAGATTTACCAAACTGCAATTTATAGAAATTGAATACAGTCACACAGAAGAGGAATGTAAGTTGGCCTAATCTACAACAAAATGGGCATGAATTTCTTGTCTGTTTCAAGGTTGTAGAACTGATTCACACTTGCTTCATGTTGTTTGGCTCTATTTTAAATCAACTTTGAGTTTAATTAGAGCATTATTTGAAAGAATATGCTCTTCTACCATGATCCATAAAATGAAAGCTAATTCATTAAATATAATGAAATATACAGTATAAATGTTAAATATAATTAAAACATTTCTATATATGGCTAAGTTTAACATATATGTTGTATGAGAACATGTTTGGGTGTTTTTTAAACTTGGGTCATGTTCATGTACCAGGGGCAGATTTTTAAAGATTTCAATTTTTTTTCTTTTTGTTACATAAAAGACACATTAAAGCTGACTGAGAAACTTGTATCAGGCCTTCGTCATTTATTTTGGTATTTAAAAAGTTTTTTATATACAGATTTTATGTTTTAAGCCATATAACAGATCCATTCTTTCAATATTAAACTATGAAAATCCATTATAAAAATGCAAATTATTACATGTTTAAAACTATGATCATATCAACAAATTGAATAAACATAAACCATTTCAATATTTATTGAGTAAAAAGTATTTTTATTACATTGTTAAAAATTATGGTTGTGGCGTCATTTCTATCACACCAAAAAATGTTGTTCCAATAAAGTTTTTTCAAAAGTTAGTGTACTTGTAAAAGTTAGAGTGATGTTTGAAGAAAATGTCATGGTTACGGATGTAACCTCCGTTCCCCGATGGAGGGAACGAGACGTTGTGTCGATGAGTTGACACTAGGGGTCACCCTTGGGAGCCCAGACATCTCTGATCTTTGAGAAAATGCCAGTGAGAATTGGCGTGTGAGATTTGCATGCCACTTTCTCGGACATATGGGAATAAAAGGAGTGCCGCTTGCAAACAAACACTCAGGTTTCACTCTGAGAAGCCGAGCCAAAGACCCTGGCCGAGGCCGGCCCAGGGGGGTGGGCTGTGGCGGAGCTGGTGTTGCCACCGCAGCGGGACACCCAGGCTGACGAATAGACAGAGTGCTGGGTCTGTGGCTCCGCCGGGGAAGGATATGTTGTATGGCCTCTTTCTTACCATTGAAAACTGCCGGACAAAGTGTACAACGGTGTTGCCAAACAGCCCAACCTGGGAGATGGGTGAGTCAAGGAAACAAACCTTGTCTGCCTCTTGCGATTCGACCAGGTTGAGCCAAAGGTGGCGTTCCTGGACCACCAGGGTAGACAACACCTGCCCGAGAGCACGTGCCATGACCTTCGTCGCTCGGAGGGCGAAGTCGGTCACCGAGCTCAGCTCCTACATTAGTCCAGGGTCAGGATTACCCTCGTGTAGTTCTCTAAGTGCCTTGGCTTGGTGCACCTGCAGGAGCACCATGGCGTGCAAGGCGAAAGCAGCGTGGCCAGCAATGCTGTAGGCTTTAGCCATCAGTGGCGACGTCAGCCTACAGGATCTGGACGGGATCCTTGGGCGACTCAGCCAAGTGGCGGTGCTTTGCGGGCACAGGTGCACCTCAACCGCTTGGTCCACTTGGGAAATCACCGAATAGCCCCTCGCCGTCCCGTCATCGAGTGTAGTGAGAGCGGAGGAGCTCACGGACCGTGTGCGGGCAGTGAAAGGTGCCTACCGCAAACACGTGAGCTCATCACGCACCTCCGGGAATAAAGGAATGGGGGACGAGCAGGCCGTGAGCGGCGCTCTAGCCCCAAGCACCAATCATCGAGCCGTGAGGGTTTGGCGGGTAGCGGAGGGTTCCACTCCAGCCAGACACTCGCAGCTGCCCGGGCAAGCATGGCCGTCAGCTCCGTGTCAGCCTGCAACCAGCCGAGTCCTCAGCGTCAGACATGATGAGCTCGCTCTCCGATGCCTCGATCGACAACTAATCTTCGTCGTGAGCCCCGAACGATATTGCGGGCCCACCGTAAGATGGAACCGGCAACCTCCAGAGCATGGGCGGAGCATACGAGCGTGGCGGGTAATGGGAGGTCCGTGGGGGAATACCCGGCGGAGAGGATCCCATTGATATCCCCATATTGCCCCAGTACTAACTGACCCCGCCTCATACCCGTAGGTAGAAGGACCGAGTTGGGGAGCCACTGCGGTGGCTTGCCCTCTTACGGAGACGAGTCGTGACCGCAACGTAGCCATGGTCATGTCCTCGCAATGAGGACATGAACTATCCATGAATGCTGACTCCGCGTGGATAGCACCCAAGCACGTAAGGCAGTGATCGTGGCTGTCAGAATCAGAGAGATATCAACCGCTACCAGGAATTATACACAAACGAAAGGCATTTTGAAAAAGACGCTTTCGTTTGTGCCACTCTTTAAGAGAAATTAGATATTCTTTTTGTGATTTATATACAGGTATATATATATCTATATATATATATAGATATATATATCTATATATATAGATATATATATAAGAGGCTCTGCTGTACTGCCGAAGAGCTCAGGGGTGTTGCTCGACACAACCGTAGTGTGTGAGGGGGAGAACCGCTGTAATGCTCCGTAGATCCAGCAGCTTCAGCAAGAGGTAGAGATGAATGGAATGGCAGGAAGTATTCAGCTCAGTGAATGCGTCTGCTCGGCTCCGAAGAAGAAATCTGAGTGTGTGTTTGCAAGCAGCACTCCTTTTACACCGTAAGTCTGGGGGAATGGCATGCAAATCCCACACGCCAATTCTCATTGGCGTTTTCTCAAAGTTCAGAGATGTCTGGGCTCCCAGGGGGGACCTCTAGTGTCAACTCATCGACACAACGTCGAGTGAGTGACAGATAGGGAACAAAGTATGTTCAAGGGAAGTATCAATTGTGAGAAGGATATTTTTATTGAGCGTCATCTGCAATCAGGCTGTAATTGAGGCAAATTATGCAACAAGTGTGAACATTTTATTTAACTGTGTGTATTTATAATACATAATGTTAACTATATAATTATCCATAGTAAAACAAAGCTGTTAGCCATTTTATGTTGAAAACATACATTTCCATCACCTCAGAATTCTATTAATCACAATTCAGAAAAAATTACAAGATAATATAAATCTCCTGATCCAGATTTGAACCTGCTTTTCTTTTACATTTATGAATGACATTTAAACATAGTGACACAGAACAAGTGTTACTAAACAAAAAAGGTATTTCAAATGAATGAGCCTAAATGGTCATTGTCTTTCTATCTTCCACACCCCTCTCCCAATCCTTTCTCTTCCCTGGGAAGGCCCCAGTCTCAGAGCTCTATATGATTAAGTCATGGACGGCTGTTAAGGGAAAACGCTGACCTCTCATCCTCCCTTGTGCTCCATCTTTTATTTTTCAGTCTCTTCTTATCTTCTCCCTTGTATCCTTATGCTCCTTCATCCTTGCCCTCAAGCCTCATAGATTGTAATAATAGTTACAATGATAATAATGGCAGCAATAGCTTCAGTGATGATGTAAAGAAACACAATATAACAATAACAAACACACTCTGCAGCCAATGGCCAGCAACTGGCCCCAGCACTGATAGTGTGTGTCTGTGAGTATTTGAGGGGAGATAGAGGTTGCTGGCATGTTGGACATTGTTGCATATATGGTCACTTCCTCCCAATTTTAAACAGAGCAGGCTGTGCTGGCAGCCTCCTTTCTCTTCTCCAAATGGTTTGTATCATGTTTGAACCCCCTTGCCACTGCTCCCCCACCCCCTCTCCATTTCTTTCTCTCTTCCTCTCGCCATAAATCATCAAATATCTCAGACTTTATGTGAATCTGAAAAAGGGTGAAAGAGAGAAGAGAGGGACCTTTTTTCTCTCCATGCTGAAGGGGCATAAGAAAAACTCATAAAGTGGCTGGCGGATCTCTTTCCATCCGTTCTGTGGAAACGGGAGTCTCTGGTATCACTACCCTGGTACCATCGTTTTATTTCTGGGCTTTTCATTACTTTATTGGATAAATACTGTAGAGAGAGGCAGGAAAAGTTCCAAACCCCTATGTCTTTCTTCTGGAGAAAACAAAAGATGTTTTAATGAATATCTCAATCTGTCTTTTTAATACAATAGCTGTTGATAGGAACTCACTTGAAAGCTTATAAAAGGACCCAAAATATTGTAAAAGTTTTCCATGTGACTCATGTGTCATATTTCATATTTCAAGTCTTCTGAAAGCACACTATATGTTTGGTTGAGAAATCATTTGAAATTAAAGTCATTTTTAAGTGAAAGTCTTGATGTCCTTTGCTCATTTGTTATATCTTGAAGGCTGCAGTAATTGACATTTTATGGGTGATAACAGAAATAAATACTTTTGAATTGCACAACTTTACAACAGAAGGAGGACGTTAAGAACCAGCAAAGTCTATTGAAAGAGCTTTGGGGAGTTAATGATCATGGCTATGGCACTAAGCGATGATCGATGTGCCAGTCGCAGATATTAAACTGTCTGAGAGAAGAACAGAGAGCTTAGCGAGAGGATTAATCGTGTCTGTTGGCAGTGAGCATGTCATTTTCTGCGGGTAGGCTCACTCTTCACCCCCAGGCTCTGAAAGACCCGCCCACTGTTTAGTCATAAAAAAGAATCACTAAAAAACCAAAGGAGGTCCTAATAAATCAGACCACTACTAACAGCTTTCTCAATCAGGCTGGCAATGCATATGTGTGTGCAGCAACATGGGTGGGCATGCATCACTGTCATAAAGAGTCTCTGATGAAACAGGTCTGGGTTAATGAACAGAGAGTTAAAATAGAGACAGAGAGAAAGAATGAGAGAGATAAAGGGAGGGAGGTGAAGTGGGGACATCCCCACACCCTGCAGCCTTTGGCTTTTTTTCTTCCATTTAGATTGTATCAGTTGACCTCAAAGAAGCACTGGAATCCATTTGAAAGTGATTTAAATGTTTTTGAGCAGCAGACAGGTGTGCAGGTGTCCCTTTCAGAGCTTTCAGTTACACATTTGCATTCATGCACATTAGAGATTAGCACCTCCCATGCTGATCACTGGGTTCACTAAGAATATTAAAACACAAAAAGCTGGGGAACTATTCAAAACGTTATTATAGTAAAGCATGTTGTAGTAATTACTGGTGCCATTTATTTGCATTTCCACTGATTTGACCAATTCATTTTCTCTCGCCTGACTTTCTTATGTTTTTAAGTTCTCTTTATCTTTCTTTTGTTTGTTTATTCTCTCTAATTTACATTGTTGAGGAGTAACTAACTTAAAGTTAAAGCTCTACTATCTTTAAATTTTTCTAGTAGCTCAGCTGTTTTGTTTTCAAAATACCATATTTTATTTTAGTTATGAAATTCTTTTTCCAAAAAAAAACTGTAAATCCGAGCAAACTCGAGCAATAATTAAACATGCTTTCCTAGAATGTCCTCTTCGGTAACACTTTACAATTAGGTTGCATTTGTTACCATTAGTAAACTACTTTAGTTAATATTAATTAGCACTTATTATTCTTGGTTAATGTATATTTCAACATACATTGTTTTCATTATTATTGAAATTTGTATACTTTAACATTAGTTACAATGCTTGAATTGATTGCAGTCTTATGAGGGGTCCCCACCCTTTGAGGTTTTGCGGGAGTAGTGACTTGATCCTTACACTGTATTGGTACAGGGCTTTTATGGGGCTTTTCCACTGTACGGTACAACTCGACTCAACTCGACTCTGCTCGCTTTTTTGGGGTTTTCCACTGTGGATATTATCTGGCACCGGATATTTTTTTTAGTACCACATCGGTCGAGGTTCCAAGCGAGTCGTGTCCATACTAAATGTGATGTCAAAATCCTGCAGATCACTGATTGGTCAGGGAGAATCATCACTACCAGCATCACTGGATTTCCGACACGCGACATCAACCCGCTAGTTTTAAAGTTAGCAACAGGAATAACAGTATAATTTGTTCACGCGACTTTCGTATTGTGAAGAAAGAAATGGTTGTGCGCAAACCCACGCCATGGTCAATAAACAAGGTGCAGACAGTCCACTCATGAGCGAAACGAAAAATTCTCTCAGGAAGTGTCTCAGCTGTTGGCCGCACACGGCTACCACCGGACCTACCTACAGTGTAGGGAAAAGGTTAAAAAAAACTTAAAAGTGACTACAGGACCATCAAGAAAAGTGGAAGTGGTTCGACCAAATGGACGCTATCTTAACTGGTGAGCAATGGGAGGGAGAGCGCCCTGGACACGATGGAGGATGGTACATTTTGTTATGTTAACTCTATAATCTGCTTGAAAGCTTCACTTTATTTAGTTGACCAGCTACTGGAAGCATGCTTCTAAAACAATCAGGCCAATTTAACTGTTACTCTTGTGTAAAATCACCATGCAATAACTGCTTTATGCAGCACAATGAGCTAGTAGCTAACAGCTAGTGGTTGTGAGCATGTTTAAGATGATGTCATGGCAGCAGAGGTGGCGCAACTATGATGATCAGCCTATAATCCCACCCACGTTGAGGGGCACAAAACTGCAGTGGTATTGCAAGCTCTGAAAAGTGAAGCGAGTCGAGATTAGGCGAGTCGAACCATAAGGTGCAGTGTAAAATTGCCTTAAGTTGTGTGTGGTTGAAACTAAGATTAATAATGTTCAGCCAATGTTACACTTTAAAACATTGCTGTAAATTTACAACCAAATTTCTGCAGCAATCTACTTTTATTCTTAAATACAGTAGTTTGCTGTTAAAAAAAGATTGCATTCTGGGAGATCAAGAGCAGGCTCTAGGGGAAAATGAACATTCAAAATCAAGATATCATCTTGGTGAATGCTACTGATATTTTGAAACAAACATTTGAACCCTGTCTGTTGAGAGCAGCTTTTTTATACAAAAAGTATAAATCCACATTTGAAGCAATGTACAGTACATATAACAGTATAGCACTGCATTGCAGGTTATAATGGTGAAATACCCATAAGCCTTTGCGCTTGAATAAGTATGTATGCTTTGGCAGTTCATTGGGGCTACAAAAAAATAAAATAAATAAAAACATGTAAAAAATATATTTTGACTTAATAGAAGTCTTGGTTCCTTTTCTGTCAATCACTCGACGTTGTGTCGATGTATATCTGATATTTGAGAAAAGGCAGATGAGAATTGGCGAGTGGAATTTGCATGCTACTCCCCTGGACATACGGGTATAAAAGGAGACGGCTTGCATTGTTCTTCAGAGATGATCAGTGTGAAAAGGTATTCACTGTCAATCCTTTCACCTCTGTGAGTGGCTAGGCTTTTAGATGTATGCTGCATTTTACAGTGGGATGTCCCTTCTGGGCACTTCGGCAGCCACACTAAAATAGTTTTTTTTCTCTAAAAGTGTAAGCACTTGCGGAAAGTATCTTTTTAAAGATGCCTTTCCATTTATATGCAGTAATTTTTGTGGTAATAAGCCACAAATGCTGTTGACTGAGCTTAACTTGTATTGAAATATTTTTTAATTAGAACTGTGTTGTAAAGTGTTATCTCCTCTTCTTCAGTGTAATGTGGAAAGTCCGTTTAACTTTGGTTGTTGATTTGTTCATGCAATTCATGTGATTGTTTTCGACCGTTTTTACAAGTTCAGTTATACACTACAAATTAGTATGTTTCTAATGTCACCCTAATTGAGAACCTTGTTGTATTTGTGCCATATAAATACCGATTGTAAAACCCATCACATCATATGAGTTATTTTAAATGATTTTAGCTACTTAAATTGGTTCAGTGTTATTTAGATAGTTACTTATTATTGGTAGTTTGTTGTGTAGCTACTGTACATTTTATAATGTGTTACTTGATTGTAGTTTAACTATAGTCAATTTTCAGTAGCTTTTAGTTTTAAAGTAGCTTTCGCAACTCTTCTTATTTATGTATGAATGAGCTGTGTGAATAAAAGCTTGTGTAACTATAAATGTAGCTTCAGGATACCTCGTGATTTGAATTTCAAATTGAGTCTGCTGCCCCAAGCATTCGCTCCGCTGACTAAACATGTTTCTCTCTGGAGATGGATCAGACAGGAGTTTTTATGAGACCTAATATGAGACACACATATATCCACACACCTCAGGGTCTGGCTCAGGTGTTTCTTACTGGAACGAGAGAAAGGAAACATACAGAAGACAGGTTCCCCTCAGTTGAAAGATAAATGACTCAGAAATCAACTGATCAGAGGAAATGTGGGTTAACTGGTTGCGATTGTTAAAACTCCACCTCTTTGTGTGAATCGTGACTTTATGACCTCTTTTTAGAAATTACTCTTCATTTTCACCATTTCATTGATGGAAAAATGTGTGAACTTGCAAAATGTTTTTTTCACTTGTGCCACTCCCCTCTTATACAATCTTTTTTCAATCTTATTTCTCTGTCTCCCAGTCACGATTTTCATCATCCTCTCAACAGCTCTTGTGGTTCCCACACATTTGTGTTCTGGTAGTGAGCAGTTCCACTGATGAGCACAATGTCTCTGGGCTGCTTTGCGTTCAGTGTGTCCGCCCTATACTCTCCCATTACTGTTACACTTTGCTTTAATTGTCTCTGCCTGTTTTGGGTTATAGCGCAGTGGCATAACTGTGGTCAGTGGCTTTCTATGATGATTATGTGCTAGCCGAGATGGCAAGTCAATCAAAAGGGATGCTTTAATTAAGAGAGTAAAAATGGGAGTCTGTGCACTCACAAGTAGTTTGAATAATTATAGGAAATTACTTGGGAAATAATTAGAGAAAATTGTGAGTTTAAAGATGGATGGATATGGGCCATTCTACAATAAGTGTCCCAGCAATTTCACATTTCATAAATAATAACGAAATTAACCTTGAAAGCACTTGGGACTGACAGCCCATAATTTTTGTTAAATTTGTCTAAAATTCTGACAACCTCATGTCACATTTTTATAGTGCCTATGGAGTAACTGTTTTGTATTAAAAATGAGTGCCTAAGTGTTAGTTGATATTTTATGCTTCAACAAGCTCTCTAACAAGTTAGCAAACTGGCAATATATATTTTTTTTTAAATTGTCATTTTTCTGTGCTGATGTCTTTGGTGTAACCACCTGTCGCAGTAAATGAACTGTTTGTTGGGTTACTAGTAAAATCATAAGAATAATCTATAACTTTTGAAGTGTTTTTTTAATATTTGTAGTTCTTTAAAGCTATAGTTTACCTCAAAATTAAAATTGTGTCATCATTTATGCACCATCATGTTGTTCCACACTTGTATGAAATTATTTCTTCTGTAAAACACAAAGAAGAGATTTTAAGCAGAATAGCATTAATTGAATATCTGGCCAAATGAGTGTGTGCCAGGGCCAGTTGCATTCCTATTAGCCACTTTTCCACTCTCAGGCCAGTGCGAGCAAGTGCTATCAACTGGCCAGCCCAGGCCAATAGTCTTGGACCTCGAGCCACAAGACCAAACTCAATCTGTGTTCCCACCATCGGGCCAAAAGCCCTGCAGCGTTGTCCTAATACCCGCCCTTAATACGCCACCCTGGTGCCAATGTCACACACCCCTCCTATTTCACAAGCAAGAGGGCAACTCAAACGAGGTATCATGTCATCTATTTATCTAATATCAATATCAAGTTTATAACATTTGTAAACTTCAGTTAGCTAGCAAGATAAGTTAGCATTGACAACTCACCAACTCGAACTGCCATGATGTCCCAAGTGGTCTCTCAACTAACAGTAGCACAATGTCCCAGCACACCGTCCCTGATATCAAACCATGAAAAGTTATTTCTTTGGGCACCGTTCTGTCCATGGTGCGTTGATAACAGCTTTGTTCTGTACCCGAATTTTTTTATTTTTCCTGAACTTGTAACGTTGTGCGCTGGATACACATCCTGGCTAGTTCTGCGTAGTTCCACCTTTGACATTGACCACACATCACTCCCCAGTTGGCCTTGTTTGGCCCAAGGGTAATCAAAAAGAAATTGCGGGCACAGTACATTTCAAGGGTTACCTTGTCTCCAAAGTCTGATACCTCAGCTTACGTTTCCCTCTTGTTTGTGAAATGGTTGGGCTGTGTGACATTGGGAACAGGGCAGCATATTAAGGGTGGGTTTAAGGGCAACACTGCAGAGCTATTGGCCCGATGGTGGGACTGCAGATCGATTTTGATCACATAGTTTGAGGTCCAAAGCAGTTGTTCCCAGCTGAGCAGTTAATAGCCCTGGCTTCCGCTGGCCCGATGGTAGAAAAGTGACTAATGACAGGCTCAGTCAACATTTAAACATAAAAAGATGCAATGAAAGTGAATGACATCTGAGACTAACACACTGCCTAACATCTCCTTTTGAGTTCCACAGAAGAACGAAAGTCATATGGGTTTTGAACAACATGAATGTGAGTGTATTATTACAGAATTGTCCTTTTCGGTTGAACTATCCCTTTAAGCTTTTATGAAAGAGTAATAGTAAAATGCTACCAAATTGTGCGGCATTAAACTCAAATTAAACGTAACATTTCTATTATTATTATTATTATTATTATTATTATTATTATTATTGCAACATATAACAAGAATCATATTCAATATTATTTTTTGACAGACAATACAGAGGGAACAAACAATAAATAAGAAAAAGCAAACAACCAATATCAATAAATAAATAATATGGAGAATAAGGGAGATAAAAAAAAGACCAAAATAATAATTCACAGCCTCTTAATAAGTCTAACAAACTATTATGCCTGAATGTAGTAGTTATAGTCTTATTATGTCATATTTGCAAAGTTCATATTTGGTTGAATGATCTGTTATACAAAGAAAGTGGTTGAAAGAGATAAAGATGAGAGAATGTAAGATAAATAAATAAAAATATTATTTATCCATTAATTAATCTCAATTTATATGTAAAAGCGATTTTTATCATTACTGTTATTGCAATCATCTTCATCATCATTTTAGTATTTGGATAAAGGGAAAGAATAACACAGAGGGAGTTGGAAGGGGAACTGTAAAAGTGCAAACAAAAATAGATTGATAAATAGAAAGTAATAAAAGAAAAGAAGAGAGAAGGGGGAAAAGGAAATGAGAGAGTGAGTGAGGGGACCAGTATATTTCTGTATTGTTTTGAAAAACAGTCAAGTGGCGAGCATGGCATCCTGCTGTAAATGCACATGGTGCATATCCAATGCTGTTATGAGATTGTTTTGTGGAGGGATGCCTTTGCTTTCCCTTAATATTGTTGCCTTGGCGGACACTTCCAGAGCATGGGTGCATGACATGGTCGTGTCTCTGCCAGTGCCTGAATATCAGTATCAGGTGATTCACTGTGGTGATCCTGCAGTATGTGTTTCATCCAGGTGTCTTATCTCAGCCAGCCTGTTCTTGTTGTTCCTGGCCCATAGACCTGTTGGTAATGTAGTCTTGTGATTCTTTCTCTATTTCTCTTCTCAAAAAATAAATAAATATAAATAATCATTTAATTTAAAAAAAAAATGATTATTGAAATATAGAAATATGATATGAATACTACTATGACACCAATAAAAATAGTAATGATAATAATAAAGAATCATAGAAAAATAAGTAAGAGATTGAGTAACCCCCAAAAAATAAAAGTTTAGAATCGGTTTGTAGCATTTAGAACAGAATCGGAGGAATCAGGTGTGTGTGTGTGTGTGTGTGTGTGTGTGTGTGTGTGTGTGTGTGTGTGTGTGTGTGTGTGTGTGTGTGTGTGTGTGTGTTCGTATGTGTGTGAGGGAACACTGTGGGGTTAAACTAACGTGCTGGTACTAACGTAACACCCAGTTAACTCAGTGGCTAATGGAAGGCTCATGACCCTGAAACCTGAACTAAAAGATCTCTCACAGAGTATAATAAACCACTGTTTTTATTGTAGGCAGAGTGCCAGGCATTACATGTGGCCTTAATATAGGACACCAGTCCACCCATACGGCGAGATGAAAGGATTTCAAGCCTCTGTTTAAAACAAGTGATGTACGATTAGTTACACAAGGGCTGTGATATTTCACATGCTTTTATTTACTCATCTGCAAGTATATAAAAACACAATTGTGAAACATTTCAATTGCTTTTTCCTGTTGTATCAAAGTCCAAAAATGCACAGGAAATAACACATTGGCCAACTGCTTTATTAAGAGAAATTGCCCTGACTAAAACCATTATTATGTCGAACACAGCCCTGTAAATAATTATTAAGTCTATGTAGTTGGCGTAACACCAGCTCAGCTGGTTTTGTTGCAGCTTTCATAAATGCAGCTTGAAATCAAACGCAGGTTATTAATGGGTAATGTTGCTAATGTGCACAAAACCGATGCAGAAATACTGGATTCAAATGGAGATGGTTATCAGACATGATTTTCTGGTTCTCTGCCCTTATCTTATTGGACTTTTGCTGATGTGCAGTTTCTCTATCTAATACCAGATGGAGGTGATAGGAGGTTCTGAGGAGGGCAAGATCAGGGTGGAGGCTGTGATGGGTGATGACATTAGTGGTGTGTCTTCTCTGAGCTCCTTTCACTCCACCTCTCTTGTGACAGGTCATGTCCCCACATACCAGCTGTTTATTACTCTGCTTTTATACACTCTGGGGGGAATTCACTAAGAATGGATTGCTCGCACTGATAGTGTAGTTTATCTGCATGCACTGTCAGCCTAGTTTTAAAGCTGAACCCATTTGCTGGCAACTATTTATACGGTGGAATTCCCCATCTGGCAGGCCAGTTCAGAGTGCTAGGTTGTGGAGGATGCAGCATAAAACCCTGATCTGATTGTGAAAACCACTCTGCTAAAAATAAAATGGCTTAAACCAGCCAAAAATTGCTTGCTGATCTTAGCTGGATTAAGCTGGTCAAGCTGATCACCCAGCCTGTCCAAGCATGGTTTTCAGCTCAGTTAGCTAGTTTGTCAGTCCTCTCTCTCTCTCTCTCTCTCTCTCTCTCTCTCTCTCTCTCTCTCTCTCGATGAATACAAATATGAATACATATAAATTATGAAACATTTAATATAGGTTTGACCATTTTTTATTATTTCTTGTTGCTTTGCGCTCTAAAAGACATTATTATTGCATTTTAAATGTGTGTAGATATTATTACTGTGTAAAGTTGGACCTGGTGTGTATTAGAGACTTTGGTTATCATTGGTTGGCGCTTCAATAGGTCAATTGCAATGAGATCAAAGCTGACATTGGTTGATATTTGAGGGTCACTTTACAATGCTTGGCGTAAGCGTAACGTGTGACCTGGGACAATGATTTTAAATTCTGTAAAAATATATTGTTCATTGTTTGTTGATACCTAATGCATTTGTGTAATGTTTCCAGTATTCTCAATGTATTCTGCACCGCTGATGTGAGTCATGTGAAATGAAATCCCCTTAACACTCTTCTTGATCATTTGATAATCATTTGATTATTCACTTCTGCCATGATGTATGAAATGTATAAAAGCTGGTTTGCTTGTCTTTGCTGGTTTAAGCAAAGTAAAAAAAAAAAATACAGCAAACCATACAGTCCCAGGGTGGGAGACCATCTAAGTCCAGTAAGCCAACTTTTCAGCAGGGATGTAGTAGCATGCAAGCATACAGCCATACTTGTTGACTGCATTGTTTTACTACTGTATGGCCTACAGCACATGTACAGGATGACTGTGTTTGTTCATGTTTGTGTATTTATGTGCATGTTTATGTGTGTATGTTTAAAGCTATGAGGTGTTCAGGTCACAGACAGACTCCTGTAACACTGGCCTGGCTTTAGTGTGGTTACAGGTGCTTCACATTACTGATCATAAAACTCAGAGAGAGGAAAAAGTTACTGCCACTATTTGTTTGGGAAGGAAAAAGTGAGTGGGGATCAGGGGAGTTCTCTGTATATGGATAGAGTATTGACATTTTAATTAATGATCTCTCTCTCTCTCTCTCTCTCTCTCTCTCTCTCTCTCTCTCTCTCTCTCTCTCTCTCTCTCTCGTGTGTGTGTGTGTGTGTGTGTGTGTGTGTGTGTGTGTATGTCTGCTGAATGCTTTAGCAATGCATTCCAGTGCAGTGCCCATACTGTTTTTGAATCAGATTTAGAAATGCATCGCTTAGGAAGAGGGAAGAATGTAACTGTGTGTTTGTGTGGGTGTGTTTTCTATGCCTGCTGGACTTGTGCCATTCTCAGAGTTAAGGTCACAAGGTCTACGGGTCATGAAGAGGTGAGAGAAGAGAGTGAGGAAACAGGCTTAATCTAAAAGAGACTGGCAGTTTCATGTCTGGACAGCATGGCACAGAGAACTCTCTGTCCTGTCTTAGGGCCTTGTGCTCTCCCTGCCAGCACTCCAATCGTAATTCAATAAGAACCTGACATCTCCCTCTGACCACATGCATTTTTTACTACTTCTGTATGTTTTTTCGGTATCTTATGATCTATATCATAGCCACTGTGTTGTCTTTGCCTCAGTCCCGTGTCTGATTCAGACACATCTCTTTTTCTGTCCCAGTTTCATCTCTGTCTCAGAGCCAGTCTCATGTCTCAGACACTGTCTCATCTTTATTTTAATCCCAGTCTCAACTATGCCTCTGCTATTGTGTCATTTTTGTCCTAGTCCCATGTCTTTCTCAGTATTATCTCTTTTTCAGTCCCAGTATCATGTCTGTCTTAGTTTTAGTCTCATCTATGTCTCAGGCACTGTCTTGTCTTTTTTAGTCTCAGTACAAGTCTTAACTATGTCAGTACCAGTCTTAACAATGCCACTGTCTCATTTTTGTCTTAGTTCCAGTTTCATCTATATCTTAGCCACTGTGTTGTATTTGTCTCAGTCCCATGTCTGTCTCAGACACATCTCTTTTTCTGTCCCAGTCTCTTCTCTGTCTAAGAGCCAGTGTCATGTCTGTCTCAGTTCTAGTCTCATCTCTATCTTAGACACTGCCTTGTCTTTTTCTTAGTCTTGTTTGTGTCTCAGCAACTTAGTCATCTCTGTCTTAGTCCCACATCTGTCTCAGTATCATCTCTATTTCAGTCCCAGTCTCATCTCTGTCTCAGACCCAGTCTCATGTTTGTCTCAGTTCTAGTCTCATCATTGTCTCAGGCACTGTCTCATCTTCGTCTCAGTCCCAGTCTTTCTTCTGTCTTTGTGCCAGTCTAATATCTGTCTCAGTCATAGTCTAATCTATGCCTTAACCACTGTCTTGAATTTGTCTCAGTCCCAGTCATATGTCTGTATCTGTCTCAGTCCCAGTCTCATCTCTGTCTCAGTCCCAGTCATATGTCTGTATCTGTTTCAGTCCCAGTCCCATCTCTGTCTCAGTCCCAGACTTATCTCTGTCTCTCTCACAATGTCATCTCTGTCCCAGTCACTGTCTCACCTTTGTCTCACTCACAGTCCTAATCTCTATCTCAGCAATTTATAAACAAGCAACTCAAAATCTTGAAATTAAGTTATACTGTACATAGCATTAAACATCCATTTCTTCTTGTACCTACTTAATATAAAAGAGAGACAACTGGTATTCCCCACTGGTCTAGGTCAGCACTCGGTCCTGTTATACATTCCTTTGTTCCCAGTATTTTCACCAGTGAACTAATCGCCTTGTGTGTTTAAATCAGAGTCCTGCTCTGATCCAATATAGAACCATAGTCAGTACCTGTGCATGGCAGCAGGGCTCTAAGCAGCTGATAACACATCTCTCCCTGTTTTCCTTTGGCCCACACAGCTGTTTAGAGCTTGACCCAGCTCTCTGCAGATGATTGTGGAGCTGGGTAAAATAAGATCCCAGTGGATTGCCATTACACTCACATAATGTAAAATAAGAGAAACATGAAAGTCAGCCAGCCATTGTTCGATTTCACCTGTGTTGCAACCAACAGTGTTGTGATGTTGATGAACAATGTGGTAATCCACTGGCAGAAGGAAACTGGCAGAATTGTCTTACAGAGGGCCAGCGGCTGTGTGCACTTAGACAAACTGTGTGCAAACATACACATAAACTTAGTCATCTCTGGCTTCTCCTGACTCATTAGCAGAGGTTTCTGGAGGACAGTCACTCTCATCAGGTTGCAGGGAATTTGCTGGGTTTATGCAAAGAGCAGGGTTTGACTAAGCAGCATTAGATGCCTGTTAAAAAGTTTAAGTGTATAATTTCTGTGCCACCAGCAGCACCAAACAGAATAGAGGAAAAAATTGCTATTTTCAAACAGGTTTCCCAAACACTTCCCCCATCTGCTATTAGTCGAACAAACAGATATTTACACCCCAAACTCATGCCATTGGTTGAGCCATTGTTGCTGTGTCACACTGGTCGGGATTCTTAAATTAGTAAGGTTTAATAGTGCCACAGTGTTATGCTTTTTGGTGATTAATCAACCTACAAATTTCTTGCTTCCAGTTGTCTTTGCATATTAACGCTCTGGAGTCAGTGGAGGCGCTGGCGTGATCACTTGTTATTTTTTCTTACAACAACAGCAACAACTTAAAATACTCAGTCATTTATGGTTATACAGATAAGAGGAAGTCATCATTCAAAACTGTAAAGAGTTTACTTTTATTTGTATCCACTGACAATAAAAACAAAACACTGTGTTTCTGTAAAATACAGAAAATAAACAGGATGCTATGTGTCAATCTCTGTGAACTTTTGCTTAGAATACATCAGAAAAAGACCAGAAATTAAATGTATAATTGTCCCAAAGACATGATAAATATGTCTATAGAAACCTTGAAATGTCTACTTTTCAATGAACCAATTCAAATACAAAACAAATATTCTCAGATTATGTAATGCGTAGGAAACTAACGAGAGGTATGGTTGTTCGGTCTCATTTCATAAGTGCAGCTCTTATGAACACCTGTTAGCAGAGCACACTATTCATACGGTAATGATTTGGGAATCTTGGATGATCACAAATATGGCAAATGCCCCCATCAATGCTACAAAATTGATATCAAGCTTCATCAGATTAATTGATTTTTCATCACTTTTGGATGATGGCATGCTACTCACATGAAGAAGCTCTCCAGATTATCCTGAACAGTGAAGAAGAATTCAAATTTTCCTCAGAAGAAGATCGCAACTCTTGTGAGAAATGCTTGCATATTAAATATTGACTTGATCCATTGGAGGATATATTTTCTGCTGATTAAGTCATTTTTCATCCATTCATTGTTTACGTAGTGTGTTATAATAGGTTAAAATGCTCCTTTGATTTTATTTTCTCCCAAAAACACTAAATAGCATAATATTTATTCCATACTATATATTATTCCAATCACAATGGATGTTTGTTTGTTTATAGAATACTCAAGAGGTAATGAAATGTCAAATATGATTGAAATTAACAAGAAATGGTGCACCCTTTTCAAAAGTTTTATTTTGAACAAGCATTACCTTCATTTGTTCCTCTAAATGCATCTTGCTCTCTCTCTCTCTCTCTCTCTCTCTCTCTCTCTCTCTCTCTCTCTCTCTCTCTCTCTCTCTCAAACATTCTTTATTTTGTCTTCTTACAGTGACATTCCACATTTATAGCCCCATAAGGGAGTGGGCCATTATCACCCTATGACATGAAATACATCAATATTCATGACTATTGACACTCCCTTGCATACAGACTTTCCAAAACAAAAGGTGAATCAAATGATTGTTTATTGTGAATGAATAGACAGGACGGTTTTCACAAAATGTTGCACCAAATGCTCTTGTCTACAAAATTCAGCACTCAAAGGTCTTGTGTAAAAATGTGTAGTATATGTATAATGGCCCTATTTTAGTGTCCATAATTATTTTTCCTAGCCAAGTTTAAAGTTGATTTTCTAAAATAAAATACAAACAAAGTACATACATGTTGCTCACATATTATTGTAGCACAATTTGAGCTGAATACAGTGGATTGAGACTTTTGCAATTAATATGTGCACACATGTCAGAGCATGTCAAAACATTCAGAAAATGCCTTATATTCCATGCTGGGAACAGAGAAAGAATTTAGTTTTAGTTTTTTTATTGAAATTGGGACTCATTTATTGGACACACAGTGTGATAAGAGGACTTGAATTGATTATGTAGATAGGGGGAATGGGATCATAACACATCACAAATTGGAACTGAACCTGCATAACCATTTGAGCAGCATAGCTCCAACTTGTCTAGAGCACATACGCTAACTACTGTGCCTGGATTAAGCCACACTTTAAATATATGAATTTCAATGTAATAGAACCAAGTGGCATCTCAATAGGAGTGAAGACAGTGGAGCTTATGTCATCCATCACCTGTGAGGGATTTCACTGTTCTATATCATTTGTCTCTAACCACATGCATGGAAATAATAAAAAAATTATACATGGAAAACATGTCCAAAATTTTTGGCATTTTGAATGAGTTTGATTCATACATTGATAGATCACTCATCTTGTTCATGATATGATCCATTGAGCACTTCAGAGGTTGAATAAAAACACTGTCCCCTGCAAAATTTTAGAGGCAAAAAACTGATCCCTTGTCAAATTAGACTAGCGGTAGATTAGCAATATCAAACAACAATGTATAGTAACACCTGCTCAGTATTTTTTTGCACAGCAGGTACAGACAAAAAGTGCTGTCCTTGCTGTATGTGCGTGCATGTGTGTGTGTGTGTGTGTGTGTGTCTCCTGGTTTATTCACCCTGCTGCAGGCTGCTGGTAAGCTGGGCTGAGTGCAGTGCTAGGTTTCCTGCTGGCCCTTGTGGACAGGAGGAGCCGCTGCTGGCCTTCAGGACTGGAAACTATGCTGCTGTGGCCACAGTCCCACCTCTCAGCCTGGGAACGGAAGTGAAGAGTCGCAGGGGAAAACAAGCATTCAATCAGGTGGAGGAGAGAAAAAAGAAAGAGAAATAAAGCAAGAGAGTTGTCTTGTTATCTTATGATATATAGCCTATTTTTATTTATTGTACTTCGATTTATTGACCTTGTTTTATTTATTTGCTATTTGCAATAGTGGAATCCTCCACAGCTCCACCTGTAGATAGTTCTATAGACAGAAGGCAGAGAGAGGAGGAGGAATAAAGAGAAGTGGTGGGAGAAACTGAGGAGCCTTTTGAAAGTGTTTTTTCCCTGAAGCATTTTCAGGGGGTAATTTTATTTTAAATAATCTTAAAAGTAGTCACAGTAAAGCTGAATGGAAACTCCAATTACACAAATATACCTTTTAATATGTGGATTGATATATGTTGGTTATGCAAAGAAAACTACAATAATAATAAATAAAATAATACCTGAAAATAATACCACTTTACAATAAGGTTGTATTTGTTTTATCAGTTAACAATTAGTTGATCAAATTGAAAAAAACAATAACAACAGTTGGCTGTAACATCACACCCTCAATGGTTAAAAATGGCAAAAGATCAGAGGGTTAAATCTTTAGAGGTCTAGGGTATGTCCTTATTGTAGGTAAAACAAGTGTGTTTGGTGGGGCGGGGGGTCCTGCGTGTCTTTCTACAGCGGGGGGGGGGGGTCCTGCATGTCTTTCTACAGTGTGTGAGATAGTGTCACTGAGAGTGTGTTTGGGTAAGGACAGTGGCCAGCTGGGAACAGGGTGGGTTCAGGGCAAGGTAAGAATAAGGAGAGGGAGATCAGTGTGTTAAGTTTCCAAGAGGGACGTCCTGCTGTCCTGCACGTACAGTGTGTGTGAAGGTGAGGGGCACAGACCCCTTTACCCCTCTTTTTTGCACTGGCTCTCTCTTTAGAAAACACACACTCACAAACACACCCCTTTTTTCCTCTGCACTTTCTCCTCCCACTCTTCTCAGCAGAAGAATGAATGGTTTTTGGAGTGAATTATGTGTGGCTAAGAGCTGATGTGAATGAATGGGTTGTGGGAGTGTGAGAGCTAAACGAGTAGCTGGAAATCATATCTGACTTTAACATGAGATCAGGGGACAGCTGTTTCAAATGAGCCTCTCCTAGTTATTTTGTCACAGTCTGTTGAATAATTATGAGATGAGGAAGGCGGGACAGGAATAGGTGTAGTCAATAGTTTTTATAGTCTCTCTGCTTGGCTGCAGGTTTACGAGGGTGATTAGTTTATAAATAAACAAGTTGGAAAATCAGTAAATGCATTTATTAAATTTTGTTGCAAAATGTGGGGATTGGGCTAAAAGAGAGTGGAGACGAACCTGAATCTTACCTCACAGTCTCTCCCTGCACTCTTACAATCTGCCAAATTCCCTTATTTTCCTCCAAATTCCATCACTGCACCTCAGTGCCACTCTGGATTTTTCTTGTCCTTGTCTCATTTCTGTCTTAGTCCAGATATGGTCTTAGTCCAAATACGGTCTTCGTTTTAATACTAGTCACTTTTCTGTCTTTGTCCAAATCTTATACAGTATTTATGTTAATGCCAGTCCCACTTTGATTTCAGTGCATGTCTCATCTCTGCATCTGCCACAGTCCCAGTTACATCTTTGTCTCAGTGTCAGTTCCATATATGTCTCAGTCCTAGTCTCATCATTCTGAAAATAATGAACTCATCTCTGTCTCAGTCCAAGTCTTATCTCTGTCTCAGTTAAAGTGTCATCATTGTCTCAGTGCCAGTCCCGTCTCTGTCTCAGACCAAGTCTCATCTCTGTTTCAGGCCAAGTCTCATCTCTGTCACAGTCCAAGTCTCATCTTCATCCAAGTCTTATCTTTGTCACATTCTAAGTCTCATCTCTGTCTCAGTCCAAGTCTCATGTCCATCTCAGTCCAAATCTCATCTCCATACCAGTCTCATCTTTGTTGCTGACTAAATCTCATCTCTGTCTCAGTCCAAGTCTCATCTTCATCCATGTCTCATATCTGTCTCATCCCAAACCTTTATTTTGTCTAAGTCCAAGTCTCAAATCTTCTACCGCTCACAGTCCGGTCTCATTCCCACCTGTAAGGAATTCACTGTCACTTAGCCTTAATGAGCAAAGCAATCATGCCACTTATGATAAAACATTGAGAGAGACCAAATCAAGTGAGATATGAAATGTGTCATCCACTCACTCTGGTAGAATTGAAGGACCATTTAAAAGCAGTTTCAACTAACCTCACAACGTGTGACTAAGAAACAGTATTTATAGTAAGAACAGACACTGAGGCTTTTGTGTTCTCACTCCCATCACAGACGTTTTTCTGGTCAGGGTGTTTTAGACAATGAATAGACTGCACATGAGAGAAATGTCTTTATTGATATAAGTTTATGACATCAGATTATTCACTTCACATATTAGGCTATTTTAAAGCATTTACTGTAACGGCTACCAAAACTCAGTGGATTTGTTAATTGTATAGTACAACATTGCCATGTGGTTTGGATGTATTTGTACAGTATAAGTAGATAGTTACTGTATGTGTATGGTTTTTTACTTAATGTGTGTTTGTGGTACGTGCTCCTGTAACAGTCCCTGGTCTCAGAGGGATTGAACTGATTGAAGAATGGAAGAAATACAGAGAGAGAGAGAGAGAGAGAGAGAGAGAGAGAGAGAGAGAGAGAGGGTGCTTGGGAGGCTGGGCAAGTGGACGTGACATCCCCAGCTGTCCTGTGACATCACTGCTCTGGGGACAGGAAGTGTGGGAGTTATTGGGCAGGTTGGGAAAACAGGGGGTGACATCAGAGTGCTGTCTGGGTCTCATTGCTATCCAGCTGGGTGAACCGGAGAGAAGAGACCCCCCCTCTACTATTGTCTGTCTCTTTCTCGCCCTCTCTCCCTCTCCAGTCCCTCTCTTTTCAGTCATCTTATGTAATTACAGATATACACCAATGCTCTCCATACCGTGTGTTTCCTCAGCTCATCTCCTGTTGAACTACTCTCGGGTCATTCTCTCAACAGTGTTATTAACATTAATGACAACTACATGAAAACTTTTACATTAACTGAAACAAAAATTGAAACAAAACTAAGGCCACGTCCACATAAACATAAAAAGTTTGCTCCGTTTACACCTCTCATCCACTAAAATTGCTCTCCGTTAACGCATATTTTGGAAAACTATAACTTTAGGAAACAGAAAAATAGATTAGTGTGGATGTTGCCTAAAATAAATTGTATGACTCTAAAACAAATATTACAAACAAAAATGATCACTAATTAATTTTAGGTTTAGTTTTTTATACAGTATATAGTAACATTTTACCTTCATTAAACATGAAAATGCCACTCTATAGCAAAAAACTAGACGGCTCTGAGAAGTTTAACAGCATAAGACATTTGGGCTGGGTATCGCCAAGTACCTCACAATACGATATTTATCGTGGTATGTATGGCATGATTCAATATCACAATATTGTATTTGGATGGCCAATGCGAAAGACCCTGCGTGTCAGCATCCAATATTCAGTTTCAATCTCTCTTGTGCTTCATGGAAGAAGTTCTGACCATACTGAGAAATGTCATCTCGGAGTTTGCAACATGCTTCTTCTATAATAAACTGTTGGACATATGAGTACATAAATATATCAATAATAATAGTAATTAATAATAATATTGAAACAAGGATCTAAAGTGTCAATACAATATAGTAAATGTATTGCATAATCAATATGTAATTGTATCAGCACAGCCCTATTAGACATATTTAAATAATATCAGCATTAACGCATTAACTTTTTAAACTAAAATAAAAAATAAACATACTGAAAAACTAGTCACAAAGTAAAAAACTATTCTAGCTAAACAAGAATGAATAATCATGGAGTGAAATTTAACAACAAAAGTAAATTCAAAGGATAAACTGAAATTAAATAGAAATTAAACTATAGATTATTCTAATCTATAATATCCCTCTGTCTCCCTCAGGAGTTCACACACACACTACATAAACTTCACACTGCCTGTCATGCATTATGTAAAGCACACACGAGAAAATAGCCTCTCATTTACCCTGACATGTGACCTCATTCTCAGGCAGACACATGTTTGTAATGGACCACACACACACACACACACACACATGCACACAGATACATACTGTATTTCTCCATATTATTCTTGGTTAAATTATGAATTTCATCAGTACTCAAAATCAAAATTCTAAATGATGATAATGATTGTAGTATCATCATCATCATCATCAACAACAACATCATTGTTAATAATAGTAATTTGTATCGCACATTGTTTGGAGGACATTTGTGCATGTAAAAAATAAATAATTTATTATGGGATCTTCATGCATTTCAAGTGCAGATAGTTCACTACATTTCTGCCATGAACTTCAGTATGTGGTGAGTTTGTTTCTGATAGGGCACTTATAAGAGGTGCTCTCTTGGGGTTGGTTAGCTGCTTGCCACTACTTCCTATGGTAATGCTGACATTTCTTTATCAAAAATGATTGGTTGTTTTGTTGGACTGAGTTAAGGATTGAAATAAGAGATTTCAAAATATCAGTTTTGCAGTGGTGGGCTGTGCATTTAAAGTCTAGGCCTTCAGTGCGATCCATGCCATTAAGAAAACACAGTTTCACAATGAATAAGACACCCAGTGCCTTTGGGCATCATACATTATGTCATAGCTAACTATTAATACCAACTGACATTTCAAAAACACGTCCACGCACGAAAGCCAGAACTTGAAACAACACTTAATGCTCAAGCAAGCCTAATTTTAACTGCAGACTGTTTTGTGAAATGAACGTCTCCCGAATAGACATTTTAAAATCATAATTTTTCATATGAATCTAACAAGGAGGTCAATAATTCCTGTAAAAATGTATCTAATAATATTTGCATTTAAATGTTGCTTGCAGTAAATTTCATTTCATCAGGGTACACGGTTATGCTGCGTTCCATTCAAGTTGGATGTGGGATATTCCTACTTGATATCGCTGACCATAAATGCATTCCATTCCCCGATATTCGGAACTGCAACGCTCCCGTTTGTTTAACAGGGATTTGACTCTCATTAGAGATGTCTGCAGCACTAGAATTTGTGCATCAGGTGTACGATCATCAAAAGAAATTATAATGTTTTATATACCTGTTTCTGCAGGTGTTTGTTAAACAAGCTTTAATATAATTTAATATGGAAACAAACTCATTTATCGATATTACTTATAGTGAATGTTTATCACTTACATTTTAAATCTCCCTGAGTGTTCACGTATTTTTGTGACATCATGCAGCTGCATCTCAGTGAAATCGGAGTTGAGAATTTCTGCACGAGCCTACAAGTTGTAATTCTCACTTCAAGATGCATTCCATTGCACTTTTCCTAGTAGGAAGTTGTAAAATCAAAACTTTTCCAAACTTGAACAGACACTGAATTCGCCTAATTTACATTTAGAAAACTCCTGATGTTGCTACAACAATGCAAACAGCACTTACCAGTTTACTTGAAGTGAAAATCAGCCCTCTTTTCCTGATTAATAAATTAAGCAATCACATGGTCACACAGAACATCTCAGGTTTTTACATCCATAAGGATCTCTTTCTCAATGACGATAGAGGCAGAAATGACAGTTGACTCATCAGCAAGATCTCGCCCTCTTTGTTTTCAAATCACGTCACTTAAAGCGTGATTGCGTCACTCAAGGCCAGCTAGAATGCCTCGACCGGAACATATCCTAAATATAACAACCAACCAAGAACAAATAAATCAATCCGATTGGCTGATGAATCTGACAATCTGACTGGAGTTGCCCATTCATTTGCTCTGTTGAGGGATTCTGAAGAAATTCTAAAGGCCTGACGGGATGGAGCTCAGACTCACATGCTGCTTCCAGCAGGTGATTTGTGAAACAGTTGTCACACTTTGCTTGTAAGCATCTAGGAATAAATTCTGACTGGATAAACTTTTTGCAACGTTTTTCTCTGTTTGTTTGTAGATTCATTAAGAGTGGAAAGCGGTTAAAAAATACATAGGCAAAAAAGTGATTAAGAATGAAAGGATGAAATTAAGAATTTGGCATGTTAAGCCAGCAGAGAAGGCTTTGCTGGCACTGCAGGTTTGACAACATTATGTGCAGAATTTGAATTAATTTTGTTATTTGAATTGAACGTATTAAATGCTAATAGTAGCATTTTTAGCATTTCAGATTTGACATCAGAAGATATTGAAAGAGAGAAAACACACCTTATTTATGCTTTTAAAGTGTTTTGTATATCTTAACAGGTTTGTCTGGATTGTCTTTTGTGTCTGTATATGTTTTAATCTATTCAAAATAGATTAAATTAATTTAAAGCATTTTGGTGGAAGATTGACACTTGTCTTTCAGTATTGTTTTTTTCTTCACATTAAATGTGTTTTTCCCTTTGAAAGTTGTGTTTTTTAATGTCATATATGCATGTGGATTTGTATTTTCAAATAAGCAGATATTTAAAAAAAATCTTGGTCTTTATTCAACTGGTTTAAAATGGTAGGATCACTTTAATGCATGTGTATTATTACTAACTCATTATTAACTACCCATGAATCCATGACTTGTTAATGTATGTCATGACTTTGCTTGGTGGGGCACATAGTTATTAACCCATTGTTAACTACTCATGAACTATCATCAACTGATGGCATGTTAATGAATCATCATGTCATGACTTTACTTGGTGGGCACATCATTATAAACCTACTATCAACTACACATGTATTACTATTCATCCCAGTTAAATTACATATTGTTTAGCATCAGTTGGTTTGACATGAGGTAAAAGCTGAGATGCAGACATGGCCTGCGTATGGATGACGAGTGAACTGAGTGGTAGGACAGAAAGTGGAAGGGTGAGTATGGAGGGAAAGGAATGGAGAATCACACAGAATTGGTTGAGATCAATTATTATTAATAATATAATTTATTGATGGCAATCATTAAAGGGAAAAGTCCCCCAAAATGGAAAATTCTCTCATTTACTCACCCTCATGCCATTTCAGATGCGTATGACTCTCTTTTCTTCTGTAGAACACAAACAAATATATTTTTTAAGAATATCTCAGCTCTGTAGGTCCATAAAATGGTGAATGATGAAAAAAATCTCCAAAAAGCACATAAATGCAGCATAAATGTAGGCTAATCCATAACACTTCGGTGGTTTAATCCATGACTTCTAAAGTTGTCCAGTCGGTTTTTGGTGAGATCAGACCAAAATATAACTTTTTTTCACAATAAATTTCCTTGTCCGTCATGATTTCAAACTCGATTACACTTCCTTGCACCATCTCGCACTCTGTGCAAGTGTCAAGCACTATAAAGTGTAATTGAGCTTGAAATTAAGATTGTACCTAGAGTCTGCAATGACAAGATATACAGTAAAAACGTTTTACTGGTTATATTACTTCTATGCTCTTTTATATGCTTTTTGGAAATTCAAACATGTGGTCCCCTTTCACATGCATCATGCATTGTATGGGCATACAGAGCGGATTTATTGTTCTAAAATTCTTCATTTGTATTCTGCAGATGAAACAAAGTCAAACACACCTGGAATGGCATGAGTGTGAGTAAAACATGAGAGAACCATTCATTTAATGTGTTCAACATTTGATAAGCATGATCCATGTAAATTATGCAGAATAATCCTGCGTCATCCAGTGATGTTTGTGGCAAACCTGAAGACATTCAAAATTATTAATTCATTTAATTATGACCAATTTAAATTATGCACATTTAATTCAAGGTCGAAGTACTTTGCATTCTTTCTTATAAAGCCTGTTTGATTTAGCTTATTTCCTAATGCTAATCAATACATTAACTATCAAAAATGTTCTAATATATAATTAAGGTAACCATTATTAATTCATGAATTCATATGACTCATGTTGTGTTAATGTTAGCTCTTAATTAGCTCCTGAATAGTCCTTTCCTTAATTCATCATTATTTTATGTGTAGGTATCTATTAATTCAGGTAGTAATTCATGATTATTCATGTACTGTTATTATAAAGTGTTACCCCGAGATGTTGACTTTGGTTCTTAAGTTGTTCCCTGTATCTTCTACCACTGTTTCTCTCAATAAAATAGCAAAATGACCAAAAAAGAAACACTGCTACAAAACAATGGAAATATCAGTCATTATCAGTCATAGAAATAGTTTGGTTGTTAGTGCACTGCATATGCTCAGACATAGTGGTTGGGCTCATGTGGACGAAGAGAGTCCGAATCTAGCTTGTGTCATTTCCCGGTTCTGTTTCCACCTCTTCTCCATATAATTTCCTATCCTGTCTCCACTGTAGTTAAGCTCAGTTGACAGCATTTGTGGCATTACGATGATTACCACAACATTTTATTTCGACTTGTGCCTTTTATTTAAAAAGAAAAAAAAGAAGAAGATTAAAATACTCACTGTATTAAAATACTCACTGTAACTCACTGCAAGTAAACAAGATGCAAGTCAACCTGATTTTAGTGTGATTAAAAACTCTGTAATCCAATTTAAACAACTATTTAAACAACAGCTAAAATAAACGTTTTAACATGAGAATTAATGTAATTGCTTTTATAAAATTATGATCTTCAAATTTCAGCCTTTAACCCTCCGTTTTTTAAGAAAAGAGACAATTCCAAATAAATTTTTATGGAATTCAACATTATGCCGTAAATGTTGTTGGTTGAGCTTAAAGGAATATTCCGGGTTCAAATAGAGTTAAGCTCAATCGATAGCATTTGTGGCATAATATTGATTACCACAGATTCTACTCATCCCACCTTTTTTTTTTCTCCAAAAATTACAGAAGTTACAGAGAGGCACTTATAATAGATGTGAATGGGTTTAAATGCTGATATGAAGGTTGTACATTTATAAAAGCACTTAAATTAATTCTTCTGTTAAATCTCATGTATTATTTGTGCTGTAAAGTTGCTTAAATTTGAATTTTTAGTCATTTTAGGAATTTAGGTTTTGTTGACATTACATCGTCATTGCAATTGGCCATACCTTTACACAGAAAAGGTGAGTAAGTGATTTTTATCACACTAAAATCATGTTAACACACATATTGTTCATGTCTTGTGGTTATACTTTTGAAATATATTCATATATTTATATTTGAAATAATTCGTATTTGAATGTTTACATATTGGCCCCATTCACTTTCATTGTGTGTGCCTCACTGTTATCCAGATTTTTTCTTTTTTGTTTTCTTCATTAAGTCCAAATTACATTTTGTGTTACTCAATAATAGGCCCCAAATGCTGCGATTGAGCTTAACTTTTATTAAACCTAGAACATTACTTTAAAATGGCTAAAAGGCCAAGACAACTCGGACAACTGAAGTATGAGTTGCTATAAAATAACATAAACTGGTTGGCTGCAGTGTATAAGATGATTATTACACTGATCTGCCTCACCTCACTCTCACCCGGTTAGCCCCTTTAGATTTATGTTAGTTTAATGTTCTTTGTGAGTATTATATACTTTATGTTCTGTCATTACAATAATTATAGGCTGTTACATGCCCATACAGTCGTGTGTGGCAAATGTTCAACTCTGAAGTAAAGACTAGTGCTTCTCCAGTATGGCCGATTGAAAAACATATCATGTGGGCTAAGATCCCATCCTTTATTAACATACATGTGTGTGTTTTTTCTCTGTAGGTGTGTGTGAGAGGGAGAGTGGTGGCTGGAGATTTCCACATGGCCTATCTGAATGTGAAACACATGTTAATGTGTGGGTGGAAGTGTGAGGAGAATATGTGAGGGTATCCATGTCTGTGTGTGTGAGAACACCCCGCTCTACCATCTGCAAGAGCAATAGCATCTGTGACAGACCTTTTCTCCATCTCCATCTTTTCCATTGCACTATCTTCTCACATCACTTTGATCCCCATCCGGTTATTCTCCATGCAAATGGTGTTCAGCACATCATCTATAGAGGTTGACACCACATATGGCCTCTAATGAAATGGGGTTTGTGGATTTGACCCTCAAGCTTTTGTTCTGTAGGTTGAAAGGTGTGAAGTGTGTGCATTGAGTTTCTGCATCTTACCTTTGTGTGCTGTTGTTCTGGTCATTTCTGACAAGAGACAGGGTGTTTGTCAGAATAGGTGCTTGTGTAGGGTGAGTGTAAAGTGTGTTATTGTGTGTGTGTGTGTGTGTGTGTGTGTGTGTGTGTGTGTGTGTGTGTGTGTGTGTGTGTGTGTGTGTGTGCACTGTGTGACCGTGTGACCGTGTGCGTGGGTTTATGGGGTCTGGCAAGCAGTGGTGGTGCTGCACATGGCAGGCTGAGGTAAGGAGAGGTGTGTGGCTGCATTAATATGGCCTGCAATTCTCGTTAGCACTAATCAAGGGCTTCCTGTACAGAGAGAAGCCTGGGTTCACCTTCCCAAGCCCTGCGAACAGCACACTCTCTGCCTCTCCCCTATACACAAACACTCACCCACACACTTGCTCTTACTCATCCCCTCTCACTCTCCCTGTATTTCAAAGAAACATGTGCTGTGTTTTCGGAATGCCATACTACCATACTATCCTTACTATTCCTGCAGTATTTAGTATGTGTACTTTGCACAGTATGCATAGAATACTTGGATGACCTGCTTACTACCTTTGCCAAAATATGCAATGCTCTGAATACTGTATCTCTCAATGCAATACTCATGACTTGACCTTTATTGCTAGTGAAATTAATTAAAGATGCACTCAGTAATTGTTTCCTCATTAAAAAAGTTTAACACTTAAGAACATGATAGTTTTGCAGTATATGTAAGAAATCATGAGCACTCACTTTAAAATGAAGACTCCATTCATATCAGTAATCTTATAAAAGCTGTTTTACTCTACATGGAGCGGGTCCGCACATGGGGGCTGCCATGTTAGAAACACATGACTTGCTGAATAATACTCGCTTAACCTCAGTAACCATCTTGTTATTGGACACAAACACAAAAGTTATCGTGTGCACCTTTAACTGGAAGTACCATCGCAATGTTTGATCTTTTTTTAATATTTTTTTGATCGGACTGTGGTTTGTCCACAAAATGACAGGTTTAATTTAGTTAAAAATGTCTTAGTGTCATGACAGCCCCCTAGTTCAGCACCAGTCACAGGTTGTTCACACCTCAGACTTAAAAAGGCTCTTGAAATGGCCTTGAAAAACCATAGTCACTTTCATTGAATGGAAAATACAGTAGATGCAATGAAAGTCAACCCTGCTGAAAAGACCAGCATTGCCATCACCAGCTTATGTTGTGTTTTGGGTGCTGGCCCCCTCAGCAGGCTTTTAAACTAGTTTAATCAGCTTAAAGGAATATGTGGGATTCAATAACAAGATAAGCTCAATTGACAGCATTTGTGACATAATGTCACATCATTATCACCAAAATAATTTTGACTCGTCCATCCTTTTCTTAAGAAAGCTAAACTTGAGGGTACAGTGATGCACTTACATTGTGAATGGGTAAGTGAATGGGGCAAATTGTTTGAGGGTTTAAAGGCAGAAATGCGAAGCTTATAATTGTATAAAATAACTTACTGTGCATTAATTCTTCTGTTAAAATTCATGAATCATTTGAGCTGTTTAAATCCATCCATCCATCCATCGTCAACCGCTTATCCTGTGTACAGGGTCGCGGGGGGCTGGAGCCTATCCCAGCTAACATTGGGCGAAAGGCAGGGGACACCCTGGACAGGTCGCCAGTCCATCGCAGGCTGTTTAAATCATTTGTTTAAATCATCGTTTTTCATTGTCATTTTATGGTTTGTTGACTTTGTCACTGTAACAAAGTTGTAAAATTGGATACAGCTTTAAACAGAAAAGGTTACTAAGTGATTTTATGGCTTTAAATCATGTTAACATGCATATTGTTTACATCACGTGGCTTTACTTTTGAAACAGTGAGTATTTTAACATTTAGAGATTGGCCCCATTCATTTCCATTGCAAGTGTCTCACTGTAAATTCCATTTTTGCTTTTTTAGAAAAGGAGGGACGAGTCATAATTAATTGTTATGGTAATTAATATAATGCCACAAATGCTGTCTATTGAGCTTAATTTGTATTAAACCTGGAATATTACCTTTATATTACCCATATTACATAATGGTCACCCAGCTTCACCAGGTAGGTTTTGTGATGAGGTAGGCTGGACCACCAGCTAGACCAGCAATAAACCAGTGTAGACTAGCATGCAAATTTCATGCTGGTAAAATGGTTCTTTTTAGCAGGGAATGGTGACTTAGGCTAACATTCTGCCTAACATTTTCAATGGAAGAAGTAATATTGGTTTGGAACAATATGAGGGTGATTAAATTATGACAGAATTTTCATTTTTGGGTGAACACTGCCTTTAGGATGTTTTTAAACAAAATTTTATAAAAAAAAAAAAAAAAAGCAAAACAACCATCTTGTTTCCAATAAAATAACTAGACGTCACCAAAGTCCCTTAAAAGGCAAGTCAGTCCACTCTGCGGCCATGTTGGGAACGCTCCCTGGCAGCTTTTTTCTATATAAACAAGCAGCATACAAGTAGTTATATCTATTTGAATGGGGGAAGACTGACTGTTACTAATGGTTGGTTAAAATTATTATCAAATAAAATATGTCAAATCAGCACTAAAATCTGACAACAATGGTATCATAAAGTTTTTTTTTTTAGCTCATATTATGCTAAAAATATATATATTTTTAGGCCAGTCTAAATAATGTGAATGCTTGTTCTGGCAGGTGATGTCTGTATCTAAAGGTTGATTGGCTCTTTTAAGTCTAAGGTGGGACTTCCTTTTCCACACCCGCCATATTGGCCGTTCCAATTTCTCTCATTCGTTGTATACAAGTGGTCTGTTTAGGGCTAGTCTCTAGTTCTACTGTTTCACTTACTAATTTGAAAGAATATTAGGCAGTATACAGTGTATTCAGTACACACTGTATTCACACACACCCCTTACTCTAACTGGCTCACTTCCCTCTCCAACTTCCTGGACCAGTTCTACAACTTCCCTCATCAACGCCTTCAAACTCACTATGCAAGATACTTCATGCTCTGTTCTAAGCTCCCTAGCCATCTCGGCATTCCACAAAATTAGTTGGAAAATGCAAAACTCTGAGGGAGATCTTTTCCATATTTATACAGACTTCACACACTCTCCAAGTCTGCTGTTCTGCCATGAACCTGAGGCCTGACCACATTGTCCCTGCATGAACTCCAGCAGAGGTCACAACCTTTAGGCTGAATGGAGTAAGTGGACCATAAAGCACTATTTGAAACAAAAGACCTCTTTACCGTCATCCTGGTACAACAGGGAGGTGGAACTTATAGCCAGCGCACACATCCTGCACTTTCCCACACAATGACTTGGACTAGATTAGAACGTCGGCCTCACTACTGTGACGTCAAGACACCCATCTATGTTAAATAACAGTCGCAGTGTAAAGAAGAGGGCATGCATCATTAATGCAGTGCACATATAGACAGAAGGCTGATTAAGCTCACTTCTTAAGATGTAAAACAATGACCGTGAGACTGGAGAATTATGTTATTTCAGTCTAGTCTTCTTTAATTTTGTATTTTTCTTCCCCATGCTGTCAGTCTGTCTCTTCCCCTGATGGGATTTAAAGAAGCTCTGGGTTAAATAATGTATCGAAGATGTGGAAATAGAAGGTTGAAATCATTGCCCTCACCCGCATCCCTTGTTTCTCCCTCCATCTCACTCTCTTTCACTTACTTCTCATTCTCTCCTTCCCTTTCTTTTTCTCTGTCCTCTTTAGTCCACTTTAATGATGTGTGGAGAGTCACTTTGATAGATAGATTGAGAGAGATGGGAGAGATTTAGTTCTCACACTTTTGGCCGTACACTTGGTGTGTCTGTGTATGTGTGAAATCCTTAATTTTTTGTAAGTTAGACCCTTTTTTCAGTGCCCCGGCCTTTGCAATGGATAGCTTTCCCCCCACCCTCCTGCTCCAAGCGGCCACCCCCACCCCAGTGCTGAAACCCGGCCAGCCGCAGCTGTCTGTACAGATGTGGGAGAGAGGGAGAGGCAAGGTCCAACAGGGGACGAGGGCCTGAAACAGAAAGAGACTCCAGAAAGAATGGAGAGAATGTGAAGACAAAGAATCAAGATGGACAGAGAGAGGGGAAGATGGAGAGATGTCAATGGGGAGTCTGAATTATTCACAGGGTCCTGGAGAGGAAGTTGGAAACAGTGGCTTCCATTTTGTCTCTGTAGGGTACATGCTCCAAATCAGAGGATCAATCAGTAAATTGACATGCACTTTAAATAAAGTTAGGTTTGTTAATCAACAGTATTTGTGGCAATGTTAATTTGTGACTCTCCCATTGTTTATTAAAAAAAAGGAAAAATCATGGTTACAGTAATGTTCTTACAATGGAAGTGGATGGGGCCAGTCTATGAACATTAAAGTACACACTGTTTTAAAAGCAGATGTATCATTTACGTGATAACATGATTTAGTGTGCTTACTAACCTTAACTGAGTAAAGTTATATCCAATTCTACAATTTTGTTGACATAACGGTGTAATGCTGGTTAACCCTGTAATTTGGTAAACACCATAATACTGGTAAATCCCTTATTTTGTCATGCTAAAAATCATGTTAACACATAATGTTTCTGTCATGTTGCTGTACTTTTGAAACAATGTGTATTTAATGTTTATGGACTGGCCCCAATCACTTCTATTCCAAGTGCATCACAATGTAACTGTGATTTTTCCTTTTCTTTAAAAGAGGTAATTTTTTGCAGTAATCAAAATTATGCCACAAATGCTGTCAATTGAACTTAACTTGTATTGAACCTGGAACGGTCATTTAATAATAAGATTCCAGTAGGAATATAACAATATTTTTTATTTTCTTTAAATGTCATGTAAATGATCTAGTCTGACTGAAATCAGTCATTTTCGTGAAGACTGGCTAACAGACCTAGATAATGTGATTGTAGATCAACTTTGTCCAGCATGTATTTATTTTAGTATGGACCACAATTGGCATGAGCGTTTTGTGCATGCTTTTAAAGAGGTAACACACAATATGTATTTAAAGCAGAAGTCGGATGCAACACAAACAAGGTAGAGGTATCATGACCAACACTACGAATGTAAATTTTTGGAAAGATGAGAAGATGGCATTCATGTTGTTACAGCTGAAGGAGCTGATTTGTACGAAAAATCAAGTAATGTAAACAACTGTAAAGTTTTCCACATTGTGCCAGTTGTGAGAGTCTCGCTTGACAGCTGACTTCTTTTGTTTGGTTTTGTGCGCTAATATAGTTAGCCTAAAAAAATCTGCAGAACTTCCTCAGCTTGCGTCCTTCCTTTAAATATACGAGTCTGATCTCATGATCTCAGTGGAGTGGAACATGGCCTATCCTGTAACCTCCATTAGTGCATTTCACAGTTGATCTCCATACCTGTGTCCCTGTAGCATGTGCCGTCCTCCTTGGTCAGTCCTGATTTATGAACAAGCCCCTGAGCTCTCACACCATCCTAGAGGGTTTCTCTGATTAGAGATGGAGGAAAAGAAAGCAAGTGCAAACACTCACACATCCACTCACACATCCTAGCATTTGGTTCTAATTACACACAGGGCGACTCTAGGGCCGGGTGTCATCTAGAACACAAAGCTAGATTTACACAATGTTTTATTCGCACAGGTTGGTCCTGGCCTGATAATTGCAACATATTATCTGGGCCTATTCATCAAAAGGAGCAGATCAGTAAACTACTAAATTAATGAGTCTTACAAATGGGTTGCAGACGTGAATATTGGAGTTAAAATACGTTTTTGTGAAATCTTTATGCCTTTTTGTGCAGAACAAGATTGAGATTTGAATCAACCATAGTTTGGTGGCAGTAAATTTAGTCATGATTTACCCATGTAAAAGTCAAGATGTGGCACACCAGATGAGGATATCCCATCTGTTAACCAAGGGCTACCCCTTGCAGCATTAAAGGCATGTTAATATGTGAAGCCTGTAAACATGCCAGTATAATCAAAGACTTCAGCATTACCTTGCACTCGATGCACTGCAGGACTAAAATGGATAGTTTGCCCAAAAATGAAAATTATGTCATCATTTACTCACCCATATGTTTTTCTAAACCAGCATGACTTTCATTCTTCCATGGAACAAAAAAGTAGATGTTAGGCATGCTAGGCATAGTTTGGATCAAAATGTGGCTGAGCAAATTACAGAATTTTCATTTTTGGCTGAACTATCCCTTTAAGGCTGGAAATGCAGCAGGTCCCACCACACGCAACACGCGAGACACAACCTTTGACATGCAAGACACAACCCTCTACACGTAAGACACACACCATGCCGCTGGGAAACATGCCAGGAGACATTGCGGCACAGGCAAACGCACACACATAGATGTGCATACTTGAGAGAGGAAAATGGTAACAGCCAGTTCTTCGCAGTAAAATAGAATGGTTCACCTTCATTGTTCTGGCCTCTGGACTCTGGCCTTGCTTCCTGACATCTTCCGTTTGGGCTCGCACACAGATGGCTATGGATATACAGGAACAAGTGCGTCCACTCCGCCTCTGTCCAGACTCAAAGCATAGATGCACAAGTGTAGCCAAGGAGAGGCAAATGATGCTTAGTTGACACGGAGTGTGTTTCTGTGAGTGTGTAAAAATGATTGATGCTGTTAGTAAAACTCTTACCTCAAGAGCCACCTGTAGCTTGAGCCTCTGATTAGACAGATTCAATGTATGCCTGCAGAGAGCTATTTGTATCAGGCAATCAGGGCATGGAAAGTCATGAAGACACTTATGCATGTGTTTTTATGTAAGTTTGTGAGGAGTCGTGGGGGTGTCACTGTCTGACAGGATGCATGGGTCAGCTGTCTACGTGTGTGTTCGACGGGCCTGGGCCAGAATGTCAGGGCTGGGCAGCCCACAGGAAATGGCCAAGACATTCTGGCCCAGTGCAGGGGGACTTAACCCTTAAACCTCCAGCCGGGCTCTTCGAGTTCTGTAGCTGGAACTAAGACTCCCCACTCAAACTCTGTCTAACTAAGCTAGAGTGCATAGCTGATGATATATATTTTTCCTGAGATATGCACAGAAGAACTCTAGACGTATTATGCAATAGTGTTCTAAAACCACACGCGCGGTCTCCCGTTCATGTATCCATAATCACAGGAACAAAGACAAGAAAGTATGCATAAGAATGTTTGGAATTTGCTTTCTAAATTTAACCACCCTCCCTGCACTCCTCCGTACCCTGGGTGTGACAGTTCAGCCTTTCAGACTGGAAACAATGGCGAGCAGCACCTTCATCATTTAATTCACCACCTCTCCACCCACTGCAATAATGGTTCCTTCTGCCTGCTCCAGTTAAATGGTCGCCTCTAGAGTGAACTAAGGAAAGGGGGGAGGACCGCCGGGGGAGGACCGCCGTGAGGACACTGCACTCTGGAATACAGGGACAGGAAGTGACTCTTAGAGTATAGGAATTCTCAGACGGCGGGGAGCCGCAAGGCAAGGCCGTCATTTTCGATATGCCATTGACAGCCTACAGTAGTGGTGGAGGTGGTAATCTGCATAAGGATACATTCATATTCCTAAATTCAGGTCAGACTGATCTCACAGCGAATTCCGAAACAGTAGTTCGAAAGTTCTTCAGCTGAAATCGGTTTGTGCTTACTGAAATTCAAACCACTGCTCCCAGTGGGCGAAGCTGTGAGTGTTGATGAATGTACAGTACTTTATGTGCACATGAGCTCCAGTTTCCAGGTGACATGTTTTGGCTTGGTGAAAGAAGCAAATAAATCAAGTTTTTCTTAGTTAGAGTAAATGAAGCAATCCAGTCTACAGGAATTCATATTTAATTAACCCTACCCCCTTACCCAAACCCTAACCCCCAAACCTAACCATCAGTGGAGTAATATAATCTTATAGGGAAGTGAAACCTCTGAATCATGCTGATCATTGATTAGGTGAAAGTGATTACTTCCTGATTGCTCAGACCCCTTTAAGAGGACCAAAGAGTGAACCGAGTGAAAAAGGACCAGCTCTCTTTGCATTCACACTATTTGTGACCTTGAAAGTGGGCTCAGATCTTTTTTTGGTCCACTTGACCCATTACGGGTCTCAATCCATTTTGCATTCACACTATTGTTTTTGTGGAACCCAGGCCACATTATAAGACAAATTTGATGATAATTATTATTATTATTTTGGCTATATTAAATGAGTACAATTAGCTCTACAACTTATGAGATTATAAAACATGTTTAATACCCTTAAAATAAAAAAATAAGCATGAGTAAAGGGGTTTTTGTTCAATAAAACAAATTTTATTGATCTTTTGCATAAAAAAGAACTGTATTACATAGTGTAAATATATATCATCTTGTTTTTTATAAATTAAGAGGGAAAAGCAATATATTAAACTGAATGCATTGTATTTTTATATGAATAATACTGTATTTAAAGGCAAAATCCAAGAAATACAATCATGGATTGTGGTATATTAGTTGCATTACCAAAAAAAAAATACAATTGATCATGGTTTTATCTATTGACAGCCTCGGGCAACATCCCTTCATTGAAAACAATAAAAAATATATTTGTATTGTAATCTCCTAACTGTCATGCGCCATTCCAATGCTGTCTGGTTAAACCCTCTAGTCCTCATTTGCACAGAAAATTGAGAAAGATTTTTGAGTTTGTTTTGTGAGGAGTTAAATTGTTTTCATCAGCAACTTACTCTTTCATTTCCATAGAAACAGAATAAGCGACTCGTCGCGTATCTTCTCTGCACATCATCAATACTGGTGTATGGTAACCTGTCAGGGTCAAACATGTTTGTCATTACACGAAAGGGAAAAAATCAAGTGAGTCCAGAGAGCTTTGTGTTCACAATGCACATTATTGGCAAACTCTACCGCAGGTAGCAAGCGACCACCTTCCGTGATGGTCTCGGTTCGGTTCTCTTTAAATGGGTCTGAGATCGTTTGGATTGTTCAAAAATCCTGCGACCCGTGCTTAGAAACAAGTGTGAAAAGGCTGCTCATGCAGAACACTGCCAGTGGTGTCACAGAAAAAGGTAAACACATTTAAATTGATGCAAAGATGTCTGATGGGAGATTTAACTTTTTCAACATTTTCACTTTTTCAGTAATTTAATGGATTAGCCGGGACGTCCCGTATTTAAGCAATTAAATGTTCGAAATGGACAACAAGCCTCCCTGTGTCTGACGAAACCCCCAAATGCTCCAGAACTGAAATGCTTGGAATGCTTAAGCGTCCAGTTTCGCATGGCAAAAAGCTGCCAACTCTAGTAATTCGGCAGAATGGAGTCGATGTCAGGATACAGAAACATTTGTTAGCAGCATATCGAGTTCCTGTATTATCATGTTTGTCAGATTATCTGCTTAGTGGGTTTTTATAAATAGGTTGAGGATTAGTCATTCCTTGATGGCTAACATCTAGCCCCCCAGCACTTCAGGACAGACGTCTGCTTACTTCCTGGTGCCACACAGAGGGCATCGCTACTCAAGAGCCCCCCAGATAGCAAGCTAAACTTAAGCAGGGCCCATCCTGTTTTGGGATTCTGCTGTAACCTTGAGCGTTTTGACTTTTCCTGCATCTCGACTTGAAAACAATTAGCTATTATCATTCCAGTGTCTTGTTTGAACCCCACACCAAGATTTCAGCTAGTTGATCTGCATCAGCTCAGTTAACATGCTTTGCGCTGCATCTGTTTAACTGAATGTCTTCGAATACTGATTGTTTGTTTCTGAGGGAGATGTGCATGAATGTCAGGGCTGTTTTTTGTGGATGTACGCATGTGTATGCACTGTGTGTGTGTGTGTGTGTGTGTGTGTGTGTGTGTGTCCATGTCCATCTATGTGATGGCTATGTGCCAACTCTGAGCTTAGCCAGTGAGGGCTTTCTTGGTTTCACATCCCTCTTCAGCTGAACACAAACACACACGTCCGGCCAGCATGACCCAAGCTATCTCTCCGCCTGCAAGTGCCAGACGCACACACATATACACATGCCCTGCTCCTTCTTCAGACCCTCTTGCTCTTCCCACGTTCCTCCTTGGCGTGCTGTCTTCTCCCTCTCTCTTCTGTTCTTCTCTCTCACTTCTCTGCTTGTGTTTCCTTCTCTTCTTCCTCTGCTTCAGCACCCTTGTACATCTCATTGTCTCTGGTCTCTTCATCTTTCTCCACTTACTGTGTCGTGCACCCTGTGCCCTCTCATGTCCCCACTTTCAACCTCCCCCTCTTTCTCTGCATTTCTCTCTCTCTTCACAACGTGACTTTTAGCACACATTGGGGCTGCTGCCAGAAATCAGGGGCAGAGATGTGAGATGAGCACACACACGCATATAGATAAAATAGGGCATACTATTCTGTACTCTCTTTCCCAAACATTCATTAGATCCCTAACAAGAGTCATAAAGAAATATTCTGGGTTAAATACATTTAAAAAAAAATTTTTACAACATCTCAGGCTTACTGTTAATTAACAAAGAAAATATTGTAGTCTTGTACCAAATTTTGAAAAAAAGGATGAAAAATGTATTTACTTTAATGCGTTTAGAATGTAAGCCCATTGTATTTGAGGTGTAAAGTCATCTAAATCATTATTTTGAGGTGGGACTACTTTTCTTGGTGGACAAATTTTTCGGAATGCATTACAGATGTAATCTCTTAACAGCTTAAACCAGCCTAAAATGGTTTAAGTTGGTTTTAGTTGGTTTAAGCAGGTCTCCCAATCTGGCCAAGCTTATCTGGTAGTCAGCTGGTTTTGCTGGGAAGCCTGCTAATCTCCCACCCTGACCAGCTGAACTGTATCCAAAATCGCTATAAAACCAGCCCGACCAGACAGGGAGGCCAGCCAACCAAATTAGCCTGGTTTTAGTTGTTTTTCCATAGAGGATTTTTCTCCTTTGTCCTAGACAGTTATATTTTGTTCCATCCAAGTTACTTCCTGCTCATTTTTTTAACGGATACAAAGCAAAAATTACCATGTTTACTTTTCAGCAGTTTCAATCTTTGAAATAGATTGCTATTTTATTTTATTGATTTTTTTGCCCATGAATATAAAGCTCCATTATTCTAGTTTACTAAGAAAATACTAAGACAAATCTTTCTAATGTGATAATTTGGTAATCAAAAAGCTATAAAAAAAAAAAAAAAATTGAAAACTGTTGTGCTATTAATGACATTTGAACATCGCAATATAGTGTCTTTTTTCAGTTGCTGAAGTAGTGAGTACACTTGCCTTTCCAACAAGTCAGCTTGCACTACCAAGTACATTTTCTCTAAATACTTCTCTAAAAATGATCAGTCTATTGTACTTTTAAAAGATTAAATCTATACTATGCAATACTAACTTGAAAGAAAAAAAGCAAACTGGATCTAACCAGGACGGAAAGAGGAGTGGGCGTCCCAGAAGCACGACAACAATGTTTTGTTCTGCACTGATGAGATGGAACCACAAGGATTACGATGAACTCAGGTTCTTTGTTTAATTCTCCATGCAGCAGCATAAGCTTAACATGCTCACATCATTAGTGCTTCTTCACTCAATGTACTTCTCTACCTTTCTCACCACAGTGCAACACCTTGCGTTCTGAATGAACATAAAATTCCCTACATAGGAGCATTTTCCCATAAGGATTCCACATAAGCAAAATACATTTCACTTCAATATCAGAAATTAATTCTTACTTTACTATAAGTAAATTAACTCAAAGAAGATCACAATACAACAACAGTTGCCATTTCAAAGCACTCACTTTCAGTTTTTTTTTCTCTCTGAACAAATTCCTTTAACCAATTTGGAGGACACCTCACATACTAAGGGCAAGGTAAGATTGACTCACAGGGTACAGGTTTATGTACATTAACCTGTGCCTGAGGTGCCTGCGTCAGCCATTCAGTCAAAGTGGCTTTAGTCAGCCTTTATGAAACCATGTCAGCTGTGAAGCATCCCATTTCTTACCATCCGAAAGAATTAATGTGTTCTGTCCCACTTGTTCTCTGATTTCCATTGGTTCCAAAAATCTTGGATGTCCTTTTAAAACATGCCATGGAAGCTTAATACACACTTTCTCCTCTCTTTTTAAGAGAGTGTGGCGTGCTCTGTGCATGATGTCAAACCACAGCTTTATTTTAGCTTGCTTTGCAGGTACACGTTTCTGCTCACAGCCACACGCCCCATCCCGGTTCCTTTCTTCCGAGGCGTGCATGACAAGTTGAGTAAGCCATAAAGGGCACCTTTTACTGCCTGAAACAGGCTTCCTCGCTCATCCGCTCTCACTACCCTCGACGGTGGAGCGGTACCAGACTGCTTCCGCCCTGCATGCCATGGCCCCTCCTGCAACCAACACCAGGCCAAGGCACTTCAAAACTTGCACTTGGGTAGTCCTTTTCTTGATGTGCTGCAGGAACTGCGCTCAATGACTGATAGCGCCCCCCGGGCCACAAAGGTCAGAAGCGCCGGCACTCGAATGGGCGATGGCCACCCTTGTGGTCCAGAAACGTAATCTATGGACTTACTCAAAGACACGATAGAGCCTGTCCCTCCAACTGAGATGAAGAAGGGTCCCTACAGCCCTTACTTCTTCATACCCAAGAAAGGCGGCTGCTTATGACCGATCTTGGACTTGCGAGTTTTCAACCGGGCTTTGCACAAACTCCTGTTCAAAATGCTCACACAAAAACCCATCTTAACTTGCGTCCGGCATCTAGATTGGTTCGCAGCAGTAGACCTGAAGGACACATACTTCCACGTCTCAATTCTGTCTCGACACCGGCCTTTCCTATGGTTCGCGTTCGACGGCCAGGTGTATCAGTACAAAATCCTCCCCTTCGACATGTCTCTGTCCCCTCGTGAATTCATGAAATTCTTGCCCCGCTCCGGCAGATCAACCAAGCCAGAGCCCCCTCTACCAGGCAACTTTACGCCCTGAAGTGGCGTTGTTCGCAAATTGGTGCTCTTCCCGGGCTGAAGAGGTGCGCAGTTAGGTCAGTGCTCTTATTTCTGCAGGAGAGGCTGGAGGGGAGACTGTCCCCTTCCTCCTTGAAGGTTTATGTTGCTGCTATCGCGGCCCACCATGACGCAGTAGAAGTCTTTGGGTAAGCATGACTTAATCATCAGGTTCCTAAGAGGTGCCCGGAGGTTAAATCCTTCCTGGCCAAGCCTGTTCCCCTCCTGGGGTTTCTCAGTGGTCCTCTCGGGCCTCCAGAGACCCCCTCCTTTGAGCCGCTAGAATCAGTTGGACTCAGGGCCCTCTCTCTAAACACTGCCCTGCTGATTGCGCTCGCCTCCATCAAGAGGGTCGGGGACCTGCAACTCTGTCAGCGACACTTGCATGGAGTTCGGTCTGGCAGACACACATGTGATCCTAAAACCACGACCGGGCTACGTGTCCAAGGTTCCTACCACGCCCTTCAGAGACCATGTGGTGAACCTGCAAGCGCTGCCCCAGGAGGAGGCAGACCCAGCCCCTTCGTTGCTGTGTCCAGTACGTGCTTTGCGTACCTACTTGGACCGCACGCAGAGCTTAAGACGTTCTGAGCAGCTCTTTCTCTGCATTGGTGGACAGCGGAAGGGGAACGCTATCTCCAAACAGAGGCTTTCCCACTGGGTGGACGCCATTTCATTGGCCTATCACACACAGGCCGTATTTTCCGCTGTACGGTCCCCTTACGAGTGGACCCGCGTCTCCCTTAGGCAGTACCAGCTGCCCTCCGGTCACTGTGTTTTAGCAACTCCCCCCTCCTTGAGGCTGGATCTACCGTGCGCCATTTTTCCACATGTGATGTATTTCGCCACTTTTACCTCCCCCTTCCTGGGCAGGTGTGGTCTCCGCAGGGTCTTTTCCCCCTGAAAGAATAGTAAACTGGGTAAGACCCCCTTCCCATGATGCGTGTAAGGGCCCCAGCCATTTGGCTCTATGCGAGAAACATAGAGAGAAAAAGGCCCAGCTAGGATCGGCCCGTTCCCAGGTTGGCAAGCGTCGCCAACAACAACTTTTATGGGGCATTGGGGAAGGGTACATGCAGTCTGACACAGCTGGTTGCCTTTGCACATAAAATACCTGCCCGCTCCTGTGTCAGCAGTACACGCACAGCTGGACCCCTAGTGTCGTTTCTTCGACACAACATCGAAGTGAGTGACAGATGGGGAATGTCTAGGTTACGTATGTAACCTCCGTTCCTCGATGGAGGGAACGAGACTTTGTGTCCTCCCGGCCACGTTGCTGAGCCGAGCCACTGTTGTGGCCGGACCATTTCCGGATCCTCAGAAATATCCTGAATGAACTAGGCGTATTTCCCCGCCTTTATACCCGTATGTCCGGGGGCGGGGTATGCAAATACTGTCTGCCAACTTCTCATTGGCCTTTTTTCATAGATCAGAGGTATATTCGTTGCTCAAGAGAGACCCCTATTGTCATTTCTTCGACACAACGTCTCGTTCCCTCCATCGGGGAAAGGAGGTAACATACGTAACCTAGACGTTTTCTACCGTTTCCCCTACTAGTATAGTATAGCAACACTACTGCCGCTGTTTATCTCTTAACTTGGCAGATGTAAATGCTTCTTGTTTTACAATCTGCCCCTAATTGACTGGCAGTATTAAAACAGTCAGCATTTGACTTATACTAAACAGTACTAATGATGTTTATTTTGCTGTTTTTTGGATTTGTATTTATTCTTTATTTAAATGGTCAGCAACTGACTGATACTAAACATACAGTACTGCTATTTATTTAGCTATTAATTGTATTTTTATTTATTCTTTATTTTCTCAGTGTTCATTTCTAGAATTTGTTGACAATGTACAATAATAGTGTAAAATGTTCTTTGATAGAAGGCTGCTTTCTTAAACAAATATTTCTGAGTACCTTTACATCGTCGTATTGGTGCAAAATCGGTGGACAATCCACATAGAAATGTTCTGTTTTGGATCCAGCTCTAAAATTATCCATATCGGCCACCATATCATTAATCAGTGAATTGTCCCCCTCTAAAATTGGAATCGGTCTCAAAAATCCCATATTGGTCGGGCTCTAATAGAGAGCCAAACCAGGACTATGTACCAGCAACTGCCATACTTCAGCAAAACTGTTCGGAACCTCTTTGGACCAGGAGAATTCTGCGTCCCTACGCAAGCAGGCGCGTAATGGCTCAAACACAGTGGTGAAATTCTGTATAAATTTACTGTACCATGACAGTAGGCCAAGGAATGAGCACAGCTTGACAGTATCCATCGGAGCAGGTGAATGGCGTGAAGCCTCCACACGCGCTATGTCTCCGTGTTAATGTGCTCAACAAGCCAGCGCGGGTGACAGTCTCAGACACAGAGGCAGCTGAGATTCATCCTCTGCCACCCAGATTGAGATGAGTCACTACGCCACCACAAGGACATAGAGCACATTGGGAATTTGGCATTCCAAATCGGGAGAAAAAGGGGAGAGAAGATAAATAAATAAATATTAGGTCAAAAATTGCAAAAAAAGAAACAGCTTTCTCCTAAAGCTTGTCAGTCAATTATTGTTTTGAGGAATGAAAGCTATACAATGCTTGAAATTGCCAAAAATAAACTGAAGATCTAACACAAAGGTATAAACTACAGTTTTCAAAGACAAAGGACAATTAGCTCTGACATGGACAGTAAGAGCTGTGGAAGGCCAGATGTACAACCAGATAAGAGGATAAGTACATCAGAGTCTCTAGTTTGAGAAATAGACACCTCACATGTCCTCAGCTGACAACTTCATTGAATTATACAACATGTACAACAGTAAAGAGAAGACTCAGGGGTGCAGGCCTTATGGGAAGAATTACAAAGAAAAAGACACTTTTGAAACAGAAAGAAAAGGTTAGAGTGAGCAAAGAAACAGTGTTATGGATCTTAACCCCATTGAGCTTTTGTGGGTTCAGCTAGACTGTAAGGTGTGTGAGAAGTGCACAACAAGACGCTGGGGTGAAATGTCACCTGAGTATCTGGACAAACTGACAGCTAGAATGGAAAGGATCTGCAAAGCTGTCATTGCAGCACGTGGAGGATTTTTTTGAAGTAGTTTAAGAAGTTCTGAAAAAATAATTAAATTGTAATAGTCATTTTTCATGTTATTAATGTCCTGACTATACATTGTGATCAGTTAAATGACACTTTGGTGAATAAAAGTACCAATTTCTTTCCATAAGAGCAAACTTTATAAATTGAAAGGCCTTTGGAAAAAAATTAATTATTTAATGCATGAATCATTTTCATGGCCAAACTTGGTGCTTTCCATTATTTATTTATTTTGCACATAAAAGGCAGTTCACATGGTTTCTATCCTTACTATCTCACTTTGACTGTCATCGTCCTCCCGTCTCCTTATCTGTGCCTCATGCTCTCACGCTTTCTTTCTTTCCATCTCACACATAGACAGTCTGTTTGGGCCATACTCTAAGAGTTAATGACAAAAAGAGAGGAACATTAAGTCATGTCACATAACAGGCTTCTGAAGCACTGTATCTACAATTTCTTTGTTGTGTTGTTTTTCCTGAGTTGCACAGATCAAAAGACAGACATGTGATCCTGGGAACAGAGAAGTGAGAGAGAGCCTTTCTGAGAAAGAAAGAGAGACAGAGAAAGAGAAAGAAAGGATCAAGCCATAATTGGCACGGTCAGTAACACGGCTTGTGATGGGCATGAGTTTACAGCATCTCTATTTGAGTTCAGAAAGAACAAAGGAGTGAAAGTGAATGTATATTAATTCCAGTGTTTTAGTTAAACAGATTGAAAAGTTTAGATTGTTGTCTAGAAAAGATCAAGTCATTGGAGCCATGGCACAGCAGTTAGTGCACATGCTCCAGACATGGTGAGCAATGGTGCAGGAGACGCAGGTTCAATTTCAGCCTCTGTTGTGTCCCAGTCTCATTCCCCACATTCTCTCCCCCCATCATTTCCTGTCCTTTCTCAAATCTCTCTCTCTGCTGAGAAGACCCTTTTAGACCAGCATAGAGTCATACTCTTGTATACTCAGAATGGTGAGGATGAATTTGTTGTGGAGCACAGTATTTTGCTCTCTGAGTGTTTATCATTTACCCAAACACATGGCAGTTAGTATTACTAGCAGGAGCCCTAATCTTCTTTTTCCCACCATACACACTCCTCATCTCTCTTTCACACCCTGTCCTTCTTTTTTTAAACATGTATTTGGAGACATGTTCTTGAATTATATGATCATCTTACCATCGGCTGCACTGACAGTACTCCACATCATCCTCGAAATCAACAAGTCATTATATTACTCATATAATATACATTTACTGCACAAATATGTTGTTATTGAGCATTACACTCCTCCTTGAGATGTTTCAGCACCGCACCCATCTTTTTCAGATCATGATGAGATAACATACAGTGAGGAAAATAAGTATTTGAACACCCTGCTATTTTGCAAGTTCTCCCACTTAGAAATCATGGAGGGGTCTGAAATTGTCATCGTAGGTGCATGTCCACTGTGAGAGACATAATCTAAAAAAAAAAATCCAGAAATCACAATGTATGATTTTTTAACTATTTATTTGCATGATACAGCTGCAAATAAGTATTTGAACACCTGTCTATCAGCTAGAATTCTGACCCTCAAAGACCTGTTAGTCTGCCTTTAAAATGTCCACCTCCACTCCATTTATTATCCTAAATTAGATGCACCTGTTTGAGGTCGTTAGCTGCATAAAGACACCTGTCCACCCCATACAATCAGTAAGAATCCAACTACTAACATGGCCAAGACCAAAGAGCTGTCCAAAGACACTAGAGACAAAATTGTACACCTCCACAAGGCTGGAAAGGGCTACGGGAAATTGCCAAGCAGCTTGGTGAAAAAAGGTCCACTGTTGGAGCAATCATTAGAAAATGGAAGAAGCTAAACATGACTGTCAATCTCCCTCGGACTGGGGCCCCATGCAAGATCTCACCTCGTGGGGTCTCAATGATCCTAAGAAAGGTGAGAAATCAGCCCAGAACTACACGGGAGGAGCTGGTCAATGACCTGAAAAGAGCTGGGACCACCGCTTCCAAGGTTACTGTTGGTAATACACTAAGACGTCATGGTTTGAAATCATGCATGGCACGGAAGGTTCCCCTGCTTAAACCAGCACATGTCAAGGCCCGTCTTAAGTTTGCCAATGACCATTTGGATGATCCAGAGGAGTCATGGGAGAAAGTCATGTGGTCAGATGAGACCAAAATAGAACTTTTTGGTCATAATTCCACTAACCGTGTTTGGAGGTAGAAGAATGATGAGTACCATCCCAAGAACACCATCCCTACTGTGAAGCATGGGGGTGGTAGCATCATGGTTTGGGGGTGTTTTTCTGCACATGGGACAGGGCTGACTGCACTGTATTAAGGAGAGGATGACCGGGGCCATGTATTACGAGATTTTGGGGAACAACCTCCTTCCCTCAGTTAGAGCATTGAAGATGGGTCAAGGCTGGGTCTTCCAACATGACAATGACCCGAAGCACACAGCCAGGATAACCAAGGAATGGCTCTGTAAGAAGCATATCAAGGTTCTGGCGTGGCCTAGCCAGTCTCCAGACCTAAACCCAATAGAGAATCTTTGGAGGGAGCTCAAACTCCGTGTTTCTCAGCGACAGCCCAGAAACCTTATTGATCTAGAGAAGATCTGTGTGGAGGAGTGGGCCAAAATCCCTCCTGCAGTGTGTGCAAACGTTTGACCTCTGTAATTGCAAACAAAGGCTACTGTACCAAATATTAACATTGATTTTCTCAGGTGTTCAAATACTTATTTGCAGCTGTATCATACAAATAAATAGTTAAAAAATCATACATTGTGATTTCTGGATTTTTTTTTTTAGATTATGTCTCTCACAGTGGACATGCACCTACGATGACAATTTCAGACCCCTCCATGATTTCTAAGTGGGAGAACTTGCAAAATAGCAGGGTGTTCAAATACTTATTTTCTTCACTGTAAGTGTCACGATTGGAGTTCAGTATGAATATATGTATTATAGATGGGATCCAAATGTTTCAAACAAAAAAACAACAATTTGTGAAAATACTTCTATTTAGAACTTTTTAAACTTTGTACATTTTGTATTACTTATTAGATTATCAACATAATACATTGAGTGAAAAGCTAAATTGTAAAGTTAAAATTTATTTTGTAATGTCTTTTGGTGTCTCCCCTTTTTGCTTGAATGACAGCTCTAGCTGGCATAGACTCAATACATTTGTGCAAAACCTGATGATCCATGTTATTTCAGCATGATTTGAGAATGTTCCAAATATCATCTTTGGTGCTTCAATAAAAGCAAGGAAATCTGACCTTTTGCTCAAAGGAGTTAACACTGTTACAATTTTTGCTTACATTTGATCTTAAATATTTCTTCTTTATTTTATATCATAACATTTCTTTGTTTTAAATGTTTCAAAATCCAAAAATGTTCTGTTTACTATTTCCAGGTTTAAATTACATTTTGAATCCCAGATTTTCAGTGTGGACTCAGACAGTTGGACCCGGTATTTTTATTTTAAAATAAGTGTCTCTGATTCTGTGCCCTTGAAATGTGGCAAATTTGTGTGTATTCATGAGTGTGACCATGTTGCCTAAAGATGTAACACACCAACACCCTTCCAAGACAGATATTCGCAGTGAAAGTAATAGTGGAGCTGATAGCCCACATCCTCCTCCTCCTCCTCGCTTCTGTCTTGCTTGTGAGGCAGGCTGTACTGGTTCTGTAACTCCATACACTGTGAGGTTAATGGACACCAGCATACTGCGCTTCACTGACAGTCACAGGGCAAAGTCTCACTTCAAAACAGCTGAGTTTTACCCAGCGCTCACACCATGACATTATGTAATTTTACTGTGTAAAAAAAAAAAGATCTACAATATTTTTTTCTTTTATATTTTCAACACTTGGCAGGATGGCAAAAAAAAAAAATAGATAAATACAAATGAAATAATCTATTCACATTGTGTTGTATTTTATTTATTTTTTTATAAAAAATGTGTAAAATGTGTAAAAAAAGGAAAATGTGGAAATTTTCATCTGTTGTGACAGTCCTCATTTTGAACTGTAAAATACAGAAAATAATTCAAATGAACATGCAAATGAAATACTGTTTAACCTCCGGAGATCCCGCATCCACATGTGTGGACATTATGTTTTGGCTTCGCTATTCTTGCAAGCTATGCATAATTTAGTTTCATTTCAACCAACTGATCTCAGTACAGAAGACTCTAGGCTGTCATTAAAGGGTTACAATTTCGAAGCACTAAGTCATGTGACAAAACAACATGTTGCCGATCTCAGCTGGGATTGTCTTGGGAGAAATGGCAACACAACTGCATTTGGTTAGAAACCTCATAATGGTTTTTAATTAAAAAATAATCAGTTCAAAGATTGAGATTTATTCATGCAAAATGTTACTTTAACATGATTGTCAGTGATAGGTGTAACGTTTGGGTGTCACTGGATACAAGAGGAGATGCAGGAATAGGAACTTTAGATCCTTTATTCACAAAGCTGGAGTGGTACAAACACTGGAGTAGAGCAAACACTAACACATTAAACATAACATTCCAAACATCACGCTTCATTACAATTCAAGGACTGACCCAGACTGACAAAACTAAAGAGTATATATACACTTAGGATTAAATGAGGGAAAGACACACAGGTGGGGATAATGGAGTAATCAGGGCAGTGACTTATGGGAAATGTAGTGAGGGAGAGAACTTCAAAATAAGAGTCCTTGAATAAGGTGCAGACAGACTGTGACAATAGGATAATACTGGCCATTACTTTGAATCAGAATTATTTATGTTAATTTCTGGTGTAATGTCTGTGACATCTCAAAAACATGAATAACCAACAGTCCTGGAAACATACTAAAGCTTTCTGTAGCTTGACATTATTTAATATTTCACAACTTAGTCCCACTGTCCACAGATGTGGACATACATTTTTAGGAAAAGCATTCGTTCTAAAAAAAAATTCTTAGAGGCTAATAAAAGGGGAGTGATGCAAATCAATCATGCACATAAAAGAATTCAAAGCCATGAACCAAACCACCAGCTCTGTGAATCACAACATTACTAACTTTTATTTGAAGCAAAAATCTACTTGATCTACTTTCAAAAATGACCTGTCATATTATTCCAAAACAAATGTCTATTATACATTTATATTCAAATTGCCCATTCAATTTTGTCACCAATTATTGAGTCTTGTGGTGACCAGTGACAGCATCAAATTATAAGCTACACGCTGTCCCTTATAAAAGTACATAAAGATTAACTTAAAATCTTGATGTTGGAAGTGCATGTCTATTTGTCAACTTCCCACAAGCTTTATTGTCTAGATATAAATAATGATGCACACACTTTTTCTGTGTTTAATAGCACATTGGTAGTCTAGTTTCCCTCCAGGTATGAGTATGGCAGTAGAGATCTGAGTGAGTGTTAATCTATAATTGTGTGTATTTGTGTGTATGATCTGTGCTCTCATGCAGTGGTTCCCCTGCCTTTACTGGCCTCAGGCCTCTCAGTACACCACAGTCTGGGCTTGTACAAGCAAAGCTCAATGAAGCTCAGGCCTCAGGTGCTTCATCACAATTCTCTGTCGCATCAGCCCAGAGCTGCAACATGTATTATTCATTATTCTCTTTTCTGCAGTATCTGCCGTTGTGTGTGTGTGTGTGTGTGTGTGTGTGTGTGTGTGTGTGTGTGTGTGTGTGTGTGTGTGTGTGTGTGTGTGTGTGTGTGTGTGTGTGTGTGTTTGAAACATTGTATATTTCTGTGGAAAAAATACAGGTTTATAAACAACTGATCAACGTGAAGTTGTTTTTTGTATAATAATATGCTAAATGTTTGTGTTAAAAAGTGTTCAAAAAGGTTGTATTCTCACTTGTTTTGACACTACAATATCCTGAAGTAATGTCACAGTATGGGTGGTTCTGTTAGGATAGGTACCCACAGATGTGTGTCAATCATAAGACAGGAAGTGGCACTGAAAGTTTACACCCTGACCGCCACCATCTACTCACTTGTGCACACACCCACTCTTTACACATACAAACATACACATGCAAGTGTGTCTCACATACATGTACTTTATTATGTAGCTGCAAATATTTTCACCTTTTGTCATACAGCACAAAGATTTCATTGAAAAAGTAAAGGTGTAAATGTTTGTTTGTTTGTTTGTTTGTTTGTTTGTTTATATCACCACTTTTATGTCATAGCATCACACATTTGCTGCTGTTTGTTGGGTTTGAAGAGCTATTTAAATTGTGCCACAACTTTGCAACAATATTGCGAAGCATGTTGAAGCCTTTGAAGTAACATTCTTTAATGAAATCTTTTATTAAACGATTGTCTGGAATACCTGATCCTGATTAGTAATTCATAGCATTCTGCGGTCAAATATGGCCACTAAACTGTATAATGGATTGTTGTCCCAGGCAAGCGAATCCTACATAGCTGTGCTCGTTTCATGACTCTCGTAGTACAGTGCATTCTTTATTCTTACATTATAAAATAATTGCAACTTAAAAAAATATATTTTATCCATTAATATTTTTATTTATTTGCAAAGCAGCTGTGTAATTTGCAGGGTATTGTACAGTTACTAATTATATAACTACATATAATTAATGTATTCTACATAAATAATCATAACCCTGTAATATACACTGCTGTTCAAGGGTTTGGGGTCACTAACTCATTCTTTATTATAATTTATATTATATATACACACCTGCTCCCCATTCACACCTGAGACCTTGTAACACTAATGAGTCACATGACACCGGGGAGGGAAAATGGCTAATTGGGCCCAATTTGGACATTTTCACTTAGGGGTGTACTCACTTTTGTTGCCAGCAGTTTAGACATTAATGGCTGTGTGTTGAGTTATTTTGAGGGGACACTGTTATACAAGCTGTACACTCACTACTTTACATTGTAGCAAAGTGTAATTTCTTCAGTGTTGTCAAATGAAAAGATATAATCCAATAATTACAAAAATGTGAAGTGTTTACTTATTTTTGTTAGATACTGTATATATATATATATATCAGTGGGGATTTCTTTAAGACTGCAAGGGAAGCTCAGCTTCCCCTATAATGTCAAAAAAATAATGGTCAAATATGTACTATTGTGTAAACAATTTATTGACTAAAAATGCGTTAGAACACGTTCATCTCGAAGACTAGTTCGTTCAGAATCAGCTACATTACATATAGCAGGTCGACTGACTCGATTTACTTCTCATACATTCCCGTAGCGTCAGTGCATTTCCCTGTTGAAGCCGAGAGTCCATTGACTTCAATGGGGCTGCTCTGAACAATTTTTTTCAGTGCTCCGAAAATAGACGGTCATTGGATAAATGCTGCAATTATGTCCCGCCCACGGACGCTCAGCGTCTCTGGAGGTGAATGAGGAGTGGGCTGGCCCGGACTCCGGGCTTCCGCGTGATGATTGGAGGATCTGTCGAAAGACTGCATCTCCTTTTGATTGACAGTGAATCTGTACTATAAGAAGTCACTGAAGCTATTTCGCGCTCAGTCCCATCGCGAATTTCTCAAGTGTAGTCGAAAGACAAACTGCTGCAACCTATTTCTTTATATTTGTTTGGCGAAATTGCTAGTCAATTTGCATAATACCTTTCACACAATTATACACCACATTCCTTGTTTCAGTTTTACCAAGTTTAATATATTTTGTTTTAGAGCGTTCGTTCGTTCGTTCGTTCGTTCGTTCATTCATTCATTCATACAGTAGGCTAGGCTAGCGTCAGTGCGTGTGAAACTGCGCACGATGGCAGACGGTGCTAATATTGTCGACCTGATTTTGGCGAAGCCATTTGAAAGTCTTCCTTACGAGGAAAAAATTAGAATTAAACAGCAGGGCAGATCAACACCTAAGATTGATTTAGTGCAAAAAATAGGGTAAATAAGTTTATAATGTAGGCCGAAAATGAGCTTCCCTCTTTGAAAGACCAGCAGCCGCCACTGATATATATATATATATATATATATATATATATATATATATATATATATATATATATATATATATATATGTTTTTTTTTCACATTTTAGAATAATAGTAAAGCCATCATAACTATGGAATAACAGAAATATGTGAATTATGTTGTCGTTTAAAAAAATCCAAAATGAATAAAATATATGTTATATTTTAGCATCTTCAAAGTAGCCACCCTTAAATTTGCAGAAATGTTCTCTTGACAATTCAATCAACTTCTTGAGGTAGCACCTGGGATGTTTTTAAACAGTATTAAAGGAGTTCCATCTATGCTGGGCACTTATTGGCTGTTTTTCTTTATTCTTATTTTTCGATCCAAAAAAAAACTTTTTTGTTGGCACAATTATATTTTTGTCTACAAAACTCATTTTAAAAATCTAAGCATATGCCTTCAGATTTTTTTAAGAATTTGAGATCATGACGAACATTCCAGTCAAATGATCCCAAACTTTTGAGCGGCAGTGTACTTAAAAGTAATTCAACTAATGGAAAGTCACGTATTGTAATCTGATTACAAGAATTTATAATTTAATACATTACACAACTTTTTTACTACAAAAGTAATTAGATTACAGTAACTAATTACTTTTTTATTGGATTACACCCAACACTAATTATCCCTTACATTATAGCACTATATAGTAACATTAACTGCTACACCTGATAAGTGACATCAGTATGAGACCACTAAGTTATCTATTGTGGTGAGGTGATCTATGTTCTGGTAGAAAAAAACATGGTGCAACATCGGCCAACACCCTACTAATTCTTCCATACACTCACCTCCCTTTATAATCTTGGTAACCAATGTAATCCACTACATATTACAGAATACCAGCTGAAAAATGTCATTTGTAATGTATTCCATTAGATTACTCAAGGTCAGTAATGTAATCTAAATACTTTGGATTACTTCTTCAGCACTGTCAGACTTTTGCTTGTTTTGATAAAGCAAATGTATCTTGAAAAAAAACAAATTACAATCTAATATGGATTTTCTTTATAGAAAGAAATATAATCGTGCATTGTAACAGGTGCATGTAAAAGGGCTAGATATAGCATTTTAGCTTAGCATAAAGCTAAATGTTCACTTGACAGTGTACACAAGGTTAACTATTTCTTCTGCTCCAAACTTGCTTTTTTGTTTTGCAAATGACTAGAATAAATACCAGAGACTAAAAACTAAATGTTTTTTTTTTTAATTTTGGTTCGTTCTGAGCAAAAAATATATTTTTTCCACTCTGGTTCAGCAGTTCTGCAGCCCCCTTTCCAAAAGGTTAATGGTTAAAACAAAATAAAAGAACAGTTAATAAAGCTCTTTAAAATGACAGTACACTGCGCTAACATGTTCTGGAAAAACAAGTCCAAAATGAGCCACTTGCCTCACCAAAATAAGCCAAAATAAGCAATATTTTTTTTCCTGTGTGGTGGATCGGCAAAGAAATCATAACAAGCAGTTAATTAACAGTAAAGTATAATTTGAATTACCTATTTCTCAGTCAAAACCACATCAACGCTTTATTAATGCATCATATCTAACAATAATTCAGTAAAGACTTGGAAAAAGTACTTTTTAATGTACCTCTAATATTGTTTGCCTTGTAACTGGATTAGCTGTGCATGTATATGTAGTATTATGGATAGTTGTTAAAAAGGTCTTAATTCAGAGAATATGACATCCACAATGGGCAGATATTCAAAGAAATGTGTGATTCAGCAGTTTCCTTCAGAATCAAAGCACATTTTTCAAAGTTTCCTTTTTTCGGGCAACATGAAGTAGTGTAGTTCCAAAATTTTACTGTGATAAACCCTTTGGCCTTTAGATTCATGAAAAAATTATGGGAACAAAATTAACCGGTTATAACCGGTTACTATTACACATAACAATAAAATGCAAAGTAATCTCTTCAGTCATCTAAATACTTCTTGAATGTACTATTCAGATTACTAACTATTTAAATTATAACTGTTTTGGAATATAGTTACTAGTATTTTGTATTTTAAATATGCAATCCCATTACATGCATTCCGTTACATCCCAACCCTGTTGGTAACCTACAAATTTCTTTCATCCTCAGTACCTCACTTTCTTCCTGATGGCACATAGGCTGCTGGTCTCTGTGCAGGATGCCTGGCAAATGATAACAGAATTTTTATTTGAAGAGAACTATCGCTTTAATGTTTTTCCAGTGAATGTTGCATGTTTACTTTCTTCTCGATTCAGAGCAAGTTGTGGCAGAGAGCATAATCATGCATAATGCAAAACCAAAAGTGTGTCAACTCTACCTTGTAAATCAGTAGACCTTTCCAAATTGCAACATAGGGTCAGCTCGGGCAAGAAGAGTTCACTCTGCCAGATCAATGCCTGAGATCTCTGATATGTACACACCCTGTCTCTAACTCTGCCAGCATCTTTGAGCTGTTATATAGGCACATGCTGTGTTGGCAGTGTTTGTTTAGCCCTAGTTCATTCTGTGTGAGATGTGAGTTAGTCAGCAAAATACGCTCCTCTGCCCTTTAACCTCAGTGTCTCCAAGTCTGTCATAATACACCTGAACTCTAGCCACTGACACATACAGGACTGTGCAAAAGATTTAGGCACTTGTGAAAAATGTTGCATAGTGGGTATTTCTTAATTACCACGATGCAATGGACGGTAAGTCCCTAGGGAAGCACAATCTGATCATCAGGTTCCTTAGAGGTGCCCAGAGGCTGAACCCTCCCAGACCATGCCTGTTCCCCTCATGGCATTTCTCCATGGTCCTTTCAGGCATTCAGAGACCCCACTTCGAGCCGCTAGAATCAGTCAAGCTCAGAGCCTTCTCCTTGAAGACAGCCCTCCTGATCACGCTTGCTTCCATGAAGAGGGTTGGGGACTTGCAAGCGTTCTCTGTCAGCGACACTTGCCTGGAGTTCGGAATGCGGAACATCTGGCCGGGTGTTCCGCTTGCACATAGCGCCTTTCCCCTCCACTGAGGTGATCACGTGCGCTCTTTTCACCCAGGAGATTCCACTCAGCTCGCGCTCCCTGGATGTTCTTCCTCCCTAGCCCTCTGGTCCATGAATTCAGTAGAGTTCTCTGACCAGACCCACTACGAGTACTAAAATTAGTCTGTACTGGAATAGGTGCTCCACAGGATGGACCTTTGTGGACTAATCCCTCTGTCTGTATTTTCCGCTGTACGGTCCCCCTACTGGTGGGCCCACATCTCCCTTGGGCAGTCCCCGCTGCCCCCGGTCACCGTGTATGTAGCAACACCTCCCTCGCAGCAGGTAGGATCTACTACCGCGCCATTTCCACATGTGGCCTGAAAACTCATGTGACATATTTTGCCACACTTTACCTCCCCCCAGCCTGGGCAGGTGGTGGTCTCTGCAGGGACTTTTCCCCCTGAAAGAATAGGAGTGGGAAAAGAACACCTTCCCCGATGCGTGTGATAGCATTAAAATGGCCCCAGCCGATTTAACTCTATGCGAGAAACATAGAGAGAAAAAAAGGCGTGGCTGGCACGGCCTGCTCCCATGCTTGGCACGTCGCTTTATTCCAGGATGCCGGGAACCTAAAAAGTTTATGACGATTTTTATGGGCTGTTGGGAAAGGGTACGTGCAGTCTGGCGCAGCCTGTTGCTTTGGCACGCAACTGCCTGCCCGCACCTGCGTCAGCAGCTCATGTACAGGGTTCAGCACATGGCGTGATTGAATAGGGACCCCTAGTGTCGCTTCATTCGACACAACGTCAAAGTGAGCGACAGAAGGGTTACGTCTAGGTTACTGTTGTAACCTCCGTTCCCTGATGGAGGGAACGAGACGTTGTGTCCCCCCGGCCACAACGCTGAACCGAGCCACTGTAACAGCCGAACCTTATTTTCGGATCCTCAGCGCAAAACCTGAATGAACAGATGCACGATTCCCTTGCTTTATACCCCTATGTCCGGGGGAGGGACATGCAAATTCTGTCTGCCAAATTCTCATTGGCCTTTTCTCAAGTTCAGAGGTAACCGAGGCCTTCAAGAAAGTCCCCTAGTGTCGCTTCATTCGACATAACGTCTCGTTCCTTCTATCAGGGACCGGAGGTTACAACAGTAACCTAGACGTTTTCATTTATCAATTAATCTCATACAAAGTCCAGTAAACAAAAAACAAAGCTAAATTCACTTTTGGTTTGACCACCTTTGCATACAAAACAGCCCCAATTCTCCTAGATATACCTGGACACAGTTTTTCTTGGATGTTGGCAGATAGGATGTTCCAAGTTTCTTGGAGAATTTGCAACATTTCCCCTATCTATTTAGTCTAATTTGTTTCTGTCTCTTTTTATAATCCCAGACTGACTTGATGTTCAGTGGGGGCTCTGTGGGGGCCATGCCATCTGTTGCAGGGCTCCCTGTTCTTCTATTCTATTATATTTGCAAAGGGAATGTTTGGGTGTCTAAAATGTATATTTTCAATTGACCTGCTAAAGCTGAAGACACAAATAACTATCTTAAAACAAATACTTTTGTTAAATATCTTATGTGCTTAAGACTTTTGCACAGTGCCTTATGCCCTTGGGCATTTTACACAAAATTGTAGATATTTTCAAATGTGAAAGTAGCAGTGAACTATGTTCAGTTGCTGAAAATAAAAAAGAGATCTTAGATATTTCAGTGTCAAAATGTGTATTACTCTTTTATAGCACTGGAAACTAAATGGAATTTACCATTTGTTGTGTTTCATTAAAGTATCAACTTTGTCTCAAAAATGCTTTAGGAGACAAAAATAGACAGAAATGAGACATACTGTATTTATATAGAAATATTTGCATTCATATTTTAACTTGCAGGCAGATTCTGGCAGATCTGAGCACAGTTTGTGACAGTTGAGATTACTGAGGTCTTTCTTCTCAAGAGAAAAATCTGAGAAGTGGGAGACTTCAGCAAAAGTCTCCATTTGGGACAGGCATGTAGTAATATGTTGCACGGCACCACTTGTGTACTGGCGACCTGAGTTTGATTTCTTGGGTCATTTCACTATCCAGTTTCCCCCTCCTCTTTTCATAGTTTCCTATTTCCTGTTGGACTGTTTCTATCAATAAAAAATAAAAAAAGTCTTAATTTGATCTCCATTTAAAATCATTGCTGTCTAGGAGAAACAATTAAGATATTAAAAGTAATTCTGTATTGTAAGTTGCTGTTAGGGTTTGTTTCCTGTGTGTTGATGCTGTGCTAAGTTCAGACTCTGTGTTTTGATGTAAACATGGCAGAACTCTGTGCCCTATGATATTATCTGACATGGGCAGGGGCACCAGTCATTACCTGACACCAGACACTTCAGACCTCTGGCATTTCAGTTGAGATGGAACCTAGTGCCAGGAGGCAGGAGCCTGGGCACTGTGATCGGCATCCCAGCAGAGTGGCACTTTTAGCATTTAATCACCTTCACAGATACACACTCACTCTGACTATTCAAAACCTGCACTTCATCTGCTCTGAGAGAAAATCGTAATGCCTTCTAAAAATTAGTATCTGGCTTATGTGGTTATACACAAAAATAGAATGTGAGGGAATCGGAACCAATGACATTTTCCAGCAGCATCCTCTTGGCTAGAAATAAAGAACAATTACAGAAACATACTGTATAAATAGTTGAAAAAAATGCTGTTGTTCAGAAACAGAAAAAAAATGCAGGGGAAGTGATACCTGTCCCAAAAAAAACTAGTCTAAAATCAGAATCGCATCTGCATTTAATGTAAATTAAAGTGTCAACATTTTGCCAGTTCCACAGTTAAAGCACACTTTTCACACTCTCGCTAGTTATTTATTATTCATTATGTTATTTATTTTATTATGTTCTCTGCTGTGTTTGATAGCTTTCTGTGGTTTGCAAAGATTGAAAAAATTACAAAACAGCTTGATGACAGAATATAAAAATATTCTGTTCAAAGTTATATTTATCTCGATTTTAGTTTTTATCTTAATGTCTCATATTTCATGAGAGAGCATGCTCTTCAATGAAATTTTGTCTCCTTGCTAACCAAGTACACAAACATTAGATAACACTTTAATAGTGGCACAATTGTTGGTTGTGGTGGAAATGGTAATTTGTATAAAAATGCATATAAATACTTTTCACAGGCTAAATGTTGAAATAGTCTATGATTATTTCACTCTTTGCTTAGGATAGCTTTTAAACTGTAATGAATACTTTTATGATGGATTTTCCTTTTTTAAGACTGAAACTGGGATGAGGGTAAAACAATAAAATGTGTTATATTAAAAGCATTTGAAAAGTAGCAACAAATAAATGAACACATGTTAAAAATCAAGGCAGTTGTAATGTGACCTTCATATAACAACAAGAAAAAAGTTGAAATCTGTTAGTTTTAATAAAAATCAACTCTTGGGACATAAAAGCACCCATAACTGATATCAGCCTGTTTTAAAGATGACTTATCATGGGTTCTCTTAAATATGCATATTGAATTTGTTAGTGAACAGAGTAAAACTCAGGACTCATTTTAATTTGCCATAACACGTTGAAGCTCTTAAAGTTCAGGGTCTTGGCTGTGCACATGAAACAGATGGTCTCCCTGTTTGCAGTTCTGAAGAGATTCTGTCGAAACTCCTGGAAGCTCTCCTCCAGTCTGCCCCTACTTGTTATTATAAACTTTTAGTGACTTCATTACAGATCTCAAAATTGGACTCTGTTATTTCTTTCCCCCTGCATCTCAATAAGGCACACGTGGCAGAGTCCTGGATGTAATTATTTTGCTGATATTACCAGAAAATATTTTCTCCAGCACTGTCGAAATGTTCATTGGGAGATGTTCAAGTGTATGTGTGTGTAATTGAGAGAATGTTGCTTTCAAGGTGTCTTCAGACCTGTTCTGGGAGAGTTTTTGCTTGAAGTCCAGTTGACAGAGTGATTCATGAGGACCTTTTATACGTTATGAGATTCATTCAGAATTTCTTCTGAAATGAACTCAGCTGGGATTATTGCACTCAACTCAAGTCCAGATGAGAGCATCTGACCTACCTACTTTAACTCAACCCAAATGCTTCGCCGTCGCTACAAGCACACAAGCCTGTTGACCGAAATTAATGTTAAAGGAATATTCTGGGTTCAATACAAGTTTAGCTCAATCAACAGCATTTGTGGCATAATGTTGATTACCATAAAAAAAAAAAAAAAAAATTGACCATCTTTTTCTATAATAAAGCAAAAATCGAGTGACTCCAGCCAGGTCTCCTAAGCAACCAAATTGGCCCAGTTGCTAGGGAGGCCAGAGTCACATGGGGTAACCTCCTCGTGGTCGCTATTAGTGGTTCTTGTTCTAAATGGGGCATGTGGTAAGCGTGGTGCATGTATCGCGGAGAGTAGCATAAGATAACATATGCTGGGAGTCTCTGCGGTGTCTTGCACAGTGAGCCACGTGATAAGATGTGCAGATTGACTGTCTCAGAAGCGAAGGCAACTGAGACTTGTCCTCAGCCACCTGGATTGAGGTGATCGAGGACCTAGTAAGCAGTGGGAATTGGGCATTCCAAATTGGGGAGAAAAGGGGATAATATAAAAAAAAAATTAAAAAAGCAAAAATCAATATAGTGAGGCACTTACAATGAAAGCGAATGGTGCAAATCTTTGAAGGGTTTAAATGTGAAATGTGAAACGTATAATTTTATAAAAGCACTTCCATGAATTCTTCTGTTAAAACGTCTAGGTTACGTATGTAACCTCCGTTCCCCGATGGAAGGAACGAGACGTTGTGTCAGAGAAGCGACACTAGGTGTCTCTCTTGAGCGCCGATATTCACCTCTGGACTATGAAAAAAGGCCAATGAGAGTTGGCAACCAGTATTTGCATGTCCCGCCCCCGGACATACGGGTATTTAAGCGGCGCAAATACGGGAGTTCATTCAGGATTTTTCTGAGGAGCCGGAAATGGTCCGGCCACAACAGTGGCTCGGCTCAGCGACGTGGCAGGGGAGACACAACGTCTCGTTCCCTCCATCGGGGAACGGAGGTTACATATGTAACCTAGACATTCCCCTTCTGTCGCTCTCTCCACGTTGTGTCAGAGAAGCGACACTAGGGGTCCACTTATAAAAGCCGCCACGCTGAGCCGTGTACGTGAACTGCTGATACAGGAGCGAGCAGGTATTCTTACGTGCAGGACGACCAACTGTATCAGGCTGCACGTACCCTTCCCCAATGCCCCATTTAAGCCATCAGGATTCCTTATTGTTACCCCGGAAGGGGGAACAAGGTGCTGGCTGCCAACCTGGGAACGGGCCAAGCCTGGCCGGGCCTCTTTTCTCTCTATGTTTCTCGCATAGAGCAACTAAGGCCGGGGCCCTTACACGCATTGAGGGAAGGGGGTCTTAGCCCTTATTCAGGGCGGAGAAGACCCTGCGGAGGCCACGCCTACCCGAGAGGGGAGGCAAGTTTAAGTGGCAAAACCATCAGAGGCCTGACTTAGGGCCTATGTGGAAAAGTCGGTGCGGTGGTGGATCCAGCCTATAGAGGGGGGAACATACAGCACGACAACCGAGGCAGCCATGACTGCCTAAGGGAAGCACGGGAGTCCGCTCGCCAGAGGGGACAGAACCGTGGCGTTACACACAGGGGGAGTCCGAAGGAGGCCTTACCTGTGGAGCACCTACACCAGTGCAGGGTAGCTTGCGGTACCGCGAGTGGCTTGGGTCGGCGAGTTCCTCCGCTGAACTGCGACCCACGAGGGCTAGGGATGAATCAACCAGTGTCCCAAACCTGAGATCTCCTGGGAATGAAGGCGCACTGTTTCCCTGGTTAGGGGAAGGGCGCTAGGTGCAAGCGATTCACCCGGTCAGATCGTGAGCGTGCCACCGAGTTCTCACGGGCTCGGTACCTGAGAGAACACGGGACGATACTGACCCAACTCGGATATTGTAGAATCTCGCGAAAGTGTTAGGTGTTGCCCAGCCCGCTGCTCTACAAATGTCTGCTAGGGCAGTGCCCCTAGCCAGTGCCCATGAGGACGCTAACACTCCTGGTGGAGTGGGCTCGGACCCAGCAAAGGGGGGCATGGCCTGGGTGTGATAAGCCAGGGAAATGGCGTCGACAACCCAGTGGGCGAGTCTCTGCTTGGAGACAGCATTCCCTTTCTGCTGTCCCCCAAAGCAGACGAAGAGCTGCTCAGAGCGTCTAGTGCTCTGTGTGCGGTCCAGGTAGATACGTAAGGCACGTACTGGACACAGCAGTGAAAGGGCTGGATCTGCCTCCTCCCGGGGCAGCGCTTGCAGGTTCACTACCTGATACCTGAAGGGTGTGGTAGGAACCTTGGGCACATAGCCCGGTCACGGTCTTAGGATCACGAAAGTGTCTGCCGGACCGAACTCCAGGCAAGCGTCACTAACAGAGAACGCATGCAGGTCCCCGACCCTCTTGATGGAAGCGAGCGCGATCAGCAGGGCGGTCTTGAGAGAGAGGGCCCTGAGTCCAACTGAGTCAAGCGGCTCGAAGGGGGGTCTCTGGAGTCCCGTAAGGATGACCGAGAGATCCCAGGAGGGGAACAGGTTAGGCCGGGAGGGAGCTATCCTCCAGGCACCTTTTAGGAACCTGACGATTAAGTCGTGCTTACCAAGAGACTTTCCGTCTACCGTGTCATGGTGGCCCGCGATAGCCCTTGAGGGTGGAGGGGGACAGCCTCCTCTCCAGCCTCTCCTGAAGAAACACGAGCACTGACCTAACTGCGCACTTCTGCGGGTCTTCGGCTCGGGAAGAACACCAGTCCGTGAACAGACGCCACTTTAGGGCATAAAGATGCCTGGTAGAGGGGGCTCTGGCTTGGCTGATTGTATCTACGACGGTAGATGGTAGACCGGCTAGATCTTCCGCATCCCGTCCAGGGGCCAGGCGTGGAGGTTCCAGAGGTCTGGATGCGGGTGCCAGAGCGTGCCCCGTCCCTGAGAAAGAAGGTCCTTCCTCAGGGGAATTCGCCAGGGAAGGGCTGTCGTGAGGAGCGTGAGGTCCGAAAACCAAGTCCGGGCTGGCCAATAGGGGGCTACCAGAATGACTTACTCCTCGTCCTCCTTGACCTTGCATAGCACCTGTGCAAGAAGGCTCACTGGGGGAAATGCGTACTTGCGCAGCCCCGCGGCCCAGCTGTGTGCCAGCGCATCTGCCCCGAGGGGAGCCTCTGTCCGGGCATACCAGAGCGGGCAGTGGGAGGTTTCTTGGGAGGCAAACAGGTCTACCTGAGCCTTGCCGAACCGGTCCCAAATCAGCTGGACTGACTGGGGGTGGAGCCTCCACTCCCCGCCAGGCAAGCTTTGTCTTGACAGCGCGTCCGCTATCACATTGAGCTTGCCGGGGATGTGAGTGGCGCGCAGTGACTCCAGTCGCTGCTGACTCCAAAGGAGGAGACGACGGGCGAGCTGTGACATGTGGGGGGAGCGTACTCTGCCTTGGCGGTTTATGTAGGCTACGACCGTGGTGCTGTCTGTCCTGACTAGGACGTGTTTGTTCCGAGTTAATGGGAGAAACTTCTGCAGGGCCAGAAAAACGGCCAGCAGCTCTAGGCAGTTGATGTGCCAGCGCAGCGGGCCTCGGTTCCACCGGCCTGTGGCTGCGCGCCCATTGCACACGGTGCCCCAACCCAATTTGGAAGCGTCGGTTGTGACTAGAACGCGTCAGGACACCTGCTGCAAGGGTACACCTGCCCTTAGAAAGCAGAGGTCTGTCCAGGGTTTGAAGGTTTAGCGGCAGGCAGAAGTAACTTTTACGTTGTGCGTGCCGCAGCGCCATGCTCGTCTCGGGACTCGAGTCCGGAGCCAGTGCTGAAGTGGTCTCATATGCATCAACCCCAGCGGCGCGGCCGCCACGGAGGATGCCATATGCCCCAGGAGCTGTTGGAAACGTTTTAGCGGGACCACGGCACCTGGCTTGAAGGAAGCGAGGCATTTCAGCACTGACTGAGCACGCTCGTTGGAGAGACGTGCTGTCAATGAGACTGAGTCTAACTCCAGATGGAGAAAAGAGATGCTCTGGACCGGGGAGAGCTCTTTTCCCGGTTGACCTGAAGCCCCAAACGGCTGAGGTGCCTGAGCACCTGGTCTATGTGTGCGCATAGTAACTCTCGAGAGTGAGCCAGTATGAGCCAGTCGTCGAGGTAATTGAGTATGCGTATGCCGGATACTCGGAGTGGGGCAAGAGCTGCCTCTGCGACTATCATGAAGACGCGAGGGGACAGAGACAGGCCGAAGGGGAGGACTTTGTACTGATACGCCTGGCCGTCGAACGCGAACCGTAGGAAGGGTCGATGTCGAGGGCAAATTGAGACGTGGAAGTACGCGTCCTTCAGGTCTACCGCTGCGAACCAATCTACATGCCGGATGCCAGATAGAATTTGTTTCTGGGTGAGCATTTTGAATGGGAGTTTGGACAAGGTCCGATTGAAAACTCGCAGGTCCAAGATCGGTCGTAAGCCGCCACCTTTCTTGGGTACAACAAAGTAAGGGCTGTAGACACCCTTCTTCGTTTCGGTTGGAGGGACAGGCTCTATCGCGTCCTTTAATAGAAGGGAGGTGATTTCTTCGCGCAGGGAATGGGCATGTTGGCCGTGTACTGCGGAAAAATGTACGCCCACGAAGGGGGGCGGAGACCTGGCAAACTGAATTGCGTAACCGAGTCGAATGGTCCGGTGCAGCCAGCGTGACGGGTTGGGCAGTGAAAGCCACGCCTCTAAGCTCCATGCTAGGGGCACCAAGGGGACGAGTTATTTGGACGTACCCGGCAGGGCTTCGCAGCAGTGCGGAACAGGTAACGCGGCGTCCCGAGGCTCCGGTGCTGAGAATAAACTCAAAGCACTTACCTTGCTCCGCGCACCCGGCAGGGGGCGGGTTCGTGACTGAGGAGGAGGTCTGATGCTGGCGTCCTCTGGACTCGTCTGAACCGGCCGGCCGGGGAACAGTCGTGAGGCTGAAGGCGGGGACACCGCGTCCATGGAGCCGGGACTGTTGAGGCCTGAAAGCAGAGTGCCGTGAGAACGGCATTTGCGGGCCAGGTGACCCCAGAGACAACAAGGAAATAGCTCTATAGAGTGTAATGAATTTAACAAAAATTCTCCTCCGGCCCTCCACCGGGAACGGAGTGGTCTTACCAGCTCTGGAGCTAACGTCTCGGTCTCTGGGTCTGTCATCTCAGGAGCGCCTAGGAGCCTTCTGGGTCCTCAAGGGGGTCCGTGAGACGATGGGCGTCCAACTTCTGCGGGGGGCTCAACGCTGGGGCTGAGAGCTGGGCCCACTCACTTGTTAGTTGAGGCGGAGCACCACTTTCTTTCTTTCTTGAAAGCTGCAGGAGGATGCCCTCGGCGAGCAGACAGGGCATGGCCCCTTGGTGGCAGGTTTGCGGCAGGGCAGGATGCTTTTTTTGCTTGAAAATAGCTTTCATCTGTTTCTTCACCACTGAGGACTGCTGGGCGAAGTCGTCAAGTGGTGTCGCCGAATGGACGGAGCTGGGAGACGGGGGCGTTTGAGAAAGCGTGCTTTGTCTGCCTCCCGTACTGCCTGTCCATCGTTGCGTTTCTGGACCACGGAGTGGCCATCGCCTGTTCCAGTGCAGTTCCTGCAGCACGTCAAGAACAGGACTACCCAAGTGCAGATTTTGAAGTGCCCTGGCCCGGTAGACTTGCAGGAGGGGGCCATGGCGTGCAGGGGGAGCGGTCTGGGACCGTTCTACCACCGAGGGTAGCGAGAGCAGAGGAGCGAGGAAGCTGGGCTCGCTCAGCTCGTCATGCACGTCCGGGAAGGAATCCAGGGGGGGGGGCGCGGCTGTGAGCGGTGCACATGAAGCGGAACCAATTAAGCTCGGGGAAGCATAGTGGACCTTCTTGCGTCAGGCTCAGACTGGGCGGAGACCCGAAGGTGGCGGCCCAGGCGAGTTATCCGCATCCGACGCCGCTGTTACACTCTCCGATGCAGCGGTGATGTCATCATCCAATGCTGGGGAGCTCGAGGGACCGGACGGTAGGCCGTTAAGCGGACCGCACTAATCCCGAGCTCGAGGGAAGCAGGCAAGCGTGCCGGGAAGGCGGGAGGTTTTCGGGGGGATTTACCCGGCGAAAGCGTCCCGTTATTCTCCCCAGATTGTTCTCCATCACCCGCGGCGCCTGCCTCAATCCCGTAGGAAGGAGGCGAGGCGCGGGGGGCGGCTGAGATGGCTCTCTCTCACTACAAGAGAAAGCAGAGATCACAACGCTGCCGCAGCTATGTTCTCACACTGAAAACATAACCCATTGGAGAGAATGCTCATCCCGAGCTCGGACAGAAACAAGCAAGCGTGCCGGGGAGGCGGGGGGTTTCGAGGGGGTTCACCCGGCGAAACAGAGCCCGTCATTGTCCCCAGATCGTTTTCATCGCCCACGGCGCCTGCCTCAATCCCGTGGGAAGAAAGCCTACGACCGCAATGCTGTCATGGCTATGTTCTCGTACTGAAAACATAGACCATTCATAAAAACGCTGCCTGCATGTGATCGCAACCCAGGAATGCAAGGCAGTTTTTATGACCGTCAGAGGTGGGGAGACATCAACCACATCCAGAAACTACACAGGGGCGGAAATATCGTCTTTAAAAAGACGCATCCTGAGAAGGACGTTCAACGCCGCTGTGTTTTGCTCTTTAGCGAAATTACTCTTTTAGAATAACTCTTTCGAGTTGTCTGCGCTGTCGAAGTGCCCAGGGACAAGAATGCACAGCCGTGCACGAAGGAGAAAGCCGCTGTTATGCCCCGTCAGATCCAACAGCATGCAGAGCGTCAGAGGATTAACCAGGAACTTGGTGTGTAACTTCGCAGCAGAGTTCATGCACGCACCATCGGCTCGAAGAAATTTTCTGAATGAACTCCCGTATTTGCGCCGCTTAAATACCCGTATGTCCGGGGCGGACATGCAAATACTGGTTGCCAACTCTCATTGGCCTTTTTTCATAGTCCAGAGGTGAATATCGGCGCTCAAGAGAGACCCCTAGTGTCGCTTCTCTGACACAACGTGGAGAGAGCGACAGAAGGGGAACATGTATTATTTGAGCAGTATTGTTTTACAGTAATTTTAGGTTTTACAGTGTTATGTCGAAATGGCCACAAAGTTGTTTTTAACTGTACTTTTAAAACGTTAACGAATTGGCGCCATTCTAAGGAACCCACTGAAACCCGATTTTTGCTATTATTTTTATTTATTTATTTTTTTTTTAAATTGGAATGTCCAATTCCCAATGCGCTCTAAGCCTCATGGTGGCATAGTGACTCGCCTCAATCTGGGAGGTGGAGGACGAATCTCAGTTGCCTCCACTTCTGAGATCGTAAATCCTCATATCTTATAATGTGGCTTGTTAAGTGTGTTACCGCAGAGACGTAGCGCGTGTGGAGGCCTACGCTATTCTCCACGGCATCCATGCACAACTCACCACGTGCTCCACCGAGAGCAAGAACCACATTATAGTGATCACTAGGAGTTTATCCCATGTGACTCTACTCTGCTTAGCAACCAAGCCAATTTGGTTGCTTAGAAGACCGGGCTGGAGTCACTCTGCACGCCCTGGATTCAAACTTGTGAACTCCAGGGGTGTTAGTCAGCAACAATACTCACCGAGCTACCCAGGCCCCCAGATTTTTGCTTTTTTAAAGTAGGGAAGAGTTGAAATAATTTATTTTTTGTAATCAATATTATGTGACAAAGGATGTCAATTGAGCTTAACTTGTACTGAACCTAGAATATTCTTTTAACCAGAACAGCAGTGTTGTTAATAATACTCTCATAGTTGTTCACTGTTAACTGTTAAAAGCAAATTAATTAATAAATATAATTCGTCATGCACTTTCTGTGAAAAATGTTTATTGCCAAATTGATTTAGATAATATATATATAAAAAAACAAAAAAAAGCCATTTTCACAATGGCTTTTAAAACACTCAAAGTCATTCATTACGATACTGGAATTAAAAGACAAAATTTTAATACCCCAATTATGACATTTATACAAAAATCTTATAAAACATTTGACATGCAATAAATACATGCATTTCAGTAAAATAATTTTGTAAGGAAAGAAATAAAACTATTAACAATGCAATTAAAAAACACTGCTCAAATGTATTTGTATTGCCTTTTTTGGGGGGTCACATAAATCTTGCAAGAAAGCGCTTGAAAGTGGCGTAATAAATTGTGTCATATTTGAAAGAAGTTCAGAACAAGAAGAAATGGTGATCAGTGAAATCAAAACATACATGCTGGTGTATTACTTGGCCCGAGAGTAATGGGAACATTCACAGTGAGCTGGGTGGTTTGGGTGAGTTTGTACCTTTTCTTCTTTTTCACTGTTCACACTGTTGTTGTTGTTGTTGTTGTTGTTGTTGTTTAAATCTAAATGCCTACAATTGCTCTAAGTCTGTGGTTGGCATCTGGTTTATGTTCTAGCCCTTTTTTTTCTTTCAGTGCTCCATTCCATGACCTCACACTTCTTTTACTCTTCACTACGTTTCATATTTTAAAACTTTTTTCATGTAAGAGCAACATGCATACCGTGTGTATTTATATGTGTGTATGTAGACCTTGCACCATCTCGAGATGTTCTGGTTGCTCTCTTTTTTTTGCCTCGCCCTGTCAGTAACACTGCCTGTGTTTAATAATGGCTTTTTAAACTCAAAGCGACACTCCAAATGGAGCAGGGCAACCTAATTAAATCTGACCTAATCTGGAACAGGGAGCAATGACAGGGCTGTTTGCCTTCCAGCTGCAAGTGTGTGTATGTGTGTGTGTGTGTGTGTGTGTGTGTGTGGTCATGCATTGCTACCAGCGGCACAATAATATCAGGCACTCTGTTTTGTCGATGTATCCAACTTTTCCTGTTGTTTACATGTTTGGTTACGCTGTATAGTATTTTTAAGCATGTCTATTCAAGGATGAGCTGCATAAATACAAACAGAGCTCAGAATGGTCTGTACTGCACTGTGTGGCCTGGAAATTCAAATGCAGCCTACTGACTTTGTCTAATCGGCTCATTTGGGATCTGCTCTGACTGAGTTTCAGATCTGGATGGGGTACAGCCCACGCTCCAATCTAAACATGCTGAAAAAGACATTGGTAGCTATGGGACCTCACTGCCAGCACAAAGACAGTGTGTTCCTGTCACAGTGAGATGAGGTGATCATTTTAGTGCCTGATGCTCAGAGCATTATCTTCGAAATATAAATTTTATCCTGCATCACTATTGTATGGTGGTCATGAAGTGCAAAGCAAAGCAACAAATCTAAACACACAATGGCAAATTCAAAGATAAAATAACAATTCAGAAACACATCAACTAATCATAAAACACAACAGCAATTCCGTTGAAATGGAATGGGTAGGTATCATAGCTTCTCACCTGGTTGGCTGTGTGGAGATTACCTCCTTTCCTCAGGACTGCTGCTCTGCCCACTTGTGCGATTATTTCAAAATTCATTCCAAAAGCTCAGTAATAGGACACTTTATAACAGAGTGCAAAGTTTTGGTAAGGTTTTCGTCTATGGTGTTTAAGGTCTATAAATTCCACAAACTGCGTTAAAACACTGGTGTCCAAGTGCTCATTCAATTGACTTGCATACTCTAACATAACAAACACTGAAAAAATATCAAAGTCATTTAATTTAATAATATTTAAAGTACTGCAACTAAAGGTTGCAGTAGACTGCCGACAAGATGGCTCACTTTTTACATTTGAAGCCAGCATGTCTAATTATGAGTACAGTGTTCAATTATTTTAGAAAAAAAATTGCTGAATTTTACCAAGATGTTATTTTCATATCGTAAAGGTTGTAGAAGGCTGCTATTAGATATGTTGATTTACTCTAGGTGAGATTTTCCCATGATGTGGAATTACACATATACAGCATTCAATAATATTTTTTAATCATAATAATAATAAAAACGATGTAATTTAGTCATTCACACCACTGGCATCCTGCTACAACGTTTGTAATGTAAAAATGACACGTTGATTAATTTTAGGGGTGTTTTAATAATTGAATACTGTATCCATATAATTAGATATACTTGGAAAATCTATCCATTGGCAGCAAGTAAAACCTATATAATTTAGATTTTCAATAAAAAAAATAAATAAAACGTCTTGTTTATTGTTTAAGTTATAACATTCAAACTAAATGGACGCTAGGATGCCACCAACATTTTAGTGCAGTTTGGGGATTTTAAGATTCCTTACACACTAGATGAATCAGGAGATCATAGATGAACATTGTACCAAAAACTAACTTTTCCTGTTCGCTGTTTTTACTCTCTGTGATATAAAGTTTCCTGTTACGGTTTTCCCAAGAGAGAAAACACTCCAAATGATTTCGTTTTTCAGTCAGTGACCTTTCGGCATGGATGTTCAGTCAGTGAACCAATCCAGTAGAAAGGACTAAGTCTTATTCACACAGCCAATCAGGTGAGAAACCATTAAACCTACCCTTTCCATGTTGTGTTTAGTGACCCACTGCAAGGTCAAGAAAACAAGAAGAAGTTGTTTTGTAAAATCGGTCCCACAGGATTCCCTATGCTAAAGACAAGCTTAGCAAAAACATTTTGGTCAACCAGCATGGTATTTCTGATTAATCTGTTTGACCAAAGGAGGTTTGCTGGTTAAGTTGGTTAAGAAGAATGGTAGGAGCAAACATGAACACAAAAGTTCAAAAGTTCATGTACCCTGAAATCAACCAAATTTTGCCAAATTACAAATGAAGTGCCATACCCAGTCAGACATTTGTGCATCAATTCATGTATGAACACATTTTCCTCTAGCTCTACTGTGTTATTTGAGCAACCTCTGAAACACAGAATCTTCTCCCATGTAATCCAGGAAGCATTCACATAAATAATGGTTAGCGCAATTCAGAGGATAAATTTTCGCTCAACAATCCTCCACTGATGGTTGCATTTAGGATTGGTGTTTGCGTGTAAGGTTAATATGCATTCCTGTTGACTGTATTGCATTATTTACAATTCGCTTTTGGCGGCATTCTGTGGACATTTCACACAGAAATTGGAGCTCACACGTGCCTATTCGTTCAATAACTCATCCAGCTTCAGCTGCTAAGTTCAGTGATAAACAAAGGTGAGCTTACACGTGCCCATATGTTCATCAACAGTAAGAACACCAGCACACCACCATACCATGTTGGGGAAACAACATAACCATAACATTTGCTGGTCTTTTCAACATGGAAGCTGACTGAATAATAGCAAATAGCATGTCGTGAAAATTACTCTTGTAAGTTTTGCAAGTTTCACACTCAAAATCATAGATTCAGGGGCAGGCTAGCACATCTGCACAATCAATTACGCAATGCTAAAAATGTTGGCCTTACTGGCAAATGCAGAATTTCCCTTTTATATCGTCAAGTTTCCTTAACAAAGTTCCTCTTTTATCTGTGCCTCTGGTATATTTTTGTAGTTATAAGGTCAGAGACAATAGCCTTGTCCTTTGTTTACAATATATAGCCAATCTTGCCCAAAGGAGAATATTAACACATGCCTCAGGGAACTCGATCGGGGCGTGAAGAAAAAGAAAGTAGTTATTCACATAAACATTTAGACAACTGTCTTCTTCAGCATGAAAAACAGCTGGACGCCTCTTCATCAGAGGTGTGGGCAAGTACTTAGCGTTGTGGGTCAGACTGTGGGAGACGTTCAAGGTGGCTCTCTCAGAAAGAAAGACAAAGAGGGGAAAGATTGTTGAAATGTGCTGGGAAAAGAAGGTCTTGGGAAAGATGGTGTAGTGAATGAAGGGAGGAGAACGAGTGGGAAGAAGAAGAAGGAGTGGCGTGCACAAGAAGACAGCTGAGAAAGTACTCCTGAAGTAACTCACAATCATGATTCAAACAAGAATCCATAAGAAATCTCTTAAGTCGATGTGAAAGAGATGAATGTGAAATTGGTCAGTACACCCTCCTCCCTAGACCATACTTCCATTTTTTCTCTTGGGACAATAAGGGACAGGTGCATGGACAGGTGCACCGTGGGCCACACCGATGTCATCAAGACATTCTACAATCACTGAAAATTCCACATGCCCCCACATGACTCAGTGTAGCCTGTTTTAAATAAGTCAAGATCAACAGTTTACAGTATATCTAGATGGAGGAAAAATTGCACAATATGCACAAACAGTACACGGATCGCACTAGCTTTATGAAGGAAGTGAGGGCAAGTTTAATGATAAAGCATTTCAAAGAATCACTAAGCAAGCGAGATTATCTCTACAGCTTCGGAGAATGTGCATAAATTTGCACCTCAAATTTATGTATCAGACCTGTGGTAAAGACGCAATGTTAGCTCTTCAAAAAAGGGGCTTTCACATGACTTGTGTTTGCGTTGCGGAATATATTGAGGTCATTGAATACATTGTGTTGCATTGTGCTTCTGTAAAGCATTGTAATGCGGTGCTCAAAATCCAAATAATTTTAACTTTGACCCCATTGATGACCAGACCATTCAAATGATGTATTATTACTTGTGCACTCTCCACACTAAAATCAAAACAAGACATTCCCAGCTAACAAATGTATGTTCTTAAAATGTTTTCCAAACGTTACATTTTGCTTGTGGGAACTGCGAAAAATGTCCAGTTTCCTTATCATCAATAAAATGTTATTGAAATGTTTCGAGTATTACTAACTCAAAATAATCAAATACAAACTTGCAGCTGTGTGGAATACCAATAAGACCTTGCGCTGGAATAAATGATGTATGTTTGGTCAAAACAAGTGTGCATGTGTAGAAAAAAATGTGTTGCTGGTTGATAGTTGTGGTATGTGTAAAGTCACCATTAAGGTGATTCGTGTTCTTTACAAAAGTGCATATTTATGTGCACTATAAAGTACTGAGGAGAATCCAATGTGCCATATGTGTAACCTAGAGTCCTGTCATAATTTCCCTTATACTTTATAAGACATCCTATGACTAAATTTAAATAATTAAATAAAAACAATGATACTTAAATCACAGATGAGTTGTTTACTTGTAACTAGTTAACATTACTTAAAAAATTAAGTTAAGTTTACTTGAGACAAATAAGTATGTTAAAAAAAAAGCATGCAAACCGATTGCCTTAAAAAATCAGGTCAAAAGGTCAACTAATTCGATTATTATTAAATGCTAATAACATCATAAGGATGTTCCATAAACATTCATTTATAAATGTTTGTTCCTAGCCTTCACATAACGTCAGCTAAGGTTGTTTGAATGTACCCTGTTAGGAGGATTCCTGGGGTGGGACCAGAAGGGTAGCATGGACCACTCTAAAAATGAGCTTTGCATACCCACTTGCCACCCCAACACGCCCCTGGGGGTTCTCTGCACCCAGACGCGAGTCCTCTGATTAATGTATCAAGACGCTTAGATTTCACTGTTTAAACATTCTAATGGGCCATTCATACCAAATTTTTGTATCCTTTTGCACCAAAGTTTTTTCAGTTTCTTTATTTTTCAGCATCTCATGTAAGAGCGCTTCATTTTTTAGATGCCATCTCAGGTTAAAAATAACTTTAAATGTGAAAAAAACGCACCTAGAGACACCTGCGTTCTGTTCTGTTCTTTGCGCTGCATCTAGCTTTTATTGCACGAGAACACATTCGGTCTGAACGACCTCTTAGAGCACTCTCTCTCTCTCTCAGGTATATTCATTCCTTATTAATTGTATGAACAGCTTTGGTTTTCACTGACTGAGTGGGCTTCCTGAAACTGAGAGGAATATTTCTTTGGACATAATTTATGAAGCATGGTCAGAGAGTATATTGATCCAACTTTTTTTACACCATATCTCAAGTTTTGTTTCTTTTCGCTTGGCTCATGATGAGGACAAGCAGGGTGACCAGAGGTTCAATGACTCCAAGCTGTCAAATACCACCTATATCCAACTTTAAAGAAAGGAGGAAAAATGTACTAAGAAGTAGCTTTGAGGAGCACAGACACAGCACTCTGAATCTGAATAGGATGGAGGTTTAAAATCTACTCTTCCATAGATAGACAATGGCTGCAGTCCACCCAACAAACTTGCTCTGTTCTCTCTCACCCTCTCTTTTCACCCTCCTTCTCTGTGCCTCTCTTCCTCTCCATCATCATCTGCCTATCTGCTTCAGAGCAGAACCACACCAAACATCCTGCTCGCTGCTACTACAGAGTCAAAAGTTCACTTCCTCAGCTTAACTTTACTCTTTTGCAAATGCTCTATTAACAGACGCACTTTCGTACATTCAAACAGATTTTGTGTACAAAAATTCAACCTAACATGCGCCCACATCTCACCTGCCCACTCACCCTCACCTTGACTCATAACCCAGCCCTGTCAGTACTAAATGAATTAGCACAAGGGTGATATCTTTTCTCTTTGCTTTTGGAACCATAGTGGAGTTTCTTTTAAGCCCTCCTTTCGTCTCATGTTTTGTCTGTCGGTCAGCAGGAAAGAAAGAGAGTAATAGTTTTTTGATGAGAGCGAGTTAATGAATGGTGGAGAGGGGGAGTGTGAGATTTATTTTCCCACCACTGAAATCCACTTCAAACGGTGTGTCACATCTCCACAGCGTGTATTAATAGGTCTGCGGTCAAAGTTTTAACTGTTATAATAGCTGTAATATTGTTCTTTGCCTCAAAGATTTGTATTCTGTTTACACCCTGGGTTTCATTTGGATACAAACAAACCACTGTGCCCAGACTGGTTTCATGTGTTTTGCAAAATTAAGTTGAGAGGAATTTCTGGATCTCTGCTGTCCACTTAAGAGTGTTGGGAAACTTCAGCATCTGTCTTGCCCCAAACAAGCTGGTTTCATATGTGCGGTTTAATAGTACATGTATACAAAACCTCACTGGGAGTCTAATCCTGCCTCTCGGCAAAGAGGTCAGCAAAAGTTTCTGCAGGCCCGCCCAGAACAAATGGGTCAATCAACTTCAGAAACTATGCTTTCCTCCTTACCAACTCAGCCAAGTGTTTATCATTGCGGCAAATTATTGATAAACACACAACATTTCTTATACAGCATAACATTAACAGAAAGCGAATTTGCCGTCTGGCATTTCTCTTGGTGCATGTGTGTTCAAACCGTGCTGTGTATCTTAAGTACCTTCAAGTGTACAGAGAAACATATTGCGGAAATACTGATTCTTATCATGAAATCCTTTTTAATTTATAAATTTGCCTTTTATGGTAAATAAGTAATTTACCATTTAATTGAACAATAAATGTAAATGTACAAATATAAGACAGTTGCATAAGCTACACAGAAAAAAAAAAACAAGTAATTTCAAAAAATCATTTCAGAACAAATGACATACTTTTAACATTATGAAATGACCACAGGTTTAAAGACAATAAGATCCCTTCAGACAGAGTGTGCTTGAGTGTTGATGAATATACTGTATTTAAGTAAGAGACAGAGAGCCTTTGTGTGTGTTTATGTGCATTTGTGTGCCAAACTACTGTATTGCCAAAGCTCTGCTTCAGTCCTGAGGTAAGCACCAATTTCACTTTGGTTTCAGTAAGAAAGTTAAGTATGACCAAAAAAAAGAAAGAAAAAACCTTGATTAGCCGACACACTACTGCGTAAAGCAGGTAATTTGTCCCAAACACCCTTAAGATTCACTAAGCTCTAAAGCTTAAAGTTTCATTAGTTCTTTCACAGTGCATTCATTGTTTAAGTCTTCACATTCACCCACTGAGGTTGAAATTGTACTAGTGGTCAACAAAAATTTGTTTCACTTAATGTCTGACAGAGGGAAAGATGAAAATGTCTTACGAATACTTAAAAAAAAACTGTGGGGTGCCATTTCGCATCAGAAGAAGCATTTGCATACATGGTCAAATGTTTCATAAATGAAAAATAAAAATTATTATTTATTATGAGGCCAACCAGTTAAATTTCAAGACAACAAAAATGAAGCATGCAGAGCTGTGACCCTATCAGCCAAGCAAAGTCTTAATGAATTGATTGTTGTACAATTTTGAGGATGAATGTACTGTAGCTTATGGTCTATTTGTGCAGTAGCTGGGGGATTAGGATGTATATCCAGGCAGCATGTAGATCACAGGGCCTGGTCAACTGACATAAAATCCAAGATCAGTGGGACAGACAAGCGCGAATGGGCTTCGAAAATCTAAGATTTCACAGGGCTTACCCTGAGTGGACCAGCTGCTGCTATCTGTGCTCACAGTATTAGAGAGAGATAGAAAGCCCTACTTCTTATGTTCAAATGGTTGTCCGACACCACTGGGTTAAAGCCGTCACATTAGCCTTAAATTTATTGCACCATAATAGGGGTGAGGAGGCATTTTGCTAAAATTCACATAAGGGTGGCTCTTAAAGGTGTGGCAAAATCAATAACTCACAAAATTTCACTGTTTGATCAGATACACTGGATTTGTAGCAAAAGAAGTGCCTTCAATGTAATGTTAAACATCTAGTTCAAAGAATAATGTAGACTGGCTTGCTTTCTGCAAATTGTCAACTGCAACACATTTGGAGCTTGTGGAATCTATTGTTCTGTTGTGAGTGTTTCTCAATTTTCAAAGGCACCACCCATGCTTAGTCTGTCACACCAGATGGACTGAAACACGTGGACACAGATTGTTATATCATGAGCGGAATATGCGCAAAGATATTCCAGTTGTGAGATCACAGGGCAGTACTTGCTGCGTTTCCAATAACAAACTAAAGGCACTTGGTATTTGAAGTAAAAGAAAGAGTTGGAGGAAAGGAAACATAAAGAGACCATACACCTGAAGGTAAAAATTAAAAAAAATAAAATAAATGACACTCTATGTGAGCTCTTACTCCATGCTGAAGAGTATCACACATCTACATCAATGCAGAGAAAAGCTTAGATCACTTTACCTATGTTCTGGAACAAACACTCTCTTCGGTTAGTTGCTCCTTTTTAATATGGAAAAAACTGGGCCATTCACAAAGCTGGAAAATCAGACACAGGTGATCCAGTACTCCAAAAAAATAGTCTATAAAAAGTCCTCCAATTACTATAAAATCCCAAAGATTTGGCTTTTTCTTTTGTCCAGATTTCCCCCTCTATTCTGAACCCTGAATATTGTTCATATGTGCTTTTTTTCCTTTTTATATACACCAATAATATTTAATACACAGGTTTAGGGTATCAATCTTCTGTAACATTTTGACATTTTCTCTTTGGCTTTGTAACATACCAAAAAAAAAAGAAAAACAATCTCTTTTTGGTTTTCAAATGGTTGTTTGGCTCGGTTGATTGACAAAAAAATAAGTTTTTTTATATAAATACTGCATTGTGTCCATGGTCAAAACAGATTATAAATAAAGCATTTTCTCCTTTCAGGAATGTAATTTAAGAAATGCATGTACTGCGAAAATCTGCAAAGAAAGGCACGTTTAGAAGTCAAACAGCCGCACAGACTGCATTTTATGGCCAACACTTTCTGGCCAACACTCTTTGAGGTGCAAGTTCAATTATGATGAGGTGTGAGTTGAATACTGTGAATGGTATACAGTGATGTCTCTTTGGAAAGTATAGTTAGTGGTTCCCCCCTCTAGCTGGGAGAGTAGCGGTCAATGGTGCGTTTCTCTGCTGAGAGCTGCTGGGGAGTGGGCGGAAGGGTTTGGTTCAGGATGTCCATCTTGTTGTGGGTGAGGCCAAGATGTTCTGCAGCCAGCTTTGACAGTGGGTAGAGGCTCTCAATGACCTTAGCATCAGCCAGAAGGTGCTGAGAGGCCGTAAGAAGATCTGAGGTTTTCTCCTGCTTCAGACCCAGATGTTCAATGGTGTACTTACTCAAGGGATAAATGCCCTCAGAGAAGTCTATCTTCAGCTTGCCATCAGGAGTGAGTCCTCCGCCGGCCGCTCCACTACTGTGCATTTTCATGTGGCTGATGAGGTTGCGCTGCTGAGCGAACTTGCCCCCACACACCTGGCACTCGTAGGGCTTCTCTCCAGAGTGGATGCGCATGTGCTCCGTGAGGCGGTATTGCCGAGTAAAGCGCATCCCACAGGCATCACAAGCGAAGGGTTTTAGGCCCAAATGGCTGCGCATGTGGCGTGTCATGGTACCACGCTGGGTAAACTTCTTGCCACAAATGCTACATGGGTATGGCCGGGTCAGCCAGTGTGTCTTCTCGTGCTGCCGCAGCGTGGCAGGATCTTTATAGGACTTATCGCAGGAAGAACAGCGATATGGTCGTATGATCTCTCCTAGGCCAATGGAATGGAGGTTATGACCAGATTTGTTATCTGAGAAGGGGCTGTGGAGGCCACTAGAGCTGTTCAAACTTGTAGGCCCATGGCCATTGTTGGGTTTGCTGCAGTTATTGCTGTTGTCCAGCTCACTACCATTGTTGAGCTCCTCCTCTGTATGAGTCTCCACATGGGCATTTAGCTGCTCTGAACTGGGAAAGCCTTTGTCACAGGGGATGCACACATACAAGTTATCTCCGAAACTCTCTGGCTCATAAGGCATGTGATATCTCCCACCTGCACCAGGGGGCGATGGACGGCCTTCACTGCTCCCTGTCTCCTCACTGCCAGTCCCATTTTCATCCTCACCATCATCACAGGTCACAGTCCCTCTGTCATAGCCCCTCTCACTCACATTCAGCTTTTCTTCACTGTTCATATGGTGGTTCATGTGCTGGTGGTGTCTTTCTTTATCCTGCTCACCAGTTCCTCCACTTTCATCTCCTTCATCCTCCTCATCTTCATCCTCTGGATTGGACGGTTCATTCTTCACCCAGCGGTAGATGCTTGCGCTATCTCTGCCTTGTTCTCTGGAGTCCTCCATAGGCTCAGGACTGGGAGGACAGGGGTATGGCTCCTGGCCCTGAGAACGGTGTAGGATGGGAAGATGGGGTGCAAATGGATGGTTGGGGAGGGGGAAAGGGTGTGGCGTAAGGGTCCCTGCATGGTGGGCTGTCTCCATTTTTCTAGAGCCATCGTTGGGGCTGAGCAGTGGGCTGGTGCTTTGGTCAAGTTCCCCCTCAGGCTCCTCATCTGGATGGATTGAGGAGACCAAATGGGGATGACTGGAAGGGAGCTGTGACTGGGAAGTGGGGCTTTTCTTGGACAGATCAAGGCCAAATACGGATGAGCATTTCCTCTCAGGGGGCAAACGCAGGCCCGACTGTGGTGACAGAGATGCCTTTGTTGGGGGGTAAGGTGGTGGACCCTGTGTGGGAGCTGGGGCATAAATCTGTCCTGCATAGGGGACCAGTGGAAGGGAGGGCAGATCTTCTAATGATGTTGGTCGAGGAGTGCCGACTATTCTACCAGAAAGGCAGGAGTCAATGACTGAAGTGGATACGTGAAACCGTCCTCCACCCACCCCACCTGGGCCAATCTTGTAAGGCAAAAATCCAGGGTTGGGGTGTAAATGATACTTTCCATTCCTCTTCAGCTTTTTCTTGCACAGAGCCACCAGGTCCAGCAGTTGCAGGTAACTTGCTGCTGCCAACACCGCCCCTATATTTGGTTCAGTGGGAGAGGTGGGGTCACCATCACTTAAGCGTCCGGTGTAGATATAGTCAAGGATGACTCGAAAGACACCTGGACTGACCATCTCATGGTCCAGATTGATGAGGTTGTCATGAACAACGAGAGACTTAAGGTAGAGGCTGCTGGCTGCCAGAATGTTCTTGTGAGCACGGAACAGTGCATTCTGTACCACAATGATGACATCACACAAGAAGCCCTTGGTGCGTTGTGTGTTCAGCTGCAAGAGGAGGTGCCTAGCATGACTTGGAACTTCCATGGCATCCAGCATCGACTTCAGACCACCACCTGAAACAGAAGAGAAATGTATCCATTCAGCAAAAGACTTGAATTAATTAAAACAAACAACCACATATAGATGCTTTTACGAATGCTCCAGAATTTTATGTACTTATTTGAGCACTCTGATATATGAGGCCATGCCTATTCCAATTTCTTTTTAGTAGCTAGTTTTTGAAATATAACACGAATTACTCTTGTACAGGACACATCTGTCTTGTAAAACATGACTTGCAGTACCTGAAGATAAAAAATGAGCACTTAAACTTGTGTGCATTTTCTTGATCCTCTACATTTACTCTTTGATATTTTTGTAGACTCTCAGGTAGGGGATTGAGGGCAACTTCCAAACAATTCCGCTTTCCCTTTAAAGCAACAAGCAATGGAATGACTCCATAAAAGTGAGCTATAGCTGACCAAGTGAGAGTGCAATGGTTTTGTCATTATCAAGATACAAACCCACATGTTTAAAGCCTACAGTGAAATGCAGTTAACAAAAAAGAAATAAAAAAGACAGAGGAAAAATGCCAGTATAAACATGTTTTCATATTGCTGTCTTCCTGATAAAGAATTCCAGAGGTGGTGTGTGTAGTTTTAAACAAAGTCAGACTGAAGGTTTTGCAAGTGTGATGAACAGCAGGCATAAACCAGCTCGGGGACAAAAAAATGCAGCAAAATGCACGATAGGACACTATGCTACAGATGTGTGACTTACAAATTAATACATTTTCAAAAGATAACTTTACAGAGGATGCCTACAAATTACTACATAAACATTCATCCAGCAATGCAAAGTTTAAACTCTAAGCTGGATGCAACAGCCCCTGTTATGCAAACATAATAAACATTACAAATACAGAATATTTTGTTTAATTCCTGTTACATGTGAATGATCTTGTATATGAGATAAAACGGATTGTTAGGGTCCCTTAGGGGTTGGTTTCACTGATGGGAATCAAGAAGCTAAATAAATACAGCCAGTCATCCTGACATCAGTTCATCCTCTCGTTGTTTATTTCATTGTATAAAATAATCTCCTTAGATGAATACGATAGTTTGTAGTCTTAAGCTTCCATTTAATTACCCCTTAACGCCCGTATTACGTGGCTACCCTAACAACAAGCGTTTAACTGCGTCCTAAAAATGAATAAAACGACATTTAATCATCATTTCGCCAGACGTAACCAAATAGAAATTTTTTTTTCCACAAAAAAGAAAAACTGTTATTATTGTGCGTAAACGTGGCTTCCACTCATTCTAATAATTAAAATTAAATGCAAAGTGAAATGTCATGCAAATAAAATATCTGTTACCTATCAGGTTAGTTTATATCTCACTGTTTGATCTAAAGAGGTAGCACTGCACAGACGCATGAACGCGCGCTTGTCACTGTGAGTTCTCGACTAGATACAACAGAGAAGCCATACATGGACAGAAATGAAGTTCAGTTATTTAAAAAAAAAAAAAAAAAACTGTTATTTGTGTACATTATTATGTCTAAGCTATGCATTTAGTCCGGTTAATGATCAAATATTTTTTTCCACACATTTTCAGATAATACCAACGTAATTGCAACATCTGGAATCAACACAAAAAATAAACATTGACTTTTTAAAATGTATCTTATGAAAGCTTCCTATTTGTAGTGAAATATCTAAAGAGCTACATGCCATTTCTGTTCTGCTGTGCACCTGTACATTTTCCCTTTTTTTCAGTCTGAACACCCTTGAATTCACCCTCAGCACGAGAAGCGTTTGAGGTTATGTAAAATGATGTACTCGTATGATGCGTTCCGTTCTATTTCAGAACACGTCACTAATTAAATGATTATAGAATCGTATAATTTCTAATTATATCAAGAGGATACATTTTCACTAACGCCCGGCTGTAATGCACTTACTAAAACCGCAGAAACAAATAGGTGACACGCTAAATTGCCTGTTGCGGACAAAATTACATTAACAATAGAGCACCGCAACTAAACAAATATCACCCGAAACATTTCTTCTCAGTCCTCCTCTCGCTCTCATACGTCTTTATAAACAAAGCACTAGAGTTGTGATTTTATCCCCACCCCCTCTGCCCACGGACACGTCTCATCACTGACAGGTGTATTTTAAGGTGCAGAGCCATTTTTTGGTGCACGCATTTCCATTAACTGTGAGAGTTTGAAAAAACACATGAGCCCATGATGTACTGCGTTTCATGCTGTACTGTGCTTAATGTGTTGCTTTTAAAAAGAACATCAATTCAGCACATAAAGATGAGCGTAGGCTATATAAAGAAAATGTTCATTAAAAAAGGAAGAAAGAAAGAAAAGAAAACGGGACGAAATAGAAAACAAAGTCATGTTTGTTTTATGAAAGAATACAATCATAGCCAGAACTGAACTGATAATGTCATGTGATGAGTGAATGAAAAATAAAGTACATTATTTTCTCTGACTGGCGTTCAAAGCACAAGGGAAGTGACAGAAGTAAATCATGTTTTAAAACGATTGTTTAAACTTCACGCATAAACACTTACATCCTCTCAAGCATGCGGATTTACAGCATGCGTCTTTAACGCACTTTGAAGCATCCGTGAAATTATGAGTCTGATATCAGAATTTCTTAATTGATTTATTTTTATTTTTATTTATAATATTATTATTATTTTTTGGACCCTTTACATTTTAGCCTACAGACGGGCTTAATGTACGACCTTTAGAGCGCACACTCAGGAATCAATAATATTTTGATTAATTAAGAGTTAATGCATAACTAATCTGAATAAATAGGCAGAAGCTATCAATAATTAATGTAAATTATTTAGATGTACAGAGAATGATCAGGGTGCTACAGAGTCCTGTGTTGTTTGCTATATTTGGTATGGTACAGGGACTGGATTAAAGACAGTATTAGGCGGTTTGGTATTCATTAGCCCTGTGTTTTGTCTGTGTTGTCATTTTGCTGGTTTAGGGGTGAGGCAGGGGTCTGCTCGTGTTCTTTAGACTTCCCCTCTCCCTCTCTCTCTTTCTCTCTCCTCCACCCCCCCACCCCACACACACACACACACAAAAGCGTCTTCCCTTTGATATTTATCCCCATACACTGATTCTAATGTAGGCCTACCTTTAAGGAATAAACAGTCAATCAGTTAGTAAACTATATCTTTTTTAACTGGTGTAGGGTCCTATGTCGCTATGTCGAGACTCACAAGAGATAAGCCTTCCATTTTATTTATTTTTTGTAAGGAATGGCACATTACATACAAAAATACATTTATATAGGCTATATAAAATATATAATTGAACTGCATTAAGATGTAGCCTAATATTGTTTTCAAAATTACGTATTGTTGTTTTAAATTAGCATATAGGCTAACTGAATTCTGTTTTGAGTGCTTTTAAAGAGTTGCGTATGGCATAGATATTAAGTTTTAGTTTTAATATGTCCTTTGACATGATAGTACCGAAGATAGAACCACTCTATCTCCGCAAAAACCTCTTGGCAACAACCACCAAGAAACAAGTGTTCGCCTTAGATCCTTCCTGTTCAGGGGACATTTTAAAGTCACGCGGCAAAACACCTGAGGCCTATTGGTCAATTTTGTATCATATAAAGTAGGTAAGGAAAGGTAAGAAGGTAAGAGTTTAGAATAGAAGGACTCATGCACTAAACAGTCCTCACAGCTCCTCTTTCTGATAGCAAATACTCTGAAGTTCCACGGAGCGCGTCTCCCTCTCAGCACGCGCAGCTCTGGATATTCATTCATAAATACCACTGGGAGGTTTGCTCACCATCCCCTAAATGTGGCCTCCATAGTCAGGGATGAGATGGAAATATTCTTCCTACATATTAGATGTAGTATGACATCAGACCATTCAAGTCTTTTTCACATATGTCTTGTAGGCTATCATAAGAATCTCATTGGATACAGTAGAGAGTTTAAAACATTGACCCAAAATTAGTAGACTCTCACAATTTTTGAACATGTAACACTTTAAAATACAAATGTAACACTTTAATGTTTAAATGAAAAAAGCTGACCTATTAGAAATATCACGACATAAAATTATGCCTACTTCTGTTTTTATACTCTTATCGCATTTGGAGAACAAAACTAGGCTACATAATTATCTCAGCCTATTAAATCTTGTATTTTCAGTTAATAGATTACATTATTGAGAGCTCTTATATAGACTGCCTTGTTCGTCTTCTAAACATGGTCGGATGTGTTGTTTATTCTATAACTGGCACGGTTCCGACTGTGTAAACATACGGAAATTAAATGGATAATTTAGTTTCTAATCAGACTGCTTATGCATGCTGCATCAGGCAACTAAAACATGTTGTACCTTTCCTTAAAATCAAATCATTCTCGTTATTTAAAGTCAAATTAAAGTCAAAGTCAAACGCATGTGAAACACCATGAATCCACAATTAAGGATGAGCTGCGATCCAAAACACTTTAATGAAGAAAGCACTCTGACGCAACATGAATATGACCTCAAATTAGATACTTTTGAACTTTTTCGGAAGTTATTCGGTTTTGTACATACATGTAAAAGATGACGTTTCGCAGTCGATAAGTAGCCTAAAGTTTTAAAAGCTTTAACCTCTGAAATGTGACAAGTAGACTATTTTCAGCCTGGAAATAATCATGTTTATGCTCGCGAATTGATGTCCTATAATAATAAGATGTAGCCTATACAAAAAAGAAAAAAGAACAAAAAACTAAGGCAAAAAAAAAACGGGTTCTTATTCTTTAAAACTAGTTTCATGCTCACCTACCTGCTCTTAAATGTAAAAACACACCAATGAGAATAAATATAGGCTTACGTCTGCTTCTCTGATTATGAATAGATATAATTAACTGAATGAACTTATAGATAAAGTTATAATAAAAAGAGCATTGAACGTTACCTGGATGCCCGATCTCTTCTGCCATTCGATCTAAATCTCCCTTAATGATCATCTCAACAGTCTTTTGGAGTCATTTCTGACGTTTCAACTTTGAACTGCCAGCCTCCCTAAAAACCATGCCAGTTTTCCGAGCACAACTGCCAACTCTTTTTTATTATTAATTGCAATGCATTTCGTGTTGCTCACCCTCCCTCCTCTCTCTCCCTCCCTCCTCTCTCTCTCTCTCTCTCTCTCTCTCTCTCTCTCTCTCTCTCTCTCTCTCTCTCACTCCTCCTATAAAATACGTGCTTTTCCTCGATTTTGTATGTTTGTAATTTCCTTGCCTATTTTTTGCATCAATGCAATAACGAGACTTAAGATGATAATGGGTCTTCTGAGCGGCGTGCGTCTTTTAGCGCCCAGTGTGATGTCAGTCTATAATAAAAAATAAAAGGTAAAATAGAGGGCAGGAACTTACAGTGACCCCAACTAGAACTTAGCAACACATCGCGGCTTCGTCTTAAAGAGACAGGCGTTTTATCTTATCACATCAAGTTTAAGAGTATTATTATGACTAAACTGCTTCAGTAGGGATGATGTGTCAATCATAACTTCTGTATAGCGTACCATGATATATTGTTAGTTGTAAAAGTAGCTTTATTAAATGTGAAGATGTACGTCTTTATTTGTGAATGTGTTTACAAACATATTCTGATTAACGACTAATTTTGTGATAAAAACTGTTTAATTTAAAGTAGTTTGCTGCTTTAACAAAATGATGGTAGCCTAGTCATGACTTAACTCTGACTCAATTAGTTGCAGTTACTTATAATGTTTATATATATATATATATATATATATATATATATATATATATATATATATATATATATATATATATATATATATATATATATAACTGTTTCTTTAAAAATGCAAGGCTAACCCTTTTAACTGCTTTGTAAGATTGTTTTTATTGGTGCGTTTGTAGCATCAATAACAATTCTTTCCTCACACACTTTTACAGACCACTATTAGGTCTCTACATTTAGACAGAATAGCTCAACATGCATCATCCAACACGTTGACTAAAATACATTTTTGTGATATGACATGATGAGAACACTAAGGGAAATTTTCAAAGTTTTAAGAACACTAGATGTATGCCAACTTTATTTATTTACATACTTTTTGTTTTCTTTTAAATGAAGGCGCATCTTGACGTCTACGATGTCTTTATTCTGGCCTACAGACATAGTTCCAGTAGTTAGGCTAACTGTGGCTGCAGTTTGTTACATATTGAACAATTTCACTCAAGCAGCTTCATATAAAACAAAACATAGCATACTATTTTTTGGCATATTTGCGGGTTAAAGGGTATTTGTTATATTCAACTTAAATAGTATTTGCTTTTTGTGTGTGTGTGTGTGTGTGTGTGTGTGTGTGTGTGTGTGTGTGTGTGTGTGTGTTTGTATTTTTAGAGACATAAAATCTGATATTAAACGTTTGATAAAAAGTGCAATAAATCATATCGTCCGTTATCCAACACACGTGTGCAGCACGAGCGCCAATTATCATAATCTAGCAGATAAGTATGTTGGCACGCGCTCACTGAGCGCACCTTAACGCGCCGCAGGAATCTCACGCCTCAGCGCGAAGCGTGCGTTAACATAGACTTTCAACTCACCTCGGATTCATGTCTGATGCTCCAGCCGCGCTTGATTTCCCCTCTACGGGATTCTCTCATCCAAAGATCCCAAAAGGTTCAAATTCCTCTCCGTAACGCAAACTTTTCCCGGTGTTACCAGCGTCTTCCGTTTGGTCCCTTGTCCTTTACCCTTCTCCCCTTCCCTCTCCCTCTGCTCGTGTTAGAATGGACCAGACACTTCAGAATCTGGATGCACCCTGAACGGCGTTCGACTCCGGACACACTGGAGACTGCACGTGCAGCGACACCTAACGGCTCATATTATTAGAGGGGAATACAAGAGCGCACGATGGAGCAGGCGAAATTCATTATAAAAATGAAAATACTGTGGCAATACACATAATTTTACCAGTTCTTGTTTAACTGAAGGGAGGATTAGGATTTTATTTATGCTATTTTTATTTCTAAATTATAATGTTTTCCCATCCTAAAACATTGATCTACTTTTTTCTGTTACCTCAATTAATTGAATATTGTTCTGATTTAAATGAGCTGCCAAGAGTCTTTTATCGCTGTGCCGATATGCATTCAGCACACTTTTCTTTTGGGACTTCATTGATTAGAGCGTCAAGTGTTTTAAAAGTCTACTTTTATGTATTATCTTGTTCCATGTAGTTTGCCCACCACTGATATTGTCAGCCTGACTGACTAGTGGATTTAAAGGAATATTCCGGGTTCATTACAAGTTAAGATAAATCGACAGCATTTGTGGCATAATATTAACAACAAAAATTACCACAAAAAAAAATAATAATAATTATTTAAAAACAAAAAGCCAAAATCTGGGTTCCGGTGACACTTACAATGGAAGTGAATGGGGCCAATCTGTAAACATTAAAATACTCACTGTTTCAAAAGTATAGTCACAAGATATAAACAATATGCGTGTTAACGTGATTTTAGTGTGATAAAATTGCAAAATAACTTTGTGGAAAGTTTTATCCCATTAAAAATGTTAACATTTTATCCAATAAAAAATGGCAATTTAAACAACTTTACGGCACAAATTATACACCAGCTTTTACAAAAGAATTCAAGGAAGAGCTTTTATAAAATTATAAGCTTCACATTTTTCTGCCTTAAAACCCTCCAAGAATTGGCCCCATTCACTTCCATTGTAAGTGCCTCACTGGAACCTAAATTGTTGCTTTTTTTAAAGAAAAGGAGGGAGTCTAAATATTTTTTTTTTTTTTTTTTGTGGTAATCAACATTATGGCACAAATGCTGTTTATTGAGCTTAACTTGTATTGAACCTGGAATATTTCTTTACGAGGTTCCATGGTGTTGTTTTTTAATCATTTTGGCTTCTTTTTGCTATCGTTTTGTGGCGTCTGGTTTGTTGTTGCGAGCCAGTATGACAGTGGTGTTTTAGCTGGGCACTCACCTGGCAGAAGCCTTTCATGTCACAGCCTGCACCCCAGCCTTTGAATTACTCTAACAGCTGACTGACATCTGTTTCCCGCTTCTCCCCTGAAATTACTGCAGTTCAAGATGCTGCTTTTTAATTAGAATGGTCAGAGTCATAGCAGTCCAACTTGACTGAGGGGGAGGTATTGTCTTTCACTTCCAGTTTCTCTTGATGAACCCATGATAACCTCAAAAACAGAGATAGACAAAGGGCAGATCAGGGTGCAAACAGCACCTGGATGTTTTTCAGTTCACTTTTAATGTCACGGTGTTGTCTAAAATTCACTGCCCATATGTCGGAGAGAAACAATGGGTATTAGTTGCTCAGAATAGCTCAGTTGTTAAATATAATTGCTTAATTTGATCTGAATGACTCACTGACCTTGACTCATGTGACACCAAAGTCACATTTGGCCAAGTTGTGTTTATTGTTTGTTTATTTGCTTTTTAGATTTGCCAAAGTCTGCTTTTTCTTTTCTTTTTCTTGAGGACACACTGCATACACACGCAATATTTGAATTTTGTTGATTTGGATATACATTCAATGAGCACTTTGTTAGGAACACTTGCACACCTGCATATTCATGTGATTATCTAATCAGCCAATTGGGTTGACAGCAGTACAATGCATAAAATCATGCAGGTATGGGTCAGGAGCTTCAATTAATGTTCAAATCAAACATCAGAATGGGGAAAAAAAAATGTATCTCAGTGATGTCGTTTGTGGCATGATTGTTGGTGCCAGACGGGCTGGTTTGAGTATTTCTGTAACTGCTGATCTTCTGGGATTTTCACACACAACAGTCTCTAGATTTAACTCTGAATGGTGCCAAAAACAAAAAACATTCAGTGAGCGGCAGATCTGCAGATGGAAACGCCTTGTTTATGAGAGAGGTCAACAGAAAATGGCCAGGCTGATTCTAACTGACAAAGTCTATGATAACTCAGATAACCGCTCTGTACAATTGTAGTCAGCAGACTAGCAGAACGCACAACACGTCGAACCTTGAGGCAGATGGGCTACAACAGCAGAAGACCACATCTGGCACTTAATTAGGACCATAGTGTTCCTAATAAAGTGCTCAGTGAGTGTATGTTTAAAGTTAAAGTGTGTCATTTAGTCAATGTAAAAATACTTGCAGAAACCATAAATAAGCCATTTTTATGTTAATTTCCCAACCACTGTGGCATTTTTAAAACATTGATTTGTTTGTTTGAGCCTCCTGACCTACTTGTCAAAGCAACACTGGCTCAACCAGTGGCATGAGTTTGGAGCTGAAATCTCTGTTTTTCCGACCAATGGAAAAACTGGGAAGTATTCGGGACAACTGTTGGAATTCAATTTGGTGATGCTAGTGGCGCAGAAAGTTTACACTTTACCTTTAAGTGAAGTATTTTAAAATAAATAACACTATTGTCAACCTCTCTGATGTCACGCAATAGAAAGGAGTAGGTCAATTGCACAGTTTACCCAGAGAGACCAAATCTCAGCAACTGTCACCTCCCTGCAGGCTTAAATAGACCTAAACTAGTAAAAAACACAATTTAACCTGTGTCAGAACCAGCTCAAAACCACCTATTCCCCTTATGAGCCAACACCAGTTGGATGCCTCCAAACCACTGCTTTTACCACTGATTATAATAAGTGAATGAAAGCTGTGCTGAAATGTTTACCAGAAAGTGTACAGAAAATTCCTTAAGGCCTGCCACTGGATAACAGTGCAGGAGAGAAGGCAGACTCAGCTGAGTTACACAACCACAACCACTGGCACTTAACATTCAACCATCACCTCCTAAATAACACACCTACACTTGTTTATTTGTATCTGCACATGTGTGTCAGAAATAAGAATATATATGTGTGTGTGTGTGTGTGTGTGTGTGTGTGTGTGTGTGTGTGTGTGTGTGTGTGTGTGTGTGTGTGTGTGTGTGTGTGTGTGTGTGAGCGTGTATTTATCACTTTGTGGGGACCAAATGTCCCCCATAAGGATAGTAAAACCCGAAATTTTTTGACCTTGTGGGGACATTTTGTCGGTCCCCATGAGGAAAACAGCTTATAAATCATACTAAATTATGTTTTTTGAAAATGTAAAAATGCAGAAAGTTTTCTGTGAGGGTTAGGTTTAGGGGTAGGGTTAGGTTTAGGGGATAGAATATAAAGTTTGTACAGTATAAAAACCATTATGTCTATGGAAAGTCCCCATAAAACATGGAAACACAACGTGTGTGTGTGTGTGTGTGTGTGTGTGTGTGTGTGTGTGTGTGTGTGTGAGTGTGTGTCTTAAATAAGGAAAGAGTGAAAGAGTGTCGAACATATTTTGTTTTAACAAGTGGGATGTTTATGTGCTGCATGTTAAACTTTATTGGCCGTGTGCATATTGGTCTGTAAGTGAGTCTGTGAGACTGCACTTCTGTCAGTTAAGAGAAGGGGTACGTCTGACTTGAGGCCGAAGCATTTAGTTTCAGTATGCATCTAAAATGACTAATAGCATTCCACTCAGCTTACAAAATGACTGGTACTGAGTGTGTTTACATGTACAGCAAAACTCAAATAACTATCAAAAATCTGCTAATTAAAACTTGCAAAATGCAAGACATTACATGAGATTTTTAAATTATCTGTTTTTTTTCTGTGCACATCGAATAAGCCACCTGGATGCTGGTAAAGGTCTTTACAAGCTGAGAGAAACTGAGGTAATGTGTCATAAACTCAGGGGGAAAATGCTTCCGAAATTCAAAAATTCCCCTTTGTGAATTCTTCTGTTTTTATTTATAACATCTTATATAGTTCTTGATATTTTATTATAGTCGTAGTTATACATATTATGGAATAAAATATGAATTGATGTTGATTTAAGAGGATAAGAGGTAATAAATTTACAGTCTTGAAAATTTGTAGAAATTAATAAATTAAAGTATTTTACATAACGATGAGACACAGTTTATTTTAAATGGTTAAAAAAATATGACCACCTAAATGTAAAAAATGCCCTTAAATATCAAATCCATGGGGCAATAATTACTCCTTAATGTAACTTTGTTAGAAATGAACTAACACCGACTTTCACAGTCAGTGTAAAATCTTTTTGCCACGACTATACTTTTTGACAGCACATGCACACTATGGGCTCATTTTCGTGAGTGCGCAAAGCGCACCACTACACGCTACGACCCTTCGCAATGTCTTATTGAATTTACATTGGATGAGTGGGAGAGTGTTTGCGCAATCTGTGGGTGTATGTGCGCAAACTGTGGGTGTATTGTATGTTAATGAAGTGTTTCAAAGCACAATTTGCTATTTTCCTGAGAAATAGGTTATTGCGCTAAGATGTTTTAAAAGCACGTCTTATCTCAGTGCAGTCTAAATTCAGTTCCTACATTTGCAGTTTGGAGATTCCACAAGCAAGTGGTAATAAAGTTAATGTCCAAACTCAAAAAAATACAGTGGAACATCAAACTTTGTGACAGTCACTGTTGTAACTGTTTTATGAAACAAATATTTATGAGATTTGTGTTAAAGTATCTTTAGGTCATGGTTTATTTTTCAATTATTATGTTTAAATTTACAGTTTTATTTATGATCTCATTTATAGTGGTATTTTTCTACCTGTTGTTGACATTGATTTTTAATTCTCTGCAGAAGGGGCCGATAGAAGTTTTGTTATGATTTTTAAGTTTGTTTTTGTTTTGACCATTTTGTTATTTTGATTATATTTTAGTTTAGTTTGAAGTGTGATTTGAATTTAGAAATATTTTTGGTTTAATTTTTACGTGTTTCAATAAACAAATTTTATTTTTCAAATCGAGCGTTAGAAGTGAAGTGTGTTCCAATACAATCTCTGTTAATACTAGCCATAATTTCTGTGTCAGTAGATGAAAATTATTAATAATACATACATTCTCTATCATTTAATTGAGTGTAAATCCAAATCCTGCCGAGAACCACATTTTCCATGCATATAAAAGGAGTGTGTTGCTGTCATAGAAATATGCCTGGCATTCAACAGGGCACAAATTTAATGCACAAAAGAACGTAAGTCCATATTTCTATTCTTCTAATTCATTGCATACAGTCCATTAACCCTATCAACTTCTTATAAATGTTCTGTATTTGTTTATGTAGCAAGGTACCTTTCACCACTACATTTATATCACTGGTGCTTGACACGGAATGGACTATTTAATAGGACACAGGTGGTAGCGGAGAAGAACCTCAGAATTAAATTGAACTTGACCCAGCCCATTTTCGCCATACCCACTTGCACCTAGACTTAGCGCATCCTTAAATGAAAATACCAAAACGTCATGGCCATGCCCATTGACTTTGTGTGTATGACTTAATCGCATAGCCATGCAATACTTAGACACTTTTTTAAAGCACAGATGATGCACAAAGATGCAGACTTTCCAGGTGTTCAGAAAACTATGCTGCACATGGACAGTCTGCGAGTAATATGCTGGTGATGAAATCTGCATCAAGTGTACTGTGTGGAACACGTACCAGCACACGGAAAACCAAAGAATATTTTGGTCTTAAGATTGTGCATGTGAACACACTCATTGTCAGGTGTACAGCCTACACTACAGCCCAGAATAATGCACCATGGGAACAGCTATTGGTGGTTTCGCTGTTTGCTGCCTTGCACCCTTGGCCAGACACCCAACCAGAGCGTTCTCTCTATGGCAGCGTGATGAGCACTGTTTCTATCTTTGTGGGTACAAGCACTCAATTTACCACATGCAAGATCACCGGGCCCCTATGCCAGACACACCCCTCAGAACCAACATCTCACCAGAAATTGAGCGGTAGGCCCATCATTTACGCACACCCTCTCCTAATTCACACTAATGAGATGCTGTGAGACAGCTTTAGTGGATAGGCATGCAAAGAGAGGTAATTTGCACCCTCTGTCTTTTGTGAAAGTCCTGGCTGACATGCAAATTCATCCTCCGCTGGCAGTGTTGCCGTTTTCTGGAGATGAAAGCTAAATGAGAAGCTGTCATGATTGATAGGGATAATGTGAGCTGTGGGTTTTGAACTGGGCATGTTGTGATTCAAAGCTTGCGTTGGAGGGAAAGGCATGCGCACCATTTGCAAACCAACCACTCTTTTTGGAGCCTGTGAAGGCCGATGGTGTGACTTCCTCAAAATACCTTTGCTGAGCTGTATTGTTACCAGATGTCACCCTAACTTTAAAACACAGACGATTGTAATGGTGTCACATGGCAGGTTCAAGAATGGGTCTTGCAGCCTGGTTCTGTGGTTGTGAGTCAGTCCCCTCACTGTGATCCACGGGTCACTTTACTACCCTGCTGAAAATACTTGATAAATTTCCATGCTGGTCTAGCTAGTAGACAATCACAGCCAAGATATTCATCATCAAAACTTTAATTTTGAAGCTGTTTTAACTTATATTTTGTGTTGTTTCTTACCAAAACATATAATTTGTCTTCAGAAGACTTGGAATATTATGCACAAGTTGCATGGACTACCTTTGTGATGCTTTTGGGAGCTTTTTTAAGCTGTAAATTCACTATCAACCATCACTGTATTGAAATCAGCAAATGGGACTTTCTTCCAAATTCCTTCTTTTGTGTTCTGCAGAAGAGAGACATTCATATGGGTTTGAAATAACATTATTGAGTAAATGATGATTATAGAAGTTTAATTTTTTTGGGTGAACCTTTACGCTAATTAAGAAGCCTGGTAGAGGAACCAGCACACCAAAACAGCTCCAAAACACAACTTATACTGGTGACCACAACCCTGGGTTCCACTGATGGAGAACAACAAATTAATGAATTTGCATGAATTTTACACTTATATAGTGCTTATCTGACATTACACTTAAAGTGCTTTACATAGGTAACAGGAGACTCTCCTGAACCACCACCAGTGTGCAGCGTCCACCCACCAATTCATATATAGGGGATTATTAAGAGGCCATGATTAATTAGGGCCAATGGGGAAATTTGGCCAGGACACAGGGGTTACACCCCTACTCTTTACAAAAAAGTGCCCTGGGAACAATGTTGGCACCAGTGGTCACTGGTCATATGGGTGTATGAGAGCATATCATCCAACTAGGCGTCTGTGGAGCACATGGCTGTCCGCTCAGTGGTCTCTGCTCTCTAAACTCTTCTCATTAGCCCCACAGAGTTCTCTCTCGCACTCACACACACACAGAGGAAGAGCTGCCTTTTGTTTTCTGTGTCCTACACACACCCTATGCCGAACCGCCTCCTTTTCTTTCCTCTCTGAATCTCTTTTCTGGCTTGATTCTCGCTGAAAACCATATGGCGTGTGACATCATGGGGAGCAGAGGAGAGAGATTGGTCTGCTTGGTCTCTGCGCTGTGATGTCAGCATACAGGCATGCAGGGAGGCCCATTTGGGGGGGGTCAGTGGAGGTGGTCAGGTTGGAAGTTCTTTAGATTTCTGCAGATTTCACTCCCACCTGGATAATCAATGAAGAGTGGGGAGGGGGGGCTCATGGACTTTGTGTGAACTGGTTTTCTTTAGGGACCTGTTCCCTTGCTGCAATAGAGAATGTCTATCTTCATTTACCAGTCTCATACGTTCACATTTTCACATTGTCCAAACTAATTTTTGCAAAATGCACTCTGAGGTACAATCGGTCTTGCACAACAACTAAGACACCTATCATGTCTAATCAGAAAGGCATTATACAGTGGCCCCAAAAAAGTATTTAGACACTAAAGTCACTTAAAAATGAATGAATTTCATTGTATTATCTAGATAAAGTGTCATCTGCAAACAAATGATGCTAGAGCTTTTCTCAGAACTAATGTGACTTTTCTGAGCCATTTTGCAATGACTTTTAATCAACTTACGTATGACTCATAAGTAGAGTACTGTATGAAGTAATTTCCCTGTTCACACAAGTGACTTAGCACAGGTGTATTTAACTGGGGTACAGGGACCCCCTGGGGGTCACACAGGGGTTTCTAGGGAAGGAAAAAAGGGTAAAAAGATTTGGCAAATCTGACTACAAATAAATCAATTGTTATAATTTTTTATTTTATTTTTTTTCTACAGGATAAAACATGTAACATTACTCGAATAGTGGGAAGAAAAAAGAAATGCTGTCAACTTCAATACAAAGTAAATTTTTCCAGAAAATATTTTAATAATTTATTTTGACTGAAGTACAAAAATTAGTGTTACATAATTTAACCATAATATATTATAATATTTCAAACAACATGTTGTCTTTATAATGTCAAGCTTACTGTTTTTCTGACATAGTATAAATCAGTCTCTGTACAATTAATAGTTTAATTGCCTTAGGAAAGAGGTCCTCCCAAACTGGATCATCATAGGTGTAGTTAATCACATTAACTGGACCTATGGAACTAAGTTCCACTAACGTTTGGCAACTACAAAGTTCTACTTTGTCTAATTTAGAACAATACATCTGTATTGTTTTATCATTTTAAACCTGACACATTTGTGTTACATATTGGTAATCTTTATTTCAAATTCATGGAATCTGGATTGATATTTTGCTATACGCTCACTGAGCACTTTATTAGAAACACCTGTACACATACTTCTTGTGATTATTTCATCAGCCAATTGTGTGGCAGCAGTAAACTGCATAAAATAATGCAGATAAGGGTCAGGAGCTTCAGTTAATGTTCACATCAACCATCAGATTGGGGGAAAAACATTTTTCAGTGATTTGGACCATGGCATAACTGTTGGTGCCAGACGGGCTGGTTTGACTATTTGAGTACACAGTGTTGGGGAGTAAATGAATACATGTAACGTATTTAAAATACAAAATATAAGTAAATCATTGGTAATTACAATACAGTTATATTCATAAAGTATTTTGATTACTGAAGAGATTACTTTGCATTTTATTGTCATTTGTTTCATTTAATATTTATTCCTTTCAGATGGAAAACATTTATACATATATAGGATGCGATCCAAAGTGCATTTGAACAGCGGTGAAACACTTTCTTATGATGTGTTACATTCATACAAGCAGACAGAGAAGTAAGTTTGGAGCAGAAGAAATAGAAATAAACCTTGTGTAAATTGTCAGCTTTACGCTAAGCTAAAATGCAATTTCTAGCCATTTTACATGCACACGTTACCAGACACAATCATATTTTTTTATCAAGAAAATTCACGTTGGATCATAATAAATTTTTTCTAGTAAGACCTTTGATATTAGGGCAAGAATCTTATTCTTGATCATAGTTTTTGTATTGTTTACCTGTAAAAAATATTTTAAAAAATCCTTAAAACAAGATCAATTTGATTTGTCTTGTTTTACAAACAACATTGCATAAGATATTTAGGTTTTTCAGAGAATGTACTTTTAACATGTGTATGTTGTCTTACTGTACTGGAAAGGTTTTATAGTCAAAACAAGAGAAAAAAATATGCCAGTGCTGAAGAAGTAATCCAAAGTATTAAGAATACGTTACTAACCTTGAATAATCTAATGGAATACGTTACAAATGATATTTTACAGCATGTATTCTGTAATCTGTAGTGGAACACATTTCAAAAGTAACCCTCCCAACCCTGTGAGTACACACAATAGTCTCTATGGTTTACTCAGAATGGTGCCAAAAACTAAAAAAAACATCCTGTGAGCAGCAGATCTGCAGACGGAAATGCCTTGTTTATGAGAGAGCTCAACAGAGAATGGCCAGGCTGGTTCAAGCTGAATGTAAGTCTATGTTAACTCAGATAACCACTCTGTACAATTGTAGTCAGCAGAATAGCATCTGAGAATGCACAACACCTCGAACTCGAGGCGGATGGGCTACAACAGCAGAAGACTTATTAGGACCATAGTGTTCCTAATAAAGTGCTACATGTGCGCATAATGCAAAGACATTCATATATTAGATATGTTGAAGTGTCCAAATACTTTTTGGAGCTACTATATATATACATTCATTCCTAATATTGTTGCACTCTCAGTTCTTGGGAATCTGCCTCCAGCCTTTTCCAACACTTCCTGTTGGAAAGGCCTATTGAGTACCAAGTAGTTTCAACACATATTTAATTTTACTCTGTATAGCAGCTTTGATTTGTGTGGTACAGTAATGCAACAAGACCTTGGGCAGAGGTTCAGGCCTGGTATATGGGATATGCATTAACCATGAGTGTAATGCACTGTGGCCAACTATTTTCACTGAGTTGCCTTAATGAGACAAAAGTGCACATTCTACAGCTGTTTGCATTGAACCAAGATATTTTCCATGTTTATATGCAACGACAGACAGAATCTTGGATCTCCCCTCTTCCTCCTCAGCGGACCTCGGGTCCATTTCCGCTAACCTATTCCCTTACACTCCCTCACACTCTACCTAAACGCCTTCCAACTCCTCTGCATCTATCTCATCCTCTCTGTCTCTCTCACTGAAGAGTCACGATCTGTGTACCAGGCTTTTTGTCTGTCAGACTCCCTCCCCTGTTCGCTCGCTGGGTGAACTCTACCGCTTTGTTGGGAGGTCCTGGTCTCCATACCACCCCTGTTCCATCCAGCTCTCTATCAGCACAAACGCACATGCATACACACTCACACAAACGCAAACTACTCCACTCCTCTGATTAATGGCAGAGCTGGGGAGTGTGCCAGGCCAGTTCCTTGCGAAGAGAAGTGAACGAGAGGACAGGAGAGGAAGGCGAGGCATGGCTGCTGCAGCTGTGGTTTTGGAGCCTGTCTCTCAGCCCCTGCTCTGCCCCCTCTCTCCATCTCCTCGCTGGCTCCTTCGGGGACACACGCTTTGGCCAGTTCCCAGGAACCAGGGAGTCAGGACCAGGGTAAGAGGAGAGGAAGGGGGAACAAGACAGACAGAGAGACAGAAAGAGATAAAGGGAGCAACTGGGAGGGCAAATGGTAAGGAAATGACAGGATGTTTGATTTTACTGAGGAATTTTAGAGGTTATAGTTGTTAAAGAGATGACAAGAGAGTTAATGCTGCTCTGAGTAGGCTCCGTGCCACCTCTGAATTCTGCGTAAAAGCGCAGTGCCACTTTCAGCTGAAGTGTTTCAATTTTGCAACATTAGTCACAAAATAGAATTGCAAAAATCATGTTTTTAGAAACTGATTTAAGAAAATTCCCCAGCTTCCATTGGTTGAACAAACAGATAGTACTGCCCAAAAGGTGTGTGATTGTCAATGGCTGAGATGTAATTCATTAAATAAATAATTTGTTTACACATGCTGCTCACTGCATTTTCTGTATGCGCCTGTCGTGTTGCACACACAACCTCGTGGCTACTCAGAGCTTGCATGAGGCAAGAAGATGCTTTTTTCCTGAAAAGTGCTTAGACCAGGGTTTGAAATGTATAAGGGCTCGTAGCAAAAACGCAACCAAAATTGACAATATTACCCCAAAATTCAAAATAGGGGCAAAAAAAAATTCCCAACAATGATTTCTTGTTTTTTTTTTTTAATTATTAACATGATTTCGTTACAAAATTTTGTTTATGCAGATATCGCACCATCAACCCACACAGACAGGCACATCTCTCACGCCTTAAGTCTGCGTAATTCGGTCTGGTGCTAAATTCCGTTTGCTTCTCTCGTTTAATTTTTTTTTAAATTTTAGGCATTTCTTATTTGTTTTCTTAGTAGGCCTGTAACTTTAAGTTAATTTTAAGATCTTCATTGTTTTTGTGACAAGTCTACACTCACCTAAAGGATTATTAGGAACACCATACTGATACTGTATAGGAGTGGTGGTGGTTTAGTGGTCTAAGCACATAACTGGTAATCTGGTAATCAGAAGCTTCAAGCTCCACAGCCACCACCATTGTGTCCTTGAGCAAGACACTTAACTCCAGATTGCTCCAGGGGGATTGTCCCTGTAATAAGTGAACTGTAAGTCGCTTTGGATAAAAGCGTCTGCCAAATGCATAAATGTAAATGTAAATGTACTGTGTTTGACCCCCTTTCGCCTTCAGAACTGCCTTAATTCTACGAGATGCTGAAAGCATTCTTTAGAAATGTTGGCCCATATTGATAGGATAGCATCTTGCAGTTGATGGAGATTTGTGGGATGCACATCCAGGGCACGAAGCTCCCGTTCCACCACATCCCAAAGATGCTCTATTGGGTTGAGATCTGGTGACTGTGGGGGCCATTTTAGTACAGTGAACTCATTGTCATGTTCAAGAAACCAATTTGAAATGATTCGAGCTTTGTGACATGGTGCATTATCCTGCTGGAAGTAGCCATCAGAGGATGGGTACATGGTGGCTATAAAGGGATGGACATGGTCAGAAACAATGCTCAGGTAGGCCGTGGCATTTAAACGATGCCCAATTGGCACTAAGGGGCCTAAGGGTGCCAAGAAAACATCCCCCACACCATTACACCACCACCACCAGCCTGCACATTGGTAGCAAGGCATGATGGATCCATGTTCTCATTCTGTTTACGCCAAATTCTGACTCTACCATCTGAATGTCTCAACAGAAATCGAGACTCATCAGACCAGGCAACATTTTTCCAGTTTTCAACTGTCCAATTTTGGTGAGCTCTTGCAAATTGTAGCCTCTTTTTCTTATTTGTAGTGGAGATGAGTGGTACCCGGTGGGGTCTTCTGCTGTTGTAGCCCATCCGCCTCAAGGTTGTGCGTGTTGTGGCTTCACAAATGCTTTGCTGCATACCTCGGTTGTAACGAGTGGTTATTTCAGGCAAAGTTGCTCTTCTATCAGCTTGAATCAGTCGGCCCATTCTCCTCTGACCTCTAGCATCAACAAGGCATTTTTGCCCACAGGACTGCCGCATACTGGATGTTTTTCCCTTTTCACACCATTCTTTGTAAACCCTAGAAATGGTTGTGCGTGAAAATCCCAGTAACTGAGCAGATTGTGAAATACTCAGACCGGCCCGTCTGGCACCAACAACCATGCCACGCTCAAAATTGCTTAAATCACCTTTCCCATTCTGACATTCAGTTTGGAGTTCAGGAGATTCTCTTGACCAGGACCACACCCCTAAATGCATTGAAGCAACTGCCATGTGATTGGTTGATTAGATAATTGCATTAATGAGAAATTGAACAGGTGTTCCTAATAATCCTTTAGGTGAGTGTATATGCAAACTGAAATAATATCAACTTTATTTCTTATATCCTTAAAAATATATTTTTTCTAGCTACTTTTTGTTAGTATCTTGCTGTGTACTATTACGTTTCGAAAAGGGTAGCTTGACTGTATTTGAACTACTTTTAGTTATTATAGCTGTTGTTTCATTGTAGCTTTCCACACTGATTTCACTCTTATTTTCACTCATACACAATACAAGGAAAATATATTTTTTTAAAGTGTCTGTAAAGGAGGGCAATTAGTTTTACATTTCTATTCATCTTAAATATGTCATTGATTTAAACTCATACACATGAGTGGATAAAAGGTTGCATTGTTTGCTTATTTTCTACTGCTGTCTTAAAACCTTGAACTAGTTCATGGATGAGTTATTTGGTTGCTTCAATAGATTTGAAGTGTTCTGCATGTGTTTTCAAAGTGCACGTCAATGTTCTGTGTCTTGTTTGCCATCCCAGGCTGGTGGCCCTGTGTGTGCGCGCATATCTCTTGCAGTGTTTTATGGGCTGTATGCTGTGGTGCTCTGACCTCACTCTCACCCCGGTGCCACCCAGCCAGTGTGGGACTCAGGCACCATCGGCCCCTGCCAAAATCCCTCAGCGCCACATCTGCTATCCATAAACGCCAGCCACTTTTGCTCTCAATCTCCTTCTCACACCCCTTCATCCCCTTCCCCTCCTCCTCATCTCTCAAACATATTTGCTTATTCTTGTCTTCCCAATTGAGCAGCACTTAAATTATACTCCTGCACAATCTCTGTTTTACATTCAATTTAAACACTCAGTGGTTCTCATCTTATCTCTTCCTCCCCTGTAAACCATCTCTTTTTACTCTCTCTTCCAATGGAAAAAAATCTTTCACCCATTATGTCTTAGGTGGGATCCAGCTGTGTGGTGGCAGTGAACTGGGAACCACAGGACATTCCTGGTCCAATAGGCCCCAAGAGTTAACTATCTGGCTGTGGTTGAAACCAATCACATGCCTTCATGAGAACTGTCCAATATACCTCCATGAAGTTTTTCGAACATTTCGCATTCGATCATCAGAAATGCATTTCTACGTTTCCCCGTAAAACTGGTGGGAATGTTTTTGGTAAGCGGTGGGCCTCGCATTCCACTCATGTGTTTCTTAATGTTAAAGACAATCTCCAGCTTGGGAGAATTAGATTTCCTTTCTAGATCATGAACATTTGGCCAGGCATACCACACCCCATTCAGCTTTAAACAAGATGTATTTAACACATCACCGCTCAATGCCCCAGGTGCACTAAGGCTAAAAAATGAATGCGAAAATAAATTGAGTGCCTCGACTTAACTGTCCAGAGCTTCGAGTGCACCCCTAGGCAATAAAGAAGTATTACCCTTGTGCAATTGTTTTATCATTATTTTACTTTTTCCACTGTAATCAAATTCACAGTACAGGATAAAAATGTACATATTGAACTTTTGATACCCTATTTCTTGGATCGCATTGTGTTTTTTGAGCCCAAAGCTTCACCTTCTCTTTTCCCAGACATATTGGCATGCGTCTGTAGTGTGGTCCCAACAGAACCAGGGGATGAATCATGTAGCTGCAAGCATGCAAGAGAGCGCTTTTATGATAAATATTACAATTCATAAATCATTGTTTCTCAGAAGAGCAAAATCCAAGGGGAGGGGGTAAAGAGATGGAGAGAACTGTAAAGCATTTGGGGGATCCAGCAAGAAAACAAGGAAGGGTCACGTTCCTAGTGTGAGTGTGTAGATGGTGAAAAGGGGGCTTCAGGTCAGGAAACCACCAGGGAGAGGGAGAAGTGGAAGAGTCTGAGCAGGAGAGAAGGAGAATAACGCTGCAGACTTTTGGTGTAGTAAACACACATGTTCGCAATGGAATACTTGCATATTAATTACTGTGCAGTTAACACTGTATACTGCCAAGTTGTTTTTTTTTTTAACCCTTATGCACCATTTATCATTAAATCAGATTCCAGTTGTTCCCGGTCATAATAAATGTGCAATTATTTAAATTGATATTAAAGAAATGTAACAAATCTATTTGAATGTAAACGCACTAAAGTTGTGTATTTTGGGTGAAATTACAAATTTATTACCTAGAGCTTGATCTTGTTGAAAATGTTTTTTTTTTTTTATTTTATTTTTTTTACTTTCCTGAATACTGAACCAATCCTGAAATGATATACCATTTGAAGGCATAAATCAAACTATACTGTCCATAAACATAAAAAAAACAAAAAAAAAAACAAGATGAAATTACAAGTATAAACACTAGATGGCTGCAAAGAGCAACTTATTCATCCCTGGTTGAAGAATTGAACTTTAGCATATTGTTTGAGGTTATTGTTGTCAGTTTTTGCATACCCGAGTAGAACACATAATAACCTAAGGTATACCTGGTTGTAACAAGATGAGTGTGTGTTCAGCATCGTAGCTGTTATGGTCTCACCAATTAATTTTGGTGTTTGTTCTGCATTGTGGCTGATTTGTTACTATGGTGGCATGCTATACTGAACATGGCCATGCACTCCATTTGTACCATAAAGGCCCACATAGCATCACGGACATCATCATATGGCAGCATTACAATTGCTCAGAGTAAATTATGGGTGCTATGCATTTGCTCACCAGCGATAATCATTACTCCTCGTTGCCAGCAATTCTGAACTATGACAGCCAGAGGACAGCAAAGATTGCAGTTGTTGTTGTGAAGCCATCCTTGAGGGAGATAATATTCCAGAGTGAGGTTTGGTTTGAGTTGAATGATGAGAAGTAAAAGGTCGCAATGACAGTATTTACTAGAAGTGTTTAGATGCGGGTTTACGCCACTGCCTGCCTCATAAAAACGAGAATGCTCTCACTTGGGGTTTAGGCAGGAATTTAGTTTAGTTCACACAATTTTCCTTTTCTGCTAAACAAACAATATAATAAATAGTGTGCACACTGCTTAAGGACCTGGATGTGTTCACTGGCAAACAAACAAAACTTGTTTTTGTCTCTCAGAAGTCAATTGAAGTCACATTTTCAACTTGAGGCTATAAACCAGTGGTTCTCAACCTTTTTTTAGATGAATGTTCCCCTAACATCCCCCCACACAAAACTCAATATTTGTGTTATTTGGTTAATTTGCTCGATGCATTACATCATTTTAAAGTTTTAATAAATTCAGCAGGCTTACGTGTTATGAATGTGAGATCAATTGCATTCTTGAATTCAAGCAGATGGAGGGCTATATCTGGGGCCTGAAATGAAAATGCGAAGACAGAAACTAATAATAAATGTGATATTGTTAATATATTTCAAAAATAAGTGAAGACCAATAATATTGCATATTTTGTCCCACTGAAATGCTCGTTCTACATTACAGCATTGATTTTGAGTTGGATGTAGATGTAAATGTACTCGTATCAACAACAGTAAGGTTATCTATAACATCTATAAAAAGTAAATCAGTTAGTTACCAGTTAAAAATATTTTAGCCAATTTCTTAAGATTTACACATTTCTATTTCATCTTAAAAACAAGTGTATTTTGAATTTGCCCTTTTGAAAGTTTTTATTCATAGTAGGCAAGCACATAGAAGCATGAATCTTCACTACCATGGTTAGATGTAATATGATTTCTATAACACAAATTATGGCATTTTTGTAATTATAAACAGTAGACCTACTCTAAACACATGTAAAAACTATAGTTACCATATATATTTAGAAGTTGTATCAAAAACGTATTCAAATGGTTTCAACTTCTCATGCCTTGCTTCTCACAGATTCTTGCAAAGCTGCGCATTTAAGAGCTCGAGACCGCTCCGAGAGTAAAAACGCACCTTTGCGCTCGACCTGCTCTGTCCATTGCGCCATATCCATCTACAGAGCCATACAGGTGCATTAGCAGAGGTTGTGCCTCTGCCTGTGTATTTGACGCTGCTAAACCAGATACTTCAGATGATTCGCTAGACATCAAAATCAGATGAACCAGTACAAATATATACAAACCCATATAATTGAGAATAAACTGATTTAATCTAAGTCTAGATAAACATTTTAATGTAAAGAGGAACTTGATGATAGATTTGATAATTATGACTGAAAAATGCCCCCCCATTTGTAAGCAAACCCCCCAACTAAGTTGCTCTCAGGGCCCCCTGGCATCCTTATGTTCCCATTGAAAACCCCTGCTGTAAATAATAGTTTGCACTGACATTTGTTTAAAAAAAAAAAAATCCAAGACTTGCAGTCAGATTGCCTTAAAAATAAATTTACCATTGGATGTTAAACCCTCACACACTGGAAGAAACCATTTTCACTTTAGTGCATGTTTGCCATCTAGTGGCCTCTAGAGTAACTTCACTAGATCTTTCTGGAGTTTCATAAACCCTTTTTGGAAAATGTTGTTTTAAAAAAAAAAACTTTACAAGCACAGAAATTATAAAGAGATGTTTAATTCTGTCAATTAAATACAGTTTTAATATCAGAGTAACCTGTGGCAAGCAGTGAGTTTCATATAGTTTTCAGTTCATTCATTTCCTATCTCTACTCCATGTCGATGTCATGGAGGCCCTCAGGCTCCTCTCTCTTGACCCAGGGTAGAGGGACAGGGACATAGGGGTCGTAGGTCCAGTGAGGAAACACCCTCTTATATAGGTTCATCAGCACAGTGTCCTGAGAGCGCAGTTGATCGTCAAATATACACTTCATGTGACCGTGAGTACCTGCAAATTCACAAATAGACAAGCAAGTCAAATGTATGTCATAAGACACCCCACGAGGCCATTATATTTTGGCTTCGCTATAGACTATGCATAATTCCATTTTATTTAAACCAACTGATTTCAGTTCAGAAGATTCTGATAAATTGGTTAAACTTTCGACGCAAAAAATCATGTGATAAAACAACATGGCACTGATCTCACCGAAGTTTGTCTTTAGGAGAAACAGCAACAAAGTTTTGTTTTATCACATGATTTTATCACAAGTCTTGCTGTTTCTACATCCAGCAAGAAACCTAATTTTTGTGATTAACATTTGATAGATTTTTCAAAGCAAAGAAAACACACACACACACACACACACTAAACATACAACTCTAAACTATACCTCATAGACCCCCTCCGAGAGCCCCCCAAAACATCAAAAATCTACCCCATTTCCCATTAAAAGAATAGCATATCCCCAGCCTTTTACACGTTACCTCTTCAAAGGCTGCCACCCTTCCAATCTCCTCGCACCACTCCTGAATCGAGGGTGCTCCCACAGACTTCAAACAGCTTATAACAATCTGCCTGCCTATCATTGCACTGGTGAGGACCCAATCTTTTATGTATTTGTCACCTACGTTGTTGACTGCCCCTTCACCCAAGACACAGAGTCTGAGGCAAAACGCAATCCAAATGCCCAACACACAAAACACTGTACCTTCAACCAAAATTCTTGAATCTCAGCACACCACCAGAAAACATGGGCTATGTCTCCATCCTCCAATTGGCAATGCCAGCAAGTCATCCATCCATAATTTCTAATTCCTTTTCATAGTCTAAAGGGGGTCCAATAGAATGTATGTAGAAACTTGAATTGTACAAGTTTGCATCTCTAGATACAGACTTGACATATTTTAGAATCCCAGCCCACACTCAATCGTCCAATACTAAATTAAAATCTCCATCCCCCAGACTCCGAATTAGCAGGGAATAATACACTACAGCTTTTGGAAAAGGTCATGAGGCATCAATCACCTCTCCCAAAGTATCTGCTGCTTTAGGGGGGTGTATGCTACTCTAAAAAATATTACAGAGCAGGTGGCGCAAATGTAAATACCTAAAAAACTAAGATCTGGGAATCCCAAAATGTTGAGCCAAATTACCAAAGGATCTCAATACTCCACTCTCATATAGGTCACCAAGTGTAGTAACCCCCCTCCCAATCCACTCTGACCAGCAAAAGGGACTTCTCAATACATAATTTTGGGTTCAGCCATATGCTCAAGGCAGCATTCAAATAAATGTCTGAATTAAACACGCTGGACACTTTTGTCCATAACGAGTGCAAATGCGATATAACAGTGTGTAAAACTTAGCTTCTCAGGTTAGTTTGATAGAAAAATGTTGCAATGGCGAAATAGGGGCAAGGACTTCTTGTTCAATACGAAAGCAGGGAGGGCTCTTTCAGGTAGAAGCGACCAATGGGCCAAATGCCCGAGATGCATAATAATAAAACAAAATCTTGAGAAGGCCTAGCCCACCTTTGTCCATCGGCCTATGCAATTTGTTGAAATGTAGTCTGGGACATTTACCATTCAAATAAAAGCCTTCGCTATTTTATCAAATTGCTTGAAATAAGAGACGGGGATATCTATATGGAGTGACTGTAGCAGGTAGTTGAATTTTGGAATGCAATTAATTTTAATAACATGGACCTTCTCAATCATTGATAAAGGTAATGAAGCCCACATCGATCGAAAATATTTTTATTAATAGGGTCAAAATTAACTAAATCAGACAAATTTGCTGGAAATAAAATACCTTAATACTTAAAGCCCTGTTTGGGCCACTGGAAGACACCCGATTGGATGGCCGCTACTGGACAGTATGCTGTCAGAGCCAAAGCTTCAGATTTAGCCCAATTTACTTTGTATCCTGAGAACTTGGAAAAGGAATTAATAAATCTGTGGAGGCAAGGTATAGATCTAATAGGGTCAGAAACAAATAATAAAATATCGTCTGCATAAAGCAGCAGCTTATGCGCCACACCTCCCACCATCACCCCGGAAAACCATCCTACTTCAGTAGGCTAATGGTTCCAGGGCAAGACAGAACAATAAAAGGGAATGTGGGCAACTGTGCCGAGTGCCCCTATTCAGAGTAAAATAATCTGAAATTAGACACTGTTTTATATATCTAGCCAAATGCTTCCCTGCTTTGTATGACTGTCTCTCCCTGAATAACCAAAATGTCCAACTTCACAAGTTCTCGCGCTTTGGATTTTTTTTAATGAATGATGCATGCTGTATGATCCGACCCCTAAGAACCGCCTTAAGTGCCTCACAATCCACGCTCACAGAGGATACTGAGGACCAGTTGGTCTCAATATAAACATCGATTTCAGTCTTTAACATTTGCTGGAAATCAGGTTTTTGCAAAAGGTATACATTTAAGTGCCGACTATATGATTTATATTTCTCTGTATGTGGCAACATCTCTAAACTCACCACTGCGTGATCCGAGACAAAGATGTTTCCAATTGAGCAATCCAGAACAGATGAAATGAGGGACTTGGATATAAAAAGAAAATCCATTCTAGAATATATTTTATGGACTGATGAAACAAAATGTATAATCCCTACCAGATGGGTTCAAAAGTTGCCAAATGTCTGCAAGACCAAGATTTTTACACATCCCATGAAGCGTCAATGTTGCTCTAGGGAGCTTACACAATTTTTGATTCACTATGATCAAGGACAGTGTCCATCAAAAGATTAAAGTTTTCTCCCAATATTATATCATGAGGGGTGCCAGCGGCTTGCAACATCCCTTAAATATCAAATAAAATAGCCCTGGTTATCAGCGTTAGGTGCATTTACATTAGCTAAAATCAACCTTTGACCTGAATGTCTGCTTAAACAATAATGACTCATCCTAATTTATCTTCAATCTGTTTGAGATATTTGCATTGTAGAGGTTTATTTATCAATATAATGACTCCCCTGAACTTACTTGAGCCAGCACTAAAGAAAACATGTCCACCCCATATTGCTCACATTTCAGCTTCCTGTGAGGAAAGACATGTTTCTTTTCTCACGCTTAAGAAATAGCCTTCCACCTTTTTATGGTGTGCCCAACCCGTTCACATTCCACATGGATATAGATAACCCACTCATATTAACATTTTGATATAATAGAAAAAAATAAATTGTGTGTCAAAAACAAGACTATACAGACCAAATTCCCCACTAGTGAAACAATCAAACCCCGACCTGACCTCTAAATAATACACCATGATTTAATCCATCAACTTTATAAAAAGACATGCTTTGTGTGGGCATGTAGATATTTTGCGGTCATCCATAGTGTCAATTCTCAACCTGGCTGGGAACTTCAGTGTAAAAGCGACATTCCGTCAATGCAAAAGTTTTTCTTTAAGGAAAAGTGTTATTCCACAAAAAACTCCAGCCGCTAGTCGGAGCCAACACAAAAAGAAAGAAAAATGGCACCTAGCTTCCATAGACAGTCGAGTCAATGTACAGTGAGTCAATCCACTCACATGAGAAACCCCCAATGGTTTACACACCCATTGTTTCTATGAAGGACAGTGCTTATTTGGGGCATAAAAATACTTTGCGGCCATCCTTGGTGTCCATTCTCAGTTTGGCCGCAAACATCAGTGCAAAAGCGATCTTCTGTTGATGCAAGAGTTTCTTGCATTCCTTGAACCGATTGGCAATCCTCTCGTCGATTTCACAAAGTCTGGGAACAAGAAAATATTGAGATTCTTCCAAGAAAGCTTTCCTTTGCTCCTTGCCTGGCGCAACATGAAATCTTTATCGGATGATCTCAGAAATTTGGCCAGAATTGATCGGGGCCTGTCTCCCTCAGCATATCTGCGAGCCAGGACTCTGTGAGCTTGCTCGATTTCCAGCTTTGGCCAGTTATGTCGAGCAGACTTGGAAAGAGCTCGTCCAGGAATTTCATCATATTTCGGCCTTCATGCTCAGGAATCCCAACAAAATCTACATTGTTCTTTCGGCTCCTATTTTCACGTATTACAGCGAGATCCTCCAAGTCAGCAACAACCTTCGTCAGCATCACCGACATGGACAGTCAATGCTGAATTTCCCTGGCCATGTGGACTATAGGCTCTTTTTTAATATATACAGTATATTCGATTATCACTGTGCATTATCATATTGAGAATCAATGGATGCTTCAGAAAGCTAGAAAATTTTGCTTCCAGAGGCCGTTTACAGAGTTAGGATGAAAATAAGGTGCATTTCAAACTGTTCTGAGACCAGTACAGACTAATTAGGGAGCAAGGAAGCATTGTATAGCTTTCCTATGCAATCAAGTGCATTCACTACTAACATCTGGTCAAATGTTCAGTTTCAGGCTGCAGATGATGTTCAGACCACTCAACATGTTTAGCAGACAAGGGACAGCGGTAATCAGTACATAAAGAATTTTTCATTTAAAAATGTATTTTAACATGGTTGGCAGTGATTGGATGATGCTGGACATTACATTAAATAAGAATTATTTATACTACTTTCTGATGTAATGTCTCAAATACATGATTAACCAACACTCCTGGAAACAATTTGATAAAAAGACAAATCTGACTTTCTATATGGTATTACTGTCCACATATGTTGCCATACATTTGTATTTTAATTATATTTATTTTTTTCATGTATCTTAGGGGCTACTAGTTACAAATAAAAAAGGGGAATGGTAAATGCACACAGCAGTCACGCTTGGGTCTCAGCACTCGTTTAAGTAATATTTCAGAAGCATGTTTTTTTAACAATATACTCTCTTCTAGCTCATTACTCTACCAGTACAGTAATCAAGTCTTCCTCAAATTAAAATGTTTAATTAAACCCCAGGATTTTGTTCCATTTATAAAATAAATTGTCACCCAGATTGAAAGCCCTTTAAATGTATTTCCAGTAGTGTTTGTTTTTCTACCTAAAGCCTCCTTGATATGTCCTCTTCGTCCCCATTTTGAACGCAGTTCCACTGGTTTAAACCACAGAATATCATCTGCAAAAGAGAAATGTTTTAATGTCGGCTCTCAATAGTATGATTCTTTTGAAACACTACAAACGCATTTGCAGGAAATCAGAGGATATAACAAAGGCTTTCTCACTCACCCCTGTTGAAGAACATGTAGCGGACCACAACGGAGCGGCGGTTTATTTTAAAGGGGTGTCCACTCAGTACAATTCTCTTCAACACAACACGCCGAGGATCACATCTCAACAGACTGCCTGTGGCCACTAAGTCCTGCATACCTGCAGTACAAGTAAACCAAAAAACCTCAACACACTGGTCTTTTTTCCAAATTGAACATTGTGTCAGTTTGCCATTTCACCCCACCATTGCCTCTCTGTTTGAAGACCAGGACACCAGCTGTGGGGAAGGTAATGGGGGCATAGACAGACATCACTGTGGGGGCATCAGAACGCAGGAACCGCTCCATCTTGTGTTTATCAGCTGAGGAAACAAAATCTCAATATAATACATTCAATGGCCTTTAATGAGACTGAACCCTGTCAGGCACATCATGTGGAACTGCTGGACAGAGTAAAAAGGGTATCATGGTCTGTCACTCAGTCACAGATAAACCCTAGTCCTGGACTTGATAGTGCATTCCTTTTAAATTGACTAATCCATGTATTCATTTAGAACACTCTTCTATTCAAAGCAACTAACAAATTAATAAAACAAAAGTGAATCATTCTAAGGAGGTATTAACATGAGAAGTGCTGCAATACAGTTTAAGACTTTTTTTCTTCTTTAGAAAGAGTTTGAGAAAGTGCAAGTGTTCTCTATGGGCTGAAAATACCAGAGGTGTGCTGTGAGAAGATGGCTGAAGCTCTGAAGCGTCTAAATCCGCATTGAAACACCAGCTCTTCTTTAGCCTTGATTGGTTCTGTGTTACTTGGATGTTGTCGCACCAACATGTGCATCACTGACATCTGCAAAGAGATTAGGATAGTGATTTTACCAAAGCTGAACTTCCAATTAGCAGCTTAATTACAGCTAAAATTCTCTCATCATTTACTCACCCTTTTGCCGTCTCAAACTCATATGACTTTCTTCCACAGATCACAAATGAAGATATTGTAATGGAGATATGATGTCCGTTTGTCCATACAATGCAAGTGAATGGTGACCAAATTTTCAAGCTCCAAAAAGCAAATAAAGCCAGCACAAAATTAATCCATATGACTCCAGTGGTTTAATTAATGTCTTCTGAAGCAATCCAATCAAATTTGTGAGAGAACAGACTAAACTCCTTTTTCACTGTTAATTTTCTCATTGTGGTATCCTTGGCTATCAGGATTTTAGGCTAGTTTACACTTCCTATAGCAGCATCTAGCACTCGGCGCATCAGTCAAGCACTAGAAAGTGTAATCAAGCTTGATATCATGATACTGCCTAGAGACTGCAATGACAAGATAAACAGTGAGAAATGAGGTATATTATGGTCTGTTCTCACCCAAAATTGATTAGATTGCTTAAGACAACATGGATTTAACTACTGGAGTCTGCTTTTATGCCACTTTTATGCTGCCTTTATTTTCCTTTTTGGAGCTTAAACAATTTGGTCACCATTCACTTGCATTGTATGGACAAAGAGACATATCTCCATTAAAATATCTTTGTGTTCTGCAGAAGAAAGTCATACAAGTTTGAGACAACATACGGCTGAGTAAATAATGAGAATTATAATTTTTAGGTCAAGTCAATTTTATTTGTATAGCGCCTTTCACAACACACATCGTTTCAAAGCAGCTTTACAGAATATCAGCATTAACAGACGATAAAACTGTAATGTCTATAAAGTTGATTAATCATCATTGTGTAATTTAGATAAAATAAAATTTTTAATAGGTGTTTAAAAATAATTAAATGATAATTGTATTAATAACCCCAGTGAGCAAGCTGTAGGCGACTAGGTGAACGGTTCACTTAAAGGTAGTTCACCCAAAAAATGAAAATACTCTCATTCACTTACCCTGATGCCATGCCAGATGTGGATGACTATCTCTGCTTCTGGATCTCTGTCAGGTTCTTATAATGCAAGTAAACGGGTGCCAGCACTTTGACGGTAAAAAAGTCATATTTACGCAGCATAAAAGTAATCCTCACAACTCCAGTCGATCAACGAATGCCTTCTGAAGCAAATAGATATGTTTGTGTAAAACATATCAATAACTAAAACGTTATTACATTTTTAAAAGCGCTTCCTGCCAGCAGCTGACGCAAGCATATCAGAGAGTTCACGTGAGAACTCGGAAGCAGTGCTTATTTACAACAGAAGAACTAAAGTCATGCAAGTGTTTGGCCATTTCAAACAGCATCAGAACCCTGGATGAAAGCCCAGATTTAAAGTAAATAAAAACCTTTTAATTATCAACTTGTTTCTTACATAAACCTATCAATTCGCTTCAGAAGACATTCATTGATCAACTGGAGTTGTGTGGATTACTTTTATGCTGCCAAAAAGTAACTGTTGGACAGTTAAAGTGCTGGCACACATGTACTTCCATTATAAGGACCTGACAGAGATCCATCTTCTAAAAATCTTCATTTGTGTTCTGCTGAAGACAGTCATATCTCTGGGATGGCAGAGAAAGTGAATGAGAGAATTTTCATTTTTGTGTGAACTATCCCTTTAAGAAGTGACTGAATTGGAATAGAACCATTTAAAATGAGCAGTACAACATTTTTAAAAAACAACTCCCTGTTAAGCATAGCACATTTGGAACAACATATTAATGATCCTATAACTTGTGTTTTCTAGAATGTTCTAATTACCTTCTGTTCGTGTGGTAGGAGGGACACCAGCACTAATGGTTTGCCAGCCTGGAAGCTCTCCATTACTGAGGGAGGAACATCCACAATATGAAGAGTTACATACCAGCCCACCTGCATGGAGAAAAGAGGAATGACATGAGTGAGCCTGACACAATTATAAAAAAAAACAAAATCCTAAATAGATTCCTTGGTTGCACAGTAAAATGCCACAGTCTCTGTGATAATATGAAGATATTCAAGAGAATTTTGCAACTCTTTTTACCATTGCTCCTTCCTCCTCGCTCATAGCCTCTGCCAGTATTCGCCGACGCATGCGATCAAAGTTCTGGAACTGGTAGATGCGGGAGTAGTTGGGAGGCAGGTTCTCCATGGGGTCCCATGGTGAGGAGCGGAAACTCTTCAGACCTCTGTACCTCTGGAACCTGAACATACAGAACAGACCACTGAAGCCATCAGCAAGAAAACAGTGAGCACAGTAGAACAAATCTGTAGGAACTTTTTCCTACAGAAAATTGCGAACAAAGTTCGCAATTTTGTAATAAAAAATTAAATTCTTTAAATTACAAGGTTTTAACAAAACCACACAATTACATTCAGTAAAACTGAAAGAATGGTGATTAGGGCTGGTAAAACAAATCTTGATATTTTTTAATCTTTTGATGATAGTACATTTTATAACAGTGCGATAACAAATTTCAATCCTTTAAGGATCCGCAGCCATACCATTTCAAATGACAAATGAAAGACCATTTGGCCTAGAAGAGCAATCTAGTAATTACAGCCACATTGCTGAGCACTTGTCCTTTATCTTACCGTGTCTTGGCTGGTACATCTAAGGGAGTGTCCACCTCATCTGGGAACATCTCATTGGCACGTGCCTCTCGATATCTCCTCAGCCCTTCTCCCTCCTCAGCCTCATCCAAGCCTTCGTCATACTTCTGATCGGCTCCAGTACGTCCGGTGGAACCGATCTCCTCCTCTTCCTCTTTGTCATCATCTCTTTCAGAAGCACATTCAGACCCAGCATCCTTCGTGAGGAAGACGCATAATGAAAACATTTCTCTAGACATACATCCACATAAGAGTCAGGCAAATCCAAACAAAACACTCCATTTCTTTGAAGTCCACTAAATAGACAGTGCAGTGACCGAGATGGGAAAAGGACAAGACATACCGCTGGGGTGCATTAACCCCCCCGTGGGTTCAACCTGTAGAACAATCGCAGGTGCCGTAATAAAAATAATCTCAGTAATCATCTGTAGTACCACTTCCCCCATTGTTAACATCTCGCATTGAAAACTCCGCTTTGGTGCTCACCAAGACATCAAACACATCCTAATTATGATTCAAGAAAATAAATGGACCACAGCTTCCATGCATGTCCAGTTTCCCCTTGCTCCTTCAAGCCCAGCTGGTATAAATAAATGGCCGCCCACTCTGCAAGTCTCGACAGGAAGTTCTGTCCAAAGAGCAGGAAGATGGGAGGCTTCTCTCGGGACTCCCTCTCCAAACACTATTGTTGCGTTGAGATGCCTGGCACTGAGGCCAAGCAGCAGACATTGAGAAAACAAACAGTGCCTCTCCACAACACCGTGCACAAACCACCAGTCACGTATGCACTGTTCCGCCCGCTCCATGTCCACCTCCATCTCCACCAATCAAGCCATCCATTACTTCATTTAGACCTTCAATCAGTATGACAATGCTCAGAGCATATGCTGTAGAATGTATTGCATTCTGGATTTCACAAAGGTAACCTATTTTTGCAAGGCTCACTTCTGATTGGTCACTTCTGCTGCCATCTTGTGGGGTGCCATAGCAAAACTTAAAACAATCCACATTCCTCCCCGGGTGTGAGATGTAATTAAAGATATATAAAACCTTTGTTTTTATTCTAAATTATTTTCAAGGTCATATTTGTTCACAATCCCCTTGTGATTTGTTGTAGTGCACCACACCTAACAGTTTCCTGCTCATAAGCATTTGGTTATAGCAGGGGATGATACAACTAAAAGGAAATGCTTTATCAAAAACTATAAATAGTGGTAAACTTTTAGAATGAGACAGCATGCTCAAAAAAAAAAAAAAAAGAGGCAAAACTCACCTGAGATTCATTATCACCATCCTCTGCATCCATTCCACCTTCCATTATTTCATCTTCATCATCACAGGTGTCCACATCATCATCATCCTCCTCCTCCTCCTCCTCCGCATCATCAATGATCCATGTGGCCTGGTAGTCAGATGTACCCTTTGGCACTTTCATTACTTTCTGGTTCTTTCTGGCCTCTGAACATGCCAAAAATTAATTATGTGATGATCCTTCTATTTTGCAGAATATCATTACTATCTTTCCAATATTGAAGGATTTGTTTACCCAAAAATGAAATTTTTTTTTCATCATTTACTCACCCTCTTGTCATCCCAGATGTGTATGACTTTCTTCTGCTGAACACAAATGAAGATTTTTAGAAGAATATTTCAGCTCTGTAAGTCCTTACAATGCAAGTGAATGGTGACAGAACTTTGAAGCTCCAACTATACTTTTTTACCTTTATTTCCACGTTCATTTTCAAAATGTGAAAGAATGTGAGAGTGGAGATATATAGTAAAAAAGGACTTAAATATTGATCTTCTCACCCACACCTATCATATTGCTTCTGAAGGCAAGGATTAAACACTGGAGTCTTATGAATTACTTGTATGATGCCTTTATCTGAATTTTGGAGCTTAAAAGTTCTGGCCACCATTTAATTTAATTGCAAGGACCTACACAGAGGAGATATTCTTCTAAAAACAAAACTTCATTTGTGTTTAACAGAAGAAAATCATACACGTCTGGGACAACATGAGAGTAAATTAGAAAACTTTTAATTTGGGTGAACAATCCATTTAAATGTCTCTTTCTGGCTGTATGATAGTGGCAGCACATTAATCTAAGAGTCAGTACCTTCCGCCTCTTCCAGCTCGGCTTCTGTGGGCCACGTCTGCTCCCCGTCCATGGGATCTACTTCTGCTTCTGCCTGCAGGCTCTCCCTCGCTACAGGGTCTGCTTTCATCAACACCCGTACTCCACTGTCCCCATTCATACCTCCATCACCACCATCCTACAGGACGCATACCCAGTCAAAGGCATAACACTCAATTTTGTAGTTAAGTCCTACAGAGATCCTGTTTCCGTCTCACATTTTAAAAATAGTGACATTTCTATTGTCACAATTATATTCAAGGAACTCCTCTACCTGTATGGTAGAGAATCTACATAGATTAGGTAAAATACCTTTTACTTTGTTCAAAAACATTTTTATTTTTCTTATGCATAAAATTCCCCGATATTGTCAAGTTTTTCTTGACCGTGGAAACCCGGTGTATAAATTAACAATAATGAATCCTCCTAACCATCATCTCAACATCTCCTCCTCGTCCTGGCTTAACTGAGTGGGGGGCTGCTGTTATGATAGGCAGAGGGTCTGCAGGAGCATCAATCTGGCTGAGCTGAAAGTCTCCATAACCTGCTATATGCACAAGCCTGTTCACTTGCAGTGGACAGCCTCGAACATATCCAGACACACAGAGAGTCCCTAACCCAGTGGCTGGGCCCTCTGTTCCTTTCTGGCTGGTGTTCGGGATGTAAGTGGCTTTTTGAGCAAACAGATGTGAGCGGCGAGAGCGGAAGGCCAGTCGCCTCTGTTTCTGTGCCGACAGGTGCCGAAGTAACATTGCGGCATTCTGCTCGCTGTCTACAGGAAAGAGACGTGCATCTGGGAAACGAGACTCCACCAAGCGGGACAGCGCTCTCCGAGATTCTGTGCGTTTCTTCACCACTAGATCAGCCACTCCTTGACACACCAGTGCTGCAAAGCACAGAGGGAGAAGCAAGCAAAAAATGTTTTTATTTTTTTTGTTATGGCTAGAATTATCTGATTTGTCAAAAAATAAATTAATATTTTGCATAAACTGATTTCCTACAAAGTTGTTCTAGTTTCATGTCTCTCACTCTAGTCTCTTCTCCCATAACAATTTAAACCATTTAAATAACTTTTTTTGTTTGCGGTTTACAGTCTAGTGTGGTCACAGACACCAGTGGGATATCTCATAACAATTATTTCAAATCACGTTATTTATCAAATAAATTCTTGTCCATTATTGTTTAGTTTGGCAAGTAGCCATTTAATAAGCAAAATAAACATGTATTAAAGGGGATAAAGTACATTCAGCCAGTCTTTATCGCAAAACAAACCCCTTCAGTTTTATATAAGACGCAATGTAGTTGATTTGGCTTGAACATTTACATGTTACATGATGCATTTACATGTTTCCATTGATCATGGTATAAATATTGGGTGTTATACTTGCTTGTTTTGATTACTGGGGGGGGTATGCCCCTGACAAGACCCATTCACCATGTTGAGGGTTATTTTTCTATAACAAATGGTTAACTGTCCATTATCCCTTATCTACTTAAATATGTTCTCACCATGACTTGGTAACCCCTGGGCAAAGAGACAGGACAGGCAGTAGTCTCCATAACCGTCCCAGCCTTCAGTTGACTCCAACACAAACACCAAACTGTCAGCAATCTTTGCCACATCCAGTAGGGAATGCAAATCAGCTGAAATTGGAGTCAAAACGAGAGACAACAGTACTATTAATAGGTAAACTTTTTCTTTCCAATTTTACAAATAGTGGCCAAATAAGCATTTGGACACTTAACTCTAAGCTGCCAGGCCAGCAAGAAAAAATTGTCAAAATATGAATAACTACAGTTCTGACCAACACAAAATGTGTATCATTTGTAAGTATAGAAGCTGTACTTTCCAATACATGTAGGCATTATGACCAAAACTGAACAAGTCCTTGGAAATTGCAATAAAGTGTTCCGTTTTTAGAATTTATGAAAAAGTTTGCTTATAACTTCACAAAAAATAAACAAAACATAACATCACATACCATTACTTGTGGTATGTGATGTTATGGTGGATAATCTTTCAAATGAGCCCACACACACACACGCATGCATACACAAGGTTCTCAGATGCATTGATCATTATATAATTGACACAAAACACAATGTGCAATCAGCATCTGGCATCTAGCAATCTGGCTGAAAACACATTAGCTTTCCTGGATCAGATAACGTCACTGGAAATAATGTAGCATCATGGAATGCCTAACCAATCGAAGATGTCTGCATGCTATGCAAACCTTTAGTTGTAGTGTTTGCATGTGTAATTAGTTCTTATGTACAACTAATACAGGGGTTATCCAATCAGAATAGGCTTTCTACCACCTCAATCACCGCGTGCATGATTCATTAGTAGCTTTAAACCACTAAGGGGCACCATTACCATATAATTTCAACAGTCCAGAGCTGAATGCCTCAATGCTCTTTCCCCCAACATTACCATTAAGTTACAGGTGGTAAAGGCAAGTTAAGTTTGTTTTGCCAACCGACATGAAGAAAAGAAAAAGAACAATAAACAAAAACATTTATTTTCTGGCTAAACGTTGTAATGGAGACGCATGATAACGTTTTTACTGCAGCAATCAGTGTTCATAAGGACGTCCACTCATGGAAGAGTAATTTGTTTGCATTTATTCATTCATATTTCATTAGTTATGATTTTATATTTATACATTTGCACAGACGTTATGAGCAGGCATAATTAGACTGCATATTCAAACAATTGTGACTTCCAAAAACTGATTAGACTCTAAAACCTGTGCTCTCTTTTAATGCCTATAAATGAAACATTTGAAAAATAATCGCAATCTTCTATTACATGAATTAGGGAGGAAGTTATTACTGTGACCAATATACACTGGGGGCAGTGGTGGCTCAGTGGTTGAGGCTCAGGGTTACTGACCAGAAGGTTGGGAGTTCAAGCCCCAGCACCACCAAGATGACACTGTTGGGCCCTTGAGCAAGGCACTTAACTCCAGGTTGCTCCGGGGGGATTGTCCCTGTAATAAGTGCACTGTAAGTCGCTTTGGATAAAAGCGTCTGCCAAATGCATAAATGTAAATGTAAATGTAAATGTATATATGTTAGGAGTTTAACGCTACATGACATAACCAGAAACGCTACGCAGTTCAAACCTGCAGGTAACGTGCTTTGTTATGCATTATCTGTCCTAGTATTTTATATTTGCTATTAACCAATGTTGCCCCAAAACTTGATACCAGTGATTATTTTTCGGAGTGACTATTTGGGTTCAGATGTAACCCCAATTGTCTACAGGCAACATACACTCACCTAAAGGATTATTAGGAACACCATACTAATACTGTGTTTGACCCCCTTTCGCCTTCAGAACTGCCTTAATTCTACGTGGCATTGATTCAACAAGGTGCTGAAAGAAATGTTGGCCCATATTGCTAGGATAGCATCTTGCAGTTGATGGAGATTTGTGGGATGCACATCCAGGGCACGAAGCTCCCGTTCCACCACATCCCAAAGATGCTCTATTAGGTTGAGATCTGGTGACTGTGGGGGCCATTTTAGTACAGTGAACTCATTGTCATGTTCAAGAAACCAATTTGAAATGATTCGAGCTTTGTGACATGGTGCATTATCCTGCTGGAAGTAGCCATCAGAGGATGGGTACATGGTGGCCATAAAGGGATGGACATGGTCAGAAACAATGCTCAGTTAGGCCGTGGCATTTAAACGATGCCCAATTGGCACTAAGGGGCCTAAAGTGTGCCAAGAAAACATCCCCCACACCATTACACCACCACCACCACCAGCCTGCACAGTGGTAACAAAGCATGATGGATCCATGTTCTCATTCGGTTTACGCCAAATTCTGACTCTACCATCTGAATGTCTCAACAGAAATCGAGACTCATCAGACCAGGCAACATTTTTCCAGTCTTCAACTGTCCAATTTTGGTGAGCTCTTGCAAATTGTAGCCTCTTTTTCTTATTTGTAGTGGAGATGAGTGGTACCCGGTGGGGTCTTCTGCTGTTGTAGCCCATCCGCCTCAAGGTTGTGCGTGTTGTGGCTTCACAAATGCTTTGCTGCATACCTCGGTTGTAACGAGTGGTTATTTCAGGCAAAGTTGCTCTTCTATCAGCTTGAATCAGTCGGCCCATTCTCCTCTGACCTCTAGCATCAACAAGGCATTTTCAGCCCACAGGACTGCCGCATACTGGATGTTTTTCCCTTTTCACACCATTCTTTGTAAACCCTAGAAATGGTTGTGCGTGAAAATTCCAGTAACTGAGCAGATTGTGAAATACTCAGACCGGCCCGTCTGGCACCAACAACCATGCCACGCTCAGAATTGCTTAAATCACCTTTCTTTCCCATTCTGACATTCAGTTTGGAGTTCAGGAGATTGTCTTGACCAGGACCACACCCCTAAATCAAGTCAAGTCAAGTGGTTTTTATTGTCGTTTCAACCATATACAGTTAGTACAGTACACAGCAAAACGAGACAACGTTCCTCCAGGACCATGGTGCTACATAAAAAAACAACAAAGGTCCAACATAGGACTACATGAGACAACACAACGAAATAAAATACCTATATAAACTACCTATATATACCTATATAAAGTGCACGTGCAAACATGTGCAAAAAGTACAGGACAGTACAACAAATTACTGACAATGAACAGGACAATAGACAGTGCAGCACCGACCAGTACTCAGTAGTGCAAAAAGATGACAGTTTCTAAAAATGTAAACATAACATACTATGAGATAGTGTTCTATGCACATAGCAGTTATTGAGGTAGCAGACAGTTATAAAGCGACAGTTATTAAAGTGCAACTCAGGACACGTGTGTGTCAAACCAGTCTCTGAGTATTGAGAAGTCTGATGGCTTGGGGAAGAAGCTGTTACACAGTCTGGCCGTGAGGGCCCGAATGCTTCGGTACCTCTTGCCAGACGGAAGGAGGGTAAAGAGTTTGCGTGAGGGGTGTGTGGGGTCAGTCCACAATGCTGGTTGCTTTATGGATACAGTGTTTTTTGTAAATGTCTTTGATGGAGGGAAGAGAGACCCCAATGATCTTCTCAGCTGTCCTCACTATCCTCTGCAGGGCTTTGCGGTCCGAAACGGTGCAAGTCCCAAACCAGGCAGTGATGCAGCTGCTCAGGATGCTCTCAATAGTCCCTCTATAGAATGTAGTGAGGATGGGGGTTGGGAGATGTGCTTTCCTCAGCCTTCGAAGAAAGTAGAGACGCTGCTGGGCTTTCTTGGTGATTGAGCTGGTGTTGAGGGACCAGGTGAGGTTCTCCGCCAGGTGAACACCAAGAAATTTGGTGCTCTTGACGATCTCCACAGAGGAGCCGTCGATGTTCAGCGGAGTGTGTTCACCTTGTGCTCTCCTAAAGTCAACAACCATCTCTTTTGTTTTGTCGACATTCAGGGACAGGTTGTTGGCTCTACACCAGTTCGTCAGCCGCTGCACCTCCTCTCTGTATGCTGACTCGTTGTTCTTGCTGATGAGACCCACCACGGTCGTGTCATCGGCGAACTTGATGATGTGATTCGAGCTGTGCATTGCTGCACAGTCGTGAGTCAGCAGAGTGAACAGCAGTGGACTGAGCACACAGCCCTGGGGGCCCCAGTGCTCAGTGTGGTGGTGGTGGAGATGCTGTTCCCGATCCGGACTGACTGAGGTCTCCCAGTCAGGAAGTCCAGGATCCAGTTGCAGAGGGAGGTGTCCAGGCCCAGCAGGTTCAGCTTTCCAATCAGGTGCTGGGGAATGATTGTGTTGAATGCTGAACTGAAATCTATGAACAGCATTCGAACGTATGAGTCCTTATTGTCTAGGTGGGTGAGGGCCAGATGGAGGGTTGTGGTGATGGCATCGTCCGTTGAACGGTTTGAACGATACGCAAACTGCAGTGGGTCTAGTGAGGGGGGCAGCTGGGTCTTAATCTGCCTCATGACGAGCCTCTCGAAGCACTTCATGATGATGGGTGTGCAATGCATTGAAGCAACTGCCATGTGATTGGTTGATTAAATAATTGCATTAATGAGAAATTAAACAGGTGTTCCTAATAATCCTTTAGGTGAGTGTAGAAGTGCGTTGAGTTTCGCACCAATTGCCGTGGAGTGTAATGTCTAGGGCTGCCCCTGACCAAAGATTTTCCTAATAGACTAGTAGTCATTAATTTAAGCCATTAGTAGACTAGTCGTTTTAGACATTTATGATATTAATTGAATTGCTTATATGTTTGGGGGCATCAGAAAATGGTTTGAGTTCCAGGGCTGAGAATGTTATAACACTGCTACACACAACATTGCTAACACTGTTCTACATTACAGAGAAATACTAAACTGTAATAATGAGCCTTTAAAATATATGTTTTACAAGCGCACGCATGAAGCGAGCCGCAGTGACACCGGCAAAAGCTGTAATGATCCTGAATGTTTCGGAAAATACAGCAAGAGACTGTCTGAACATTTTGTAAATTTATAGAGAGAAATGCACATTCGGGTTGATCAAACTGACGATGATCTCGGGGATCGACGATGGTAAGAGTGATTGTCAATAGCTGATGCCTTTGACGATGTCAATATGATATTTGGCTCGTTTTCCCATTAATCTATTAAATTATTATTATTAGACCATTATTATTATTATTATTATTATTATTATTATTATCATCATTATCAACATCAAGTTAATATTACAATAATTTGCCCGTAGACACACTTGAAGAAACAATTTATTATATTAAGTACAGATGACCGAAAATCCGTCTATGCGCATATACGACAAGCCAATACGAGGCATCTAACGGTCTCACTCTTTGTTTGTCTTCTGATTTGTTTTATTTTTTTAGGAGTGTTGCAAATGACCTCAGACATCTCACCTCAGGAGGTGCTTTGAGTTCATTTCACTTTATTTCCACAGAACAGTTTATTGTGAACGCAACTCAGCCTGTAAAATAACACAAACTATATAAAATACATTCACCTCGAACCATGATTTATATTTCAGTGATTATTATAATAATAATGATTATTTTTACATTTATAATTGTTTTTGTGTCTTAATTTGTGCAAGTAATTTTCCGCCTGCATGTTTAGAAGGATTCTTGCCTGATGGTAAATGGAAAGGTGTATACATATATATATATATTTAAGTGTTATCACTTTATTTATTAGCTTTTCGTTTTGAGTGTAATTTGAATTTAGAAATTTAGAATTTAGAAATGTATTTGATTCAAGTTTTTCATTTTTTTTATTATAAATTATAAAATTTTCAATGCAAAATCACCAAAGCAAGAATATTCACCGATCTCTCAGCCCCAAGGTTTCCGATGCAATTGTGTGTGTGTGTCTAATATATATATACATAGAGATTGAGAATGCACAGATGAAGCTTCTTTGCCAGAGAGATGCCACTATTGTAAAGCCATCTTTCAAAAAGTTGAACATTTTAAATGCACATTTTTTTTTCCAGTTTCATTTGAAATAAAGGTGTCTTGCTTTATTGTGTAGGCTTAACCCAAACCCTGCTTAACAAAAATTACACCATAGCGTCCAACCAGCAGTAAAACTGGTGTTCGTCGTTTTCCTGCATTTTAATTTTTTTCCTCGACCAACCAACCAATCAAAACTTCGCAACCATGACTCTTCTCATCGACTAATGGTTAGTCGACTATCAGAGGGAAGCCCTATTAATGTGGGTGTGCCGGTATCTGTACGACCAGGGTTCAGTTCTGCATTTGGCATATTATTTTTCCCATTACGTTTCTTGACTCTACTCTTTATATTTTTTTATTATAAATGGTAATAAAGAAACTATTTAAAAGGTGTTTTACTATAGTAATATTTTAGTAACCATGGTTTTATGGCAGAAAACACATGTTTGACGATATTAACAATGGTGTTACTGCAGTAATATTGTGTTAATATAGTAACCATGCTTAATTTTTAGTTTGAATTATTTTACTACAAAAAACCATGGTGATATTTAAAACATTTATCTGTTAAAAATAGCCTCTTGAAAAATGACCCTAGAAAGTTCAGAGCAACATAGCAGTCATGTCTCATCACTGTCATGACTGCTATGTTGCTCAGAACTGCACCCAAGACCCACTGTTGCACTTGTGCATATGGTTGTGTGACAATAAAAGTGATTTGATTTAATACTATGGTTATATTATCTGTAGAGGATGTCAGGACAGATCGGAGTTCCAATCGGTTTAGTGCATTATTCAGAACCATTTTAATATTTGTAATATAGTTAGAAATGACTTCGCATAGCAAGAGTGAGTCTGATAAAACATGTTCTATTTTACAATTTGCAGCGTTGGGGAACATCATTTTTAAAGTGTTCTTACGTTACTGATATTGCTGGATGAGAGCATCAGCGCACGTCCGGCGAATGGCGATCTCTTACCCACACTCACAGCACAGGCGTGTGGGCAAGACAGTTAAAAAAAGCACTTTGAAAGAATGCACGCTGCTGCTCTCAGCCAGAATAAATCACATGCAGGGACATATATGTGTGAAAACTAATCTGCAGAATATCAAACGCACAGAATGTATGATAGTACAAACTGTAGAGAGCACATCATTATGAAGACAAAGACAAATCCCAGACATTTAGAGGCAATTTTAAAAACCCGGTCGGAGGCTTTTTTCAGGTCTGAAAAAGATGACATATCTGGGGAAAAGTGGATGTATGGTCACCCTATGTAAAGATGGTTTCTGATTTGTTTGTTTTTCATTGCATAACAAATGCTATGGACTCGGCCATACTCTGAAAAAAATCCCAAGTCTGAAAGGCTTGAGTCAGAGTCATGTCTGAGTAAAAATGCATCAAAGTCTGTGACAAGTCCAAGTCCATTAAAATTGGACACGTGACTCAGATTCAAACTAACAATACACAACTAACAATGTAACATGGTCCATGGATGATGTTGCAGCCCCTCCCCCTAATGAGGGTGAGGAGCGCGCACTGGTCATTGATACATGAGTTACTCGGTGACACTGTGCGGCGGTCCTGTACACTGACCACTATCAAAAAAAGACCACGGTTTGGAAAGCAGTGTCGTTCTTCCCTGAGGTTCACACAGAGCTTAACGAGACCTGGTGCGCGCCCTGGGGGGGCTGAATTCCTAAGGCATATTTTAGCATCATTGTACTGTTACGCAAATAGCGCCGTTAGTCCCCAGAAGAATCCCCTGGAAGAAAAGTTTATAGGAATCTAGAGCTCCTGGCTTTCAATTATGTTTCGACTCGCCCTTCCCTGCTATTCTTGCTGGGAACAAGTCAGTTTTTATTGCACTTCCTTGCATTGCCTGAATAGCGTGCGTACCTCATAGTAGCTGGTCGACATGCACTGAAGGCTGAAAAAGCCATTTCTTCCTCGCCAACCAAACTCACTCACCATAATAATCACGAGAGATTGGTGTCTATTGTTAGCTTGCTTGAGCCTTTACACTATTAGCGCTGTGCACGGATGTGTGACACGCTCTAATTGAGAAGCTCCCATCTGATAATTGGCATAATCTTCTCAAGAGAAAAATCATCCCCCACTCCACACAAAACATGTCCATTCTGCACTGAAAGGTAGTAAATATCCTAGTGAGAGATGCAATGGGGTCGTTCCCCATACAGTGCACAGAAAGAATGTCACAGCCGTTATTTTCTCATCAAAATGCAGAAAGTCGGTGGCCTCTGGCCTATCTGCATCTGTGACATTTCAATTAAGATCTCTTTGGGATTTGTTCATAATGATCACATACAAACAATTCTCTCTCTTCTGTTTTCACACTCATAAACCAAACCTCAGTGTACTTATTAACTTTGGCTTAGGCCATTCTTTTTTCTTTTTGAAATTCTCCCCAATTTGGAATGCCCAATTCCCAATGCACTCTTAGGTCCTCGTGGTGGCGTAATGACTTGCCTCAACTTACCACTTGGTTTGACATTTTGTTATCTAGTGCGATACAATTCATGCATTTGTAATGTGGCTTATGTGTCTAAATATTTTTGGGACCACTGTAAATAGTATTAAAATTTAAATTCCCTTCATTAGAATTGATTCCTTTTCTGAAAGTGTTACCCGTGTCTGGCCTGTAGAAGGTGAATCTCTGTTTAAAGCGAGGGAGAACTAGACCAAAACTGTCCTTGGCACCAGTGACTCCCTGTTGTTCGTGCATCACACCACCAGCTCCTTCTCTTATTATCTTTGTCACAGCTCCAGCATCTACTCTTGAGTGCAGTGCTATGACAGCCACCAGATGAGGAGGTCCATCTCTGCTGCCCAGCTTCCGTTTTTCTGTAAGCACCTGTTAAGAACATCCCAAAGGAGATGGAATAAGTCACCTAATAAATAATCTGTTAAACCTATAAAAGACTATGTTACTTTACCAAGTCTTTTTTGTTGCGGCGCAACTGGTTGGCTTTGTTCTTGCGGTCCATTTTCCTCAGCTCTCTTCTCTGTTTCTTGGTGAGAGCCATGACAGCAACCCTACCTAATATAAATTATAAGATGTACGGTTATTTGTCATGTTTAAACCCCTGCTGAAAGAAAAATGGATAGCTAGTTTTAGTTGGGTTTTGGGCACTTTTTAGCTGGTCATCTAGGTGACAATCTTAAACCAGCTAAGGAATGTTTTAGCCTTTTTTTCACAGCTATTTATTATTTGAAATGTTACAGGTGAGGCTTTCGTGAACAAATGCAATGCATGGCGATTATGGCGTAAACATGTAAATACTTTTAAGTATTTCAAATATTTTAAACGATAAAGCTTTAGAGCGCTACTTGGCAAAATTAAATGTATCATTCGTGAACATGTTTATAAAGATTTATAATATTTTGTTCATTAATGCCTCGTTGATCACTTGTGTCAACACGTGTTCAGTAAGACAGGCATTGCCCACGTGACGGTGTATCTGTTTCTGAATAAAGCGATCAGACGTACCCTTGTTTTCCCGGCCAACCTCGCCTTTAGTTCGATGTTTTCCATGCTTGTGGTGCTTGTTTTTCTGTTTATAAACACCAGGTCTGTGCGCTTGCTGCTGTTCACCTTCTGCAGCCATTTTCTGTCAATCCGCACATGTACGCTTTAAAAACGTCATATTCCTGCGTCTGCCTTTCCTTCTTCAGAATCAATAGTGCGTAATAAAGTGCGCGGCTGCCACCTACTGTTCAACTCCGAAGTCATATTTTATTTGGCTTTGGAAAATTACTGAAGCAGACAAAAACTGTCTAAATATTTTAGATAAAATTCCGTGGTGGTGTTGTAGTGGACTAAAGCACATAACTGGTAATCAGAAGATTGCTGGTTTGATCCCCACAGCCACCACCATTGTGTCCTTGAGCAAGGCACTTAAGTCCAGGTTGCTCCAGGGGGATTGTCCCTGTAATAATTGCACTGTAAGTCGTTTTGTATAAAAGAATCTGCCAAATGAATAAAATGTACAATTAAATTAGTTTCATGTCAATTAGTACCACCCCCATTCTCTGTTATCTACTATGATGCACAATTCTTATTTCTGTAATGCGATTTAAAAAAATAAATCAAATTAAAAACGCTTTATGCATTGTAATAAATATTATGATGTAAATATTATATATTTCAATGTTTAATTACATTTTTGAAGTGCGACTGTGAGTACACATCATGGTTGTATTTTTTATTCTAAGCTTAATTTCTGCTAAATGTATTTATTTAAAAAGATATGTGTCTAGACAAGATTTTCAGTAATACGAATGAAATTTTTGGAATTATGGTAATGATTGAATTCTGTAATTTGCAGAAGAAATGTACTTCAAAGGATAGTTCAAAAATAAAAATTCTCTCATCATTTACTAAATTAAAAGCATAAAAGTAATCCATAAGACTGGTTAAATCTTTCTCTTCAGAAGCGATATGATAGTTGTGGGTGAGAAACAGATCAATATTTAGTTATTTTTTACAATAAATTCTACCTAATGCCCAATAAGAGGCAATGTGCATGAAGAATGTGAATCAAAAACAAAAGGAGAAGAAAGTGAAAGTGGAGATTGATAGAAAAAAGGACTTACATTTTTATCTGTTTCTCACCCACTCTTATCATGTCACTTTTGAAGATATGCATTTAACCTCTGGAGTCAGATGGATTACTTTTATGCTGTCTTTATGTGCTTTTGGAGCTTCAAAACTTTGGTACCCATTTACTTGCATTATATGGCCCTACAGAGCTGGGAAATACTTCTAAAAATCTTAATTTGTGTTTTGTGGAGGAAAGAAAGTCATGCATCGTGGGTGGCATGAGGGTGAGTAAATTAAATTAGTATGGCACAAGGATAAAGAGTAGCATTTTTTGTTCTATAATAGACAGACAAATGTAAATGTACACATGCTTGTTTACATATTAAAATGTAATTGTGAGCTGTCAGAACTTGTTCCAGCTTTTGTTTTAACCTGATTCTATTTCACACTTCTCTCTCTCTCTCTCTCTCTCTCTCTCTCTCTCTCTCTCTCTCTCTCTCTCTCTCGCTCTCTCTCTCTCTCTCTCTCTCTCTCTCTCTCTCGCTCTCTCGCTCTCTCTCTCTCTCTCTCGCTCTCTCGCTCTCTCTCTCTCCTGCTTTGTCTCACTATACATGTTTCTATAAATAAAATGCACAAAAAAAATAAATAAATCTGACTGTAAGCTGGGTAGAAGGGCTAATTCTCTAATTTCCCCAGGAAATGGTAGAGACAAAGCACAAATGAACTTCTCATTACCCTCTGGGCAGGACAGGCTTGCCTCACATTTGCACTATTTAAATTTAGCACTTTCTGGTGCAAGCTTATGAACATTATTGTCTTATATTTTCATTTCAATAAACCCATAAAACAAACAAATCTGCCCTCCAATGAGGTCTAGCTAAGAGTCTGTTTTAAAAAAAATAATTATATGAGGAGATCATAAATCATTCCCTCCACAAAAAGCCTATTTTAAATGTTCCATATCCATATTCAATGAGATGTCAACTGGGTCATGCAGCCCCTAGACAATTTCTTTGTTGTTGTGTTAAATCATTATACCACAGTGACTCTTTAATGAAATCAACCAAATGAAGCATGGCTCTTTAAATCCCATTCATAAAACAGGCTCCATAAGCCTCAAAACCCTCTGTTCGCCTGGATACAGTGACAGCCTCCTGTTCTCCCATTGGCTGGGAAAGATGGTGGCTTCTGAACCAACCCAGAGCTCTGATTCTCTGCTCTGTTTACCAATTGGTTGCTTGCAGGCTTGTTGACATCACAGTAATAAATTTGCCCAGGGATCCCCTTTAACCTCTGGTCCATAGCAGTGGTGATTACAATACTGAACAATACCAAGAAAACCTACTGCTTTGTTCATTTTAGGCTTAAATTCTGCTGATATGCATTGTTATGCAAGAGGCAAGCTTTTTTTATTTGAATTTTGAGTTCTGCTCCACTTGTCATCTTCATGTCCATCCAGTCAATCTGAGTGTATGTTGGTGGGTTTTCAAACTTTAGACTGTAATAAATAAATAATCATTACAATTTATTTGAGAAGAAATCATCAAATGGTGACATTGTTTATTTTAAGTGTCAATTTAACTTAAAATGGGTGCATTTAACAATTTAAAATAATGCACAGCCACTTATATTCCAGGAATCATGTTCAATTACATTTTCTCTCTGATTTCATCTGTGTTTACCTCTTCAAAACAGCCATATGGCAGTTAACATTATAATGTATCAAATATTTTCATGGAATATCACAATACTAATACTTCTCCAAGAAAATAAGAATGGCATTCAGTGAAAGTGCTCAACTTTGCCTTTTTGGTTTTGGCAGCCCAACAAAAATGGATACACCCAGCAATGGTGCAGAGAAGTCTTCAACATTGCTACACCGCATATATATATATATATATATATATATATATATATATATATATATATATATATATATATATATATATATATATATATATCTTAATAGATATTTATTATAGTCTCTTGTGGCCAGTGGGAGTTTTTCACATTTGGAAGAGCGGAACTGGCGTTCCAGGAACCAGGACGAGAGGCGAAGGGCAGCGAATCATTTTAGCGAATCGGTTTGGTTTAATGAACCGGTTCAAGAAGACGATTTATCGAATCGTTTGAGCAGTAAAGCTGCGTTCACACTGCCAGCTACTTTGTCGTGTAGTGGTGTGTATGGAGAGTCTAAATAGCACTGTTTCTTTACAATTAATATTATTATTAAAATATTAGGATCACATGAGCTCTACCATCTTCTTTCATGTTGGCTGTCGCTCCTGAAAGTCGCTCTTGATTTGCATAAAGTTAAACATTTTTCAACTTTGTCACGTTGCTGTACACGCCCACATCCGGTCACCGTCGTTTTTGTTGCTGCGTGTCGCTGCAGTGTGAACTTAACACATGGAGCCGTTTGATTCCATAAGTGCTGTTTTTCAATTGTTTTTCTATGGTGAGCTAGACGGACGACTTTGACTTTTGTCTCGTGCAGGACAGCGTAACGTTTTTAGATGCTGTGTCAAGTTTAAAAGGAGATTTAGTCGTTCTGGAACTTCTACGAGATTGAGCCATTAAATTAGACACGCCCCCTTCTTACAGAAGAGTTGAGATTTCACCAAAAACTTGAGCAGCAGCGCATTGTCTCATGGTTATCAAACATAACAATAGAAAAATAGCTCCCTCAGTTGACAGCTGATGAATCTGAATATGAAATTAAAATGTAACGTTCCGATTCAACTACAACACTATGAGACCTCACAAAATGATCGACAGTCAGAAAGCCCATCAATGTGTTCTGATTGGCTGATCAAATATATGTCTGTGTCAGCGGACACATTTTTATTTGCTGTTTACACAGCTGTAACAGAGACCTGTGGGATGTCATAGAACATTTATTTCAATGTTACCTTTCAGGGAGAATGAGCATTTTATGCATACCATTCCATTAAAAATCGCTTACTGCACCTTTAACATTAAAAACAACATGTATCAATACACCTGCACACAGTGCCAATCGTTGTTACATTTATTTTTGTGTGTGTTTACAAAAGCACCCCTCGCTGCATTTTCCACCTTTTGTACTAAAATCTTTTTTTATATATATTTTTTAAATTATATAGATTAAATCAAATGCTTTTTTTAAACATGAACAAGCTTTTTCTCACAGTCGAGTGATTCATAAACGCTTTGCGAATCGGTTCGAATGAATCATACATAGAATCTTTTCACATGAATGACTCGATTGCGAATCGGACATCAGTAGAGGAGGGCATAGAGAAAAAAAAAATCACAGCCACCACCACAACATGATCATCACCCAACTGCTCAAACACACTGAATCAAAAACAACAGCGTTCAACGTTTCACACAGAATTTGATGTGCGATCTCGGTGTATGTTCGGGTACGGCGTTTTAAGGGATAGTGTTGTAACTCTGTTTTTAAGCCGTCAGGGAGTGGATCTGTCTCGGACGCCATCTTTATCAAGCAGCAGCAGCCCGGGAGGGTGAAGATCTGCGGGGCCACCGTTAACCAACACCGGGCTGGAGGAGTTTCTACACCGAACACTCATGCTTGACAGAGACCGATAAGTTGTTTTGGGACTGATTCTGGTTCGATAGGCGTGTTTCTGTCTTCTGGGTTTGTTGTTGTTGTGCTAGGAGGAGTTTGCTCTGGCTGGCTGCTCATTCTGGCCTATTGGAAGGGTAAGTGAGCTGTTAGCGCATCTGCTAACTTTAAAGTTCATGTCAAAATAAACAGTTCGTGTCTTTAATAACACAACCGAACTTTATGTTAGCTGTTATCTGTAGGGTGTCACCCATTTCAGTTAGTAAACATTAAACATGGTGGCACAGTTTTGAGACAAGTTAGTTTCCACCCAAGTTGTAGAAGTTTCGGCTGCAGGTGATGCAACTTCATGAACCCACTGTTAACAGCTAATCCTTATATTTCATCTTGTAGAAAGGCACTTGTGTATGTTGTTTAAGTATTTATTTATTTATTTATTTTAGCGCTGAGATTATTTAGTGTTAATAAGGGCTCACCCCTGCTGTCAAATCTAGAGTTGGTCATAACACTCATTTACATTATGATCATTTATGTCACTAAGATTATATCGATTTAATGGTCTTAGACTACTTAAAAGCACACTCATCCTGTACAGTGTGACGTACCTGGTTGTACACTATGCTGATGTATTGGTGTAAACAGCTATTTAATTAGATGATGTATTTGTACAGTTGAGTCATGCAGTTGAGATGTATAGACAATGATTATGATGGATAGCCCTGTTGTTTAATGTCAGGAAGTTTCCTTGTTGTAGGAAACCTGTCTTTCAATTGCATGCTGCATTTATTGTTGTCGATATGGTGATTCATTAAAGGCTCACATTGACATTAATTGCCATTGCTTTATCTCTGGTCTTGTACATTATTTTAGGTCTACATTTTCCTGCTGTCATTCTGAGCTTGCGCTCCCACGAAGGAAATGGCTGCAGTGATTCGAATGCAATGAAGCTCTGCCACAGTGGCCTGTTGCATTTGTTTATGGCTTTGAATTGCGCATAAACATGCAAACTGGTGGTATGTGAACGAGAGCCTGAATAGTGCTTCTGTTGTTGAGAGACACTGACTGCTTTCTCCACCGTGATTGTCTTTCTCTGACCTCATTGCTGCCACTTAAATCTGGGCCTCTGTCCTCTCGCCACATAGCATCCTTTACGCTGAGCCCTTGGGGTCTCCACTCCCACGTCCATCTGTTATCAGACTTCTGATTATCACTGATGTCATCAAGTGACTAACACAAGTTTGTCTCCAGCATTGTGTTTTCTCCGGTCTATCACTTTTGGTGCTTTCCATGCATCCCATTCTCTTGCAGGATGGTGATTGGCTCAGATTTCTTAATATATAGCTGGTTAGGGAGAGCATTAAAATAAGCAATAGCGCATTCGCAATCGTGTTGTTGTATTGAATATCAGCAGTGCCGTTCACAGAAGGGGGGCTGCAGGGGAGCTAGCCTTTGGACACTGGGGGTGCCTGTTACAGTGCGCACTATAGCATGTAGGGGTGAATTCCAATTGAAAGTGAACATCCCTATTCCGTACTCACTCCCAAGGACAGAGCCTTTGAAGTAGCTACTATAAAAGAAATATGTCACCATTACTGGCTTCGTTTACATGGACAGAATGCAGCGTTCCTGTATACATGCACTATTTAAGTAGTGTACTCTTTACTACCAAATACATGTGGGTCGGTAAGTAAGCAGCTTTCTCCACAGCAATGGAATTTCTCCACAACGCTTGTGTAAATAACAAACATGGCATCTGGGGAAGACTTCGCTATTTCATTCTCCGTTGCTTCGCTTCATTTCCAGAGTTGTTGCTGTGTTTGTTTCCGTAACTTTCTATCACAACCTGCAGCGGAATTGCGCTGCAATAGTTGGGTTTCCCTCTTAGGAAAAGTCTGGGATACCTAATGTACAAGCGAACGTGACGGACAGTAGATATTTTACATTGGTGTCTATAATTGGCTATTATTTGTGATGATAATGAAAAAATTAGGAAATGGAAATAATAAAAGAAAATGCTTGAATACCAATAAGTACTACTAATAAAAAAGATCAGTTTAATTTGTATCCTCCTTCCCCTGCTGATGGCTGTGCATGTCATTGAATATCAGCACAGCTGATTTGTACCCATGGCCGAATCACAACTGTGCTGATATTCAGTACAACAGCATCGTTTTGAGTGTGATATTGATTTTATAACTTAAAATCGATAACTTGCACTATAGACACCATGTAGACAGTTATTTGGTCTATTTTCTTTTCTCTGCTATGAAAATAGTTCCATAACAGATCCAAAACTGTAGTGTAATTATGATTATTAATATTTAATGATTATAAATATAACAAAATAGCCAACTTGTATCTTTTTAACACGATACATACATAAACTTCCTGATTTCCAAATGTGGGAAAGTCAAAATTTGAATATGGAAAACTACACGGTTTAAATAGATTTTTTAATAATTTTATTAATTACTTGACTTCATAAACATTATATTAATTACAAAGAACAATTGCTGTTTGAATGGTCAGCTAAATTGTCTGTGGTACTATTTAGGATTAAATTATCTACACAGGTGCAGCAGCTAGAACACAGGGCCTAATCACTAACAAGGTCATATTCTGTGTTTATAAATACACAGCAGTGCACTGGCAACACAGGACAGCATCTTTAAAGCTCTGTCCTCATAAAGGGTCTGGGTCAAAGCTCTGCTGTTGTTTGTCTAGCAAATGAAGGAACTCCCTGCTTGGACAGTGGAGTTTCCCAAGACATTCCTCCCATGTACATTCTAAATGTAAAGTGTGATGTAATACTTGATTAAAGAGAGCATAAGTTATTTCCTAAGAATAATTCCATAATCATCATTCCTAGTCAAAGCCATAGTCTAGTACTTATAGTCTTAATTGTAATATAAATGTCTCTCGAAATATTTAGTGTAGGATAATAATAGGTTGGCCATCAATACTGACTATGTTTACATGGACACCAGAAAGCGGCGTATTGCAGGACAGTGGCATTCCTGTTTACATGCACTGTTGAAGCGGTGTACTCTTTACTCCATTATACATGTGGCACGGTCAGTAAGCAGCTTTCTCCACAACAAGTAATTTCCCCATGATGCTTGTGTAAATGGCAAACATGGCATCTGAGGAAGAGTTTACTATTTTATTCCCCTGTTGCAGTGTTTGTTTCTGTAACATTCTATCACAACTTGCAGTGTAATTGCGCTTCAACAGTGGAATTTCCCTTTTGTGTAAAACTCCAGGATTCCCCAATGTACTAATGCATATAATCAGATGTGAGGGACCATCTAACATTGCTGTGTATAGTTTATAGTGCAAGTGCTTTTCCCACTGTACTCCCAGAAATGTTGAATTCTTTCCAGTGTGTTAACTTGTTGGGCTCCATCCTATGACGTTGTTATCCGGTCTGTTCATGCACATGCACACTCCTTAAAAACCTGTTAGAACGGTGCTTATGTGTTTACATTACATAGTGTCTCTTGGAGAAACCAGGGGGTGTAAAAACGCTTTCTCTTAATCCCTTAAATGGCGTGAAGAAATAGCCATTCTTGTTTACTATGTATTTCCTTATTTCACCGTAACAAACACAGGTTGTAGTACAGCTTTTCATACATTCCTGATTCTAAAATTGCTTTGTTCGCCTTGCTTGGCTTTTGTAGTTTTTTTTAAACTTGTCAGAGCATTGGAAAATAAGAAATTCTAATGCTGAAGGAAATGAAGAAAGGAGTTAATAATGTATATGTTATCTTAAAGAGCTGATTAGCACTGGAATAAGTTCATCAGAGATTTGAAGCACAATTAGCACACAAACAGAGTGAACAGGAACTACATAATCACTGAACAAAGCAAAAGATGCATTGGGAATTCCTGGCCTCCTGTTGTGTTGTCCTGTCCTGCCACATTCCTGCTGTTTGTGTCTGTTGAATGGCATGATGGGGTGTCATCTTGTTCCTTCTTTCAAAGTCCTGCCCTTAACAGTCTCTCGTCATGTGTCACATGCTAAGGATCTGGCAGCTAGTAGCATCAAGAAAGGCTGTACTGTCAGAAGCAAAGCTTTGTAATGTGTTTCAATATAGAGGAAACGCCTTGCATTCCGATCTGTGTTTCTTTATTAGTTAACAGCATCAAACTATAGAGTGACTTTGGAAGCCACAAAGTTAATTTCAAGCCCTGCTTCCTGAAAAAGCAGTGTCCTATTTGGCTTAATGTGCCTTTTCAAATCATGTCCAATCAACTGAATTTACCGCAGGTGTGCTCCAATCAAGTTGTCGAAACATCTCAAGGATTATCAGTGGAAACAGGATGCACCTGAGCTCAATTTTGAGTGTCATGGCAAAGGCTGTGAATACTTATGTACATGTGATTTTTATAGTTTTTTATTTTTAATATAAAGATTTCAAACAAACTTCTTTCACATTGTCATTATGGGGTATTGTTTGTAGAATTTTGAGGAAAATAATGAATTTAATCAATTTTGGAATAAGGCTGTAACATAACAAAATGTGGAAAAAGTGAAGCGCTTTGAATACTTTCCGGATGCACTGTGTATGTGTGTTTGTGTGTGTGTATATATATATATATATATATATTAGTCTGGATGTGCTGCATGCTTCACAGTAAATACGTGCTCTGCTCTTTGTCATCTACACATTCACAGAACGTGAGTGATGTTTATAATGATGTGTTATAAGTGTATAAGCGGCCGGCTTCACGCTTCACTTTAAAACATGCAGACTGTATATTTAATTAAATCTTCTGTGGTTTAATCATCATACTAGGGCATATCATGATTTTATTTTTTTATTTTTATTTATTTTAAATTGATTTTATGACTGGATTTCATGATTCCTTCCATGCTTTCCACATCGCGGAAATCATAGGGCCCTAAATGTCTGGGGTTGGAGATAGAGAACCAGTTCTTTCCGCTTCCTGAACAAATGAATATTATTAGCCGGTTCCTTTTAATCTATTGTACGAAACACACAGTGTGAACAGTGTAGTTTGTTTCCCGAACTAATGACTCTTATGAGCCGGTTCCTTTTGAATCTATTGCACAAAACACACAGCATGACCAGTTCAGTCTTGACCGATTCTTAATATATTGCCTTTTATGACCTTTTTTTGTGTGTGTGAATCAAAAACACTTCAATCAGAGCAGTTACTGAATTAATCTCACTGACCTGGAAGTTATGACTTCCATCATGCTGAGCTTGTAATGAAACCATTCAGAACCACTATTGTTAAATTCCTTATTTGACCTCTAAACTGTAACTGTAATAATGATCACTAAACCTTATAATTCACTGTCCTATACTGTTCAAGTTTCATGTCTCTCATAACAATCTAATAAAAAGCACTCTCTAAAGGCCTTTTCACACCAATTGTGAAGCTATTATGAGAGGTGAATCACAGACGAATGTTCCTTTCCCATAGAAAGCCAAGCGAATGTTTGCCATTGCCATCCCTCCCCCTTAGATTGGGACATTCACGCAACTCATAGAAGAGTCACTGATCACACAGAAAAATACCAGTTTCGGAGTTTGTATTTATTTGCATGATCTGCTTCCGTATTGTTTGAACTTTAACGCTATAACTGCATTTAAGATGTAACGTCGGGGTGTTTCCTTTAAAGACGGTCGACACTCAAGTTTTGCTTCAGGTCCACTTATTCCACAACAAGAGTGCTTCTGTGTTTACTTACTTTCTATTTTTGCATTATAATTCCCTCATAATTTGCGATCTACATCACTTGAAGCTGTTTGGAAAGTTTAGAATGCATCTGGACTGTGAACTGTAATTCTTGCTCTCCTCATTCAGGTGTGAGCTGCAGTGCTGCTCTCTTCATTAGAGTTTAATGTGATCTCATGTTACATGAAATTTTATCAAACGACTATTCGACAACGAAAATTTTTGTTGACAATATTTTTATTGTCAACGTTGTTGACTAATCATTTCAGCCCTAAAAAAAAACATTTAAGTTTTTAAGGCATTTGATGCAAATGAGCTTAAAATGCACATCCACACTGTTTGAGTTACTGCAACGTTTAATGCTGTTGGTCAAAAAATCTTTCTGTGCTTTATTGGCACCAGTTGCTCTGGGTCTGGTAACTGTAACGTTTTCTGACACATGTTCTAAAGCTTATATATTATTGGTCAGGGTTTTTCTTATCGACACTTTCACCTTAAAAAAAAGCTTTGTTTTGTCACCTGACCAATGGTTGCTCCAGGTGTGAATTGCTTGTTAGGTCCTATTGTTTCAATTCAAAATGATGATCACGGCGAGGAAATTAAAGGCCTTAAAGCTAGGTCAGACCTCTGCTATTGTTTGACTTGCAAATGAGGGAACTACCTGCTTGGACACAGGACTTACCTTAGAAATTCCTTGTAATGCTTAAAGGAGACCTATTATGCCCCTTTTTACGAGATGTAATATAAGTCTTAGGTGTCCCCAAAATGTGTCTGTGAAATTTCAGCTCAAAATACCCCATGGATCATTTATTATACCATGTTGTAAATGCCTCTTTTTGGGTGGAATCAAAAACACAGATTATTTTATTTTTATATTTTTATTTTTTTGTCTCTTTTTTTTTTACCGCCCCTTTCTGAAAGAGGGCTGTGCCTTTACAGCTAGGGCTTCTGATATTACAGCAACAACAAATCAGAACAAATATTACTGACAGCGTAAATACCGGAGTTCATCCATATATGTATGAATACCTGGACTCTGTGAATACAATCAGAGACAATGGTAACTTTAGCTGCATTAGCCGTGGAATCAGCAAACAAGGACTTTCAAAAAGGCAATTTGCAAACATTCACAAAATATTAAGTGTGATACTTACATCTTCAGGATATAAAGCTGGAACACAAAAACTTGGTACTGATCCATGCTTGAGAAACATTTTTTTAAAATCCTGCTTTATTTTGACCCTCGTTCACAAAGCAGTCTGGTGTAAGATGATTTGCACAAACACACAGATTTTGGTATGTTTTGGGGCACATTTCCTTCAAAAACAAAACTTGTCCACAGCATCTTCAGTGGCTCTTATGCAGAGAGTACATGAAGACTCTTATGTTCACTTTTACAGCCAACAACACTTATGTCGCTTACGAAGCTGAGACATTTTTCTTCTCACTGTATCTGCTCCAGCATGGAAAAAAATGCTGGACTGTGTATAGATCACTCAGGGGAGGATCAATGATAATAGGGTGGAGTCCGTCACCAGTCGTGGGTCGAGGCCTGCTCTAACGTGACATCACTTTAGAGCAGAAACAAAAACCATTCATTTTGACACACTGTTTTTGATTAATAGAAATATAAGAAAGAGGAGTGGGTGGACTTTTTACATTGTAGGGTGGTTGTGTACACACACATTTATGTTCAAACACCATGTAAAAGTGAATTTTGCATAATAAGTCCCCTTTAAAATAAAGAAAGATTAATTAAATGAACGTTTATTTTTACATCAGAATTATCTCAAATAATATTTATAAACATCCATTACCAAGGTCAGAACCTTTTGGAACTGGCACGAAGGCCAACTACCATTTCTAGTAATCAGCCAAGCTGGCATTGTTATCAACGATGCTAATAATCCCAAAATGGCCAAACACTTGGCTAATATGTCTGTCTACAGCCACTACAGTTATTGCACAATGCACAAGTGCATTGAATGTAATTAGTGTCAGAATATATAGACCTACATATAGACATTTTCCAAGAGTCCAGACAACCCTTAAAAGTGCCTGACACCCAAAATAGTGCACGATTTTGCATACATGCAGAGCAATTTCAGATATAGTTGTTGGCACTTTATTTATAGTCCTGAAGTGTGTGTAAAGGTGTACGGCTTGGTGTGATTTGAGTGGGTTTACTGGTGCATGTTTGTGCAGGCAGAGAGAGTGTAGTGGTTGTGTGTGAAGCAGCTGGTATGGTGGGAGGCCGGAGCTCTGGCCAGTCTTGTGACTGAGACATCAGCCCTGTGCTTTCAGCATTGTGTCTGTGCAGCCGATCATCTGAGCAGTGCTCTGAGGGGGGAGCAGCAAGCTCAAGCAACAAACAAAGCACTATTTTAGAATGAGGTCATTCCTGCGTGGCTATAGTTTGATGCTGCTTACTAATAAAGAAGCAGCTCGGAATGCAGGGCAGTTGCATTAATTAATTATAAAAAATAGGTTGTGTCATTGTAGAGTTCAAGTTAAGTTGTAATGCTGTGATGTTTAGTGTTATCATTATAACTGGCTCAAGCATGGACAAATTTGTGTGTAATATCCATTTCGTGGATCCCAATCCAGTCTTTTGTTTGAGCCGGCCATTCTTTTGCTCAATTATGTCTAATCTCACTTAACCAACAGATGTAATCATTGTGTTTTATGATGGTGGCGTATAGCTTCTTAAAGTTTGTTATTTTTGCACCACTAGTGTCACCAAACGAAATTGCTAAGGTAATAACTGTTATCAGACAGGTTTCCCAGGTATTCCGGCATCTCTCATTGTTCAGAAAAACGGCTAGCCCACACTAAGCTCATGCCATTGGCTGAGCCAATGTTGCTATGTCAGGCAAGTTGGGATGCTTAAAAAAAAAATAAAAATTTTTTTGATAGTTCCACAGTGTTTACATTTTCTAGAAAATCAAACTACGAATCTCTTGCTCAATGTTTCCCAACCACTGTGTGCCGCGAAAGTTTGTCAGGTGTGCCGTGGAAAATAATCAAATTCCACAAAATATTTAAATTAACAGAAAGGTGAGAGAGGGTAGATATAAGTATTTAAAACTCCTTTAACAAGGTACATTTTAAATAGAAAACAAGACAAAAACATTCGATAATAACAAGATTTTTTGCAATTAATTTCTTTACTGAATTAAACTTAATTCCTTTAGCCCTTTAAATTAGTGAATGTCATTTAGAGCTATTTTTGTCCTCTTTATTGTTAGTAAGCACGTTTAATACAACCTTTTATGTCAGGGCACAAGCTGAATAATCGGTTAAGAGCTAATAATTAATCGTTGCAATAACCAATGAATGGTCGAATAATCGTTCTAACAATCGATTATCAAAATAATCGTTAGTTGCAGCCCTACTCTGCATATTACACTGGAAAAGGGAATAAGTATTTTAATGCCCAAATAATTACACATTACTTTCAAGTTTAGATTTTAGTCTTTCACTTTGTCTGTGTGTCAATCCAGGAGTCTTGCTAACTCCAGTGAAGGTGACATAGTTATGCAAACTCATTGGGTTTGCATTTGGAATAGTAATGGGGCCAAATAAATCCACAGCACAAATGCAGAGAGATTTCAAGGCATGTGGCTCTTATCTCAGTCTGAAATGCTTCGTCCAGATCTGTACAGCTGTGGACCAGTTGTCATGATATATCTCATTATATTGCTCTGTCAGATAGTCAGTCATGCACGTAAGCCGATAAATATCTTTTGAGAGTGCATTCTGAGAGGGTAGTTTGTCAGCCTTATGGCCATTGGCTCAGAGATGCTGTTGTCATGGAAACTCATGTGCAAGTTGTTGCTGGGCTTCAGATGGTAACCAGTGCTGGAAGCGATCACTCTTCTGAGTTTTGGCCGCTTATTTCTTAAACCACCCCACCTACATCAATGAAGGACATTCCAGCCTATTTTTTATCCATATACTGTATAACATCATCTGTATTAGACATGAAATCTAAACATAAAATGTTGAATCTTTGGTTGGTGCATTTATCCAAAGTCCCATACAGTAGATGTTTTTAACTGGGACAGTCCCTCTGGAGTAACATGAGGTGCTAAGGATTACTCAAGTCAAGGGTATAGTGCCTCTTCTTGGGTTTGGGGTAGTGGTTGACCGATATGTGTATTTCAACGACTGATGCCGATATCTAGAAAGCATGATTGCCGGTATAAATGACAGGATGGTTACTGAGATTAAGCGAGTATTATTTGGCTTGTCATGAGATTCTTACATGGCAGCCCCCATGTGCGGACCATTTTATAAACGGCTGCAGTCATCATCCACCAAATTTAGCTAACAGTAGGGCTGAAACGATTAGTCGACATTAGCGGCAACGCCGAAAATAAAAAAATGTCGATTTTCATTGTCGAATAGTCGTTTGATCTCATTTAACGTCAAATGTCCTGATCTAAGGGGGAGAGATTGAAACTGCACCCGGCTGAGAGAGACTCTGCCTCGGGGTCGCTCATCCCTCGAGCGCGGACGCTTGATGCAGCTAGATTAGAACGTCGATTGCTCGCAATTTATTTAATCATAATATAAGCCACTGTGCATTTCTTATCGTGAAGAAAAATGGCAATATGCAGTTTTATTAATACGAGAGCACTTTGCACATTAGTTTGGAAATTGTTTTTTATTCTTTCTATTGTATGCTTGTTTATTTCGGGTTTATTTTTTAGTACTTGGTAAAAACTTAAAGTAATAGTTGCAAAAGTTGAAGCAAATCTTATATAAGTGTTCAAAAATACTTTAAGCATACATTGTACAGTTTTGTTATAATTCAAAAATTATTCAATGGCATATTTATTTTCTTAGTTCTGCTGCTAATGTTAATGATGTATATTTAAGATACATTCTCTTAAAGCAAGTCTAAATATCTTATATGCTGCTTCTAAAGTGAATGCATCTTTTTATTTTTTTTTTAAATTTTTAGACAATTGTAAATGGAAAACAAGACAAAAACACTTGATAACATTAGTTGTTTTTTTCTTTACTGAATTAAACTTAAAGTATTTTTCCCTTTAATGCAGTGAATGTCATTTAAAGGTACTTTTAAAAGATAATTTTGTCATCTATATTGTTAGTAAGCACATTTAATACAACCTTTTAAGTCGGGCACAAGCTGAATAATCGGTTAAGAGCTAATGATTAATTGTTGCAATAATCGCCGAATAGGCGAATAATCGATCTAATAATCGTTAGATTAATTAATTATAAAAATAATCATTAGTTGCAGCCATAGCTAACAGCTATTGATAAAGCTGGCTAACTAGCTAATGCCGACATAGGCTGTCGTATAAATGCAGTCAATGTATCATGCAAAGAAAAGTGATTACTTCAAACTACAGTCTCGAACAGTCAGCCTATATCCACACTTTGTTTTAACCCTGTTCCAGCACTGGAGAGTCAAATATAATACAATTATATTATATTTAATTATCTGTATAATATACAGTCTTAACAATCATAACTTTGTAATTTTAATTATGGTACCTCATCTGTCAGCATGATGCCGGTGAAACACGTTCAGCCTCTTTGTACGTTACGTCATTGTTTTGGTCGATGCTCGTGTCCCTATGGAGTGTGTGCACGAGCACTAGATAGCTGGCTGCAGTTCACTTAATGAACTTACATACTGCACCTTTAAGCAGCACTTTTGTAACAAATGTATTGTCTTTGAGCAATACATTTTGAGTCTTCTTTCAGCCTTCAGATTGCCTGCTCTGAACAATGTGGGGACAATGATTGATTTGTGAAATAAAACGTTTTTTAAATGTTGGTACACATACAGAAAGACATATTTGGCCATTGTGTTGTGTCTTGGATAGTGTCTTGTGCCATAAGCATGGTGTGTGAAGTTTTAGCCTAATAATCGTTAACAACACTTAAACATTTAATAATGTGGCTCAAAACCACTATGTTTTGAACCATTTTATTTTTTTTGCTATGTGAAAGAATGCCCCATTAGAAAACCTACCAACAAGATGATTATGAAAATATATCTAGATTTGCACATCCCTTGTCCCTGTATCCTGTGACACTAAAAGAATAGCCTGGATAGGGTTCTGGATAGGACATGTCTGGACATGGTCAGAGTCATTTTGAGTAAAGCAGAAGACTTGACCACAGGAAGCTGTGGGCTGTGGAGACAGAGCTGGAGTTGTGAGATTGGGAGGGCCAGTGGTGTTGTGACTGCAGCTCCCAGGTGTCTCCTGACACTTCCTTTCTCCCTCTCTCTGAGTAACAGAAGAGGAACTTGCTGTTCTGCACAGTGACCACATATGCTGTAATGCACAACGCCAGTGCATCAGCCTGGGCAGTTTTGCTGCATACAGCACTTTGAGCAAGTCATTTCTTGTGAACAGAATATTTCTCCCACTGTCAGTAAGTCATAGCAGAGTGTTAAAGATGACATGTGTTACTTTATATACAGTACTGTGCAAAATTTTAGGCACATAAGATGTTTCACAAAAGCATTTGTCTTAAGATGGTTATTTATATCTTCAGCTTTAGTGTGTCAATAGGAAATATAAATGTTAGACTCCCAAACAGAACATTGTGTCTGTCTGAGATTACATAAAGAGACAGAAGCAATTGAGACAGCCTAAATTGATAGAAGAACTATGGCAAATTCTCAAGAAGGTTTGGTTTTGAAGGCAAATGTGGTCACACTGAATATTGATTTAGCTTTTGTTTATGTTTACTGGACTTTGTATGACATTAAGTGATAAATTAAAACTATTTATTTCATTTTATTTGAAGACATCCTCACTATGCAACATTTTTCAAAAGTGCCTAAAACCTTTGAAAAGTACTGTGTGTGTGTGTGTGTGTGTGTGTGTGTGTATATATATATATATATATATATATATATATATATATAAATATATATATATATATATATATATATATATATATATATATATATATATATATATATATGCACGCACACTACGCAGAGACAACTATAATAACCTGTCTACACCAGACATGTCCGTTGATGGGACTTGAGGCTGTCTACACTGGATACGATGACACAAACGTTATAAACTGTTTATTTGTGGTATTGGCAGTAGTAGCGCCAGCGCGTGCAGTAGGTCTGGACAAAAAGCAAATATTTTTCTATTAGTCTTTTTTTTTTTTTATTAATTGTCCATTCGATATCGATTCTCAAAAGCAATTGACCGAGAGCAAATAACTCTCATTTCCAACCAAATTTTGCTTTGTGACTAAAAATCATATATTTGGCAACTGGCAGGGAAATGTCTTCACGCATCGCTAATTGATTAGTATAGTGGTTGTGATTGGTTAATGTTCTACCTATACTGTACACCTATATACACAGAATGGCAAAAGGTCCGGGAGTTTATTAATTCTTTCTTTTATGAAGTTATTTTTTTTTAGCTTACTTGCATGTAGACATATAATTTGTAGTGTTCTATAGGTTCGGTTTGAATAATTTTGGTTTGCTTTTGTGTCTTTTCTATAATCTCCTGATCATTTTAGTGTTGTACTGCACCCAGAGCCACTGAGCTCAGCATGAGCTGTGTGGCAAAAATAAATAAACTATCTGCTCACTACCGCGTCTGGGATTTTTCTGAGACACGTCAGCTCGCACCTCACGCAGTGGGAACAGAGTAATCGGACCAAAACGAAAACGCGCCGCTCACGGCCCCCTCACAGAGAATATGTGAACACACCGTAATCCACACAACACATGTAAACTATATATTTATATAATTAAATCCCAGTATTTGTGTTTTAATCTCAACTTTATTTATATAGCATTTAAAACAACAGAGTTGATCAAAGTGCTTCACAGTAATACAATTTAAAACATAAAATGTATAGATAACCATATACACAAACACCAGTAAATCACCAAATACAAACACTCCAAAACCTTTGTCCTACATTTCATTTGTCAGACTCAAAGGCCAGTTTAAAGAGATGAGATTCCAGACATGACTGAAGTCTTCATTGATCACACTGGACCATGTCTCGAACTGTTTATCCAGAAAAAGCTTCCGTCAAAAAACACACATCTTAATAAAAGCACAGATTCAAAATAAAAGCTAGAAACCTGAAATTGAAGAAACTGTGTGAGAAATATATTACAACTGTATAGTAAAATGTAATAATAATAATAATAATAACAAAGAAATATATCACAAATAAGACTGCTGTTGAATTAAAGTTTTGCACCAAAAAAAATCTATGACATGTTGAAAAGTTATGTTTTCACTTCTTGTTAAAAATGTAAGAATTAATTGATTAGACACATTTTGATTTTGCAATTAAATTAAACTTAAATATGGAGTTCTAAAAAATAATCATAATAATAAAAAGGAAAAGATAATTTGGGAAACAATGAAAACAGATATCAGTAGGGTGCTTCTTAAAAACATTTAAGCAATGCATACTTGATTGAGAAACACTTGAAGGAAACGTGCATTACTTTTACTTTATTATTGTCATTGAAATGTAACATTTAAATATGCTAAACGGATGTGATTAATAGCACAATATCATATTAGCATATTTTTGCTGTGAAATCGAAATTGGTATTGAGAACTGTGAAATTTCACTGGTATCGGGACCGACTACTTAAATAAATTTTGGGTCTGTGACAACACTTCTGTGTTAGTAATCAATTTATTGTACGTTTCTTCAAGACTGTAAACATTGTCTATATGGTGCTATAAAAATATACTTTGTTTGAGCATCCCGACCATCTGACAGAGTAACATTTGTTCGACCAATAGTTTGGGGTAGAAATATATGTTTTTTTTGATAAATAAAAGAGGGTGGAGTATTCGAGAAATCTGTTTGAAAACAATGTCGTTTTTTTACAGTTCCATTTGGTGGCATTATTGGCATAGAATTTTTCTCACCCACATTTATCCATGACAATTAATCTCTCTCTTTCTCTCTCCCTCTCTCTCCGGTCAGGTGTTGGTCCATATGAGGCCGCTGTCTTGCAGATGAGCCATCAGTGGGGGCTGTCACGTCGCAGACCCAGATAGTGACTGGCGGCTGCGGCTCAGGCCCTGCCCCCTCCCAGCATGCCCAACGCTGTTCGCGCGGGGAGTCTGAAGGACCCCGATATCGCTGAGCTCTTCTTTAAAGAAGACCCGGAAAAGCTCTTCTCAGACCTGAGGGAGATCGGTCATGGCAGTTTTGGCGCTGTATACTTTGTGAGTGTCATTGCATCTTATTCATACCTTTTGAAGTACATTTAAGCATTAAACAGCAGCTATTATCTAAGGCAACATGCAGTGCATTGAAGGTATACATTTGATCAGTTTGTGTCTTCCCTGGGAATCAAACCCATGATCCTGGAGTTGCTTGCACCATGCTCTACCAGTTGAGCTATTTTAGTAAGCATGAATACAATGCATTGTAGAGTTAAACAAGAACCTACTTATTTTCTCTTTATTTCAAGGTATTACTTTTATCTCTTGTTCCTTTGGGAATCGAACCCATGACTTTGGCATTGCTAGTGCCATGCCTCTTCCATTTAAGCTATTTACAGATTAAAGTATGATCAAATGAATTGTTTAGCAGTAGCAGAACCCACTTATTTTCCTCTTCATGCCATAAAGAACTGAGTGAACAAGTTTGAGAACTTCATACAAAAAATATTCACTCTTCTCTTAATGTTTGTATATCTGCTCTTCAACCATTAATTTAACCACCAGTTCACATTTTTAGAATGGACAGCAGATATAATAACAACACTTTATTCTTCCAAAACAAACAAATACCATTTGTGTACTTCAATATGTAAAGAAATCTTCACTTTGGAAAAGACTGAATCATTTGGATAATTTTTAGGCTGTGAGAAAACACTACATATGAGAAAACTTAATAATTCTTTACTTATTTACGTTTTTACAGGCACGGGATGTGCGGACCTCAGAGGTGGTGGCCATCAAGAAAATGTCATACAGCGGGAAACAGTCCAATGAGGTAAAAATAAAAAGTTCCCCATAAAATTTCTCATGTTATTGCACAATCACTCTTTTTTTATTTATTTGATTGTGTCTTCCTTCAGACTGCTGCCTGATGCATATATCCCATGATTCATTATTTAATCAGAGCTCTGACGCACTATGTCTTTTTCTATACACCAATGGGTGTGTTAAAGGTTTAGTGAGGTGACCGCAGAGGACCATAACTATCTTTCGTCTTCGAGGCAAAGAAGAAAAATGAGGCTCAATTGATTGTTTATACGAGCCTCATCTTTACATAATAAGACTGGCAACTTTTTAAAGTTGTTTGATGATAAATTGCCTTATGTCTTTGTAACCTGATCTTCTAATCAGGGTTCAAGTATTTTTCATGTTCATGCCAATCAAAAAGGGAGTTTTCTTTGCGTAGCTGAATGCAGGTCTTGTTGTATTGTGATGTGTTCCATATGTGGAACTTATTCTGTTCTAATGAATTCTGCCTTGAATTTTTACAGAAATGGCAAGATATAATAAAGGAGGTGAAATTCCTTCAGAGGATAAAACATCCAAACAGTATAGAGTATAAAGGATGCTACCTGCGAGAGCACACAGCATGGGTAAGAAATCCAACTCTTCCAGCAACATTCATGATCACACAAACTTATGTAAACAGAGTAAATCACAGGCAATCCTGAAAATAATGTGTTTTATTTTTTTGTTTCCTGTATTTATTACATGGCACTAAGGAATACTTGATTCTGATTGTTGCAGCATTCTGCAGTCAAATACACTGCCTGGCCCAAAGAAAGTTGCCGTTTGGATTTAAACAAGCAGATACTTAAGAGCCTATGATAGAACTCACGGCTATGTTTAATAGTGAAAGTAAGAGCATTTCCACTTGCACAGTACGATGAGAATTTACAGGACTGGGACTAAACGGCTTTGTGGCCACAAGAAATCCACTTGTTAGTGAGGCTAATTGGAAAAAACTACATAAATTCACTAGGGAGCATAAAGATTGGACTGTGGAGCAATGGAAAAAGGTCATGTGGTCTGATGAGTCCAGATTTACCCTATTCCAAAGCGGTGGGCGCATCAGGTTAAGAAGGGAAGCGCATGAAATGAAGCACCCTTCATGCATAGTGCCCACTGTCCAAGCCTCTCGAGGCAGTGTTATGATCTGGGGTTGCTGCAGTTGGTCAGGTCTTGGCTCAGCAACATTGTGTGCTAGGCAGTCATATCACCCTGTAGCTCAAGACTGGTTGCCTACTGAAGCTAATCAGGGTTGAGCCTGGTGAGTACCTGGATGGGAGACTTCCTGGGGAAACTAGGTTGCTGCTGGAAGAGGTATTAGGGAGTCCAGCAGGGGTGCTCACCCTGTAGACTGTGTAGGCCCTAATGCGCCAGTATAGTGATGGGTACACTATACTGTAAAAAGGCACCATCCTTCGGATGAGATGCTAAACCAAGGTTCTGATTCTCTGTGGTCATTAAAATCCCAGGACACTTCTCGAAAAGATTATGGGTGTAACCCTGGTGTCCTGGACAAATTCCCCCATTGGCCCTTATCAGTCATGGCTTCCTAATAATCCCCATCTATTAATTGGCTCTATCACTCCACTCTCTCCTCTCCACCAATAGCTGGTGTGTGGTGAGCATACTGGCGCACTATGGCTGCCGTCACATTATCCATGTGGATGCTGCACACTGGTGGTGGGTGAGGGGAGTCCCCTGTTCACTGTGTAAAGTGTTTTGAGTGTAGTGTCAGAAAAGCACTTTATAAATATGATGTTCATTCATTCAGTGAAATGAAGTCATCTGACTACCTGAATGTACTGAATGAACGGGTTATCCCATCAATGGCTTTTTTCTTCCCTAACTGCATGGGCTTATTCCAGGATGACAACGCCAAGATTCATCAGGCTCAAATTGTGAAAGAGTGGTTCAGGGAGCATGAGGAGTCATTTTCACACATGAATTGGCCACCACAGAGTCCTGACCTTAACCCTATTGTAAGTCTTTGGGATGTGCTGGAGAAGACTTTACGGAGTGATTCGACTCTCCCATCAACAATATCTTGGCCAAAAATGTATGCAACTCTGGAGGGAAATAAATGTTGTGACGTTGCGTAACGTTGTCGAAACAATTCCACAACGAATGCGTGCTGTAATCAAAGCTATAGGTGGTCCAAAGTAATATTAGAGATTGCAACGTTTTTTTTTTTTGGTCAGGCAGTGTATTTTGTGTGATGGCCGCTAAACTGTAGAATTGACTGTTGTCCTTGGCTGTACTAGTTTTATGTCTCTCGTGGACAAGAAGTAATGATTTGAGTTTGTTATTTTATGCGAGAAAAAAGTCCACAGATTGATTTCTGTGGCCTTTTCACATTACATAATTTAAACTCTTCACTACTTCTTGTCCATTTATTTTATGACAAGTAACCAACTAGTAATTAGAAGAGGTAGAATGATATATCTGTTTTACCGATTTAATTGTTGCAGATAATTCAAGGAACTATCAGCTATCTGCAAAATTCTGTGCCAATCTATTACCCCACTGACAAACAGATTTTTCTAGATTTAAGCATAAATCTCACAGACTTGATTAGATTTCTCTCAAAACAAGACTTAAAATCTTATGCCAGTTTGCTTGTCAAGTAAATAAATCATGTTTTAAGAATTTCTTGATATTTTTACTGGAAAACAAGACACATTTTTTTTTGCAGTGAGCTACATTTGGTAAATACTTGCATTTAGTGCATTACAACGGAGCCAATTCTCTGTCATTTCAAAATAAGATTCCCTGGTGTATTTTAAGCTTGTTTATAGTTAAAAGTCCCACATTATGCACCAGATCTTAATTTAAAATAAATAAACCCCTTCGGGGATATAAGACTTTGTGGTTTATTTTGCGATAATGACCAGCAGGCTGTACATTATTCCTTACATGTACTGTATTTAAAATGTACTCATCTCACGATTCTGTTCAGTTCACAATACTGAACTCACAGTTCGTTTTGTTTCACATTTCTTTAAACTAAGCCTGAATCAAGAAAAGTTACATTTGAAAGTCACGCTGACAATGCGTGTCACTCCCGCTCCTGGTTTCACTTTCAGCCGAACTCATGGTACAACACCTGTGGATGCTAGTGTGCAATCGTATTTTAGAGCTCCTTGTGTCCAGTGTAGGACGTTTCGCGCATTGGATAGAACAGACGCATTTACATTTAGAAAAAAACAAAAAACAGCCCATGTCCACATTATGCATCTTCACATTTTTGTACCACGATGCATCGCGCCACGATAAACCGTTACACCCCTAGTACAAAACGTACTGAAACACATCTCTCACTATTTTTCTAGCTGGTTATGGAGTACTGTCTGGGGTCCGCTTCAGATCTTCTAGAGGGTGAGCTTTGATGTTTTTGATGCTTACTAAATGTGCTCATTAGCTGTAAAAATATGTGGACCACATACACGGCCCCTGGTTACAAACACAAAGTAGCATTTGTTTATGGAAGTATTTGTTGACAGAGTTTATCTCCTGAGAGGCATCTAGAAACCCTGTTTTTGCTTTTCAACTCTGCTTCTCATAGTACACAAGAAACCTTTACAAGAGATGGAGATAGCAGCGATTACTCATGGTGCTTTGCTGGGGTTGGCGTACCTCCACTCCCACAACATGATTCACAGGTGAGTGTTAGTGTAGTGTTTCCAATATTAGTACCAAACCTGGCCTTTGATCTCACTCTTTTCTTTGCCAATTGCACTTGTATTAAGTGTACAGAACTAAGACTTGATTTGATTTTGTTGGTGATATAAAATTAAGCAATATTGTGAATATCCTGATGATTGTAGTGTGCTTTTTATTTGGCCACTACGTTTCCTAAAGAGTGCATCTTTAGACTAATTTAATGTTTCTTCAGGGCTGCACAATTATTAAATTACATAAACTCTCAGTATTGTCATATCTCATTATTAAACCGCAAAAGGCTGCAATTTTATTCAATGACTATATGGTCTGTGGGGAACCATTGACATGCTGTTTTGTTCATGCAGTAATCATGATATAAACTTTAAAGTTCTCTCAGAGAATTTTATGTGCATTGTGAAAGTGTGTGAACCTGCATCGTATTATTCACGCATCTCCAAACATTTGAACTGCTACATAGTTTTTATACAAATTTTAAAAGGGGCATGGTATCAAAAAATAAAAGGTGATCAATAAAAGGTGATTTTAATGAGCAACAAACTGTTAAATACACAATGCACTTTCAGCTTTCCACCAAAATAAAGGCTCCAGGGTAGGGTTGGACCAGCTGTGTGTAAGGTCTCACTTAACTTGAAATGTAAAGTTCACACTAAGGGTTAAGTCAGTGCTTAATTTAATGTGGTTACACCACCTGTTCTTAAGGCAAGACTTAACTAGTAGGTCATAAGCTCTCCGTAAAGTGAAGCGTAGTTGCATAATATGATTATCAAATAAACAGCCTTCAAATTTGTACACAGAAGTGTTAAAAAGCTGTGAATTTAAGTTTGATCATGTTACAGTTGATGTTGAAACCTTGTTTGCTCATGTAACTGTCAGCTGTAATAAATTATATGAAATATAAATATAACGCTCAAATATTTAGTGGTGCGTAAATTGCAACTTGTGCCCATTTACGCCACAACTAAGGCTAAGTTGAATCTTGCGTATAGCTGGTGCAATCGGCCTTTCAGCTTTTCGCAAAAGTAAAGCTCCAGGTGAAGTACATATGACAAAAATATTGCTATTGTACAAAACATATATATAATCCTCATAATAATAATAATAATAATAAATCATTAAGGATTACTTATCATAATAAAGTTTAATGGGGTTCCAAAAATGTTGTGAACTTGTGGTTTTTGCAGACCTTGTTCATTATGCAAAAAAAGTATGTAAGTATAAGTAAATATGACTTTTTATTGTTTTATTAGTACATCTAAATGAAAATGATTGAAAATCGTTCTTCTGCTGAAAAGCAAACTGTTACAAGTTGACTGAAAAGCTATTTATGTGTTTGTCTAAAATAAAAAGACCTACCATTTGAGTTAATGACACAAGTTTCCCATTTCCTCCTTTTCCACCCAATGAACCCCTTTACACATAGTAAAGTCTTAACTTGCATCTGTGGATGCAGTGAAGAGTTGTGTTGTCTAAAAAAGGTTTACTTAAGTTATCCCAAACCCATATTCGTGATATCCATTTCAGATGAATGATGTTTTTTAAAACCGTGATGTCTGAAGGATCGGAGATCACGTGCATTCAGAAGCGGTTTTCGTCTTGCCCTTTACGCATCAAGATTTGACCAGATTCCTTGAATCTGTTATCTATATTGTGCACTGTAGAGTGTGAAATGCCCAAAATCTTTTCAATTTGTCTTTGGGGAACATTGTTCTCAAAGTGCTGGATTATTTGCTGAAGCATCTGTTGGCAAATTGACAAGTTTCGAATGATCCTTGCTCTTGAAGGAATAGGCTGTTTTAGGAGGCTCCTTATATACCATGACACGATTACCTCACCTGTATAACATCTCCTGTTTCACATAGCCTTGTTATTTTAACTCGTCAAAATGTTTTTAGTCTTAAACTCTGCCTGTCCCAACTTTTTTGGAGTGTGTTGAAATTACTGTACCAAAAAAAAGATCACCAGGTAAAACATCATATAATGTGTAGTTGTGGTGCTTTCGATATTGCAAAGGGTGAATATAATGTACATACACGTCACATTTTTCATACTGTCCCAACTTTTTCGTAATTGGAGTTGCATATTAATTTATAAGGGGGAAGCATATATCTCTTGATAACATTTTGCATTATTAATACATGCATTGCATATAAAACAGGGCATTCTGTGCTATATATTGTAGCTTCTATGAATGTGTCAGTAGGATTTTGTAAACTCACCTTTCTATCTGTTTGACAGGGATATCAAGGCTGGAAACATCCTGCTCACTGAGCCTGGACAGGTGAAGCTTGCAGACTTTGGTTCTGCTTCCATTGCCTCTCCTGCTAATTCTTTTGTCGGGACTCCTTATTGGTGAGTTACGCAACAGAAAAGCTACAGTCTGTTGCTGAATAGCTTATTACAGGTTGTCCCACCCCAAACATGACAGAACGCTCAAACAAACCATGCCTTGTTTAAAAAGCCACAATGTTCACATTCTTCCAGAAAATCAACTTATGAATGAATTGCTCATTGTTGTCATATCGAAAAATTACATATTTCACCTTTAATCAATCATATTTTAGGCTGTGAAGTCCAATTATTGATATTTATGATTGAAATAATTTACAGTTGAATAACATGATTCTAAATCCCATTAATTTCTCTCAGGATGGCTCCAGAGGTGATCCTGGCTATGGATGAGGGCCAGTATGATGGAAAGGTTGACATCTGGTCTCTAGGAATAACCTGTATTGAATTAGGTGAGATGGATTGATATGATTTATAGAGTATATTTTGCTCAGTTTTCCTTTCTCTTTTTCTGATGAACCTTTTCCTCCTCTAGCTGAAAGGAAACCTCCGCTCTTTAACATGAATGCAATGAGTGCCTTATACCACATCGCGCAGAATGAGAGTCCGACCCTGCAGTTCAGTGAATGGTGAGTGCAGTACTGGAGTAATGGCTTTTCTCTAGTGTTTTCTTTAGCTCCCTACAACTACAAGCTGAATATTGTTTGCAATCCTCCTCCTCCTCCCCTCTCTCTCTCTCTCTCTCTCTCTCTCTCTCTCTCTCTCTCTCTCTCTCTCTCTCTCTCTCTCTCTCTCTCACTCTCACTGAAGGACGGACTACTTCAGAAACTTTGTGGACTCATGCTTACAAAAGTTGCCTCATGACAGGCCCAACTCTGAGGAACTGCTGAAGGTAAGTCAAATAACATGTACTGCTCAAACAGACCGTGCCTTTGCGGTTGACCGTGCCTTTGCGGTTGCTGGACCAAAGCTATGGTACAGTTTGTCTATGTCTTACTGACTCTTTATACGAATTCAAGTCTAAATTAAAGACTTTTTTATTTTCTCCCCAATTTGGAATGCCTAATTCCCAATGTGCTTTTAATTCCTTGTGGTGGCGTATTGACTCACCTCAATCCGGGTGGCGGAGAATGAGTCTCAGTTGCCTCCGCGTCTGAGACCATCAATCTGCGCATCTTATCACTTGACTTGTTGAGCACGTTACCGCAGAGTCATTGCGCATGTGGAGGCATCATGCTATTCTCCACGGCATCCTCATACAACTCACCACGTAGCCCACCGAGAGCGACCATGAGGAGGTTACCCCATGTGACTACCCTCCTTAGCAACTGGGCCAATTTGGTTGCTTAGGAGACCTGGCTGGAGTCACTTAGCACGCCCTGGGATTCGAACTTGCGACTCCAGGGGTGGTAGCCAGTGGGCATATAACTATATTTTATATTTATATTTTGCTGGAAAGTGATTGCATATGATGCAAAATATTACTGTTTGGTTTGAAATATTCAACCCATTCTTTCTGATGCTTTCAAGATTATATTAAGTCAGTCTCGCAATTACAACAAAACTGCATTCATGCCAGCCAGCTAGATAACATTATCTTGGTGATGACAAATTTAAATCTGTAGAATTTGCAACAACAATTTTCAATGCATCATCAGAAAACCAAATATGTATTGTTTCTAAAACAAAATCACATGTACAAGATCGATAAACGCAAGATGTGGTGATAATGGAGCACTGGCCTGTAACAGTTCCATCAACTGGCTTGAAACACTCTCACATTGGCCCTGGATCAGTGGGACATTAGCTGTTTTTCCATTATCAGGCCAGGACTTTCAACTGGCCAGACGAGGCCAATTGCCTCAGACCTCGAGCCACGAGACCAAAATCTATCTACATTCCCATTGGTCAATAGACACGCAGTGTTACCCTAAAACCTGCCCTTAACATGTCGCCCTGGTGCCAACGTCATACACCCCCGCCAATTTCACAAGCAACAGGGAAGCTTAAACTTGAGGTATCATGTTATCTAGTTACCTAGAATATCTAGTTTATATCGTTTGTAAACACTAGCTAGCTAGAGAGATAAGTTGACATTGACAGCTCACCAACTGTAACTGCCATGGTGTCCCGAGTGGTCTCTCCATAGCAGCGGGACAATGTCCCAGCACACCATCCATGATCTCGAACCATGGAAGGTTTTTCTTTGGGCACCGCTTTTTTGCAACTGGCCCTGGCACACACTAGCACGCCCTCATTTCTTTAGCCTTGTAATGCGTGAACCCAATTTGCTCAAAAGTAACCTGGTATTATATTGAAGTAAACATTCTCACTTAGTTTGTTTTAGAGGATATTATCTTTTTATGTTCACCTCTGTAACTTTCTCTTGCTGTGTGCAGCATGCATTTGTCCAGCGCGAGCGACCAGAGTCGGTGCTTATTGACCTGATCCAGCGCACCAAAGATGCAGTGAGAGAGCTTGACAACCTGCAGTACCGCAAGATGAAAAAGCTCCTATTCCACGAGGCCCACAATGGCCCTGCAACAGAGGTCCCAGATGACGAAGAGGTCAGTTATTATAATTGTATCTTGACCTGTTTTGACCCTTGCTGCATGGCCAAATGTGTTTTACAGTCTCCCTGCAGGAGGAAGTGGTGTTTTGTCCGGCTTTACAGAAACACACTGCCTCAACACTTAGATATTTTACTAAAAACATTGTATCTAGTCCACACTGCTAACTTCTACCATATAAGCCCTACTGATGTCATTTTTATTCATTTAGTGTATATACTGTATATAGTGTATTTACACTATAAATAAACCTTCATGATAAGGTTATTGTGTCAGGTGTGATCTTAATCTTGGTTATTTTTTTTACAATTAATTGTGCAGCTCTATATTGGCCCATCACTAGTCTCATTAATGTGTTGTAGGAGGTGGAGCACAGTGTTGGCCATACAGGCACAGTGAACAGTGTGGGTAGTAATCAGTCCATCCCTAGCATGTCCATCAGTGCCAGCTCACAGAGCAGCTCAGTCAACAGTCTGCCTGACGCCACAGACGCCACTGACGACAACAAGAGTGAAGTGGATCTCATGGAGAAAGACCAAACCATCATACCTAACAGCTCCATAATTCACGTCAAACCGGTTTGTGCATTTCTGGTGTATTTACATTTATTTTCTTGCCAGATTCCAAAGCTAATTGCTTAGTAATGTATGCAAAGTGCATTTATTATGTTTGTGACAGTTATTTAATCAGGTAGACCACAAGTTGATTGCCAACACAAAACTTCAGTGTGCTAATGATTAAATTAACTCTTGGGTGCATTCATTATTGAATGTAATGCATATTAATTATCTATATATATAATTTTTTCATATTTAAAGATAAATATGTATAATTATTTCATCATCATATATTGAATTATTGTTATATGAGGGGCTTTCTCAGCAAATATTTGTATATACGATTAATTGCGATTAATCGGGACACTGTGTAATTAATTTGATTAAAAAAATGTAATTGATTGACAGCCCTACTTCATACATATTTCTCAACACAACTTTGGTAATGTTTGAGAGGCAGGGTAGCTTAAAGGGGGTCACAAACTGAACACGTCTGGCAGACGACATGGTGCGTTTTAAAATTTGAAACAATTATAGTCTTTGAAGGTATGCACTCTGCCAACAGACAGCCCCACTGTGTCTCTGGACGCTATTAACATTTCTAACTTGCATAGTTTTCCATTAAATTAGACCCAAATCATTATCAAATGACATGGATTGTTTACTCTATGAAATATTGTGTATATGTATTTATATCAGTTACATATGTCTTTTTGTGGTTTGAGAGCTTGAATAAAACCTATTCAAAATTACATACTGAGAAATTGCATAATAAACGTTGCATTACTACTCGTTCAGTTTCCAAAGTTAAACCGTTTCATACACTAACCTGCAAACTCGAAAAAATTTATTAATAACTTTGTTCATTCTTGTGGTACAAAAACCTTTGTAATTTTTGTATGTATTGTGACTAGACTAACAAATTTGAACTGTCCCCTGCACCGCACTGAGTGTGATACCTGTGCCTTGCCCTATCCGTGACATGGAGCTACTTGTTTGGTGTCTGACTGGCTACAGTGTTGAGTACAGTAAATGTTATATCATACCTGTGGTCTCCCAAAGCAACTACGCCAGACTACATTAAACGGAATACCAACTAACAGTGAATTGGAAAGCACACAAATTAATTATATTTTAAATGTTGGATAATGTTAATATATTGATGCCTCAAAAATGTATCAATATAAAAATTTACTTGCAACAAGTGTTACAAGTTAAAAATTGCTTTTTAATGTCTGTGTCAAGCATAGCATAAGTGTTCTTAATGTTTTGTCTTTGTTTGCTGAAGGAGGAAGAGAGGTATCCAGAAGACACAGAAGCTCAAAGACAGCCATCAGAACCCCAGTCTCCCCCAGCACAGACACCACGCCGTCAATACCGTAACAGAGAGCACTTTGCCACCATCCGCACAGCCTCCCTGGTGAGAACCAGATCACCACCCCAGTTGAAGGGTAAAAGCTGTTGTCTGTTTTGTTACATTGGTCAAAAGTGTGCTTGTTTGTATGTGTCCTAGGTTACTCGGCAGATTCAGGAGCATGAGCAGGACTCTGAGGTGCGAGAGCAGATGTCTGGATACAAACGTATGCGCAGACAGCACCAGAAACACCTTCTGGCCCTGGAGAACAAGCTGAAGGGTGAGATGGATGAGCACAGACTCAAACTGGACAAGGAACTGGAGAACCAGAGGAACAGCTTTGCTGCAGAGATGGACAAACTCATTAAGAAGCACCAAGCAACCATGGATAAAGATGTACTGTAACATTATCATATAAAACCAAAAAGCTAATTCTAACAATATAGCTTGCAAGTTAAGATGTAATGTAAAGTCTGTTATTTCATTTTTCATGAATTATTATTGTTTGATGCTAAGACTAAAGGCATTTGCCATTTAACAGTTCAGGGTACCCATGGTCATGGAAAACCTGAAAATATGAGGGAATTTTAAAATGGTGTTTTCCAGATCTGGAAATGTCATGTAAACTTCTATAGTGAATATACATTTTTCTAGTTATGCTCTGCTCTTAAATATTTAATCACCTAAATATTGCTCTTGGTTAGAGCTTGTATAGAGTAGAACTTGCTCGCAAGCCATAGTGATGTCCGTTTTGTGAGCAAATCCTTTTTTGAGTGGGTTGAGTAAGTTAATTGGTCAAAATGATTCTCAAATTGGATTCACAAACGACTAGAAAGTCCTAGAAATTCATTGGTCAAAAATATTTTTTTATGTTTGTGCATGTCTAGTGTTGAAGTTTTGCATCACTCTGTGTTGCAGGCCAAGACTTTTACCAATGATGAGAAGAAGTTCCTGCAGCACATTCAGAGTCAGCAAAAGAAGGAGCTCAACAGCTTTGTGGAGTCTCAGAAACGCGAGTATAAACTGCGCAAAGAGCAACTCAAAGAGGTCAGAAAGTCATTCAATCATAATCCAGTCTGGACTATTCTTAACATGCTGGTTTTCATTTCACAAAATCTCACTTTTTAGACTGGATCAAAAACTGGTGAATATTCATATCCCAGTCTACATAGATAGAGCATGTTCCTCTCAATAATATTCTATTACACATTCACATGATTTGCTTCTTCTCCATATGTGCAGGAACTGAATGAGAATCAGTCCACACCAAAGAAGGAGAAGCAGGAGTGGCTGTCCAAGCAGAAAGAGAACTTCCAGCACTTTCAGGCAGAGGAGGAGGCCAACCTTCTACGCCGGCAGAGACAGTACCTGGAGCTCGAGTGCCGTAGGTTCAAACGACGTATTCTCCTCGCACGTCACAATGTGGAGCAAGATCTTATGAGAGAGGTTAGCAGACCGCGAGCTTACATGTACACTAAATATAAAAACTGTGTGTTTTTCGCTCAATAATAGACATGTTGACTAGTTTATCTAAATTTTTTTACATATATTTTTTATTTAATTTGAGATTTGTAGCTACAGCACTTTATTTAATCTCCCTTTAAGGGTTGGTTCTCCCAAAAATGTAAATTCTCTCACCATTCAACAGAATTTACAGATTGTCATGCTAAATATATCAGTCAGCTGAACCCAAATACAGCCTGTGAGTTTAAGCAAACCACCCACCATTTTTAAAATGGTTTTCTACATTCCTAGTATGTTCAATTGTTGTTGATTATGGACCATTATAGATTATGAACATGATTGATTTTGTTCTAGGTGATACTGTACTATGACCTCAGTTTTTTTTGGCATTTAAACTTAACCTAAAATGAAATTGAATTGGTCCTTATCTACATTATCCTAGCTTAGTACCGTCAGTGTAATGCAATTTGTTCCTGTGTATGTGATCTCAGGAGCTGAACAAGCGTCAGACACAGAAGGATCTGGAGCATGCCATGCTGCTTCGACACCACGAGTCCATGCAGGAGCTGGAATTCAGACACCAGAGCAACATCCAGAAGATGCGTGCAGAGCAGATTCGCCTGCAGCACCAGACCGAGCTTACCAACCAGCTTGAGTACAACAAGCGCAGGGAGAGGGAGCTCAGACGCAAACACGTCATGGAGGTCCGACAGCAGCCCAAGAGCCTCAAGGTAACACCATGCAGGTTATTCCATTTCCAGAGTTGTAGTTTAGTATTAAGTAGTTTAAAACTGGCTGCTCAATGACAAATGAGAAATTAGGTTTCAGATTAATTAGGGCATGAAAAATTAGTCTCGGCTCATTGCATTATTTATTCACACTGCTCATCTGTGTTTCTTGCACAATTACAATTACTGATCTTCCTGCCCTTTCATTGATTTCTGACAGTCCAAAGAGCTTCAGATCAAGAAACAGTTTCAGGATACATGTAAGATCCAGACCCGACAGTACAAAGCCCTGCGGAACCACCTGCTGGAGAGCACACCAAAACCTGACCACAAGACCATGCTGAAGAGACTGAAGGAGGAACAGACGAGAAAACTAGCCATCCTAGCCGAGCAGTACGACCACACCATCAACAACATGCTGTCCACACAGGCAGTGAGTGCTTGGTAGAAATAAGACACAAAGTTTTGTCACCTTCAATGCCTGATTATATGATAAATAATGATCTCCATCTTTCTGTCTATCAGTTGCGTCTGGATGAGGCACAGGAGGCCGAGTGTCAGGTGCTACGAATGCAGCTGCAGCAGGAGTTGGAGCTGTTAAATGCATATCAGAGTAAGATAAAGATGCAGACAGATGCACAGCAGGAGCGAGAGAGAAAGGAGCTGGAGCAGAGAGTATCCCTGAGGAGAGCCCTGCTGGAGACCAAGGTCCTGGAAGTCACTTAAAGGGACAATTGACTCAAAAATGAAAATTCTGTCATCATTTACTAACAGCCATGTTGTTCCAAACCCATATGACTTTCTACCTTGGAACACAAAAAAAGAGATGTAAGGCAGAAGGATATTTTAGAAGAATATCTTATCTCTGTTGGTCCATACAATGCAAGTTAATAGTGGCCAGAACTTTGAAGGTCCAAAAAGCTTATAAAGGCATCATAAAATAATCCATATGACTCCAGTGGTTAAATCCATATCTTTAGAAGCGATATGATGGGTGTGGGTGAGAAACAGATCAATATTTAAGTCCTTTTTACTATCAATCTCCACTTTCACTTCCACATTCTTCTTCTTTTGTTTTTGGCGATTTGCATTCTTCATGCATATCACCACCTATTGTGCAGGGAGGAGAATTTATAGTAAAAAAGGACATAAATATTGATCTGTTTTTCACCCACACCTATTATATTGCGTCTGAAGATATAGATACAGGAGTCATATTGATACATTTTATGCTACCTTTATATGCTTTTTGATCATTCCAAGTTCTGGCCACCATTCACTTGCATTGTATTCTTTTAAATTGTAGCCTACAGAGCTGAGATTTTCTTCTAAAAATCTTAATTTGTGTTCTGCAGAAGAAAGTAAGTCATACACACCTTGGATGGTATTGTGGAGAGTGAAAAATTAGAGGATTTAATTTTTGGGTGAACCATCCCTTTAATCATTAATGGTAAAGTAAAATTACTTAATGATGTGGCCCTCTGATTTGTATCTCACAGATTGAGGAGGAGATGTTGACCTTGCAGAATGAACGCACAGAGAGGATCCGCAGCTTGCTGGAGCGTCAGGCCCGAGAGATCGAGACCTTTGACTCTGAGAGCATGCGCTTGGGCTTCAGCAACATGGTGTTGGCTAATATCTCTCCTGAGGGCCTCAGCCACAGCTTTCCGGGGGCCCCAGGCAGTTGGATCCCTCATCAGCACCACTCTGATAGCTCTCAGGGTGCACAATGGGGCAGCAGCACTGGTTCAGGATCCATTCACCACTACAACTCCAGTCAGGGAGGATCACAGGCGCAGCAGGGCTGGGGCCAAGCCATCCCAGGAGGTGGACTTCCACCGTGGGGCCACTCCTCCTCAGGCCCTCCAGGGGCCATGCCAAAAAGCAGTGTGGGGATGCGTAACAGCCCCCAGGTGCTTAGGAGGACCACCTCAGGGGGGCGCACTGAGCAGGGCATGAGTAGGAGCACCAGCATCACATCTCAGATATCCAATGGTTCACACCTGTCCTTTACATAGATACCAGTGCATTTGTGCCAACCCTGCACACAAAAACAAACACAAACAGGGTTGGGGAACGCACTGGCCCAGACTAAAGAGTGGCACAGAGAGCAGAATTAACTGCACTTGTCTATCTCTCCTCCAACTCGTCTTTTTTTTCTCTATATCTCTTCCCCTTTTCTCTCTCATTTCACTCTCTTTCTTGCAGATATTTAAACTAGTAAATATTGCTCAGGTCAAAAGGTAGTCTAACTTTGCATGAAACATTTTTGACAACCATGCAGAGCTAGAGTCAAAAACACTAGTCTAATAATTCAAAGCTCACTTGAGGAGATCTATGTAGTGCTAATATTATAAATATAAATATAAAATAGATGTTTATTTAGCTTTAGTCCGCTTAATGTGTGGATTCATAAACCAAACTGATGGAGAAGTTGGCCATAATTCTCAATATTTGCAAATAAATGAAATACTAGATGTTTATTTAAGAATGCAAGGGATATGGATAACTAGACACAGTTACAAATGCTCCTGAACTATCAGCCTGCTGTCATGCTCTAGGAAAAAGAATGGTTTAGGGTTTTAAAAAAGAAAGAAATCAAGATGACTTGTGTGCAGTGAAGGACTGTGTTAGGAAGAGAGTCAGCCGAGTAAATGTTTTTTAAGTATTTAATTTGTCTGATTTTAAAGTTGGTTGATTTAATTGCAGTAAGAATCTGAACGTTTAAGCACTACATTTTCCACCCAGAATTTTCTTGCGACTCAAAATAAATTGTATTCTGGTGTTTTTTTTTTGTTTGGTTGTTTTTTATGTGAAAAAAACAATCAAACTTGACCTTTTATAGACCTTTTGGTTACATGTTTATTGGGCCGTTAAAGATCAATGGGGCTGTGTTGCCCAAGCAGTGTGTCTTTGCAGAGTTTAGCAAGTAAGCACTGAACTGTTCAAAGGCATTATAGAAGTAATCCATACGACTCCAGTGCTTAAATCTATCTCTTAAGAAGAGATATGCTATTTGTAAAAATTTTTTACTATAAATCTCTACTTTCACTTTCAGAATGTGACAATGTGAAAGTCGAAGTGGAGATTTATAGTGAAAAGGGACTTAAAAATGTTTCTGTTTCTCACCCACACTTATCATATTGCTTCTGAAGACATGGATTAAACCAGTGGAGTCTTATGGGTTACTTTTATGCTGCATTTATATGCTTGTTGGACCTTAAAATTTATGATATTCTTCTAAAAATCTTACACAAAGAAAGTCTTACACATCTGGGATGGCATGAGAGTAATGAGAGAATTTTCATTTTTGGGTGAAAAATTACTTTTAAGCAACATTGTTTTAGACAGGAAGTCTTTCTTTATTCTTCTCAGCATTTGAATTCAAATTAATTGTATTATGTAAGCTAGAATTCATCTGGGTTGTGTGTCCAGACATATGATATAACAAAAAGGCAGTATATTTTCAGTATATATTTTTTACATAAAATATGTTCAGGTTATATGTATCAGTTAAGCAGTGTCACTACAAAACTAAAGAGTTAAAGGATGTCAGATGTGTTTTCCGTGCCTTCATAGTTTTAGTTTGAATACTTAGTATAGATATGCCAAGATATGTTTTAATGTACATGAAAAAAAACAGTCCCACATTTAGATTTATCTAATACTAATCTCCTGTCACGACAGGATGTAAATAATCAAAAATAAAGACGTATATATATCATACTAGAACAAAAAGAGTGTGTGTTGGTATAGGAGTGTGTGCTTGCCTCCTACATGCATGTAGTGTGCGATAGGCTTATATTTTCCCACAATGTAATACTAAACACTTATGCTAATATTCTTTTGAGGTGCCTTTTAATATCTGCAAAGCAGCAGCACTTTATGTAGAGTGTCATATTTTGAGGGATATTTTTACAAAGGTTTGTAACTATGGAAATGACTGATGCAGTGTGTGATGGGGCTTGGGGAGTGACTGAGCTGGAGTTCTCCAGAATATTTGTTGTTCATGGTTCAGTCTATTAAAAGAGATAAATTCAATTCAAAGTGCTTAATTGGCATGACAAAATAGTTTTGTATTGCCAAAGCAATTACATAGGGAAAAGGAATAACAGAAATTGAACAAGGACTAGACCATACACAGGAATAACTATGACTCCGTTTCCACCTGGTCACTTAAATGCATCAACTTTAACCAATTGTGTTCGGATTAAGAGGGGAGGGTCTGTATGGCGTACATCAATCACTATGTCAGTGTGTTACTGCGTGATAATAAAGCGCAACAAAATCAGAAAAGAAAAAGTGTGAAAAAACTGCCAGATTCGGTTGAAATATAATCCAAACACAAATGCAACATGTCAAGCAGAATTATCTGTTATTTTAGCGGATTACCTGTATTAAAGGAGCTTCAGGTGTTCGTGCTTGTCATCTGTGTTGATATCAGACATGTTAGAAGATCCGTGAAGCTCTCGTAATTGTGTATGCATTTTACGCTTTTTTTAAATTTTCCATTCGGATGGTAATTTCCTTTTTAAAGCCACTGATAAACGTCAAAGTTTAAACACTTGTCTTAGTGCAACTGTTGATTGACAGGTGAGGGGTGGCACTTCACCGCTGCCGGGATGCATACAGGACGGATTAGCATTTACACCTCAAATGCGATGTGGTCACATGTGTTCTTGAGCACATTCGTATGTGGTTTTAGTGATCCGATCACAAATCGTTTTGGACGACGTTTAGATCTGTATTTAGGGCTGACCACATGTGATCGGATCACCCGAAACTCATCTTAATACCTGGTGGAAATTGAGTCTATAAAGAAATAAATATATAATAATAAACAATACACTATTATTGCAACATTATCTATATGATCACTTTCAGGAAGAGAAGATATGAAAGTGCAGACTTGTTTCGGGGTCAGTGATTTTTCAGCCGTATCTTTATGATGTCTCAAAGGAAATCAATGAAAATGCAGAACCTTTTTTAATGTACTTTGTCCCCCATCGGGTTTGAGTCATGTTTCTTTGGCACTTTGGGACTATTAAAACTGAAGGAGCTTAAACGGCTCTCTTTTTTTCTTAAGGCCATGACAGCAGGCTTTGTTATGGGATTCAAAACAGGCTCTTGTGGAGCAGACAAACACTTTTATTTGGTACTATGTCCTCCACATTAACATTTTGGACACACCTAATCATTCTTTATTTGTATTTTCCACATACAAGAAAATAGTATAGTCATCTAAAGAATGAAATATATGGATGTGATTTTCTTTTTTTCTTTTTACTTTTTACAAATAATGCTAAAACGTCAAAATCTTATATTTTAAATTCATCAAAATAGCTAAACTTCTGCAATCTCTTAACCAGCTTCATGAGGTATCCACCTGAAATGCTCTTAAAATAGCATTGAACGAGTCAAAAACACACTTTAGTCAAGTACCAAACTTTTTAATGGAATTGACGGTTTATGAAGTGCAGAAGATGTATTTAATAACTCAATAGCTGCCCCAAAGATGTAACAGCCAAAAGATGTAATAGTATTTTTTACGTTAAAGCAACTAAGAAGACCAAGCACATTAGTGGAATTTCCTCTTTAACTGACAGGGAATCTTTTGATCTCTTTATCCCTGCTCTCTGTCTGTCCTCTGCGCCAACCGTACCGCAGGTGTCAGTGCCTAGTATTGAGAGGATATGAGATGTGCTGCCGATGCCCCTGCCTGCCCTCACTCTCCCCCACTGCTTTAGCTGCCTCTTTGCCATCACTCCACGCCAAGCTCTACCTGGATCCAGCGTTTGAAAGGATTGATGCCTGAATGCACTTTTTGGCGTGGGGGTATTTTTTTCAAGCTATCTTTTCTTCCAAGTGAGATAGTCTAGTTGGTTTTGCTTTACAGCACTTTGACTCCAGGAATCACAAACCATTGACTTATCCTTGTGATATTTTACTCACATTTTAACACTTCTGATGGAGTATGTTTCCCCCCTTTTCCCTTGTGCAATCATTGGTGAAGACAAGTATCATCAGGTGGAACATGTCTCTCCCTTTACGTTCCACTATCCCAAAAGAGCTTGTGTGACTGCTGACCTAAACACCTATTATTATTATTATTATTAAATGGATCCAGCTCTAATGTGAAAGAGCAAGTAGAAAGTGTACCTAACTAAACTCTAGTTGTCTGGGGAGAGTGTTCATATTGTATATTTGATTAAAATAAAGATTTTAAATGCATAGAAATTAACATTGATGGCGGTTTTCCCCCCATCAAGAAAACTAAAAAGAAAAAAAAAGAAAACTATTTAGAAATGTAACTATTTTCCTTGAGCTTTTAAAGGGATAGTTCACCCAAAAACGAAAATTCTGTAATGGTCTCACATTCATGTTATTCCAAACCCATATAATTTTCTTCTGTGGAATAAAAAAAGATGTTAGGCAGGATGTTGGGGACTGAAAGCCTGTCACCATTCACTGTTATTGCATCTGTTTTCTATACAATAGCTGTTTTTCCACTATTGGGCCAGTGCAAGCCAGGACTATCAACTGGCCAGCTGGGGCCAATAGCCTCGGACCTGCAAGCCACAAGACCAAAATCGATCTGCGTTCCCACCATCGGGCCAATAGCCCCACAGTGTTGGTCTAAAACCTGCCCTTAATATGCTGCCCTGGTGCCAACATCACACACCTTGCCCATTTCACAAGCAAGAGGGAAGCTCAAGCTGAGGTTTCATGCTATCTAGAATATTGAGTTTATATTGAATTTAAACATTAGCTAGCTAGCAAGATAAATGAGCGATAACAACTCACCGACTGTAACTGGCATGATGTCTCAAGTGGTCTTTTTACTAACAGTGAGATGATGTCCCAGCACACCGTCTATAAAAGTTCACCGACCCATGGAAAGTAATTACTTTGGGCACCGATTTGCCCATTGGCCATTTTAACGGATTTGTACTGTGAACAATTTTTTTTTATTATTATTATTTTTCCTGAACGTGTATCATTGTGCGCTGGATACATATCCTGACAAGTTTGGCGAAACTTGGCCATTGGCCCCATGAAAGCCCAGAGGAAGCACAATTAAGTGACTGTGGAATGCAATTGGCTCTGGCACGCACTAGCACTCCCCCATTTGGCCCGATAGTGGAAACGCAGCTAATGAAAGTGAATGGTGACTGAGGCAATAATTCTGCCAAGCATCCCTTTTTGTTGTTCCAGAGACAAAGAGTGTCAGACGGGTTTGGACGTGAGGGTGAGTAAATGATAAAATAATTTTCATTTTTTGGTTAATTATGCCTTTAAGGGGTTTTTGGCCTGTGTACAATGAGACTCACTCTGGGACCTCAGAGTTGAACTTCAGGGAGTAGTGTGTGTTTACATGTCACCTCTGCACACTTTCTGTTTTCCATTTGTATTTGAACATTTGTCTGTTGATCACAGGAAAGCTTCTGTACATGCCATGGTCCACTGTATTCTCAAACGCCTTTATTCTGAACCCTACATTCATGTGAATGTCAGAAGGTGCAGTATCATCCAGTATATATATCCTACCATGAATTCAGTTTAAAGGCACAAATGTGCAAAACAGAGCTGTTAATGGACACAGTCAATTTTTTTCTATTTTATTCCTCTCATTGGTCTACATTTTGATATCAAGGTAAACCTTTTGTTTTTAACCAACAAATGATCGGTTTAGTCCAATTATCATGTTTTTTAATCATTGCTTTTGTTTATAAGAATACATTTTGGGTGAGGTCTGTTTGAATTAGGTTGGCATTACTGATAATTGTGATAACCGTTTATTTGTCATCCCTGCCACCAATATAGATTTAAACATTATATTTTTATCCTAGTTTTAAACTCTTGTCCTACTGACTGAATTGGGGGATATGTAAGTAATACTGATAGATGAGAAATACTAGTTTGAAATGCAAATGTTTTTTCTAATGGAGGTTTAACCTCTTGTCAAACACTGTGCCATCCCACAGCTGCCAAGCCCGGTCACTACTGCAATGTCTCCTCTCCAGAGGAACCCCATTGACAGGCTATAATGGAGTGGTGATTATTTTAGTTCTACTGGGCCTAAACACTCCTATCGCCAACACTACAAACAAATGAAATGGGGAGCGATAGAGAGGGGCTGGCCGAAGGGGAAGGGCTACATTTCTGTAAGGAACATAAGTATTAATTTGCTGTGTTTGAAATTGCATACTAACACACTGCATACTGAATTCTTTAAAAAAAAAAATAGTACTAGTAGTGTGATAGTATGCCATTTCCAACACACCCATTGTCCTCTGGCTCAGCATCACCACTATAACTCATATGTAACCTGTATCAAAATGTATAGATTGTGTATCATGTTACTGAATGTCTAAAAAATTATACAAAAAGTTTAAAAATACAGAATAAATGGCTTGAAATTGTATTAAAGTATTCCTGAATCAGAGAAAACAAGCTAAGGATAAATTAACTTTTTCTTCTGTAATTACTATTGTTTTGATGGAGGAACACTGGTCAGAGGATCCGCTGTAATAAAATTAAATTTAGTACATTTAGTCTGGCTTTTTATTTTTAAAAAAATATGAAGTTTTAACTGTTCTTTCAGCAGAGATATTAAATGTGCTCTCAGTAATTTTTTGTTTATGTTGTGCTGGTCATTATTGCAGTCCTCTTGGACTTACACTGAAACCTATGGGTGTGGATTCAGCATCATTCAAATGCAATAGTTTTCAGTTTCTATTGTTGTAGAAATGTACTCTTCACAGTCAGTTATAATCCATGAGTGAAAGTGTCCAATAATATGGCAGTTACTGAGATTAAGCGAGTAGTATTCGACTGGTCATGTGATCCTAACATGGCGGCCCCCATGAGGGGACCCTCTCAATGAAGGAAAAAACATATTTTACATTCTTTGTGCATATCGCCACCTACTGGGCAGGGAGGAGAATTTATATTAAAAGAAGGACTTAAATATTGATTGGTTTCTTGGGGGCTGGGTAGCTCAGTGAGTATTGAAGCTGACTAACTCCCCTGGAGTCACAAGTTCGAATCCAGAGTGTGTTGAGTGACTCCAGCCAGGTCTCCTAAGCAACCAAATTGACCCTGTTGCTAGGGAGGGAAGAGTCACATGGGGTAACCTCCTTGTGGTCGTGATTAGGGGTTCTCTCACTCTCAATGGTGCATGTGGTAAATTATGCATTGATCGCGGAGAGTAGCATGAGCCGCCACGTGCTGGGAGTCCGCTGTGTCTTGCGCTTTCAATGCCTATCGCAAGTGAGGGACCATCAGCAGGTTCCACCCACTACACTAAAACAGTTTAATTGCGTTGATATGCATGTTATACAGTAAAAAGCATTTTCACATTCCAAAGGTTGCAGTAAGCTGTTATTGGACAGAATGACAAACTCCAAGTGAAATTATTACAGTATGCTTGATCGTGTGAGTACAGTAATCAAATGTATTATATATTATATAATTATATTTTTCTAAAATAATTGATTAGTACTGTACTCATATAAGGTATTCTGTAATATTTTCACCTGTAGTAGGCCTAAGTCAGTCTATCCAATTTCAGCTTACTACAACCTTTGAAATATTAAAATAATATTTTGGGCATTTCTAAAATAGTTGATTACTGTACTCATACGAAAGAACATACTGTCTTAATTTAACCTGTATTAAGCCTCGATAGCAGTGTTTTTCACGATAGAACATGCAAGTCCAGTGACTGAATGCGCAGACGCCCGTGACGTTTTAGCAGTGTGTGGAGTTTTCAGACGGTCCCTTAAACACCATAGGGATTATCCAACGAATATCGAATTTACAACCAACTTTACCTCGCTAAGACTTCCTATTTGGCAAATGACGTGACGGAGTCCGAAAGGGTGAAAACTACTTTCGATCCATCTGAGCCACCGTAGACAAAAACACTCGTATGTGTTTTCTGAACGCTACCATATTAAATATTTACAGTACATGTGAGTTTAGATTGTACTCAACTATTGTGTATATAACAGCAAATTATACGTGCCACGGAGGGTGTACATGATGTTTGGCATTGATGGCTCGTAACAGATCCACAAAGAAACTCCGCTGTTTACCAAGTGGCACCTTGGATTTAAAACATCCCTGATTATTCAGACCTGTTTTAATATGAAGACTTTTTTATGACCAAACGCGACCGTTAAAATTTGGTTTTGTGTTTCTTTGAACAAACTTTCCAGTGGTAGTTGTAAAGATTGTATTCCTCAGATGAGCATGGATCATGAGGCGTGTGTAAACACAGATATTTCTAAACTCGTACGAGGTGATTTGAGGCGCAGGTGTCCGATGATCTGGCAGAGATACAGTAAACCTTACCGTATTACATTTTGAATGTATTTTGAATGTATTTAACTACGCCTCGTGGAAACAGTGATGACTCGACAAGTGAGCGTCCTGTCAGGACTGATTTGGCTCGGGCTGACACAATGTTGTCACTCCAGATTAACGCACAACTGCGACAATGGCAAGGTAAACACTTTCGTTTTGTTGTACTCAATCTAAACCATTGATCATACATGTTAGTATCTTAACTCCTACAATAAAGGTTACTTGGTTTTTGCACTTACTGTCATAATAGTTTGTGTTTTGAAATTCAGACTTCGGTGTTGCATATTCTTCATGTATGTGAATTCAGGTGACATCATCCTCTGCAACGCAATCAGTCGTTTTAACGTTGTGACTATTTTATAATGCAAATATCTCCATAGGTTGAACACCCTGAAGAGTGAAGCCACTCTCATCTTGACAAGTCTGATTTGTGAAAAGTTTTCACAGCTGTTTTTTGTTGTTGTTTGTCAACTGGTGCAGGCTGATCCAGCAGATGGACAATAACTCCTTGTAGAAGGAATAACAATTTGAATTGGTAAAATTTAATTAATTACATAAAATCAGTTATACTGAAAACTGAATAAATGCAAAATAATAAAACACATTTAGAATATTTAGTAAATTGTTCTTAAAGGGGACTTATTATGCAAAATTCACTTTTACAAGGTGTTTGAACATAAATGTGAGTCGGCATTGTGTGTACACAACCACCCTACAATGTTAAAAGTCCACCCACTCCTCTTTCTTATATTTCTATTAATCAAAAACAGTGTCAAAATGAATGGTTTTTGTTTCTGCTCTAAAGTGATGTCACGTTAGAGCAGGCCTCGCCCACGACTGGTAATCCTCAGCAGTACAAACACAACCAATGCCAGATGTTCAAGTCAGTTATTTAATTTCAATTAAACAAGCAGTCTGGTTTCATTCAAATTCACTTGTTTTAGATAGAGCCTGATTTGTGAAAACTTTTACGGAAGACCTTCATGATCTGTGAAATGTTTCACAGTTCAGCTTATGCCTCTTAACCCTTGTTTAGGTTCATGTTTCAACAGTTTACCTGAAAAATCAGTGTCATAGGCCTTGGGAGGAATAACTTATGACAGAAAATATTAGTGTCAGACAAAACTGGATTTGTTTCACAAATGGATTTTACTTTTCACACCAGGTTTAAATAGACCATCCTGATCTGTGAATTCTTTCACAGTACAGTTTTTTTCATTTAACCCTTTTTTGAGTGCGTGAGTCAGCAGTATGAGAAGCCAGTGTTACATGTTTGATAGGGCATATTCTTGAAACACATGATAATTATGAAAGAAAAACACTAGTTTCACACAAAATTTAACAAATTGAGTTTACTAATTTCATTGGCTTCTCACATATTGGCATTGTGAAATATGAATGATCTAAGCCCTAAAATGAATGAAATTCTTATCAATGACAGCACACAGGCTCAAATTGACCTTTATGATTTGTGATTTTGTTTTTCACATTTAACAAATTTTATTAGTTCTTTGGTCAAGAGTGGAAAGGGTGTTTTTTCCATCATATTTATCAAGTGTTTCAAGAATATGACCTCTCAAAGACTGTAACACTGATTTTCAGGTAAACTGTTGACTCAAGAGCTCAAATTCACAAATCACCTGAGCTCAATTTTTAGTGTCATGGCAAAGGCTGTTATTAAACAGTTATGTGCTTTAGCCCACTACACCACCACCACTGGCATAGGGGGCTAAAAGCACATAACTGTTAATCAGAAGGTCGCTGGTTCGATCCCCACTGACACCACCATTGTGTCCTTGAGCAAGGCACTTAACTCCAGGTTGCCACGGGGGGGATTGTCCCTGTAATAATGCACTTTGGATAAAATAATAAATGTAAGAAAGACATTCGCTGAGTGCTCGACGGGAAGAAAATGCTGGATTTTCGTGAGGTTTGTGAATTACATCTGTTTATAGGAGATATTTGCAAATGGTATATTTGAATATACCATTTGCATTATTATACCATACCATTATTAAAAATAATTATTTAATTTTTTTAATAAATTTGCAAAGATTTCAAACAAACTTCTTTCACATTATCATTATGGGGTATTGTTTGTAGATTTTGAGGAAAATAATGAATTTAATCAATTTTGGAAGAAGGCTGTACCATAACAAAATGTGGAAAAGTGAAGCGCTTTCAATACTTTCCGGATGCACTCTATATATATATATTAGGGCTGTCGATCGATTAACATTTTTAATCAAATTAATTACATGGTGTCCTGATTAATATATATATATATATATATATATATATATATATATATATATATATATATATATATATAAAATACAAAATATTCAGAAAATTTTAAAGCATTACATTCTTGTGGCAGAAGTTCATCATTGATAAGACAATATAAAAAGCGGCTTTAGAATACAATGTATTGTTTACTACCATATTATTGATCATAAGTCAATCATTGGCACAGTTCACAGCGATCCATTTCACAAGTGAATTTGTCAATCAGTTGGAGATTTATTATGAGGGCTTCTTTAAGAGCCTGTCAATGTACACCTATAAGGTGTTGGAAAATAGAAAAAACACCAATGTTGTTGCTTGGCTCTTAGCGTTAAAGGTGATAATCAATTGTGAAAAAGCACCTAAAATATACACTCCCAATCATACATTTATATACATTTTAACCTCAAATCTTGTTGATGTTAAGAAAAAATTTCTAGTTCATGTTATTTGTTAACTTCTTAAAGATTCTAAATGTTTCTTCCACTGTTTAAAGGAGATCCCATATTAATATTCTCATGGTTTTATGGTAATAACAATAATTGCAATATCTATGGTAATTTGGTACTTTGTGACAAAGTAATAAGATTACAGTAACAATTACTTTGTAATCAGATTACATCCAACTCTGGTTGTGTATTTCATTGTGTCCAAAAGACAAATCTTGTGACAGACCTACCAGAACCTGATAAGCTCATCTGTCAAGAGCTCTGGCCACAGTCACAGATGGTAAGTGAGGTTGTCTTTTTTATACAGTGCAGAAGTCATTGCAGATGGAACTTCTCTGCACAAAATATCCACTGCTGAAACATTTATTATTATATAATGTTTACATGTGATTTGAGCAAATACAGGTGTGACAGGTGTTCCTTTTCTTGTTGTTGCAGCATATACCTGATATTGACACAAAATATCCCATAAAGGTAAAGGAGTCCTTTTTAAATCAATATTCCAGGTTCAATATAAGTTAAGCTCAATCAACAGTATTTGTGGTGTAATGTTGATTTACAAGAAACATTTCTTAATAAAATAAAAAAGCAAAAATCTGAGTTACAACGAGGCACTTATAATGGAGATGAATAGGGCCAGTCCATAAATATTAAAATACTCACTGTTTCAAAAGTATAGCCACAAGACTTAAATCATATATGCACATTAACATGATTATAGGGTGATTAAAACACTTGTTAAACCTTTTCTGTTTAAATTACAAGTCACAGCTCCGGTGAGTTTGTTGGTTTGTTCTATGTGTTTTGTTATATTCTCTCCCTCATGTCTCGCAGGCGTTGCCGGCATGCACAGTGTTCAGCTGGTCCTGCGCCATGACCCTTCCTCCTCATTGCCCATACAAATGTGCGATTTAATTGCTTTCTGGCACCTTGCCTCCTCAGGGATGGCTGTATTCGCTCTCGGCTCCTGAGAGGGAGGCCATGAACCGGTATATCAATGATTCTCTGGAAACAGGTCTCATCTGCCCTTACTCATCACCGGCATGGTTCTTCTACATCTATGGCTCTCTTAGGCCCTGTATAGATTATGGGGGCATTGATTGTCCCCAGGGGAACGCTGATCATGCCACTAATTAGCATGCTAGCAGCACCTGGTTCTCCACTAAATCACTCCCTTCTTATGCCCTTCATGTTCTCAGTATCTTTGCTAGATTGTTGTTTGATGTGAAGTAACTTACCTCACTATCTCTGCGTAGTTGGTCCTGTTTTGTGTATCGGCTTGGTTGCCCATCTCTGCCCACGTGTTGGGAGATTGATTCCCTTCTAGTCTGCTGGGTGTTGTTCTCTGCACCTCACTACGCTTCAACATAGGATTCCTCCAAATCTGCTCCTGACTTCCACAACGCACACACTCGCCTACGAACACACACTTCATGGATTTTCCCATTGCGTGGCCATCGCATCCTCAAACCCCTCCCCACAACTGCAGTCGGTGCCTTTATCATCCGTTTTCGCCAGCACAGTGATAGTTCATATGTATTGTTAATAAATCCTTTGAACTGTTCCCCTGCTCTTGGGACTCTTTGTCTCGCTCTGTGACATTGCATTAAATTTTACAACTTTGTTGCCATGACAACACTAAAACGACTGCAAAAAACACTTTACAGCTCAATTAATTCACAAGTTTGAACAGAAGATATAATGTAAGTGCTTTTATAAAATTATAAGATTCACATTTCTGCCCTCCATAAATTGGCCCCATTCCATTGTAAGTGACTCACTGTAACTTCAATTTTGGCTTTTTTTTTTTTTTTTATGAAAAGGAGGAACGAGTCAAATTATTTTGAGGTAATCAACATTATGCTACAAATGATGTCAATTGATTTGAACCTTCCTATGGTCTTCTGTCATTTTTGACCAGAATCACTTTTGCTGATTTAATAAAAAATGGCTTCCTTTATCCGAGTGATACAAGACTTAGTGACTTTTACTCTGCTTGAAATATGAAGATTTGAAAATCTAAGTGGTCGTGTAAAAAAAAAAAGAAAAAAAAAAAAAAAGCAACATCTATGGTCTTTGCGGTCGAAATTAACCGACCATTGAAAATGAATGGGAAAGACCTGTTTGTTCTTTATGCATTTATTGTTCATTTTTGCTGTTCACCTCACTGACTTGAAAATGTTTTCAAAATAAATTGTTAGTATAGAAAGTAAAGATTCTTCTGTTTTACAATCTTAATTCAGTGTTCACAATTTTGCAGTTAATTCCTGTTCCAAATGCATAACTTGTGATAGAATATAAAATTAGGTTACATCAAGCAATCAAGGCGGTCACACTCTGGATGAGAAGTGCCACGTCATGTCGTGGCTAGGACATGGCACAGGCATCAAACACCGGGTACACTGATGCGGTTCAGTTGGCAGACAGCGAGCGACGGTGCACATACATTCATATAAAACAATTGTTTCGAATTTTAGAATGCACAATGTTGTCTGCCAGAAGCGTCCGGTTTGTGACGCCCTTCAGACTACATAGAACACTGCAGCCATCTACTGGTTGTTATTGTCACGACATGATTTTCAAGTCATGTTATTTATATTTTGTTCACCAGATGGTAGCAATCTGCCTCTAATATACTGTGTCACATTCTCATATTTTCTAATAGAAATTTTTCATAAATTTTGAATATGCAAATTAAGGATAAAATTGATACATTTACATGTGAATAAGATCAAAATATCATAAAATCCCAAAAGAGGTGCATCATTTTGTTGTTTTTAATTCAGGGAAGTAGAAATGATATCATTATCATAATAAAAAAATTACACCTTTGCTCTTTCTGGTCAAAAATGACGGGAGGACCAAATGTAAAGCACATTTATGAAGACCATAGGAGGGTTAACTTGTATTTCTTTAACCATGTTGACAACAGCTGTCACTTTCATTAATATTATTTTTCCCATGAGCATTTCACTCGCATTGTAATGATGAATTTGGTTGAAATAGCAGGGTATTTTTTGTTGTTGTTGTTATTCTGCATTAGATCCAAAGCAGAAGAATAAAATGAAACTCGCTTGCTTGCAAAACTCATTTTCACTGTCATTTTTGCCTTGTTTAGCCTGCTGATTATATCTGCATGGACACACCTATTATATACAGTGACCGTATACCCACCATGTAAGCAATGGCACTCTCTTATACATAATTCTTTATCTTTGTGATTCCTTATCTGGTTTTACTTGTAATATGTGTAGAGTTGCCTTTTCCATTCTACTTGTTTTATTTGTTGTCTTTCTTGTTTTCTTTCCAGTGGTCCTTATAGGCCAGTTGAGGTAGAGAGTGGAGAGTACCTGTATTGTCCTCCTCAGCGCTGGCTAAACAACCTCAAAGTAATGGACAGTCTCCATATACCTGTAGTTAAGCTTGTTACTGAAGCCAATCTCCAAAATTAATCATGAACTTGTTATCTTTGGCAGAAAGGAGCACTGGTGCTTCTGTACCACCCGTGTGTCTCAGCGGAAGCTCGCAGGAGTCTGGCAATGTTGGCTCACTCTTGCCTGCCTCATTTCATCCTCACATCTTACCCCTGGCTAAGCCGACATAGAGTGAGTCATGCGACAGTCACGATTCACATAATTAACTTGTGTACCACTTCTTTCCCTTTTGAGCACTGGATGATTGTTTTCTCACCTGTGTTGTCAAAAGTAAATGTTCTTCGGTACCAATTCGATACTAAAATAAAAAAAATATTTTCAAAAGAAAAGTCTGCTGTACCGAGTCAAGTCGGCATGCTATCTGTTTGACGAGCAGCCTGAATGTCAAAGCACTTATAAATGAGGTCATTTGGTCTGAATGAGGCAATGTTAGCACGGTTGTTTCTTTCTTAACCCTTTTGCGCTGTTCAGGTAACTTTGGACTTAATCCTTTAACTTTTCCTTTAATAAAAAATGGTATCCTTTATCTGAGTGGTACAAGACTTGGTGACTTTTGCCCCACTAGCTATCTGAACAAACAAAATAAAATCTGGACATGATTCGATAAGTCTAAGGCAGGGGTCGGCAACCTTTTTGATTTGAGTGTCATTTTTTTATTGTCCTGGTCAATGGCTGTGCCAAAAAAATAAAACATTCTCACCTGTGTTGTGATGTATGTGATTTTCTGAAGTTTGAGTACACTTGTGAAAATGTTTCTATTTTGCATTTTTCAAATTTAATTGCTTATTTTTCATTACAAATGATATTATCAGCATAACAGTTAGTGAAAACTTTATACACAAACCAATGATTATGATATGTGAATTTTCACAAAGCATCTTGTGAAAGTTCTTTAATGAAAGAAAACCTGTCCTTTTGTACAAAACGAGTTAACACAGTTAATGTCACAAATTTGCTTATTTGATTACTGATCACGAAATTGTGTGGAATCTTAAATAATTTTTATATCATGTCATTGTAATCATGTAATCACTAGCATGCAAGCAACAGTGAGAGAGGAGCAGGCTGTTTTATTTATATGAAGTTTTTCGCACAAACATTCCAATCTACATCTTGATGTAATCCTTCCTCATGATCACTCAGCGTGTTTTTATCAGCTGAATGGGAGACTAAAACACTATTAAAGTGTGAGGAGTGAAAAGTGAAGCGCTGCCGGCTCATGATATGCGAATGGCTTGCATGTGCTGCACAAGTCTGTTGGGTATACTGCAGTCTCGTCACATTTAAAAAATGTGTTAGCCTCCCATTCAGCTCATGAAAACAGGCTGTGTGATCATGAGGAAGGATTACATAAATATGTAGATTGGAATGCAGGTGTAGAATTTCATATGAATAAAAGAGTCTACTCCTCTCTCGCCGTTGCTGATGTGCCAGTGATTACTCCTCCGTGTGGCACTCTGGGTCATTTTTGACCCGCCATGGAAAATGAATGGGAAATACTAAAATACAGAGATTTTTATTTTTATAGAAAAAAAACAATTAAATAAATAAAAACCAATAAATCAGACACAATGCAGAACACAACCATACATAAATGTAGGAGTGAGACTACAAAACATTCACAATGCAGAAAACACCCACCCATATACAGGTTTGATTTTATTAGTGATCTCTCATTGACTTCCATTGATTTCATATCAGACAAACAGTCATTTCTATTTCCAAACTCTACCCCTAACCCTAACCATCACACAAACACTTGCACGTCAGTAGATTTGAAGATCAAAATCATCTGACCAATTCAAGATTTTTTTTTAATTATTTTTTCTTTTTTTTTTTTTAATACTGATGAAGACATTTGGCCCTCACGGGTGTAGACAAACGTGTTTATATATACCAAACAGGTCTGTGTGACAAAGTTTCTTCTAGAATTTTGATGTTTGGAATAAATGACAAGTAACAAAATAATATCTCTGCCTTTTCTTTGTTGCACTGTCATGTTTGACAGCATATTGGAGCGTCATTGCAAAATCTGATACTTCAACAGAAGCGGTTTAGAAAAATGCTGCAATTTGAGATAAAAGTTTTTTATAATGTCTAAATATATATCAAATACATAACTTGTGATAAGAAATTAAGTTTGTAATAATATGAGCCAATGCATGGAGCACTGGAGCCATCTACTGAAAATAGTAATTTCATTTAATATATATTTTTTTTATTCCAGCAGATGTCACCAGAGACCCCCAATGCTTGACAAATTGTGATGTTTTGACTTCAATTTACTAAAATGAAGTTTTTTATTGAAGTGAAAATAACATAAAATACCCCCTCTCCCAAAATGCACAACTTAAGTATTGTTACTTAAGTAAAATGAGTGTTATAATATATCTTTAAAAGAAAAGGATTATGTTTATTATGTAATGGTAGCAAGTATTTTACCTTTTACATTTTGGCCCCATTCACTTTCATTGTAAGCGCCTCACTGTAACCCAGATTTTTGCCTTTTTCTTTTAAGAAAAGCGACAAGTCAGAGTTTTTGCTGTCGATTGAGCTTAACTTGTATTGAACCCGGAATATTCCTTAAAGAAATTAGTATTTGTTTTACTGTGGTATTGGTATTGAAAATTGGTATTGAGAATCATTACATTTCGACTAATTACATTTTGGTAACATGACAGCACATTCTGTTGGAAATTAGATGAAGGCCCACAGGAAGTAACGAAAATGTAAAATTGATTTCACTGACAGAGCACCATTTTTAACAAATATTTTATGTCTGTTATCTGTCTTTCTCAAAGCCTTTAGCTGTGGTCTCTTTGGGTCGCTCACTTGAGATGTCTCACATTACACTTGGGCTTTGTGATTGGTTGGTTTCCATTTCCTCCAACATTAGTCAATACAGCACAAGCCAAAGAGCAAAGTACAGTCTGTATTTGACAAAACCAGCACCCGTGGACAGACTCATGAATATCAGTCAAGAGATGTCCAAAGTAGAGAGATCAAAGGTAAAGTAATTGCACACTGACCTCTTTCTTTCTTTCTTTCTTTCTTTCTTTCTTTCTTTCTTTTTATTTACTTTTTTTATGATGATGATGCAGTAATTTTATGTACATTTAAATGTTAATGACAACCTTCATTCTCATCTCTGAATGCTAGTCTCTAAAACACTGCTGCATGGAGGCTCTCAGTCTCAGTGTGGTACAGAGGACCAGAGGAAGAACCAGAAAGACCAGAATGGCCACCCAACAAACATCAGAGCAAGTGGAACTGAAAACTGAAGTCAAACAAGACAAACTTGACAGCACAGAGAGTGCAAACCTGACAAATACAGACACACTACCACAAAATGTTACAAAGGAGATGGCCTCCTTGGCGGCAGTTAATGCTACCCAATCTCTCAGTTTAGTTAAGGACTCTGAGGAACCAGAAGTGAATGCTAAGGACAAAGATAAGAAGATAATCGATGCAGAGAAGCAATTTGTACAGAATAAAGTGGTTAACCGGCATAATGACCAGACCGACAGCAAGTCACTGAAGAACACTATAGTAGAAGGGAGGAGGCATCGCATTAAGTCTGACACAAAGGCACAGAGGTCTGGATCAGAATGTGGAGAGCTTGGACAGTGTGGTGTTACAGACCTAAAGTCTCTACATTTAGAGGGACCCATGAGGGGGGAAAGAATCCCCATTCCACGCACTGACGAGGCTGTGTGGGCAGCAGCCGCTCTGGGCTTCCTGTTGGTGCTGCTCACCCTGTCTGTGCTTCACACGCGCCTCTATCGGCACTGTCGATCTTCACCCAGTCTTTACTGGCATGATAGCCAGCAAGATTATGAGAACGTGGGTGGTGTGTACATCTAAATTCTTCAAGTTGCATTGACAGATTATTATGTCACTTTTCCATAGATTTAGACATTTGCTCAGTTCCAAAACATTGTGAGGCTGAATAGATCACATATGTGCTCCGATGCTAATGATTCATTAAGGGGTCGCAAACTGTCCTATATTAGCCAGAATGTCTCGTATGTTGGCCAAAATAATACCCAAAATGCTTGAGGGTGACCTATAACCTGGTCTGACAATACAACCTTTATCAAAGCAAAAAAAATTGGCAGTATTAGTTTCATTCACTACTAAAAAGTAGGTTTTAATCGAAGAATGGATTTTATACTTAATATTTTTGTGTGCAATGAATGCTTATTAGAGTGTTGTATTGTTAACAACATGCTAAAGTCAAACCAAAGTCCCTTTAAGACAAGTCCGGTCACTCTGCTGCCGTTTTCGATACGCTTCCCAGTAGTTATTTTCTGTGAATAGAAGTACAGCTTTAATCAACTTAATTGGGGAAAGAATCTCCAAAATATTTGGTCAAGATTACTGTCAAATAATCTTTTTTGGGGGCTTCTTTAGCTCAGATCACAAAAACAAAATCAGGCTGCTCTAGGTAATGCACATCTCGTGTCGTTGCGATGTCACAATTAAAATGGCGATTGGCTCTTTTAACAGTAAGGCAGCACTTCATTGAGTGCCGCCATATTGAGCGTTACAATTTTTCCCATTTCCCATATATCAGTGGACCCGTCTTATCTCATACGGCCTCTGGCCAAACTGTATTTCAATTGCGAGTCGAGTCTACCATGCAGTGAGCTACTTGTGTGGGGCACTACTGCCTACGTTGCTGCTTATGTAGAGCGTTAAACATCAGTCACCTATGAGGTTCCGTGACCGTTAGGATGCTACCTATGTAGGCAGTAAGCAGCAAGGCAGCTCACTAGGTTTCAAAACAGAACTGTTGTTGGAAAAGACTTACCAGCGATGTCATGTGTGTTCTAGATATCATCCGGCGGAGGCTGAGGATTGTTGGCCGGAGAAAGAGGAGGAGCAGCCAGAGCAGGAGACAGGAATGTGCGTTGTTGTCCTTCTCCAGCACTGAAGAGAACTCTGAGTAACTGTCAAGATTGTTGAACACTATAAATCATGACGATTGACTCCAGTGTATGCACACTTGGATACTTGTTAGAGGATCTACCTAATCATATGGTACCACTCAAATCAACTATTATGGAAAACTTTAATCTTTTATATACTGTACAGACACTGCTAGGTAGCACAAAAAAAAGACAATGTTTCATTATTCCCTGGTGTCCTGTACTGAGACATAATTAAGTGATAATACTTTTTTTCCACAGTCTTGTGTACCAGTTAATATAAAATGTCAGTATAAACCTTTTACACAATATCTATCTGTGGTATGTCAAGAAATTAGCTGTTTGCTGTTCCCTGATCTGCTAGGTTGTTATAGGTTTTTAGTAGTAAGTGTAATTAATTTAGTCAGAAGCCTCTTGTTAGGGAAGATGCTTTTTCACTTTATAGCCTCATCTGTTGGTCTGAGTGCAAGTTTGTTTATCTCATGACCTGACACATTGAGATAGATGGCAGCAGAGAGCTCTCCAGTTCCATTGGCTCTTTATGAATACCAGTAGTTTTATGCAACTTTAGCAGCACTTTAACTGAACTGATGCTTTTTCATCCAAGAATAAACTTATTGCAGGGTCAGTATCCTTGCAATCTCTGGTCATCCCAAGTAGAGGTGGAGCAAATAAGGACTAAGATTATGATCGTGTTTGGATTTTAACCCATAAACGTTTTCTGAAAAGCCCTGATTCCTAACCTTTATGGCAGTGATTTTCAACTGGTTTTGCTTCAGGACCCAGAATTTACATTGGACATCAAGTGGCAATCCAATGCATTAAAAACCTTTTATATGATGTAGGCTTGGTCACATTTTATTTGATTTTGTATGGTTTTCAATTATAAGGGCATGTATCAAGTGGCATTATTTTTGTAGTTGATGTAAACAACAAAAGATATGGGAATTTTATTTCCCTATAAGTTGATAAGCCTATTATATTTTGTATCCTGTGTATTTTCTAATATTATACATCTTTCAAACAGAAAGTGAGACAAAGTGACCCAAGAGCAGAGGAACAGTTCAAAGGATTTATTAACAATAAATTGTAACTTCAACTGGGCTGGCAAAGAGTGTAGAACTCAGCACCGGCTGCAGGTGTTTGTTGATTAGTGCATGCCATGGCCACACAGTGAGCAGATCCGTGAGGAATCCTCAGTGAAGAGTGTGTTAGTTGAGTGTATGCGTTGTGGTAGTCAGGAGCAGATCCATGAGGAATCCTCTGTTGAAGAGTTATGGGTGCAGAGAACAAATGCACAGCAGACTGGAAGGTAACTGCACTCCCGACACATAGGCAGAGAAGATGAATCCTCCGTTGATAAGTCGTGAGTGCAGAGAATAAGCGTACTGCAAACTGGAAGGTAACCACACTCCCAATACGTGGGCAGAGTCAGAACAGATGGCTGTACAGACTGTACCAAACAGGTACATTACACGAGACAGGACCAAGTAGGCAGAGAGACTGAGGTAAGTTACTTCACACCAAACAACAATCTAGCAAAGATACTGACACAATGAAGGGATTAAGCAGGCAGAGAACCAGGTGCTGCTAGGATGCTAATTAGTGACATAATCAGCGTTCCCATGGAAACACTGATCATGCATGCCAGCAGTGCCTGAGACACAAGAGGGAGAGAAATAACAAAACAAACAGATCAAATCCATGAACTCATCTGAACCATGACAGTACCCTCCCTACGTCGGGCTCTTTGGTGTGGAACAGAGGGGGCTGGTAACTGAGGCTACACTGGAAGGGTGGCAACCCATTAGACGACGACTGCAAGGAGTTGTGGACATACTCGACCCAGACTAAATGATCATTCCAAAAAGACGCCTTACGGGAGGCCACAAAGCAAAGGGTCTTTTCAGTTCCTGATTTGCCCGCTCCGCCTGCCAATTGGTCAGGAGATGGAGCCAAGAGGACAAACTCACCATAGCCCCCAGCTGTCAGGTGAATTCAGCCCAAAAATTAGACACAAATTGGGGGCGTCTGTCAGAAACCACATCGACCGGGAAGCTGTGAATGCAGAAGACATGATTTATGACTGCCACCGCTGCCTTCCTCGCTGTGGATAATTTGGGCATGGGAATGAAGTGAGCTGCCTTCGAGAACCGGTCCACAATAGTCAAAATGATTGTGTTGCCATGGGAGGAGGGAGACCAGTTATAAAACCCATGGCTATGTGCAACCAGGGTCTAGAAGGGACAGACAGCGGCCCGGCCAGGGGGTTACAAGAGGTCTTATTAGTCGCTCAAATGGGGCAAGCGGCTACGAACCGGCATACATCCTGCGCTAGCGATGGCCACGAGAATTGCTGTCTAATGAGCATCCGGTACATGTCGCCCCTGGATGACAAGCGACGTTGGATGAGTGACCACTGTATTGATCTGATATGATTTGATCCTGTTGATATCCCAGTAAAGATTTTTTTCCTGCTGTCTGCGAACCAATCTGAACAGACCAGTTGAGAAACACTGCTTAAGGGTATCATCACTCCAAGTTTGAACACAGAGTCTGTATATTAGGTGCTCAGATTATATGAGTGGTTTCAGCAAACAATATACAATAACAATGCTTAGAATAATTTTTCACATTTGTTCATTTAATTTCTTTTTATTACAAATTTCAGATTTAAAAAAGAAACACAGTAACCACAATTTCTGGCCCCCGCCCCCTTGTAATCAAGTTACAGTGGTTTTATTGTAGGAACAATAGCTGTAGTAACTGTAGTGTTTTAACTGAAACTATGGTCACCATGGTAAATATTTATGTATTTTGTGTATTTTTATGTATTTATTCCTTTCAGTGCTGTATTCAAATGACATTCTGTAATCACATAAAGAGTGCAATAATTTTTCACTAAGGATTAAGAGAGTCATTGTCCAGATCATGTTTTGGATATAGTCTTTTGAAATGCTTATCCATGCAGTCACTGTGAGAAAAGGGCCTGGTGTTATAAAAACATAATATAACAAGTTCCAACAAACAATTTGCCAATTCTTAATCCTATCATGACGAATGTTGTTGTCGTTACAGGTTCTGACTCTGCTACAATTACGAGAAAGAGCTAACCTGACTTTTTACAGATTTTTGAGTCTTGTTGAATCCAATTGTCTTTCCATACTGTATGTTCTTCTTAAACCTCTTAATACGAGACTAGAATTAGTTTTTGTTTTGTCTTTACTCTTTTTTTCTTTTATTTTTCTTTTTTCTTCAAAGAGTCACCATGAATTGCTCACTGTTCAAAAGAATTAACTGTATGATTACCTCAGTGACAATTTGGCTCCTCTTTTGCAAGTGTGAGTGGTTGTTAGTTGTGCAAAGGTAGTAATTTGAAAGCCTAATAATGAATACAGTGCAATCTATGGATCATTGGCCCGTGGATATACATTGTGAAACCATAGCAGAAAGCAAATAATACCACAGTGACATACGATGCCAGTTGTTATTTGTGTATATTTGCAGAATGCAAAATGTAAATTTACAAACTAAAATCTGGAACAAAAAAAGATTTGTTATGAATGTTCATGTTGATTTAAAGAGGTTGTAGACCATTACTGATTGGTGTATTAAAGGGATACAGTATTCAGACCCCTTCATTTTTTAGCCTTAGGCTAAAATAATTTAAATAATAATAATAAAACAAAAATTCACATCAATCTACACTCCATACCCTATAATGACAAAGCAAAAACAATTTTTTTGATAACTTTGCAAATTTATTCAAAAGAAAAAACTGAAATATCACATTGACATAAGTATTCAGACCCTTAACTCAGTACTTAGTTGAAGCACTTTTGGCAGCGATTACAGCCTCAAGTCTTTCGGGGTATGATGCGACAAGCTTTGCACACCTGGATTTGGGGACTTGGCCATTCTTTTCTGCAGATCCTCTCAAGCTCTGTCAGGTTGGATGGGGACCATCGGCTGACAGCCATTTTCAGGTCTCTCCTGAGATGTTTGATTGGGTTCAAGTCCGGGCTCTGGCTGGGCCACTCAAAGACATTCACAGAGTTGTCCCTAAGCCTCTCTTGTGTTGTCTTGGCTGTGTGCTTAGGGTCATTGTCCTGTTGGAATGTGAACCTTTGGCCCAGTCTAAGGTCCTGAGTGCTCTGGACCAGGTTTTCATTAAAGATATCTCTGCTGCGTTCAGCTTCTCCAGTATCATTTTCACATTCTTCTTTTGTTTTTAGCGATTTGCATTATTTGTGCATATTGCCACCTACAGGGCAGGGAGGAGCATTTTAATGGTAAAAAGGACTTAAATATGAATCTGTTTCTCACCCACACCAATCATATCACTTCTGAAGACATTGATTTAACCACTGTTACAAAAAGATGTAATACCACTGTTATTATGGATCACTTTTATGCTGCCTTTCTGTGCTTTTTGGACCTTCAAACTTCTGGTCACCATTCACTTGCATTGTGAGGAACTACATAGCGGAGACATTTTTCTAAAAATCTTTATTTGTGTTCAGCAGAAGAAAGAAAGTCATGCACATCTGGCATGTCATGAGGGTGAGTAAATGATGAGAGATTTTTCATTTACTCACCCTCATGTCTTTCAAAACCTGTAGGACTTTATTTCTTTCATGGAACACAAAAGGAGAAATTTATAGCAGAATGTCAAAGCTGAACGTTTCAATTCAATGAATGGTGGCCATGGCTTTTGAGCCATGATTTTGAAGTCAAGATTTTCAGTGAATACATTTCAGTTTATTTCTATCTCATAAATATCACATGGCTTTGTGTAATGTGTTTTTATGATGCTTTTATAGTGCTTGTTACCTTTCTGGCATGTTTGACATACTCTAGTCCCATCCCCTTTCACTCTATGGAAGAGAGCAGCTCAGACATTCTGCTAAACTTCTTTGGAATGACATGAGAGTAAGTAAATGATGACAGATTTTTGGAATGAACTATCCCTTTAAATGTTAGATCTGGTCAAACAGGTGACGCTTGATGGGTTATTAAAGATATTTGTAAAAGCTTTGAGGTGTTAAACAATCTGTTTGAAATTACATGAGCTACTTCCTTTTGCTTTAAGAAACCTTGGCAGGGCTCTTGGCAAGCAAATGAGGTTTAGTGCGTACAAGAAGGGCAATGCTGCTGCATGTTTCAAGATGTGTTTTCTTTTCCCTTTTTGGCCTTTATGTTTGATGAACGTGAGAAACATATTCCACCCCGCTACACCATCCCTCTGCGGGTTGTCTGGGGTCCATTTGTGTTGTACTTTTTCTTGCTACACATCAAGTCTGACTGTACAAAGAACGTTTTATTTGCCTCACCACAAACAATTTTTCAATTAGCCACTTTAGCATTTTACGACAGAAAGACAGTGAGAGCACAATTACATCTACTTGAAAAATTCCTTTGCTGCTATTTTTCGGACCATAACTTGAAATTACATGTATCTTTAAAACTATCATCCTACTCATTGAGTCACCCATTTTAAGCACTACACTCTAAAAAAGCAATTTTACAGGGGTTTATGCAATGTCTGCCCTTTGCAGAATCCTACACCACAGGATGTTTTGTGACGAAGAAACTAATTTAATTTCACTTGAAAGTTATGTTGACCAAAGGCGTCAAATATTGAGTATTGTTGCAGTTGATATAATAATAACAATTTGGTCATTGGAACATTGAATGTACAACATGAAATATGTTACACTTTGCTGAAACTCATTGTCTATTGCATCAGAAAGAAAAAAGTGAACACTTGGAAATCAAATTCCTGTCGCTTAAAAATATTTACACAAATGGTCTTGCAATAAATCATCCACTGTATAGTATTATGCTCCATTCCCAAGTTAGGAAAGGACATACTTTTGCACTCTTGAGTAAGTGGTGCAGATCTCAGATATAAGTAGCAATGCACAATTTAAAACAGTGCAGACATTAGTGTTTTTTATTTGGGTGAATGGGGGGGGGGGGTTCTCCAGATGCTTTTCAAGTCTAATTCTATTCTCTCTAACACAAGGGCAAGATAATAGAAGAGACATTTCACTGGCCAATGAGTACAGAATGAAATATGATAAATACCACTCAGACAATCCCATGTGAAATTTAGGAATTGCTTTTTGAGGTAAATGTCTTTGCATATAATTTGACACATCTTACACAGGATACCTCTTTTCGTGTGACCAGAGCAAACCACTCCCTAAGCTTGAGGTTTTCCTGGTCTTGGCAACGTCTGAGTCATAATAACACGTTAAAAAGCATTCCCATCAGCTTAGACTTTCAACTCTATGTCTCCTTGGACTGGCCATTTTCAGAAGCTGCAGTGGTCTGCAAAGAGGAGATGCAGGTTTTGCTCTGTCTCGTTTGTGCCTTTGGTCTTTTTGGTCAGTTTAGGCAAACACCTTTACCAGATATCAGGGAAGATAATGGATCAGTCCATCCAACAACACCTGCTCAGAATGACCTGTCTCTGGCAACTGTAAGTCCTTCAAATGTTCATACCTGTCTGCCATTACTGGGGTCGTACATACACTGTCGTCACAATCTACTGTATTCACTGTTACTATCATAATATGATATTTGAATTGCTCTAATGAGGAAAATTCCAGAGATATGTCTTTGTTGGTGAAACTTTTACAGTCATCTTCTAATCTCACTATCAAATATTTCATTAGTAGTAACCTTAGTATTTTATTTTCTATATTTATTCAGTCTTCTTTACTTACATGAGTGAATATATATATATATGGTACAAATGATAATTAAGTACAAAATAACAAATATCAGTTGTCTGTTATCGTGTCAAGCAACATATCTTTGAACTACTGGCATTATAAAATGAAAATTATATCAGACAAATCCAATGTTTCTGCAACCAAAATTATTAGTTCACCCTCATGCAATTCCAAAAAGCTGAGTGACTTTCTTCTGTGAAACACAAAAATAGACATTGCGCTCAGTCACTATTGAAATTATCTCATCATTTATTCATCCTCATTACATCTCCGATGTGTATGAATTTCTTTCTTCTGCAGATCACAAACTAAGATTTTTTGAATATTTCAGCTCTGTAGGTCAAATGCATTGAATGCGAATGGTGGCCAGAACTTTGAAGGTCCAAAAAGCAGCATAAAAGTATTCCATTAGACTCCAGTGGTTAAATCCATATCTTCAGAAGTGATATGATATTTAAGTCCTTTTACTATAAATTGTCCTTTCTGCCAGTAGGTGGCGACAGGCACAAAGAATGTGAATTGGCAAACAATAAATGTAGTAAAACAAGACTTGAATATTGATCTATGTCTCACTGAATGGTGACAAGCTTACATTACATCTCTTTTTGTGTTCTACTGAAGAAAGGAAGTCATACAGGTTTTGAACAACATGAAGGTGAGTAAATAATTTTTGTGTGAACTATCCCTTTTAAACAGATGACTTTCTTTTGAAAAGCAAACAGATGACAGGGCTAAGCTTATCCAGCCTACCAGGTGGATTAAACACAGGATGGAGGGAAAGCTGCAAATTGATACTTACTGTGGTGGTTCCTGCTTTTTTTTTTTTTTTTTTTAGAAATACCTGCAGCGATTCTACAGTTTCCAGGCAGATCCCACAGGCCGCAGGAGGAGAAGTCGTCCCTCTTTCTCTTCCAAACTGAAGGACATGCAGAGTTTTTTTGGGCTCAATAGAACAGGTACCCTTAACCCGGAGACGCTTTTAGTGATGAGGACACCCAGATGTGGTGTCTCAGATGTGGAAGATTACAGTCACAGACGTGGTAACAGGTGGAGGAAAAACCTCATCACTTATGGGTAATTACTATATTTATATTTAATGAGTTAATTAAGCAATATCACACATCAAGAGTGCTGTTGTATTGACAGTGTTAGGAGGTTTACTTTTAAAATGTATTCCGTTACAGATTACTGAATACTGAATACATGCTGTATAATGGCATTTGTAAAGTATTCTGTTTATTACGCAAGGTAAGTAACCCAATAACAAGTTAATAACAAGTGAAATAAAAGTCAGTACAGTAAGACTCCATACACATATATTAAAAATATACTCTCTGAAAAAAGCCCCAAAATCTTATGCAGTGTTGCTTATAGAACAAGTTCATGAAAATGTATCTTGTTTTGAGGATTTTTATAACTTTTTACAGGAAAGCAATACAACAATTATCATCAAGAATATAATATATTTTTGTAGTACATCTGTGCCCTAATATCAAAGGTCTCTTCATTAATCAAAATACTTTTTGAACATAACTGTATTCTGATTACCAATTTTCATTGTAACTGTAATGGAAAACAGCTACTACAATTTAGCATTTTAAATACTCAATCCTGTTACTTGAATTCAGTTACTCCTCAACCCTGTATTGATAGTCAGCACAACAGCACAACTGAAGATGTTACTATTGAGTCATTTACATTTCAGACACAATATAATCAGTTACCTTGCCTTTTTTTTCCTCCTAATGAAAATAGTTCCAAATAAAGCCAACCAGGATCAACAGCAAGCGGAGTGACAAAGAATCATCATAGCTGTTATATTAAATGATTTTTTAATAAAATGACAAGCAGAAAATTGCCTTTCTGAACGATATGAATGAAATAGGTGCAATGAAATATCACAGCTGTCTACTGTTGCTTTTTGCAATGTAAAGTTCTAGAACTGTTAAAATCACTTACAGCGCCTATAAATTTCAGCATTCTTGGAAAATCAAATAAGAGCAACAGAAGTAACAGTAACTGTTGTATAAACCATATGAAATACTCATATTTGTGATGATGACTCACCATGTACGGTAATGTGAGGGCTGCATTCTTACAGTGTTGGGAGGTATACCAGTGACTTACCAGTGAATACAGTGGACACTCTGATAGCATTGGCTTTGGATGTATGGGCAAAGGCCAGCCCTCTTACCTTCCTCAGGTCATACTCTCACCAGGCAGATATCATGGTGGAGTTTGTCAGTAATGGTAAGCTAGCGTCTCTGTTGTGTGCACATTCTTACTTGTAGGAGATTGTTTTTCATGTGTTTATTTGGCCATGTTCCATACATATAGAACATGGTGACTCCTTCCCTTTTGATGGTCCTGAAGGCACACTGGCTCACGCTTTCGGCCCAGGGGAAGGCATTGGTGGGGACGTTCACTTTGACGAAGCTGAAGTGTGGACAGCTGGGCCTAAAGGTTGTATTTTTTATAATTTTTCAAAGTTAATAACTAACATTTATTGTACAAAAGTAACCAAAATGCCTTTTAAATGCATTAATATTGCCATGAACTGCATAATGCATATAATGCTAAACTACTAACACTACAATGGCTGAATTGGAAAATTGACAATTTCGGTTTTTTTTTTACAATTTTCATGGTCTCGTCAGTCAATAATTCACTGTGCAATACACATTGTAGTTAGGACAAACCATGTCTACCCTCGGAGCAAAGTAGTCTGGGTCGTATTTTCTTCCCTACTTTTTGTAGTTCTACAGTCATGGTTTTTAAGAATAAGGGGATGTCAGGGGGCCCTGGGTAGCTTAGCGAGTATTGACGCTGACTACCACACTTGGAGTCGTGAGTTCGAATCCAGGGCATGCTGAGTGACTCCAGCTATGTCTCCTAAGCAACCAAATTGGCCCGATTGCTAGGGAGGGTGGAGTCACATGGGGTAACCTCCTCTTGGTCGCGATTGGGGGTTCTCTCTCTCAATGGGGAACATGGTAATTCGTGCGCGGTTTGCGGAGAGTAGCATGAGCCTCCCGTGCTGTGAGACTCCATGTTGTCATGCATAATGAGCCACGTGATAAGATGTGTGGATTGGCTGTCTCAGAGGCAGAGGCAACTGAGACTTGTCCTCCGCCACACGGATTTAGGTGAGTAATCGCGCCACCATGAGGACCTACTAAGTAGAGGGAACTGGGCATTCCAAATTGGGAAAAAAGGGGATAAAATAAAAGAATGAGTGGATGTCATGCAGCCTGTTCATGTTGGCATCTGACTAATTTTGCTAGCTGCTACCAAGTTACCGATGCATTTAAGGCAAAATACCATAGATAATACCATATCATCTTCTCACTTTTAAAGGGGTCATGACATGGGGAATACAATTTTCCTTGATCTTTTGACATACTAGATGTCATTGTTCTATAAAAACATACTGCAAATTTCATAACTGAAAACGTCCTCCTTAATAGAAAAAGACGATTTATTTAAACCATGGGTGTCAAACTCATTTTTGCTCACATGCCGGTTTGGACCTTGCAACATTGCTTGGGGGTCGTAAATTATATATAGAAATTATATACAGTACTGTGCAAAAGTCTTAGGCACATAAGATGTCTCACAAAAGCATTTGTCTTAAGATGGTTATTTGTATCTTCAGCTTTAGTGTGTTAGACTCCCAAACATACTTTTGCAAATAGAAATGATTAGAATAGAAGAACAGGGAGCCCTGCAACAGATGTCATGGCCCCCACAAAGCCCCCCACTGAGCATAATATCAGTCTGAGATTACATTAAGTGACAGAAGCAGTTGAGACAGCCTAAATAAATATAAGAACTGTGGTGAATTCTCCAAGAAGCTTGGAACACCTTATCTGCCAACAACCAAGAAAACCCGTGTCCTGTTGTATTTAGGAGAATTGGTGCTGTTTTAAAGGCAAAGATGGTCACACCGAATATTGATTTAGATTTTTTATGTTTACTGGACTTTGTATGACATTAAGTGATTAATGAAAATTATTTATGGCATTATTTTTGAAGACATCCTCACAATGCCTAAAACCTTTGCACAGTACTGTATACCGTATATATATATATATATATTTACTTTAACTTTGTTGATATCACTTTAAATAATACACTTTATGAATTAAAATGATTATCTTTAACAAAAGACATGACATGGGTGCAACTTACAGAAAATCATATTCATTCTGCCCCTCTGAGTAATTCATTAAGTTCATTGACCATTCACTGATTTATAACAAGAACCCGTGAGCTGGTGAATAACTGTTTTAAAAGTACCGGCTCATAAATGTAACTTAGTCATGAATCGGACCAAACCAGTCACCATGTTTGTTGTTGAGTACAGTAACACAACGCTATAGAAAGGTGCACTGTTCGTCCTCCACCACCTGTATTGAGGCACGTCACTACGCCACCATGAGGACTTAGAGCACATCGGGAATTGGGAAGAAAAGAGGAGAAAATCCTATTTTCATATGTCATGACTGTGTTGACACCGGGCATGTTGAGTTTGTTTACACCGGGCAGGTTGACACAAAATTTCTAAACCATTTATTTGCGTTGTTGGCAGTAGTAGTGCCACTGTGTGCAGTGCAAAATGGAACGGGACATCCGTTTGCTGTTGACGCAACACAACGTGCCGCAACGGATGCTTCCATTTGTAGACAGCATCATTGATTATAATGGGTTCTATTAATTTTGACGTGACTCTTGCATCTGGTGTAGACAGAGTGTTAACAGTTGTGCTAATATATTCAGATGCAATGTGTTGGATGTGAGTTGTGTGTAAACTCTGACATTTAGTTTTATAATGTTGTTGAGCTGGTTCATCTCTTCCAATTTAGTTTAAAAAATGGCTGTATTCAAGCGGCTGCATGATGCTATCCAATCATTACAGTGGCCGTTTACATTGAAGTTTTAAGGAGGCGCTTATGCCAAAACCAAGCATTTCAGACAGAGGGCCAAAAAACAGGGTGGAAACAGGGTAGATAATAAAACTATATAAAAAAAGAGCATAATATGTATAAGAATTGCTTATTTATAAGTCTATTTTTCTTAGCTATGCATGATTGTATGGGTTATTTGCATTTTATTACTTGCATTTAGCATTGTTTTTTCCATGCTGTCCAAGTCCCTATAAGATCAGACCTGTCACTCATTATTGGGTTGTGACCAACCAGTTGAAAACAGTTGATGGACAAGTCAATAACAAAGGTTTTCTCACTTTTATCTGCAGGATTTGACCTGTATCTGGTAGCCGCACATGAGTTTGGTCATGCACTTGGTTTGAAACACTCGCAAAGCCCAGAATCAGTGATGTATCCAAAATACAAACATAGAAAAACATACAATCTTCTCTCCAGTGAAGATATCATAAATATCAACACACTCTATGGTAATACATAAATCACATCTCACAGTCTATGACCGTGAATTATTATAATGTCACAGTTTTCCACATTTCTGTGGGAGATCACATTGATATGTTCTTTGTGTTCAACAGGTCCAAGGAACAAACAGCCCTCTCCATCTTCAAGATTTAGTTGGAGTTATCCCAGTAACCCCTGGTACAGTGGTTCTTATTTCCCTGTACCATTAAAGGACATGTGCAATCCCGACTTGACTTTTGATGCCGTAACTACTGTAGGAGAAGCTATTTTCTTTTTCAGGGACAAGTAAGTTCATTTCTTACTTGAGTTGGCTGCTTTTACAACTATATTGAAGACAAAAATAAGATCAATTATATAGAAGCTTTTGAAACAGTTATTTGAAATCAGTTTTTGTCTGTGAAGATTCTAAGTTATGATCATCGTTAAAGGTCTTCTAGTATTAATTTAGAAGCAACTGGTTGTGTTGCTATGAGTAGCATTTTATTATTATTGTTTTGTTTAGAAACTTATTGTCCAAAATGTGTGCATCTTTTACACTTCAAAACAAACATGTGTTATTAACTAGGCAAACATACAAACACAACAGTATGAAAAACATAAAAAGTGTCAAATATATAAAACAGGAATATTAATGAAATTATTGCTCTTGAATAAATGCCATTAGACTCTCACTTATCACATGCAAAGACATTATGATACTGTATTATAATATAAAATATAAATATAAACTCTAATTGTACTCTTTCAGGTACTTGTGGATCAAGCACAATAACCAAAATGATATAAAGGAAGGTCCCATCAGCAATTTTATGCCAAATATTGATCGTAAGATCGACGCTGCTTATTGGGTGCCACAGCGATCAACAGCCTATCTGTTCAATGGTACAGAGATTGTTAAAGTAATGCACTTCAAGATTACTTTCAAGATTTTAAACAATACATGAGTCTTTTATTGTCTTCAACACAGGGACCAATTTCTGGACTGTTAAAGGATCCCAAGTAAAATGCAGAGCAAAAAACATCAGCAGCTTGGGATTCCCATCATGGGTACAGCAGATAGATGCTGCGGTCCACATTCACAAAACTGTGCACACTCTGTTCTTCACTGAGCACTTGTACTGGAGGTGATCTATAAAGATTCAACAGCAAATTATAGCTTAAATCACTTCTAATTGCATGACTTATATTGGAGATGTTTTACCCCAGGTATAATGAACACTACAAGACTATGAACGACTCAAGCCCTCGTAACATTTCTGATGATTTCCCAGGAATTAATGGACCCATAAGTGCAGCGCTTTATAAAGATGGTGGGTACTAGATTAGGGTTCATATTGCTATACATTATTATAATCAGTGAAGGTTTATTTAAAGGTGCACTCAATCATTTTTTGTTTATGTTCCACTGGCAAATATGCCGCCTTCAGCTTGTATTAATACTAAGCAGGATGTGGATGCATCATTATGCTAGAGCAGGAGTTCTCAACAGGGGCATTCAAAGGATGCCAGGGGGTGCTGAGAGCAATTTAGTAAAGAGGGGGGCGTTATGTTACAAATGGGGGCGTTTATCAGTCATAATAATCAAATCTATTATCAAGTTCCTCTTTGCATTAAAACATTTATCTAGGCTTGGAGTATATCAGTTGGTTCTCAATTATATGGGTTTGTATATATTTGTACTGGTTCATCTGATTTTGATGTCTAGCGACTCATCTGAAGTATCTGGTTTAGCAGCGTCAAATACACAGGCAGAGGCACAACCTCTGCTAATGCACCTGTATGGCTCTGTAGATGGATATGGCTCAATGTACAGACCAGTGCGAGGGCAAAGAAGGTGCGTTTTTACTCGCAGACCGGTCTTACTGTTGTTGATACGAGTAAATTTACATCTACATCCAACTCAATATCAGTGATGTAATGTAGAACGAGCATTTCAGTGGAGCAAAATATGCAATATTATTGGTCTATTGGTAAGGGAATGAAGTAGGGGCAATTGATCAAAAAAGTTCACCACTGTGAAAAGCAAACTTTTTCAGTTACCAATGCCATTATATAGAAATGCACTATAAGCATTTCAGCTAATGAAAGGGTCAAATAACAGGGGATTTACCGAGATAATGTGAATAGTTTTTGGCTGGTCATGTGATCCCAACATGGCGACTCCAATGAGGTGACTCACTCCATGTAAAATAAAACAGTTTTTATGAAGCTATTGTTATGACTGGAGCCTTCTACTCATGTAAGTGTATTTTATTATAAAACAAAATCGAAATTCCTGTTCATTTTGTGTAAAATGTTATTAAATGAATAGTTCACCCAAAAATGAAAATTATCTCATCATTTACTCACCCTCATGCCACCCTAGATGTGGATGATTTTTTTCTTCTTCTGACGAACACAAAGAAAGATATCAGCTCTGTAGGTCCATACAATGCAAGAAAATGGTGATCAAAACTTTGAAGCTCCAAAAAGCATATAAAGGTAGCATAAATGTAAATCATAAGACTCCAGTGGTTTAATCCATGTCTTCTGAAGCATTCCAATTGATTTTGCTAATCTTGTAGGCTCCCTTGATAGAAGGGCTCTGCGCATGCACTTGATGGTGCTAGGAAGTGTAATCAAGCTTGAAATCAAGATTGCGAGGAGACTCTTGTTGTCAAGATTTATAGTAAAAAAAAATATATATATATATATATATATATATATATATATATATATATATATATATATATATTACGAGTTATATTTTGCTCTGTTCTCACCCAAAACTGATTGGATTGCTTCAGAAAACATACAGTAGATTAAACCAATGTTTCACATGGAGTCACATGGATTACTTTTATGCTGCCTTTATGTGCTTTTTGAAGCTTCAAAGTTTGTGTTGCACAGAAGAAAGAAAGTCCTACACATCTGGGATAGCATGAGGGTGAGTAAATGATGAGAGTATTTTCAGTTTTGTGTGAACTATTCCTTTAATTAGGTGCACCTTTAACACATCTTCTTTCCTTGACCTTTTATTTATGTAGTTTAAGTTAAATCACAACTTTATTTTAAGATTTTTTCCATAATCCTGTTTTCTTTTGTTTTGTTTTTTTTTAGGCTCTCTTCATTTCTTTGTTGGTTCAGATGTGTACAAATATGACTTCAAACAAAAGGAAATTATTGGAGCTGATAAAACCACTTCCTGGCTTGGATGTTAATAGACATTCTTTAGACTAATAGCTGCTGAACCTAACTCCTTTTTAATGGTGCATTGAGTAATTGTTCAACGTAATAAATGCTGATGTGTTGACTTCCTTGAGTGTAAACACTGTGTCTCTGTGGTGCTTTCAAAACATTGCACTGGTTTAGCCAATAATGTCTGTAATGTGTGTTTGAGAGGTCAGACGTGGCTTCTGGCACAATTGACTTCTGGCTCAGCCAATGGCATGAGTTTGGGACAGGTCTACCTCAGGAAACCTGTTTGGAAACAATCTTTTTTGTACAGTATATACAAATTTCAAACATGCCACATGTGTTTGTATTTCTCATGATAACTGCTATCCTCTTTAGAATGCTGACTGTATGCAAATATAGCCGATGTGCCAAAATATGATGCAGATTAAAATAAAGATTTTTCAACCAACAATAAAACATTTGTTTAGATTTTGATCTCCCTGTGTGTAACATTACTTCTAATGAAAATGACTTGTTTGGCATTCAGTTCAGTACTTGCATGACTGAGGTAAACCAAAGAACTTCAACCTGAATACGCACTATATGATGTACTGTATATTCATGATTATAATAAAGAAAAGCACAGAGGAAATGTAAACTCCTTTTCATGCAAAATAAAACCTATGCATTACACTAAAGCTTATTAAGGTAAACTCAATTCAGAATATAAAATAATTTCAATTAAAACATGACACATTCATTACTCTTTCTATAACCCCCAATGACTTATGATGAAAGGCAAGACATGAGCTCATATGGGTTTTTGTGGATATAGTAACCACTAAATGCATGTCAGTAAATTCTGGGTTGGGGCACGTGATCACTTATTATCATAAAGTATGCAAAGCTGTATAAGCCACAGGTAGCATAAAAACAAGAACGTGATTGTGAGATGTTAATAATGAGCTGGTTGTGGCCTTGGATCTTGTTGTGTTGGACCGTGAATACAGACAGCGTAAGGACTTCATCCGTGACTCTTGAGAGCGCAAGCCTAGAGGACATCCAACATGCTCAGGTTTGTCTGTTTCTCTACATTTTCTACATATTTTATTTTATTCGGCTCCTTTGATTTGTATTAGATGGCATTTATAGCTATTTTAAAGATCTTCTGCTTATACAGTTATATAAGATGTTCAACGTCTATCTGCTTGTCCATCAAGAATATGTCATCAGACTCTGTCATTTATGTTGAATGTCCATTAGAGTCCACATTGAAAATCTGGGGTTCAAAATGTAATTAAACATAGAAATAAACAAAGTTGAGAAATATTCTGCCGTATGTTATGACATTAATCAAATAATCAAATATGTGACATTAAATACCTGATCTACGTAGTATGAAATGTCAGATTTCCTGCCAAATGCTAGAAGAAATTCTGAAATTCATGTGCATTTTTCAATTCAACTTTTCTCTCAAATTGTAATGCTGATGATATACTTTGCAATAATACATAAAAAAATTTTTTTAAATAAAGCTATATAAAATAATTTCACAAGTGTACTCTTGAACCTCCAAATATGTTTGGAAAGTAGACACTGTTACAAAAAGGGAATTTAAAAAAAATCATTCATTGACTGTCAGAAAACAGCATATTCCATTGAAAACCATTGTAACTTTACGTTTAGAAAAGTCCATGTTAATTTGAAACTTTTTTCCACTGATTTAAGCAAATATTAATGCTTCCTAAAATTGATCTCCTTATTGACAGGAATACCTGCAGCAGTTCTATCGACTGAAACTGAGCGGAAGCCGTCGCATTAAGAGGCATGCTGATCTCATGAAGGAGAAGATCAGAGAAATGCAACATTTCTTTGGCTTGAAGAAAAGTGGTCTTCTGGATCAGGAAACCTTGGCTGTTATAAAAAAAGAAAGATGCGGCATTCCTGATGTGGAGAATTTCAGCTTGTATCTTGGACGTCCAAAATGGAAAAGCAACACCATAACTTACAGGTCAAGCCGAGATACATTTTACACCTTGATGGATTTTGCAGCGATATCGTCCCTTAATAACTTATTATTCCTTTAATTTTAATGATAGTTTCTTAAGTTAGAATAAGAGTATTATCCTTAATGAGCTTATCCTTCCAGTTTGTCTTTGTTTTATTGGGTATTAGTGTGTTTAGTTGACTAAGAAAAGCCTCAGGCGTTTGTTTGTTTGTTTGTTATTCCTCCCACTAAAGCTCTCAGGTTACTACATGTCTTTTTAAGGTGTGGCTTTCATTAATCCTACAGGATTGCGAGGTATACCCCTGATCTCAGTCGTGAAGAGGTGGAGAAGTCCTTGCGTATGGCCCTAAAAGTATGGAGTGATGCAGCTCCTTTGAGGTTTGTCCAAGTAAACGACAGCAAAGCAGATATTACATTATCCTTCAACTCCAAAGGTACATTTTAATCTTCAGTTTCTTACTTGGAAAACAACTTTCTTGAGGTTTTTGAAAACCTTTTCAACCTCCTGAGACCCGAGGATGCTGCTGTGTGCATTTTCCATTCCCCCTTTTAATTTGTAAGTAGTAGCTCCTAAGAAACATGCAAAAAAGAGTGTTGGTAATTAATGTTTTTGAGATGTTACAGACATCAGAAATTTGCATAATTAATTATAATTCAAAGTAATGGTCAGCATAAAAATTCTGAATAGAATTTCTGAATCTATGTACTGATTAAGTACTGATTATCATTGTCCCATGTCTGCCAAACATGTTGAGCAATAAAAACATCATCTGCAGCCTGAAACTGAACTTTTGTCTGGATGTTAATAGGAAAGCTATAGGATGCTACCTTGCTTCCTAATTAGTGAATGACTTAACCTCCAGTGTGCAGTTTGAAATGCACCTTATTTTCATCCTATCTCTTTATAAAGCATCTGAAAGCAAAATTGTCCAGATTTTGAATAAACACATTGATTCTCACATAATATAGTGAATATATGGTATTTTAAGGAAAAAGAGCCTATATTACATGTACGTGGTCATTGGGTTTAACAGTGTGCTGTTTTGCTGATGACATTTTTAATGTTATGGTTAGGTTTAGATAAGGGGTTTGGGTAAGGGCATAATATTAATAAGCATATCCTTAACACCTCGTGCGTGAAACTAACAAATATTTCTGCATTAGACATCCGGCCATTTGCACGTGATGAAAACGTACAAATTTATACAACAAACTCGTACGAAATCATCCGAAAAAGCCAACTCATAAAATATGTCAAACTTTTCATAATATACATATTTTCATAATTTCAAAACATAATGTCCACACATGTGGACTCAGGGTCTCAGGAGGTTAAAACACAATAGGCAACTGCTCAAGAACGTCTAAAATTTGCCATCTTGTTCTTTTGTAGCTCATGGAGACTTCTTCCCTTTTGATGGCCCAAGCGGGGTGCTAGCTCATGCCTTCGAGCCTGGAGACGACATTGGAGGAGATGTACACTTTGATGATGATGAAAGGTGGACAGTGGGATGTAGCAGGCCAGGTAAAGCAACATTGAATCATGTACATGATGCAACACCTTTATTAGTTAAATGGAACCATTTCAATTAATAAGTGCATGGGAGTAACCTGATTTAGTAGTCCATATTTGTAATTCATAATGCTGTTTATTAATTTTGATGATTTGGATGACACTACAGGTTATAATCTGTTCTCTGTGGCTGCACATGAGCTTGGTCACTCTTTAGGACTGGCACACTCAAGGGACCCAACTGCTCTTATGTATCCAATGTACAAGTTCATCAATGCTGCCACATTCAAACTTCCAAGAGACGACACACTGGGGATCCAAGCTCTTTATGGTGAGTTGCTTCACTAATTGTCTCTAAGTGCAGTACTTTGAGGTGTCATGGTCAAGTGTCCTTTTTGTAATGACAAACGTTTATTGTTGATAGGAAAGAAAACAAGACAACAGAAGCCACTTGAAATTCTAAATAAGTGTGATCCAAACTTTTCTCTTGATGCAGTGACGGTACTCGGAAAAGAAATAATTTTCTTTAAAAACAGGTAATTGTAATATTGCAACAATAACTGTAGTTCATGTAGAAAAGTTCAAGTAAAGTTCTTGAGCTTCCCCTCATTAAGTGTAAGGACATCTTGTACTTGTAACCTCACTAGTTACATGTGGATGAGAACAATTTGGAAGACATATTGGAACAGGCTGAAAGAAGGTCCTCAGAGTGTTTTTCTGCCAGGCATCCCATCACATGTAGATGCGGCCTATGACATTCCATCTAAAGGGGTGGTTTATATCTTCACAGGTAAGAAAAAAGTAAATAAAAAACTGTTCTAACATTACATAGTTCATATTATCACATACATATTAGTGTATGCTGATTTAATTTTATGGGTAATAAATGCTCAATACAATTATTCAGATTGAGGAGTTGTTAAAGGGATATTTCACCCAAAAAGGAAAATTCTCTCATCATTTACTCACCCTCATGACATCCCAGACGTGTATGACTTACTTTCTTCTGCTGAACACAAACAAATATTTTTAGAAGAATATCTCAGCTCTGCAGTTCCATACCATGCAAATGAATGGTGACCAGGCATTTGAAGCTCCAAAAAGGAGATGAAGTCTGCATTAACATAATCCATCTCACTTCAGTGGTTTAATCAATGTCTTCTGAAAGGATCCATTTGGTTTTGGATGAGCACAGACCAAAATGTAACACATTTTTCATCAGTCCATATCAGTCCTTTGCAGTCTCTAGGCATGATCATTATTTCAAGCTTGATTACACTTCTTAGTGCTTTATGCATGCACAGAGCTCTAGATGGCGCTATTGGAAGTGTAATTGAGCTTGAAATCATGATCGCAAAGGAGACTGCTGTCAAGATGTACAGAGAAAAGGGAGTTACTTTTTGGTCTGTTCTCGCCCAAAACCAACAGGATCACTTTAGAAGACTTTGATTAAACCACTAAAGTCTTAATGATTACTTTTATGCAGACTTCATCTCCTTTTTGTAGCTTCAAAGGCCTGATCACCATTCACTTGCATGGAATGGACCTACAGATCGGAGATATTCTTCTAAATAGCTTTGTGTTCAGTAGAAGTAAGTCATACACATCTAGGATGTCATCAGGGTGAGTAAATGATGAGAAATTTTCAGTTTTGGGTGAACTATCCTTTTAATGAATTGATTAAATTAGACAATTCGACAAACAAGGATGAAAACATTTATTTGAATGAAAAAAAAAAAACACTTTTTTACCCTCATAAAAAACTGAAAATCAAATCCATGAGCGCAATCGGATTATGAAAATGTCATTTTCAGCATGTCCATCACTTTTGTATTTGCCAGGTCCTAAATATTGGGTGGTTCAGAAACTGGGAGCCAAGAGCTTTCATTACGGTTCTATTTATGAGTATGGATTTCCAAAAACATTGAAACACATAGATGCTGCTGTTCATATCAGTGAATATGGAAAGACCTACTTTTTCACAGGAGACTACTATTTCAGGTAATACCATATATTTTTTGTTTCAAAACTGCAAAAGAAGCTTGTTGAAAATCCTTACTGAGTAGTCTCAGTGAGGATAGAACTTATTTCAGACATTGCCACAAAGACTCAAATTCCCTTTTTTATAGTTTTAATGAGAAAAGTGGTGTGATGGATCTTGGATTTCCAAGGAAAATTCGTAAGGACTGGCCCGGTGTTGTTGGGAAAGTGGTTGCAGCTTTTGAACTCACAGGTAATAAAATACTTTTTATGTTGTATTTTCTTTTTAAATCTCTTTCTCCTGGAATGATATATGTGTTCTCCAACAGGAAATATTCATCTCTTCTGTAAATCAAAAGCATTTATCTTCAGTCATGAGAAGAGACGTTTGCTGCACACTATGAATACAAATATTTGGCTTGGCTGCAGAGCTGAAAAATGAACATTTACACCTGTGATAAACAAGCACAGGAAGGATATGTGTACATGACTTTGTTCCCCAACCCTGTAGCTGTACAACTTCAAGAGCTGGAGATTTGAATCTGTTATGTGGTTATAAAATTATATCAATGACCCAGTTTTATACAAAAAACTGCAGCCACAACATTAAAATCACTTGCCTAATATTGTGTAGGTCCCCCTCATGCCACCAAAACAGCACCAGGAATAGCTGAGATGATATTCCTCTCACCACAATTGTATAGAGCGGTTATCTGAGTTACCATCAACTCTGTCAGTTGAAACCAGTCTGGCCATTCTCTGTTGACCTCTCTCATCAAAATCGGAATCAGAAAATATTCAGACCAGCCCGTCTGGCACCAACAATCATCCAAGTGATCTAATCAGCCGATCATGTGGCAGCAGTGCAGTGCAGTGCATAACATCATGCAGATACGGGTCAGAAGCTTCAGTTATTGTTCACATCAACCATCAAATTGGGAAAAATGTGATCCCTGTGATTTGGAGCGTGGCATAATTGTTGGTGCCAGACGGGCTGGTTTGAGTATTACTGTAACTGCTGATCTCCTTGGATTTTCACACACAACAGTCTCTATAATTAACTCAGAATGATGCCAAAAACAAAAAACATCCAGTGAGCAGCAGTTCTTGTTGATGAGAAAGGTCATAAATGAATGGACAGACTGGTTCAAACTGACAGAGTCTATGGTAAATCAGATAAACGCTCTGTACAATTGTATCAGCTATTCTGAGATGCAGGTTGGTGTTGTTTTGGCAGCACGAAGGGAACCTACACAATATTAAACAGGTGTTTTTAATGTTGTGGCTGATCAGTGTATATTCAAATTCTATGAAAACAATCCCTGCATATGCAATATATATATATATATATATATATAATCTCAATGCACTATGAAACCTCCTATACATGGTTCTTTTAAAATATATTTTAACATCAAGCAACAATTATTCAACTGCTGATTACAATGAACTATTGTATGTATTTTTTTTTTTAAATATGAACATATAGCTAAGCATTTTCAAATGAACACCTTAGAAAAATACATTGAAAGGTTGAAGTCCTCATATGGCCTGGAAATCACTTGAAAAAAGACAAAAAGAGGTAAAAGCCCTACTAAGCAAAACTGTGTTGATATGGCTAAGACATTGTGTCTCTGATTTAAGCTGATATGGCTATAGATGTTATATATTGTGTAATTACCTAAATAGTTGGGATTAGCAATCAAAACAAGATTGGTTGGCAACAAATAAAAACATGAAAAGTCTAGCCGGCTCATTCTCAAAATTACTGTTGTTAACATGTCATTATAACTCTGTATACATGTATAATGCGAAGCAGTTGGGCTGAATGATTTATCGTAGCCTGCAGCCTTGACAGGACTTTGCTTGTCCTGATTTCAATCTAAATGCCCTCATTTTACTTTAAAAGACACAAGACATTTCAAATATGTTTACGAATGCATTCTCTTGTGGAATCACAAATTTATTTGGCTTTCATGAAAATATATTTCTAATTAGTTTCTGAAGTCTGTAATGAAAATTTCTACAATGACTTCAGTCATTAATGATGCGATGACAAAAATATAATGGGTAATATGTTTTGGGAGCTGTGAATAAAAGGTAAAGGTGTTTATAAATGTATACCAGTGAAGTTGGTCATAATGTATGTGCAGTAACTGTAGCAAGACTTTTTGAACTTAAAATGCTCCAAATAAATCACTTGTGTGTGTGTGTTTGATTAGAGCACTTTCACATTAATCAAAAATACATTCAATATTCAAACACTGATTTATTAAAACAAGTCATAAAATATAAACCATCTAATGGACAATATAAATCCCTCCTCCTGACTGTAAAGGAAGAATGCCACCTAGAGGCTGTACAAAGTAAATCACAATGGTGCAGTTGATATTAACAAGGTCCAATTAAAGAAAAAGATGCAATTAACTGAATAACAGCTGTTGCAATGGAGCAGCTGAACTGACACTCTTCACATATACAATGGACATTACAGTTATGTTTAAATTATTTCGCTTTTTTATTTGCTGTGAAGAGTGCTAAATTAGTCTTTACATGTTTAAAAGCATGTTAAAAAGTGACACTTTCAGCATGAATATGACTACTAGGTAGGTTAATCAGGATTGGTATTCTTCTGAATAGATGGTATCTCTCCGATTTATCACTCTCAGTAGCGCACCTGGCTTGATATGTCCCTGATATGGAGGCTGTCTTAGCTTTATTACTCATCATAGTGCAGGGATGAGAGAAATTTATCCACGTCCAAGTCATCCGGAAAGGAGTCCAGCAGCTGCTTCGGTTTCTAAAAAATAAAAAAAGGAATTCAGCTGGACAATGTCAGCAATATATGGACAAGGGTGGTCGATTAATAGACTACAGCCATGGCCAAAAGTATATTTGGCAGTGACATAAATTTTGTGTTTTGCAGTTTGCCGCTTCAGTATTTGTAGATTATTTTTTCACATGTTTCTATGGTATACTGGAAAACAATTATAAGTCTTTTATTGGCAAAAACATTAAATATATGCGGAGACAATATTTACAGTGTTGACCCTTGTTCTTCATAACCTCTGCATTCACTCTGGCATGCTGGATATCAGCTTCTGGGACAATTCCTGAATGATGGCAATCCATTCTTGCCTTATTAGTGCTCGGAGTTGAGGATTGACCACAGGTTCTCTATGGGATTAAGATCCAGGGAGTTGCCTGGCCACGGATCCAAAATTTAAACGTAATGATCTCCGAGCCACTTCATTATCACTCTTGCCTTGTGACATGATGCTCCGTCATGCTGGAAAAGATCATCACGGATCATCACCAAATTGCTCCTGGATCGTTGGGAGAAGTTGCTCTTGCAGGACATTTTGATACTATTCTTTATTTATAGCAGTGTTTTTGGGCAGAATTGTGAGAAAGCCCAATCTCTTGTATGAAAAGAAACCCCACACATGGATGGTCTCAGGATGCTTCACTGTTGGGACGACACAGGACTCATGGTAGCGTTCACCTTTTCTTCTACAGACTATCAATTTTCCAGATGTCCCAAACAGTCAGAAGGGGGCTTCGTCAGAGAAAATAACTTTGCACCAGGCTTTGCATAAGGCTGTCCAATCCTTGTACTTCCTGCAGAATTTCAGTCTGTCCTTGATTTTTTCTTGAAGAGAAGTAGCTTCTTTGCTGCCCTTCTTGACACCAGGCCATTCTCCAAAAGTCTTCGCCTCACTGTGCACTCACACCAAACTGTTGCCAATATTGAGCAAGCTCTGCACTGGTGGTGACACGATTCCGTAGCTGACTCCTCAGGAGGAGATAGTCCTGGCGCTTGCTGGACACTTTGGGACTGCAGTTGAACCACTCTCCTTGAAGTTCTTGATGATCTGATAAATGATTGTTTCAGGTGTAATATTCTTTCCAGCAATTTCTTTGCATGTGAGGCCATTTTAATGCAAAGCGATGATGGCTGCACGTCTTTCTTTAGAGGTAACCATTGCTAACAAGAACACAATGATTGGAAGCACTTCTTCCCTCCTTTTATAGCAAACAGTCTGCTCTTATAATGATTTGATTTCACCTGACTAGTACTTGTTCACACTTTCCCAGGTGCTGCTGATATGATTAGTGAAGTGATGTTGGCGGGTCATTTTGTGCCAGGACCAAAAAACTGTGAAATTTGGGTTTTTGTGATAAAGTTCATTTTTTTTGTTTTGGCCGATGAAGCTTTTTGCAATTATTTAAAATGCATCTGATCATTCTGCACAATAATCTAGAAACAATGTGAATCAACACCACAACAATTGAAGCAGAATCATTTGCGAAACACAAAATTTACATCACTGCCAATACTTTTGGCCACGGCTGTAGACTTTAATATTTTTAGTAGTGGTGATGGTTCTCAAATTAATTGTGAAACAACCCTTCTTGGAAAGCATTTTTTGTGTTATGAAAGCTTGCTGTGCTTTAGAATAACAGTCACATTAAAGCACATTAAAACACTCTTCAAGTTTAGTAAGTTTAGTCCTGTAGTGATGTTGAACCCATCTGCTCCAGGGGCGCTGTATCATGGCTGACCCTGCACTCTGACCCCAGTTTAGCTTAGCTGGGATATGTGAAAAATAAATAATTTCATGTATAATGAAATGTATAATGTGTGACAATTGATCAATTAAATTAAATTAATGCGCTGTTGTGCAAAGTGCCGCATTAACAATAAATTTCAAGACAAGCACTGTCGGACATTAAATTATCTAATGTGAGTTACACTCCCGTATTTGTGAGGTGCGGTGGAGAGTTTAAAGTCTTTTGCCGATTCTGTCTGACACTGCTTAAATAAATAGATTGCTTGATGTGATGAACTGTTTACATACTATTAGGGTTCCCACTCTTTTCAAGGTACAATTTTCCAGTACATTTCCAGGACATTTTATGCACCAAACAAGTGTAATATTTAAGTAAAAACACAAGCGTCTATTTAAACTGAGCTTTATTTTGGCGTTTCTGTGTATTTTGACGGTAGTTTCACACCTCCAGATAAGCAGTTCACTACATGGTGTGTTCACTACACTGGGTGTGATTATTAATCCCTGTAAAGCTGTAATTCAATTAAATAAATACATAGTCTGTATGTGCTGCTCACTTCATAGTGCTCTCTGTCTGTCATCTCACTCACACACACACACACACACACACACACACACACACACACACACACACGAGCACGCATGATGATCATGATGAGGTATCTGCCGGCTCTACACATTCATTTTGATGAACGCATCACTTGCATTTTATTTATTTATTCAGTCAAATCTGCTACTTTTTAATTTAATTATCACACTAGGACATCTAAAACATGCATTTTATTGCTAATGCAATTTGTATGACTAGATTCCGTGTTTCAGATAATTGAATTATTGAAAATTAATTCACATCCCTTAGTATTAAGGCCGAATCACCATGTTACCAACTCAGTATGAATTAATAAAATAGTTTTAAATGTAGTCCAACCCTCGTTGTAGTCTTAAGTTTATAACTTTCTGGGATGCAAACTCATGAGGGTCGAAAAAGTAAAATAAATAATATTTTAAAAAAAAAATTGATCCATGAACACGGTTTTTTTTTTTTTTTAAGCAGAAGATAAAAGCACCAACTATAGCTATTTTAATGATTCAAATATAGAAAATTATCTGCACAATTAGCTGCAAAAATAAAGGGTGTTTTGGTGTGGCTTGTGTAACGGGAGCCAGCTGGTAGATAGCTGTGCAGTGTGTAAACCTCACTCTCCTGACCTCATGAGGTGCACTAGCAACTGACGCTAGAGGCTGTAGCCTTTAGCCTCCTTGTTAGCGCACCCGCCTCCCACGCCGGTTCGAGTCCCGTTTGGAGTGGTGATTAGTTCAGTGACCACTTGTCACTAGGTGGCAAAAAATGAAAGTCTAATGTGCTAAGAGCGAGTCATTGAATAATTTTGAGATGTTCACGAATTTAATCTGCCAAGAGACTTTATTTTATAATGCTTTAAGCATTATAAGAACAAATCAGATCTATAATTTCTATTCAGTTTGTGAACTGCATGAGCATCCAAAATACAACAATAGTAGTCTAATAATGCTTATCAGAAATGTCCATACATTCTACATGATTAAAATTTGCATGTCAAATTTACTGACTTCAGTTGAATGTTTAAGCATTATAAGAACAAAGCAGATCTACTGTATCATTTTCCTACAGTGTTAAACTACTGAGCATGACTTATCAGAAAATATGATAATAATAGCCAAATAATAATAATTTTGAGTTTCAATGATGTCCTTTCATCATTGTTAAGCACATCTCACATGATTTGAGTCAAGCGGTGCTTTGCCCTCCACATGACAAGCATTGTAGGAAACAACGTGGAGGGGTGAATTTACTAGATTGCCACGCAAGAAAACAGGAGGTGTGCAGAATAAACATTGAAAACATTTATTTGGAAGGATAAAAAATAGAAATTGTTTTGATTGCAGAAAGTAAAAACAGGACTCGCTTATGTTTAGGTCTTAGCATTTGCGTGTGTGTGTGAATTGATTTACTGTAGTTCAATAACTGGGGTCTCTGGATACTCGTAAGTGATAAGGTAATAAATAATTCATTAAAATAAATTGGTCGGTACATGTACCAGGTCATTCAGTTTGTTTATGAATAAGAAGTTTCATGAGTGCCGCTTCTCACTGTGGGGTGCTGTAGCTGACACAGATTTGGCCCGTTTTATTATACTGAAATATTTTCCAGGACATTTAAGTGCTTTTCTAATTTTCCATGACTGGAAAACTGCACAGCAAAATTCCAGGTTTTCCAGGATGCGTGAAAACCTTAGCAGCTCTGCGATTTTGAAAGTGCAGCGAAGATCTCCTTGAAGTCAGTCCATCTCAATTGGTCCAATAACTGTAAAGTTGGTAGCATGATCATTTTTAATTTTTGTGATTACCTCTATGTATTGGTATTGCAAAACCACCAGTTTTTTATTTTACTTGGTTTACCCACGACGGCCATCTTTGTGACAGCACATGACAAATTTAGGTTATTCAGGTGTTTACATAAACCTCAACATCTCGGCTCAGGATGGTCCTAGCTCCTTGAAACAAACACTGATCTCTAGAGCACATTACAAGGCACATGGAGATATAAAAATCATTTTGCACATTCTTGTTCCTTAGACATAGAACTTAAGTCCTAATGTAATGCTCAAGATTGTTCAAAGTTCCACTTTTAAAGGTCAATTTATTATGAGATGGTTCGAGTCTCAGTCTTAATTTTTTAGGGGGTACCTAGGTAAGTATAGTGTGCATGCAGAACATTTCATGTTTGAGACTTCTCTCTCTCTTTTTTATTATGGGGATGAGAAAGTGCCATTTTTAATTTTTAATTTCTCTCACTTTTGGGTTGAGTATCTCTGGTGGGGGACCAGATAGGAAACAGACATAAGTCCTCTATAGTAGCATTCTGCTGATTTATGGGCAAGAGCCTATACATTCAAACTGAATGGAAACTCATAAGTAACTGATTTGAGATGCTATTAATAGGTGTCACTATATGACTCAAAAAATGGTCAAAAGTTGATATGTAGCAATGAGATCAATTCCATAGAGACAATAGGAAACATAAATACATAAACATATTAGGTGAAATAAAACATTAAAATTAACTATCCCCTATCAGTACCAAATAAAATGACCAATGAAAGATACATGCAATCGTGAAATTTGGCGAGTCATCTAAAGGCTAGGGTATACTTCATTTTTCCGCATACCATTCCGTCTTGTGTGAGCACTCAGACATTCAAAGTACACCATTTGAGCTGCAAGCCCATATGGACACGTTTGCATTATCACTACAGCGGCTTTGTGATACTCTTTATTACGGCAGGCACATACAACGCGCACATACGCATATGGTCTAGAAAAATTGTGCTGAATGCAGACAGTCCACGTTTACAGCACTGATGACGAAATCTGCATAATGGGCAATGTGCACAATACATAGCAACACCCGGAAAAACTGAGTATACTTTGGCCTTAAGAGGCTAGTATAATTTTGCTACCTACGATTTAGGTCTTCACGTTGTGAATGTGCTAATGTTGCGCAAAACGAACGCTATTGAGGTAAACAGCACACTGGGTGTTGACACTGCCAATCTTGGTTTTGCACAAGATAGATTCGATAAGATATAGCTACACACTCTCTAGATAAGATAAGAGATAGATAAGATAGAGCCGATACCATTATCAGACAGACAGACTGAGTGATAATACTTGCTCACCTTCGATTTCTTTTTACTGTCCGAGGAGCCAGAAAGCTGTAACCCATTCTTTGCAGGAGGGCTTGGTTCAATGTGCTTACGCTTCTTTCCTTTAGGGGCAGAAGATTTCCCAGCACTGGCCTCTTCCTGACGCAAACTGTCTTTTAGAGGACCTCCTGTCCTAGCAGCACGAGACAAGATCATGAGAGTGTGGGCAGCCATGTTAATGCTGTTCTCACTGCCCGCCTCACTGGCCGGACTGCAGGAGGGGATATCTGGTGTAGCAGGAAGGGCGAGACACCTTGGCGTACCTTCACACTCCCGTATGAGCCTCTGTCGAGAAGGGGTTCTCAATCCAGCTGTCAGCTCCTCTGTGGCCCGCCCTTGTCCAGGTGTTCTTGGGATTGAGAGATCTGGACAACTGGGCCCCTGCCTCTTTGGAGGAGTAGCCATGGGAGCCTGGCACTGTATGTCCTGCAGCATCTCAACTGCCCGTTTCATTAATGGGCTCGTCTTGCATAAAGGTTTATTGGAAGTGCCTGATATGGGTGCAGCAGATTTAACTGTAGAAGCTACAAGATCTTCAGTTGGTGGGCAAGAAGTTGCCTGACGCTGCTCTCGCTGAAGGCCCTCCAACTCATTTTCCTTGTTTGCAGTGACACCAGGAGACTCTTGTGAGGAGATCTTCTCGGAGGATTGGTCGGATGGCTTTGTCAACCTCCTTTCATGAGATTCTTCTTGTGTACTATTCTTTGTGTTGTCTAGTGGTTTCTGCTTTTGCCTCCGTGCAGACAATTTTGTACTCTTTGAAACCACTCTACCATCAACCTTGTCTGAAGATTTTTTATGTAAATCTGATCTATAGAAAGACTCTGGCTTAGTGGGTGATTTGTTAGCAGTTAGATCTGTTCCCTTTTCAGACATTTTACTTTTTGGGGCTTCTTTTTGCTGTTGAGATATGGTAATTGTTGCAGAGTCCTTTATACCTGCACTGTGATTTACTTGAGGCAGCCTAATCGTTTCTATCCGTCTTTTACTGGTGTCAGAAACTAAAGGTGGGTTCGGTTCAGTCCGTTTGATTTCCTTATCAGCCTGTTGAGTGGGGGAAGATGTAGTAACAGAGGATGTGAAAGTGCTTGTCTCTGTAGAACTCTGGCCAGCTGCAGTGTTTTCAGGTGTGACATCAAAGCAAAGTATCCTCCGATGGCTGGGGCTTGTTCCACTGCCACTCTTTTGCAGGTCAGAGGTCTGGGGATGTACTTTTGAAACTTGGCTGGGTCCAGATGTGTCAGGTTTGCCTGAAAATCAGTAATTACACTGAAACACTGATGCATAATCCACAAAAAAAAAATGTATGATAGAAACTGTAAACTTATTATAGAATGTTAAGGATTTCTTTAGATGTTTGAAAAACATAGTAACACATGGTAGAATATAAGAAATTTAGAAGAGCACAAATCTACTGAAAAGTTTAAAAACTCTTTAAGGACATTCATTAACATAATTTTGTGTTTTGATTTATTCCGAACTTTCAGAAAATATTAAAGGAATATTCCGTGTTCAATACAAGTTAAGATCAATCTACAGCACTTGTGGCATAATGTTGCTGACCACAAATTTGTTTTGTAAAATTACAGCGAGGCACTTACAATGGAAGTGAATGGGGCCAATTTCTGGAACAAAATGTGAAGCTTATAATTTTACAAAAGCACTTACATTAATTCTTCTGTTAAAACTCATGTATTAGTTGAGTTGTAAAGTTGTTTAAATATATTTTTTATATATTTGTTTAAGGCTTTGTTGACATTACATCGTCTTGGCCAAAATTGGCTATAACTTTACACAAAAAATTTTAGTAAATGATGTTATCACACTAAAATCATGTTTTCACACATATTGTTCATGTCTTGTGGCTATACTTTTGAAATAGTGAGTATTTTAATGTTTACGGATTGGCCCAATTTAATTCCATTGTAAGTGCCTCACTGGAACAGATTTTTGCTTTTTTTAAATGAGGGATTTGTCAAATACAATTTTTATGGTAATCAATATTATGGCACAAATGCTGTTAATTAATCTTAACTTGTATTGAACCCGAAATATTCCTTTAAGAAATAGAAAAAATATATTTTTATTTTCAAATAAAATAAATACATAAATCAAGGACTATATGCATCGGATTGAAAAAGCTGTCTTACCCATGTCAGTGTTTTCCTTAGGTGCCAATTTAGGTTGAGATATAACTTTTGCAGGTTGTCTTACAGTAGTTGAACATGGCAAAGACAACATCTGTATAAAAAAACAGAAAAAAAAAAAAAAAAACATCTTAAATTGTGTTTTCTCGGTGAACTTTGACAGAGCTTGTACGTTTAATTACAAAAGTTCAAAAATACTAGATATCTCTAACCTGATTGGGACGGACCACATGTTTTCCAGTATTTTGCCCCATAACTGACACTGGAACCATCACATTTTGTAACATGGTCTGAACTGGTGAAGATATAATGATTGTGGATCCTAATTAAAAATAGAAGTGAAATTTCAAACAGTGCCATATTTCAACAGTCCCTGAGAAAACTATAAGCATTGAAAAAGACACATGCTATGAGTATTTTAACAAACTAACCATAGCAACATACCAAAGTAAAATATTCACCCCAAATAAAGGTATAAAATATCTTCTATAATCTGACTATACACTCACCAGTCGAGTAGGCCTGAGAGACATTTGGACTCATGGACACAACAGTCCTCTGGCGAGGTGGCGTTGCTACCACATGTGGCATAGAAGACACAGTTCCTTGAGGCATGTTACTTGGAAGCAGCACTACATTTGACTGCTGATCACCAGCAGCAGGATCAGTTAAAACAAAATAGCCACCTGACGACCCAAAGGTTGGGGTAGTAGGCAAAAGCTGAATAAAACCAGTTTCTTGACCTGTGGGACATGCCGGCGTAGTCTGAGCTTTACTCTGAACAATCATTGTAGGTATTCCGAATGACCCAACATCTTCTGGCCCCTGCAAGCTGCTCACCACCTGAGCTGTTTTCTCCTGCGTTATGACTGATGTAGGCAGAGTCGTGGCAGGAGATTTGGCAGGGGAGGACAGGAAGATGGAAGGGATGTGGTCACCTGTGATGCTTGAAACAGCCTGGTTCAATGCCACATCATTGGATTGCTCATCCTGTTCATTACTGATGATGATGTTCAGAGACACAAACTTACTGGGGTCAGGATCCTTGGCTTGGGCATGAGAAACACCTGAGGTAGATAGTGTAATGCTGGCTGCAGATGAAGCACTTGCTGTAGAGGGATTGCTCCTGACATTGTTATGCTCAGTGTGTTTGAGGGCTGAATCTTTCTGCGGTGTGCATGATGGGGTTAAATAAGATTTGTTTGAGGTTTGTGAAGCCATTCTGGCAGATATGTCCATGTCAGGTTGGGGTAGATGAGGTGAGGGCAAAGCCTTACTTTGAATAGTGGATACAGAGATTTTTGTCATATCCAAATTCAATCCAGAATGTCCACCAGGCATTCCTGCTAACCTCCCAGTCTCATTTATGGATTTATTAACTTTAGCTGTGGAAGTGGTTTGTGGTGGCTTATCTGAAACAGTAACGTGTTGGCTGCTTTTATCATTAAGAATTTCAGTAGTGTCAGAGCAACCTGGAGGGGTCAGCAATGGATGCTGAATATTTAAGGTATCTGAGGTTTCGATTTGTGGTTTATCTATCTCCATGATTGCTCCATCCTCCAAGAAAGATGAGCTTGATACGGTTTGGTCGGGTGCAAGTGAATCTGCTTCACCGTTCAACTTTGGAGTTGAAATGGCTCCTCTGGTTTGTTGATTTCCAGATAAAACTCTGGTCCTAAGTAGCCCTCGCTTGGCAATTGAGGATCCTTGTCCAGTGGATGTTTGTTTGGTTACTGAACATGGCTGTGGAGTTATGGCAGCAGATTTTGACACACTACAAACGGATGAAGATTTTTTGCTATTTGTCTCAGATGCATTTCCATTCCTTAATTTGCTTGCACTTCCTTCTCCCCCTGATGTGGAACCCTCATGTCCAGTGCCTTGTATTAAAATAATAAATGTCAAAATCAACACTTCAGTTATAATCTAAAATAATAAAACACAGGAGAAGCCAAAAGCAAAGTAACTAACTGAGGCTGGCCAATATCACCTGTCTCAGAGACACTATCAACATGGCCCATTTCGTCACTCTCCAGTGTGCTTGAGCTGAAACTCCTATCAGCCTGTTCACTGCCCTCAGGTGTCTTACTTTTCTCTTCAAAAGAGATGAAAGGTTATCTATTAGACTTATTCCAATAAAGCACCAGTTGGACTTGCTTATACAACATCAGAAAGCCGCCAACAAAATGGATAATGCATTTGATATATTTCAATAGTTAAGAATTCTCCTTTTCTATTTGATCAATAATGATCTATCACTCAAATTTACCATAATCAAAGAGATCAAAGAGTGCTTGAAATGCCGGGTCTGATTCCGTCTGTACCAGAATGTCTTGAATGGTATCATCTGTCATATGAATTTCCCCCTAAACACAGATGTGGCACAGCTCGATAATGACAGTCTCATGAAGAACGGAAACATGGCTGGCAAGATTAAATTTGCTCCAAAAACAAAATGAACTGTAAAAGATGATTGAAAATACCTGGAGGCCCAGGATTTCTTCGATCGACTGTTCTTGTTCCACAGTACTGCAGGCAGCTTTTGATGTCTGGGGACTATTATCACTGTTAAAGTGATATTACAATATTATGAACTCAACTGTCATGTGCAAGGTTGTCTCAGTTTTATTTTTTGTTAATTTAAGTTGATGGTTGCTTGATATTAAACATTTACCTTGCCAAGATTTTGTTGATGTTTTCAGCAAGTTTTTCTTGTAAGGATCTATCATTCAGAATTTTATCTCTGGCATTTTCTATGACTATTTGCTACAAAAAGAAAATTGACATGATCTTGATTATGCATGCGCATAGAAACGTATAACATAGAAAACCATTTAAAGCATAAAACAGGCAAAGGAATGCATCAGTCTGACTTACAGATAAGTTCTCAGCCACCGTCTCATCACACTGAGTTTCCACAATAAGAGTGCTGGCCACTACCATACTTCTGCTGGTCCCACTGGCACCCAACTGACCACCTCCCCTTCGTCTTGGTGAGTCACTACAACACAGAACATGGCATTTTATTTAAACATACTATATTAGAAGTCCTATTTAGTCTTAAGGTGGAAAGATCTTTTAAATCTAAAATGTGTCATTTCTGTGCCACCAGCTTTTCCATCTTCCATTGATCAGGCAAACAGATAGTTTTGGTCCAAACTCATGCCATTAGTCAATGTTGCGGTGTCTGGCTGGTCAGGATGCTTAAACAAACAAATCAAATTGATTCCGACACAGAACCTGTCTTTATAGTTTTCAGGGTAAACAACCAACAAATGGCTTACTTACAGTTGTGTCTGCATAGTAAGCCAGGACAGTAGAAAGTATTACAGTATAACATGGAAAATATTATCAGCTTTAACTTACATTTCTTTTAAAAGATACAACTTATGACATACTACCGAGACATCAGCTTTTTAGCCTTACCATTTTCTGCGGGCAGGAGACAAAGGTCCTGGATTCAGTCTTTGATCGGGGACCAATATCTGCAATGATGACTCTCCTATACAGATGCAAGATGCCAGAATGTAAAGCAGCTACTTACAAATCTCACAATGCAATCAACCAATCTAACTGCATAGATAGTTGATAGTGCTTGAATTCAGGTCTCACCTGACTGAGCAAGGCAGAGAGTGGAGGGTCTGGTATGGTGGGAAGTGTAAGACACTGGGGTGGAATGTCCCAGCATACCTTGAGGGGTTGATACAGGACTGGGGAGACACTGGCCTGCTTGAGTCACTGGCAGATTCCCAGACAAGGTAGACTGCGATGCCGACAAGAGTCTCTGCTGTGGTCTCATGCTTTGAATGCTATTTATAGTCCGCACTTTTAATGACAAAAAATAAAGTAAATGTATGCTAGAGGCTTTTTAAATGTTTTATATTTCATATATTAATGTTAAACTAGTTAATTGAAATGTAAATTTTTACTTGTGCATTAATTACAATTTTATGCCAAAAAAATGTATCCAAGTGAAGCACTAACACTCCTGTTTAATCCATCGAGATCGCAATTTCTCTTTAAAATTATGCACAAAACTCACATCGCTGATTAATTTGCACGGTGGGAGAGTTCTGCAAAGACCTGTGTAAAATACAGCAAGATTTTCATAAGGAGGGTTTTATTCAATATTTTTATTAGATTACATTTTATCCAGAAATGAAACACTCGTGTAAGTGTAAAAACATATGCATTCACTTGATCTGGTTGAGTGTGAATTCAAGCTTTTTCCATAATGATGTCATCACTGCTGGTATTTGATTTTCTTGATTTGTCTCTGCAGCAGAAAAGACAAAAGCATGTTACAGTATAATGGAAACAGCTTGATATTTCAACCAAAATGTTTCATTTACTGTCTATTTACTGTATATGGCTCTCACCTTTTGTCTTACCAGCAACATATTCATTTAAAATCGTGTTCAGGTTTTTTCCAAAAAGAGACTGGAAAAGAATGTAGATAAATACATCAACAACAACATAATACATGTTAATAACATGTTTTGTTAATAATAATAATAATAATAATAATAATAATAAAGAAGAGAAGGGTGAAAAAGAGCATAACGTATTCATAGCAGAAGTAGCAGTATAAATATAAAACTTAGCAATGAAAAAGTTAAACTAGTTTTAGGACAGTCACTATGAAGTGCACTTACAAACACACAGGCAGGGATTGGCCCATCCTCTGAACTGTGCTCTGCATACTCTTTCAGGTTTGGACTTTCAAAGATGAAACATCGACTTGTGGCAGTGTGCCCTTCTTGCTGCAGATAGCCTAAAATTGAAAGAGGGCCACGAATAATTTCAGAGATAAACATGTTATTTTCAGAATAGTTATTGTCCTTCTATTACAGATCCATCAGTTCACTTAAACACACGACTCCCTCACATAACAGCACAATTTAATAAGAAAGATGTCTCTAAGCCATACTGGTCGAACAATGTATAACTACAGAGCAGTTTTGGAGATGAAACACATAGAAGTAGAAATATTAATTCAAACAAATTAATTTTGCACATACTATTAGCTCGCTAGCTGCAGCAGAAATACCAAAACAAATGTCTGAGAACTTACCCAGGACAAGTCTAGCAACGTCAGACGGAAGCAACATAATTCTTGATCTTTATCCTTTGTCACCAAGTCTTCTACATTTGAAGTACAAACGTTAAAGTTGAGTTTAGTCCATGATTTGGTAGTACTGTTGAAGTCTCTTGCAGCTTGTTTAGCTCTCAGGTCTATTCCGACAGCGAAAAGGCGCGGAAATTCGCCTCCTCTGACCCGGATATAGTTTGTGTAATATTGGAGAGGAAATTCAGGGAAATGTAGTTTTATCAGAATCCCTCTAACAAGCGAGAACCTTCAAGGTTAGCTAGACAGAGCGGTATACTGGCGAGGAGACCACAGTTGCCGTTCTTTTGAATGAATGTGAATGATGGTACAAATCTGGTACACAAGATGTGAGTTTTCCTAGTGCTCTCCCTCCCATTACTGCTACATCTGCCTGTAGAGCACTCAAGACTTTAGTTCAGTGATTATGAGACAATTGAACTATGGCTTGGTTTGTAAAGCATCTCTTTTTTTTTTATTGTTTGATAATTATACATAATCACATAATTTTGTCATGTGTCCCCCTGTCATCCCACTGTGGTATATTACATGCTCTAATTAAAACATACTCATAGATTTTATAATTTAAAATGTTTAAACATGTCAATTTAGAAACTAACCAGAGAAGTTAAGTTACACCCCTTTTTCTTGCATTTGCACGCGGTATATGTTTATGTTTAAGTCTAAGCATTTTCTTGGTGAATTTAAATTAGTTCAATAACTGGGGTCTCTGATATTCATAAAGGATAAGGTAATATTTAATTCAAATAAATTATTAGACACTCAGTGTCTCTTCACAAATTTGGACAGTTTTTAAATTATTCGTGTTGCTTGTTAGTACTCTCAAAGACATTATTGTTTTTTTTTTTGTTTTTTTTTTCTCAAAGACATTATTGGTGAAGCAGAAACGTGTGTGTGACGTCACTTCATAGACTTCGATTTATTCATTCTGCAGTTCTGATGAGAGTCAAGTGAAAGACCCTTAATGCGTATAAATATCACTCACTTTTGCACATTATTTTTTTCCTGCATTTATTTATTTTGTGGAATTTTATAATTTTCCATGGCACACCTGACAATATGACAAGAGTTTGTGTGTGTGTGTCTGTGTCTCTATAATCATGTATGACCACTGGGATGTTGTTGAGGGCCAGGTTGGGGATTGGGAGGGGGAGGAGTAATAGTAGGGGTTACAGTGAGGCCTGTAAAATTAAAGTCAATGGGGAAAAGGTGGAGGGTTTAAAGGCAGAAATGTGAAGCTTATAATTTTATAAAAGCACTAGCATTAATTCAGTTTAAACTTGTGTATTATTTCAGCTGTAAAGTTGTTTAAATGATCATTTTTACAGTCGTTTTAGGGTTAACAGTGTTACGTTGTCATGGTAACAAAGTTGTTAAAATTGGATAGAACTTTACATAGAAAAGGTTAGTAAGTGATTTTATATATGTTAACATGCATATTGTTTATGTCTTGTGACTATACTTTTGAAACAGTGATTATTTTAACATTTACGGATTGGCCCCATTCACTTCCATTGTACATGCCTCACTGTTATACAAGTTTTTGCTTCTTTGAAAGAAAAGTAAAAATATTTTTTTTTGGTAATCATCATTATGCCACAAATGCTGTCGATTGACCTTAACTTGAATTGAACCCATAATATTCCTTTAAAGTGTCCCACTTTACCTTTATTTGTCCTATTATTTTTCCACATATTTTAAAAATACATGTATAATACAAATACAGGGGAAAACACTATGTTACTTGTTTTAAACATTTCTGATTTCAGACATAAGTGGTGCTTTCTGTTCATTATGGTTGATAATGCCCGCAGGGACTCTTATTTTGACATCAAACGTTCATATAAAGGTTTCATTCGAACCCCCTTTTTTAGACCTGACTGACACAAACAACCAGTAGACGAGAGTTTATTCTACAGGCGATTCAAAGATTGGAGATACTATATTCGGTTTGCAGCGATTTCAGTGGGGCAATGGTGAACTCTTCGGGTAAAGGGTAAGGCATTGTATCTTTCTAGAGTATTTTGAAGAGACATGATGTATGGAACGCATTATATTAGCAAAGGTGGTAAGCGAGTAAAGCAATAAAGGGGGAAGAAGATCCTCAGACGTCGGTCGACATGTGGCCTTAAAGTGCTGTCTGTGATCAATATTGCCATTGACTTTGGTTCATAATTGATAATGGCATTTTCTTTTAACGTCTGTTTTCATATTAGGTGTTGCTTGGATTGGAGAGAACCGAATCACCCATATATATATATATATTAGACTATTGACCATGGAAAATAGGCCATGTCTATCAGTTTTCTTGTAGGCAGCTTGCAAACATAACATTTACAATAATGTGTCTCAACTAAATATCTTTCTCTTCACAAGAGCCACTATGAAATAATGTTAGTAGTTAACTATTAACTAACTATTAATAATGTTGTTGTATCTGAGATGCAGTGAAGTCTAAAAAAGTAAAAAAAAAAAAAATATACTAATATCAATATAAATATTAATAAACTGCTTGAAGTGTAGGGAATGCTCTTGGTTTTGTTTTGCACAAGTCAGAAGAACGACAATGTCCTTTAAAGGCACAGCACCTTTGTTTTTGGAGAGTATAAGCATTTGCAATCCATGTCATGGGCTATTTGTTTATTATAGTTGTCATTTTCTAGATAAACATGGTAAACACTCACATTTTCAAGTGTGCTAGTCAATGAAAATAAATGATAATGAGTTTTAGATACTGTCATTTACTGTTTAAAAACACATTTTACATTATATTTTAATGATTTATTTATTTGTAAGATGGCATAGTAGGTTATGAAAAGTGCATAAAATATGCTGATAATGCAAATAAACATATTTTGGATTTTGAACACTTTAAGGTGTTTTAAAGCCTCACTAGGGTAAAGGGTGAATATTGATATGATATTAGTAAAAATGTTGTTTGAATAACCAAGAAACATACAATTTCCATCTATCTTCATCCTCTTCTTTATCTATGCCAAAGCTGTTAGTTAATTCCCTGCTGAAAAAAAGCTTAAACCAGCCTAACCCGGCTTCATTGTCAGATCATTGTTTCTTCTTTACTCAACAACAATAGATAACGTACTGTACGTATCTGAAATATGTGAAGTAAACACTTTCAAAATTAAGTAAATAGGTCGGAGTACATTTTGTTCTCTATTGTCTTTATATAGCAGAGACTCCTACCTTGAATCTCATTGTTGGCACAGTTTCCACAGTCTCCCCCTCCCGTCACCGTGCAAACGGACTTAGCTGAACCTCACTCACACAGACAGGAAACGTTGTATGTCTGAGCAAAGAAACTGTAGCGGGTCCAAGAGCCTCAAATAATCATCCCTATAGGAAACAAAGATCCCACAGCATTCGCTTGACACACCAACCTTAACTGCGGTTTCGACGATTGATGATAGTACAATTATTCTGCCTATCCAAAAAGAATTCAGAGAACACCATGTCCCTTCAAACGATCAACAGCACTAGAGAAGTTAAGCTTTCTTTTGCTCAATGGATGTGCACGAGCATGCGAAATTCCAGGACCTTTTCTCAAACGAGTGAACGCTTTCAGTATCAATTGGTAGACTGAATGTTGTCATGTATGGTTAAAATACTATTTTTATGGAAATTTTGGGTTAACTGGAGTTCAACACGGATTAAGACTCACATACTTTTAAAGAAAAGGTTAGGTGTCCTGCCTATTTGTTTGTGTATTTTGTAAACTACCTACTCCCTATTACAGCAGCCAAAGCCTGTCATGATGCCATTTGAACTGTGTGGTTCAGATCAGTTAATTTAAATGGGCTGGAAGGGTTGATATTTAACCAGAATACATAATAATCTTGGTGAATTCTCAACCGTGCAAACAGCATAGAAGTTGGGCGTGACTGCCGTGACAAAGCTCAAGGACAGTGTTTCTGCAGTAGTTTATATTTACAATAAAGGAAATTTAGCACAAGACTGCAGGCGCTCTTTAAACAAGTTTACATTGTTTTAATTTTTACCTAAGGTTTACACTATTTTTATTTAAGGTTTACATATATATTTTAAAGTATGTTTAAGCCACAAATGTATATAAAAAAAATTAAACATTTGAAAATTGCACTTAATATAAATCTGACAAATTGTTTATAATAAAAATAAAAAAGCACTTACTATGGGGCCAGTCCATAAGTAATAAAATAAAATATATGCTGACCACTTAAGAAAATGGTTTATTCCAGGTTTTTTGCAGTAAGCGGCATTCTGAAACGTTATGTAAACAAGAATGCGATTTCCTTACGCCATTTAAGTGATTCAGAGAAAGCGGTTTAACACACCCAGTATTTTCCTGAAAAATGCAGCTTATGTGGCCATGTAAACACATTAAGCACTGTTCTAACAGGTTTTTAAAGAATGTGCATGTGCGTGAACAGACCGGATAAAACACGTCATAGAATGGCGCCCAACAAGTCAACCTAGCGGAAAGAATAAAACCATTCTAGGAGTACAGTGGGAAAAGAAAATACACACCTATGTGAAATATCGACGTGCCTCTGCATATATAGTACATTGGGGGAATACCATAGTTTTATGTAAGAGGGACACCCCACTATTGCAGCGCAATTCCGCTGCAGGTCGTGATAGGAAGTTACGGGAAAAAAACAGCAGCAACTTCGGAATATCTGGACATAAAGCGAAGCAATGTAGAATGAAATGGGTAATTCTTCTTCATGGATGCCATGTTTGATATTTACATAAGTGTTGTGAGGAAATTATGTTGCTGTGGAGAAAGCTGCTTACTTACCAAGCTGCATGTATATGGCAGGAAAGAGTACGCCGCTTATACAGTGCATGTAAATGGGAATGCTGCTTTCTTGCAATAAGCCGCTTTCTGGTGTCCATGTTAATGTAGTCACTGTTTCAAAAGTATTGACACAAGACATAGACGTTATACATGATCATCATGATTTAAGTGTTATAAAATCGCTTACTAACCTTATCTGTGTAAAGTTATACATTTAATATTACAAATATTTTCATGTTGACGTATCGCCGATAAACCCTGTAATCTGTTAAGTGCTCTAACATCAGTAAATCCCTGACTATAGCACACTTGAATCATGTTAAAAATGTATGTTTATGTCTTGTTGCTATACTTCTTAAACTGTGTGTATTTTAACACTTATGGACTGGACCCTAAACTTCCATTTTATTATTATAGTTTTTGCCCTATTTTTATATAAATAAGGGGTGAGTCAAAATAATTTTTGTGGGAATCAACATTATGCCACAAATGCTGTCTATTAAGCTTGAGCTTGACCTAACATTCCTTAAAGGCAGAGGCTCTCAACCTCTTTTTTTTGATGAACGCCCCCCACTTAATTCCGAATTTAAATGGTTTCCACTTCTCGCGCCTTGCTTCTCACTGATTCATGCAAAGCTGTGTGTTTAAGAGCTCCAGACTGACTGGTCTGCGAGTAAACGCAGTAATGCACATTTGCGCTCACGCTGCTCTGTTTATTGAGCCATATCCAGCTACAGAGCCATACAGGTGCATTAGCAGAGATTGTGCCTCTGCCTGTGTATTTGACGCTGCTATACCAGATACTTCATGCGCCGCTAGACTTCAAAATCAGATGAACTGCGGTACAAATACGTACCAACCCATATCATTGAGAACCAACTGATATACATTAGATGTCTAGATAAACATTTTAATGCAGAGAGGAACTTGATGATAGATTTGATTATTATGACTGATTAACGCAGCCATTTGTAACCTAATGCCCCCTCTCTACTAATTTGCTCTCAGTGCCCCCTGGCATCCTTTGAATGCCCCCATTGAGAACCCCTGCTTTAAGGCATTTTATAAAGCCCCTTCATTTACACTCGGCAACCTGTTGACTGCCGACTTAAAGCCATCATTACTTGTTTAAGATGTTGTTACTATTGTATTATGTGTTAACATGCATCTGGGTTTATCTCTTTGGATAAGGGACATTTGAGTCACCCCTTGATCTCCTTATGTAACAAATTGGATTATAGTGTCAAGTACAAAAATAACCTAGTCTGTTCTCATGTTATGACTTAGGAAAAGTAAAATATATATAATTCATATAATGAATTCCCATATCCCAGTTGACCTCTTTCATGTTATCATTGTTATCATACATAACTCTATGTACCACAAAACAATAACTGATTGTGTTGTTTGGAAAATGCTATTTGTGCCCTTTTTATATACTATTTTGGAAGGGTTTGTGGAAGGTGTTTTGTAATGGTCATTCTAGGCAAGTTTCTCCCACAATGAACAATGGCTGAGAGCAGATTATAGTGTAAACTGACATGGTCGCCTGGGGCTTTAAATTGGATACAGTGGCTTGCTTCAGCTTGTCTTAAACATTTAACTTTTTGTTCTGACCTGAAACGTGTTGTGGCTTTGTGCTATCTTGAATTTTTTTTTATTTGATATTACTGTACATGGTTATCATAATTGGATTAATTGTCTCCGAGCTAAAAAAGATGGACCAGTTTTTTGTTATTATAAGTTAAGGTAATTGCTGGTTGCAAAATAAAAAACATGTTTTTCTGCATGTAATTGAGAATTACAAAATGTTAAAAGCTTGTTAAATTTGTTATGGGTACTTTAAACTACAAATTTGCTTTGGCAATTTTCCATTGGCTGTTCTTCTCAAGGACTTTGTATTGCCATTTCAACTTTTCACTGATTGGCTATATATCATATACACTCACCTAAAGGATTATTAGGAACACCTGTTCAATTTCTCATTAATGCAATTATCTAATCAACCAATCACATGGCAGTTGCTTCAATGCATTTAGGGGTGTGGTCCTGGTCAAGACAATCTCCTGAACTCCAAACTGAATGTCAGAATGGGAAAGAAAGGTGATTTAAGCAATTTTGAGAGTGGCATGGTTGTTGGTGCCAGACGGGTCGGTCTGAGTATTTCACAATCTGCTCAGTTACTGGGATTTTCACGCACAACCATTTCTAGGGTTTACAAAGAATGGTGTGAAAAGGAAAAACATCCAGTATGCGGCAGTCCTGTGGGCTGAAAATGCCTTGTTGATGCTAGAGGTCAGAGGAGAATGGGCCGACTGATTCAAGCTGATAGAAGAGCAACTTTGCCTGAAATAACCACTCGTTACAACCGAGGTATGCAGCAAAGCATTTGTGAAGCCACAACACGCACAACCTTGAGGCGGATGGGCTACAACAGCAGAAGACCTCACCGGGTACCACTCATCTCCACTACAAATAGGAAAAAGAGGCTACAATTTGCAAGAGCCCACCAAAATTGGACAGTTGAAGACTGGAAAAATGTTGCCTGGTCTGATGAGTCTCGATTTCTGTTGAGACATTCAGATGGTAGAGTCAGAATTTGGTGTAAACAGAATGAGAACATGGATCCATCATGCCTTGTTACCACTGTGCAGGCTGGTGGTGGTGGTGTAATGGTGTGGGGGATGTTTTCTTGGCACACTTTAGGCCCCTTAGTGCCAATTGGACATCGTTTAAATGCCACAGCCTACCTGAGCATTGTTTCTGACCATGTCCATCCCTTTATGGCCACCATGTACCCATCCTCTGATGGCTACTTCCAGCAGGATAATGCACCATGTCACAAAGCTCGAATCATTTCAAATTGGTTTCTTGAACATGACAATGAGTTCACTGTACTGAGATCACCAGATCTCAACCCAATAGAGCATCTTTGGGATGTGGTGGAACGGGAGCTTCGTGCCCTGGATGTGCATCCCACAAATCTCCATCAACTGCAAGATGCTATCCTATCAATATGGGCCAACATTTCTAAAGAATGCTTTCAGCACCTTGTTGAATCAATGCCACGTAGAATTAAGGCAGTTCTGAAGGCGAAAGGGGGTCAAGCACAGTATTAGTATGGTGTTCCTAATAATACTTTAGGTGAGTGTATATATATATATATATATATGCCATGCCATTTTTTTTATGCTGAACACAAACAAATCTTCTATACTAGAATATTTCAGCTCTGTAGATCCTTTCAATGCAAGTAAATAGTGACCAGAACTTTGAAGCTCCAAAAATCAGAAAGGCTGCATAAATTAATTAATATGACTCCAGTGGTGTGTACTCTATGTCTTCTGAAGCGATGCAATCACTTTGGGTGAGAAACAGATTGATATTTAATTCCTTTTTTACTATAAATCTCAACTTTCACATTCACAGAATGTGAAATAGTTTAAGACACTACAGCAAATGGATCTGCACACATACAGTAAGCACAGCAAGCTACACGTGCAGGATATTTATTTAAATAAATCGCAGCCCTTGCAGTTTAAAAATGGCACCAAGTAAAATTGCGAATTCAATCTTATTTTGATTAGTTGTTCAGCAAAATATGACATTAAAAGCAGCCATTTAGCACTTTAAAGTTGCTCTCTAGTACGGATCCAGCGATAGCAACTGACCGCTTCCAGTTTACATTTGCTACACTAATCGGTGGGAAATGGGAAAATGTATCGACCGATGCTGATAATGAAAAAATACCAGATATCTGCTGCTGTGATCTATCGTTCAAACTCTAGTTTAATGCCCTGTTCTCTAGCTGATTTTATGTGGTTACAGATTATAATTCAGCCTAGATCTAGATCGGTGATGCATAACATTTTTGTTTATGTTTTATGTTTATTTTAACAAATATCAGTCCTTATACTTATGACCACGGGATGTGTTCTTCAGTTGGCTACACACCATTTGAGTTGATGTTTGTCTTTACTAAAGTACACAGAGCTTAAGCAGACATTCTGTGTCTGCTTCTTTCCTGTTTACTGTACCGTAAGTACAATAAAGCAATAAATCAATGCTGTTAAGCATAGTAATTAAGATCTCTTAGAAAAGCAGATTCTGTAATGTTTATCCTGATATGACATCTAAAGAAATTTTCAAAAACTCTTTAAAGAAAAAGTATGGCAACTCTTCATTAGGTCATTTTGGAATTTTAGAGGTCACCAGAGTTTAGTCATGTTTTAAGCACAAAGGAGGTCAGAGACTCTGAGGGAGGGAACTCTATCAGAAACCAAGCAATGGGAGGGGGAGCATGCTGTGGGACATGCTTTAATGTCATAAATGGCTCCAGATCTCCTCTGAATGCTTCAGGCAAGTGGAGGAGGGGAAGTAAAGCTTTCCCCCAGTTACTTTATGAAGTTTATCTGGCTCTCATTATTTGGCAACACTAGGATACACCAAGCATTAGAGCAATAGAAATACTGCTCGGAGACGTTGAAGCAACAGAGAGAAACATGTAAGAATTTTTCTGTTGTCGTCTTGATTTCTCTTATGGACAAAAGTAGTTTGAGAAAACAAAAGACAGAGGAGAGCAGGAATGTAATTGCTTCTTTTTGCCTTTTACTAGATTTCTTCTGAAACTCCTTATGTGTGAAGAACTTGATCTTGTTGTTATTACTCTCTCTATTCTCCATGCTTAGATATTCTTTTAGCCAAGCCTGGCTACTGTTTCATAGGCCTAAACTGCTCTTTTCTCTCTCTCTCCTGCTCTCTCTCTCTCATTTCATTACAATTAGGCCCAGTTTGGAGCAGAGGAAGGTGCGTTCGCGAGATGCTGCGCGCTGTAGGAGGAGTCAGGAAACGGAGGTGTTCTATGAGCTGGCCCATTCTTTACCCCTGCCACGACGTATCGCCTCCCACCTGGACAAAGCTGCCATCATGAGGTTGACTCTCAGCTATCTGCAAATGAACCGCCTGATCCATTCCGGTGGGTTCAGCTGAAATCAAGCAAGAGACTGAATGATATTTAGCAGTAGTTCTCAACTGATGGGTCATAGGTCAGTTCTGAAGGGTCACAGACAGCAGGGGCAAAATGCAAATAATAAAATGCAGCTAACCGTATAATCTTGCATAGTTTGGATAGCAAACTGAATGCGTCTCAACTTTTAAAATAGAGGATGAAACGCTTCCCATACCTTTTTGTTGTTGATGTCAAAGGTCATGTTTCCAAACAAACTCAATATTTTGGCACTAAAGCTGGTTAGGCAGATACCAACATGGACCGGTTTTGAAACATCTTTGAAAACCATTAAACTGCACAAAACAAAAACGTTTTCCTTTGGGTAATGCTAATATTTGATTAATGTCACATCCAGCAGGTTCTACCAAAACACTATCTCACGAGGAAACCGAAAATCCCACTGATGGGTTTTATCAGCAGGCATTAGCTGGTTTTGTTATGGTGATGACCGAGGAAGGGGACATGGTCTTCCTCTCAGAGACCGTCAACAAATATATTGGCATAACACAGGTGAGTGCAACACCTATATGTTAAAGTACTTCATAAAACCTGATGTAAATTTCATACAGTGGTGAAATTGAATCATGCTGGTCACAGTATTCAATGAATTGTACAGCAACATGTGGTGTCCCACTTTATATTAGGTGTCTTTAATTGCTATATACTAACATTAAAACACATGCAATACAATGTACTTTTTGTGTAACTACATGTTGTCCTGCAAAATTCTCACAAGATTCACATTTGGTGCTGCTACTGAGGTTAAGGTATAGTTAGGGTTAGGTTAAGTGTTAGGTTTAGAAGTAAGGTTAACTGAGTAACTACAGATGTAATTAAATGTAGGTTAATTAAATGTAAGTATTATTATGTACATAATAAGTGCATTGTATAATATGCTTAAGAGTATAGTAGTTAAATACATCTAATATAAAGTGAATCCACATGTGGTCTGAAATTTGCATCTCTGTGGATGTTATTGGGCATAATGTTCATGTTACATTTGTCACCAGACCCTCTTAGAATAGGTCAGTATCTGAGGGTACACATCGCAGTCTACTATGTGTTCTATAATTAGCCAGGATGTATGATGTATTTTTGTAGTTTACCATTGAGTCATCGAAGTTTAGTAGATAGACTGACAGATTGGTTGTTTGATGGATTCAATAAATATGACATTTAACATTGTTGTTTTTGTATTCATTTATCTGTTAATGAAGTTTTCGTAATTGTTTGATGTTTGAGTGAAGGCATCTGAAGAATGGTGGTGGGTTGATGGAAAGGGCATGAAATCCCATACACATGACCTACACTAACATGCTTTGAATAGCAATTTTAAATAGTTATTATACAGTATCTATTCTAGTTCTACTATAGCAGTAAGGTTATCACCATGTTCAGGTGACTCATTCCTAAGAGGCATTCAAATGTATGTGGGGGTGTGTTTGTGTGTGAAATCAATTATATGGTTTTGAAGGTATGTTGATATTATTTAATGCCTGATTATTTGTGTTGGTTTGTACAGCTGGAGCTGCTAGGACAGAGTGTGTATGAGTTTGTTCATCCCTGTGATCAAGAAGAATTGCGAGACATCCTCACCACTAGACCAGGTTAAAAAAAAAAATACAAAATTACTAGCACAAGATTTTCACTGGTACAGTCAGTTATCGACCTCTAAGTGAATATCCAACTACTTATTGAGCTCTGTACGATGTTTGATATGTTGCTGAACAAGTTTGAGACTTAACAGAATAATTGCTTTTTCATCCTCAGGGCTTTCAAAGAAAAAGGCTGAAAAGTTGACCGGACATAATTTCTTCCTTCGTATGAAGAGCACTCTCACGCACACAGGAAGAACCGTTAATATCAAGTCTGCCACCTGGAAGGTATACATAAACTACATTGGCATATATCATGGGCTGTTTGCCTTTATTTGGGCAGTCAGGAGGGACAATAAATGTTAGGAGGGGGTGTAGAATCATGAAATGACACAAACAGTATTCATGCAATGTGTTGGAGCAAACCTGCTAGGCCACACCTCAGACTAAAATCATTTTATTTTTACAAAACATTTGTTGGCATAGCAAGGTTTAATCAATACTTGTGTAGGACCTCCTTTGCTATTTTTACATGCAACACCTGTTAACTCATCTTTAGAGGGTGTAGATGGCTCTGAGGGGTATGCAGGACTGTATCAGCATTACCACTTCCCATCAGCTTGGCTCTTTGTTTAGTTATGTGGTCAAGTCCCATGAGTACATTAATCAGGACACAAATACGCACAAACTTTATTCAGTGCCAAAACACGAGGCACTGGTCCAGCTTGACCGCTTCCAGATTAGTTTGCACGTTGTGTTGCGCAAGAGTGTGTTTGCATCTCAGTCAGCTGTATTATGGTGAGAAACGAACGGTCTGTACGAAACTTGATTAGGTTGTTGAACTTGAAAAAATACAGATTTATAAGTTGTTTTATTTTTATAATTAAAAATGTATTGTTTGTTAGATTTATTCAAACTGCCAACATCTACACTGGTTCCTTTTTTCTGTAAAATGTTTGCATTTTCTTTTCCCAGGTCCTTCATTGCACAGGACATTTACAGACTCTCAGCAGTGAGGATGAGAGTTCGCCGTCTGGTGGCAGCTTCCTTACATTGCTGTGCGAGCCCATTCCCCACCCCTCCAGTGTTGAGTTCCCGCTAGATAGCAGCACATTCCTCACACGCCATAATATGGACCTGACTTTCACACAGTGCGATGGCCGGTAAGACCATAAATTCATGTTCATACATTTTTTTTGGTGAAAATGCATACATGCTTCTACACACTGAAAGGCTGCTATATCCTGAGTCAAATTCCTCGTATGTGTACACATACCTGGCAATAAAGCTGATTCTGATAAGTTAACATTTATTCATTTCAAATGAAAGTTCAAGATGAAGTGTGTATTTTGTAAGAAGTCTGCCCCACTAGCTTCACCAAACAGTTTTCCTGAACTCTCCTCTATGCCTTCCATTGATCAGACAAATAGTCCTGACCCAAATTAATGATATTGTTGCTGTGTCAGGATGCCAAAACAAACAGAGCAATTTTAGAGATTCCAATAGCCTAATAACTTTAGAGTGTTGTTTACATATTGTAGGAAAATCAACCTATAAATGGCTTGCTTATAGCTGGCTCTGCATATTAAGCTAGGATAAAGTGTTTTAACATTGAAAAAATTACATCACATTTAAAATACAGTTGTGTCCAAAAATATTGCCCTTGGTAAAGGATGTGAAAATGTGTCTGTTTATCCTTTTGACCTTTTCTTCAAAATATTCACAGAAATCTCAACTTTAATTGAAGGAAACTAATTGAAAGGGTGGGGGGTCTCATAATTAAATATTTATATTATATTTTTATAACAGGTGTATAAATATGAGGTAACGCACAAGCCAAATTCCCTTAGTCATCCATCACAAGGGGTAAGACCAAAGAATAAAGTTATGATGTGTGGCAAAAGGTTTTTGAGCTTCACAAAATGGAAAGTGGCTATAAGTAAATAGCTAAAGCATTGAAAACACCCATTTCCACCATTAGGGCAATAATTAAGAAGTTGCAATCAATTGGAGATGTTTAGAATCAGCCATGTCTCCACGCACGGTGAGGAGGATGGTTCACATGGCCAAAAATTCTCCAAGGATCACAGCAGGAGAGTTGCAGAAATTAGAAAGTCAGAACTACAATCAGACATCACCTACATCACAACAATTTGTTTGGGAGTGTTTCAAGAAAAAAGCCTATTCTCATTCAACAACAAACACCAGTATCTTCAGTTGAAAACTACTGGAACTTCAAATGGGACCGGGTTCTATGGTCGGATAAAACAAAAATAGAGTTTTTTTGGAAGCAATCACCAGAGATGGGTTTTGCGCACACAGAGAGGAGGAAGCCATTTGGAAAAGTACCTCATGTCCACTGTTAAATATGGTGGTGAATCTTTAACCTTGTGGCGCTGTTTTTGTGGCAGAGGTCCTGGACATCTTGTTCGGATACATGCACCATGGACAAATAAAAACCTGACTGCCTCTGCCAGGAAGCTTAAAATGGGCCCTGGTTGGATCTTCCAGCAGGACAATGATCCAAAACACACATCAAAATCAACACAAAAATGGTTCACTGAACACAAAATCAAGGTTCTGCCATGGCCATCCCAGTCCCCTGACCTGAACCCCATAGAAAACCTGTGGGGTGAACTGAAGAAGAGTGTCCACCAGCGTGGACCTCAGAATTTGAAGGATCTGGAGAGATTCTGTATGAAGGAATGGTCTCAGATCCCATGCCTTGTGTTCTCCAACCTCATAATGCATTGTAGGAGAAGACTCTGAGCCGTTATCGTGGCAAAGGAAGGTTGCACAAAATATTGAATAAAAGGGTGCCAATAATTGTTACACATATATATTTGACAAAAGATATTGGGATATTTGTTTTTTGATAAAACTTTTGTGTTTGCAATTGTTTGATATCCATTAATGGATAGATTTTTGTGAAATATTTTGAATTAAAGATGTAAAAACATAGTTTTCACAGACATCTTTGCTCATATATACCAAGGGTTCCAATATTTTTGACCACAACTGTGTATCAAGACAGCACAGTGCCAGATATTTAACTCAGAAGGTTAAGAAGGTTAACTCAGATTCTCTATACAAGAGCACACTTCACAACTGAGCTGTAACGTAATCTACCTAAACCAACACGCAGATAACATCACTCAGGGCTGCAAGAGCCTGAAAAACTTGTAGCTTTTGACGTGTTTTGTGCAAGTGTGTGCATGTGCACGTTTGACAGTTAAAGACAGATTTCATTCAAGGTGTACGAATTCCTGCGACTCAGGTTTCCTGCTCTTTACTCACTGGTTGTAATTAGAGCATGAGATATTTATAGTATCTCACCATTGGGGTTGAATGCATTACAACAATCACATTTCCATCAGTAAAGATCTTCATAAGCAACATTTGAAATAGATGCAAATATAAATAAACTTCAAGTGTTGATTGTTTGCATTCTGTGTCCACAGATTCACTGAGCTTGTTGGATATGAACCAGATGATCTGATTGGCCGGTCAGCCTATGAGTTTTACCACGCCCTTGATTTTGATCATGTGACCAGGAGTTTACACATCTGTAAGTATTTTTTCCCCCGATTCATTCTATTCTTTGACAAAGTTAACTCTCTTTCTCTCTCTGTCTGACTCTGTAGCATGAGACTGACTCCAAGACTATTTTAACCATAATGGTTGACATCACCTGCTGTTTTCTTTTAGAATAAAAACTTGCCATTGGCATACTGGAGTAGACATGCAAATGCAGTCTTTCTAAACTTTCACATTTGTTACAATTAGCTTTTCGTTATTATTTGTAACTAGGATTGGCAACTTTCTAAAAGCCAAATATGGAACATTCCAACTCTAAATATGGGAATTTTTTCCAGCGGGGTTCTGACGTGAGACAAGCGCACCGGTTAAAGAGGTCCACCTAGGGCTTGTTTACATGTATTTTTTTTTTCTTCTTTTTTATTTTTACACCATTAATGGACACAAAAACGCTTGAAATGAAAACTGCTTTAATACAATGACCAAGAAGAATCACATTTCTATCTATTTTCACTTTTAATAAACAGTACTATTTGCCTAATAACGAAACTGCAATCAATGGAGGAAGACCATATTTTTTTTGTCTAACGCTTTTTTCCCCTCCTATAATTAAGCTAAGCTTAAGCCTTTTCCATTTTGTTTTTAAAGCTCAACGAAGCGGCTTTCTGTTTAAAAGGGGCGTCACCAGTTTATAGATCGCAGTGTTTCCCCTAAGATTTTTTTCAACCGCAGTGCTGCTGTGCACGTGTTCATGAGCCCGCAACGCCTGGCATGTATTAACATGCATTGGTGGAGAAATAGTTTAAAATGTGTGTCAAAACTCAATTTCAGCCTGGGCCACGTCAGGGTTCATTTATGCCCTTAAAGGGCAGAACATATTTTACACAGAAAGAAAAACTGATTGCTTGGTCCAAATTTTTGAAAATGTAACATAGTTCTTCATAGTGTTGTCACGGTACCAAAATTTCAGTAGTCGGTACCAGTACTATTGAAATTTCACGGTACTCGATACCATTTTCGGTACCAAAGCAAAAATGGGTTACTAAACAACACTCTTTTATTAACAAAGTCTAAGAAATATGCCATTGAGCAACACTTTAATTTAAATATTATTTTTGAATTATAACAAAACTGTACAATGTATGCTTAAAGTATTTTTGAACACTTATATAAGATTTGCTTCAACTTTTGCAACTTTTACTTTAAGTGTTTACCAAGTACTAAAAAAAAAACTAAATAAACAAGCATACAATAGAAAGAATAAAAAACTATTTCCAAACTAATGTGCAAAGTGCTCTCGTATTAATAACAAGCTTCACAATAAGAAATGCACAGTGACAAATATTATGATTTAAATATGTCGCGAGCGATCGCGTTCTAATCTAGCTGCATTAAGCGTCCACGCTTGAGGGATGAGCAACCCCGAGGCAGAGACTCTCTCAGCCGGGTGCAGTTTCAATCTCCCCTTACCACACAGAGAAATGCCAGTTTCTGAGTTTAAAGTTATTAACATGAGTTGCTTCTGTATTATTTGAAGTTTAATAAAGCTATAACACATTAAATATAATTGATTTGTAATGCCGGGATGTTTCCTTTTAAAGAGCTCCGGCTCTGCTTCTTCCACAACGAGACTGCTTCTGAATTTACTTTTTATTTATTTATTTTTATATATAATTCCCTAATACTTTGGGATCTACATTAAATGAAGCTGTGAAAGTTTAGAGTGCATCTGGACTGTGATCTGTGTAATTCTTCTCCTCCGTCAGGCGTGAACTGCAGTGCTGCTCACGCGTCATTACAGTTTAATATGATTTCATTTTACGTTAAATGAGATCAAACGACTATTAGTAATTTTTTTTATTTTCGACGTTGTCGATAATGTCGACTAATTGTTTCAGCTCTAATGCAAATGATAATATGCTTTTAAACTAACCTGCTTTGGTTGCTTGAATCAATCCGGGTGTCTTGTCTTTCAGGTTATTAAGTTTGATTTTTGTTTTTCTCCTTTTGTCAGAAAATTGCGAAAGCAGCGTTTACAAATAGGTTTTTGCTGATCTATGATGTTTCCCTTTTCTTCAGCTTCAAATTCAAAGAATTTCCAAACCTGTCTTTTTCCACTTTTCTTTTCGACAAGATTCAGTTGAGACACCGCAGCAGCAGCAGCTTTGCTTGTCATGAGAGTTCAAAAGTTCCCGACTCTGCATGGGTACCATGTAGACCCAGTACTCCGGTACCTTCAGAAATTCTGGTATCATAAAAAAAATTGTTTCAGTACCGACTTGGTACCGGAGTACCGGTATTTTTGACAACACTAGTTCTTTAATAATATCCATATTTTTAACAATAAGATGATCATGGCTCCTCACTACCATGATTATTAACACTGGTTTCTATATAAAGAACCATGGCATAATAGTCTAAATACATTTAGAAACATTTTCTTCCACAACTACCATAGTTATACAGTACAATTAGTGTTAATACAGTAAATCCATTTTTGTAGTGAGCTGAGAATTAAAAAGACTTATTTATGTTTTCACCTGTTATGTTTGTCAGTGCCATTTAGAATGTGGGGGCTGTTTGTTTTAAATTAGTTTAATCACCGAGACAAGAGTTTTGCAACAGACAATTCTGTACCGCATTCAAATGGGTTTCGCAATCCCCGCTGCGCATCTCACTGCTTCACAAGCGCGCTTAAAATGGTCTGTTCTTAGTAGTCCATTGAGTAGTCCATCTATCCATTGAGCAGTGTTGATAAATGGTAAATATGTAGTGCTGTCATTCCGCTTTTGAAGTGAGCAAAATGCACTCCAAAACATAATAGGCTTGTTTGAGATGCCAAACTTCTTCCCTTGAAAGTAGACGAGGGTAGGCGGCTGCAGTCAGAGCAGGAGTGAAATAAGTGCTGTCAAGTCAGACAGTTCTCACTCCTCGTACTGGCGCAGACACCTTCGGGATCAGAGGCGGATATCACGGGATTCACGTTCATGTGCTGTTGCTGCTTCTGCTTTATAGTGCCACTGCAAAATGCATATAGGAGAAACACTGGACCGTATATGACTAATGTGTTAAAAATAGTATATATCACAAAAAATGTATTTGGCCTTCCAGGGCCAATGTCTTAGTTCTACTATTGGTGCTGTTTTAAGCAATCATGCATTACAATAGATTTTATGGGAGAGAAAACGCTTAACCTAACATTACAGTGTAGTTATTTTGGCAGTAAATAATGTTTATCACCAGGGAAATTTTAATTTGAGCATTTTAACTAAACCTGTACTGTACTAAAACTGCTGTCTCCTAAAACAAGCGCTGACATATGCAATGTACTGTAATGTCAATAGTAGTTGCATTTACTGGTGTTTTGGAATCACAATGGTGAGAAACAATTATCATGCACACGAATGCTGTGTTAATAATGCTATATATTTAACAAAATTCGGCTGCTTCTGACCAAAAACCTGAAAGAAAATGTGCACTAGTTGTTATTTCTCTTTTTCCCCACTTTTGTCAAGTGTGGCACCCGTGTATCAGCCAATGTCTCGCATACTCATGCGAAAGGTCTGTGTTTCAGGTCCATTTTTCTCCATTTGTAAAATGTTCTCATCCCATATTGATTTCATACGGAACACAATTTTGTTCCCTTAAATATGGAACGATTCTGTATTATACGGGATGATTACCCACTCTATTTGTAACAAAATTCATAAAACAAAACAAATACATTGCCTGGCCAAAAAAAATTATATTATATTTTAATTAAATTATAAATATTATATTTAGTTTGACCGCCTTTAGCTTTGATTATGGTGCACATTTGTCATGGCATTGTTTCGTCAACCTTATGCAATGTTACAACATTTATTTCCCTCCAGAGTTGCACTTTTTTTTTTTTTGGCCAAGATCTTGTATTGTAGACAGCAGAGTCGAACCACTTCGTAAAGTGTTCTCCAGCACATCCCAAAGACTTTCAATGGGGTTAAGGTCAGGACTCTGTGATGGGGTTAAGGTCAGGATTCTGTGGTGGCCAATTCATGTGTGAAAAGGATTTCTCATTCTCCCTGAACCACTCTTTCACAATTTGAGCTGGATATATCTTGGCATTGTCATTGTTTTCCACGACCATGGGATACGTCTTCAGACATGGTTGTTTAAAAAAACGAGATGCTACACACTGCATCCGTTAGGGTTAAAAGAATTGTTGCCAGCTGAAACATATTAATCACTGCAATAATTAATCCAATCATAGGCTCTTAACCATCTGCTTATTCAAATCCAAACTGCAACTCTTTTCTTTTTTTTTTTTGTTTCTTTTTTTTTGTTAAATGTTTAAAATGTTAAAATATAATGACATTAATTTGTTACAATAAACATCATCTGTCCCTTTTATTGACAGTGTTCTCCAAAGGCCAGGTGTGCACCAGTCACTACCGCTTCCTGGCTAAGAATGGAGGGTTCGTCTGGACCGAGACCCAAGCCACTGTCCTCTACAATAGCAGAACTTCTAAGCCTGAAGCTGTGGTCTGCCTCAACTTTATTCTCAGGTTACACAAACTGGCTCAGTTTGACGTATTTCTTGTTTTCTTTTTGCTAATCAAAAGATTTTCTAATCAATAGATTTTCTTTTCTATTGTAGTGAGTGAGAAGTAACTTCTTTCTCTCTCTTTGGCAGTGGAGTGGAACAGGCAGATGTCGTGTTCTCATTAGAACAGACCAGTGATAAACCAAAGCCCAAAACTGTGAAGCAGAGCTTGTTTGAAGAAGAGGACTTGGACAAGGAGGTGAGCAGTACTGCTAAGCTCTTCCTCCAGATGAAGAAGAATCCCGAGGAATTACTGCAGCTGGCACCTCACTCTGGAGACACCATCATTTCCCTGAAAGGTACTTGCAGTCAAACTTGCATCATGGCTCATAACTTTTTACAAAGCATAAGCATTTGTGATTTCTTAAAGGTGCACTTGGTAATCTTTTAGGTATGTTGCACTGACACTTAGTGCCATAGATTCGGCATCATGCAAGAGCAAACCTTTTCAGTTACCAATGCCATTGATGTGCTATTTGCAGTCAGTCATGATTAATTTAATTGGAATAAAAAAACGTCTGATTACGTTGAATATCAAGATAACGCGAGTAATATTCGGCTGGTGATATGATCTCGACATGGTGGTGCTCCTGAATGTGCATCCAGCACCGTATGAAAAATAAAGCAGGTTTTAAGGGCCCTATATTAAGAGCGCTATGCCTTAATTGCAGCGCTCTGTGATACGTCCGATGTGTAAAGTCTGTGGGCATGGCCGTGAAGTTGTTATTTTTGTGTAGGCGCAAGTGGGTTTGGCAAAATCACGCTTGCAAATTGCTAATGGGCTGGGTCAAGTGCAGTATAAGTCTGAGGATCTTTCATCATCTGCATCCTATTATATATGTCAAGCAACAATGAAATAAATTAAGACAGCCCATTCATAAGACGTAATTAGTGTAAATGGGCTGTATGCGTTGCTCCGGGATGTGATGTGTATATTGTATGTTTTCTGTCAGCGTATTTGGGATTGTTGGCTATTGTTAATTGTTTTTTAATGTATATTTGCTATATATTTCTTTATTTTTTTAGAAGCTTGAGTTTTGGAAAGGCGTGATACAAAATATACATTATTAGTATTTTTGTTATTAATAATTGTATTGATCAAATAATGCACAAATCATTGCTAGTTTTAAAAGGTATTAATCACTATTTAATATCGTCTGCTGGTGGAATCCCCATACTGCAAATGCAGGGACTTATTTTGACTTTGCACTGAGATAATACGTGCTTCTCAAAGGTCTTATCGCAGTTACCTATTTTCTCAAAATGGCAACATTAGCAAATTGTGCTTTGCACCACTTCATTAACACCCACATTAACACCCACAGATTATTAACACAAACATTGCCACTTGCAGTTTTTACATTAGAAATAATACTATTCTACTATTCCTATTTCTTGCTTTTTAAAAGTTTAGCACTTAGCAAAAATCTTGACTGTCTTAATCTAAAATAACACTTACTAGTGTTGTGTATTGTTGCAGGTTGTTGAATCTTGCTGATTCTTGCAAAAATCTATAAAATAAAATGTTTCATGTCATTCACAGAGGATGTGGATTTGTCATTTGGCTGTCCAACTAGTCCCAACAGTATCCCAGAATGCCCTCAGGACTTCTGTACACCTGAACTCCACCAGCTCCTTTCTCCAATATTCGACAAACCTTCCAATTCCCCACCTGCTGCGGTGAGCATAAAAGAGTCTGTTGATCTTTGTTAGATTTAAATGGTTTAACTGACATCAAGGATTTGTTTGTTTAGAGCCCTGCTGAAGAGCTGCCTATGGAGATGGATGGGGTGGAGAAGTTCTTCGCCCTTAAACCTGAGGAAAGCATAACGATGAAAGGCCAGACAGAGGTACTAAAACAATAGCACACAAGCGAGAATATATTTGCACAGCTTTTATTTAGTTGTAGGCATGAGGCCACTGGCTGAGGTAGCCTATGTTTCAGACAAAATTTGGCCAGTAAGTTATTATTTTCCTTTCTCTGCCAATGACAATTGTTTCAAAAGAAGCTTGCACCAAGGAACCCACAGACTGAAAGTCTGAATGCCTCAAATACGTACTACATAATACATACAACAATCAGCCACAACATTAAAACCACCTGCCTAATATTGTCTAGGTCCCCCTTGTGCCGCCAAAACAGCGCCAACCCCAGCTATTCCTCTAACCAAAGTTGTACAGAGTTGTTATCTGAATTATCATAGACTTTGTAAGTTCAAACCAGTCTGGCCATTCTCTGTTGAACTCTCTCATCAACAAAGCATTTCCAAGGTGCCTGGGTAGCTGACTACCACCCCTGGAGTCACCACAAGGACTTTGAGTGCATTGGGAATTGGGCATTACAAATTGGGAGAGAAAGGGGGAGAAAAAAAACAAGGCGTTTCCATCCGCAGAACGTTCCAACTGTTAATCTGACATTACACATTCTTAAAATAGTGATCCTAACTAATCCAAGACAGGGAATGATTTCTACGATTAAAGGAATTGTGGAAAACTGAGTTTATATGTATTTGGCTGAGGTGTATGTAAACTTCAGACTTCAACTGTAAACCAGCAAGTGGTTTTAATGTTGAGGCTGATCGGTGTAAATAATGCAGAGATTTAACATTTTAAAAATTAGAATTTTCAGTGATGTCAGTATTATGAGAAGTTAAAGTTTTAGAGACATGTGTTTTCTATCTCTCGTTCTCTGCCAGAATATGGATGAACTTGATCTGGAAATGCTGGCTCCATATATCTCCATGGATGATGACTTCCAGTTGACCTTCCTGCCCCAGTGTCCTGAGACCATTACATCTTCTTCAGAAATTCTAACTTATACTTCAAGGAAACGGTAGGCTGATGCACAGGCTTTCAGTTGATCATTGGGATCTACTGTTTGTGTATTATCTTTAAAATACACAGTTAACTGAGTGTAGGTGGCAATTTGTTTACGTTTCTCAAAATATGAGAACTATTGAAGAGCAGCAAGCAGGACTTAAAGATCTGGCATATTTAATGTCCCATTTTGGGTCCTCCACGACAGATGTCTAGAAGATAAAGAAGATGATGACATTCCTGTTCTGGCTGCCAAGGTGGAGAAGAGAGAGATGAGTAGCTCCATAGAGAAACAGCTTTTGCTCAGCCACACCTTGCTGGTAAGTATTAAGGGCAAATTTGCCACTTTTGGACCAGCTCTAAATGCAGCTTTGGCTTTTTAAACTTTACTTGCAGAAAGACATCTTAGACCATATGTTTCAGTATGAGATTTATTTATTTTGCAGAATGGCCTGTCCGATAGTGATGGTTCAGAAGAGTTTGAGTCGCCACCTCAAAAGCGAAGTCAGCTTTTGACCGACAGAGACCCTTTGCTGGGGGCAGCTCAGGCTTTGTGTGATACAGCAGGTACACAACTAATGGGAAATTTGTCTTTTTGTAGTTGTTACATGATGTAGTGCATATAACATTCATTAAAGCATTGAAAGTCAACATTAATCCAAATTTAACCTACTTGCATTCCTAAAGGAATATTCTAGGTTCAATACAAGTTAAGCTTAATCAGCAGCATTTATGGCATAATGATGATTGCCACATAAAATACATTTTGACTTCTCCCATCATTTTCTTTAAAAAAGCAACAGTGAGGCACTTACAATGGAAGTGAATGGGGCCAATCCATAAATGTTAAAATATTCACTGTTTCAAAAGTATAATCACAAGTAGTAAAAAATTTGTGTGTAGAGGATTACGTAGTGAGGACACGGGAGGCAGGTTTCTCCAAACAAAGGTAACACTCTTTATTTCGTCAACTCAAATTCGGCTCTTTCAGTCTCTGACTCTCTTCCCGTCTGGAGGTTCTGTGGCTGTTTATATGCCGCTCTCCCCATGCTCACTGAAATTAGAGACAGGTGTTAGACGTAATTTAGCACAGGTGCAAGCGCCCTTACCGCTTTCTCTCCCCGGACGGCGCTTGACCATGCCCCCGCTGCCACAGTGTGTTAACATGATCTTAGTGTGATAAATTCTGTAAGCAGCAGGGTACATTAAAGGGACAACAGATGTGTCTGGTGAACGACATGGCGCATTCTAAAATTTGAAACGATTATTTTCTAGGAAGGTACACATACACCGCCAACTCTCAGCGTCAAAATTCTGAAGTGCCATGGAGCACAACTCGCATAGTTTTCCATTAAATTCGACCTAAAGTGTTATCAAAGGATGAAGATTATTTACTCTAGCCATCACTGTGTGATATAGTTTGTATATGTACACTGATCAGCCACAACATTAGAACCACCTGCATCATATTGTGTAGGTCCCCCTCGTGCTTCCAAATCCGTGTCAACCTGCATCTCAGAATAGGATTCTGAGATGTTATTCTTCTCACCACAATTGTACAGAGCGTTTATCTGAATTATCATCGACTTTGTCAATTCGAACCAGTCTGGCCATTCTCTGTGACCTCTCTTATCAACAAGACATTTCCATCCCCAGAACTGCTGCTCACTGGATGTTTTTGGTAGGTCTACAGAGATTGGCCACACTGGTTTGAACTGACAAAGTCTACGATAACTCAGATAACCACTCTGTACAATTGTGGTGAGAAGAATATCTATTCTGAGATGCAAGGCAAGGCAAGGCAAGGCAAGTTTATTTATATAGCACATTTCATACACAATGGTAATTCAAAGTGCTTTACATAGAAGAGATTAAAATAAGAATAAAAAAATAAGAATAATTGAAACAGTTTAGAATAAAATAAAATACAGTACAAACAGTTGGACACACAGTGGCACAGTGCTCATTCAGTAAATGCACAGCTAAACAGATGTGTTTTGAGTCTGGATTTGAATGTGACTACTGTAGGAGCACATCTGATCTCTTCTGGAAGCTGGTTCCAGCTGCGGCTGGCATAAAAGCTAAAAGCAGACTCTCCTTGCTTAGAGTGAACCCTTGGTATTTCTAGCTGATGTGATCCTAATGATCTGAGTGATCTGTTGGGTTTATATTCAGTGAGCATATCTGCAATATATTGAGGTCCTAGCCCATTGAGTGATTTATATACCAGTAATAATACTTTAAAATCAATCCTAAATGTAACTGGGAGCCAGTGTAAAGACCTGAGGACTGGTGTGATATGTTCATATTTTCTGGTTCTGCTCAGAATCCTGGCAGCAGCGTTCTGTATGAGCTGCAACTGTCTTATGGTCTTTTTGGGAAGGCCAGTGAGGAGTCCATTACAATAATCCACCCTGCTGGTGATGAAAGCATGCACAAGTTTCTCTAGGTCTTGACTGGAAACAAAGCATCTAATTCTTGCAATATTTTTCAGATGATAGTATGCTGATTTAGTTATTGCTTTGACATGACTACTGAAACTAAGGTCTGACTGTAGAGACACACCAAGATTCCTGACTTGATTTTTAGTTGTTTGACCCCTAGCGTCAAGGTATGCATTCACCTTGAGAACGTCATCTTTGTTTCCAAACACAATGACTTCAGTTTTGTCTTTGTTTAACTGAAGAAAGTTTTGGCACATCCAACTGTTAACTTCATCAATGCATTGGCACAGGGAGTCAATGGGGCTGTAATCGTTAGGTAATAGGGTTAAGTAGATCTGTGTGTCGTCTGCATAGCTGTGGTAAGCAATTTGGTTCTTTCTCATTATTTGGCTCATTGGGAGCATATACAGGTTGAACAGGAGTGGCGCAAGAATTGAGCCTTGAGGGACTCTGCATGTCATGGACGTCCACTCAGACTTATGGTCTCCTATACTCACATAATAACCTCTCCCTTCTAAGTATGACCTGAACCATTTTAGGACCATCCCAGAAAGCCCCACCCAGTTTTCCAGCCTGTCAAGAAGTATGTTGTGATCAACAGTGTCAAATGCAGCACTGAGGTCGAGTAGTACCAGTACTGATAATTTGCCTGTATCAGTATTTAAGCGAATATCGTTTATTATCTTTATGAGCGCTGTCTCTGTGCTGTGATGCGATCGGAAACCAGATTGAAAATTGTCAAAGTATCCATTTGAGTTCAAGAATTTGTTCAGCTGATTGAAGACAACTTTTTCAATGATCTTGCCTATGAAAGGAAGATTTGAGATCGGTCTATAGTTGCTTAATATGGTCTTATCCAGATTGCTCTTTTTCAAGAGGGGCTTGACAACTGCAGTTTTCAGGGAGTTTGGAAAACTCCCAGAGAGAAGTGAGGAGTTTATCACTTCTAGGAGATCTGCTTCTAAACAGTTGAACACACTTTTGAAAAAAGATGTGGGAAGTGCATCAAGGGCGCAGGTTGATGTTTTAAGGTGCTGTACGGTTTCTTCCAAAATTTTGCCATCAATTTCTTTGAAATCAGACATAGTAACTACTTTCTCAGGTTGTGGTTTGATTTGTTTGACCCCAGCACAACTCAAGGATGTGCTGATCACCTTTCTGATATTATTGATTTTTTCAGAGAAGAAAGAAGCAAACTCATTGCACTTGCTGTCTGAGAGCAGTTCACTGGGAATCTGGCTTGGGGGGTTTGTCAGTCTCTCTACAGTCGCAAAAAGAGTGCGTGTGTTGTTTAAGTTGCTGTTTATAATATTCGAGAAGAAAGTCTGTCTAGCTTTGCCTAGTTCCATATTAAAAGCATGGATGCCGTCTTTGTAGATGTTATAATGGACTACAAGTTTTGTCTTCCGCCACATGCGCTCTGCTTTTCTGCATTGTCTTTTCATATTTTGCACTGCTGTTGAGTTTCTCCAAGGTGCTTTTTGTCTGCCACTCTTCTTCCTGACTTTCGCAGGAGCAATATCATCATATCATCTGGTCAGGAGATGCGGGTTGGCGCTGTTTTGGCGGCACAAGGGAAACCTACACAATATTAGGCAGGTGGTTTTAATGGTGTGGCTGATCGGTGTGTATATAGCCTACACAATGTATTTTCAGTTAGAAGTATGTATTTTTGTGGTTTGACAGCTTGAATGCTACATACAGAGAAATTGCATAATAAACGTTGCAATATCTAATCGTTCAGTTTGCGCAGATAAACTATTTTCATACACTAACCTGCAAACTCATTAATGTCACTGTTCGTTCTTGAAGTACAAAATATTTTGTACCTTTGGACTGCCATCTGCTGCGACGCATCAGCTCGGTGTGAGTGTGTGTGATAGTAACCGAACTGGCTTCAGTACGTTGTACCTCTTGTGGTCTCCCAATGTTATTACGCCACACTGTTAAACAGAGGCCACTAAAGCATGCAAATTAGACTTCTAATTGAATTGTCAGCAATTTGAATATATTGATTGATGCCTCCAAAAACCATTGTTTATGTGCCAATCAATAATATATACATTGATATTTTATGACATCCCTATCTACAAAACCTTTCTGTTAAAAGTCCAAGTTTACAACTCCATTGCCATGATTGCGTAGTGCCGTAAACCCTGTTATCCCGCAAAAACAGCGATTCAAACAACTTTAAAGCTCAAAAAATAAACTGATTTTAACAGAAGAAATAATTAGTGCTTTTGAAAATGGTACGCTTCCCATTTCTGCCTTTTTCAAACCCTCAAAATTTGGCCCCATTCAATTCCATTGTAAGTGTTTCACTGTAACCTTGATTTTTGATTTAAGAAAAGGACAGATGAGTCTAAATACATTTTTCTGGTAATCAACATTATGCCACAAATGCTGTTGATTTGAGCTTTTGTATTGAACCTGAAATATTCCTTTTAATACATGTTCCTAGTTTATTGTGCACAATTCATTTAATGACATTATTCCAAAGGGAATTTTTTTTTTACCTATGTAAACTTTTATTAAAATATATGTAATAACTTGCTCTGCCTCGTCACTAATCCCGCTTATATGTCAACCACGTGGCTCCATTCTGGAACAACTTTTAACTCTCTAATAAATTCACAATGGGTAACATTAAGTCCCGCCCTTGTTTTGTTTTTTCACGGAATATCCAGTTTCTCTCAGCAATATGTCCGATCATGGAAATTAAATGGGTTGCGAATGCTGTTTCATGTTGACTTGAACAAGTCAGGATCTTTGGTATTTTAAAAGCTTTTCATGATGTGTACAAAGATCAGGTTCATGATTATTTCAAGCCAACTCATGTATTAACTGATTTGTTTTATTTTATATTAACAGCGCTAATGAGAAACACCTGTTTGTCACGCCCACCTGATTTATTGAGGCCAGTTGCTGAGATCATGTCATCCCTTACTTGAGGAGGAGACGATACAGATTACCACACAGCTTTCAGCGAGTATAATGACTGGTAACTGGGAGGAAAATGAATAATCCACATACTCTTCAAACTCAACATGTGTCAGTGTAACATGTATAACATAAAGTGATGATTTACACACAAAGATAATTGGCCTAAATATTCTGTATACTATATACTCATACTTTTTTTTTTTCTTAGCTGATTCTTTAGCAAAAAGTGTAGTTGAAATGGACCCTTGTTTGTAACCTAATAGAATTAGAGTAACGTAGTCAAATAAAACTTTTGGGTATGGGATCTGCCCCATCCTCGGCAGAGATCTTGATTTTAGAATGGACATAGTTAGAGGTTAGCAACTTTTCTAAACATAATTTTGGTGCTTTGATCACCATTTGTCTTCAGCCGTTAGGTTTGAATTCGTCCAAAGCACAAATGCGGCCAAAGGAGTTTGAAATAAATCGAAGATAAACTGGTCAGGATATGTTAGGAATAGAGTAAACGCACTGTACCACACTTAGCCTTAATCGAAATCTATAATTCTAGAAATCTTCAAGCATAACCTAACTTCACTGTAAGTTTATCTGAAAGATTTTACTAGACAATCCTCTACCAACTCATTTCTTTAAAAAATGAGTGGTTCTGTCTGTTAGAATTATGGGTGCGAGTGGAAAAGGGCTTATTATAAGTGAATGTAATCATGCTCTCACGTTAATGGATATATCACTGAGGCCATAGCTGACAAACGCAACAAATTCTCTCAGTGACATTTTTTTATATAGCATTTTATATTCTTGTAAGTGACTCTATACTTGGGTCTTTTGGTGTTCAATTATAAATATTAATGTTTTCTGTTCTTGTTTCACTTTGAATTACTTCTGTAATGGTTTTCAAAGTAGCTGTGGTGGTTATGCTGAAAGCCTTGTCTCATGTCTTTTGAATCCTACAGTGACATGCTAACATGGCAGCTGTATTGATCAATCGATTAAAAGGATTGCAGTAAATGATCATCATTGTCTCTAAATTTTGATCTTGTTTGTTGATATTACAGTCTGTTTCAAGATCAACTTTTTTGGAACATTTAAGGAACATTATTTTTAAATGGTGACAAAGGACTAGTTGTGGTGCTTTTCAGTTGACTGTGAATCAAATATGTTCCCCTGATGTCTGTAAGTAGTACAGATGTGATTCAAGGAGCCTTATTCAAATGGTGTTACGTTAAAAAAAAAACTCATGCCTTTCTCAAATGGCTAACCATTCTTTGAGTACTCCATAGACTTTCTGTATATTACCTTGTGTATTTTTGAATGTATTTCCTATGTACCTTGTATTGACTGATACAGAAATAAAACATGGTAAATGTATCCAAGAGAAGTGTGTCCTGTTGTAACCATACAATGAATATCATGGAAATAAAACATCCTGCCAAACACAGGATATTTTTTGAATGCAAGGCCAGTCAGGGTCTATTCCTTGATTATTTAAAAGCTTTACTTGTTTTTCACAAATGGTTTTAAGCCATTGTAAAACCCTATTTGTTGCGTAAATTTGTTCTTTAGATAGATGGAAATGCTTATCTAAAGGTTTAGAAGTATTTGTTGCCATCAGCTGCTATTGTCTGATGAGAAAATTACCAATGTTCAATTGCTATTAAAAAAAAAAACATCAACACGCATCCAATAAGAACATTTGGGTTGAATACAAATTAAGCTCGACTGACAGCATTTGTGGCATAATGTTGATTACCACAAAAACGTATTTCATCCCTGCTTTAAAGAAAATGTTTTTGTGATATTATAGGCTTTATGGCATTATATTGTCACAATATTAGTTCAAATTGGTTAAACTTTGCACAGAAATGGTTAGTTAGCAATTTTATGACACCATAATCATGTTAACACATTGTTTATGTCTTGTGGCTATACTTTTGAAACAGTGAGTATTTTAATGTTTACAGATTGGCCCTATTCACGTCCGTTGGATCATAGTTCAAGTGTGCATGTCCTTTAAAAGCAAACACAACAATGCTTTAAATATTAACCACAAATTTGATTATAACAGACAATTATTTGTTGTTTAAAATAGTTGAATTAAAAGAAATATTTTGGGTTAAACTCAATTGACCGCATTTGTGGCATAATCTTGATTACCACACAAATTAATTTTGACATGTCTGTCCTTTTATTAAAATAGATATACAAATTTATAAATTAATTCTGTGTTTGATTTATGCCAGATATAACAGGACCCTTGTCTTCCAAACAGTTCCACTATCGACTCATCAGTCCACAGAACATTCTCCCAGAAGGTTTGAGGATCATCAACGTGTGTTTTGAAAAAATTCAGAGAAGCCTTAATGTTCTTCTGGGTTAGTAGTGGTTTTCACCTTGTCACTCTTCCATGGATGCAATTTTTGGCCGGTGTCTTTCTGATCCTGGAGTCATGAACAGTGACCTTTATTGATGCAAGAGAGGCCTGCAGTTCCTTGAATGTTGTCCTTTTTTGTGACATTCTGGATGAATCATTGATGTGCTCTTGGAGGAATTTTGTGCCAAGTTTTTCCCATTTGGAGATAATGGCTCTCACTGCAGTTCTTTGGAGTCCCAGAGCCTTTGACATAGCTTTGTAACCCTTCCCAGACGGATTTAATTCAATCACCTTTTTCCTCATCATTTCTGGAAATTCTTTCAACCTTGGCACAGGGTGCTACAGGGTGAGACTTTTTAGCCAACTTCATGCTGCTGAAAAGTTCTATTTAGGTGTTTATTTCTTTGAACAGAGCTGGCATTAATCAGGCCTGTGTGTGTCTAGTCCAGCTGAGCCCCGTTATGAATGCTGTTTCATAGATTTGGGGATTTAGTAACTAAGGGGCAAATACTTTTTCATACAGGCCCAGTTGGTATTGGATTACTTTTTTTGTTTAGTTTTAGTTTAGCTGATAACATGATTCCTTAGACTGATTCTTGACCTGCAATATAATTCATTTCTTAGAATGGTCTAGTATTTCCGCTCAGCCTTTCACCCCATTCAATGTTTTGCCAAGGATTTAGCTGGAATTAATGTGTTCCCCATGGCATGAAGCCAGACTGAAATTGTGCCTATTGATAAATGGTTTATGATTTTAAACTTAAAAGGCATAGTTCACCCAAAAATATAATTTAGGTTTTCATTTACTCAATCTTATGTTGCTCCAAACACGTTTCTGGGTGAACTATTCTACTATGTAGAACAGGACTTGAAGTATGTTTGCTGAATTGACGTTGAATGTGTTTTTTATGTTCTTGATTTTACTTTCTTTTTCCAGATGAAAACTATCTTTCATTTTATTTATTTGTTCATTTGTTCATTTTTCTTCCATCTGTCGATTGCATTTAACCCAAAATATTGCTTTCAATTCAACACTTTTAAACAACAAATAATTGTCTGTTATAATCTAATTTGTGGTTAATATTAAAGCATTGTTGTGTTTGCTTTTAAAGGACATGCACACTTGAACTATGATCCAATGGACTTCATGTAGATTAATATTAAACAAAACATAAACAGTGTTTTCCCACTACATATGTGCAGTACTCAAACTGACCTCAGGCCGGGGAAAGATTTTTTCAAACATCTGTGAAGTTGGTACCCCAGTTGGTTCGGTGTTTGAGATATTGGACACAATTTTTTGGCACAAACGATGGAGACATTTCACGGCTCCCAAAAGCTATCTTGTTAAATGCAAAGAAAGAAAACACTTTATGATGTTTCTTTTAACAGCACAAACCGGCACAAAAGAACGACAAAGGTTCGGAGCTATTTGGAGTGAAGTCACTACTCTACACTAATCCCGAAATGTTTCAGGCTATCAAATTGATTTTTCAGGCAATTTTTATCAAATTGTTTATTATGTTTCCATGAGTGTTGGTTATTCATGTTTTTCTATTTACTGATTACCATTGTCCCATGACTGCCAAATATGTTGAGTGATTCAAACATCATCTGCAGCATGAAATGGCATATCAGATGAAACTAAAGACTCTACTCTTTTCACTCAAACAGGTTTTAATGTAAAAACTTGATTAGGTTTCTTACCAGATGTAGTTTTTTTGGCATTTCCCCCAAAGACAAACTCAGCTGAGATCAGCACCATGTTGTTTTGCTACATGACTCATTGTGTTGAATGTTTAAACCTATGATGACAGCCCAGCCTTCTGAACTGAGATCAGTCTGTTAAAATGAAATTAAATTATGCATAACCTATAGGGAAGCAAAAACGGAATGTCCACGCATGTGGACACGTGGTCTCAGGAGGTTAAAATCATGCACACTCATATATGATGACTCCAGCCTTATCAGCAGCCTATTAAAAGCTGCTTCATTTTACATGAAGCATGTAGTTTCATTTGGCCGATACTGAGATCACATGATCAGCCAAATACTTTTCATTTTATCTCAGCAAACCCTCTGGTACTGAGCATATATGTATACATATATATATATACATATATATATATATATATATATATATATATATATATATATATATATATATATATATATTGAGCACAATTTTAAAGACCACATGAAATCAAAATTAGAGGCTTTGATGGTGTGTTCAAGTCATATTGGAATTATCGTATTTATGAGTTGAATGCAAATGAACACCACCACAAAGTCTTAGCTACAAGTGGGAAAAGGGATTTTCTTCTATTTAAGAATCATGGTGAATTGTTATTGGTAGTAATTCAGTTTTACTTGAGTAAACTGTGCAGTTTAGATTGTAGGCAATAAAGTTTTATTTAGTTTGCAATAAAACTACATTTCCCATCATTATATGTGGCCACACAAGAATGATAAAATACACAAAGCATTCATTATTCACCTAATGCATGGCTTTGGTCTTCATTTTGTTGCATTGGTGCTTAAAAAGCCACCTGCCTTTGCTAGTAAATGAAAAATAGAAAAAGGAATATGAAAATGGAAAACAGGTCTGTTCTTTTCAACTAAAATTGCTTAAATACACATCACATCATGTTTAAGATTTTTACATATATATTTTTTAAACATGTCTTTCTTTTTTTATTCGAACTTCTATACTACTTCAGCTATGATCAGAATCTAGTTGTTGGCTTTATATGACAAGTATTGTGAATGTTTCTCATTTTGTAAATTGCTTTGGCTAAAAGCTTCTGCTAAATGATTAAATGTAAATGAAAAATGAAACCAGCTTACCATTGCATGATCATGTCCAATGAAAAAAAGCACAAAGCAAGCCTATTCACAAAGGGTGTGTATGTAGGTCAAATGTGAGTGTGTAGGTGTCATGTTCTCTGTAAATAAATAACTCCTCATAGATATTATAATATCCCTCTTATAGGTCATGGCTTCTAACCAGCATTAATCTGTCTGCTCAAACTAGTGTGAAAACAACTTTAAACAAACTTGACACTGTATAAGAACACACATTGGCCTCTTTAATGAACATTTGAAAGTCTGACTACACTATTACACCATTAGACTAAACATTTGGAAATGTTGGTTTAAGCAGGGATCATCCTGTGAAGGAAAACGGGTGTGTGACCAGCTCAGAAAAAAACACCACTTGTAAACACATTGGTGCAGATTAAAATGAGTTTTAATAGCAAATATTTCATTTATAAAGTAACATTTTTATTTTTATTTTTTTGCATTATTACTTATATATATATATATATACTCTATGTGCACAGTTCTATATATGATATAAGAATGTAAATATTACATATCATAAAATGAAAGATAGTTTTCATCTGGAAAAAGAAAGTAAAATCAAGTACACAAAAACACATTCAGTGTCAATTCAGCAAGTCAGCAAGTATACTTCAAGTCCTGTTCTACATAGTAGAATAGTTCACCCAGAAACGTGTTTGGAGCAACATAAGATTGAGTAAATGAAAACCTAAATTATATTTTTGGGTGAATTATACCTTTTAAGTGAAAGTAACTTGCAGATTAAGAATCAGTATTATCAGCTAAACTGGTTTCAAGGATCAGAGTCTGCTCAAGGTCAAATAAAAAGTATTGTTAGAGAAATTATCACCCACAATCAGCATCTCATCTTCACTGATGTTCTCGTTAAAATTAAAAGGCTGTAAAGTGACTATAAAAGCTTGCATCCCCTAATGTAATACCTACGTCTTTAAATAAAAGTCATTCAAAAAATTCCCTTGAACATTATGATCTAATTCCCATCACTGAGGGAAGATAATAGCTATATTTCCAGCTTATCATTAATTGACATAAGATAATCAATATTGCAGCACTTTACCTAAAAAAAAAGACAATTTCTGACCATTTAGGTCAATAAGACACCCTTTCAGTTGCAGAATTTAACTAAAACCCTATGTAAGAAAATTAACAGTCAAAAGTCAAAGGGTGAGTTAAAGTCCAGTAATTAGTTGCATTTATCAACAGAAAGTGCACTTTGCAAGGTCTGCTCATCACTGTCAGTTGTACGGTCTCTCGATTGTGATTGGACCTCTTCGTAAGGAGGCGGCATAGCTTCTGTGCTCTGATTGGCTGTATCGGTGCAACGATTGGAGTCCGAGTGTATGAGGGATGTAAGTGGACTGTGCTCTGATGCATCCTGGGCCAACAGGAGCTGAGTGGGTCCACAGAAGGGTGAGAGTCGCTGGCCCCAACTGCTGTAGATTGCCTCCTCATATGTGGGAAGGGACACAGGTAAGCCATCTACCATTAGGTCCAACTGATCCGAGGATCGCCTGATGAGAGAGCAAGATGAACCAGTCAACATATTTTCTCATGTATGCAATGCATCGTTTCTAGTCTTTGCAACATACACTACATTGCCAAAATATGTGGACACTTTGTGCACAGGAGAATTAAAATGCTAGATCAGAATAGGTACGCACATTTTATCAAACATATATTAGTCTTGGGAGATTTCAGAGAAGTATGCTTGATTTTATGCATATTCTAGTAATTAGTGTAGATAAAATATTCAAAACTTGGGGTGTCCATATCATTTTGGCCACTCTTTATCCACCCTTTTCCTGAACACGGAATTGTTCCAATGGTTAGTCAGGAAAACTGTGGGTAATGTAGTTCATTCCATATGATAAAGCGAGCAAACTGCAAACCTTTGTGTATGACAGGTGAATAGACGGGATTTGATAACCAAACAGGCTGTTGTGGTAAGAAGGAAGATGGACACCCCAATAGCTGTCGTAGCCACACTTGGGATAGAGTTGACTATATTCTCACGATGTTCGGCATGGCCCTCTGTTAAGAAAAGAATGCACACCATTTAAAGACTTTTAAAGAGTGGGTTAGTTTGTCAAAGAACTTGAAAACTAATTGAACTACAAATTACAGCCAAAAGACAAGCAAGTTTTTGGAATAAGTGTTTGGGTAGTGGTTTACATCCTGTAATTTTGATTCAATTACGCAACTGTTTTCAGAGGCGTTTACATGCATTACAGAAACAGTAAGATTGGTTAGTTTGGTGACTTTGCTAACTTCCTGCTCAAGCTGTTGGTTTCCTCTTGTGACAGGTTTGAGCTTAAATGAGGAAGTGAGCAGCCTGAATGTGAGCTGTCTAAGTTTATAGTTCTCTACTGGGGCCTGGGGTTTAAGTAGATCATTTATTAATGGTAATGCTTGAGAAATCCAGGCATCCTGCACAGTTTCTTCAATCAAAATGTAGAACTATCTAAATGACTGATGCAAGAAGAGAAAATTTGAGTTGTCTGGACAGTAAGTACCTTCAGAATTTCACATCAATGTCTTACTGTGTATGACAGTAAATTATTGCAATATCAATGGAGAATTACGATCGGAAAACCCACATTTTCCCATTGAAACAAACATCTTACTCTTTTTACATTTAACATTTTTCAACCTGGCAGACTATACATTTTACCATTTTCCATGTACCCTGGGAAACAAACCCATGATTTCGCCATTGGTAGTACCATGATCTACAAGTTGAGCTATAGGAAAATTATGACACTCTCAATGATGCCAAGCATCGAACTACAAACCAAATGTAAATCAGTTTTGTTCCCTTCTCTTACCTGGTTGAGGTATACAGGTGGGAATGCTTGGTCGCCATTGCCCACGAAGACATCTAGACCGATGGTGGCGGAAGAGTAGAGTGTAGCCCGGCTCGCAGAAGAAGCGAATGGTGCTCTTTTGAGGGAAACCACGACAAGGAGAGGGATCACAGTGGAAACCTCCATGTTCTGGTACAATTGGGTGTGAGCAATTTTGACCTTAAAACAAAAAAGAACAGAGATATGAACCTCAATAGAGCTAATCAGTTTGACCGATTTTTAATCAGTTATTCACACATTTCCACTTCATTGGTTAGCAGTACTTAAAGGTGCACTTTTCATAGTTGTACTATTTTAATTCCGATCAAGAAATTCATTGCGGATATAAAATCATGACCACTCACATAGGATGAAGACTCCAGTCATATTAGTAACCTTATAAATTTGTTTTTTTTTCTACATGAGGGTCCCCTCATGGGAGCCGCCATGTTAGGATCACATGACCAGTCGAATACTACTTGCTTAATCTCAGTAACCGTACTGTTATTGGACACTTACACATGGATTCAATTAATCATGGCTTATTGTGAATATGGAGTTTATTCAATAATTCACTTTGAGGTATGAAAATGTGTAATTCATGTTGTAAAACAGAACGTCTATGTATTTTCAAGTTATGTTTACCACAGATCTTATTTTACACACAAGTTCAAAAAAAACATTATAAAAGCCAATTGGAAAAGAGGGAAATCATGGCGAATTAGACTTCCTGATTTGCCTACAAATTGACGTCACGGCTGAACAGGTCTCCTACATAACTTCAGGTTTAATTGCACAGACTTTTGAAGGTAACTATCGCCCCCTTGATTACCATTAACATGTTCAATGCGTTGGCTAAATTCATCAAATCTGCATTTGCATATTTGCGTAAAGTATGTTTTTGGCAGGCCATTCACGTTCAAGGGGTTAGTGATAAATCATTTATTTACTATTGTGTCAAAATGCAGACATAAAACAGCAAATTAAATATTGGTTACTCATGTCAATTATTGGAGCCTTTAACATAAAAATAATCTGAAACCATCAGTTGATCTCTTATTAGAAATTACATTGAGGGAAAGATAACTTTCAGACCTGGCACATCAGCTAAATATTGTCAAAACTGGCACCTTTACAAGTCCTTGTGGCAGATTAAAGATTATGGCTAGTGTGATCATTAGCAAAATTGTAAGCAAACACACACACGTTTTATTATTGTGCTTGACAAAAAGGGAAAAACAATTCAACAAGTCGGCACACCATTACTTCAAAAATAGATAATTTATTGTATTCATACCTTGGTGGCGTTTCAACAAACTATCTAGTTTTGAGCAGTGGTTTGCCGACTTTTATTCTTGTTCTACTGAGATACGGTAATGAAACAATATTTTCTTAGTGGGTTTCAGAGGAAGCTGGTGGCAAGTTATCTGGAAGAGGAAGATGTGGCATGCTGAAAGGAAGCTTTCATACTTGTGGTTTTGACTGGCAGAGCTGCCAGCACGAGAACACCATAGCTCAGGGCAGTTTGCAGACATGGCCAGAGAGACAATCGCTGTGCAGACATCAAAACACCTGTCCTGCTGACACAATGAACAAAACAAACAGACAGACAGAACTCATTATGGCCAATGGCATAGCAGCAGTTTGCATATATCTAAGCAGTGGGTCAATTACAGAATAGATCTACAGGCTTGGGTCAAGACTCCTAATGCACTTTTCTGATAGGGAGCTTTACGTCAGATGTGTTGACACAGGCTATTAAAGCATGACTCAAGAATAGGAAATAGATGCATTTCTTAAGTGCATTACATGGTGTGAGTACATGGGTGTTTTAAAACATTAACCACATATTGGTTTGGTTTACAGCAAGCATAGGAGCGCATCCACAGCTGGCATACACCACACCCAACCCCTGACCCCAGAATAATGCACCTGCACTACACGCCCGTTCAAAGGGAGTTAATTAAATGTCAGGGCGTCGATCATTTCAATAGTGGTCCAAAAATGACTGTTGGCATCCGCAAACTGGAGCAAAGAGAACAGAAAGTTGTAGCAAAACATCTCAGAAACCATGAACTCTGAATGCTCGCTTTGATTGCTGCAATAATTTAGTCATCAAACATGCTGGATAGTCCCACCTTTGCATCTTGACATTTTCACACATACGCTTAGAACAGAACTGACCGCAATGTAGGCTGCTCCCTGTCACCTTTACTACAGACAGTACATTATTATACATTGTACAATTGTTGTGCAACTAAAAAAAAAAAAAAGGTCACTATTACGTGCACTTTGCAAAAGGAATATGTGTCCTGCAATCATCTTCCATTAGAAGTAATGACAACAGGCAAACCAAACAATGGAGATATTAGAATAAATTGATGTTTTAATATTATGCACTTTTCCAATTAGACAGCTAATAATGGGTATGATGGTGAACATGACTCATACACATACACACTCATTGGTATTATCATGATCATCACTTCCAATTGACTTTTACAGTTTTTTAATGAGTTAACAATATCCCAAGTCTCACAGAATCCTTTTGGAATTTGAACTGAATTAAATCCTAATTTAGTGAAGAAAGACAGTTGGGATGTCCATAGAAATAGGTGATTTCAGGTTATCCTTCATTATGATGACATCAAAATTTAGTTCTCACTATGTAGGACCACACACACACACACACACACACACACACACACACACACACACACACCCTAAAAGACAAATTATCTCTGAAATGATGCTATGTTAATAAAGCCATTAATTTATTAATCAACTATGCTGATTCTGTTCGTCAGTGCGCTTGACATTGGGATATAAATATACCACATACAGGCATGTAGCCAGAAAAGACTGTACAAAACCCAAACGGGATTAATTGATGGCTCGTGTAAAGGACTATTCACATGCATACTTCGGCCATAAAGCGTTTGTGAACAACAGAACAGGTGTACACAAGCTCTATTGTGTCATTATATTCTGCGTTCACTTAAAAAATGTGTAATGTAACACTGATGGAGTGCATGAGATCATGCACGTGTCTAAAATGAAACTCACCTGACAATTCAGCTTGCCTTGATGTAAGATCAGAAATCAGCCGGTTTTAACACAGTCGGTCTTTGGTGTGTTCTCTTTTACAAACGGGACAGTCAAAAGCTATTTCAGATGACTTAGCACGCAACCCTGCCGTCTGACCTTAAGCTGATTCAACAAGTGCATCTATTCTATAGCAGCTGTCAGATGACTCACCGCACAGCTGAGTTATCATGCGTTCTGATTGGTCGCACGAGCTGCGCGTGCACGATAGCTCCGCCCGCAGCACGAAGTCATATTCTGGAAACCAAAATGGTATTGTCAGTGCAATTTTTTGTTATTTTTTTTTTTTTGCTGTATAACAGTAATAGTATGGTAGTAAGGCATTTAGTACATGGTTCATTTGATCCGTGGGAGGCGCCACAGCACATCATCGGAACGACACAGACTGAACACATACAGTGGATCGGCGCCCCCCAAGTAATGCCGCCCTAAACGCTCGCCTTTTTCGCCTAATGGGTTGACCAGCCCCCTGGGTATGATTTATTCAAATACTTTTTACGACCCCACCTATGGAACCGCTTCCCCATTTAGATTAAGAGGAAAACGAAACGGCAGACAAACACAAAGTAACCATTAGTGACAAACTAAAGATGGATTAATATAGCTAAAGTGTATATAAGAGCCAAAAAGCCAAATACTACTGGAGTGAAGGAGGTTGTCTCAAAGCCTAGTTTTGGGGCATCACATAGGTGGACATTGTGTGTCAAACGTTTAAAGGAATATTTTGGGTTCAGGTCATGTATTGACACTGCCCACCACCCCTGGAGTGGCGAGTTGAAAGGTAGAGTCACACGGGGTAACCTCCTCGTCCTGGGAGTCTATGCAGTTTGGATCACATCATTTATATGTATAAATGTTTACCATCTGAAAGGACTAAATATTAAATGAAACAAATGACAATAAAATGCAAAGTTATCTCTTCAGTAATCAAAATAATTTTTGAAATGTAACTGTATTCTAAATATCAATGATTTATATTGTAACTAGTGGAATAGTTACTTATATTGTGTATTTTAAATATGTAGAGAGCCAGGTGAAAAGATGTGTGGATTGACTGTCTCAGAAGCGGAGGCAACTGAGACTTGTCCTCCGCCACCCGGATTGAGGAGAGTAACCGCGCCAACACAAAGACCTACTAAGTAGTGGGAATTGAGCATTCCAAATAAGGGAGAAAAGGGGATAAAGAAACAGAAACTTTCAATTATCACAAGCCTACGAAGAATTATCACACATCATCAAGAAATATGCCCACAGAGGCGAAAAGGATTGTGACACCATATTCAAATTTGACAGTTCTGCTTGTCTCAAGTGAAATAAAAAGGCAACATTTCAAGCTCCATTTTTTTGTACTACAATTGGCCTAAGAGTGAAACAAGGAGTCGAACAAGAATGTGTTTGAAAACTGTATTTGAAAAATCTTTTTAAAGTCCATTTTACCACCAGTAAAAATTCACATATCGTAGAGATAACTGACAATTGGTTGTCCGTTAAAATGACTAATGAACAGGCAAAGAGCTAAACAAGGGCAAAACAGTTTTACAAAGATGCTGGCCTGTCAGTAGCAGTTGTATATTCAAAAAGATGATGATATTTTTAATATATTAGTCCAAAATGATGTTTGTCAGGTTTTTGAGAGCGCAGCATCCATGTCAGATTGCCAGCAGTGCTTCTTTTTCACCTTTAATACAAAAACAATGTCTCTTTAAAACTATCCACATGCTGACAGAGTAAATAACGGTTACAGACAAAGTTTGTTTACAGTGCAAGATTAATTCGAAACAAATAAGACTTCAAAACAGCATGAAGTCAACAGCAGAATATGGGAGATCCATTAGGTTCAATGCAGTGACAATAAGAAATGGAGCTAAAGTAGAAAAAACAAATGAAAGCCACATGTACCCTTCCAGAGCGCATTTGCTAACATTACTCTAATTCAGTACTACATGCGAGCACCAAATGAAGAACAATCAGAAACATTAAACAAAAAAGCAGATTATATCTTGCCACACAAGAGATAAAGCTCACATCTGTACTGGGAATGATACATCTTCAATTGTGAAAGAAGGAAATATGTTCTGAAATCTATTCAATACAACAAAATCATGCAAACCAAGTTGTTTTGTTTACAGTACAGCATTTTCCAACCACACATCCAATTAAGGTTTCTGGTAACATGCAGACATCCTCTTTCTAAAGTGAAGTCAACTACCATTTAACATATAGCAAGTGTATCAAAAGATATGACCCAAAAATATGAGAGGCTGGTCACAAACACTTGGCATACACTGTGCATTGCCCAAACAGCCCATTCCTGTAAGTAATGTTGTTGAAAAGATATTCATGCATTAAGGCTGTTTTTTTTTTTTGTAAGATGCTACCAATAATGATCTCTAGATTCAACCTCATTCTTTGCTTCAGTGCACTGGTCTTGCTTAACCACAATCAACACCTACAATATCTCACAGGTCTACTTTATTGTGACTATGAACACTATTAGCTCTTTGAAGAGTACATTTCAATTATTCATCTTTAAATAGACATTTAAATGTTATTAGTGTATAACCAACTCTGTTCCAATGCCTGATTGTCATGTTTTTTTTTTTTTACCTCCTGAAAAAGTAACACTCCTGTATGAAGAGCAATGGTGCTTACAAAAAAGTTTTTTACTGGTGGAAACAAACAAATAACTAGCAGTGTTTTTTTTAATATTAATCACATCTGTCATTAATTTGTTCATACCTTCACATCTACAATTAGAGTTATGATTGCTGTGTTACAGTTTAAACCTTCTGCAGAAGAAATTGATTTTTAGAATAACTCAAAATAGATACATAAACTACTGCTACAGTCTAGGATTAATTGACCGATCGCTACATCTTCAAACGGTCAGTAAATTACCCAATGTACACGTGAACTAAATCTTCAAAGAACTGTGCAGTCACTTGAATCAAATTAATGATTTAGTCTGTATTCATGCGGCGTCACTACAACGAATGCCAATGGGAGTAATTTTTTTTAACAGCCTTTTGATTAAAGTTAATATTTTTGTCAGTACTCGCTTCAAATTTGGTGACCAAACAAAACATAAGATACACAAGACACTAAATGTGTGGGTCATTATAAACCTACTCTCTGCTTTCAAAGTTCATACTCTCTTTGGTTGCTCTCTAGGTGCAAGCTACTACTCATTTCTTAAATCCTTGAATATGATAGGGCTCTAGTAATGGAAAGCCATAGTGTGCATCACCAATAGTATTAGTGTTTGTGCACAAACACATGTGTGCCTATACACGAGTTTGTGTGCTTTGTGGAAGCTCTAGGAGGGGCATGGTGGGATCAAGCAAGATCTATAGAGTCCACTTTCTATTGCCAAAATGCTCTCATAAACTAGAGCATACATAATGCTCAGCTATACATTTGTATAGTCCAACCTTGTCTCTCCTACAAAACATAACACAAATGAATCCTTCAGAAAAGGCCATGATATTTCAAAGATACGAGCTACTTAGCTAAAGGATTTGGGAGCACATGAGAGGACATTCTCCCACAGACTGCCCTACATTGAAAACAACTACATCGCTTCTGGTAATGTGGCGTGGAGCCGTAGTGAAAGTTTCGGATCAATTAAAAAATCCGGAACAATGAATTATAGGAAGTTTCTGTGTGGTAATCATATTGGAGTGCAGCTTCCATCTCAGAACAATGCGTAAAAGCACTCAAAATAAATCATTCCAACGTAACATGAAAACAAATCTGATATCGCTCGCTCTCTTTCTCTACGTTCATTAAAACAAAAATTAAAAACTGTCTGAAACAAGACACCTCCAGTGTTTATCTTTGCTTAGTGTTGTAACAGGAACCTAGTTTATTTTCTTTTTCCTTTTAAAAAAAAAAAAAAAGTTCATCTTCAGTAGTTGTTTTCCTGTTTAAAAACTGATTAATGAGTAGTGTGATCCAGGTGCAAAAGATGAAGTCCAATCACTGACAATGTGTTGCTTTATATTGAGGGCAGATTAGAATCAAAGTGGTTCATTTCATAACGTCTTAACCTCTTTAACATACTCAGTTTACCCAAAACGCATCGTTAAAAGGTCAAGCTTAAAACCACTGCGATGTGATTTTTCGTAAGCCAGAACACTGTGACTATTTCATGTTGCAAAATACAGTGTAATCTATGGGTTTATAAAAACAGTGGTAAAAGGTTTTGTTTCAAAAAGCCCTCTCAATGTGTAGAGTCCAAAGCAACTGTGGCCTTTTATCCTTAAATGCTTGACCTGTACAACCATTTAAAATGTTAAAAACATGCTCTCTTCAGACTCCATTTTTGCTTTTGCGTCTTTGCATTGAGCTCAGTAGAGGGCCTGACAGATTCCGCCCTGATTGCTTCTCTCATCTCATGCGGTTCTGCCTCATGAGAGGAACAATGCAAGAGGGAGGACCTGCTTTACTCAGGAAGGGATGCTTTAGCAGCTCTTGAGCTGTAGCCCTCTGGGAAAGATCTCGTACAAGCATCCTGTCTAAAAATCCCTTTAGAATTGGTGAGACCTAAGGATACAGAAAAACAACTTAATAGAGTGTGACAAACAGGTCAGAGCACAAAGGTTTAGATATTCATTTGTATTGCACCCTCATGGTTAACCAAGTGGAAACAGAAAAGGAATTGGTTACCTTGTGGAGGTTTTTGAGCTTGGGTGGCAGATTGTCTCGAATCATCTTCATTGCCTTGAGTGGAGGCTCATTAAAGTATGGTGGCTCTCCATCCACCATTTCGATCACCATAATTCCAAGTGACCAAATATCCACCTATAAAAAAAAAAAATTTTGTTGGATTTGATAGATTTAATATTAATTCTGTTTTCAGAACAGTCAGTAGTATTACAACATCAGGGAATTGTCTTGCCTCTTGTCCATATGGAAGTCTTGAGATGAGCTCAGGGGCCATCCAATAGGGCGTCCCTACAAGGGACTTCCTACGTTGCACTTCTTTTGAGACCTGGGCACAAAATCCAAAGTCTGACAGCTTCACCTGCAAATGAGGACAAAGAATTAAAAAAATAACCCACATAAACAGGAAGTAATATGGCTTGCCAAAATAAATGGGATAGCACAATGTCATCATTGTTATATGTGTGCATATTAATGATTCACGTTTAGGGTTGGTAACATAAGGGATGCAACGATATGGAATTTCTGGGCCTATACCGATAATTCACAGCTAATTGTTTCCATACCAATAACTGATATTTTAATAAAATGTTTTAATTGTTAATCCTTTAACCTAAAACTGTTAACTAATTCATTACAATCTTATAATTTGAAAAATGTGTCATTTAAAAGTTTGGAATTTTGACTTGCTATTATTTAAGGTTTGGTGGATGTAACATGAACCAGAAATGTTCCTATATTACAGATGTATGCTGATTTGAATTTTCATTTATTTCTCATTCACTTGCATAAAATGTATGGTGCCCATTTATATGCGCGTTTACGGTAATCCTGATGACTCTCTAATAGTAAGAGCATAATGAATTTCCAGTCATTTATCATTGCTCATCATTTTGATTCAGACTGATTTGTGAACCCGTTGTCCCAATTCATTGAAAATAATGAGGCAGTGTTGGATCAGTGGTTGAGGCTCAGGGTTACTGACCAGAAGGTCGGGGGTTCAAGCCCCAGCACCACCAAGATGCCACTGTTGGGCCCTTGAGCAAGGCACTTAACTCCAGGTTGCTCCGGGGGGATTGTCCCTGAAATAAGTGCACTGTAAGTCGCTTTGGATAAAAGCGTCTGCCAAATGCATAAATGTAAATGTAAATGTACTCTACTGCTCTAAATATTTATTCGGCTAGATTTTGCTCATATGCAATGCATAACATGAAAAATGTACACTCTTGGAGCACTTTATTAGGAACAACTGTACACCTACTTATTCATGCGATTATCTAACCAGCCAATTGTGTGGCAACAGTGTAATGTATCAAATACGCAGATACGGGTCAGGAGCTTCAGTATATGTTCACATCAACCATCAGAGTGGGGGAAAAATTTGATCTCAGTGATTTTGACCGTTGCATGATTGTTGGTGCAAGATGGGCTGGATTGAGTACACAGTGTTCCTAATAAAGTGCTCAGTGAGTGTATATCACTACAGGAATTTAGAAGATTTTATGACTAGATGATATTAACTGCCATGAATTTTCCCTGATATTTCCAGGATTTCCATTTCCATCATTGGAACCATGTTATAAATATGGGAATAAATATCTTCTGGTGGTTTAAATAGTTCAAATCTTAAGCACATGGCTTACCATCTAAAACATTGACACATCAAGTTTCATAACAGAAAAGCATGAGAAAGTGATGAGTTCTCTTTTTCAATCACAAACTATGACTCAATTTAGTTTTAAAGAAGCCCATTACATTTTCTGCCATACTTGTTTGATTAACTATTTAAGAAGCGATGCCCCTGGGGATATTCTTTGAGAAGCAGTGTCAGAAACATGCCAAGAGGAAATAAAACCTGTAAGGTCAAACACATACAAGCATACCCTGCCGAGAAACAGCTGAGGGTGGCTGAAAGAACTTCCGCCTATTTTAACCACAGACAAAGTCTGTGTTTGACTGTTTAACAAACCACTGTCTATTTCAACACCATTAAAATAAGGTTTATGTTTGGTATCGTGGCCGGAAAAGCAATTTATATTTCTACTAACACATTGAGAAATTTGTGCTGACAGAAAAGGAACAGTGTGTATCACAAGTAAATGTCACTGCTTTGAGGGACTGATTGTTATGTTCTTGAGGGTCAGTGCTTAGTTAAAACTTTACCAACGCACTCCTGCCTTTAGTTCACTGCTAACATAAAATTAGTGCTCATGCTTCTCGTGATAACACCCTTAGACCATCTCAAAGAACTGGTGGAATCGCAAAAGAACAGTTCTGCCAAAATCCTGTTTAAACATCAACACACAAGTTCTAAGGAAAGAATAGAATAGAGCAGGGGAAGTTTTCTTAACTCACAAATTAAAATGTGTCAACTAATTTTAAGAGATAGTATAAAAATAATAAAAAATAATAAATAACATACAAAAATTCAGTCATCACTCACTTGCTCTAATGTTTTTACAAACCCGTATGACTTTCTTCCATGGGAACACAAAAGGAGAAGCCACAGTCACCATTCACTTTCATCTTTTTTCCAAACAATGAGTGAATGATGACTGAGACTAACATTCTGCCCAAACAAATACTATCCTTTTAAGACCATAAAACCATCCAGTTGTAAAAAAAAAAAAAACATTTGAGGTAAAAGTCATTAAAAAAAAATAATTATATATATATATATGTGTGTTTTGGATAGACAAGATTGACAAATGCTCATCAATAATACTCTTATGGCTAAAATGTTTATGTTTATTGTATCGCAATATTAACCTCAATAATCGCAATATGACATTTTCCCCAAATCGCGCATCCCTACTTTACATTTTATGTCATGAATATTATGATTTTTTTTGGTGGGTTGTTCCATTGACAATTTACATCCTGCTGAGACTTGCCAAATATCTCTGTTTTTTCAGGGATTTACGACATGTTTCTAGAGAGGACATGTTATGTGCAAAGGTGTGGGGTTGTTGATTAATTTTCGTATGTTGATATATCTTCAATCTTGATAATAGTGCAGTTATGTTATTTGTCAATGACCCACATACAGTATTAAATAAATATGGTACTTTCTCAGGATTCGTTAGAAATGTAATGACTTGGTTAACATTAAACAGCCAATTTTACAGCTAATATTAGAAAACTCTGACAAGAAACTTTTTTACTCAGACAAGTGAATGACCAATTTACTTGTCCAAAGGACAAGCACATCGCAATGCTTAATGTCGAGCCCTGTAATCTAAAAGCTCATCTAAATCATAACCATTCCATCCAGTTTTCCGAGCTGGGTACAAAAACCACAATTGGAGATGAAGAGGGGCCTTCCCGACTTAAATTGTTTTTGACATTTGGATTCCAATGTCTGAATATTTTTAAGAATTAAAAAGGTTCTGGCCTGGGTAGCTCAGCGAGTAAAGATGCTGACTACCACCCCTAGAGTGGTGAGTTCGAATCCAAGGGTGTACTGTGTAACTCCAGCCAGGTCTCCTAAGCCCCCAAATTCCCCTGTTGCTAGGGAGGGTAGAGTCACATGAGGTAACATCTTCGTGGTCGCTATAATGTGGTTCGCTCTCGGTGGGGCACGTGGCGAGTTGTGCGTGGATGCCGTGGTGGAAGGCGTGAAGCCTCCAAACTCGCCATGTCTCCGCGGTAACGCACTCAACAAGCCACATGATAAGATGCACAGGTTGATGGTGATGGTGACAGTGAACTGAGATTCGTCCTCCACCACCCGGATTGAGGCGAGTCACTACGCCACCACGAGGACTTAGTGTATTGGGAATTGAGCATTCCAAATATAAAAATACAAAATAAAAAAAAAATAATTAAAATTTCATTGCTATTTGAAAGGGTGTACTTGGCACTATTATGCCATTATATTATCATTATACAAGTGGCATAAAATGGCCTTAAAATGACAAAAATACAGTTTAATCGCAATTATTTCTGGGACAATATATCGTCCAACAAAAGTAATTATCATGACATGCCTATTTAAGACTTACTCTATTTTATCCTATGGCAGAGAGGACTAAAGGACTGGGCATCACCTGACATAATAAAATTAAACTTGTCCTTGAAGAGAGGTGAGGGACTTACCCTGCCATCGTGTGTGAGAAGAATAGAATCACTTTTAATGTCTCTGTGAATGACCCCCTGGGAGTGAAGAACAGAGAGCGCCTTCAGAACAGACAGACACACTGTGGCGATTTGCTCCTCATTCATCCTGCAAACAACATAACTCAAAATGAAATCCTTGAAACTCTACCTAAAAATTTGAAAATGCAGACTGAATGACAGGTCATAAAGGACTGCTGTGATACCCTGCCATCTAGTGGTAATGCACTATTGCAGTAACAGGTGGTCGGGTTACACCTTGGTAATAATGCCTGTAAATACAGTGTAATTAAACAGTCCTGTCCATATTAAAAATCTGGGATTTGAGATGTAAATCTGAAATTAATGTTTTAGTATTTAGAGAAATGTCAAACAAAAGAATCATTATGACTAGAGCTGGCAAAGTTAGTGTTAACCCTTGCGATTATTTAATTCAGTGTCAGTAATCAAATCGATGGAGAAAGGACCTCTTAACGCTATTTGTTGTTCAAAGGAAACCCAGATGGGACTTCACGTACTGCAGGCTCTGTAATGTACAATTTAATTACCACAGAAGCATGCCTAGTCTTAACAATCACGAAAATGCAGAACGAGACGTTGTTTGCAAAAGCATTTAATGTGAAGTTCAAAGTGCCGCTTGACGCTGGTGTTGATGCAAATCATGACCGCTACTTCACGATTGCTGCATAGTGGATAGCCACAGTCTGCCGGCTGATTAATATTGTGGAGGATGAAAGTTAAAGAGATCTAATGTGCATTGCAATGCACATGCAACCTATGGGGAAACAAGATCTTTAAATTAGTCAAACTCCCACATAGACTTAGGGAAACTTTTATTGTTACTTGAATTGGTGCTATTTTAGTGCATTTCTATCTTAATACAGTGGAAGACTTTGTTTGGGAAATGATAATAAAGCATTATATTGTTACATATAGTTTAGTTTTCTTTCCCAAGAAGGAAATAAATAGATTTTGACAGGAAAAGTAGGAGTCGTCAAATTTCAGCACTGTCAAAATCTGTGATTAATTGCGATTAAACATTTGAATCGACTTAAAAGCACTAGTTATTCACACCAAATTCAAAAAGCGCTGCTGTATGAGAGAGGGAAGAAGGACGTGCAAAATTCGTATTCGTGCAGATTCTGGAATTAATACAAAGACAATACTACGAATCCTGTGCAGAATTTCAGACACTGTAGATTTATTTTCACCAACGGTGAAGCATGGTGGTGGTAGCATCATGCTGTGGGGGTGTTTTTCAGCAGCAGGGACTGGGGGACTGGTCAGGGTTGAAGGAAAGCTGAACACAGCAAAATACAGAGACATCTCCAGAGCCCTCAGGACCTCAGACTGGGCCAAAGGGTCACCTTCAAACAGGACAACGACCCTAAGCACACAGCTAAGACAATGCAAGAGTGGCTTAGGGACAACTCTGTGAATGTCCTTGAGTGGCCCAGCAAGAGCCCAATCGAACATCTCTGGAGAGACCTGAAAATGGCTGTTCACCGCCAGTCCCCATCAAACTTGACAGAACTTGAGGATCTGCAGAGAAGAATGGCAGAAAATCCCCAAATCCAGGTGTGCAAAGCTTGTCGCATCATACCCAAAAAGACTTTAGGCTATGATTGCTGCCAAAAGTGCTTCAACTAAGTACTGAGTTAAGTACTGACATTTCTGCTATTTCTTTTTAATACATTTGCAGTTATCAAAATGTTTTTGCTTTGTCATTATGTGGTATGGAGTGTAGATTGATGTGAAAAAAAGAAAATAATTTTAAGCATTTTTGCATAAGGCATAACAAAATGTGAAAAAAATTAAGTGGTCTGAACACTCTCTGAATGCATTGTACATGTGACATTGACTAAGACAACTTGAAAACAAGAAAATCTGGCCTATTGTACAACAATGTTAATGTTGTACAAAAGGCCAGATTTTCTTGCTTCAACTGAAACATACAAGCTGGTCTTCAGAACATTCCAAAATCATGCTGGGATACCATGGATCATCAGGTTTTGCACAAACATGGAGTCCATGCTGCTAAAGGGGGATCAAAATCAAAGCATTTTTGTTTCAGAATTTTAGCCCCCACTGTATATTAAAAACAAAATTTGGTGATGATTTAAAAAAATAAATACATTTGAAAACAAATGTGACTAAAAACATAACTGAAAATAATTTGTGATTGCACTTCTGAGAAATACTTGCCTGGTATGCGTAACAATGTCAGTCAAAGCTCCGCCCTCAAGGAACTCCATGACAACCCAGAGTTCATCTTCAACCAAGTAACTGTTGTACATCTCCACCACGTTTTCATGGTGATAGTCCCGCATGATTACCACCTTAGAAACAAGAAACAAAGCCATCAGATGCCATTTATTTAAAAACATCATTAAGTGGTTAAAGACGAAAAGATTGAGGAAAATCAACCAGCAACACAAATATCACACTGTCTTCACCATTTATAGTCCCACCTACACGCATACAAATGGATAAAGTGTATCACAATATAATAACTTTTGCTTCTCTTTTGTTGATTGGCATTTCAGTGTTAGACTTTAGGAAATATTATGAATCATCCATTTACTTATTAATGTGCTGCATACACATCTAAACAGCCTATTAATACAGAGTAATCTCCTGTGAGATTTGTACTCACCTCGTTAAAAAGCAATTCTCGTCGCTGCTGTTTTCGCAGGTCCATCTTCTTCACAGCCACCAGCTTGCCTGTGGTCTTAACAGTGCCGATACACACAATACCAGTTGAACCTTCACCGATCTTGATATAGTGGTCCAGATAAGTGCGTGGATCCCCAGGGTCAACTACCATCTGAAGCGCAGCACGAAACTGCTCGTGGGAAACCCGCTGTGGCTCCCTCTGAGGTGAGCGTGTCTGCTGGGGTGGTGCAACAGGGCCTGATGGTTTTGGTGCAGGGGGCATCAGTTGGCCGTGAGGGGGTTCGGGCCCTAAGGCTGGGTGGGAGGTGTGATGCTGGGGCTCTGCTCTGTGCTGCCCCTGAGAGACACTTTTACCTCCACTGCTGCCACCCCGGATTGGCCCAGTGGAGGGGCCGTTGTGGTGGGGAATCTCAGATTTGCCTGGTTTTAAGTCCTACAAGAACAACACGGATAGATTAAAATTTACGAGAGTATAAAAGAACAAGTCACTGCTTATGAGCAGGTTTTACTCTACACAAAACCAATATCTATCTGAAATAATTTAGAGCAGAGGATAACAGTCCATAAGATTAAAATAAATAAATAAATACATAATTCCCGATTTCCAGGTTTTCTATGACCGTGGGAGCACTGTATAATACAAATATTCTCAATAATATTCTCTTGAATATTAATTTTTTTTTTTTTACATCCTCCTATGTCTTTATAAATTAGCTTTATATTCGAGAAACAAATAATATCTAGTTAGATCTTTCTCTGTACCTGACCACTGGGGTTTCTTCCAGAGTCGCTTTCGGAGCGTGGGTAAGTGTTGAAAGGTCGGCCAGTCTGCTGGGTAGTTTTTACAACTCCCTCTGTAACAGGTAGGTTGGGGGTGCGAATATTTGGCCCAGAGAGTGGTCTCTTCTCACGGGGCGACTGTGGGCTACTGTCCTGCCCAGTGTAGCTGGATTTGGGCCTCTTATCATTTGCCCCCTCTCTCCTTACCACCTGATCATGATATTCACGTGGTTCTCTTTCTCGGTCTCGGAACTGGGGAGGTTCTGACCCTCCTGACCAATCAGGTTCTTTGTATCTGCTGGGTTCCTGACCACGAGGCTGCTGGTGAAGTCGGCTATCCTCTCTGGATGAGCGGGGTGGGCGCTGGGCCTGTCTGTGATCGGCACCTGAATGCTCCTGACGTGGTTTCTCCCTACACAGACAAAGAGGAAAAGTAAAGAGCACCCTAGTGTCAATATTGCCATTGTAATCTATATAAACGGAACATTCAGTTTGGAACTACGCAGTGACCTTTCTTTGCTGTCTCCATAGCGTTCAGGGTGTCTGTATTGCTGGTGGAAGTAATCTCCGATCTCCTGACCCCCTCCTGATGATCCAGAATCTCTGCGAGGCTGTGGTGGTGGGCTGTCTCGCCGTAGGGAGTTAGAGCGAATCACCGACATGGTCTCAAACTCATCCAGTAGCCAAGTGAGCGAGCCATCGTCACCAATCTTACGACCCCGTACGATTGCCTGTGCCACAGACACATAGGTTGTGAGGTATTGAGGGTGGCTAGGCAGGATGTGTGGAGTTCTCTTTTCTATGTTGACGCATTTCCAAATGAAACAGGGTGTTGGGGTGTGACATATGGAAGATGTGCTACTTGCTACTCAGAAACAGGAGGTATTATATGGAGGAACATTCTCATTATAGAGAGCATTTGATTGTACAAATTTAGATATGTTGTGAGTGCAGGATGAGTTATCAACATCTTTGGTCTGCTTTTCCAGAAGAGCAAGACGAAACCAAGAGAAAGTGTTTAGATCTGCTTAAAGATAACTGTCAACTTTTAGGAGTACACTAGCATATAGGCTAGATGACCTAAAAATAAACAGACTAAAATTCACAAAACTCCATTTTGTTTTTGTCTTGTAAACCTCACAAAAAAAACAGAAAAAAAAACATAAAATAGCTCCACTTATTATCAATCAATCAGCTCTCAGAGTAGGGGTGGGCGATATGACCAATCTTCTATCACTGAATGAATAATTGTATATCAAATTCTGGAAAAATCTTAAATTGGTTAATATATTAAATAACCATTTTGCAATGTATATTTTTGGGTAATCCAGTCAGTGAATTAAATACATTACAAATCTCTAATATAATTTTATTTGGAAATTGACAAGCATAATCAATGTAAAAAACCAAAAAACAAACAAACAAACAACTTAACTTGGTTTTAAATTAGCCTTACCATAATGCAAAATTTCACATTATGCCACATTTAAGTCTGATATATTGTTGAACAACATTATTTTATTTGAATTTCCTAAAGATCTCAAAGCAATGCAACAAAGAAAATACATATTTAAAAAAAAAAAAAAATCTGGCCAAAAAGAAGGTGTTTTCGCGTTCGTTTTGGTGGTTCGTAGCAGCTCGCCTCGACAAACTTTTAAGAAATCTTCTAACCGGCTGCTAAACATCTACTCGCTGCCATTGGTCAACATCATCTGTAGGTGTGACTTCAAGCTCCAACTGCTTTTTTGTTTACGTTTTCAGTCAGAATTCACACAGGCATGCAAGACCACGTCATGCAATTTTTTTGTTTACCTGGTCTACAAAAGTAATCAAATCAAATCACACTCAAGTGCCAATTTACTCATTTGCCATCTGCAGCGAAAGCCATTCACACATCTGCCCAAAGTAACATATGCCCCCATCACTATTTTTTGTCTTCATTCTGAACATTCACACTTAGCAATTTCATAATGTTTTCTTTGCGGTAGTATCGGTGTCATCATAAATTACAATAACAGAGTGTAACCGACACATATTATGGCCATGTACAGCATGTTAGTGCATTAGAGTCATGAATTCAGCATCTAAAGAAGAAAAATAAAAATTTTCTACTGCATACATATTACTTTAACTCATCATTGAGTGGTTAAAACTGCTTTTACTGACCTCATGTGAATTCTACTCATATAATGAGGCATAAAGTCATTGATAACATTTTAATGTCACATTAATTTAGGTTTTACTGTGCATCCTCATGTTTAAATGCTCCTCTAAATGCCTCACACAGCAGTGCGGAGGGTGTGTTAATATTCGGAAACAGTATACCATTGTTCACAGTAACAGTAGAATTCAAATGGGAAGTTATGTGGTCTGTGCCGCGATTTTGAGTAGCATGAGTGATTCCACTCTGCATTTTCTGGTCTCTGGAGCACAAATACTGGAAAGCCTGCTAGACTTGAAGATAGCACACACACAACACTCACGTGAAAAACAGATGTGCGTGTCACATGAGAATCATATTTAGCGCCCCAAAAGATGAATGTCGTTGAATTTGCTGAATTTCATTGAAGTTTTCAATGCTGGAAAAACCCTTCCATGTCTCTTCGATTTTCCAAGGGCGAGTTCGGAATGGCATACTTCTAAACTATTCTTACTATTCCTGCCATAGACATATGGCAGAAGTAGTATGAGTAGTATAGGTGGTATGTCATTCAGAACTCAGCATAAAGTCATTGATAACGTGGCTCTGACGTGAAACGCTGACCACAGATAGATATGCACACACTACACACACGGATATTTAGATATTGCGATATATACGCTATAGCAAAATCTCTATCAATTAACATTTTATATCGTCAACACAATATATATTGTAATATCGCCCAGCCCGATCTTAGAGTAAATCCAAAACCTGCTCCTGCAACTCACATTCACACACTAATCAGCCCATAGCTCCACGTAAAAACATGTTACATAAAAGATGCTTAAATCAGAATCAAGGGGAACAAACAGACTGTTTCTCTCCTTCTGACCTTGCGTGGCTCTACAGTAGTGATGACCGAGGCATCAATGAAGGGTTTGGGCCTCTTGGCCGTGTCCTCAATGAGGCTCTGCCATTGCCGTGGAAGACCCACAAACTTCTGCTCTTGCTCATCAAAATCAGTGTGGACACGATGCTCAAAGTTAGAGGGACCCGAGATCTGGATGCGTTGCTTTTTCTTCTTGCTGAACATGGCTGCGGCAGAGCATCAGACCTAAAAGCAGGAAAGATGTTGAATAATTATTCACAAAATCACCAAACATTTAAAAACATTTTTATGTCAAAACGTGAACAAACATGCGCACATTGCATACGCTGCCAGAATGCCATATACATGCAGAGCAAACTGGTGTTATGGGTAAAAGCCTAATTAGGTTTTGGATGAACAATTAAGGCATTTACATGGCCTGACACATTGTTGGATTAAGCATATTTGGTGTAAGATCATCCATGTACATACATTGAATCACATGCCGTTTTTGTTATTAACAGTTTTTATTAATTCCACACATAACTCATACAAACATAACATAAAATACGGAATCAATTATGTACATTAAACGGCTTGCAACATCCCTTCAATATCTATAAAAAAAAAAAAGCCCTTATCAACATTAGGCGCACAAATATTAGCCAAAATAAGATTTTGCCCCTGAATTTCTGCTAAAACAATAATGACTATTCCTAATTTATCTTTACACTGTTTGAGATATCTGAATTGTAGATGTTTACTTATCAATGAAATGACTCCCCAGCTCTAACTTGAGCCAGCACTAAAGAAAAGCATGTCCACCCCATATCTTCCCAAATTGTTCAGCTTCCTGCGAGGAAAGATGCATTTCTTGAAGAAACACTATATCATATTTCTTACGTTTAAGAATAGAAATAACCTTTTTATGGGGCGCCCCAACCATTCACATTCCATTTGGAGAGAGACAATCCATTCATATTACCATTTGACATGTTAGAAAAATAGATTATATAACAAAAATACAATTATAACGACCACATTCCAACATTAGAGCAACAATCAAATCCAAAACATCCCCCAGAACCAAACAAACAGAAAAAAGAAAAAAAAAAGTGCACATTAACCCCACACACATGTCCATCCCTCTAAACAGTCCATGTACACCTACGAGAGTCCCTGCAATAATTTTGCTGTTGGATTGCTTAAGTTTGGTGCTGCTATACAAATTTTGTGAGGCAAAATTACAAACAGAAAATAATGACTGTTATTCCACAAAACAATCTCCAGCCACTAGGTGGAAAGAACACTAAAAGAAACAAAAAAAAGCACCCATTTTCTTGGACGGTCAAGTGTGTTCAGTGATTCAGGCCCACAAGACAGCAACATGAAAATCACCAAATGGCTTACTCACTCGATTGTATTTATGAAAGACATCGCTTGCTGTGGACATGTAAATATTTTGTGGCCATCCTTAGTATCTATTCTCAGTTTGCCGGAAACATCAGAGCAAAAGCGACCTTCCGTTGATGTAAGAGTTTCTTGCATTTCCTGAATCATTCATGTTTCACTCTTCACAAGTCTGGGAACAATAAAATGCTGTGGTTCTTCAAAGAAAGCCTTCCTTTACTCCTGGCCTCATGTAACACAAGTTCTTTATCGGATGATCTCAGAGATTTGGCAAGAATTGATTGGGGCCCGTCTCCCTCAGCAGACCTCGGAGCTCACTCAATTTACAGCTTATGGCCTGTTATGTCGAGCAGACTCGGAAAGAGTTTGTCTAGGAATTTCACCATATCTCTGCCTTGTTTTATCGATTATGATTCTCCAAATCCTCCAGTTTCTCCTAGACACATTCCAAATCCACCTTGGTCACTAGCAGATAAGCAGCTACATTCCTTCTCCGATGACTCCAGATAATCAATCAGTTTCTCAACATCCGCAACTCTTGTAACCATCTCAGTGAATTTTGCCTTCATGGAAGTTATCGATCGACATATTACAGCAAGATCCTCCAAGTTTGCAAAGACCTTCGTCAGCATTGCCGACAAATTCATTTATTCATGTCAGATTTCTTTCAGTTCACTATCCGAATGGAGTCTGGGGCTTCTGGCCCATCACTGAGGGGAATCAGCCAGAGCACGTAAGTGTCTTTTAATATCTCCAGAGCTCAGGGATTTTTAATTCTTTGTCATATTGTCTTCCCAAAACAATTAAGGATCAGGGTGTATCTAATCTCACCGGTTTGTGACAAATATTATTAAAACTAGCAAAGTGAGCAGAGCTCGCAGTTCACACATCTGAACCTCGCATGGCGCCATAAACCACATGCTGGTTTTAAACCTCATCTGTCGTTATCAAATTCACAACAATAACCTATTATCCATTTAAAACTTGAGTTCAATTACCACTTAGCCCCATTCATTTACAAAACATGGTAGATACATAGTCAGCTGTTCAAATGACAATGAAAGCTCTCTCAATTCACCTTTGAGCATTAACAGTCCCTTTATGCAGTACAATGCAAAGCTGTCAGGCTTTCCTGTACCTCACCGTCTCGCCATTGGCCCTGCCTAGGGTTGGGCGATGTCCCCTAAATTGGCAGTTGACGATGTTGACAGTAAAACATCGCGATGGACGATGATATCGTCTGTGGGGTGGGGCGGGGGATTATATAATTTCATATAATTTTCAAAAATTATATGAAAAATTATAATTTCGTTATTTTACTAACCCAACTAATGACTCGTCGGCGCTTTATCAGTAGGTTGCACGGCACGTGAAGCATTTTTTTTTTTTAGCACAGAAATATCTGTGCATATGTGCTACCAGTTCTCCATCAGAGCAGGTCTTCAGCACAGCGGGTAGTGTAGTTACTCCAATCCGCAGCTTATTAAAACCAGATAAAGTGAATATGTTGGTATTTCTGGCCAGAAACATAGAAATTTAAACATGGTCTATGGTGAAAGATATTAGACTTCTTTACGCATTTTTCGCCATCCGTTGCGGAGCTATTCGATTTTGCATATTATTTTTTAAACGTTCATTTGTGTAGTTCATATGACCACTTTACAATATTTCAATAACATAATTTATTTTGTAGCCTGTGCTGAAGTTAATTGTGCTGCTAATTATAAGTGAAATGTTAATGCCGAGTTTCGGTTTGAGTGTTGTTCCCGTTTTCTTTTTATTTATTTGTTGTTCTTCTATGTTTTAATAAATGTGTGTTATTCATATTCACCTTGTTTCTTTCATTTGATTTGACATTATGGATTTATGGCCAAGGAAATTTTTCTTTAAAAGTATTAACCAGACAAAAGTTATTTGACGTCGCTGGTCTGGGTTTATCTTAAACTGCCGCTTCAGTGTATACAAGAGCTATGTGACACTGAGCAAGATTTTCTGACACTACAACTACTAATAATTAATTAATAAAGGCTATTTTCTTGTAGCCTACAACATAAAATATTTTAATCTAAATGTACAGTGTAAGACATGTAAAAAAAAAAAAGACAAGAAGCTAACAATGTCAAGATCAATATTTGTGTAGCCTGCCTGACAAGGTATTTTCACAGACTAACACATCACGTCTCTGGCATATACTACAGTATTTAAAATAGCATATATGCATTAGTTATATTCTCAATTTAATTTACAGAGCAATCCCTCCAAAGTTTTTAGGTTAACTATAGAAGAGACTAGGATTAGTGAGTCACACTAGCAAGACTCGCAAAAGGGGGCGTGGCATCACGATGGTGGCTCTACATCGTGATGTTGGTCAGCCATCACCGTCCATCGGCACAACCCTAGCCCTGCCCATTCTCTCTCTGTGGGTATCAGACACTCCCACTCTGATATGTGCAGGCCGAAACCCTCTCCCACACCTGCCTGACTAAAGCCTGGGAAAACTCTTCCTGGGATGACACCGCAGCAAGACACATTTCTCAAAAGTGCATTTAAAATACTCTGGCATTTTATGAAGTGCTAATGTGAATTGATTTCCAACCCCAACTGAGGGTAATGAAAAAGGCTATGTGCCAGTTACAGGTTTAGAGTGAGCACAGCACTGAAGACAGTCAGCTTATGTCATAGTGATCCCAAACAAAAGCCGTAGAAAGTTAATTAATCAGTCGATTTTTCAGTCGACCTCTATTCCCAAGTACTAACAGCAATGATCAAGCAAATTACACAATAATTGGATTTTTTCCCCACACCGATAAAAATCCAGACAACTATATGCAATAGAGACAAATAGGGCCACAATTCAAATTTCCAGCTCTACTTTAAGCTCTGACAGACAGCAATGTGCATCAACACTGTATAGGTTGATGGTTTAGGGCAACAAAAAGTGCTCAACAAATTAGAGGGCATTCAAACACAAGAGGCATTCTCCCTTTCAAACAGCTAGACTGAATGGAACAAAGCAGTGTTTTTTAAAAGTTTAACTTGACAACTTAAAAGCACAAGATTCATGGCATGACATGCTAAAAGTACCAAGATGAGATGCAGTAGCCAAAGATCAGCCCTCCCCAAAATGGCCCAAAATCCCATCCCCAGTGCTGGGGAAACATTACGGTTTAAAACACGTGATGTGATAATTCACATTTAACATTTTGACAACAGTGCAAATAATTCCACACTCAGAGACTGTGATAAGAGGAGCAAATTATGTCATGAATCCTGAAGCAACTTACTGTGCAGAAGCTGTGAAGATGCACCCTGGAGCAACCTGGCACTGACGGCCTTCCTCAAGAGCACAATGGTGACAGATCAACACTGTGCTGTCATTAACTCACTAGCTTCTACATCACTCCTCATCTAGGTGGAACTGATCTAGCAACTTTTACTCAGGCAGTAAATGAAAGGGATTCAACAGAGTATATAGTAAGGCTGTCAAATATAAATTGAAAATTCAAAGAATTTCCACATTCGAACGCTATGATGTGCATTCAAATTTTGGATGTGTGCCAAGCACTGACAATGACTTACAGACCGATCCAATTCTTGGGCTAAAACAGACACAGTGCAACAAATAAAACAAATTGAAATTGACAGTGTCTAAAAAAAGCACATCGTTCCTGTATGAGATGCGGAAAAACAGTGAGATACAATGCAACAGTCAAAGACACCTGTCTAGTGCAGGGGTGTCCAAACTATTAGGGGCCAAATGCACAAACAAATAGGAGTCACAGGCTGCATCGATGTAATAACTTTAAAAAAAGGCCAACATTTTATTAGGTTGCCACATTATATCACATTTAAATGCTTAATGTGTGATTTTCAAGTCACTTTTCCTCTGCGGTATGCTTCAAAAGTAAATGTGTTTATTAATTATATTTCACTCACCAAGAGCAATAGGAATGGAACAATGTCTTCTATACATTCAAATACAGTGGGTACGGAAAGTATTCAGACCCCCTTACATTTTTCACTCTTTGTTATATTGTAGCCATTTGCTAAAATCATTCAAGTTCATTTTTTTTCCTCATTATTGTACACACAGCACACCATATTGACAGAAAAACACAGAATTGTTGACATTTTTGCACGTTTATTAAAAAAGAAAAACTGAAATATCACATGGTCCTAAGTATTCAGACCCTTTGTTCAGTATTTAGTAGAATCACCCTTTTGATCTAATACAGCCATGAGTCTTTTTGGGAAAGATGCAACAAGTTTTTCACATCTGGATTTGGGTATTCTCTGCCATACATCCTTGCAGATCCTCTCCAGTTCTGTCAGGTTGGATGGTAAACGTTGGTGGACAGCCATTTTCAGGTCTCTCCAGAGATGCTCAATTGGGTTTAAGTCAGGGCTCTGGCTGGGCCATTCAAGAACAGTCACGGAGTTGTTGTGAAGCCACTCCTTCGTTATTTTAGCGGTGTGCTTAGGGTCATTGTCTTGTTGGAAGGTGAACCTTCGGCCCAGTCTGAGGTCCAGAGAACTCTGGAGAAGGTTTTCGTCCAGGATATCCCTATCCCTGGCCGCATTCATCTTTCCCTCGATTGCAACCAGTCGTCCTATCCCTGCAGCTGAAAAACACCCCCACAGCATGATGCTGCCACCACCATGCTTCACTGTTGAGACTGTATTGGACAGGTGATGAGCAGTGCCTGGTTTTCTCCACACATACCGCTTAGAATTAAGGCCAAAAAGTTCTATCTTGGTCTCATCAGACCAGAGAATCTTATTTATCACCATCTTGGAGTCCTTCAGGTGTTCTTTCATGTGTCTTGCACTGAGGAGAGGCTTCCGTCGGGCCACTCTGCCATAAAGCCCCGACTGGTGGATGGCTGCAGTGATGGTTGACTTACTACAACTTTCTCCCATCTCCCAACTGCATCTCTGGAGCTCAGCCACAGTGATCTTTGGGTTCTTCTTTACCTCTCTCACCAAGGCTCTTCTCTCCCGATAGCTCAGTTTGGCCGGACGGCCAGCTCTAGGAAGGGTTCTGGTCGTCCCAAACGTCTTCCATTTAAGGATTATGGAGGCCACTGTGCTCTTATGAACCTTAAGGGCAGCAGAAATGTTTTTGTAACCTTGGCCAGATCTGTGCCTTGCCACAATTCTGTCTCTGAGCTCTTCAGGCAGTTCCTTTGACCTCATGATTCTCATTTGCTCTGACATGCACTGTGAGCTGTAAGGTCTTATATAGACAGGTGTGTGGCTTTCCTAATCAAGTCCAATCAGTATAATCAAACACAGCTGGACTCAATTGAAGGTGTAGAACCATCTCAAGGATGATCAGAAGAAATGGACAGCACCTGAGTTAAATATATGAGTGTCACAGCAAAGGGTCTGAATACTTAGGACCATGTGATATTTCAGTTTTTCTTTTTTAATAAATGTGCAAAAATGTCAACAATTCTGTGTTTTTCTGTCAATATGGGTTGCTGTGTGTACAATATTGAGGAAAAAAAATGAACTTAAATGATTTTAGCAAATGGCTGAAATATAACAAAGAGTGAAAAATTTAAGGGGGTCTGAATAATTTCCGTACCCACTGTATGTATACTATCTTATTTGAAATAATGTGCTGGTTAAGAGCTTATTTCACTGACTATCAGGTTATGTGATAGTCAATGGTATAAAAAAAAAAAAAACTTAGTTTTTCAGTAAACAAATTTAGTTTGTTAGCCCCGTTGACAACCATAGCACCGAGTAAGACTACAGGCTAGACAAGAAAAGTCAAAAAGAGACTGTCAACTTGCACCTGTGAGAGGGTGTCTTTAGAACAGATGAGGTTCATATATGAGTAATACGAGCAGGTGATCTAGCAGAAATCTAGTATACAGCTGGATTCCACCACACACACGCTTACTTAGCCATATAGGCTATATGGGGAAATAACTTATATTGTTTTGATTTAAAGCCAATTACAATTACTTAACGCAAACCATTAAAGAAATGTGGCATAATATTGATACCACAGAAAATCTATGACTCGTCCCGCATTTATTTAAAATTATTGGTTAAAGCAAGGTACTTGACAATGAAAGTGAAAGAGGCTAGTCCATAAACAATAAAATACACAGTTTCAAAAGTATTTCTACAAGAATAAACATTATATGAATTAACATGACTCCAATGTAATAAAAATCTCTGTTTTACATTACTTTGGTTCGATAACTGCTTACCGGTGTTGCATCATCATGGCAACAAAGTTATAATATTGTATATAAATTTAAAATGATATGGTAGGCAATTTTATCAAGCTAAAATATCGTTAACATGTAGAAAGTTTACATCTTGTTGCTATACTTTTGAAACAGTGTATTTTAATGCTTATGGACTGGACCAAAAAACTACTGTGATTGTTACATCTTTTTATTTTATATAAATGATGACCTTTTTTTTGTGGTAAGCAATATTATACCACAAATGCTGATGATAAAGCTCAAGTTAAATTGCACCTGTGAAATTTCTTTTAAGGACTACTTTATTTTATATGCTTCATTTTGAGGTGGTAAAACAGATTGCTTTTATTACAAGTGATTATCTTCATCATGCAAAACAGTTTGCAGATTACATCGTTCTGATCTGTCTGCTTTTGTGAACCCACACCACAGATGTCACCCCTCTCTTTATAATGCGCTCTTCATTTTCATTACTTGTTTGATAGTCATCCCGTTCTGTGGAGGCTTCTTTCTCTATTAGGGTTTTTACTGGGTCAAAAATAATTCAGTAGCACGAATGAGTCGGCTGTGACCTCTCCTGTCTGTTGAGCACAAATATCAGGAAGCACAGTGTGGAGATAAGCATACTTGCGAGCTCCAGAGATAGCGGGCACCACGTTCACGTGAAATACAGATGCGCACGTCACATGAGCAGCATATTTAGCACTTTTGAATGTCATTGCGGGCAGCCGCAGAACATTTTTCAATGTTGGAAAAACCCATGTTTCTTCAATTCTCTCAAACTCACGTGAAGTCCAGCCCACTGACAGATAAGCCCACACCGTGCATATGGAAAATGTACATATTGAAATATACACAATATGGCAAAATCTCTTTTGTTGTCACCATGATATATATTGTAATATTGCCCATCCCTATTTGTAATACTCAATACCACAATTGACAAACAATTTCACCCCTTAGAATGACTCTCTTGTCCACATTCCACATTTGTAAGTCACTTTAGATAAGTGTTTGTTACAATAAATGTAAATGAATCACCTTTCCGTGGTCACTTCCTTCCTGTGCTACAAGCATCAGTGGCATCAGCAAAAGGTTTGTGTTGAAAAAACTTAAATCAATCAGGCTTTGTGGCTGACATTAAAAGTGTAAAGTAGTTAAACTTGAAGAGTGAAACAACTGTCTGGCATTCCAGCCACATACCATTATGCACTGGTGAACAGTGAGAAAGACATCTCTGTTGTCAACAGTGCATGAGATGGTCCCTGGCCAGAAGACTGTCTCTGCAGCTTGGGTTGTAATACTGATTTTATTTAGGCCTCCTCAAAATGTCCCAAATTGTTTGGGAAATAATGTAACAGGTGAGGAATTATACTTTTTTTACTTGTAGGATAACGCTAGCATTGCAGAAACATGTTTGTTTTAACAAGATCACGTCATATCCGTAAAGAGAGAAAATAAGCTCTGGCTATTTATAAGGACACAGCAGAGAAACTTGTGGAAGCTTACTGCGAATATCAGGGGTTCAAGACACTTATCCAATTCTGAGTATCTTCGTGCAAGAACTTACGAATCATGTTTTTCAGGGTTTTATTAAACCGTGCGACCGAGCAGTCCATTTATGGGTTGTAAACACTTGTCCGAATCGATTTAATTCCCAATAATTCATACAGCTTGTGTAGTGTGCGTGACATGAAAGTAGTGCCTTGATCAGTGAGGATTTCTTTCGGAAACCCCACTCGGGAGATAATTCTGAAGAGTGCCTCCGCAACAATACTGGTTGAAATGTTGCGTAGAGGCACTGCTTCCAGATATTGCATTGCATAGCCCACCAGAACCAACACAAGCAATGTCCGTGTGCCATCAGCTCTAATGGCCCGACGAGGTCCATACCAATTCTTTCGAAGGGGACCTCAAATGGAAGCAGGTGCAAAGGCCCTCTTGGGGTGGCCGGCGGATTCAAAAGCTGACAATCACGGCATGCCGCACACCACCTGCGAAACATCCCCGTGAATGCATGGCCGCTGAAAACAGGCCATTAGATGGTTTAGTTTTTTTTCCTTGTATCTACTTTTGTCTGAGCATCCTGCATCAATCGATACAATTGATAATTTACAATAGAAAAATACGAGTGCGAAGTCTAGCTGAAGACGTTGACCATCAATCTCTTTTATTTAGTCGAAGGCGTGCCTAAGGGTCTCGTCTCGTGTCTGCTCCAGAGGGAAATCCCAGGCTGGGAATCCTCCAAGTGCTAGGGTAGAGGAAACATCCCCCTCCCTTACGTTACACTGATGCAGAGCTGATGTAGGCAGCCCCAGCTCCGACCTTCCCAGCCAGCATTTCACAAATGCCACAAAGAGACGCTTTGTTGCAGGAGCCACCTGCACAAATTTCCCATAATAACGTGGTAAACACTGGCCAATTCGTACCCAGGATTAGTGGATGGGTGAGTCGGGAACTAACCGCTGCCTCGACACTATGCTTTTGCCCCCGGAATTGAATAATTACGGTCATTACATGACCTTACCTTCACCTTGTGACTCACACCCAAAACATTGTATTGAACCAGGCATTAATGGATGAAGCATTGGCTGCATCCCGAATCCACCACATCCTGGTATGTACACCCCTTAATACACACAGGTATGTCCCAGCTCGATCAGGGGTGGCCAGTGGTGCCTGGGGGACTCAAACCAATGTCCCCACCTCCATCACAGCTCCAGCAAACCGGTTTAGATTTCACACCATGGCAGCGGGTCCATCAACCTGGGAGCAGGAAGACTGGGCAAACCCCGAAGCAGAGGAAGCTGCTTCCGGGGAGTGGGAATTGGATGGGAGGAAGGGGAGAGAAAGAGAAGAGAGGGATGACGTCATCCAACATTGCCTCGGAAGGAGAGTTATGAATTGCTCCAACACCATCAGATCTATCACCGCCTTGGCGTCACACTCTTCCCCAGCCCGAACCCACTTCCGGCAGGCATCACAGAGCAGCTGGGCATAAACAAACAGGCTGCCAACCTCGCAGAGCGTGAGGGAGCGAAACCGCTGGTGGTGTTGTTCTGGAGTGTGGCCATTCGGTGTTTGTGGGGAGCTGCTGGGCTTCTATGGAAAGCAGTGGAAGTAGCAGAATAGCCCACTCGGCTTTCGGCCATCTGGAGGCAGTCGCAGTCTGTTCAAAGTGCTCCACGAATGCCCCAGAGTTGTCCTGAGGCCCCATCTTAGTCAATATAAGCTGGGACATGGTCATCGCTTCCTCCAGGATCGCAGGTGAGGACTTCTGGTGTACCAGGCTCCGTAATGCTTGCAATCCTCAATTTGAGCTTGGAGGAGCTCCTGGAAGTGCTGCTAATCCTTTTGGACACTTGGAGAAATGTTGGACAATAGGATAAATTACTTCTGTAATACTCTACCTTTTGATTGCTTTGTCATATCAGCACACTCAATTTTAATCAGTTACAGGTGACATGATTAGGAACAAAACAAAAACTTTGAGATAAGAGACACCCTGAGATATATAATGTCAAATCTAATAAATGCAGTTTCTTAGGTTGGGTGTCTAAGACTTTATCACAATTTATATCATTAAAAATATTAAAGTTTTCTTTAAAATGATACCAAACATTTGATCCAGCTTGTTTTTTGGTTTTGATTTCTTTCTTCGAGTTAAGTGCCTTTAATTCTGGGTATGCCACTGAAACAGGAAATCTTTAAAAAAAAAAACAGAACTTAAAGGGTTAAAGTGTATTATTTTATTTCATATATTGGCCATCCAGCTGTCTAGATATAGTATCAGTTATCAAATTTCTTATTCGTCAACCACTCCACAAATATATATTTTTGCATGAATTCTACACCAAACAAGCTTAAAGGTGCAATTTAACCACATGACTGCCGGTCTCAGAGAAAGTTACAGTTTTCACACTAAATAGACATGGATCTTTTTATGTTTCAGCCCATTCTTTAGAGAAAAAACATGGAGTCTCCTTTTGAAAATACTAGGTAACATCAATAATGCAACGAACACAACAGCACTTTGCTAGTAGGCCAACAACAATTATCTGTTATTCATTTCATTCATTCATTGTGCAACTCTATAGGCAGTAACTGTTTGTGGTGCAAGCGCTACATACACAAGTTCTTTATGTGCAATTGACTGCAGGTCCAAGCCTGATAGAGGGTCTTCTGAAGGAACAGATTACACATTTCTCTCACCAAAACAACAATACAGTGTTCAGTATAAAGGCTCACAAAACAGGCACAAAAGTTCAACAATTGCATCAGTTTGCAGCTGATGGCTAAAATTAGGTAATGCACAACTAAACAACAACAAGCTCCAACAATAACTCAAAGTGTCAATCCACTTAAAAAAAAAGGACCACAGAGCACAAGAAGCATCCACTACAAACCAAAATACTATTACCAAATATTAGGGCTGTAACGATATGCGAACCGCAACTGAAATCGCGATTCAAACATCCACGATCCTGTGTCACGGTTCCTGAAGACCGAACCGTGACACACGCCCCTCTCCATCCCCAGAAGCCTGCCAACAGTTACAGATGCAGCCCCTTGAGCTCTTTACACACACTACAATAGAATTCCACTACAACAAAATGTATTTTCTCATTTCACAATAAACTTTACATGAAAATATTATGGAGGTGGCAGTGAGAGGAGCTGGGTTGTCTCCTCATATTAAGGGTTTTGCACACATTGAATCTTGCTTCACAAGCAGGATTGCATGCTCCGTGTCAGTCGCTTGCTTTGTCACGTGAGAAAAATCGTGACTTTCTTTCACCGCAGTGCCACAGCAACAGCTGCTGCTCAAAAGATGCTTGAGATCGCATCACATAATCTTATCATGGATGTTGTTACACGATGGAACAGCTCAATGGAAATGCTGGAAAGTTATCTCGAGCAACAAGCGACTACAACGTCAGCCCTCTTGAGCACAGAGGTGCGCAAAAATGCCCGTCGACACGATACGCTGGATATCACAGACATCAGTGATGCCGAAGAAATAGTAAACCTTCTTAAACACTTAAAAAAAATAATTAGAATAATAATAATAATAATTCACCACCGTCCCGTCTAATGAACAGAGCGCCACTGTCACTCATTTTGCCCTTGAAATCCACGATCGAACAGAGCATGACGAGAAACTCTACAACTATAGCTAACATGAAGACATCCGAACATCCTGCAAAACCTCTCAAGCTGATACACAGAGGAACAGAATTATCTGTTATAGTACACTTCCTTGGACCCCAGATTTTGATCGTTGCCCCACTTACACCCTGAACAACGCGAAGAGGTTTTCCTCCAGTTGAAGAACAAATCGAACCAGTTACAGCACGTATGTATGCATTACTAATTGTGTGAGAACCTGTGTATTTGCATTTGTGTGCATGTTTGTCACTCCATTTGCATGTTGGTGTACTGTAATTAACCTAAACAAACCCACAAGCTGTTTGTGTTGAGTTAAACTTACTTGAACAGAACAATATTTGTTTTAATGTTTTGTTTTTTATTTTTGCACTTTTACTGCTTTAAGAATTTCTCTCTTAGGTGTCAGCTATCTTAATTCTAATTCCATGTTAAAATTCAGTTTTATTGTTCAGTGACACCTAGTCAATTGTTAATTTACAAACAGACAGTTAAAATACAACAAAGAAAGTTATTGAAAATTGTTAATGCTTTGGAAATAAATCTGTTATTTTAATTGGTTTCATTTTTCGTCATGCGTATTGTACGGACAGACTGCACCCCTACCAAACATGCTAAAGATAAACATGTTTTCAATTAGCGTAACACTTATCACTAAAATGCATAGTCCTAAACAACAAGGGCTAAAAAAGGGCATCCAGCTTTTACCCAAAATGCTCAACTACAGCGAGATAAGTTTTAGGAACTAATGCATGCTTCTGAATGGTTTTCAATAGCCTAAAACTTTCGGAGAAGTATAACTTATATATATTTTCCCCCAATCCGATTATTCAAACAAACGGCAGCATAATCAGAACTAGATTTGAAAGACAACATTTAATGCTGGGCTAGAGTAAACAGTAGCATGGGAGATTGCACGTTATGAGTGACCCTGTCCTGCACTGAAGTATTTAAGGAATGTTTGGAGTGCCCGGTACAGACTGCACCCCTGTCTGAATCTCCCATCATACCTCCTCGAAGCATATCCTGAGATGGCCAAAACTGCTGAAAGGGGTACATGCACAAAGACAGTGAAATTACAGTCAGCAAGGAGTAAGGTAGGACAAGGGCAAGAGAGATGCTAAATGACAACACCCATCTTTTAGTTAACTTGCACACAATGGAAAATACTATATCAATCTTTCTAGTAGTTAATCATCAGAATTATTATATTTTATATTACACACAAACTTAAACTGGCAATGTGTAGATAAACAATCCAAAATAGATATATCTGCTACGTAATCCATCTTTTAAAATTATAGTCAAACTTAGTGAACTATTCTGGATATTTTAATAAATAGTTCAACATAAATACATTGAACAGGAAAATGTAAACAGTGAATCACTCTCATTAAAAAGAAACATATTTAATTAACCAGTATCGATATTACAGGTGCCACCATTCATCCTGACCACTCAACATCCGATACCAGACATAAAAGGACTTTTATTAAAAAACCTCACATTTATACATTTCTATGTCAAAGGCACCCTTATCTATGACTGTACTAACGTTACATTTTATATAACATCCCTATAAAAAATAAGTTACTTAAGTGAGATTGACAGCATCCTAACTTTGATGTCCCGTTAAAAATCGCTCGCTAGTTGGTGTATCACGATCGTGTATTTTTACTAATTTCTAATTTATTATCTCCAGCAGTAAGGCATGAGCAGTTCGGTCAAACTTTCAATCAGTTTTATGGGCCTTCTGACACTGCTATACTGGAAGTATGTACGACTTTTATTGAGCCATTGAGTTGTACCTTACAAATCCCTCTCTTGATTGGAGTCTGAGTGACAACAGTGTTGTAAACTGGCTGGTTTGGTGGCAGTATTTGAAAACTCATAAATTATAAACCATTCCCTTCTTTCCAAAGCTGAGAAGCATAGATACAAAATCTAATGACAGCACCCTCTCTGCATGAGAGGCAGAACACTTTGTAGTTTGTATCTTTACTTACTTTAATTAAATGTTTTGATAAGACACCCAGTAGCCTAAAGCTACTCAGCTAGCTTGTGAGGAATTAGCTAAATGAGCACGACGAACAAACTCACCGAAACTACAGTGTGCCACCAAAACAACCTGCGCTAACACACAAACGGCATTCGGTTATAATACAAATAGCTTTAAAGAAGTCCTACCTGTAGTGTAAAGTGTGTCCGAAGAGAAATAAACTTCATGGAGTCCGTAAAGTTTCTTATGTGTAAAGTTAGCTTAAGCTGGCTAAGTGCACGTATCAGTCACAGAAACCCTCACGAGCGCGCTGCTCGTGCTCTCTGCGCCATACTCACGCTGAAGCTCATCATCCGGGGAACTAAGGGCTTAGAGCTCTGCCCTCAGGCTGCAGTGCGCGCTGTTACTACTGTAATCATTTCAGTAAAATTATATATAATTTTTAAAATTATTATTATTATTAATATTCGTTTATAAACAGTTAATAAAGTCTTTGGTGATAATTATGTCATTATTAAACAAGTAAAATTATTTTTAATGACAGTTTTGAAAGCAGGCATAGTAAACAAATCATTCAAAATGATTAGTGAAGATCATTACTTGTGTTAAAACATCAACAACTACAGTACATATTCTGATATGTCATGTGTGTGACTTTCTTCTACTAAACACAAACAATGATTTGAGATTTTAGCTCTGTAGGCCCATGCAATGCAAGTGAATTGTGACCAAAATGTTGAAACTCCATATGCATATACAGGCAGCATAAAAGTAATCCATAAGAATCCAGAGGTTAAATGAGTGGTCATAATGTTTTGGCACATCTGTATGTATATAATAGATAGTTATGTATATCTTTAGCTTTAGTGTGTCAATAGGAAATACATTTTAGACTCCCAAACATTACTTTTGTAAATAGAAAATATTAGAATAGAAGATCATGGAGCCCTACAACAAATAGTATGGCCCCCACAGACCCCCTACAGAACACTGAGTCAGTCCGAGATTACATTTAGAGACAGCCTAAACAAATAGTAGAACTGTGGTGAATTCTCCAAGAAGCTTGGAACATCCTATCTGCCAACAACCAAGAAAAACTGTGTCCAGGTATATCTAGGAGAATTGGTGCTGTTTTGAAGACAAAGGTTGTCACACCGAATATTGATTTAGCTTTTTAGGTTTACTGGACTTTGCATGACATTAATTGATAAATGAAAACTAGTTATAGCATTATAGCATATTCTACATACTTTGGATTACTTCTTCAGCACTGGTAGATTTTTTCACTTGTTTTGCCTATAAAAACTCTGCCAGTACAGTAAGACAAAATACACATGTTAAAAATACATTCTCTGAAAACCTAAATATCTTATGCAGTGTTGTTTCTAAAACAAGATAAATCAAACTGATCTCGTTTTAAGGATTTTTAGAAATTTTTACAGGAAAACTATGATCAAGAATATGATTTTTGCCCTAATATCAAAGGTCTTACTAATGTATTTCTGTGAATTTTCTTGAAAATAAAATTATGATCATGTCTGGTAACGTGTGCATGTAAAATGGCTAGAAATTACATTTTAGTTTAGCGTAAAGCTGACAATTTACACAAGGTTTATTTCTATTTCTTCCAAACTTACTTCAAACTTACTTCTCTGTCTGCTCGTATGAATGTAACACATCATAAGAAAGTGTTTCACCGCAGTTCAAATGCACTTTGGATCGCATCATTTATATGTATAAATTTTTTCCATCTGAAAGGACTAAATATTAAATGAAACAAATGACAATAAAATGCAAAGTAATCTCTTCAGTAATCAAAATACTTTTTGAATGTAACTGTATTCTAATTACAATTTAAATTGTAACTGTAGTGGAATACAGTTACTTATATTTTGTATTTTAAATACATATTCCTGTTACTTGTATTCCGTTACTCCCCAACCCTGTGAATGTATATATCTATGTATATGTATATATATCCCATCACATATATCTCATCAAATATATGTATGCGTATATATATATATATATATACACACACACACTATAGACATACACAGATCAGCCACAACATTAAAACCTCCTGCCCAATATTGTGTAGGTCCCCCTTGTTTTTGGCAACATTCGGTGTAAACTCTAGACACTGTTGTGGGTGAAAATCCCTGAAGATCAGCAGTTACAGAAATAATCAAACCAGCCCGTCTGGCACCAACAATCATGTCATGCTCTAAATCACAGAGATCACATTTTTCCCTATTCTGATGGTTGATGTGAACATTAACTGAAGCTCCTGACTCGTATCTGCATGATTTTATGCACTACTGCCACATGATTGGCAGATTAGATAATAGCTTGGATAACTGTTGGTGCCAGACGGTCTGGTTTGAGTATTTCTGTAACTGCTGATCTCTTGGGATTTTCACACTCAACAGTCTCTAGAATTTACTTTGAATGGTGCCAAAAACAATTAAACATCCAGTGAGCGGCAGTTCTGCTTATGGAAATGCCTTGTTGATGAGAGAGGTCAATGGCCAGACTGGTTAGAACTGACAAAGTGTACAGTAACTCAAATAACCACTCTGTAGAATTGTGGTGAGAAGAATAGCTACCACCCCTGGAGTTCGTAAGTTCGAATCCCAAAAATGAAATTTGCAGATAATTGACTCACCTTCAGGCCATCCAAGATGTATCCGAGTTTCTTTCTTCATCAAAACAGAATTTATTTTTAGAATTTCATTTCAGGCCTCCTCCTTTGAACAATGCAAGTGACTGTACTCATAGAAACATAGTAAAATTAAGAAAGATATAGTGAATGTACAAAAAACTGCTTAAGATCATGATTTCATTAGAAAATATTACTATTGTAATTAAGTGATTAGACAGATTAATTTAATATTTAACTGCACAATAGAAATACATCCAGAAAAACATATTTTGGCTAAAATATCATTGTCCTTAAGAAATAAAACTGATCAAAATATATTTAGGGTAATCAGAATAGCAGCACTGAAATAGATTACAAAAGAAATGGCTTAAGAGAAAGTAACAATTAACTTACAGACTGTTTCCTTCAGATTATTGATCTTTGAACAACATTTGTTAAAATATGCGGTATGATATCCTATCTCATATATATATATATATATATATATATATATATATTTTTTTTTAAAGAATGTGATGCCTTAACTTTCTTTCCACTTTATTTGAAATAAAATATAACATGTACATGAATGAATTACTCATGTTATTTATAGAATATGTTGTGAATTGATATTTGATATGGTTTTTCAAAATAACATTGTGTTTTTTGCTCTCTCTCGCTCTCTCTCTCTCTCTCTCTGTCTCGATGTACAGTACTATTTGTACATTGGCTTTAGTAAAAAAAAAGCTAAATTAAAAAGCAGAAAAAAGAATACTATTGATTAATTAAAATGTGAGCACTTGGAATAGTGTATGCAAATAATTGGTATGCAATAATAAGATGTATTTATTCCTTTTATAAGATTTTGTTTATAAAGTGTGCTTTAAGAGACACGGGGGAGTGACTTGATAGCGTCAGAGATGTCATTTTACTCACAGCTGATTAGTTCAGCATCTGATAGCGATCAGTAATCCAGAACAAATCCTGCTGCGGAGCAGGTTAGCCGAGAAGTGTAAGTTACCAACTTTCATGGTACCTAAAAACTGGGGTTGAGGCAAACTACACTAAAACTTACCTAGCTAGCCACCATAGCCAGCTTCATGGTACAGGTCTCTGGCCACCAAATTTTCCAGATCTCAATCTATGGTATGTGCTGCACCAACAAGTCCGATTCATGGAGTCCCCATCTCTCAACTTACAGGACTTAAAGTATCTGCTTCTAACGTCTTGGTGCCAGATACCACAGGACACCTTCAGAGGTCTTGTGGAGTCCATGCCTCGACAGTTTCTCAACTATAGACTATAGACAAACAAAATGTGCTTAAGCTGACAACAAACAAGTCATTATAATATTTCATGTCTTTATTGAACACATCCCATTAAACATTCACAGTGCAGTGGAAAAAGTTAGTGAATCCTTGGTTTTAATAACTGGCCAATCCTCATTTGGCAGCATTAACCTCAACCAGCCATTTCTGGTTGCTGTACAGAATTCAGAAGGAATTTTGGACCATTTTGTCTGGTCAGCTCAGCCATTTCTTAGGATGTCTTGTGTGAACAGCTCTCTTGAGCTCATTCCACAGCATCTCTATTGGGTTAAGGTCTGGGCTCTAACTGGGCTAATCCAAAAGTTGGAATAAATTTTTTTGAAGCCATTCTGTAGTGGATTTACTTCGATGTTAAGGGTCATTGTCCTGCTGCATCACCTAACCTCTATTGAGCTTCAGTTGGTGCACAGCCTCCCTGATATTATCCTGTAGGATATCTTTGGGTATTTGGGAATTCATTTTCCCCCAATGATGGCAAGAGGTCCCGAAGAAGCAAAGCAACCCCAAATAATGATACTCTGTCCACTGTACTTCACTTTTGGGAAAAAAAAATTCAAGTTCATTTGCGGTGCCCTATTTGTGCCAAACGTAGTGCAGCGTGTTCTTCCTTAGCAATTCAACCTTAGTTTCATCAGTCTACAAAACATTTTCCCTGTAGCATTGTGGAGTGTCAAGGTGGTCTTTGGCAAACTTCAGGAGCTCAGCAACATGTTTGTTAGAAAGCAGCGGTATCCTTCATAGTGTCCTGATATGGACACTATGCCTGTTTAATGTTTTTTTGTATAGTAGACTGATGAACTGAGATGTTTACCAGTTCCAATGATTCCTTCATGTCTTTAGCTGTCATTCTAGGGTTCTTTTTTTACCTCAGTGAGCATTCTGCGATGTGCCCCTTGAGTCGTTTTGGCTGGACGGCCACTTCTAGGGAGAGTAGCCACAGTACTAAATCGTCTCCATTTATAGATAATTTGTCAAACTGTTGTCAGATGAATATCTAAGCTCTTCGGGGTAACTTTGTAATGCTTTCCAGCTTCATGTAGAGCAACAATCCTTGATCATAGCTCCATCATGGCCTGGTCATGCCCTCCTCCTCGTCACAAGTTATTTTTTACCTTTCCATTCTGACGTTGAATTTCAGTCATGCCTCAGTTACTCATTCAGTTACTCATTTAGAACATAAATTTTTTCTCCACGAGTGTCTTTAATAGAGGATAAGTACTGTATTGTGACGGGTATCATATGGCATTAAATAAATAGTCCTGAAAATATCACAATGCTCACTGACCTGCATTGTCACTTTTCTGATATTTGGACACAGGGATGCCTGATAAGGTAACTTACTGTTGCCAATAATCGTGACACTGGCTGCTTTGTCAGAGAGATAAGCCACTGCCTCCATTCCTGGTTGACAATTGAATGACAAAATGTGTGATAGTGCCATTAGCTTAATGATAATTCACCCAAAAATAAAAAATTCTCTCATCATTTACTCTCATGCCATCTCAGATGTTTATGACTTTCTTTCTTCTGCTGACCACAAACAAAGATTTTTAGAAGAATTACTCCACTCTTTAGGTTCATACAATGCAAGTGAATGCTGGCCAGAACTTTGAAGGTCCAAAAAGCAAACAAAGTCAGCATAAAACAATCCTTAAATTGTTAAATCCACAGTTGAAGTTAGACGTTTAGGCTGAAGTCATTAAAATCACTCCACAGAACTATAGTTTTGGCAAGTCCTTTAGGACATATACTTTGTGCATGACATGAGTAATTTTTCCAACAATTGTTTAGAGACAGATTGTTTCACTTTTAATGGACTATATCACAATTCCAGTGGGTCAGAAGTTTACATACACAATGTTAACTGTGCCTTTAAGCAGCTTGGAAAATTCCAGAAAATGATGTCAAGAAAATGATGTCAAGAAAATGATGTCAAAAATTTTACTGTTTGGCCATAATGACCATCGTTATGTTTGGAGGAAAAAGGGTGAGGCTTGCAAGCCGAAGAACACCATCCCAACCGGGAAGCATGGGAGTGGCAGGCAGCATCATGTTGTGGGGGTGCTTTGCTGCAGGAGGGACTGGTGCACTTCACAAAATAGATGGCATCAAGAGGAAGGTAAATGATGTGGATATATTGAAGCAATATCTCAAGACATCAGCCAGAAGGTTAAAGCTCATCGCAAATGGGTCTTACAAATGGACAATGACCCCAAGCATACCTCCAATTTTGTGGCAAAATGGCTTAAAGACAATAAAGTGAAGGTATTGGAGTGGCCATCTCTAAGCCCTGACTTTAATCCGATTCAAAATTTGTGAGTAGAACTGAAAAAGCGTGTGCGAGCAAGGAGGCCTACAAACCTGACTCATTTACAGCAGTTTTGTCTGGAGGAATGGGCAAAAATTCCAGCAACTTATTGTGAGAAGCTTGTGGAAGGCTACCCAAAACGTTTGACCCAAATTAAACAATTTAAAGGTAATGCTACTAAATACTAACAAAGTGTATGCGAACTTCTGACCCACTGGGAATGTGATGAAAGAAAAGCTGAAATAAATAATTCTCTATTCCATTATTCTGACATTTCACATTCTAAAAATAAAGTAGTGATCATATCTGACCTAAGACAGGGAATGTTTTCTATGATAAAATGTCAGGAGTTGTGAAAAACTGAGTTTAAATGTATGTAAACTTCTGACTTCAACTATACATCTTTAGAAGCAATATGATAAATGTGGACCCAAAACTGAAAATTCTTTCATCACTTACTCACCCTCATGCCATCCCAGATGTGTATGACTTTCTTCTGCTGAGAACAAATGAAGATGTTAAGTAGAATGTTTCCGCTCTGTAGGTCCATTGAATGCAAGTGAATGGTGACCAAACTTTGACGCTCCACAAAGCAAATAAAGGCAGCATAAATGTAATCCATCAGACTTCAGTGGTTTAATCCATGTCTTCTGAAGCAACCCACTTATAATAAAACTCCTTTTACACTATAAACTTTGACATCTCCAGTCTCCATGGCGATCATGATTTCAAGCTCGATTACATTTCCAGCGCCATCTCGAGCTCTGCGCATGCTTCAAGCACTAGGAAGTGTAATCAATCTTGAAATCATGATTGTGCATAGAGACTGCAATTGCAAGATGCACAGTAAAAAATGTGTCATATTTTGGTCTGTTCTCACACAAAACTGATTGGATTGCTTCTGAAGTCCTTGATTAAACCATGGATTACTTTTATGTTGCCGGTGTGTTTTTGGAGCTTCAAAGTTTTGGCCACCAATCACTTGCAATGTATGGACCTACAGAGCTGAGATATCCTTCTGAAAATCCTTCTTTGTGTTCTGTAGAAGAAAGTAAGTCAAACACATCTGGGATGGCATGAGGGGGAGTGATGGTAACAGACTAACCTGTTTATCAGCATCCTCAACATTGACCTTTAATGAAAATTGAGATTTTTTATAATACTGTATATAGAAAATTCTTGTAAAATACAATATATATAGGCAAACAACACAACAAAAATATTTAATTCCTAAAGTCATATATCAGATTCCTGCAGCATTTAAAAATACCCTGAACCTTGGCAAAGAGTCCAGTCCAGGGAACTCTTCAATTTATCCAGTTTTAGTATTAAAACATGCCCCATGAAATGGCATCGGACTCGATTTCCAAGCAATGCACCCATACGAAGACAGTAATATTCACACCTACACAAACCTGCTTTATGATTGTTAGAAACTCAAAACCATTGTAGACTTGAAAGAGATATGGACAATGCAACCTGATAGCTCATAAATAAGAATGACAAAAAAAGGGAAGTGAACAATGAATGAAAGAAGCAAAGCCTGCTTGTCATTTTACATACAGAAGTTAAACCTGAACAGGATAATCTATTGTTCTGCTTGTGCCTGTGTCATTGCATAGGAGAGCACACATTACCTTTCATAATTGGGGCACCATAATGAGTGCACAGACCAGCTGTAAATTCTCCCTTGTTGAGCACCAACAAGATGTTATGGCAGTCCAGCTCAACCTCCTTCATTCTGTACGACAAACATGTAAGTGGCATGGCGTGAGAAACTGTACATGGCTTAAATCATTAGAAACACTTAGATAAGCCTGTATTTATATGTCTACATGTTGTATGTCGAACATTCTTAACTCTTAACACACATCTCTTCTGAAGTTTGCAGACAACAACATGGTCATTGGCCTCATCCGCGACAGTGACGAGTCTGCATGCAGATGGGAGGTTGATCATCTGGCTGTATGGTGCGGTCACAACAACCTTGAGCTGAACACACGCAAAACAGTAGAGATGATAGTGGACTTCAAGAGAAACCTGCCACAGGAGCTGCTGACTCAGTTCTACTCAGCTGTCATTGAGTCTGTCCTGTATACATCTATAACTGTCTGGTTTGGTTCAGCCACCAAAGTCAGGACTGCTGAGAGGAAAAAATTAAGATAGTATACCAACAACACAATGTTTCTAAAGTTCCCATCTGTCAATCGATATCAGTTCCAGTCTCCTGGTGCGCCATACTACCTTTAAACAGTTATTTCCCTAGAAGGTTTGAAGGTTGATATTGATACACAGTAATAACCACCTTGTGACACATCAATGCATTAGTATAAGGATAACTGTGCATGGCACCATCACAATCAGGTAAACAAACTAAGGAAAACGAGCTCTTTGTGCATTACCAGCTGTCATGGCATGGAATATTACATTTGCATTTATTCATTTAGCAGATGCTTTTATCCAAAGTGACTTACAAATGAGAAATGCAACAGTATCGTACAATTACGGATCATACAAAATACCTCAATCATACTGTAATAACAATAGTGTTTCGCACTCACTTACTTTTGGATGTTCCTCATTTCTTACCTGTCTAGACGAAAATTGGCAGAAATTCTCCGGTTCTCATACAAGACGTGTGCTTCTTTGCACCCAATTCAGAACAAACTAAGGGAATTGTTGGCACTCCAGCTGCGATGCTGTGAGCCGATCAGAGCAAGTGGCAGAGACATCAAACTGTGTATTGTTCATAAAGCAAACACTATGTTTCAAAACCAGCCACTTCTTTTAACTGTAACTTAACATCCTTAAAGTAAACATTTTCTTAAAATAAAAAAGATAAGACAATTAAATTGGTAATGCTTTACAATAATGTTCCATTTGTAAACATTATTTAAAGAAATATTCCATGTTCAATACAAGTTAAGATTAATCGACAGAATCTGTGGCATAATATTGGTTACCCTCAAAGACATTTTTGACTCGCCCCTCCTTTACTTAAAAAGATAAAGCCAAAATCTGGGTTCCAGTGAGGCACTTACAATGGAAGTGAATGGGGCCAATCTGTAAATGTGAAAATATGAACTGTTTTAAAAGTAGCCACAAGACATAAACAATATGTGTTTTAACATGATTTTAGTGTGATCAAATCACTTGCTAACTTTTTCTGTGTAAAGTTATATCCAATTTTAAAACTTTGTTTCAACGGTGATGTAAAGTCACCAAACCCTAAAACCCCAAAACGACTGTAATAATTATGATTTAAATAACTTTACAGCTTCAACTTTACTTTTAAGTAATAATGAGATTTAACAGAGGAATTAATTTATAAAATGATAAGCTTCAGATTTCAGAATCAGATAAGTGCATCATTGTAACCTCGATTTTTCCTTCTTTTAAAGAAAAGAACAGACGAGTTAAAATAATTTTTTGGTGAATCAATATTATGCCACTAATACTTGTCGAATGAGCTTAACTTGTAGTGAACCAAGAATATTCCTGTAACAACATTAGTTAACATGAACTCACAATGATCAATAATTTTACAGCATTTATTAATCTTGGTTGATTTTAATTTCAACATAGTAATGCCTTTTTTGGTAACACTTTGTTGACATTAGTTATCATGAATATTAGTTAACATGATCTTACAATGAGCAATTGTATTTTTATTAACTAACATTAACAAAGATGAATAAATGCTGTAAAATATATATCGTTCACTGTTAGTTCATGATACCCAATGCATTAACTAATGTAAATGAATGGAACCTTATTGTAAAGTATTACAACGTTCTTTTCTGATTTGACAATAACTTGTTAGAAATTGGACACTTGATAAATGCACTTATAATAAGCAACAAAGGGTTTTGTGTTTGTATAGTTTGTATTTGGTTTTTATTATGTTTGATTAAACAATTCCTTGTACACAATTGTTGAATGATAGTGTTTTAAAATGATAACATAATGAGGCAAAGAACAGTGAGTTAATGATGCCACTTTTTTCAGACAATATTAATATAGGGTAGACCGAGTTGAAACAATGTGAAAGTTTCCCTTCTAATGCAAGTTTTAACTTTCATTTTCTGTTTGCATAATCACATTAGCTTCCTCTCTGTGTGGAAAATTTGAAGAACATGGTCCTCAATGATGAGAAACTAATAGAGACCATCAGTTTTGGGGGGTAATTTTTTGATTTTCTTACTATTCTATAATTGTGAATAAATCATTATTTCTGAATGACCATGACAGAAAACATCTCTTGTTGTAATTATTGATCAGTTTACCTTCAATTAATGAATTTTGGGACAACCCAGGATGTAAGGTCATGGAGAAAATCAGGCAAACATGCAAGGTGATCATTGGAGGACAGATGAAACGCTGTATTACAACTGTACTCGCTATAAGAAACATGGTTGCCAATGATCCTTCTAGAGTTTTGTTATATTTTATTCAGTCAGAAAGCTTAGATAAGCTAAATTAATTAATGAACATAGACAGACAGACAGACAGACAGACAGACAGACAGACAGACAGAAAGACAGACAGACAGACATTAATAGTAGAAAAGAGTAACAATGTATGGAGGTTTTGGCATTCATTTTATTAGTAGTCAGATAAAGATAAGCTATCTCATGTGACATGTCGGTTCATTCAGCTCTGTATTTGTGCAGTACAGCAAAAAGGATAACAACTGTACTCTTCTATAGTGTATCAAAACGCCGTACATAAATAGCTCATGGTTTAGGTATGTTATACAAAGTGTTTATGTTACAAAATAGCTTACATAAAGAAAACATTTTTATCAACAGTACCACAAGATGTCGCTGTAGGCCACCGATAAGACGACAGAAACATCGAGCCCTATACTTCGAAACATCTGGAATGTGCGTAAATTATTTGGACTAATTGCCTATTAAAATGTTAAATCCTACGGCTCTATTTCTCAAAATAACCATCATCCTCGTTAGACGACATGAACAGAAGATTCATTCTGTCAACCACTGATTTTATTTCTATTAGGCTACTTGTCTTTAAACACAAAGGTAGTTATTTTCTTTCTTTCTTTCTTTTTCTTCTTTTTCTTTTGTTCTTTCATTCTTTTTTCTTTCTTTCTTTGTTCATTTTCTTATTTCTTTCTTTCTTTTTCTTTTCTTCTTTCTTCTTTCTTCCTTCTTTTTCTTTTTTTCCTTTTCTTCTTTCTTTCTTTCTTTCTTTTCTTCTTTCTTTCAAACACATAATTAATAGTAAATTATGAGATCAATGCTTGTACTACGTATCCCATAAGTCCACCCTGGTGTAAGGGGCGGGGTTATTTGTAAGGGAAACACGCCCGTAGCGCTCATTTGTTCAGCCGCGCCTCACGATGTCTAGGCGGGGATTCTGTTGTTTGGTTGTCGTAAAAGCGAAAAAGTTACACAAGCATTTCATCGTTTTGTAACGCACACAATAGCTATTAATATTCAACAGCCACCACCTGAATTTGACTCAGCAGTGTCATCTTGGCTTTACATCTGAACGCGCAAACTCAGCACTGAAAAACCATCTTTGTTTTCTTTATTTTGAGGATAAAATAATCGAGACGTTTTAGTTTAAAAGGGCTCTGCCAACACAGGCAACGTAATTGTATAGTATAGACTAATCGAAAATCAAAATGAAATAAACATCCGGGATGTATTTTTTTGTTTTTATGTAAACTAAATAAATAAAGCGCAACGGGTTTTTCCAAAGGTCTAGACGCGCAGGCGAGTCTCGGGTGCTTGGAGTGACAAGAGAGAGAGGCGCGCGAGGAAAAATATGGAGTTGAATTCAGTCATTTTAACCGCTGGAGCCTCAGTCGGGGTTTTCAAATGTGTAAACTATGGAATCGGCAAACTTCCTATCCCCGAGACTGCTAAGAGGAACGCGTGGAAATGGAAAAACATCTCAACGTCTTTCGTGCACAGCCTGATAACCGGAGTGTGGTCTGTGCTTTGGTGAGTATCAGAATTCCTCCACACGTGCACGGGGAATGCACACCCATATATGTACATTTACTCATGTGTGTACCGTCTTTTTAATGTCTTGATCAGATGCTTGAGAATTTGATCGAAGCTAGATCTTTTGAGATACCACCCAGACAGTTATTGACACATTGCAATTAATGCATATAGTAATTCATGTATTGACTTTTAATTCAATAATATGCGATCAGACCTTTTTTTATTTTTTTTTAAGAAGTGCTATCTAACTTTGATGTGATTTATCCACGCTCTGTGTTTCTAGTTTTTGCATACATCCCCAGATGGCTGAGGATTTGATAGCAACATACTCTGTTTTCTCACACGCCCTGGTATCTGTTTCAATTGGTGAGTATAATGAAGCACTGTGCATATAAAGTGTTACATGGATAAGAGGGGGCGTGGAAACAATATTTCATGCCCACGAGTTACATACAATCTGACGCCTCTGTCATGAGCAGCAGGGCCAGTTTAGTAATTTGATGTAACTGGACAGACTTCACGTGTGACCTTAACTACCTGCTTCTTATGACCTGTACTTGGGTGATTGACATGTCAAGTAGTAACAGCAGTATCCTAATGCTTTTTTTGGTAAAATATTTTATAATCTTTGTATAATTTGTATACATTTTATGAGCTCATAATAATTGAGAAACTAAATAGAATATTTGTAATTTTTTAATTAATTTGTTACATTGCAGTACTATTTATGTAAACTGCAAAAGGTGATTTAAAGTGGTGAAATCCTTAAAGGGATAATTCACCCAAAAATGAAAATTCTCTCAACATTTACTCACCCTCATACCATTCCAGATGTGTTTGACTTACTTTCTTCTGCTGAAAAATAAAGGGAAGAATATCTCTGCTTTGTTAAAATTTCTTTTTTGGCAATCATAATTTCAAGCTTGATTACACTTCCTAGCGCCATCTAGTGCTCAGCACATTTCTCAAGCATTAGGAAGTGCAAGGGCAAGTGTAGGAGTTATATTTTGATCTGTTCTCACCCAAAAATCGATTGGATCTCTTCAGAAGATATTGATTAAACCACTGGAGTCCTATTGATGACTTTTACTTGTGTTTATGAGCTTTTTGGAGCTTCAAGTTCTGAACACCATTAATTTGCATTGTATGGACCTACAGAGCTGAGATATTAATTAAAAAATCTTCGTTTGTGTTCAGCAGAAGAAAGTCATACACATCTGGGATGGAATGAGGGTGCCTAAATAATGGAGGATATACATTTTTTGGAGAATTATCCCTTTAAATGAAATGGTGACTGGTCATCATTTACCCACTCTTATGTTGTTCCTCAACTATGACTTCCTTTCCTGCATGGAACTAAAAGTTAGGCAGAATGTTAGGGCCAGCCTGCTTCAGTCACCATTCACTTTCATTGTATATGTTTTCCCATACTGCCGTTGTTCGTCATTCTGCCTAGCAACTTATTTTGTGTTCCACAGAAGAAAGTATCCCATTATTGTTTAATTATAAATTGTGTTAGTTATAAATAAATAAATATATAAAAAAGTCAAACTTTAAATTCTGTAGCTTTAGCAGGTGTTAACATAAAACGTACCATAAGAAATCAAGTGTCATAGAAATAAATATTATATGCATTTTCATTTTGGCATTGCTCTTAAAAATCACTGTTGACTGCAATAAGTTAAGTCTATAATTCTTGTTCAAACTGCCAAATATCAGAGATATTTGAGATCATGCTGTTGGCAGAGATGTTAGCTGTAGCTACAGAATCAATGGCTGGCTTTATGATCCGTCCTAGGCACCACTACAACCCCATTGAGTCACATGACACTTCATGAATGGGCCTTTACTGGTGGCTTTACATTTTTTATATCCACCCACAATTTATGGTATTTTTCACTGAACATGTATCTCAGTTTGTGCAAAGCCCTGTTATCTCTGTAGACTATATTCTCATAAAATGTTAACTGCATGCAGGTTTGACATGTACTTGACCATCTGTCAATTTACAACTTGGCAGCTCTTCAAATTGTGTACAAAACTTTTCTGTTATCCTCTAATGGCAAAACATGAAGATCTGAGCTCATAAAAGACTAATATACTGCACAAATCATATTCTTACAGAGTATTTTTGTCTTGTTTTTCATAAAAAATTAGATTTTCCTGAGAAGCAAAACTGTGTAAATACGTAATTGCTGGGATTCTGTAATATTTTAACTTTTGGGGGGGGGAAATGTTAACTACATTTCATAAATTTTCTGAATACTCCACAACATTAGGCACTCATTAAGCCTCCAAAAAAGCTCATTATACACATATATTAAGGCTTGTTTCTTGAATACATGTGAATTTTGTCTTGTGTCACTGCCTGGCATAAACATGTGAAAAACAACAGTAAAAATCTAACATCTGCCTGTGCCACAAGAAAAAAATCCACTTATATTCAAGATACGTTCTCTGAAACCAAGCCTTAATATGTAAAAGTTAGTTATCTGATTGTACAAATGGCATTTCAAGAGTGCTGATATTTATTATAATGCCTCACTCTTTTTATCTGTTGGCGGCATTCCATTCAGGCTGCCAGTCTATAACTGCATCTAAACCTGCTGGTGCGTGCTTCTACTTTCACATGTGTAATGTAATCAAAGCAAAAAGATTGAAACAATGGTGTATAACAATTACACTTGTGTATTATAAAAAAAGCCAATCAGTGCATTTATATTAATGAGGTATCATATGTTGTGCTCCATTTGTTGGGTTGATCCTCCATCACTCTAAAATGCTGTCTCCATGGATACACTCATATTGTGAGATGGATGTAAATAGCACTCTGGAACTGACATCTTGGTAACCAACACAGTTGTTGTCATGGGATCTTGAAAAGCATGTTGTTTTAAGGTCTGTCTTGTTAACAGTTCCAATCTTTGAAAGATGTGTTTTTTGTGTTTAGGGTACTTCATTTATGACTTCTTTGATATGGTTCTGAATCAGAAGATTGGTCAATCATGGGAGCTCCTTTTCCATCATATAGTGGTAAGTAGACATAGAACCAAGTACATATAAAATCCCTGTATAGCTGGTCACCAGCATATAATGTTGTGTTTTGAAAGCTAGTCCACTAGCTAGACCAGCACCAAACCAGCATGGGAAATGTTCAACAGGGATATGTTTGGTGAAAAGTAAAGCCACTGACATTGTTTTGTAAGTGAATGAGTCTTTGGTGGTAAACAGTAACATATTTCTAAAAGCAGTTTCTGTATTACTCACCTTCCTAATAAAACAGCACAGGCCTGATAAGGCTCCTTTTAGGTGTACACAAATAGTCCAACCTGTCTGACTACTTTGTCTTTGTAAAGAGTGCCAGTCTCTCAATGTGTCCTTTTGAAAAGCTTTTTGGAAAAGGGTAGATGATAACTGTAACGAGTTTCCACTGAGGAAGGGACGGAAACAGCAACAGGATTCAGGTAAGGTTGTTTTTAATTCACACACTAATTCACACACTACTACAACACACTAGCTTCTTGGCCTTCATGTCGGGCTCTCCCCTGGGCTCTGTTGCTGCTGCTTTTTATGCCGCTCCCCTCAAGCTACTGCAATTAGAGACAGGTGTTAGACATAATTTAGCTCAGGTGTGAGTGCCCTTACCGCTTTTCTCTCCCGGACGGGCACTTGACCACGCCCCCGCTGCCACATACCCCCACCGCCCGACTCAGGCCAGGGCGTCATCCGGCCTGCCTACCACTCCCCCCCCCCATTTCTGGAGAGGAAGTCAGCGGCAGCCATCTGCACCCCCGGTCTGTGGACCACCTTGAACTTAAAAGGCTGGAGGGCCAGATACCAACGGGTGATCCGGGCGTTAGTATCTTTCATGCGGTGGAGCCACTGCAGTGGGGCGTGATCCGAGCAGAGGGTGAAGGCCCGCCCCAGCAGGTAGTATCGGCGGGTGAGGACCGCCCACTTGATGGCCAGACACTCCTTCTCTACGGTGCTGTACTTAGTCTCCCTCAAGGAGAGCTTCCGGCTAATGTACAGCACCGGGCGTTCCTCTCCCTCCACCACCTGCGAGAGTACGGCCCCCAGCCCTCTGTCTGAAGCGTCCGTCTGCAAAACAAAAGGGAGAGAGAAGTCAGGTGCATGCAAAAGCAGCCCCCCCACAAAGTGCAGCTTTAATCTGTATAAACGCCTGTTGGCACTGCTCCGACCATTGGACCGGATCTGGAGCCCCCTTTTTAGTGAGGTCAGTCAGCGGGCTGGTGACATCCGAATAATTAGGCACAAATCTTCTGTAATAGCCAGCCAGCCCCAGGAACTGCCTCACCCCCTTTTTGGTCTTGGGTCTAGGGCAAGTCGCAATCACCGCGGTCTTGTCAATTTGGGGATGCACCTGGCCATGACCCAAGTGGAACCCCAGATACCGTACCTCCACACGCCCAACCGCGCACTTTTTTGGGTTTGCCGTGAGCCCCGCCCGCCGCAGCGATCTCAGGACGGCCCTCAGATGTTGCATGTGCCGCTGCCAATTCATGGCATAAGCAGTGTGCGGTCTGAGGATCCTATCCATGAGGCGCTGAAACGTGGCTGGTGCCCCGAACAAACCGAAAGGATGCGTCACGAATTGGTGTAATCCGAACGGCGTGGTGAAGGCCGTTTTTTCACGGGAAATTGGTGTCAAGGGGATCTGCCAATAACCCTTCGTTAGATCCAAGGTCGAATAAAATCGAGCCGTACCTAACCGATCGAGCAGTTCATCAACACAGGGCATTGGGTACGCGTCAAATTTAGACACCGCGTTGACTTTCCTATAATCCACACAGAAACGTACAGACCCATCGCTCTTGGGAACAAGGACGACCGGGCTGGACCAATCGCTGTGGGATTCTTCTATTACTCCCATCTCAAGCATCGCGTCCAATTCTTCTCAAACTACTTTCTTTTTATGTTCGGGCAAGCGATAGGGGCGGCAACGTACCACCACGCCCGGCTCGGTCTCGATATGGTGATGTATGATGTTTGTGCGGCCCGGTAGAGGAGAAAACACGTCTGCAAACTCCTTTTGTAATTCAGAAACATCCGCGAGTTGGCGCGGTGAGAGGTGGTCTCCACAAGGAACCGGGGTGTTGAGATTGCGGGCTTTGTTTACCTCCGGTCCGAGCTCCGCCCTCTCCAGAACTACCGTTGCCAACATCACAGAGGCCGCCTCTTCTCTCCACAATTTCAGGAGGTTGAGGTGATATATTTGATGCGCGCCCCCCCTATCGGTACGTTTAACCTCATAATCGAGATCCCCTACTCGTCGTGTGACCTCAAAGGGTCCTTGCCACTTGGCGAGTAATTTCGAGCTCGATGTTGGGAGTAATACAAGCACTTTATCTCCCGGTGCGAATTCCGTAGCTGGGCACCCCTGTCATACAGCCGGCGTTGGCGTTCTTGAGCCTGGAGCAAATTCTCCTGTGTTAATTTCCCCAGTGTGTGGAGTTTTGCTCTAAGATCAAGAACGTATTGAATTTCGTTTTTACTATTAGAAGGTCCCTCCTCCCAAGCTTCGCGGATGACGTCGAGGACCCCGCGTGGGCGTCGCCCGTACAGCAGCTCGAACGGTGAGAACCCCGTGGAGGCTTGTGGGACCTCCCGTACTCGCGAATAACAGGGGTCGAGCCACCTATCCCAATTCCTAGCGTCTTCGTAGTACGAACTTACGAATCATATTTTTTAGTGTTTTATTAAATCGCTCCACTAGGCCATCAGTCTGCGGATGGTAAATGCTAGTGCGAATCGACTTAATGCCCAATAGTTCGTAAAGCTCGCGAAGTGTACGTGACATAAACGTTGTGCCCTGATCGGTGAGGATTTCTTTCGGAATCCCCACCCGGGAGATTATTTTGAAGAGTGCCCCTGCAACACTACGTGCGGAGATGTTGCTCAGGGGCACTGCTTCCGGATATCGCGTTGCATAATCCACTAGGACTAACACAAAGCGATGTCCGCGTGCTGTCTGTTCTAATGGCCCGACGAGGTCCATTCCAATTCTTTCGAAGGGGACCTCGATCAATGGAAGGGGGCGCAAAGGCGCTTTTGGGGTGGCCGGTGGGTTTACCAACTGACATTCACGGCACGCCGCACACCACCTGCAGACGTCACCGCCAATGCCCGGCCAATAGAAACGGGCTATTAGACGGAGAAGTGTCTTTCTTTCCCCTAGGTGCCCGGCCATAGGATTATAGTGAGCCGCCTGGAAAACCATTTCCCGGCGGCTCCGTGGAATCAATAATTGTGTCACTTCCTCCTTTGTTTGAGCGTCCTGCGTCACTCTGTACAACTGATCTTTAATAAGTGAAAAATATGGGTATGCAATGGCGATGCCCAGCCGGAGCTGTTGACCATCAATTACTCTCACTTGGCCAAGAGCATGTTTAAGGGTTTCGTCCCGCGACTGCTCCAGAGGGAAGTCCCCCTCAGGGAATTCCCTGAGAGGAGGGGCGGGCACCTCGCCCCTTCCCTCGTCATTCCGAGCAGCCGAGGACGGCCCCGGCTCCGCCTCCCCTGCCAAAGCATCGCACACCGCACACCTCTTAATGCAGGACCCATCCGCACAAATACCCTCTAAAATATCTTTGAAATTCGGCCAATCAGTACCAAAGATTAGCGGATGGGTGAGGCGGGAACTAACCGCTGCCTCCACACTATGGTTTTTTCCCTTGAATTTAATCGCCAAAGTCACCATGGGATACTTGTGAACATCCCCATGCACACACCTCACCCTCACCAGTTTAGCTAATCCCAAAGCCCCGGGTTGAACCAAGCGTTGGTGGATGATGGTCTGGTTACAGCCGGTATCCAACAATGCTTGGTATGTACCCCCCTGGATCCTTACCGGAATACGGTATGCTCCAGCCCGATCGGGGGCAGCCTGCGGGAAGTCGGAGACCCGCACCACCGTCCCTATTTCCATCAGCGGACACTGATCCCGGAAGTGGTCCGGGTCTCCGCACCTCCAGCAGACCGGCCCAGGCGCCACGGCCGCACCCGTGCTGGTGGGCGTCCCCACCTGAGGAGGAGAGCGGCTGAAGGACGGGGAAGGGGTAGGCGGGTTCTCCCACTGCCGGGAAGTTGGTCTCATGAATCCTCCGCGCCTGCGGGGGGCAGGAACGGACCCTGGGGAGAGGGTAGAGCGAGAGGGAAGAGGGGAGGGGAGAAAAACAGGGAAGACACAGGGAAAGGGGAGAGAGAGAGAGAGGGCTCATCCGCCCTTGGAATCGCCGCCATGTGGTCCTCCGCGAGACGTACGGCTTCCTCCAGCAACGCCGGGCGGTGGCACTGGACCCACTCCGCCGTTTTCCGGGGCAAGCGCTGGACAAACTGCTCCAGTACCACTTGATCGACGAGCTCCTCGACGTCGCGGTCCCCCGCAAGCAGCCACCTCCGACAGGCATCACGGAGTCGTTGGGCGAACGCAAACGGGCGGTCGGATTTATCCAGTTTCATGGCCCGGAAGAGCTGGCGACTTTCTTCCGGGGTCCGACCAACCCGTTGCAGGATGGCTCTTCTCAAGTCGGTATAAGCCAGGAGGCTTGTTGCCAGAAGTTGTTGTGCCGCGAGTTGGGCTTCCCCGGACAAGAGAGGGACGAGGCGGGCTGCCCACTGGTCGCGTGGCCAACCACAAATTTCCGCCGTGAGCTCAAAGAGGTTTAGGAACGCCTCTGGATCATCTGCCGGCCCCATCTTCTGTAGCGCGGGTGGGGGCAGTGTGGCGCGGGTGTCCGGGGTCGCGGCTGCGTCTGGAGCAGCCTCCTGGCTGAGGAGGCTCCGGATGGCAAGCCGGTCCTCTGCTTGAGCCCGCATGATCTCAAAGAACCGACGATCCTGGTCCTGTCGGAGCTCAAGCAGAGACTGTTGGTGGCCCTGATGGAGCGTAGCGAGGGACTGGAGGACTTCCGCCAGCTGGGAGGACTCTATGGGGCGACTCTATTCCATAGCTTTGGACCACTGTTCCTGCCAGTCCCGGGTTTCGGCACCAGTGTAACGAGTTTCCACTGAGGAAGGGACGGAAACAGCAACAGGATTCAGGTAAGGTTGTTTTTAATTCACACACTAATTCACACCCTACTACAACACACTAGCTTCTTGGCCTTCATGTCAGGCTCTCCCCTGGGCTCTGTTGCTGCTGCTTTTTATGCCGCTCCCCTCAAGCTACTGCAATTAGAGACAGGTGTTAGACATAATTTAGCTCAGGTGTGAGCACCCTTACCGCTTTTCTCTCCCGGACGGGCGCTTGACCACGCCCCCGCTGCCACAATAACAAAAGTTCAGCAGAGATAGCGGGAGAAGTTAAACTTGTGAAATATCCTAGACTCTTAAACAAATTCACAGTAGGGCTGGGTGATTATATTAGATATTTATAATATATTGGCACTGATTCTGCTGACAATATAATATTTAGCAACATTTTGAATACTGCAATGATTTTAATGTGCTTTTCATTTGGCCATTAAGTTTCCAAAACACACTGTCAGACTAATCGCTCTAAACTGTCCATTTTAATGAAACAGTTCAAAACTGTTCAGATTCAATCGTCATTACTTACAATAATAATAAAAAAAAAATATATATATATATATATATATATATATACATATATACATACACCGATCAGCCACAACATTAAAACCACCAGCCCAATATTGTGCCGCCAAAACAGTGCCAACCCGCAATCTCAGAATAACTGAGATTATATTGTTCTCACCACAATTGTACAGAGCGGTTATCTGAGTTATCATAGACTTCATCAGTTCGAACCAGTCTGGCCATTCTCTGTTGACTTCTCTCATCAACAAGATGTTTCCATCTGCAGAACTGCTGCTCACTGGATGTTTTTTGTTTTTGGCACCATTCAGAGTAAATTCTAGAGACTGTTGTGTGTGAAAACCCCAGAAGATCAGCAGTTACAGAAATACTCACACCAGCCCGTCTGATACCAACAAACATCCATGTGATTATCTAATCAGCCAATCATGTGACCGTAGTGCATAAAATTGTGCAAATATGGGTCAGGAGCTTCAGTTAATGTTTACATCAACATCAGTTGTATAAATAACAATATACAATATAAATATATATATATATATATATATATATATATATATATATATATATATATATATATATATATTGTGTTACTAAAAGATCAAGAAAACATCATAAACTGAATTCAGCAAGCATTTTTAGTGATGACGCAATTAATCATTGAATCAGAATATACACTGGCAGCCAAAAGTTTGGAATAATATACAGATTTTGCTCTTATGGAAAGAAATTTGTACTTTTATTCACTAAAGTGGCATTCAACTGATCACAATGTATAGTCAGGACATAAATAACATGAAAAATCTCTATTACAATTTGAAAAAATAATCAAAACTTCTTAAACTATGAAGAGTTCTCATTTGACTCAGTGTTCTCATCAAAAATCCTCCACTTGCAGCAATGACAGCTTTGCAGATCCTTGTTATTCTTCTTTTCATGAATAACATTTTATGTTATTTCTTTAATGAAAGAAAACCTGTCCTTTTGTACAAAACTAGTTAACACAGCAAATGTCACACATTTTCTTATTTGATTACTGATCAGGAAATTGTGTGGAATCTTAAATATTTATTAGATTATGAATGTATATTTTTCACAATTACACAGAGAGGTAATCATAATACGCAAGCAACAGTGAGAGAGGAGCAGGTTATTTTATGTATATGAAGTTTTCTCACCTGCACTCCAAGCTACATCTTGATGTAATCCTTCCTCATGATCACACAGCGTGTTTTTGTCAGCTGAATGGGAGACTAAAACACTATTAATGTGTGACAAGACTGCAGTATACCCAACAGATTCGTGCAGCATGTGCAAGCCATTCGCACATCACAAGCCGATCAACTTTTTCGCCCTTTTCGGTGAATCGCACCTGCAAAATCCTAAAACGTTATTTCCAGGTTTAATTTATAGATTTAATAGACTCCGTTTTTGCGCACGATGTAGGTTTATGTTTTCTCTTTTAATCATTTAATGCAAAAAAATAAAAATAAAAAATCACATACAGTTCTTGGCTAGACTTTCATCGTATGTAATTTTGACGGACAGGGTCAAAAATTGCTTATAGCAAAATATGCCTTTATTTTTTTATGAAGAGAACAGATGAACAACAGAGACACCACTAAAAGCAGATGAATGTTTGGCCACTAAAACACGACATATGAGCAACGCAATATTACAAAAAACACATACGATTAAAATATGAACAAAAAACGTAAAAAATTAACTGGACAGATTACAAATTTGGACCATTTTTAAATATTTCTTGTTGCTTAGTACTCTCAAAGACATTATTGGTAGAATTGGCAGAAACGTGTGTGTGAAAAGCACTTTGGTGTAAAGTGACGTCATTTTATAGACTTCAATGTATTCTGCATTACTGATGTGTGTCGTGTGAAAGACCCTTAATGCGTATAAATATCACTCACTTTTGCACATTAATCATTGATCTTCACAATCACAAAAGTGACCGATTGTGGTTTCAAAATGCAGAATTTCTCAGAAGGTGAGGAGTTTGGATCCTTGAAATTATTATTTTTTTTTATCATGCATTTATTTATTTTGTGGAATTTGATAATTTTATACAGCACACCTGACAAACACTAGTGTGCCGCGGCACAGTGGTTGGGGAACACTGCCATAAGCCACAGCACCATCACTATTTGAAAAAAGTCATTTTTGATGAAACTTTATCCTTGAGTAATCATGCTAAATTGCTAATATGGTGCTAGAAATTCACATGCCATTATATTAAATGCAGTTGAAAGCTATTTGGTATGTCTTAAGACTGGCATGTCTTAAGGTCAATATTAGGTAAAAAATGTGAAAAAAAGAAACTGCTTTTTCTAGAAACTCGTCAGTCAATCCTGGTCTAGCTGATCCCACAAAAGCTCAATGGGATTAAGATCAATAACACTTGGGGGTCCTGGGTAGTTCACTGAGTATTGTGCTGACTACTACCCTGGAGTAGCGAGTTTGGATCCAGATTGTGCTGAGAGAATCCAGCCAGGTTTCCTAATCAACCAAATTGGCCTGGTTGCTAGGGAGGGTAGAGTCACATGGGGTAACCTCCTCATGGTCGTGATTAAGTGGTACGTAGTGGCAATTGGGCATTCCAAATTGGGGAGAAAACGGTATAAATAAATATAAAATATCCATAACACTCTTTTCCAATTACCTGTTGTCCAATGTCTGTGTTTCTTTGCCCACTCTAACCTTTTCTTTTAGTTTTTCTGTTTCAAAAGTGGCTTTTTCTTTGCAATTCTTCCCATAAGGCCTGCACCCCTGAGTCTTCTCTTTACTGTTGTACATGAAACTGGGGTTGAGCAAGTAGAATTCAATGTTGTCACCTGAGCACATGTGAGGCGTCTATTTCTCAAACTAGAGACTCTGATGTACTTATTCTCTTGTTTAGTTGTACATCTGGCCTTCCACATCTCTTTCTGTCCTTGTTAGAGCCTGTTGTCCTTTGTCTTTGAGGATTGTAGTGTACGCCTTCGTTTGAAAAGGTTTCAGTTTTTTGACAATTTCAAGCATAGTATAGACTTTATTCCTCAAACAATGATTTTCTTTTTTCCAAATTTTTTTTACCTAATATTGACCTGAAGACATGCCAGTCTTAAGACATACAACTGTGTTTAATATAATGGCAAGTGATTTTCTAGCACCATATTAGCAATTTAGCATGATTACTCAAGGATAATGTTTCATAAAAAATTACTTTTTCAAATAGTGATGGTGTTGTTTTATTTCATCATTTATTTCGCAATGTCCTGACTATACTTAGTGATCAGTTGAATGCCACATAGGTGAATAAAAGTATCAATTTCCTTCCTAAACAGCTAAATCTGTACATTATTCCAAACATTTGGCGTGCGTGCGTGCACGCGTGTGTGTGTGTGTGTGCGCTTTGTCGAAATGGTGGCTCCTCTGGGGTAAAATATATTATACATATGACAATATATTTTGATTGTTGTAAAAAGGCTGTAAAATATAGTTGTTTTTTTTAGCTATATCTCCCAGCCACAATCCATAGTGATGTAAAATTAATTCAGCCCCTTTCAATAAATCAGTTTATTTGCTCACTAAACAAACTGCCATGTGTTAAAATGGATAGAGGAAGAACGTTGAGTTCAGTGGGTTTGATGTCATGCCATGTCGGATCACCACAGCGCTTTGGTTCTTTTGGGATTCTGTGGCGTCACCACCACTTGGCAGAAGGGAAAGTTGCCAGCTTCATTCTGTGGTTCTGTTGTTGGTGTTGTTCCCTCTTTTCTTGGGATCTCATTCACTGAAATGGCCGGAGGGAACATGTTGTCAGATTCTTAACAGCAGTGTGAGAAACTGTCAGACCTTACCCACTGTATACCTCATGGACAAAACTGTAACAATGTTTTGGTTGTACCCAAAGTTTTAAATGAATGCTGTTTGTCAACAGACAAAACCTTCGATTGTCATTGGTTTGGTTTGACTGATCATTTGTCAGGTCAAATGAAAAAAATGACATAACAATGTTTTCTTTTCAAACTAAGCAAAACATCTACAGACAATTGCCTTGTTTGAGAAGGCAATAGAGCTGTTCAGTCATGACATCAATTTGTAGGTCAACTCTTAAGGCTAATTCGGCATTGGCTCCCCTGGAATTTCTAATTGGTCTTTTAGAATAGCAGTTTTCATTTAATGACTAAAATAATGTGTGGTTACAGGTACTACAGAATTTTGGGCTCTCTAGATACATATATGGTTGAAACATAAAATTGCAAGTTACTTGCAGAGGAACATATTTATTTAAAAAAAATTATTTGGCATCTGAGCAAGCACATAGCAGCCGGACCTTCCTCCTTTTCTGTGCAAAGACATACGATCCAAGCATGAAGTTTTCCACAAAATCAAATCCGACAGCTCTGAATGTAAAATCATTTTTGTAGTCTTAAGGCCCTGGTATTCTTAGTTTTTCCAGTTGACAGTTTTCCTTTCAAAGTATACTGTTTTGACCACAGGCTATCTATAATAGGGGCGGCTGTGTCTCAGGTGGTAGAGTGGGTCGACTGCCAATCGCAGGATTGGCGGTTCGATTCCCGGCCCACACGACTCCACATGCTGAAGTGTCCTTGAGCAAGACACTGGACGCCAAGTTGCTCCCAGTGGCAGGCTAGCGCCTTGCATGGCAGCTCTGCCGCCTTTGGTGTTTGAGTGTGAATGTGAATGTGAATGTGTGTGTGATTGGGACACAGTGTAAAGCGCTTTGGTAATTTCTAAGGATAAAAAGGCGCTATATAAGTGCGGACCATTTAATCTTATAAGAATGCGTTCGACGCATGTGTACAGATGAGAAAATCGCGAATAGATAAAATTTGGGCTGTGCGAGAATAGTCCACGCAGACTGTGCTGATATTTGCATCACTCATACTGTGCGCAGAGCGATCTGCAACATGGACTACCGATGTGTACTTTAGCCTTTACCCTAGTGACTCAGGGTAAAGCAAGGACACAGATATTTATAGACTAGCTTGAATACTGTATTGCTATTTTCTATTGAAAAATGAATATAGAAATCCTCAGTAGTGTAACTTTATTATTACTTGTAGAAAATTTCCGAATTTGTTTTACAACATAAATTAAGCAGTCATACTTCAAACGTGAATTTTGAAAACTGTTTAAAATGTATGTTGCTGGCAAGTATGCTTCATGAGAACTACAGCAATTTGTCCAATGAATTACACAACATTCGTATCAACTTATGTGCTTGACCAACTGTGTAATTAATCGGATAACTGTTGAAAACCACTTTTCTGAAAACCCATTAGAAATTCCTGAGGGAAGCTCAAGCTCGAAAATTTTAACTTCTGGATTTTTGGACTACAAACTTAACAGCTCTTGTTTGTCACTCTTCAAGAGTGTATGGAAAGTCTGATTTAATGGAATTCTTATTTGTAGCTCAAGATCAAGGAGCTCAACAGGATCAGTGACCCACAGTAGGGGTGTGTGTTCATGACAGCTTGTAGCATTTCCCTTCCTCTATGGAAAAAAGAAGTCTTGTTGGGCCTGAAATAGCAGGTTGATGTACCGCTATAGAGTAGACCATCTATACATACAAATTAACCTGATTTGGGGTGAAGTCCACATATAGAAACAGTCATACCTCTTGGAGTCAGCCATTTGCTGTTGAAAAACATGCATGTTCCAGCTCTTAATAGAAGAGGAATGGTGAGCGCCCCACTATCAACCCAGTTGTGTCATTATTAAATACTAACAAAGTAAATGGTAAGAGAGAATAGTGGACTTGTAAAAATGGTTTGCTTGGTTTGTGGGTATTACTGCTTGACAATCACTTTTAGGAATGTAAGTTTCCAGAGGTGGTTCTGTGAAAAGGAACACACTAACCCAATAACATTTTTGGCATTTGGACTACCACAACCCTCCTTATTTAAAATGGTTTCTTACAAATTGTTCTTCTGAGAGCAAATGTCTCTCATCCCCCATTTATTTAGTAGAATTGAGTTTGCTAATTAAAGCCTGCTGATCTCAGTAGAGACATGATCTTTGAGATTAGTATTAGCGCTAATTTATTCTCAAGACACACCCTGTAAGTGCGTTAAACTCACTAAGGTGGTATGTGTGATGCAGTCATCAGTGACAAAATATATAAACAGGTGGTGCTCTCTGAGCCTGCTGGTTTGGCAAGTGTCAAGGGTGATTTGTAGTTCACCTGTAGTGTAAGAAGCCTGTGGTGACTGTATTTACTCAATAAGATATTTTTCTGTCTGAAGTGATGCCTTTAAAGCAGTGCCGTTCCAGTAAACTCAGTTACAGGCATTTATGCATAACTTGATAATCCAGCTCTACAGTGTCTTTCTTTGACTCGTTAAAGTTGGATGAATGCTGAATAAAAGTGTCAACGGCATGTGTGTTAATAAACAAGTCAAGTGTAGTGAAAAATCCGCCCATCACATGCTTGAAATTCTCAAACGGAAGTTTCTTGGAAAAGAAGGATTAGTATAAGAATTGTTTTTGATGATATCAGTAGGCGACTTAAAAATGGAAATGTTTTTTTTGGATTGATTGGTATAATTACAGTACAGTATAATTATCTCATCAGGTCAAATTTGCTATCGTGCAGAATAAAACTTGTTTGCAAGCCGTAGTGATTTTTTATTTGTGGGAGAATCATTCTTTTGTGTCAATGAATGGATCAAAATGGTACACAAAATGGTATGAATTATGAATTCATTAATTTGTCTAAATCAAAATGATTTTTAAAAATCCACACCCAGCAATCCAAAATGACTGGAAAGCTGGAAAGGTCATGGAATTTATTTAGTCAAAAGGGTGGGAACCCTGAAAGAAAGCAATACAAAAATGGAGAAGTGAAGATGAGACCATATAAAGTTCTAAAGCAAATTTGCATTTTGTCTTTGTCTTTGCACGTGTATGTGCATTTACGTGCCCTAATCCCTTATGATTTGTTTCAAACCCCTATGACTTTCTTCCTTCCATGGAAGACAAACAGAGATGTTTCCATAGAGATGGCTTGCAGACAAAACGGAGATTGCAGAATCTTATTCAATGAAGATGCAATACAGAATTACAATGAAGGTGAAGGGTGACTAGGTTCCGAAATGAATGGGGGCTTGGAGCAAAAATGACCCAAAAATGCAAAATATGGGGGCAAAAATGGCCCTGTAATGAGTTTCTGTTTTTATATTTTAGCTAGTCACCTTTAATGCTAAACATGGGGGTAAAAATGGCCCTGTAATGAGTTTCTGTTTTTATATTTTAGCTAGTCACCTTTAATGCTAAACATGGGGGTAAAAATGGCCCTGTAATGAGTTTCTGTTTTTATATTTTAGGTAGTCACCTTTAATGCTAAACATGGGGGCAAAAATGGCCCTGTAATGAGTTTCTGTTTTTATATTTTAGCTAGTCACCTTTTCTGAAGCTAATTTGCCAGAATGGTTCAGGTAAAATGTTCTAATTTTACTTTAAGCTTAAACACTTACAACAAGCTTTAAAAATAACAAAAAGCTTTAAATACAAAAAACATATCAACAGAAACATGCTTTGACTTGTTCATTAGTTTGCATCCCTGATTAATAACCTCTGATTTAGTTCTTAAAATACTATTCAAGGCGTAGTTACAAATACTGTATAAGCATCAAAACCTTCATTTGAATGATTTGATATGGGTTCTTAAAATCCCAAGATCAATCTTTTAATCTATGCCTCTTTTCAGAGGACAAATGAAAATTTTGCCGAACATTATTGTAGAGCGCCACTTGTATTGAGTTCTCCCTTGGGTTAATTGCTTGTATTCTTCTCATTTGTACGTTCCTTTGAATAGTGTTGGTTAAATGAATAACAGCAAATATTCCAAAATATATCAGTTCATGAGGGAATGATTATGTATAGGATAGTGTAACTGCTGATAGTAGGTCAAAGGTCACAACCAGTTCTGTTGTGAAATAAGGAGCATGAGTAGCAGAAGAGGAATGAGAGGGAAGAATGTGTGTGAGCCACGGAACCACTTTTGGCTCAGGAATGAGTTGTATTTGTGGCTGGAGGCCTTCCCCATTTTCAGCATGCATTCAGCATTTTCCAGACGGAAGCAGAGACATCTGGTCCACATATGTTCATGCTTATAGAATAAACCTTCTCAAGATATCCTCTGAAAATGGTAAACTTTGAAAATGCACGCTCTCAGTTCGACTTCTCCCCCCACTCTCTCTCTTATAGACCCCTTCCCATATATTTAGTATTCCCATTCCTTTTGTATTCACACCATCACCACCCACACACTACAGCAACGTGCTGTCTGGGCCAAAACAACCCACTCAGAAATAAGACCTCACTCTTACTAGCAACAAATGGATGTGATATTCTTTCTGGCTCCTTTAATTGAACTTCCTTGAACATTTAAAGGGTTAGTTCAACCAAAAATTTAAATTGTGTTGTCATTTACTTATCATCATGTCGTTCCATTCCCATATTACTTTTTTCCCTCTATTGTACACAAAAGGAGATATTAAGCAGAATGTTAGCCGAGTGAGCAAATAATGATATAATATAAATTTTGGACTGAACTATCACTTTAACGCATTAAGTAGCTTCACTCGATAAGTTTATTCTTCTGTAATATGACAGCTTCACTTCAGACAAGAAATGTAGGTGAATCTGACAGTGAGAGGAGTCATGAATGCTTACGTGGGAATGCTGCTGGCCAAGGAGCACTTTTGTATTTTTTGGAGTAGTGGGTTCATTATACACCATAATGAGTTTATGGACTGAGGGAAACCCATTCTTGTTCAATTCGGCACATTTCAATGCTCCACCCTTGAGTCTGAGTACTAAAAGTATATTTGGAGCTCGACTAACAGACTCAAGTGGCCCTACGAATCTGGTTGCTACGGCAACTGTGTTGTGCATGTGCATATGCATGATGCTATGCATGATTCTCAGTTGATGACTGCTGATTCCATTCTTCATTCATCGTCGGTGACCAAGGGGGTAAACCCCATTGTACTTACATTTAGCTTGGACTATTGTGTGGTCCTTTCATCCACAGCACATTTGATCAGATTTATCATTCAGTACTGAGGGGTATGGTTTATCTTTAGTAGGGATGCACCGATGTATCAACTGCAGATATTTATCGGCCAATTTTTGTCAAAATTAAAAAACATCAGAATATCGCAAGTAAGCATGAAAATGCTGATATGAAAAGCCAATGGTTTATTTGTAATTATTTAGTAACACACTTTGTAACAACTCTCTGAATTCATATGTACCATCCAGAAATTATAATAGCCACAATATCTAGAAGGGTTTGCACTCCTAAGAACATGTCATATTTAATTTTTATACTTTCTCGTCCTCATGATAATGTAGAAAACACCATAAACGGAGGTGACGGTTGTGAACGCAGCACTTACCTATAGGCTACATCCATGTTACACTTTTTGTGGCCCACGTGATGTCATCACATAAAATCAGTGAATGTGTATACATTTTTTGGTGTCAATTGTCAAAGAGTATCTACGGTAATTCTGTACTGATAAACTGCTGAAACATTATTGAGGGAAATAATGATAAAATTATTTAAAAATAAATTTACAAATCTGCGAATATAAATCTATTTATAAGCTACTTTATACAACATAAGTGCGGGGTCAGAGTATGTCATTACAAACTTTGACAGTGCCAACAGAACAGATCATCATCTTTCTAAATATGGCAAAACATTTTGACATTTCTCAACTTTTTAAGTGTACATTGTCATTTTTTAGAGTGGTGAATCTTTTCAAATAAACCAGCAAAAAACATATTTGCCTACGGTTTCTATTTTTTAATGAACCACACTTTTACAAGAATTTTTATATATATATACTGTATATATATATATAACTAGTGAAGATGATGCTGTCTTTCTTCTGTCTTGGTTACACTAAAGTGTTTCCCTCCACTGAAAACTAAATGTTTTGAAAATGCACTCCATTCCCGCATACTTTGGAAATTGACAAATGATGGTGTAAGAAAAACAGCATGTGCCGATACAATCATATACTGATATATCATGATTTTTCTAATGTTATTGTATTGATACGTGAACTCACCATCAAGGTCTATCTGGGCAGGGTGTGTGTGGACTTTGTCCTGACCACGGTTGGGTAAACATCTCCACCTCGCTTCTCATTATCATTTACAAGAAGAGAGAGGGTGCAAACAGAATTTGGGTCTTCTTCACTCATTTTCAGTGCATATACCTATTTATATTTTAGATTAATTAATTTTAGAACTTCTCATTAAAGCAATTTAACACATTTTTATCAGGCCACCGGCGGCTATCTAGATCGCAGAGATTAATGGATATCATACATTTTTTCTCAGTAGGTGGATTAGGTTTGTTATTTATATTTAGCTGGAATGTTGTCCACTTGTTTGCTTTCAAAACTGGTTGTGACAGAGCACTCATGATGCACACATGATGTTTTGAATTACAAGGAAGTTGTTGTGGTATGGCCATTTGTGGTCATAGAGATTTCATGTGTCTCCGTCACTCAACACTATTCATGGCTTTGATGGTTCAGAAACCCTTATTGACTCCTCCCCCTCTGAAACCCCTTCACTTAGAAATCATCAGTGATCTCTGGGGTGCTGTCCTCTTAAAAACAATCTCTCTCTCACACACACATTCACTCGCCTTATATCCTTTTGTTCCATGACACAGTCGCACCTTACCACACTTCTAGAGTTCAGCTCTCTCAACACACTCTTTTTACTTGGATACATCTCTACATAGTGTACATACACAACCTCCACCACCATCTCACAGCCCAGTTTCACTCTCTCTCCAACACACCATCTGACACCTACTCTGTCTTAAACAGTATAGCTTGGACTGGGAGGATCTACTTCGTTTATCTGTCTGCTCTTTTACTGTGATTGGAATCTGGAGGATGCAGCATGCGAGGCCCGCAGCACTGTATTTGTTTATATACAACATACTTAAAGGGATAGTTCGCCCAAAAACTACAAATATTTTGTCATTATACACTCACCCTCATGTTTTTCCGAACGTATTTTTATGCTGCCATTTTCTTCCATGGAAGTCAAAATGATCTTTATTATGGATGAGCATTTTCAAAAAAGTTTGTAGTGGAGTACTCTTTTTGTTTTGTTTTATTCACAAACATTACCAAGAATGGTTTTAAAACAAGTTAACTTTAACAATGCTGAAATGAACAATATGCATAAATAAAAGAAGAAAAAACATTTGCACTCACCCAGAGCGTTGAAACATAGAAAGCAATGCTGATGGCATTAGGGTCACACACACACACACACACACACACACACACACACACACACACACACACACACACACACACATATATATATAATATAACATGTGTAATTATAAAAATGTGATGGCCTTAATGTAGAGTTTATATAAATATAAACTCTACATTAAGGCCATCACATGTTTATAATTACACATGTTATTATTCAGAAAAACAAGTGGTGAAAGTTATAAAACGCACTCTGCCCTTGTTAAGAGATTTAGCGTACATACACAAATACTGATCTGACAATCTTCCAAGTTTCTTGTACGCGCAGTTTCAACCATAATTGCAGAATCTCATCCGTTGGTTTGCATGACAACAAGAACAAATTATCAGTGGAATAGATTTCAATAAGAATCTAAATATTACAAGTATAGCTTTCAAAAGCACAGATGCCATCATATCATCTCCCATCCAACACCCTGACACCCCACCCACTCAGTGGACTCAATTGTAACTGTGAGATTTGGTGAGAGATTCAGAGGAAAAGTACAGTATTAAGCTCTGCTCACAGCAGGCAAACACGCATACACAAATCAATTAGCTGGTGCAGAATATGCACTCGATTAGTCAATTACTCGTGCACATCCCTAAGCTTTATGCAGTTCATTTTCATATTCAACTTCACAGTGACCAGGGATATCAATCTCCAAAAAGGACCAAAAAACACCATAATCTTAGACTTCTGAAGCCAAAAGATAGCTTTTGGGGGAGTAACAGAGGGAAATTCTTCCATGTTATCTACTGCAGCCTGCAAATCGCTGCACATTTTTGAACTGCCATGTCTCATTCAGTTACGACACTATTGAGAATGAATGAATCAAACCTGATGTTACATGTCAAGATACCATTTTTGAATCTTAGCACGATTGCAAATAAGATTTTAAAGCTTCGTTGAAGGGTAGGGTTAGGAACTGAAAACTGGTCATTTTCAGAACCAGTTCCACTTCTTCCAAATGACCAGAACCATTTCTTTACTATTTCATTCTAAGTTAACATTTCTAAAACGTGCATTCTTCAACACAATAGATAACACCCTGCTTTTTTTTTTTTTAGTGAATCAAAATCTTATTGAACTGCAAGTCATTCATTTCATCAGATGATGTAGGATTTTGTAATATGATGTCTGACAAAAATGATTACTGTGGTATGTGTACATAAGGCTTGTTAGGCTTAAATCAGAGTAATTAACTGAATAGTTGTCGATATGATAATGTACACTTAAAGATACACGTGAGTTTTGTTGTAGTGGACTTTGTGAATGAATAAAATGAGTTTATTAAATGCCTGTGTATACACAACATTTGCAAGAATGTGTTCTGTTAAAGTACATCCGATAAGAATTGCATTTCTCATTTCCACATATTTCTTACTCGAGAGATAAAAGAATGATCAATGGAACCATTAAGGAACCGCAGTCTTTAAGAGGAAACAGAACCGTCATTAAATTCCTTTCAATTCCCATCCCTATTTGAGGGGTAAGATTATCAGTGACTTAAATTTCAGATACTTCACACAAAGCTAGTGTATGACTTCAATTGAGTGCAAAAGTCAAATGGACCGCTTTTATGGTGTTTTTGTCCTTTTATGAAGCTTGACAAACATGGTCACTATTAACAGTCATTGTATGGAAAAGAGCTACATAAAGTTTCTTCAAAATTTCTTTTGTTTAACATTGAAAAAATGAATAAATAACTATTTGGAATGACATTTAGGGTGAGTAAATGATGACAGAATTTGCATGATTCATGAATTTTTGCATGAATTATTCCTGTACTGCTTCCAGGTGTGTGTGTGTGTGTGTGTGTGTGTGTGTGTGTGTGTGTGCACTAAGAGAGCATGTGTCCACACTGTTAGTCCACCTGTCAACCCTTCTTTCATCCCCTCATGTGGCCCTGAAGCCATTGGCATCTCTGCTTTATTTCTCACTGAGCTGTAGCATTCATCACAAGCTGCTCGAATGGACCTGCTGGCAAAAGCTTTTTAAATAGGTTTCACCTGTAACCAGGTTAACTGGTTTTCAACGCCTCTACTGCCAACCCCCTCACTGAATTCCCCTGCAGGAGCCTTTTAATCTCAAATGGCAATTGCCATTTGTATGTCTCCTGTGTTTTTTATATTATACAGTGAAGAAAATAGCGACCTTTGCTGTGATAATTGACCCCACAGGGAGAGGTTCATGAAACCAAACACATAGACCTAGAGGCTAACTCTTTCTCTTCTCTCTCTCTCTCTCTCTCTCTCTCTCTCTCTCTCTCTCTCTCTGTCTCTCCCTTTTCACTAGTTGAACCACAGGACTTTTTTCATGACAAGAAGGGAGCACTAATGTAATGTTATTACTATATCAACTTCTTATGCATAATTCTACTTAAAAAAATTAAAAAACTAAATAGAAGAACAATATTTGATTTGAATCAACAAAAAAGTTTCAAGACTTAAGTGTCCAAAATACTTTTGGGGGCCACTATACATCACATGAAGACTTTGCTCTTTTTCTGTTAATGATTGCTGCATGTTCCGGAGGACGTTATAGAATGTTTTAGCCCTTTATGACCGTTGCCATTCAAATATGTTTATATATAAAGTGATCCATTTAAGCTTTTATTACTCTAATATGTTGAACTAATCTGCTTGTTATGTTTAGAAGACTTCAAGCAGAGATAGAGTCTCATGAAGATAACAGGTTGATTGTGATGCTCAGAGCTTTATCCAGCTCAAGGATTGTGTAAGGATCCTTGCTGACCTGGGAAAGGGAAAGACAAAGTGTCAACCAAAGGTCAACACCCTTCCAGTCAGACACTATTTAATAATCACCTGTTTTTATGTTAAGCACTCAAACTGTCTTTTCACTGCAATCAGAGAAGATTAGTTAGATTAGATTAGTTGTTTTTACAGTAGAAATCATATAGCTAGCAGTTCCACTGAACCAAGTCATACACCTTTTTGCACATTTGATTGCTTAAAGTTACAATTGTTTTTCAATCATCCTTGTTTACTGCAACCTGTGGTTTGAGAGCTAAAGCCGGGCATACTCAGTGCGAGTTCATACTCTCGGGAGCAGAGGTGGAAAGTAACTAATTACAACTACTCTCAGTACAGTACTTGAGTACATTTTCCAAATATAAATAAATAATAGTACTTTTACTTGGGTTGATTAAAAATGAAATATTCCGCTTCGCTACAATTATTTTTCATCACAATTACAAAGTACAAAAAAATACATAACATTTCTGAAAGTAAATCTGTTTATAAACTAAAACGTGCTGTCCGCAGCACTATGGAAGCCCGCAGGGCACAGCATCATGAGCACAGCAGCTTGCATAAACTGCTGCCAGTGTCATCTCTTCTCTAGCTGATCAAACTTCACTTTGTTTTAAGGTAGGCAATGTTTTGACAGTGTCAAACATTAACACAATGTAGTTTGACATAAATGTGGGGATACCTTGTTTAACTTAGATTAAAGATACAATGCCATATGTGAAAATATGAAATATTGTTATATTATATGAAAATATAAAATATGTTAAATAACCATAATGTTAATTAAGACTTTATTATTACAACTGTAATACAATAATACATATACTGAACCACTTTTAGTATTTAAATCAATCAAATCTCTCACAACATTTTTTATTTTTGCCTTTTTTTATCCAGTTGGCATGTAAGAGTTGATAACAGTTTGTTTAATAATCTCATTCCATATCAGGATAATTTCTGCAATATCATAGAGTATAAATTTCCTCTATAATATTGCATTATATTAGATTTGTACAGTATGTTAACCTTAATAGCCAGAATACTTGGACATATGTGAATGAGAATAAACCTGAAATAGGAAAGTGTTTCAGTCACAATGCACATTATGTAGTTTAGAGACATTTAGAATTTTACGTCTGGCTGTTTCTATTTAAATAAATATTGTATTCTTTAAATGTTCTGTTAGTCCAAGAATCCTCTTGCAGCAATGCTGGTCTTTGTCATTAAGAAGCTGCTAGTTTAGGACCTGTGAGGAGCCTGTTACTCAAACTAGAGACTGTGATTTACTTGTCTTTTTGTTTTGCATCTGGCCGTCCACCTCCCTCTCTATCCAGGTTAGAGATTATTTTTTTATTTTTTTTCAAAACAGTAATGCATGGAATAGTCATTATCTCTCTAAAACTATAGACTTTAGGAGAAAATTGAATTTCAGGAGAAATATTTATTTTTGCTTATTTTTAAAACCAAAATTTGACTTGCAAGTGTAAGAACTCAATACCTGAATTGTGATTTACATTTCCAATTGTTCTAATAATACATTTAGCACTTTAGAATGCTTTTGTAAGGAATAGGTGACACAATATATGTTTGCCATCATGAGTAAAGAAACAATTGATTAAATACCACTTAAAACATTTATTTCAAACTAATAATATTGGCTATTAATGATTTCAGCAGAATTGTTGATCAATTTAATGCATCCTTGGTGAAAGGAAGTTTCTTTCAAGAACACAAATGTCTTCTACAAATGGAAGCGTATATACCATATATAATAACATTTTCATAAAGTAACTTGTAAAGTAATTACTTGTAGTTTTTCAGCAAACTACTTATTTACTCTTACTTGAGTCATAATATTTCTAAGTACTTCTACTTGTACTGAAGTAAATAATTTCTTCAGTAGCAAAATCAGCCACCACTGCTCGGGAGGTCGTGAGCCCCTGCACACATTACAAGTCAGTTTATCTGATAATCGTACAGGTGTAATCATATACGACTTCACGACCTGGAGAAATCGTATGACTTCCCGTGCTATTTATCATTATAAGACATAAAGCCAGATGAGGATAATGTTTTATTTCCTTGTAGCTTGCACTTTACAGAAAATAAAATGAGACTGATGGCCAGGGGCTGCATTAGCTGAAAACTCATCTGCAGATTTTAAAAATATATAATAATAAATATTGATAATTATTACAAATGCTTTCCAAAATTTGACAGATTCAAAATGTACAAGATTAAAAAGAAAGTGCGGAAAATTTGCGCACCGTTTCTGTTGGTTATACTTGGACTTAATTTAAGCGCAAACATGATTAGTGCAGAATTCTGAGTTTGTTTTAGTGGAGTAGGCTACCTGAACTATTCGGCTTTAGTCCTTCTCATCTGTGTCACTGCTTGCATGTTGATAGCAGACATGCTGAAGAAGATCGATGAGGTCTTGTACACGTAAATACGCTTTAAAGCCACACACAGCAAAGTAAAAAAAAAATCTTGTTTTAGCTCAGCGGTTGATTGACAGTTAAAACTTTCAACCTAGAAGTCCTTTGTTTCACCAGACATGCGTGTGGATCACATATCCACTATTGTGTGCATATGCAATTATAACTATAATGCTATATCCCCATAAATGTAGCCCTAGAACGGAAGCAAGTATGACGAATAAAAATAGACCATGACGGAAATGTGAAAACTTTGTCCATCAGAGTGATAATGTTTTCTAGCGCAAACCCGTATGGCAAATGATTTGTTTGAAGAGCAGAGAACAGCATGGGATTTCTTTAGAATCTGTGAAACAGGGATGTGGTTGTGAATAATATGGGAAAACACAGTTTTAACATGACCATTTTCTCCAAATGTGTAAAAGCTTCATGAACAATCCGTTTTTATTAATTGTGTGAGTTGTAACACCTTCTCCTGATTGGTCAACTTCGGGTAGATCGGAAAATCGTCACCTTCAACTGCGCACACCTCACGATTTTAAGCCGACAAGGAGGTAGTGAGCTGCTCGTTGGCTGCTCGGCTCCGCTCGTAATTCCTCTCACACGATGCAAGCTGCAACCACACTAGCTCCAACGATTTCCACGTGATCTCTCTCCAAAAATCTCACCGTGTACGCCCGCCTTAACTGTCGCCTCTTTTGTTAGCCACTGTAAAGCAAACTTTTTTACAGTCCACATTGATGCAAACATGGTTGGCAGTTTATTATTTCTCTATTTATTTTTATTTATTTATTTTGAGAACTTTGTGAAAGGAGCAGTCCTCAAGCATTAATATGCACTATTTCCATAAAGAGAGGTATGTTGGACTTGATAAATTGCAGGCCGGCTTTTGGGAGAGTAATGTGTCAAGGGAATAGCCCAGCCTGTGCTGTAATGGTAACCAGAGGCATAGTTGTAATGTGAATAACATTACTGACCACAAGGACCAGTTGTGTGTCACGTGTCATTGTGGAAAGGGCTGCATTACAGACTCATCTAAGCAAGATGGGCAACCAATGAATTTATGCCCTCTTACAAAAGCAGTTATATCACAGGGAAAGGAAATGGGACATTGTTATGAACACAGTAACTGTACATGACGTCAAATACTGCACCTTTGTCCTCTATGTAAGACTCTTCACACTTGACAATTACAATAGCGGTTTTGTCAATGTACACGTTTCATAAATGTTGAAAGTTTATAGAACATCAGAATAAAAACTGTCATAGTTAAATATATCATAGTTTAGATAATACTGTATACTACTTTTTATATATTTATCCATTAAAACTATGCAATTCCATGCTGATTTTTAAACCGTTTCTTTAGTTTAAATTTAATGGATAATGGTAGATATAGAAACAGCATATTTTAAAAAAGTGTCCTGAGTTGCACTGTAGAAAATGTTTCCACAAATGTGTCACAATTGTGAAAATGTGTCACAATTATTTCTCTCATTTCTACTCGATTTTAGGAGTTTTCTTGGATTCCAACTCTATTTTCTTCATCAAGTGGTTTGAAAAGGTGCAATTAACTTTTTACTGCAGGTTTAAACACTGGCACCACTTTCTTTTTTTCATTTTTTTTTTTTAGCTGAAAGTGGGTTTGACCATTTTTACAGTGTACTTCTGCATTTATAACTTTGAATGGGAGCTGTCTGATGCCAAATACTTTAGATAATTTGTGTTTTGCAATGATAGACACACAGACTGCCATCTAGTGGAAGATCATGAAAGTCTTCCTTTTGATCTTTCATCTGAAACTAACAACAAAAAAAAACTTATATAAGTGCCTCAGATGTGAATTTGAAATGGGATGCAGTATTTCAAGTCTGTAAGTATTAATATTAATATTGACCAAATCCATTACTATAATTTGTGTAAACTCTAGTCACTCATGGTGATCACTGTAGCTATTGTCATGCCAGGTTTATGATAGATCAACAGTGTTCTTGTCTTCAGGCATCACCTGGTGTCATTAGATGTAACAGAAGAAGCATTCACTTATTTCTTTTCACCTCACATACACTCAAAAAAAAATAGTTTTAGGATTTAAGCATTTAAATTTAATAACAAAATTCTATCAAATTCAGTTGAGTAATCTTTAACAAAAAAAAAAAATATTTAAAGTTTATTCATTTTAGATACATTTATGACACAATTCAATTGGATGGAATTTTGTTATGAAATTGAAATGCGTAAATATTTCCATACATTGAAAGTCAATAGTGACCGAGGCTAACAGTCTGCCTAACATCTCCTTTTGTGTTCCAAACCCATCTAACCCGTGTTTCTTTTTTCCATGAAACACCTAAAGACAATTTTAGCAAAATAAGGACCAAGGGGCAGTCAATTTCCAAAAGGGAATCATAAAAGTATTTCAAATTTAAAATCTAAAGCCATATGATAGTTTGTGCGAGAACAGATTTAAAAAAATGTAATCGTTAGTCATGGAAAATTTAGCTTGAAAACTGTGGTTACTATACACTTTCATTGTTTGGAAAAGAGCAGCTTTAACATTCTGCTATAAATATCTTTTTTTTTTTTTGTTCCATGGAAGAAAGTTATAGAAAGTGAGTAAATTATCCTAGAATTTTTATTTTGGGTGAACCATTCCATTAAGGTTTGTATTTTAAAAGTGTAATCAAACATGTCAATCCCCTCTCTTTGCAGGTGATCACCTGTTTTGGGATCTCTGTGCTGAGCTGTCGGTATGTGGGCTTTGCAGTGGTGGCACTGCTGGTGGAGATCAATTCCATCTTTCTGCACCTGAGACAAGTGTTGCGTATGGCCAACCTGGCCAAAAATACATTCTACCGTGTCAACAGCATGATAAACCTGGGCACCTACGTGGTGTTCCGCATCAACACTTTGGCTTGGATGACCCGCTGGCTGGTGCTCAACCGTGAACACATCCCCCTGTTCAGCTACACCATGGGCAGCGTAGGTCTGGCCATCATGACTGCCATGAACATTGTGCTTTTTTACCGCCTTATGAGAAGTGACTTCATGAAGTCCAGCCGTGAGAAGGAGGTCAAGAAGGAGAAGGAGATCCAGGAATAGGTCAGACGACTCGTACTCCAGCTCGAACCAAATCCACTCTCTCCTCCACTATTCCTTGACTTTTAATTGCCAGCATCTGATGCTCATGGTACAAGTTTCAAACAGTTTCTGTGGTTAGAAAAACAACCTTTTATTGACTTTATTTCTAGTAGACCGGTTTGATGTCTTGATCAAACTCTGTTATTATGAGCTAAATCACTCATGTAGACCTCAAGCTGTGCAAAGGCATTATTTTGGTGGCAGTTGTCACAGGTTTACAGATGTCTAAAAACAGAAAACATATATTTACACATGAAACTTCACTCATAAATACTCCTGCATGATTTACACAATGACTCTTGTGGATTTGAGTGGATGACTCTCATTATTAAATGGATAGTTCACATAAAATAGAAGTCTGTCATAATTTAGTCACCCTCACACCTGTATGACTTTCCTTCATCTTCAATGTAACATAAAAAGTGATGTTAGGCAGAATGTTAGCCTTAGCCACAATTCACTTTCATTGTATTGAAAAAAGATAGCAGTGAATGGTGACTGGGGCAACATTCAGCTTAGCATCATCTTTTTGTGTGTGTTTCACATAAGAAATAAAGTCATACTGGTTTGGAACAACATGTAATGTTGTATGAATGTAAATGATGACAGATATTCAGTTTTGGGTGAACTATCCTAAAGGAACTGGATCTGTTCATATCATATGCTAATGCTAATCTACCGCATTCAACTGATCTACTAATAATTAACAAAGATTCAACTTAAATAGGAACTGCTAGCATGATATTATAAAAATAATTAAATATATATATATATATGACAGTTTTTATCCGTCTTGCAAAGACTTTAAAAGTTGGTTTATTTATTAAAACTAGCATTAAGCTAAAATGTGTTGTCCGGCCTCATTACGCCTATACCTGCTACCTCAAGAGCTTGTAGCGGTTAGCATCAAAGTATTTCTGTAGTATGCTGATATTGAATTTGCTAGAATGTCTCAGAGCTGGTTTTTATTTTCAATGTTTCTGTACTGACAATGAAATAATGCAGTTCAATTGTGTGATCACTAATATGAAGTGCCCAGCATTCAGTACTGTATTCCATCTTGTGGAAAAATATCACTTGTACACGGTTGATGTACTATTTTTTTAAAAGGAGGACCTGAATGAGGACCTGCTGCTGGAGCCATCAACACAGTCATCAGAATTAAAAACACTCCTGCTCATTCTTTTGGAAATGACATGAAGCATCTGAAATCTGACAGCCTCAGACTGTCATTGCAGAAATCATGCCGTAGGTGGCACTACATTCACACACAACGGTGACCTCATGCTAGTGTTTGCTAATATTTAGTGTATAGAGAGGCAACAGCTAAAGCAGCAGCATCTATATTGTTTAAAATGTGCTGAACATTGTTTTGATAAAGCTTTGTTATTTCTTTTTGTTGTATTTTGTATATTTGTAATTTATTTTTACTTAATGTCATTAATGGTTTGTGGTTGACTGTTTCTTGCAAAACAAATCCCTTTTAAAAACAATGCGAAATGGTGAAACACTGTCTTGTACTAAAGAGGGTTTTGATTACGTTAGAGGAGAACATGGAAAACAGCCAAGTTTATGACATGGAAAACAGCCAAGTTTATGACTTGGAAACAGGTCAGACTTACTAGTGAAGGCATTTATACATGTGGGAACTTTGTTTAGCCTTATTTTATACAACCAGTGCCACTGAGATTGTAGAAGGAAGTCTGACTGGGCAAGTGTGGCCTGTCTTTGCGGTGGGAAAGATGACACAATGTAACCACATGTAGCATCACCAACAAGTGCCACAAAACTATTGTTCTCGTTGAACCAAAGTTTATTCGTAATGATGTTTCATTCAGATGTAATTTACAATAATCATCCCTGTTTTTTTTATTACTGATTGAAGGAGTTATAAACAATCAAGGAAGTAAAGAGCAGCTAATGTTTATGTTTGAATAAATGAAACCTTTACAGGAACTTGACTGCAAGTATATAAAACATTTAGTGCTCAATGAAAGGTTTTAGTTGAAATTGCAATTTACTTGTAAGTTTTTATTTAAGCTGTCGGCAGCTTCAGAGACTAGGAATTGTGTTTGTGCTCCTTTAATGAGATGACTGGTATTGTATGTATTTAAATAGGAAAATGTGTAACTGTTAGTGATTTGAGAGAATGTGACTTTTTGACTTTAAAAAACATATAATTACAGCAATGTGGTTCTTTATTTGAGAGTGCAATTCTGTGATGTGTTTGGTGAATGGTTGCTACTTTTATATTGTGGATCAGATTTATGAGCATGGTCTTGCCGTGTCAGTTTTCCAAAGCCATAGGTTATTAGATTTAAACATTGCCAATTGTACTGAATTAATAAAAAATCCCAGTTGGAAAAAAAATGTATATCCATACCCAAACCACAGTCCCAGTTTGCCTAATATACGAGTCAGGTTTCATTCAATAATAAAATGTATATAGCTTAAAATGTTTAATTTTTTGTTTGAACAAATTCATATTTTGTCATTAATATTAAAACAATTTGTATATGATCTTTGTATTATTAAATGTAAAATAAAACAAGTTATTAAAAGTTTTTTGAGGTTTCCCTTTTGTTAAGTTGAGAAATATTTGGATACTACTAATACACCATTCAAAATGCCCCATGGGGAAAAGGCACATTTGATTTTCTCCCAAAACACTTAATAACAAATACACCCACAGTACTTTCCTTAACACCTGTTTGTCACAATGCACTGCAAAATATTCCTGATCCATGAGATCATTGCGTGCAATGTCTAAAGTTTGATTTGATCTGTTTAAAAAAATGCTAAATGTTGCAAATTTGTGTAGCTAATGAGAATCGTTGAAATTATCACATTTCATTTTAGACAAATAATAATTTTCTGTTTTGTTCAAGGTGATTAAATCAAAGGTTTTTTAATTACTGTCCAATAAGTGAAAAGATCATATTTGAGGTAAAAAATAAATAAAAATAAAAACCCTGATGAAAGGGCTAAAAGTCCATATAAAATACATAGTTTTTCTTAAGTGGTGGAAATAGATTTTTTATGAAAAATATTCAAAGTGGGCTCATGTTGACTTGTCCAATCACAGTGGAGATTAATTTGATTATAAAATACCTGAGATGTTCTGAAATACCAAATATTATTAAATTAATAAGAAATGGACCATCCGTGGCTGTTTTGAATAAGCATTATCTTATTATCTTAAACATTTTTTAACCAACATCACTCCTGATCATAACTACCAAATATTCATTAATTTTCATGATTTTAACCCTTTAAATGCCAGTTTGTTTATAGAATGCCACTGTTGTTTTTACACACACACAAAACACACTCTGACATCCATACCAACACACCCACACAATTTTAGCTGTATCCGTGCTCTATAACACAGCAAACAGAAAATAGGGGAAAAGGATGTATTTGCTCCATAGGCCAAACATGAGAAAAATGGCGCCATCTGTTGGAAAATGTAAAAAATGCAAATTTTGAAGTCAGGGCTCCGGAATGAAAGCATAATTTCATAGAATTCCTGATTTTATGCTTGAATGGCACTGGGATCAAATATTGCCATTTTAATGGGTTTCAATGTGGAAATTTTGGTCCTGAGTGTAACTATTTTGTGTACACAGTGTACTATAAATTTATTATAAGAACTGAGGCTGAAATGTTAAAATTCCCCCAAAAATACACACCTTTGGCAAAATGTATGCCATTGGCATTAAAAAAAATGAAAAAGACACAAACGTCCCGAAGGTCACACAAGGGTTAAAAAATATATATTTGAATCAAAACAACCTTTCAATATTATTTCTTTTAAAACGAATTATGTTGCTCCGTTAATATTAAATAAAAATAAACTTTGATACACTTTGTGACAAGACAAAAAACAAATGTTCCTTAAGATGCGCCATTAGCCCCTGATAGTCTGATCATCACTGTTTCCTCCATCAGTTGCATCATTTCACTGGTAGGCTACTGAAGGAGCGCCTCTATCTCCTGCTGTCATCACGCGTGTTCCGGTCACGATGACGATGATGCTCTTCTTCAGTATCTTCAACAGTCGCGGAACACGCGAGGATGCTCCGGCAAGCAAAACGTCGGAATTCTCACTTTAATCGACCGTGACATTGTCGGGTAAAGCGATATATCCTGTAATAGTGGACGTTGTGCATTGCGAAGGTAACGAGGGATTCAAATGTCTTCTTTCATACCGTTATTTTGGGATATATTCCTCCTTAATTCTTCCTTTGAGATATGTATTGATCTTCTTTCAATGTGCAGCCTGGGTCGGTTCGTTGAAGGACAGAGATGTAAAAGCGAAGGAGAGCACAGCAAATCACTTGATTACAAAGCCTGATGTTCATCTCTGGATACTAATTTAAACAGCTCTAATGGAGAACACGGTGAGTAGCTACTGTAAATAATTATGCTCTGCTTTATCTGAGGCGTTTATTTTATATATATAAAGAGTGACCAGTGAGTGTGTCATGTGTAGCATTTCCAAGATCTTGACAAAATCGTAATATAAAAATGAGCCCATACCCTGTACTTGAAACTACTAAAATCAAGGAAAATGTATGAAATGAAAGTTTGAAACTTATTTTGCAGTAGCACGTCTGGTTCATGATAATATAATTAGGCTAATATAGGCCTATTTTTAGGTCAATACACCTATACTGAGATTAGCATGTTTTTCATTTTAATTTGTGGTTTAAAGTCAAGTGGTGCAACCAAGAAAGTAAATAAAGAAAAAATAAAATAAAAGTCTTATTAAAAACTTTTAAAAAAATCTTGACATTTTTGCTGAAAGTAAAAAAATAAATCTTTTATTTATTTTTTCAGAAAAATAAAATAGTGAAACAATAATAAAAAAAAAAAATACAAAAATGTAATATTATAAAAACTTTTATCCACCAAATTAAAGTCAGGTGTAACCAGCAGGTAGCCGTTCTGTTGTCATGTCACAAACAATAGAGAAATCCCCTTTAGACCCCTTTTGACTCTGTTTGAATTTATATATATATATATATTTATATATATGTGTGTGTGTGTGTGTGTGTGTGTGTGTGTGCAATTATCTAATCAGCCAATTGTGTGGCAGCAGTTTAATGTATAAAATCATGCAGATACGGGTCAGGAGCTTCAGGAAATGTTCACATCAACCATTAGAACAGGGAAAAATGGGATCTCAGTGATTTGGACCCTGGTTTTTTGAGTATTTCTGTAACTGCTGATCTTCTGGGATTTTCACACACAACAGTCTCTAGAATTTACTCAGAATGGTGGCAAAAACAAAACACATACAGTGAGCGGTTCTGTGGGTAAAAACAGCTTGTTATTGGCAGTGGTCAACAGAGAATGGCCAGACTGGTTAGAGCTGACAGAAAGGCTACAGTAACACAGATAACCGCTCTTTACTATTGTAGTGAGCAGAATAGCATCTCAGAATGCACAACATGTCGAACTTTGTGGCGGATGGGCTACAACGGCAGAAGACCACATTGGGTTCCGCTTCTGTCAGCCAAGAGAAGAAAACTTTTGTCATTTTCAAGTCATTTTTGCCACTGCCACTCACTGGATGTTTTTACACCATTCTGAGTAAACTCTTGAGACTGTTGTGCATGAAAACCTCAGGAGATCAGCAGTTACAGAAATACTAAAACAGCCCATATGGCACCAACAATCATGCCAGTGGAACGGGAGCCAGCTGGTAGATAGCTGTGCAGTGTGTAAACCTCACTCTCCTGACCTGCACTAGCGACTGACGCTAGAGGCTGTAGGCTTTAGCCTCCTTGTTAGAGCACCTGCCTCCCACGCCGGAGACCTAGGTTTGAGTCCCGTACGGAGTGGGTAGAACAAGAATGTCACACCATGGTCGAAATCACTGAGATCACTTTTCCCCCATTCTGATGGTTGATGTGAACATTAACTGAAGATGTACAGGTGAACCTAATAAAGAGACCGGGGCGGCTGTGGCTCAGTTGGAAGAGCAAGTCGGCCACAAATCGCAGGGTTGGTGGTTCGAATCCTGGCATGACCCCACATGCTGAAGTGTCCTTGGGCAAGACACTGAACCCCAAGATGCTCCCAATGGCAGGCTAGCACCTTGCATGAGCAGAGCTGCCATTGGTGTATGAATGAATGTGTGAATGAATCACAGTGTAAAGGGCTTTGAATACCGTTAAGGTTAAAAAGGTGCTAAATAAGTGCAGACCATTTACTGGTGAGTGTGTATATATATTTAATCTCAGTTTTTCACAATTCTTGACATTTAATCATAGAAAACATTCCCTGTCTTAGGTCAGATATGATCACTATTTTATTTTAAGAATGTGAAATGTCAAAATAATAGTAGAGAGAATTATTTATTTCAGCATTTATTTCTTTCATAACATTCCCAGTGGGACGGAAGTTTGCATACACTTTGTTAGTATTTGGAAGCATTACCTTTATTGTTTAATTTGGGTCAAACGTTTTGGGTAGCCTTCCACAAGCTTCTCACAATAAGTTGCTGGAATTTTTGCCCATTCCTCCAGACAAAACTGGTGTAAATGAGCACATGCTTTTTCAGTTCTGCCCACAATTTTTTTTATCGGATTGTGGTCAGGGCTTTGTGATGGCCTCTCCAATACCTCGACTTTGTTGTCCTTTTTGCCACAACTTTGGAGCTATTCTTGGGGTCATTGTCCATTGGGAAGACCCATGTTGCTTCAATATATCCATATAATTTTTCTTCCTCTTGATACCATCTATTTTGTGAATTGCACCAGTCCCTCCTGCAGCAAAGCACCCCCCACAATAAGATGCTGCCACCCACATGTTGTAGTGGGATGTGTTCTTTGGCTTGCAAGCCTCACCCTTTTTCCTCCAAATATAACAATGGTCATTATGGCTAAACAGTTGCATTTTTGTTTCATCAAACCAGAGGACATTTCTCCAAAAAGAAAGATCTTTGTCCCCATGTGCACTTGCAAATTGTATTCTGGCTTTTTTATGGCGGTGTTGGAGCAGTGGCTTCTTCCTTGCGGAGCAGCCTTTTGGGTTATGTTGATATAGGACTTGTTTTACTGTGGATATAGATACTTGTCTACCTGTTCCTCCAGCATCTTCACAAGATCCTTTGCTGTTGTTCAGGGATTGATTTGCACTTTTCACACCAAACTACGTTCATCTCTAGGGAAAAGAATGCGTCTCCGTCCTGAGCGGTATGATGGCTGAATGGTGTTTGTACTTGCTTACTATTGTTTGTACAGATACATGTGGTACCTTCAGGCATTTGGAAATTGCTCCCATGGATGAACCAGTCTTGTGGAGGTACACAAATGTTTTTCTGAGGTCTTGGCTGATTTCTTTTGATTTTCCCATGATGTCAAGCAAAGAGGCACTGAGCTCGAAGGCCATAAAAAACATCCACAGGTACACCTCAAAATCAGTACACCTCATATCAAAAGCTAATTGTCTAATTGTCTAAAGGCTTGACATAATTTTCTGGAATTTTCCAAGCTGCTTAACTTAGTGTATGTAAACCTTTGACCAACTGGAATTGTGATATAGTAAATTAAAAGTGAAACATTCTGTCTGTAAACATTTGTTGAAAAAATTTGCCAAAACTATAGTTTGCTAATATTAAATCTATGCAGTGGTTAGAAAATTAGTTTTAAGGACTTCAACTTATAGTTGAAGTCAAAAGTTTACATAAACTTAGGTTGAAATCATTAAAACAAATTTTTAGGGGGTCGTGTGATGGCATTCGAGGAGCAGATGTGTAAACAGCAAGTTTTTAAATTATTTTCATGTTATAATCTAACGAGAATCGATACACCCAGCTACATATTAGTTCTTTGAGGTAAACATGGCAAAGAAGTCAAAATCTTCTGGCTCTGGAGACATTAAAAGACACTTACATGCTCAAGCTGTAACCTCTGAGGGGCCTGCGGACCAGGGACTCGGTTTGGAAGGTGCGGCAGGAGAAATCCAGCATCAAGTGTCCAACATGCCTGTGGTGCTGACGAAAGTTGTTGCTGACTTGGAGGATCTCGCTGTAATACGTTGATCGATTACGGCAATGGAAACAAAATTCTCTGAGTTGGTTATAAGATTGACGATCGATTATCTGGAGTCATCGGAAAGGGAATTATCTGCTAATGCTCTAGCAACCAAGATAGACTAGGAAAGCATTTTGGAAAAACTGAAAGATCTTGAAAATAGGAGCCGATGAAATTACGTACGGATTGTTGGAATTCCTGAGCATGAAGAAGGTAGAGATGTGGTGAAATTCCAAGACGAGCTCTTCCTGAGTCTGCCTGACATAACAGGCCATAATCTGGAAATTGAGCAAGCTCACAGAGTCACTGCTCGCAGATCTGCTGAGGGAGACAGGCCCCGATCAGTTCTGGCTAGCTTCAATTTCTGAGATCATCCAATAAAAATCTTTTGTTGCGCCAGGCGAGGAGCAAAGGAAAGCTTTCTTTGAAGAATCACAATATTTTATTGTTCCCAGACTTTGCAAATTCGATAAGAGAGAAACGTGATCGATTCAAGGAATGTAAGAAACTCTTACATCAACGGAAATCGCTTTTGCACTGATGTTTCCGGCCAAACTGAGAATAGATACTAAGGATGGCCACAAAGTATTTGCATGTCCCAAGCAAGCACTGTCCTTTAAAGAAATAAATAACATAGGCTGATTGACCAAGGTGGTGACCCAAGATTTTGTTTTATTCGGTCTCAGGCATTTGGCTCATTGGTCGCTTCCACCTGAAAGAGCCCCTCCCTGGTTTTCTATTGAACAGGAAGTTCTTGCCCCTATTTTGCCATTGCAAAGCCTTTCTATTAAACTAACAGAGAAGTTATATCACACCCTGTTATTTCACATTTGCACTCGGTATGGACAAAAGTGTCCAGAGTGTTTAATTCTAATATTTATCTAAATGTTGCCTAAGTCCCCTTTCTGCTGGACAGACTGGATTATGAGGGGAGCGGGGTTAATACACTCGGTGACCTGTGTGAGAGTGGAGTATTGAAATCTTTTAAAAATTGTATTCAACATTTTGGGATTCCCTGATCTCAGTTCTATATGTATTTGAAGCTGCGCCACCTGCTCTGCTCTGTTTTTGTGGCAGATACTCTGGAAGTGGTGCTTACTGCCTTTGGAAAATGTCATGAGGTATCAGTGTATTATTCCCTGTTAATTCAGAGTCTGGGTGACTTCTCTTAAGAGATTATGGGAGAAAGATTTAAATTTGGTATTGGAAGAGGGAGAGTGGGCTAGGATTATAAAAAACATCAAGTCTACATCTAGAGATGCAAGGGTGCGTCTGATGCAATTTAACATTTTACGCCCTCTAGTTTGTATAGACTTGGCAATGCCAATCAGAAGATGGGGACATAACCCATGTTTTTCATGGGGGGTAAAGATTCAAGATTTTTGGTTGAGGGTTCAGAATTGTATCTGTGAGGTTTTGGCTGCTCAGGTTTCATTTTTCCCCAGGCTCTGTATTCTAGGCGATGGGACGGTCATTGATGTAGGAGATGGGTTCATGAAGAGTTGGGTGACATGACATTAATGAAACACCTAATGTTATCAGAAGAGTTATGGCCCTGAATAAACCCCACCTGATCTATATGTATAAGAGATGTCATAACCTTACTGAATCGGTTAGCTGAAAGTTTTGGCAATATTTTAACATCTAGCTGGATCAGGGAAATTGGACAGTAACTCTTAGACTCGCTTGGATCTTTGTCCTTTTTAAGAATCAGACAGAACCGGGCTTGTGTCATGGTTGGCAAAAGCTTTCCATTCTTTAATGATACCTTAAAACTTTGAACAAAAGTGGAGCCAGTTCTGTAGCATAAGATCTAAAAAATTCAGCGGCTAAACCATCTAGCCTCGGAGTCTTGCCTGTAGGTAAGTCCATAATTACCTTGTCAAGCTCCCCCAAGGTTATCTCAGAATCAAGAGAATATTTTTGCTCAGTCGTCAATTTAGGGAGTTCTAATGGTTCCACAAATGTTCTAATATCTTCATCAGTAGACAAAGATGTGGCATTATAAAGATAAGATAGAACACTTTAAATGGATTATTAATATCATTAGCCGAGGAAAAATTTCCCCACCAGCAGATTTCACTGAAGGAATGGTAGAAAAAGACTCTCTCTGCTTTATATATATAGCCAAAAGATTCCCTGCTTTTTTCCTCTTTTTTTCCTGTCTTGACCTGAATAACCAAAACTCCACTTTCCACAACAAAATAGTATTATATCTGTATTTCAATCTGGCCATCAGACAACATTCGGCACTTCAGTTCTTCCTCTGCACTTTTAATATTCTCTTCTAACTCCACGAGTTCTCGTACTTTGGATTTTTTGATGAATGAGGCATACTGTATAATCTGACCCCTAAGAACCGCCTTAAGTGCCTCACAAGCCCGCCCACAGAGGATACTGAGGACCAGTTGGTCTCCATATAGACATTGATTTCAGTCTTTAGCATTTGTTGAAATTCAGGATTTTGCAAAAGGGACACATTAAAGCACCAACTATATGATTTATTTTTCTCTGTATGTGGCAACACCTCTAAACTCACCAGGGTGTGATCTGAGACTAAGATGTTTCCAATTGAGAAATACACAACAGATGAAATGAGGGACTTAGATAAATAAAATAAAATAAAAATCTATTCTAGAATAAATCTTATGGACTGATGAAAAAAATGTATAGTCCCAACCAGATGGGTTCAAAAGTCTCCAAATATCTGTAAGACCAAGATTTTTACACATCCTGTGAAGCGTCAATGTGTCCAGTATTATATCATGAGGGGTGCCTCGTAACATCCCTTCAAGAGCTATAAAAAAAAGCCCTGATAATCTACGTTAGGTGCATAAATAAATGTATTATCTTAAAAAAAATAAAATCTATAAAACAAACTCCAGATCGAATCTCACCGGTTTATGTTTATGTCGGTTTATGCGCAGAGCTCGCCGTTCACATGTCCGATACTCGTATGGTGTCACGTAACACCACCTATTAATTTGCAGTATATCAATTGATTAATTATTATAATACCTCAGACAACTTAATTTGTCAATTACTCATTTGTGTTTATTTTGGTAAAGGGCTCACCGGTGGTCTCGCTGGAGCAGCAGGTGGAGAGTGTGGAGAGGAGCATCATGTTTCTGAGACAGGAGCAACTGTCTCTGCTTCATGGACTACACCTGGAGATTCTGTCCCTTCAGAAACGCTGTACAGGTGTGTGTCATCACCATTTAGAATAAAACGTATTAATTTAGACTTGAATAAAACAAGGTCATTTAGATGTATCCATGATGCACACTTTTGGGTAAACATTTTTCTTTCATTGCACGTAATACCACTGGGCAATGCCCCAAACCACTGTGCCCCTGTGCATAGCAGAAGAGGGTTACCTTGATCTCTATGATGGCACAGGCGCCACAGAGGCAACCACAGGTCAATAGCTTCCAGTCATTGCAGGGTTTGTGTTTTTCCTCTCAGTAGTACATGTCCTTTCTACCTGAACATTTGTGTGGATGTGCTGAGCCAGCGCATAAAGCAGCACATTGCATATTAATCTCTCTGCTCTTCTGCCCTGTAGAGCAATTGAGCATGCCAGTGTCCTAAGAACTCATAGTTCTTCTCTTGCAACATTTTGATATCTTTCAAACATAAACAAAAATAAAAATGTTACATTTTTGGCTAATTTAAGTCAGTAACTGTGTAATGTCTACAATAGCATGAATAAATAATATCATTGCAAAGAAAACGGAAAGACTGTTATGTAATATTTTGTGATGTATCTATTTCAAAAGGATGTGCAAAAAGCTGTTCACTAATGGGCTATATCTTTCCAAAGAATCTTCATGTCATCCTATTTTCCAAATCTTGCACTGTAAAAACATTCTGTTTAATTTACGGTAAAATACTGGTAGCTGTGGTTGACAGAAGTGTAAATAAATAAAATATGGTAGACATGTTTAGGCTTTACGGTAGGTCATTTAAATGCCTGCTTATTTTACTGTTCACTACCATTTATATTATTAAATTATATTAACAATTATATATACTATATATATATTTTACTTTACTTTAAAATGGATTGATAATCAATGTAGTAATTACATAAGGCCACATGATGACTTAAAGTTCATAGAGAGTTGCCCTTCCATGTGTATTAATTAAAGGGATAGTTCACCCACAAATGACAGTTTACTCACTTTCATGTCATCCCAGATGTGTATGTCTTTCTTTCTTCTGCAGTACATAAAGAATTTTAGAAGAATATTTCTCCTCTGTAGGTCCACACAATGCAAGTTAATGGTGACCAGAAATTTGAAGGTTCAAAAAGCACATAAAGGCAGCATAAAATTCTCAATTGTTCTCAAAAAGACTCAATTGGTTAAATCCATATCTTCAGATGATAGGTGTGGGTGAGAAAAATAACTATATTTAAGTCATTTTTTACTATAAATCTCCACTTTCACTTTTGTGTAAGTGAAAATGGAGATTTATGGTAAAAAAAGGATTAAAATATTGATCTGTTTATCACCTAAAGTGATTGTATCTCTTCAGGAGACAGATTTAACCACTGGAGTCATATGGACTGAGCTGAGATATTCTTCTAAAAATCTTTGTTTGCAATCAGCAGAAAAAAACGTCCTACAAATCTAGGATGGCATGAAAGTGAGTAAATGATGAGAGAATTTTCATTTTTGGGTGAACTATCCCTTTAATACACATGTAGAGATAAACAAAAAAACACCATTAGGGTAACTTTAAATAACCTACTTAAAATAAGAAAAAGAAAAACACCATTCCCATAAAATATAATGAAATGTGATTGATCACACAGAGACTTCCGGGATTATTGTTTTTTACCGTAATTTTTACAATATTTTACCGTAAATGTAATGTCTTGTTAAATATATTATACATTTTGACTGTATATGTTAAGGTAACTACCCATTAAGCAATTAAAACAATTTTCACTGTAGCATTTTTACATTCTTTTTTTTTTTACAGTGTGGTGACCACTCTTATTTTGTAATAACAATATAAAACACAGTGGGAATTAACTTTCTGACTATTACTGTGTTACAGGGCTTACACAAGAACTCAACATCAAGTCCTCAGGCAGGAGTGGAGCAGGTGAGCTCGCTTTATCACATACACACAATTTTATACACCTGTAAGAAATTTTGCTTCATGTTCTTGTGAGGAGAGATGCTCATTATATACAATGATGAAATGTTAGCCTAAAAATATGCTTCATGTGGTAAAAGCAAAATAACCCAATTTAAATTTGAAGGGTCAGATCAGATTGAAATAGCTCCTGAAGGTTACAATAGCAGGCAGGGCCGGCCCTGGCCAATTTGCTGCCCTAGGCAAGATTTCACCTGGTGCCCCTGGAATCACAGACAGTTCCAACACTGGTCATTGTGTTTGTGCAGCGGCGGTAACAGGTAGAGTGGCAGAGATTCTCAGAGCGACCCACATATTGGGGTAAATTTCCGTCAGCTTCTTCTTGTGCAGGAAAGTCAGGAGCTCAATGTTTGTCATGTTTTTTGATTGCAGATGTGGAAAGTTTTGCATTTCCAATACAAGTTCCCTGCCATCAATATCTGGCTGTCCATCATGACTTAAAGCTGTGCTCAGGGTCTGACAGTGCTCTACCAACTCTTCTTTGGACATGTTGGGAAAGTTGAGGAGCACTCCAAATTTAACAACAATAATATCTTAATAAAAACCTAAAGTAATATTGACAAACTATATATCATTTGAAACCTCATGTTTGTTTTCATGCCAAGAGTTCAAAAGATAACACCAATTCAATTTTATGAGGAAAAAAAGGTCTGAAAATGTTTTAAATATAAAGAAAGATATTATGTATTCTCGATTTGTGATGTGGTTATGAGCTATAACGCACATATGTGCTCTTTTATGCATTTATTAGAGGTTGAATTCAAATCAAATACTAAATACTACAATTAAACACACAAACAGCAAGAATAATTACATCTGGTATTCATGCACAAAACTGTATTGAGCACTTCTCTAGCATACATACAGTAGTTACATTTTCAAAAAATTAATTTTGAAAGTGTTTGTTTTCCAGTAACAGTTAGATGGTAGCAATGTCCCACTAACTACACATTACTAATTTAGCCAATTCAAATAAAAATACCATAAAATAGTGCTCAAGTTCAACTAACTGTTATGATAAGCTATTTCAAATTAGCAAACGTTACAAACAGATTCAGAGGCCATTCATAAGTCTCTGCTCTGTTCTGCAGATCGTCCCTCTCTCCTCCACCCCAGCACAGTTTCATCCTCCCACAAATTGATCATCCCTGTTTTGTTTTTTCCTCTGCTCTTGGTGCACATTCCCAGAGGGGGTGTCCAATTGCAGCTTTTTTTTTTTGTTTTTTGCTGAGAAAAAGTTGAGCAAGGAGGCAGAGTGGAAGAGCACTAGAAAGCTAAGAATAGGAGAATACGCGAAAAGCTACTAATAGGAGCCTATGTTCATGATAACTTGTTAAATTGTTATTAGTCTTAAATTGGCTCTATCTCAGAGCTTTCAATATAGCAAAGGGCGAGTATAATTTACTAATCACTCATTTTTGACCGGGAACACCACAAGTGTGACTTTGCACCATTTGTACAAGATAAAAGCATTTAAAAATAAACTTCCTGGTTAAACATTAAAGCATCCAAGTGTGATAAATAGAATAGAATGTTTTCATATTTTATTTAATATTGCCAAAATTATTCACAAATAAGGATTTTTTTCACTCAAAAACAGAGGTGCATAAGCTCAGTTCAATGAGGTTGAACTAGCCCACATTTGTCGAACGGCCTATGTAACTTAATGAAATGTAACCTGGGACACTTACCATTCCAAATGACGGACTTCGCTATGCTATCAAATTGCTTGAAATAAGAGAAGAAGACATTTGCAGGGAGAGACTGTAGCAGGTAGTTTAATTTTGGAATACAATTAATCTAATAACATTAACCTTCCCAATCATAGATAAATGTAATGAATCCCTCCTGCCCACATCGCTCAAAGCTTTTTATTAAAGGATCAAAATGAACTCTAAAAAAAAATCTCAAAATTTGCTGGGAATAAAATGCCCAACTACTTAATGCCCTGTTTGGGCCACTGGAAGGTGCCTGGCTGGAAAGCTGTTACTGGGCAGTATGCTTTTAGAGACAAAGCTTTGGAATAAAACCAATTCACTCTGTATCCTGCGAACTTAGAAAAGGAATGAATAATTCTATGGAGGCAAGGTATAGATGTAGTGGAGTCAGAGATGAATAATAAAATATCATCTGTATAAAGCAAAAGCTTATGCACCATACCTCCCACCACCACCCCTGGAAAATCATCTTCCCTTCTTATCGCAATTGCTAATGTACCAGTGGATGACAGAACAATAATGGGGAAAGAGGGCAACCCTGCCGGGTGCTCCTATCCAGAGTAAAATAATCTGAAATTAATCAATTTGTTTGTACCGCCGCTAGTAATTTAATTAATCCAATAAAGGTATTCCTGAACCCATATATTTCCAAAATCTTATAAAGATATTCCCATTCTACCATATCAAATGCCTTTTTGGCGTCAAGTGAGATGGACGAGTCTGATCATCCGCCACTGACCACATGACATTAATGAAATGCCTAATGTTATCAGAAGAACTGCAGCCCAGAATAAACCCCACCTGATCCAAAATGTTTTACAATATTTTAACATCTAGCTGGATCAGGGAAATTGTACAGTAACTCTTACACTCGCTTGGATCTTTGTCCTTTTTAAGAATCAGACTGATATGGGCTTGTGTCATGGTTTGAGGAAGCTTTCCATTCTTTAATGATTACATTCAAACTTCTAGCAATAATGAAGCCAGTTCTGTAGCATAAATGTGTGAGAGTGATTTAAAGAAATAGCTCACTCAAAAAAAAAAAAAAAAACTTCAGAATTTACCTTTTGTATTCTATGGAAAACAGAAAGTCATACGGGTGTGGAATAAATGGGTAAATGTGTAAATAATGACAGAATAATTTTTTTCTGGGTGAAATATGCCTTAAAAGGTGTTATGTCTGAAATAAAAATCCCTTTGCCCTGCTTTGTTGCAGTAAAGCATACTCATGGAGGTCTTGTCCTAGACAATCAATGTGTCAAATAGCCCTGAACAGATGGCACACCCTGCCAGTAGCCAGAGCAATGTTGAGATTAGTTGGTTTGGATTTGCTCAGAGTCTGTAATCCTTAGGCACAGAACAGCCTTTTGTCTGCTTTCTCCATCTACATCCACCCACATTAAAGAACTCAGATTAGTTACAAATTTGCTTTTTACAGCTAAAATCTAATTTAAATTGGAGGGGCATGCTCATGTTAGACATGCCTGTTTTATATCACTTAGATAACGGATCATACATGAGATCATACACTGTCATTTCAGACAGGGTTGTGCACCTTACTGAATTGAGTTGAGAATGTCTTTCTGCAAAAATGATGCAGAACACAGCATTTCACTAATATTTGTACTATTTTTTTACTATCCGAGTTTAAAGGGTTTACACTTAAAAACTTAAGTCTATGGATTTTTAACATAAATACGTTTAATGAATTTAAATATTTGACTTTTGAGCCCAAAACCTGACATTTCAAGTAATACTTAATTAAGACAACCTGATATGTCCAGTAATGACAAATTTTGGTTTTCAGTGTGTGACTGTTGAATTTCTTTGAACTGCAGTTCAATAAGTACTTCTGCCTGACATTTAAATTCATTCAGAATAGTGTGCAATTTGAAATGCTCCTGATGTGCTATTATATAATAATGTAGAAAAATTTACAAAAAGATTTATTACAATGGCTGTGTCTGCTCAATATGTGTGTGTATCAGAGGTGCAGGAGGAAGAGGAGCTGCTGGCAGCTCGTTGTCAGGAAGTTGAGGAGCATTTGCAGGATCAGCAGCAAATGCATAGTGACTTGCAATGGGAGCTGAGCCAGAAGGCAGTGCTGGTGGGCTCTCTTCGTGCCTGTCTGAAGGAGAAGGAGCGTAGTTTCCTGGAGGAACTCAAACACCGCAGCCACAGGACCACTACACTCAACACCGAGCTGCAGAAGCAGACGGAGACAGCTGCATTTCTTTCCTTTCAGCTGCATTCCGCAAAACAGAAACTGCAGCAGCAGCGCAGGAGGCCGGTCCCGGATATGCCCCCCCTTCACCCCTGCCCTCAGGCCAGTACCAGCAGCCCGATTGTCGTCAAACCCAAACGCCGTAGCTCAAGCCGGCCATCCTCAAATCTCCGATCCGAGCGCAGTAGGGAGTGTATTCCACGTGAGATGGTGACGGGCCCAGTTGAGCCCATGGCAATGCCTGACCCCGCCGTCTTCCTCTATCACTACAGACACAGAGCTCGGCTCCGCCCACCGCACAGACACGCCCTGCAGGAGGAAGAGGGAGGGAAGGAATCAGAGGAGCTTGATCAGGGAGCTTCAGTGAGCAGACTGGCAACAAGTGTAGTGAAATCCACAGCAACTATGGCATCTACTACAAAGAATAATGCAGAATGAGCATTTCTTGTGTCCCTTGAGACAACCTTGCTTTATTTACGAAAGTGACAGGTGTTTATTTTTGCAATACTGTTTGTTTTTTTACAATTTGCACTGCAATGATGAATAGACTGAGGAGAAACTTTTGCTAATGTTCTTGTTGAACAAAAATCGACTTGTGTTTATGTTGCTCGAAAGCATTTTTGTTATCAGGTGTCCCAAGGGCCTCAGTAAGCAAACAAGTGCTCCATAATAACATATCCTAACCAGGCACAATGTGACAACTTTGCAGCGACATTGCATGTCCACACTTAATGCAAAACTGCAATGGGGAGCAGAATTTTGTACCAATGAGATTTCACCAGTGTTGAGTGTAATCTGATTACAAAGTAATTAGTTACTTTAATCTAATTGCTTTTTAAAGTCGAATATTGTGGAACACGTTACATTTTAAATCTTGTAATCAGATTACAGTTACTTTATGACTTACAAGTAAGTTCATTTTAAGGACATTACGTGGGTTATACATATATCTAAAATAATATTATGTAGAATGCCTCACATTATGTGCATACTGTATTTACATCTGTTGGCATTTATGTGAGTGAGAAATAAGTAGTGCTAAGTGTATGATTTGCATGCAACAATGAACAAGAAGAAAATATAGACATTATTTTGAATTTGTTGAGCAGAAAAACACACATTTGAAAATTGAAAAGGGTTTGTGAATAATGTTTTAAATAGTAACTTAAAAGTGAAGTAATTAGTATTGGATTTTACACTAGGTGGAGCTACCCAGCCCATTGCAGGAATAGAAAGCAAGCTATCCACAAAATGTCCTGCTGCTTGTTGTTTGTTGCATTTATGGCTGGTTAGGACAAACACTCAGATTTAGGCCGCATTCTTTTGAAAAAGCATTGATTTTGCTGCGTTTGTGCCTCTCACAGTAGAATGTAATTTATCGAAAACAAAGCATTCTGAAAATTCTCTCCATTACCGCAAACTTCGGAAAATTAGGAAGATATTTTTTTTCTGAAATAGTTTTTCATGCTCTCGCAGTAAGCTTTGCATTCCCTCACAGTAAGTTTTGCATTCCCTCACAGTAAGTTTTGCATGCCTTTGCATTAATTTGTGTTCCATCGCAATAAGTTTTGCATGCCCTCGCAATAGTTAGTGTTCCCTCAGTTAGTGTTCCCTCGCAGTAATTTTTGCATGCCCTTGCAATAGTTTGCTTTCCCTCGCAATAGTATGCATTCCCTCACAATACGTTTTGCATTCCCTCGCATTAGTTTGCGTTCCATTGCAGTAAGTTTTGCGTGCCCTCGCAATAGTATGCATTCCCTCACAATAAGTTTTGCGTTCCCTCGCAGTAATTTTTGAATTCCCTAACAATAAGTTTTGCTTTTCCTCACAATAGTTTGCGTTCCCTCGCAGTAATTTTTGCATTCCCTCGCAATAAGTTTTGCGTTCCCTCGCTATAAGTTTTTTGTGCCCTTGCAATAGTTTTGTGTTCCCTCGCAATAGTTTGCGTTCCCTCGCTATAAGTTTTTTGTGCCCTTGCAATAGTTTTGTGTTCCCTCGCAATAGTTTTGCATTCCCTCACAGTAATTTTGCATTCTCTTGCAATAGTTTGCTTTCCTTCACAGTATGTTTTGCATTCCCTCACAATAGTTTTGCATTCCCCCGTATTAGTTTGCATTTCCTCACAATACATTTTGCTTTACCTCGCAATCGTTTTGCATATCCTTGCAATAGTTTGCGTTGCCTCGCAATAAGTTTTGCATGCCCTCACAATAGTTTTGCATTCCTTCGCAATAGTTTGTGTTCCCTCACAATAAGTTTTGTTTCCCTTGCAATATTTTTGCATTCCCTTGCAAGAGTCTGTGTTCCCTCGCAATAGTATGCATTCCCTCACAATAAGTTTTGCGTTCCCTCGCAGTAATTTTTGAATTCCCTAACAATAAGTTTTGCTTTTCCTCACAATAGTTTGCGTTCCCTCGCAGTAATTTTTGCATTCCCTCGCAATAAGTTTTGCGTTCCCTCGCTATAAGTTTTTTGTGCCCTTGCAATAGTTTTGTGTTCCCTCGCAATAGTTTTGCATTCCCTCACAGTAATTTTGCATTCTCTTGCAATAGTTTGCTATCCTTCACAGTATGTTTTGCATTCCCTCACAATAGTTTTGCATTCCCCCGTATTAGTTTGCATTTCCTCACAATACATTTTGCTTTACCTCGCAATCGTTTTGCATATCCTTGCAATAGTTTGCGTTGCCTCGCAATAAGTTTTGCATGCCCTCACAATAGTTTTGCATTCCTTCGCAATAGTTTGTGTTCCCTCACAATAAGTTTTGTTTCCCTTGCAATATTTTTGCATTCCCTTGCAAGAGTCTGTGTTCCCTCGCAATAAGTTGCATTCCCTCGTAATAGCTTGCAGTCCCTCACAATAAGTTTTGCATACCCTTGCAATAGTTTTGCATTCCATCACGATACGTTTTTCATGCCCTCGCAATAGTTTTTCGTTCCCTTGCTATAGTTTTGCATTCCCTCACAGTAATTTTGCATTCCATCGCAAATGTTTGCATTCCCTCACAATAAGTTGTGCTTTCCCTCGTAATAGTTTTGCATTCCCTTGCAATAGTTTGCGTTCCCGCGCAATAAGTTTTGCGTGCCCTCGCAATAGTTTGCGTCCCTTAACAATGAGTTTTGCGTTCCCTGGAAATAGTTTGTATTTCCTCACAATAAGTTTTGTGTACCCTTGCAATAGTTTTGCTTTCCCTCTCAAGAAGTTTTGCATGCCATGGTTTTACTACAGTAACCATATTTTAATCTTGATATTCATAGTTAAACCTGCATTAAGTGATAATGCAGGAAAATTTATTTTTTGTAGTTATTATAGTATTAAGTTTTTAAGTACTATGGTTTTACTATAGTAATATTGTAAACTGTAGTAACCATAATTTGTGGAAATATTTTTTTTCTATAGTAATATTGTAGTAACCATGACTGCTAACCATTTTTTTTTTTGAGTAACTATGAAAAGTAATTTAAATAACCATGTTTTTGTGGTGTAAACAATGGTTTTAATACAGGATTTTTTTTAGATTAACCATGTTAATTCTTGTGGTTACTACAGTTTTACTACAAATACTGTGTTATTTGTAGTAAAACCATAATAACCACAAATTATTTTTATTACCATAGTTTTCATTTTCCTGCATTATTACTATGGTTTTACTATGAATATCAAGGTTAAAATATGGTTGCAAGGGAATGCCAACCATTGCAAAGGTACACAAAACTATTTCAGAAAAATAATTTATATTTGCCCTTTAAGGGTCTCCGTATATGTGAACTTGGATGATAGCTTTCGTTGCTTGTAAGAAAGTGTCCTTGTCAACATTATACTGCTGAGCCTTTTTTCAAATGAGTTTTTTAATCTTTGCGCTTGCTGTGGTAAACCTATCTCAGCTATTTGCCAGGTTTGCTGAATGATATGTTGTCTGTTTGGTGTCACCACAAGTGCACTTTTTTTGAAATTCTGTTTGAATCGTGAACACTGGAGATATATTTAACAAATATAACCTGAATCATTTGATTAAGTGCTTTATATGGTGTTTGTACACAGAGTGTGTTTATGTGTGAGCTTGTTGACTAGAAGAGAGTGGGCTCATGGGTCAACACAACATTGTACTTCCATCATTAAATGAGCCAGTGATGTGCAAAGGACTGATTCGTTTTATGCTGCTTAATCCATAGTCTGTGATTCACAATGTTTTAGTTTGGTGTTGCTGGTCACATGATTGCATATGTAATATTAGTATCAGAATATTATTTTTTTCATTCTGTTTGGCCAGGTATATGTGTTTAAACCAGCGTTGGTAATTAATGGCAATGAAATACACATTCAAAATTATTTAAAGTTTGTATCACATAAAATCAAGTACATTTGTAATATGTAACATCAGATCTAGCACCAGGGAGGTACATATTTGAGCTGAACATGTACAGTATGTATAACTAGGTGCTTTGTATAATGAGGGTCATGGTAATGTAAAATGTCAAATTCTTTACATTTAGCTTTTCTAAAGATGTTTACAATGGTACATGTTGGATTTCTCTTTGACAAATAACACAAGCAGCCCTGTTTATATCACAAGGCTTGTATCTGAATTCTTAAACATTTTTCCTTTTATTTTAAGATTGTGTCGAATTTGAAGCCCTAACAAAGTGATTTCAGCTTCATTCAGGGTCCTAAATACTTTATTTAGTAAATGTACATACATGTCTAACACTATTTAAAGGGCCTATAACCAGTTTTTGTATTGTAAGTGCTGAGATAGAGAGGCTTTAGGACATAGGTAGGTTGAGCTAGACATGTCATAAATTATATTGCTTATAATCACATTCACTAGATTATTAATAGGTTTTTCAGAGTAATAGGTGTTCATTTATTATTTACTTTTCTAATTTATAAGTTCTTTATAATACCATTGTGATTATCCTGACACGTTTGTTAAAAAGAGATAAGCAATATGCCTCGTGATGAGTTCTACATAATCATTTTAAAATGTACATTCTGGATTGTATTGGATGTTTTGTTTTGAGGAGAACAGTTTTTTATTCTTAAATGTGTAATCCCTTTATTATAAGGTACAAAATCTGACTGTTATATTGTATCCAAAAGATTTTAAAACTGATTTTAAGATTTCTCAATCTGAAAGGGCATGTTGAGAGAGATATGACAGGGATGTGTAAACTGAACCAAATTTCATGGAAAACTGCAGTAATCCTAACAGGCTGTATGTTGCATGTTGGGTCAATACCAGACACCAGTGTCCATTTTCACAACCGTTTGGAAATATAGAACTGACTGTCCAAAAAACATTGTGAAACAATATTATTGCAATAAAAAAACTCTAAAAAAAAGAGTTGTGTCCTTCATTTTTACAGTCTTAATCTTAGTCCTTATTCATGGTAGGAATGTCAGCAACAACATTTAAAAAACTGTAGGCAAAAGATGAAGAAGAATGTGGAAGTGAAAGTGTAGATTTATAGTAAAATAAAAGGAGCTTAAAGGGGCACTTAAAAAAGTTTAACTCTTAAAGACATGAATTATAATTTTGCAATATATGTAGGAAATCATGAGCACTCACATTAAAATGAAGACTGCACTCACATGCAAAAAATTAATCTGTTTTACTCTACCTGGAGAGGGTCCGCACATGGGGGCTGCCATGTTAGAAACACATGACTAGCCGAATACTGCTCACATAATCTCAGTAACCGTCCTGTTATTGGACACTTTCACACATTATTTAAAGTATTCGTGGCTGACTGTGAATGCTACATTTCTACAATGGCATCTGAAACTGAAAACTATTGAGTTTAAATGAAGCTGCATCCAAACCGCTAGGTGTCAGTGTAAGTCCTAGATGACACAAAGACAAAAGTTACTATGTGCACCTTAAAATATTTTTCTGTTTCTTACCCACACCAATAATATCACTTCTGAAGATATGGATTTAAACACTGAATTACTTTTAAAAGGGCATCAGCTTACTTCCTAAAGTGTCATACAGGATAATGGAAAATGTTTCAGTAAAGTTTACTGACAAAAATGTCCGGTAAGTTAATTAGCCTAATGGTTTAATCAAGACCTTTGTCTAGAATTGTTTTACATTACATTTTAAGTAAAAATAAGAATACTTCACAGGGGCTAAAATATAATTTTAAGAAATATATGAAATACTACAGATAATCCCCACAAATATTCATTAATAGCCTACATTACATTTTTGTAATATGAACAAGTTAGTAAATGGGTATTTGATTTTATTTGATTTCTTGTACAGATGGTTGAATCACAAGACTCACTTAGTTCACCCAAAAATGTAAATCCTCTCATCATTGACTCACCTTCATATGATCCTAGATGTGTATGACTTTCTTTCATGTGCTGAACACAAAAAAATATGTTTAGTAGAATATTTCAGTTCAGAAGGTCCATACCATGCAAGTGAATGGTGGACAGAACTTGATGGGCCAAAAAGCATTTAAGGCCATATAAAAGTATTTCATGAAACATCAGTGGTTCAATCCATGTCTTCTGAAAAGATCCAGTTGATTTTGGATGAGAACCTACTATAAATCTTGTCATCAGCAGTTTCCTTTTCTACCATGATTTCAAGTTAGATTACACTTGCTAGCGCCATTGTGCGCTCTGTGCATGCGACAAGCACTAGGAAGTGTAACCGAGTTTGAAATCATGATCGTGCAATGACAAGATACAGTATCTCACAAGCGTGAGTACACCCTAACATTTATGTAAATTTGATTATATCTTTTCATGTGACAACACTGAAGAAATGACACTTTGCTACAATGTAAAGTAGTGAGTGTACAACTTGTATAATGGTGTAAATTTGCTGTCCCCCCAAAATAACTCAAAACACAGCCATTAATGTCTAAACCTCTGGCAACAAAAGTGAGTACACCCCTAAGTGAAAATGTCCAAATTGTATTTTGTGTGGCCACCATTATTTTCCAGCACTGCTTTAACCCTCTTGGGGATGGAGTTCACCAGAGCTTCACAGGTTGCCACTGGAGTCCTCCATGATGACATCACGGAGCTGGTGGATGTTAGAGACCTTGTGCTCCTCCACCTTTCGTTTGAGGATGACCCACAGATGCTCAATAGGGTTTAGGTCTGGAGACATGCTTGGCCAGTCCATCACCATCACCATCAGCATATTTAGCAAGGCAGTGGTCGTCTTGGAGGTGTGTTTGGGGTCGTTATCATGCTGGAATACTGCCCTGCGGTCCAGTCTCCGAAGGGAGGGGATCATGCTCTGCTTCAGTATGTCAAAGTACATGTTGGCATTCATGGTTCCCTCAATGAACTGTAGCTCCCCAGTGCCGGCAGCACTCATGCAGCCCCAGACCATGACACTCCCACCACCATGCTTGACTGTAGGCAAGACACACTTGTCTTTGTACTCCTCACCTGGTTTCCGCCACAGACGCTTGACACCATCTGAACCAAATAAGTTTATCTAGGTCTCATCAGACCACAGGACATGGTTCCAGTAATCCATGTCCTTAGTCTGCTTGTCTTCAGCAAACAGTTTGCTGGCTTTCTTGTGCATCATCTTTAGAAGAGGCTTCCTTCTGGGATGACAGCAATGCAAACCAATTTGATGCAGTGTGCGTTGTATGGTCTGAGCCCTGACAGGCTGACCCCCCCACCCCTTCAACCTCTGCAGCAATGCTGGCAGAACTCATACGTCTATTTCCCAAAGATAACCTCTGGATATGATGCTGAGCACGTGCACTCAACTTCTTTGGTCAACCATGGCGAGGCCTGTTTTGAGTGGAACCTGTCCTGTTAAACTGCTGTATGGTCTTGGCCACCATGCTGCAGCTCAGTGTCAGGGTCTTGGAAATCTTCTTATAGCCTAGGCCATCTTTATATAGAGCAACAATAATTTTTTCAGATCCTCAGAGAATTCTTTGCCATGAGGTGCCATGTTGAACTTCCAGTGACCGGTTTGAGGAAGCGTGAGAGCGATGACACTTAATTTAACACACCTGCTCCCCATTCATGAGACCTTGAGACCTTGTAACACTAACAAGTCACATGACACCGGGGAGGGAAAATGGCTAATTCGGCCCAATTTGGACATTTTCACTTAGGGGTGTACTCACTTTTGTTGCAAGCACTTTAGACATTAATGGCTGTGTGTTGAGTTATTTTGAGGGGACACTGTTATACAAGCTGTACACTCACTACTTTACATTGTAGCAAAGTGTCATTTTTTCAGTGTTGTCACATGAAAAGGTATAATCAAATATTTACAAAAATGTGAGGGGTGTATATGTAAAAATACAATTGTTACATTGTTGTCTGTTCTCAACCAAAATCGATCATATCACTTCAGAAGACATATTCTTCTAAAAATCTTCGTTTATGTTAAGTAAAAAAAGAAAGAAAGTGATACACATTTGGGATGGCATGAGTGTAAATAATGAGAGAATTTTCTTTTTTGGGTGAACTGTCCCTTTAATATAAGTAGTAAAACCGCGCTTCTTCCACATGTTGAAATGGAGCTATGGGCTTGCCGTAGTAGTATGTTTGGTGGGTGGGACAAATACAAAGGCAAACAGGTCAAGAGGAGGAGAAACCACGTGTGACAGCCTGCCTGAGAACTGTCCTTCGGAAGTTAAGTTGTTTTTGTAATATCTTTGCATGTAACCAGCAAACCATTTGGTGTAACGGAGAAGGTCATTCAACAGACCCACATCGCAGCCCTCAGCAACGGATATCTGTTGCTAACCCTTATAGCAAGTTAGTCTTCTGGGGAAACGAACCATGGTTAGCAAGACGGATGGCATCCCAGAATCAGTGCCGAACTGCAACACTGTTGGTCTTGCCCGGGACAGCGGGACAGCGAGCAGCAAAGAGAGCAGCAAGACAGCCTTGAAGGATCCATGTGCTTGCGGTATACGAATCTCACTGTTTTCATATGACAATGGAGGAGCAACGGAGAGATAATATGATGTATTACAACATAGCACTGCACGTGACCCGGCTTTGTTATAAATCAGTGTTGAAACCTGATTTGTATTTGACTGGCTAGAGGTCAACGTAAAGTAGGACGAAGACAGACACAGTCATAAATGTTTTTTTTTTTTTTACTTTAAATTCTTAAGACTACATTATGTGTCTTATATGTGTGAGGTACAAACCAGTGCCTTCAGTGTGTAAGGATATTAGCCTACAACCTTGCCTTGTGCTCTAGTGACTATAAGGGATATGCATGCCATGTATTTTGAGTCTTGATTAATGCATTCAAATCTAAAAGACAGGTTTTGCTCTAGGTTTCCTCTTGGCACATGCAGACAAACTCTGTTCTATATTCAGAGATACACAATAAACACTGAAGATTAGCAGACCCAGTGTGCAATCTTAAAGACGTAACATGGTCAAAAGATGTGCTGTGATCCCATCAGTCTGACAATTCATGGTAATGAGAGATCAGACTAATGTAGCAGGATGCTAAAATGTATCCAAGGTGAACGTAAGCTGATGTCTGGTGACTTCCCCCCCCCGTGCTGAATCAAAGTCACAGCATGCAAATTATTTTTGTGAGATCACATTAAGCTTTTAAACCTGAACCTTGAAGATTAACAAGATGTACAATTAGCTAGTGATTGCCTCATATTTGATCTGCATGCTGCTGCTGTGTGAGCGCTTGACGCACATGTTCTGTAACCTCGCACTTGAACGCGTATGAACTGAAGGTCACCTTCATTTCATCCGTGTGAGGGGAGAGCCGGTGTGTTAGTACAGTTACGTTTCAAATGCCTCTTTATTGAATAGTCTTTTCGGCCAAGAGAACGTCTAATATCAAGTGCTATATAAAATGTATTTAGCATAGATTGCTGTATCAGACTTATGTAGCTCGTTTTAACGCGTGGCTGTATTTCTCTCCCCCTCCTGGTGTGATTCAGCAAGGTGTGGGGGCCGTTCACACCAAATGTGTCTTTGCCTTTGTAAACATGCGCTAGACGGACGCCTTTGACCATTGCGCCGCAGCGGTTTTTAGTCGCATGTCATTAAAAAAAAAAATAGAGTTCTTTGTGCTTAAAAGCTATTCCTGCGTTCCAAACGTGATAAATTATCCTCCGAAGGGCACTTTGAAAGGGGAACGAGTTATAATATCGATCCAAACAGAATATCCAATAAAAATGACTTAAGAATTACCTTTATTTTGAAGCCCCACACCTTTTAGCACTTACAGTGGATGTTAAAGTCTTCGTAGGGAACATTACTTAGGGATGAACACTCCTGAATGGAACGCACCCTGTAACAGAACGCTGTTGTCACGAGACGCTATATTAAAAACGGTTTGAAGTTCTTTTCAAGTTCTATTTAACTTGACACGGCGTGGACGATGTGAGGAAAAAAAAAAAAGAGACGTCCGTCTAGCGCTTGTTTACATAGAATGGCAATTAAAAACAGAAATGTGTCAAAAATGTGTTTGGTGCGAACAGCCCCTTACGCTCTTCGACCGGGAAGCGGAAGGACACACACACACACACACACACACACACACACACACACACACACACACACACACACACACACACACACACACACACACACACACACGGAAAGTCATGGCGCATGTATGCCAATAGAAGGTTATTGCTACCTGTTTGGTAAGTTTTGGGTTTCGCTTACAACATAGGGGCAGTTCTGTACATAAAGACTTATTTTCGAGCTATAAGGTGAGGCATTGCCGCCTCTCAGAGGATCCGTTTTACAGCAAATACCGGGTGAATGTGTTCACAGTGAGTTAGCTAGCTGCAGCAGACCTTGGAAGAGACTGACTGTCATTGTGGCTGTGAGAGTAGAGCAACTCAGTTGTGGTGTGGGTCACTCGGACATGCTTGATAGGTTGGATATGATGCATGAGATGACATCTGTTTGTCACTGTGTGGTCATTATGCTTTGAGCTCATCAGGAGCTGTCATTGATTGGAAAATATATAGTTTTTGAACATTTTAAATGATGTACCTGCTTGGTGATGAATGTAATAAAACTAAATATGAGGCAAACTAGTTAGTCCATGCTTGGTTTTCTTAGCAGGTCAGAAGTTTTCTAATTTATCAATTGATGACAAGAGTCACTTTATGTACCTTCTGCTTGATGTGCTACTCAGACTGCTAGAGATTAAAGGTGGGAGTTTTTTTGCATTGCTTGTGCCAAATGTCCCGACAGCACATCCTGCTGTCCCAACACATCACATCAATCAGCAGGTGGTCTGAGAGGGCTGCTGTCTTGACTGTTGTCCTGAATAGCCGGCCACACTTGCCTCTCAGACCATACTTAAGTCTGGCAGGTGTCTTTAGCACTTGTATTGTTGCATGTGACTTCAAGTTTAGCTGCTTCCATTTCGTAAGGTTGCTTCTTTTATCATAATGTTGTTAAAGCGGTTTGGTTAGTCTATGACCGTTTTGGTTGTCTATTGCATTGGGAATGGGAATGCCGATGGATTATCATGTTAATAATATGCAGGAAGAGGAAAAAGTAACATTTCTGCTGGTTGGTAGCATAAAAATACTGTTTAACAGATGCTCTGTAGCATTGTTATGGCCTCTATTAAATGTTTTCCAGTGTGTTAACTGAGACACTCTGTGATTGTTTCGACTTTATCTCTGCTTTGGTCACTTTAAATTATTTACCAGTAAAATCACAGCAGAGGGTTGTAAATAAATCTTATTTATTCAGGACTGTTCCCTTGCAGTAGGGATGCATATCTCTGTGAAAATATATTAATAAAACAAACACTAAATTAATTATTTGTCAGAGAGCAAATTATTTAAATAAGCAGCAGCTTGTATATGTGTATATATATATATATATATATAATATATATATATATATATATATATATAACACTAAATTAATTATATGTCAGAGAGCAAATTATTTAAATAAGCAGCAGCTTGTTATATATATATATATATATATATATATATATTTTTTTTAATTATTTAATTTTGGAGTGGGGTTTACTTAAAAATATGGTCTGTTAAAAATGTATTAGCAAATTCTGCATGCAAAATATTTCCTAGGTTGTATTTTTAAATGAATGCTTTTTTTAAATGCTTTAAATTGCAAAGTACATTTTACTCACTCCATACATGTTACTCATGCAGTGTGTAGCACTAAACTAAGCTGTGCTTTTAAAAGTGTACTAGCATTAAAAACATTTTTAACATACTAAGTCATGTACCACATGACACCTGGAAGCCTTCCACAGGGAAACTTAGTGCATGCTATGTAGTCTTATTAGACAACATCACCTTGGATTAAAAACAACAGAGAGCTGCGCACCGAGACCTGAACATTAGGTGCACAAAAGACGATGACGGTAACAATCGACAGATAATATTTTTTGATCATGAATGGATCATTTTGATTTATGACAAAACAAGAAGTTACCAAACAAAACAACAAAATCAACAATAAAAACGGTGTAAATCAACTTACAAACAGTGAAACCATGGAAGCTCATTAATTATTTAAGCCCTGTGCATGCTGGGAACACCAGCTTCAAATAGTGAAATTTTATTTACCTGTGAAATTCTCTCAAATAAGCAGATAAATATGACATTTTCTATTTCAGGATTAATACAGGATGATGATGAATTCTAAAGATAATAAACAATCATAAGTAATATTTACTTAATTCAAACATGAAAAATTCAAGTTCTAAGTTTCTGAGTACTTGCTATAATTAATTCACCGCATAATCATTATTTTCCAGCTGTGGAGTATTTTTAAAGGATGGAGTAAGATGAACATACCCGGCTATAGATTAGCAAATCGGTATAGCAGAGATGTAAAACGTTTGGGTTGGATCCCCCAGCTCTCAAATTCACTTAATGTGACAGATGGCTGGACTTCACCCAAGGCAAGGGATTGACTTTAGATTGTGCAATGTCCAGGGTATAACCTGCTTGATGCAATTCTCTGGCTGGTTTTCGGGTGTAGTTTGTTAAGGATTTCAGGAAGGTATTGTCAGTTCTTCTATTGGAAAACAGAAATAAATAGGCCTACATTTAATTAAAGAGTGTAAGCTCCTATGAATTTATTTAAGTTTGTAATTTTTGAAGAAAAAAAAAACTTGTTTGCTATTTAACAATTCAGATTCCTCTTATTGATTCTGATTTATTTATTGTATTATTATTATTTATTATGCATTTTTTTAAACGTGCCTTTAATCTTAAATGTGCATTATATAAATTATGCTTTCAAGTCACTGTATGTGGGGATTTTCAAAATGTGTTTGATCTCCCTCCCCGGTGTTCCTCAGTGTCTGTACTGTGAGACCAGCTGTTTGTTGCAATGGCCATGACACGTTGTTACCATTGAGGAGAACCAAGGACAAGCTGCAGTTGTCTAAAAGCAAACAGTGTCTTATTCGCTGTTCCATGCTGAATTATGGCAGAGACAGCTGTGGCATCAGAAAACATTTCAGCTTGGGCTGGAGTCTTTGTCTTGTTATTCAAGTTCAGTATATAACCAGACATGCAGCTTCAGCAAAACTGCCTAGAATCTGAGTGAACCAATAAGACTGAAGGGAGCATCTCAGACAATGCTTGATTGAGTCATATGATATTGCACCACTGGTCAGGCTGCATTCAACCAAAGAGCATGCCTGAAATAATTGTCCCCCGAGATCTGGGACTTAAATGGTTGCCCTGGAGATCTCTGTGCAGCTTGGCACTGCTTTGTGGGAGCTGTATTGTGTATAAAAGTGTCACAGTCTCTCTGAAGCTGACATACAGGTGAAACTCGAAAAATTAGAATATCGTGCAAAAGTTAATTAATTTCAGTAATTCAACTTAAAAGGTGAAACTAATATATTATATAGACTCATTACAAGCAAAGTAAGATATTTCAAGCCTTTATTTGATATAATTTTGATGATTATGGCTTACAGCTTATGAAAACCCCAAATTCAGAATCTCAGAAAATTAGAATATTACATGAAATCAATAAAAAAAGGATTTTAAATACAGAAATGTCGGCCCTCTGAAAAGTATAATCATGCATATGTACTCAGTACTTGGTTTGGGCCCCTTTTGCATTAATTACTGCCTCAATGCGGCGTGGCATGGATGCTATCAGCCTGTGGCACTGCTGAGGTGTTATGGAAGACCAAGATGCTTCAATAGCGACCTTCAGCTCTTCTGCATTGTTTGGTCTCATGTCTCTCATCTTTCTCTTGGCAATGCCCCATAGATTCTCTATGGGGTTCAGGTCAGGCGAGTTTGCTGGCCAATCAAGCACAGTAATTCCATGGTCATTGAACCAGGTTTTGGTACTTTTGGCAGTGTGGGCAGGTGCCAAGTCCTGCTGGAAAATGAAGTCAGCATCTCCATAAAGCTTGTCTGCTGAAGGAAGCATGAAGTGCTCTAAAATGTCCCGGTAGACGGCTGCGTTGACTCTGGACTTAATAAAGCACAGTGGACCAACACCAGCCGATGACATGGCTCCCCAAACCAACACAGACTGTGGAAACTTCACACTGGACTTCAAGCATCTTGGATTGTGTGCCTCTCCATTCTTCCTCCAGACTCTGGGACCTTGGTTTCCAAATGAGATGCAAAATTTGCTCTCATCAGAAAAGAGGACTTTGGACCACTGAGCAACAGACCAGTTCTTTTTTTCTTTAGCCCAGGTAAGACGTTTGACATTTGAAGCCCATGTCCAGGACCCGTCTGTGTGTGGTGGCTCTTGATGCAGTAACTCCAGCCTCAGTCCACTCCTTGTGAAGCTCCCCACGCATTTGAATGGCCTATTCCTGACAATCCTCTCCAGGCTACGGTCATCCCTGCTGCTTGTGCACCTTTTTCTTCCACACTTTTCCCTTCCACTTAACTTTCTATTAATGTGCTTTGATACAGCACTTTGAGAACATCCAACTTCTTTTGCAATTACCTTTTGAGGCTTTCCCTCCTTGTGGAGGGTGTCAATGATGGTTTTCTGCACAACTGTCAGGTCAGCAGTCTTCCCCATGATTGTGAATTCAACTGAACCAGACTGAGAGACCATTTAAAGGCTCAGGAACCCTTTGCAGGTGTTTAGCTGATTAGAGTGTGACACTTTGAGCCTACAATACTGAACCTTTTCACAATATTCTAATTTTCTGAGATTCTGAATTTGGGGTTTTCATAATCATCAAAATTATATCAAATAAAGGCTTGAAATATCTTGCTTTGCTTGTAATGAGTCTATGTAATATATTAGTTTCACCTTTTTAAGTTGAATTACTGAAATTAATGAACTTTTGCACGATATTCTAATTTTTCGAGTTTCACCTGTATGAGCTAGTTGGCTGACCTACTGGTAAAAATCCACTAGCCTTTATGTAACTCCTACTTTAGTCTAAGCAATACCTGTGGCAACAGTAGCCAAAGTGACCTCATGGACTTAATTTTAGTGTGAAATAGTTCCATTTATTTTGGGGAATCTTTTTTTTACAATATGCATTAATACAACAAAACAAAAAAAAAAAAGTAAAAAAAAGGATTTGCACTCAGTCTGAGCTTAGAAACATTGAAACCAATGCTGACGGCATTAGTGTAACGCACATACACCAGTCATACCATGCTCCAAATCACTGAGATCGTATTTTCCCCATTCTGATGGTTGATGTGAACATTTACTGAAGCTTCTGATTCGTGATCTGCATGATTTTATCCACTGTAATGCTGACACGATTGGCTGATTAGATAGTCACATGGATGATTGTTAGTGTCAGACAGGCTGGTTCAAGTATTTCTGTAACTGCTGATCTTCTGGGGTTTTCACACAAAATAGCCTCTAGAATTTACTCTGATTGGTGCCAAAAACCAAAACCATCCAGTGAGTGGCAGTTCTGTGGATGGAAAGGTCTTGTTGATGCGAGAGGTCAACAGAGAATGGCCAGACTGGTTCAAACTGACAAAGTCTACAGTAACTCAGATAACCGCTCTGTACAATTGTAGTGAGAAGAATATCATCTCCAAATGCTATTCTGAGATGCGGGTTGGTGCTGTTTTGGCAGCACGAGGGGGACCTACACAATATTAGGCTGGTGGTTTTAATGTTGTGGCTGATCGATGTAAATGAACTCAGGCCATCACATATTTATAATTTCACATGTTATTATTCAGAAAAACAAGAGGTGACATTTTTCTTTTTATAAAATGCTCTCTGCCTGAGTTCAGAGATTAAATGACATACTGGTCTGATAAGCTTCTGAGTTTCTCATAACACTTCACAGTTTCTTTTCACCATAAAAGCAGATCCTCGTCCAATGGTTTGCATGACTCCAACAAGAATGAATATCAAGAGAGTAAAATTTTACAAAGTATTGCTAGTGCAACATCAGGCTTTGCTTTTAAAAGCACAGATACCATAATTTGTTCTTGAATATTTTACGTTATTAGTCGATTACTTATGCTGCACATCCCTAGGCTCATTCTTTGGCCCATTGACCAAAAAAAAATATTTTAATTTTGGCAACATTATGTGTTAGAAATATATATTTTATAATTTTCATTAAATGTTAAGTTTTCTTTACAAATAATTGTTTTATTAAAACAAATGATTTATAAGATTTTTAATTTAGATAATAGCTTGAAAGAATGCAGCTTTAATTTAACTCAAAGCTAGTTTAAAATTTTTGAACGAACAAAGGCAGTTATTATAATTTTAAACCCAGTCTAACTCACGCTTCCAATATAATCCCAAATCATTCTGATACAAAACTATTATTGTAAGCCAGCTTGATGACTTGATCTTGGTGACATCCAATTCAGCCGAACAACAATGTTCATCACATCACAATACAGAAAGCTCAATGTTTAACTTTGAAGGCATAAAAACGCATTTACATGATCAACAAAAGTAAAATATAGTGTATCAGTGATTAAATGCCTCCATTTGATCTTTTATTTGGTCACTGGCTTTCCACATGTGATCAGTTTGTCATCCTCATCTGAACATTCTCCATATGTCTCTTCATCTAGCCACAGGGCATAACGGTGACACAGCAGTAATGAACGGGCACGGTGGTCATGATCAGGCTGAGGAGGCCAACTCCAAGCAGGATGGTAGTGCTGATGCAGAATCTCTAGATGACTCAAATGAACAAGAAGTGATTGTAATTCAGGACACTGGCTTCACTGTGAAGATCCAAGCACCAGGAACTGAGCCTTTTGACCTGCAGGTAGGCCACTTGAGCCCTGTTCCTGCACTGACCACCCGTCATTTCAGGGTGAGTTGTAACATTGTAACAATCTCTGGTTCCCACTCAGGTGTCACCACAAGAGATGGTGCAGGAGATCCACCAAGTGCTGATGGACCGTGAAGACACCTGTCACCGCACCTGCTTTTCCTTGCAGCTCGATGGCAATGTACTCGACAACTTTGCCGAGCTCAAGTCCATTGAGGGCCTGCAAGAAGGATCCCTTCTCAAAGTGGTCGAAGGTATATATTAAAGATAGTGTATATAGTTCACACAAAAGTGAAAATTCTCTCATTATTCACTTTTCCTGATGCCATCCCTGATGTGTATGACTGTCTGTCTTCAGCAGATCACAAATGAAGATTTTTAGAAGATGGATCTCTGTCAGGTTCTTATAATGCAAGTAAAACGGGTGCCTGCACTTTGAAGGTCCAAAAGTCACATTTAGGCAGCATAAAAGTAATCGATCAAAGAATGCCTTCTGAAGCATTGATATGTTTGTGTATAATGTTTTATTTATAATTAAAACATTATTAACTTTTAAAAAGCCTTTCCTGCCAGCACCTGACACGAAGCGTGACGTAAGCGCATCAGAGAGTTCGCGTGAGAATTCGGAAGCAGTGCTTATTTACAACAGAAGAACTAAAGTAATGCGAGTGTTTGGCCATTTCAAACAGCATTGGAGCCCTGGATGAAAGCCCCGATTTCAAGTTTAAAAACATTTTTATTTATCATGTTGTTTCTTAAGTACACTTGTCAGTTCGCTTCAGAAGACATTCTTTGAATGACTGGAGTTGTGTGGATTACTTTTATGCTGCCAAAATGTGATTTTGGACCGTTAAAGTGCTGGCACACGTGTACTTCCATTATAAGGACCTGACAGAGATCCATCTTCTAAAAATCTTCATTTGTGTTCTGCTGAAGACAGTCATATCTCTGGGATGCCATCAGTGAAAGTGAATGAGAGAATTTTCATTTTGTGTGAACTATCCCTTTAAGAAGTTCTGTCTGAAGTATAGACCAACAGTCAAATGTTTGGACACATCTACTCATTATTTCTACTGCTTGCTGCATTTTAGAATATTAATCATTGAAACAATGAAATGACACAGATATGAAAGTAAATTTGGAAGTTATTTAGTGACCAAAAATGTTAAACAAATCAAAACTGTCTTCAAAACAGCCACCTTTTACCTAGATTATAGCATTGCATACTCTTCAAACAGTTACATTCTCTCAAAAACCTTCATATCAAAGGTTTGAAGATCAGGTGAAACGTAAATTCAGTTACCGGTAAGTTTGTCCTAACTTTTGACTGCTATTGTAAGGTACTGAGCTTTCAAATTTATGTTTCTGTTTAGAACCATACACAGTGCGTGAAGCTCGCATTCATGTTCGTCACATCAGAGACCTGCTGAAGAGCCTGGACCCATCAGACGCCTACAATGGAGTGGACTGCAACTCGCTCTCCTTCCTCAGTGTTTTCACGGATGGCGACCTTGGAGGTGTGTAATAGGAAGAGGTCTTAAAGGGAAAGTTCTTCTCCCATGTTTTACTTCACCTCATTTTGTATCAAATCCGTATGACTTTCTTTATTCTGCAGAATGACTATGAAGATTTTTAGAAGAATGTCTCAGCTCCTTAGGTCCATACAATGCAATTGAAGGGTGACCAAATCTTTGAAGCAAAAAAAAAAAAGCACAATGGCAGCATAAAAGTAATCCATAAAACTCCAGTGGTTTAATCCATGCCGAATGAAGCGAATCTAGTTCTCTGCACATGCATTAAGCAATAGAAAGTATAATCAAGCTTAAAATCATGATCATGCCTAGAGACTACAATGGCAAGATGTAAATAATCTGAAACATTTTGGTCTTTTCTTACATAAAATCGATTGGATCACTTCAGAAGATATTGATTTAACCACTGAAGTCTTTTGGTTACCTTTATTTGCTTTTTTGAGCTTCATGATTCACAACATTTTTCACGATTCATTTGCATTATACTGACCTACAGAGCTGAGATATTCATCCAAAAATCATAATTTGTGTTCCGCAGAAGAAAGTAAGTCATGCACATCTGGGATGGCATGAGGGTGAAGTAAATGATGAGAGAATTTTCATTTTTGGGTGAACTATTCCTTTAAGCAGTATGTTCCCTCTGTCACCATTCACTTTCATTGTATGGAAAATAAGATGCAATGGAAGTGAATGGAGACTAAGGCTAACATTTTGCCTAACTTCTCTTTTTGTGTTTCATGTAAGATAAAAAGGCATTCAGATTTTGAATAACATGAGGGAGAGGAACTATCATTTTAAGTGCTTTGTAGGTTGGAGATTTGTATTTGATGACTTCTTTATTCTTGCCCCAACAGATACTGGGAAACGCAAGAAGAAGGGCAGTGAACTTGAGCAGATCGATTGCACACCACCTGAACATATTTTGCCAGGCAGCAAAGAGTGTCCTTTAACTCCCATCCAGCCACAGAACAAAGACTGGAAGGTCTGGAGCAGATATTTATAGAATAACATTGTTACTACATTATATCACTATGATGTTTTATTTTTTTTTTTAAACTCATGTTTAAGTTCATAGAATGTTTTAAGTCCACTGTATGCTCATCATATTACTTGAGTTCCTTATCCTTTTCTTTTTTTCTGTCTGCAGCCTATGCAGTGCCTGAAGCTCTTGACCATGAGTGGATGGAACCCACCACCTGGCAACAGGAAGATGCACGGAGACCTCATGTACCTGTACATTGTGACTGTAGAGGATAGACACATCAGCATCACTGCCTCAACCCGTGGATTCTACCTCAATCAGTAAGTGCTTAAGGAGTAGTTAACAAAACAATGAAAATAATGTCATCATTTACTCACCCTCATGTTGTTTTCAAACCCTTATGAGTTTCTTCCACTGAACACTTAAGATCTTAAGCAGTAGGTTAGTCTCAATCACTTTTATTACTTCTTTTTCCATACTATAAAAGTGAATGGTGACCGTGAACATTCTACCTATATCTCTTTTTGTTTCATGGAAGAAAATTAATTTGGTTTGGAACAACATAAAGGTGAGTTAATGTTTTCATTTTAGCTTGAACTTTTCCTTTAAAGACTTTGCTTCCACAACCATCAGCCATTTGTCTTAAGTTTTTGTCTTAAGAAATATGGCTGTATATTAAAGTTGTACATTGACTTTCAGGTCCACCACTTATATCTTCAACCCCAAACCAGCCAACCCCAGCTTCCTCAGCCACTCTCTGGTGGAACTGCTGAGCCAGATTAGCCCTGCCTTCAAGAAGAACTTCACCACTCTGCAAAAGAAGAGGCAATTATTATAACCCTATCTTTAGAACTTGATAATACCGATAAAGACCACCTCAACTGGCTGTAGCTTGCTTTTTTTTTTTTTTTTTATCTCTGCCAAGGTGTTTTACTCCCTGTTTGTTTCAGAGGTTTAGAGCACTGTCTTCATTATTATTATCTTGTGGAAGGAGTGCAGAAACCATTAATTAATGGTGTCTGTTTTTGTCCTTTTTGGAAAAGAATTGATACCAATGTTTTAGCGAGTCCCCAACACACAGTTTTCAAAGCATTCTTACACCACTTTATTGGAGTTAAGTAATATTGACAGTAAATGTGGATCATACTTCAGGGTTCAGAGACATCCGTTTGAGAGAATAGCCACTCCCTTCCAAGTGTACAGCTGGACTGCACCACAGATTGACCATGCCATGGATTGTGTGAGAGCGGAAGATGCCTATACCTCCCGCCTGGGTTACGAGGAGCACATACCCGGCCAAGTATGTCTTTAAATCTTCCTTTTTGTATTTGGAATGTTTTTTTTAAACACTTGTATTAAAGTAATTTTTTTATTTCTGTGACAGACAAGAGACTGGAATGAGGAACTCCAGACGACTAGAGAACTTTCTCGTAAGAACCTCCCTGAGCGCCTGCTAAGAGAGAGAGCCATATTCAAGGTGAGCATATCAACTTTGCAAGAACTTCGAAACAAACACTGATATAGGGTTGTGCTGATAAAGGGCTGTATTTCTGTACCTGTGTAAGGTGCAGTGCTGTGCACTATGACCGTGCGCACATCTTATCCAATTTTGTTTTTTAAGGTGTAATTTGCATACTTGTGGAATGCACAACTAGGTGTGTGTGGAAGTTTTTGCACTATTTGTGGGCAGTAAATGTATGGGAGGTCCATGTAAATGAACCCACCCACATACCCCTAGACTTGGTGCATGCTTGCGCGAAAATATCAAAGTTCCTTGGTCACCCCTACTGACTTTGAACACATGACTTATCACATACCACTGCACTTAACATGTAGTGGTCTTAAAATAGAGCCCAAAATCTTATTTCGATATATTAAGATTCTTTTTATTTCAATATTGCATCAGTACTTTAGTTTTACATTTTTCAGTGCAGTGAGAGCAGAGGCTTCTATGAGGAGCCATACTTACAAAATTAAACAATGTCTCTTCACATTTTTAGCTCAGTTTCAACTAGGGATGCACCGATACCAATGTTTCTCTTCCGATATCAGAAATCTCAGTATCGGCCGATACCTATCCCAAGCCAATACCAGTGTTTTTTGCATAAGCAGTTTAGAATATCTTTACATTATTATGTGGAACTAATTGGGAGTACTCTTTAATATGTAAAGAAACACAAACCTGTAACTACACATTATTTGAATATAAATGTAAAGCTTATTAAGAAACCCTTTATTATTAACTAGTATACTAGATAATTTAGCAGCAAAATTAACAGTAATCCCAGATTTCTAGTCTTCAGTAGAAAAGAAAAGTGTTTTTTTAAATGTTTCAACTTGCGTCTGGACCAATTTTCATTCACACAGTTATTTTTTGGAACCCATTTAACTTAAATATTGTTATAAATTGTAAACAAATATAATATATAATATTAATAACAATTTATTATTATTGAATTTTAATTTTAAATACAACAGTAATATATTTAATATATTATTTTTTAATATATTAAATATATCACGTGCACTTTTTAAACCCTCATGCTTTTATTTTGACATTCTGAACTCTCCAGGAAATCCTGTATGTGTCCGTTTGTAGGCAAGTTCATAGTAGTTTAATTAGCTTCTTATTTATATTCTGGTAAAATGCACCTCTGGGGCTGTTCTAAATGCATATTATAAGTGAACTGAACTATTGATCTGAGATGCTATTCTTGAGTAGCACTCAAATATTGCACATGGCTGTGATGGCTAAAAATAGCAGTGAGTGCATCACCAGTCTGTGCGTGTGTTTGTCAACAGCAGCACCATTCACTAACACGCTGGCACAGCGCATACTATGTATTTACTTATTAAACACAGCCTTTTGTGAATAACAGAGCTATCGTACGTCTTCAATTGGGTTTGAATAAAATGCACGAGTCATATGAACTGCTTTAATGATGTTTTTATGGTTCTTATGTCATTTTTGGAGCTTGACAGTAACGAACATGACTAACACACAGTATCTGATTTGAATCTGGCTCGTCGGACCTATACCCAATCCGTCTAAAAGCTTCAGTGTCTGAGCCGATACCGATCCAGATTGGTGAATCCCTATTTTCAACCATGACCCTATTATTATATCGTGATGCATTGCAATGTATTGAATCGTGACATTTATCACAGGATGCATCATATCACCAGGTAGTTGCTGACATCCAGCCCTACACTTTTAGAACCTTTCATTAGATGAACATTGTCGAGCTCTCAAACAATCTTCTGCTCTGCAGGTTCATAGCGACTTTGCTGCTGCAGCAACACGGGGAGCGATGGCAGTGATCGATGGCAACGTCATGGCCATCAACCCTGGAGAGGAGACACGTATGCAAATGTTCATCTGGAACAACATTTTCTTCAGCTTGGGCTTTGACGTACGCGACCACTACAGGGAGCTGGGTGGAGATGCTGCCGCCCATGCTGCCCCGACAAATGACCTGAATGGGGTGAGAGCATACAGTGCTGTAGATGTGGAGGGGCTGTACACCCTGGGCACAGTGGTAGTAGACTACCGAGGTTACCGTGTAACCGCACAGTCCATCATTCCCGGCATCCTGGAGCGGGAACAGGAGCAGAGTGTTATATATGGATCCATTGACTTTGGCAAGACTGTAGTGTCTCACCCTAAGTATCTGGAGCTGCTGGAGAAGACTAGTCGGCCACTAAAGGTGCATCGCCATGATGTGCTCAATGAGAAAGATGCTCCTGTGGACCTATGCTCCTCAGTGGAATGTAAGGGTATTATTGGTAATGATGGCCGTCATTACATCCTGGACCTTTTGCGTACCTTCCCTCCTGACCTTAACTTCCTGCCGGTGGAAGGAGAAGAGCTCACCCCTGAGAGCCAGAAGCTGGGTTTCCCTCGGCAACATCGCCATCGCCTGGCTTGCTTGCGCCAGGAACTCATTGAGGCCTTTGTAGAGCACAGGTGTGTTTCTACCAGTTTACACAGCATGCTATAACACAACATGTACAGCATTACAACATTCTAATTAGAGTAAAATTCTCTGTCAGGCAATTCATCTTCTATTCACCTAATACGTCTGTTGAAATTATAATTTGTGATGTTACAGGAATAGGTCACCCATAATGAAAATAGTCACCTTTTAACCATTATGTCGTTCCAAACCTGTATGACTTTCTTTATTTCCGTTAAACACTAAAAGATACGTTTTTCAAGAATGAAACCAAAATGGGCTTTGTTCATCATGAAACACAAGCAGACTTTTCAAGACATGACCAGTTGTACATGTAAACATAAATGTCTGAATTGTTTATGAACAATTTACAAAGAATGTTTTTACTCGTGCTATAGTAAACAGATGTTGATAATCACAAACTGGCCAAATATCGGCTGATATATCAGCCTGACTAATTGGAACCTCTTCTGCCTCAGATATGTCCTTTTCATGAAGATGGCAGCACTCCAGCTTATGCAGCAGAAAGCATACAAAGACAACAAGACTGCAGCCCTGCAGGACACAAGTGCTGAAGATGTGCATTCTGGAAGCAAACCAAAGGCTCCTGAAGCATCTGAGAAAGTTCCTGAAACTACTGCAGCTTCTCCAACCTCCTCTGAATCCCTTATAACTCCTGAAGAACCAGTTAAACCAAATGCAGCAACTGCATCTGACAACTCTGCTCCAGCGACCCCAGCCAGTCAGAATGCAGAGATTCCTACGGGAATCACTAATGGTACTCATGAGCCTTCACCCACAGAGAGGCAGAATGGAGAGTGTGATAGTCCTTTGGAGGGTAAGGAAGCTGAAGAAAACATGCCTGGACTTGCCCAAGCTAAAGAGCTGGCTGAGTCCTTAGCAGCCGAAGATGGATCCGGTATTGGTATGTCCTGTGAGCAGCCAAAAAAAAAGCATTAGAAGGGAACAAGAGCATGAGCTGGCAGAGACATGCACACATGGCTGCCTCTGTCACTTCTTCTTAGTTTAGTTCCATCTGGTTTCTATCATCACCTCATTAGATATCCTGCTTTTGTCTTCTTTGTTTGCTGTCAGTGTTTTTTCAGTGCATCTCTCTATTGTGCTGTATGCTCTTGTTCTCTCCGGTGCTCATTTGAGGAGCAAATTATCTTCTTGATTGGTTTTTGTAATAACACGACTCCTCCTCAGGACTTAAGTTCATACCCCCAATCTTAGACGTTGCAACACTCTCACTTCCTTCTGTCTAATCTTTTACTGTGGTATGATTTGCAAATGTATGATTTTGCAGTGAATAAATTAATTTACTGTGTGCAGGCTTAAATTGCTGTGATTGTGGTCCTGTAATGTTAGCACTAGAAATGCTGCTACTAATTGAATGTTTAAATTAGGGCTGTCGATTTAATGTTAATTCAGTGCAATTTAATTTTACAAAAAATAACGCGTTAAAAAAAATGAACGAAGATAAGGAAGGTTCCTGAGAGATTCAAGCTTGTAGTACCACCTGTTTACTCCAGAGGGCAGTAATTGAAATGTCAGCTGTCTGAGCAAAACGCAGTTAATACAGTGAACAAAACAAATCTTCAGCAGACAGAACAACACAAACATGCATTACGTTCTTGCGTTCAAAACACTTGGAGCGCAAATCCGAATTAAGGGATCTCAAGATGTGTTTAATGATTGAGTATTAAACTATATTTAACTTGACACAGTGACCTAAACATTTTATGTTTATGACGCAATGCACCCGAGACGCTACACAAGCATATCTGATGCAGGTGTAAATTGACATTATTTATTTATATATATATATATATATAATTATTTCATCATTATATATTGAATATACTGATTCAATATATAATGATTAGATAATCGTATGAATGAGTAGCTGTACAGGTGTTCCTAAAGTACTCAGTGAGTATAAATTTCACGAAATGAGGTTTAATGCAGTAAGGTTAAGCCTATTATTATTATTATTATTATTAATAATAATATATGAAGTAGAAGACAGAGGTGCAGAAACCATATATGCTATGTATGCAAAGCATAGGGGCGCAGTCTCCCCCACTCCCCTCCTTATAGTGGATGACAGTTTGCAATAATTTTTTTTATTTTTTATAGTGATGATCATGAATTAAGTTTCTCATTCACAACAATTCTATTTGACATTTTATGGAACATGTTCTTTTCACAGACCCCAAAAGTCGAGAGGTGGTCCTCAATGCCTGTAAAGCTGTGGGCTCAATCAGTAATGCCTCTTTCGACATTCGCTTCAACCCAGATATCTTCTCTCCAGGTATGGAGTTTGTGCTGGGATTGTGATTTAGGTTTATGACTATATAAGCAGATCACATGTCCACATTCATCTGTTACAGGAGTGCGCTTCCCAGATGACAATACTGAGGACATCCAGAAACAAAAGCAGCTTCTCAAAGATTCTGCGGCATACTTGGTGTCCTGCCAGATCCCCTCATTTGTGAGTGGGCTTAAGCAACACCCATAGTCTCAGAGATGTTTATTACATACTCAACCTCAGCTGTTTGTAAATATATGATTGTTGTTATGCTGTGTGTAGGTAAAAGACTGTTTAGAGCACAGCTCTCTGCCTATGGATGGAGCCACATTAACAGAGGCCCTTCATCAGCGTGGTATTAATGTGCGCTACCTTGGTACTATGTTGGAGTTTGTGAACAACATGCCTGCAAAAGCACAGCTTGAACACATCTATGTAAGTAAAGATGTTTTTGTGGAAAATTTTGTAATTAATCATAAAATCTAATCTTAATGTATTGTTTATTTATTATAATTATATTATTTGTTTTGTTTTATAGTATTTAATGTATTACTTTATATTATAAAATAGACTATGGATATAATTTATTTTATTTGTACATACAGAGAATAGGAATCAGTGAGCTGATCACCAGGTGTGCAAAACATATCTTCAAGACGTATCTTCAGGTAAGATTTTGCTTTAATATTCCAGGACTTAATTTACCAAAAAGTGCTGCTGCAGTACCATGGTACAGTGATGGTAATACTGATGATTACCATGCCCACGTACCATGGTACTCCCAAGATACTTAAAGAATAGTGAGGCACCACCATGCTTTTTGGTACTTGCTAGTTGCTAGTATTTGTAGTTTATTATACTAACTGAAGCACTAACCTATGCGTTAATACTTGTGCTTGTGATATGCAGGGTGTGGAGCTCTCTGCTCTATCCGCAGCGGTAAGCCACTTCCTGAACTGCCTCTTGAGCTCTTTCCCAGATGCTGTTGCTCACCTCCCTGTGGATGAGCTGGTGTCACGCAAAAAGAGCCGCAAGAGACGTAACAGGGTCCCTGGTGGAGGAGACAACACAGCCTGGGCCAACCTGACTTCCAGTGAGCTCTGGAAAAACATCGTGTCTGAGGCACAGAACTACTATCACTTTAACCTGCAATGGTGAGAACGGTTGTAAGGGTAGTTGATGCATAATGTGTCCATATACTTTTTTATAAACATTAAGATTTAAAGTTAGCTTATATTAATGCATCAGGAAAAGTGTATATCTTGTCTTGGTCCTGTGACTGGACACCATTTCTCTTAAGTTGTTCTCTTCTGGTCTTGCGGTGTGACATTCATTTTTAAAAGTGCAAATACAGTGGCAAGAAAAAGTATGTTAACCCTTTGGAATTACCTGTATTTATATATAGATTGTCTTTTATAATCTGGTTTGATCTAAGTTACAAATATGAACAAACTCAATCTGTTTGAACGAACACACCAGTATTATAATGTTATTGTGCATATTGAATACGTCATTCAAAGAGTAGGTTGGGAAAAAGTATGTGAACCCCATACGCAAATTACGTCAACAAATCTAATAAGAGTCTGGAGTTGATAAACCTGGCATCCAATTAATGAAACACGATTAGTGGTGTGGGTTAGAGATACATTGAGTTTTTGAGTTGCTATTCACAAGAAGCATCTGCTGATGTTGATCTTGCCTCACAAAAAAGAGATCTCAGAAGACCTACGATCAAGAATTGTTGCTTTGCATAATGCTGGAAAGGGTTACAAGGTTATCGAAGAGGTTATATATTCATCTGTCCACAGACAAATTGTCTGTAAATGGAGACCATTTAGTACTGTGGCTTCCCTCCCTAGAAGTGGACAAACAACCAAGATGACACCACAGAATGCTCAATAAAGTAAAAAAAGAACCCTGGAATGACAGTTAAAGACTTGAAAGGATCTTTGGAACTGGATAACATCTCTGTTCATGAGTCTTCTTTATGGAAAACATTAAACAGTTTCCATGGTAGGACACAACAAAGAAAGCCGCTGCTTTCCATCCAAAACATTGCTGCTGTTCTGAAGTTTGCCAAAGACCACCGTGACACTCCACAACGCTACTTGGAAAATGTATTGAGGACTAATGAAACTAAGGTTGAATTGTTTGGGAAGAACTCACAGCACTGTTTTGTGTAAAAATGGCACCGCATACCAATGTGAAATCTTAATCCCAACAGTGAAGTACGTTGGAGGGAACATCGTGATTTGTGGCTGCTTTGGGGCCTGGACCGCTTGCCATCATCGAGGGGAAAAATTTGTTCCCAAATTTTTAAAGATATCCTACAGGAGAATGTCAGGGCGGCTGTGTGTCACCTGAAGCTCAGTGGATGTTGGGTGATGTAGCTGGACAATGCACTACAGAATGGTTTCAAATAAAGAAAATCCAACTTTTGGAGTGGCCAAATCAGAGCCCAGACCTTAACCCAATAGAGATACTGTGGAATGATCTCAAGAGAGCTGCTCACACCAGACATCCTAAGAAAATGGCTGTGCTGAAGCAGTTCTGCAAGGAAGAAAGGTCAAATCCCTTCTGAACGTTGTACAGGTCTAATCCGCAATTACCGGAAACACTTGGTTGAGGTTATTGCTGCTAAAGGAGGATCAACCAGTTATTAAATCCAAGGTTTCACTTACTTTTCCACAGCACAGTGAATGGTTAATGGGATGTGTTCAAAAAGGCATAAAAGATTATAATTATTTGTTTTGTTAGCTTTAGGACATTGTGTTTGTCTATGCTTGTGACTTTGAAGATGAGATCACATTTTATGACCAATTATTGCAGAAAACCAGCTTATTAGCAAAATGCTGTTGTAAATAGTTTTAGATGGACTATGGCATGTCACCCTGCAAGACATGTCAACTTTCCAAATGTATTTCTTGCCAACCACCCTTGGCCAAATAAATGCTTCCCATTTCACAAACAAACAAATGTAGGTATTACAAATGATTGCAAAATTTGAATGGCATGTTATATGAAAAAAAAAAAAAAAAGTCATTTTGGGACATTGACCTGATATATCCAGAGACCAATGGTGGTGTTTTTTTTTGTGTGTGTGAGACTAAATGTTTTAAAAAAAATAATAATATTGATTCATATATTAAACAAAGAAAAGAAAAACATAAACCGAATCAAGACCGGAAATAAGAGGAAGAACAGTGGGAGTGGGATCGGGAAATGATCTCACGAGCCGGGACTTGAACTCTTGTCACCTGTGATTCATCAGCACCACATATCATGAGCGGGCTGCGGCACTGACAATGTTTTGCTTTTAATAAAGTCTCTCTGGCTATTAGCAGTGAAAGTGTGGACCAAGCAGTAGAAAAATACGGCTTGCAGAAGATCACCTTGCTGAGGGAAATTTCCATCAAAACTGGCATTCAGGTAGTGCTTTTATTGATCTCTCTCTCTCTCCATGTCTCTGAGGTGCTCCGTCAGGTCCTGTAGTGACAGGACTTCTTTTTGTGCTTGCCCTGCAGATCTTGATAAAGGAGTACAACTTCGACAGCCGCCACAAGCCGTCCTTCACTGAGGAAGACATCCTGAACATCTTCCCCATTGTGAAGCACGTGAACCCTAAAGCCTCAGATGCTTTCCAATTCTTCCAGAGCGGACAAGCCAAGGTTCAGCAAGGTACATTTGGCGCAAGAACATTTTGTCGCCCAACATATACCTCATTTCAATACTAAATTTCCATGTTTTGCTACCAGTTTTGATCTGCTGATCAGAATATGTCCTCTGTTTTTAGGGTTCCTTAAGGAGGGCTGTGAGCTTATTAATGAGGCCTTGAACCTCTTCAACAATGTATATGGAGCCATGCATGTGGAGATCTGTGCCTGTCTTCGCCTACTGGCTCGACTCAACTACATCATGGGTGATCATCCTGAGGTACAGCCTAAAATTAAAAGCATGTTCGGAAGGGAATGCTTTTCTCACCTATGCATACACTCAATTGTTAATTGTTCTTTTAGGTCATTGTGATACTGATTTATATTCAATTTTTAAGGCTCTCAGCAACCAGCAGAAGGCTGTCCTAATGAGTGAGAGAGCATTGGGTATTGAACACCCCAACACTATTCAAGAATATGTAAGGATCTATCCTTGTACACTTCTGTACTACAAATAAAAATAATAAATGAGCCTGACTGTGCTGTTTTTTTTCTTCCAAAATCCATCAAACCAGTCTCTGTTTTCTCTTAAGGTTTTGTATGTCTTTGTTGTGTGTTCTCCACAGATGCACTTAGCTCTGTACTGCTTTGCCAATGGCCAGCTGTCCACTGCCCTGAAACTGCTGTACCGTGCACGCTACCTCATGCTTGTGGTGTGTGGGGAGGACCATCCTGAAATGGCTTTGCTCGATGTAAGTCATAAACATATAAATTGAAACATTTATTTTACCTCCTATATTTTGCTTTGGTGCAGAACCTGTGGTTGTCCTCTTGGTGGTTCTGAGGTAAAAAAAAAATCTTGACTTTGGCTCTGAGGTTCGAGGGGTGATATTTGAATTTCTGTGCAACAATGATTGCCTTTTTCTCTGATGTAGAGCAATATTGGTTTGGTGCTTCATGGTGTGATGGAGTATGACCTGTCTCTGCGTTTCCTGGAGAATGCCTTGACCATCAATTCAAAGTACCATGGGCCCCGGTCCCTTAAAGTAGCACTCAGGTACATATTTTTAAGTACACACTAGTACATCCTTTAAAAGTGTTTGAATCCCAAGTGTTTTTACACAAACGTAAGAGAACCAAAAAGTGTTAGTTTGTGCCCTACTCTCTCCGTGAACATCATTCCACAGAATTTGCGAAGATGAATGTAGGCTTAGTGAAAATACTGAAAAAAATATCTCATTAACTATTTATAAAAGGAGGCCTAACTGCCGGAATAAAATCTAAATAAAATGGTAATCTTGAAAATCTCATACCGCGCGATCATACTCGCCATCTGTGCAGATGATTAAATTAACCATTAGTTTTGTTTTTCAGTACCAATTTATTGGTTTACTAGGTGAAGAACGAGCGGGCTTCTTGAGAGAAAAGACGCAGTCATCAGTAAACTCAAGACGCTTTACATTAGGCGTCACATAGTGATGTCACTTTGGTCTTTACGATTGTCCCGGAATGTGTGTGAATGGGAGCACAGATTACGGGAAATCTCTTGTAGTGTGTATTAAATAATTTTGCAGTCCCAGAACAGTTGCCGGAACGACATTTTGATCCATTAATTAACAATCGCATTTGTTTAATGCATTTAAGCAACATTGTCAAAATAGTACAATCCAAATACGTGTGACATCAAATAAACAAGAATTGTGTCAGAGGTAATCCAAAAGAAATCAGATTATTATTTTAAATGTAATCCGATAGATTGCATTTGCATTTAATCATTTGGCAGATGCTTTTATCCAAATCGACTTACAAAATTGGAATCTTAAGGAGGCAGATGTACGAAAAGTGCTGCATTACAAAGTTTCAATTGCATCAGAATAATAGTATCCAAGATAGAATAGAGTGCAACAAGAATATATTTTTTTATTTTATGAGTGCATGGTCAAGTGCTCAAATGATTACATTACCAACTACAATTTTCTTCATGTAATTTGAAATCAGCACCATATTTCAATTCAGAAGTAATCTACCCAGCACTGTATATGCTAAGGAGAATTTTACATGCTCAAAGTCAATCCCACATATTTGGGTGACTAAATATGCAGTAATTGTTATTGCTCATCTGCAGTCTTATTACTTGTGTTGTTCTGCAGTCATCACCTGGTGGCAAGAGTATATGAGAGCAAGGCTGATTTCCGCTCAGCACTGCAGCATGAGAAGGAGGGATATACAATTTACAAGAATCAGGTACACCCAAACAGCATGCCTGGAGTCTGGACCCACTAATAGTATTTAGAGATGACTTGGTCTCTGGAAAACTTGTAATAGGTCTTAAACCTAATTCTTTACAAATAACCAATAATAAATGTTTGTATACACATACTGGACTAAAGTACTAAAAAGAAAAATTATGTATAGAATATAATCATGATGTTTCGTTTTATTTTCAAGATGATATCTCTTGTGTTTTTAGGTTGGTGAAGCTCATGAGAAGACGAAGGAGAGCTCAGAGTATCTGAAGTACCTCACGCAGCAGGCTGTTGCACTGCAGAGAACCATGAATGAGATCTACAAGAACGGATCCAACGCTAGCATAATGCCACTCAAGGTCAGTCACTCATCCATCCCCCTGTCCCTCACACAGTCAGACATTTTGACCTTGTCAGGATATTTGTTGATGGTTTCTTTCTCTGCCTGTAGTTCACCGCACCAAGCATGGCAAGTGTTCTGGAACAGCTTAATGTTATCAACGGCATCATTTTTATTCCTCTCAGGTGAGTTATGGAGTAATGATATACAACTTGGTTGCAAAACCTAGTGAGCTTCCAACTCCCTACTTGTATGAAGCATTTTGTCACTGAACCTCATAAGTGACACCACACAACACAACTAGGGCTCCTAACTGATGTTAGCATGTTGCTAATCTAATTCTTAATAGTCACAAAATACTTAAAATACACATCTATTCTGTAAAATAGATTTATTTTTCAGTATTTAATGAAATTTGCATTCATTTAATTATATATATATATATATATATAACATACTCAAAGCAAGAATGTGGACGCATCTTGCTAAGCAAGCTCTATTTCAAGCGTCGTTGTGTTTTGAGATGTGTCAGACCTCAATTCATAACACAACCCAAGCACGCGTTGCATTCTCAGTGTTGCCGCAGGGGGTACTATAGAGAGATTAATGTGAATTGGCTGCTTCTACGGTGAGGTTTCTTTTTCAAGCTTACTTCTGTCATTGCGGAGCAACAGTTTGAAAGGAATTAAGCTGAGCAAGTAAGTGTATTAATAAGGAGCATTTTTAGGGTTGGAAGAGGTATGGGGCTTAGCACAAGAATGATAGTGTACACTACAACAATGCATTTGACATTCTTCATTTATTTAATTTGGAACATTTTGAATGAACAAAAACACAATTATGGCTGCCAGTACTCTTATTGTCTGTATTAGTTTAAGCAATAGTTCACCCAAAAATGCCACCCCAGATGTTAATGACTTTCTTCTGCTTAACACAAAGATTTTTAAAAGAATATATCCGCTCTGTAGTTTTATACAATGCAAGTGAATAGTGACCAGAAATTTGAAGGTCCAAAAATCATAAAAAGTGGTTAAATCCATGTCTTCATAAGTGATATGAACGGTGTGGGTGAGAAACAGATCAATATTTAAGTCCTTTTTTTTTACTATCAATCTTCATTTTCATTTCACTTTATTTTTGGTGATTCACATTCCCTGTGCATATCGCCACCTACAGGGCAGGGAGAAGAACTTGTTGTTTCTCTCACACACCTATATCACTTCTGAAGCCATGGATTAAACCACTGGAGTCTTATGGATTACTTTTATGCTTCCTCTATGTGCTTTCTGGGGCTTCAAAGTTCTGGTCGCCATTAATTTGCATTGTATGGACCAACAGAGCTGTGATATTCTTCTAAAAATCTTTGTTTGTGTACAGCAGAAGTCATAAACATCTGGGACAGCATTTTTGGGTGAACTATCCCTTAAACTAATACAGACAACAAGAGTACTGGCAGTCATAATTGTGTTGCATGTATTGGTGTAGTGTAGAGTAAATGATGACAGAACCCCCCTCTTGCAATGCCACTAGGATTAAGAGCAAATTACCAGAATTGTAATGCAACCAGATTAATGGTACAGACATTTCAAGGTAACTGTTACCCCCTTGAGTATGGAGTTTGTCAGTCACATTATCGCAAGAACTCACGTTAAGCTTGTTCAACCGGATCGCGTGTTGAAAATTTGGAATTTGCGTAGATTATGTTTCAGCCTTTAAAGTGATTTGTTAATTTAGTCATCTTTTACCCTTTTTGTCCCTTTTAAAACACAGCCTCTGTTTGCAGCTCACTAAGTTTTGGAACAGATCTGTTGCTTCTTTTTAAAATCTGAAATAAAATCAAGTCATTGATTCATTTCTGCAATGGTTTCACACAGCCAAAAGGACCTAGAGAACCTAAAGGCGGAGGTGCAGAGACGACAGCAGCTTCAGGATTCTTCGAAAAATGAGGAACAGCAGGCCAATCAGTTAGAGCTGGATGACAAGCTGCCTGTGGATGATTAACAGCCCCCACCCATACAACCCCTTTCCATACGAGGAGGAAAAGATGCAGCAGCCATCTGTTTGAATCTGTGGACCTGAGAACTGTGCTGTCTAATTCAACCTATCAAATTTGAGCAAAATTGGGAGGGGAGGCCCACGAACAGGCATAAATGTGTACAGAGTGTAGTTTGTAACTGTGAAGAGAACAAAAGCAGATGTTTTTCACGTGCAATTCAACAACAAGGTCTACCAGACGAGCTAGAGGGAATGTAGTTCTTTCTCTCTGAGTTTGCACCTAAAGAGGCTGGAGGTGACCAAGGTTGATCATGACATTTTATACCAGAGCCTTATTCATCGATCATCCCTCTCTCGCTCGCTCCCATCTGTTACCTACTCACCTGACCGCAGGTGAAGTCCATTTATAGAGAGATCCCCCCACACACACACTCCCTCCCAACTCACAGTCTGAAAACTCAGGTGATTTCTACACTGTATGTGATGAGACCGGAGACATTCAGATAATACAAATAGACAAAATAACCTTGGATTTAAGAATGTAGACTTTAAAGGTCTAGTTTGGACCGAATTGTCATATTGTGTCCAACATATTATTTCTGTGGCTGCTGTCTTTGGGCAAAACCAGAATATTTTTCCAATCATTTAGAATTGGTCACATTTTCTGTAAATCAACTCATATTTTTGTAATAGTAAATGGGAAAGGTATAGAAGTCATTAGAACTTTCATGTACACATTAATTTAAGCCATGACTGTTTTATAGAAATGCATTGGAAGTGGAAATTGTATAAAGCTATGTCATTGGGATTAGACAGGTACTTGATTCATGTTGATTTGAAATGTCCAGCTCAAATAAGGTGTGTTCAAATTATTGTTTTTCTTTTTGTTTTTTGTTTTTTTAATTTTGAAAGCGTTTGTGTGCATGTGTTTGTATGTATGTAAACCTGTCTCTTTATGCTTGTCTATGCTAGTGCAGAGATGCAGAAATGGATTCAGAGGACTCCTCCAAAGCTGCTCTAACAGAATAATATTGTGGTGGTATTTTTAAACATACAGCATTGATAATTGATGGACTCATGGAAACTATTTGGTGAAAATGTGCTATTAATATAGTGGTTTTCGAGATCTGATCGGTATATGTGATAATACCATCGGTTTAGCCTCTCCGACATTTGACGTCTTAGATGAGAATAATTTTAGCACAATATTCAGGAACTTGCCATTTAAAGGGTAAGTTCACCCAAAAATGAAAATTCTCTCATCATTTACACCCTCATACCATCCCACATGTGTATGACTTGCGTTCTTCTACAGAACACAAATATTTTGTTGGTCTATACAAGTGAATAGTGGCCAGAACTTTGAAGGTCCTAAAAGCATGCAAATGCAGCATAAAATTAATCCATATATTCAGAAGTGATCTGATAGGTTTGGGTGAGAGAAACGGATCAATATTTAAGTCCGTTCGTACTATAAATCTCCACTTTCACTTTCTCATTCTTTTGAGCATATCGCCACCTACTGGGCAGGGAGGAGAATTTATAGTAAAAAAGGACTCCAATTTTTATCTGACACCTATCATATCGCTTTTGAATATTTGGATTTAAACACTCGAGTTGTGTGGATTACTTTTATGCTGCTTTTATCTGCTTTTTGGGCTTAAAAGTTCTGGCCACCATTTTCTTGCAATGTATGGACCTACAGAAATCTTCTTTTTGGTTCTGAAGGAGAAAGTAAGTCATATACATCTGGGATGGCATGAGAGAGTATATTATTTGAGAATTTTCATTTTTGGGTTAACAAACCCTTTAACACCCAGCAGTTTATGTGGCTTTTGTTCTGTTCCTCCATAGTATTTACTGCACTATCCAGTGCTGTTTTTTTGTCTCACACGGCACCATCAAATGACGATTAAGATGTGGCTACTTCAGTATAACTTACCAAAAAATGAAGACTTGAGGAAAACATGTTTGCTCGTATACATGCTTTGTGTGTCCTACAAATGTCATAATTGTTGCTGTGCTCAAACTGTTTGTTGCAAAATGCTGGAACTAAGTGCACCTTGGATTATGCACATGAATGCAAGAAAACTGCTAGCCTGGTTGTGTTTTTCCTATAAAACAAAAAAGTAAAATTGTTTAAAAGAAAAATGGGTTGTCTCTGAAAATTGGGAAAAAATTATCTTAATATTTATGAAGAAAAATGTGTGTACGAAATATCATGTGTGATATTTGTGCTTTGTTGTTTGTCCCCCAAAAGGCTGGACAACTTTCTTTAATATCTCTTTTATTGGACATGATTTGGAATTGGAATACTTGGATGTGTATACAGGCCCTTCACAACTTTTGAATTTCATTGAAGTCTACTGCAGTACCTGTAGATGCCACGTGGGTGTGCTGTAGTCAATATATTAAAACAAATCAATTTATGATATATTGCATATTAGAATATATTAACTTGATTAATTGTTTCCGGACAATTGCTGGAGATGAAACAGGAGATTAATAGATTCTTGTGAGCAAAATTTGCTCAAACTATTTACCAATAGGTTACTTTTGTAAGCACTTAGAAGCAATCCTATGGGGTTTAGGAATGAGGTGGTGTTGGTAACTGATATGTCACAGGTCCAATGCAGTGTGACCCTTGAACTGGAGGGTTAATGAGAAATTTCTCCATTATGCCATTGAGCAAAGCATTTAACCCCAAGTTGCATCTGGTTCACAGTTCCTGCAAATAATGATCTATTTGAATGAAAATCGTGAATGTTACATATGATCTCAATCGAATATTATCAAGCGTCTTCAATTTCAAACATTATCAAACTGTTTTTTGTTTTCATTTCAAACTGAAGTAGGCCTACGTAACTTTTTCCTGTGTTATAATAGCCTACTTTTTATTATCCCAGCTTAATATTTAGAGACAACTATATTTAAGCCATTCATAGGTTAATGTTCTCAAAAACTGTTAAAACGCTGTGTTTCGGTTGCACTATGAAAATGGCTATATTTGTTTTGAACGACCCGCCCCATCAACGTTACTCAACCAAATGCGTGAGAAATCCATTATCACATTTTTATTTTACTTTCCAGAAGAGTTAAAAAACAGAGAGGCAGATTAAGAGAGTAAAATGAGAGAAGATGCCAAATTTACTGTCACTCTCTCAGCAGCTGTTGTAATTCAGTTTTTAAAACTAATTCCTGGGAAATATAACTCAAAGCATAATGTTATAAATTTACACTCAATATGTAAAAAAAAAAAAAATAGAATATTAAAAAATTGCCAGGTTTACGTTGCTAAATAAGGCGGAAACGCGTCATCACAGTCTGCAAAACGGTCTATTCCGTTTGGTGGCGCAAGTAGCGCAGAAATTACATACTGCAGCTTTAACTGTTAAATTGAAATAGTCATTGTTTTATATAACGAATAGCATTCAGCAACCCTTAGATGTGTTCATATTATGTAGCAACATATCAATTCAGCATTTCGATAACTGCTTGCATGAGAAACCGATTTGACGTGATCTAGATTTTTAGTGAGAAAGGTTTGGATCTTATTAAGATGCCGAAATAAAAGCATCTACTTTGCTACTTTTCTTTCTTGAATTACAGTTTTGTATTTGATGTGTCTTCCTGGGTATAATCTCTGGTATAATATCCATAATATTCTTCAAATTACAAGTTCATCACAAATGTGAATGTTTCTTGAATATCAAACAATGGACCTTTTAATTTGTGGGAAGAAAACAACATTAACCAAGTGATTGCCAAAGAGGCTTTGCTCATTGCCTTTTGAAGATTCTTAATTTCATCAAAAAAGATTTGTTGTACATCAGTAATTTGAAGGAATATCACAATTAAGACGCCCACCCACCCACCCTATTCAGTCCAGTGAACATTTGTCTTTTATTTGGTCTCACTTTGATATGAAATCACCTGCACAAACCCATTATAAACTAGAACAACCAAAAAGAACATAAAGTTGTTTATCTGGGGAAATCTATATAGAGCAAGATGCTCAATCAGTTCATCTCAATGTCATTAATGCTAAACATCTTTTTTCTTCTTTTTTATAAACCAAGGATATCTGGATTTTCCTCTGTTTTTATTTTGATTTCCCTGTTCTCAACATGAACTATTTGTCATGCTCTTTTTTTTTTTTTTTGTCACTGAGCGATACCTTAATGTCAATTCTTCTAAATAACAATCTGATTATTTTTGGTCCAAGTATGCTTTTGTATTAAAATTAATAAAGGAACTAGAAAATAACATTTGCGCATATTCAGTCAAATATTATAGACTACTGTATCAGAACATTGACCACTTATCTTTTGTTTTCAATATTCTCAAAATTAAATAAACTTTTGTGTTACTCAGAAAAAACAAACAAAAAAAAAAACCTAATTTATCACCCAAAAATAAAAAAATCACTCATCATTTACTCCCCCTCATGCTATCCCAGATCCACATGACTTTCTTTCTTCTTCAAAACAAAAAATAAGATTATTTTTAGAAGAATATATCAGCTCTGTAGGTCCATACAATGCAAGTGAATGGTAATCAAACATTTGAAACTCCTAAACGCATATAAAGGCAGCATAAAAGTAATACTTGTGACTCCAGTGGTTTAATCAATGTCTTCTAAAGTGATCCAATCGGTTTTGGGTGAAAACTGACCAAAAATATAACTCCTTTTCACTATGAATTGTGACATCAACAGTCTTCTTGGTGATCACGTTTTCAAGCTTGATTACACTTCCAATAGTGCCATCTAGCACTCTGTGCATGTGTCAAGCTCTAGGAAGTGTAATCAAGCTTGAAAACATGATCGTACCTAGAGACAAAAATTTGTATGGTTTTTTCACTTGCATTGGATGGACCTACAGAGCTGAGATATTCTTCTAAAAATCTTCGTTTTTGTTCAGCAGAAGAAAGTTGGACATACACATCTGTGATGATGAGAGAATTTTCATTTTTGGGTGAACTATTCCTTTAACATCCAGTAAATGTTTTTGTTCATTTCTGGATTGTTTGTTATTGATGTAGCCTAATGAAATTGGGGCATACAAATACACTAAACTTTATTGATAGTTCAAGCCACTAGTCGGTTTCTAAACAAAATATTTAAAAATATAACTCTGATAAATATTTTGCCTCACAGCCTGAATTGTTATATGGTAAACTGTGAGTGCAGTGCACCGGCATAACTAGCACAAAACTAGCACATGACACACAGGTGCTGTACTGTCTAACTCCAGCTGAGACTCTCATGAACAGAGGTCACAACGCTCTGATTAAGGTCACTGATGTGAGAAATAATTTTTCATAGTTCATTTTCTTTGTAGACCTCTGCAGTAAAACCGAGACAATATGTGATGATGTGACTATTTAATAAAGAAACGCCCACAGTAAAGGAGGGTGTGATTTAGAAGGGCGTGCGCGCCTCCGCCTGATGATGAAGTCAGCCTATGCGCGCTCCCGTACCGTGTAGAGGCGAATGCGGCGCTGCAAGGAGGCAGACCCTGAGACTTGAGTCCCCCCCTTTTGACTCGAAAATAACACGTATTTCTTCCTTTACCAGCGTCTTCTGGGGATTAACATTCAGCGCTGACTCTGTATGGTAAGAACAGACCATTAATCTCACTCTTTGCAGTAATGTTAAAGAAAACTAGCCGGTTAATGCTGTTTGCCTGTAAGTTTTGCGCCTCCTTTTCTCGGTGTCTCAAAATGGCGGACGCGGCCGTTGGAGAAATACTTTAGCTTCTGTTTTTTTCCTCACATATTTTGGCAGCACAACGGATGACTGTGTGAACTCAATCGCTGCTAACCAAACACTCTATTGTGTCCTGGTCTGCTGTTCTAGCGGCTTCTACGAGATGTATGTAGTCGGCGAATCAGCACGTCGTTTCATCAATGTCATGTCAGCTAGCAACAGTTGGCCAACGCCGTGTCAAGAAAATCTATTTGATCTTTCGTAAACATTCATATGAACATGGACAGTCTCTTGTACAGTTCGGCCCTGTTAAGAATAAGCGTGATGAGGGCTGGGTTAGAAACTCTTGTGAGCTGCCTATATAGACTGCATTCTCGTGTGTGCCTTCCGATAACTAATAAACGTCACTTTTTAATATGCCAAATTGTCAAACACATTTGTCAACACCTACCCTATCCAGAAAGCATTTTGGCTATCACAGGTGCCTTCGAGTCGATATCTAATAGGTTAAACTTGATGTGTTTCATATGCAAACGAGCTTAAGAATGGTCAAGGTCTTAGGCTGTTTTAAATCCTAGTTAGGTGCCCTGTCTAGACAGCAATTCTGGGCATTATAGACACGTTCCGAGCAGTCGACTCGAGGTTTTGGTGTTTGTTATTGTGAATGAAAATTATGAAGCTTGTTTGCTAATGCATAATGCATTTTTTTTTGCTTGCGACTTGACCTGAAGATTTGTCAAGTCGGTACCGGGCTGTGGCTATATTGGTTATTGCCCGATCTCAAATGCAGGTCGGTTGATTCTTTGCATGCATACCAGCAAGATTCTACTTTTTCAGTGGGATGTTTAATCATTGTGTTGACATGTGGCCATCACACCTGCAGTTAACTTGGGCATCTTTATATTTATAAAGCATATTTAACCATATCTTGCTAAAGTGCAAGTGTTTTGCATCCCCTAATGATCATCCATCATTGCTGTACTTGATTTAATAGCGATGCAGTGGTGTGATATTAATAAAGTAGTGGAGTAATTTGGTTCAGCCAAGAAAGATGCTGGTTTTGTGATCAATTTCAATAGGATTTCTATAAGTGATGTTGAGGAGGCAAGTGCATCTGTTATTTAGTTATAACATCCTCATCTTGATAAATGTTACCTTGTGAACTATCTTGATCATAATGGTTAAGCTATTGTGCCAAGTTTGGTGTACACAACCTCTAGATATTTCAAGTGTCTTGGCTTGTTTTAGTTTGTGTTAGTTGACTCGTGCATTGTATTAAAGATATTTTGAATGTGTAATGACACTATATTTTGAAAAAACAATGAAAATATTTCTTCATCACAATTTTTGCTTCCGCGCCTGATATGTCAAGCCGTACATCTTATCACTTGGCTTGTTGAGCACGTTACTACGGAGACATAGAGCGTGTGGAGGCTTTGCTATTCTCCGCTGCATCCATGCACAGCTCACCATGTACCCCACCGAGAGCGAACCACATTGTAGCGACCACTAGGAGGTTACCCCATGTGACTCTACCTTCCATAGCAACAGGGCCAATTTAGTTGTTTAGGAGACCTGGCTGGAGTCACTCAGCATGCCCTGGATTCGAACTTACGACTCCAGGGGTGGTAGCCAGTGTCTTTAGGCAATGCACTTGACATTTTATTCTCAAGTTAGTGATATTTTGGTCATCTTTGGACTCTCTGTGCCATCCAGATGAGCTACTACTCAGCATTCCCTCAGCAGAAATGTAATGTGGTCTGGATATCATGGCAATTCCATCAAGGGACTGAAAGAAGTTATTATTAGTCCAAGCTTTATTGGCCAGCGAGCTGTGTCAGCAAGCACAATTTCACAAAGAGGGATGTTTCCTTTTGCCATCTGTCTAAGTGATACTTAAAGGACTATGACAGACTGGCCTATTAATCTATAAGAGTTTAGACCCATAAAGATGTCTTTTGTATTCCTTAAGATTTGAGTTAAACAAATGCAGGCATCTCCAGACCTCCTCACACACACACACACATCCTCTTGACTTGCACATCCACTGGTGGTGTTTCCATCATCTTCATGAACTTCTTTGTGAAAGCAACAACTCAATAGAGCGCAACAGTGCCCGCCCACTTTTTCATCCATCTGGGGTCCGGAAGTGTTTCCCCATTCATTTCTCCCATAGACTTTTCATTAAATCTTTCATAAAAGTGTTGTAAGCCATGAACCAAACTAACTAGCTCTGACGAGAATCACAACATCACAAACTTTGTTTTGAGGCAAAAAATTATTTTTAAATCTGACAAAGGTACAAGAGTGTGTACTTGCCTTATCATCTTTCATGAGGACTTAGGATCCCACGAAGTATTGTGAATGATGTCATTCAATAAAAAACGATGGGAATATATAGAACTATTGATTTTAGGTTGTTGAATATATATTATTATTATTATTATTATTATTATTATTATATATTTTTTTTTCCACTTATTGCATAATAGTAGGATATTAACATATAAAAGTAGTTTAAGGGTGAAGGGAGACCAAATCTATTACGTCATTCACAGTGCAAAATGGGTGCGCGCGGTCACTCCAAGGCATGTTTCGTGGGCTTGATTGGTCATGGTTCTCTGATTGGTGATGCTTTCTCTGCTGGTCCATGGGTAATATAGTTGTTTACCATAAACTCTGCTATCAAACACTACTATCTCAACTAACGAGTTGATGAGTTGAATCAGGTGTGTTTGTTTGGGGAGGTATCCAAAATGTGTAGTGTTTGGGGGGTGTGCTAGGAACAGGGTTGAGACCACTGCACTGATCTAAAGAAATTTGACAAACGGACTGACTTTTTTGGGGTTGAAGTTGCACAGGGAAATGCTGGTAACAGATTTGACTCATTACTTCTCTCACACATCTTTTGTTAGTTTATCTTTTCTTTTTGAAGATCTCTTGCCTGTTTTTACTAACTAACAATGAAAAAAATAACACGGCATGGGCTAGATTTCTTTAAATTCTTTCTTTGTCTTAATCGGATGCTCTTGTTAGTGTTTTTTTTTTTTGTAACGGTAATTTATAAACAATACTTGACTCTTTTTTCTTCAGATGTATGGTTCTGTTGCACACAGACAGTTGCTACATAAACTCCTCCAAGCCCTTGGCTGAAATAATGCTATGCTCAAGCTACAGTAATTGTTTAAGAAATTCCTACAGGCAGTTTGTAATGACTGGGATGGAAGCAGCATGGCAAGAAGTACGTTTTGAAATGCATGTTTTGGGATTGTGGGTTTGTGCACTCTCCAGTTGTCCATCTGTTCCTTTATGGTTGCGATGATGTATTTTAGTGCTAGTGTGGAATCGTAATGCATTCTCTATGGCAACTAAAAGCTCCAGTGTTTGATGTGTGAAATGTAGATTTCGTGGTCACAATTGGATCAATAGACCCACTGTTTTTGACTGCTGGTTAAATCAGTTTACATGGAGAAAAGTACTATGGCATGTTTTGGTACAAAAATGGTGATTTAGCCTATGTGTTTTGAGAATGTGTAAGCTTATCTATAAGAATTGAAGAGGTTACAGTAAGTGTTGGTTTCTCGTAACACTAAAACATCAGAAATTAACCTTTTCATTAAGGGGCAATATTTGGTTTCCAGGGGTATTTTTACCTTTTTTTTTTTTCTATTCTAACATAAAATTACCCTGTCATCCTTTTTATGTTAGAATTTAAACCATTAATAAGGGGGGCATTTACAGAGAAAGGTTGCAGCAGGTAGTTTAATTTTGGAATACAATTCATTTTAATAACATTAAATTTTCCAATCATAGATAAATGTAATGAAACCCACCTGCCCACATCGCTCAACTTTTTATTAAGGGGTCAAAATTAACTCTAACTAAATCACACAAATTGCTGGGAATAAAATGCCCAAATACTTAATGCCCTGTTTGGGCCACTAGAAGACAACTGGCTAGAAAGCTGTTACTGGGCAGTACGTTTTCAGAGCCTAATATTCAGATTTAGACCAATTGACTTTGTATCTTGAGAACTTGGAAAAGATATTAATAATTCTATGGAGGCAAGGCATAGATCTAATGGGATCATAGACGAATAATAAAATATCATCTGCGTAAAGCAAAAGCTTATGTGCCATACCTCCATCCATCACCCCTGGAAAATCATCTTCCCTTCTTATCAGGGGTGCTAATGATTCCAGAGCAAGACAGAACAGTAATGGAGAAAGAGGGCAACCCTGCAGGGTGCCCCTATCCAGAGTAAAATAATCTGAAATTAATCCATTTGTTTGTACCGCCACTACCGGGTGTCTATAAAGTAACTTAATCCATCCACTTACCATATCAAATGCCTTGTTGGCGTCGAGTTAGATGGCCGCGACTGGATGATCATTTGCCACTGGCCACATAATATTGATGAAATACCTAATGTTATCAGAAGAACTGCAGCCCCGAATAAACCCCATCTGATCTATATGTATAAGAGATGTCATAACTTAATTGGTTCGCCAGAATTTGACAATATTTTTACGTCTAGCTGGATCAGGGAAATTGGACAGTAACTCTTACACTCGTTTGGATCTAGAGGTCGATCGATATTGTTTTTTTCAGGCCGAAATCCGGGTCGGCCGATTAATGCTGTCGATTTATTTTGGCCGATATGTGCTTGTTTTTAACTTCTTATTTGAATCTTTTATTTGAAAGATAAAATGTAACACAAATAATTACTCAAATAAATTTCTCAAGAAATACATTTATTGAACACTTGACCAATCTGCACTTGTACACTTAAATAAAAAATGTATAATGTAAAAACATATTGTATAAATAATGTATAACAAATATATTAAATAAACAAAGCAGGTGTTACGAACTGCTCCGAGACACGAAGGTTGAGATCCAAATGCAGCTTTAATTAAGGGGCAATCCAGACACGTAATCCAATATTCAGAGCATCCAAGAGAAGCACAGGCATAACTAGGGATGGGTATCGTTAAGGTTTTAATGGTATTACTTCTCTTACCGATACTGCTTATCGATCCTGTACTTTTTGTTATATATATATATATATATATATATATATATATATATATATATATATATATATATATATATATATATAGGCTATAATATATATTAAACAAAGATAAACGTTATTGCGCATAATTTAAGCCATTCCCGCAAGGTTAGCTTTTGTAGTGCGAGAAATTCCCGCACAAATATATTTGCTTCATCTCAGAGCAAATGATTAAAAAATAAATTCACAGATGCGAGAAAAAAGATGTCTCACTGTATTTTATTTTCGAATTTAATACCTCAATCAGCGCTGGACCGGCATTCTCTTCCGCTGAGCCCTGGCTGTTACAGACAGATCATGTTTCACGCTGTCAATGCAGTGGTCTGCGTTGCGCTGATCTTATCCACACTATCGAGTGTAGGTGCAGCATTCTAACATTTTGAGTCATAATGAGCTGTTTGTGAAGAAATTATCCGCTTCCAAATAATGTCATTTTAATCACGCAATTGAAACATTATAAACCATTTTGCTTTTTATGGTGTGCGAGTGATAGAACGCGGCAGCAACGAACCAACTGATCAGTTTACAGCGTAACAACATTGAATTCTCGGCCGAACAGCTGATCATGATAGCTGTACAGGGCGCCTTATTATTCATCTCCATAAATATATCTAGTAGTAAAGCAAGGGTTAGAAATCAATTAATCTTTTGCTGATACTTCCTTGTCATCATGGAGAGCGCAGTTCATGGTTGCATAGCAACAACAGACGCCACGGGAGAGCACGCGCTTGTGGAAAGGAGTTCTTAATATCAATTTGAAGGAGAGCATGGTGTATTTTGTATGAAGTTTAAAAAAAAAAAAAAAAGCAAAGAACTGAACTGAAACACATGAACGACACTGAAATAGAGAGACATTAATATATAGCCTAGGCCTAGTTTAAACTGAGGTCTTAATGTCAATTTGAAGAAGAGCATGGTGTATTTTGTATAAAGTTTTTTGTTGTTGTTAACTGTTTTGAGAACTGGAAATGCACAATTCATGCATACAAATCTGTATATATTAATAAATGAAGATGATGAAATTAGCAATGCATCAAAAGTTACCCCCCCCCCCCATAATCTTTAGATCCCCCCCATGTAAGGGGGGAATTCCCCCCCAGTTTAAAAAACGAAATTCAGGCCCTGCCTTTTGTTGTTTGATTCGCAGTAATGGCTCAATCGTCAGCCTGTTTATTAGACCGCTTCCCCTTTAAGACCGAGTTCAGATCTAATAGACTCCTGATGCACCATATTTTCTCCCAACTATTTCCACAACTACGTCCATTTAAGACATAAACTGTGTTTAAGTGAATCTCCAAGCCGGTCGTTTTGACATATTTTTGTGTATAGTTGATCGTTTAGACGCGCACATGAAACCCAAAGTAGCCTATACTTTGCTTGTCTCGTTGCGGTCTGTTTTGGAGCGCGCGCCGCCTTGGGAACGGTATCTCTTGCGCTCTTTATTATTAAAAGCGTCCCACAATTTAGCAACAGTAGCTAGACTGCATTATACAACAATCACCGATCGTGCTGATTCTGACGTTTAATTTGAGTTTTAGGGAGAAATGTCAGTGCACCGCTGTGAAGGGAAGGAAGTTGTGCTAGACAGAATGCGGCTTATGTATAAATATTATTTTTATAATCTTTGGAAGGCGAAATCTAAAATAAAATCAGACTAATAATCACAGATCTAAACCAGGCTATGTTTAAATGTTTAGTTCTGTCCTCTGTCGTCACTCATTAAGCAGGGCTCGTGTTGTGCTCGCTGTGGCACCGCGTGAGAGAGATATATCCTCTCTCTCTCTCTCTCTCTCTCTCTCTCTGTCTCTCTCTCTCTCTGACTGCGAATAGCTAAATTGCATCACAGACAAATGGTTTCATATTATTATACATAGAAATGGCTGGCGAGATAAAATAACTTTCTCTTTATAGCAATAATAAATGTATTTTCTTAATTTCTCCAGTACCGACAGCAGAACCGATAACGTCCGAGCTTACCAAAGCCAGTCCTTCACTAGCCTATAGTGCGTTGGTATATTTTTATTACTTATTTCTCTGCATTGAGTGACAACCCTCTCAAATATAAGACACACAAACAGAACAAATAGAAGTCTCAGATTCACTCTCTGTAATTGCTAAATTCTTGCTTAGATATTGTGACATGATAGCAACGCGTTTGTCACGTTTTTCTTGAAGTTGGCAGTAACATATCAAAAGATGTAATTAAATGTAAAGAAGTTATACAAATTTAATCCTTACAGTTTTCTCCAAGGAACTTAGCTCCTTCCTTGTGAGGTCTGCTCACTCTGCTTGAAAATGACTCTGTTGTTGTTCCACAACAACACTAGGCTGCCCACAGATGCGCCTGCCTAATAATCGGCTTGATATACTTGGATATTTGCCGATTATGTTAAAAAAATGTCGACCTCTACTTGGATCTTTATCCTTTTTAAGGATCAGTCTGATCCTGACTTGTGTCATTGTTGGCGGAAGCTTTCCATTCTTTAACGATTCCTTCTAACAAAAGTGGAGCCAGTTCTGTAGCATAAGATCTAAAACAAATTCAGCTGCAAAACAGCCTGACCCCAGAGCCTTGCCTGTTGGCAAGTCCTTAATTACCTTGCATCCCTCTAAATTCAAACAATCCAATTATGCCTCCGAGAGCCCCTGTAACAACTTTGCCATTGGATTTCTCAATTCTGGTGTTTCAATACAAAAATTAGCAGAATTACACAACAGAAGATAATCTATAAAACAAACTCTAGCCAATAAGTGGAATATTTACCATTTTTTTGTAGATTCATTTACTTAACTATCTCGAAGGTGTGTACCTCCACAAATCAAGCTTCAGCCGCTAGCGGAACCAGCACAAAAAAAAAAATAAAAATGGGCTTCGAACACCAATGTACTGCATGAAATATTACACAAAACCAACTCCAGCCAACAGGAGGGATAAGCACCCAAAACGAGCAATTGATCCAAGCTGTCCCGAATAAATGATAATACACAAAACAAACTCTAGCTGCTAGGCGGAACCAGCACAAAACAAAAAAAGTACCCAGTTTCCTCGAACAGTCAAGAGAATGTTCAGTGAGTCTGGTCCACTAGGCGGCAACATGAAAATCACCAAATGGCTTACTCACTCCTTTGTCTTTATTTAGGACAATGCTTGCTGTGGGCATTTAAATTCTCCACTGCCATCCTTAGCATCAATTCTCAGTTTGGCCAGAAACATCAGAGCAAACGCAACCTTCTGTTGATGTAAGAGATTCTTGCATTCTCTGAATCGTTTTCATTTCTCTCTTGTTGAAATTGCAAAGTCTGGGAACAAGTAAATGCTGTGGTTCTTCCAAGACAGCTTTCCATTACTCCTCGCTTCGCGTAACACAAGGTATTTTATCGTATGATCTCAGAAAATTAACCAGAATTGATCGGGGCCTGTCTCCCTCCGTAGATCTCTGAGTCGGGACACTGTGAGATCGCTTGATTTTCAGCTTATGGCCTGTTATGTTGAGCAGAATCGGGAAGAGCCCATCTAGGAATTTTACCATACCTCGGCCTTCCTCATGCTCAGGAATTCCAACCATTCAGGCGTTGTTTCGTCAATTACGATTCTCAAAATCCCCAGTGTTTCCAAGATGGGTTCAAAATCTCCCTTGGTCTCTAGTGGGTTAGCAGCTAATTCCCTCTCTGATGACTCCAGATAATCTATCCGTTTCTCGACATCCCTCCATTCTTGTAATCAATGCAGAGAATTTCGGCTCCATGGAAGTGATCGATCGACGTATCACAGGAAGATTCTCCAAGTCTGCAACGACCTTAGTCAGCATTGCCGACACATTCATCAGTTCACACCAGATTTCTTTCATTTTACTGTCCAAATTGAGTCCAGGGCTTTCGGTCTGCCGCTGAAGGGAATCAGCTTGAGCTTGTAAGTGGCTTTTAATATCTCCGGAGCCTGAGAATTTTGAATTCTTTGACACATTTTCTTCATAGAACAGTTATGGAACAGGGTTTATTGAATCTCACCAGTTTATGACACGTATAGTATTAAAACTAGCAAAGTGCACAGAGCTCGCCATTCAAACGTCCGCTCCTCGCATGGCATCCACACTTGCAATGTTAACCGCTTTGTTAATTGTTAACAGGAGCGATAGTTTTATCATGTTATTTGCATGTCGAATTAACAAGTTTAGAAAAGTTTATACATCTGTAACATCTTAAGTTCAGTATCTGACAAAGCGCTCCCTCACTGCACTTACTAAATTCAACAGGTGCTCAAACGTGATGCTGACATCTGCACGGGCGAGAGAGGGAGAGAAGGATCGGATTTACTCGCGCATCTTCTGGAGTTACAGTTTGATAGAAATACAAGTTTATTGATTTGAGTTGTTCATCTGTATCTATTGGTTTAATCATTTTAAGCTGCACTGTAAAGTGAATAAAAGTGTGCAGGAATTTCCCGCGCAAGGAACTATTATTTTCCATGGTAAATAATAACTGGATGTGAAAGAGCTACAGTGTCATTACAAGTTCCATTTTAATAGAGGAGTCACAAAAAAGAAGAGGAGAGATGGAGGATAAAGACCCCCTCTTACTCTTTGCATATCATTCACATTTTTGGTGTAGTCTCCTGCTTCCCTCAATGTTAAACTATTGTGTTAGTGGAGAAAGACAGGAAAAGAGTTTTGGTTGACATCCCAAGTAACACTGCTGGGATTGGCAGGCCTGCTGATGTTGGCATGACATTGGTGAATTGATTTTTGCTTCTCTGTATGTGATTATCTCAGTGGTTGTAATGACTGGTATGTCAGGAGTGAAAGTGGATATCAGAGCCTCTCTAGATGTTTATTGTTCAAGTGGTGCTCAGGATCTGGCAATTTAAAAGCTAATGATAAATATTCAACCCATGAAGTATGCTGATAAAAGCAGCATTTTATTAATTTATTGCCATTTATATGTGTCAAATGCTACTCAAAATGGCAGGGAATGAAGTGCACAGTGAGCTATGAGCTTTAAAAGCACAATACACAGATCTTAGATACTTTCTACATAACCATCCTACAAACAAATGGAGCACATTGGGTCTGTTGATGAGTTATGCTATACCTAAAACGACCCTGACGTCAATGCGTATGCGACAGTGATAAATAACTTACAAGCACAATATCTGTGTTATGAATTACAATACACTAACATTAAGAATAATCAACACTTACTCGTTCTGTACATCCCAAGGAACTTGAACGAAAACGGCTGCAATAAACATTTGAAAGAACTTCAGCGAGTTTCTTAGCATCCAACTCCTGTATTGCAACGTTATTCAGCAGAGATCATCACTATGCCTTATTCCCTTCTGCAAAGTCATGATCTTCTCCAGTTAGAACACAGCCAGATGTGCTGATTAGATGCAGGAGGAGGGGACATTCTCGTTATAGAAAGCATTTGATTGGAAGAGTTGAGAGTCATACATTTAACTGGCTCGGTTTATCCAGAAGAGAGAGAGACTGCATAAATACTTTTATCTTCTGAAAACTTTTGGAAAAAAAAAGTTTTGAAGTACACTAGCATATAGATGGCCTTAAAGCTAATAGCAATAGATAAGGACTAAAAGCAGCAAAACTTTAGTTCTGATTTCACAGGATCTTTAAAGTTAAGCGTTTTGTGTTTTGCTGCTTGGGTGAGGAATGCAGTGTTCTGATCTCTTGTTTGTAATAACAGGGACTCCCTCAAGCCACTTGTAGGCCTTCTGTGTAGGGTACTAACTGGACTTGAATACAGGTCTAACTAAGAGGCTTATAATGTTTTCTCTTGTGCCATCAGTCCCATCTTGGAGAGAACTGAATCTAATGGCTGGATTAACTCCATAAAGTCAAGCTGTTTGTTTCCAGGAGGATACTCTCAATTCAGTGCTTTTCCGAACTGTAGAGTCGTATATCAAACAGCTACCCAAAAGGTACTTGCTTGTTGCTATCAAGCTGTGTATTTCAATGGAGTGCAGAAGTAGGTTGATGCTAAAATCTGGGTCATTGGTCCCTTTTGCATGTGTTCAGAGATCCTGACAGGGGCAAGAGATGTCTGTTACAATACACACCACATAGTGGACCGAGTGCTGGGGGAAATGGAGCAGATGGAACACCTGATGAAATATGTGTTAACCCCTCAAAACTACCATCAGAGAAGGAACGGACTATGTTATTTATTCACTGTTGCCTTAAGGCTATGTGGCCACTACTCTTCTAGGCTGCTTTTATTTGCATTTTGAGGTCTGTTATTGTGTATGTGCTTTCACCTGGTATTAGGATCCATCTTGGTTGGTTACCAGAAAAGTGTAAAACTCTTGTTTCACCGCAGTCATTGATTGACAGATGATTAGGCAGCCCTTCGTTGTTGCCAGAACCCATTAGCACTTGCACTACAATGTTCAAAGTGCAAGTGTTTTTGAACAAATCTTGATGTGGATGAATCTCAAAATATTTTGGATTTAAATCCATATAAATCAGTCCTATTTCAAACAGGTCACCTGAAACATGTTAAAGGGTCATGACCCCCCATTTAAACCTGTTTCCCCCATCATGAAAGAGGCTGTAGACTGACTTTCTTTTTTTTTTTTGTTGTCATTTTTGGTTAATTGTATTTTTTTCCCCTGAGGCCCACTTATTATGTTAGTAAAGCTTTTCTGCACAGGTCATAATATAGATAATTTCCCACCCTGTCTATGGCCATCTGTTCTCAGTGTCTCCTTTTAACTTCCAAGTAAATACATTTCAGGTTTACACAACAGCCCATTGCATCCGAATGTATTAAACTGTTCACTCAAGCACAGCAGCACCATAAATTATAAATATAAAAACATCATGACATGAAACAATTTTCCAGTTTTGTGGTCGGGCCAAATAGTTTTGTCAAAAAACACTTTAATTTGCTCATAATTGAAATTGCAGCATTACCTTTTAACCATTACCTCAAAAACGACTGGTTCTAAAGCATTCATTCTAAACTCCTCCATTCAGAGAGCTTACTCTGCTCTGATTGGTCAGACCGCTTACTATAGTGTTTGAGGGCAGGTCAAAGCTGTTCGCGAGCAGCCAATTAAGACCAGAGGTGGGTTTTTGTAACCAAATTACGTAGGTTAGTACAGGACGTAAGTCTGAAATTACTAACGACTCTTCAATAACTCCATGTGTCGTCGTGCACTTTGATTTTTGAAACTTTGCAATTTTTTTGACATCCACAATCAGCTATATAACACATTACATGAAAGGTAATATTTGAAAAACCATAATGGGTACTAATTCAAATTTGACGAATATATAGAATTTGACTTTGTCAGCCTTAATAGTACCCGCATTTGTCTTGTTCTCTTCACCTTTCTACCTGAGTGCTGGTGGGTGACTGCAATTATGTAAAAGTAGGTGTTGATGTCTTGCTGTAGAGGCTGTCAGGTGCTGATATATTTATCCGTGTGATGTCACAAATTAAGGAAAATCCAAACAAAATTTTTTTTGCAGTTTAAATAGATGCTCTTTTTGAATTGAGGAGGTGGTTTTGAGTTCTGAAACTTGCAGTATGTTTTTATAGTACAATGAACTCTTACACATCAAAAGATCAAGGGAAGTTTTATTCCTCATGTCATGACCCACTTAACCCTCTGGGGTCTGAGGGTATTTTGGGCCCTGGAGAAGTTTTGACATGCCTTGACATTTGTGCTTCTTTCAGTTACTTAAAAACATATTAATGGCTAAAGTCTGATTACACTGTATTCAGCACAAACTGGGCTACAATAATATGTGAGCAACATGCATGTACAGGTTTGTATTTTTGAGAAAATAATGTTTATGCATGGATTTTGAAAAAAAAAATAAATTAAGTCACTGAAATAAGGTCATATAACGCATACTAAACATTTGTCCACAAGACATTTGAGAACTGGATCTTGTAGCCTAGAGTTTTTGCTACAAAATAATGTGAAAACCATCCTGATCACTCATTCATAGAAAACAATATAGTAATTAAACTTTTGTAAGACACTTTTAGTGTTGATAGTTCACGCCTCCTCGCATATTACCTATCTTGAATATGGATTTATTTCACACCTGAGGATACAAAGACCCCTCCCCTGGGCCTATCAATGAGGGATGGAGACTTAATGATCAAAATCAAGTTTTAAGTTAAAAGAAGTAATCTGACTATATATTTTCTTTACATAAAGACTTTACTTAATTTTAGACCTACACTACCCAGAGTTTCCGCTAGAAAAAAATTGGTTTCGTTTTACGGATATTTTGATGATATGCCGGTCAAATATATCGCCTCTTAATTAAGTCAAGTTGAGGAAAACTGGAGGCAGTCTATGTAACTTAAAAAATGACATAATCAGGCCGTATAGAATGCAACATATTATTATTAGCTTAACTTTCAAATAGACAGAAAAAAAAAACATGAACGTCCGATTGGCGTCAATCAACGCCAATTGTTTTTTACTGTGGTTTCACACACATTCACTTTTTGAAACATTGAGGCAAGGATGTACCTAATACAAATAAATAAAACATCTCCAGTTAACTAGCAGATCATTCATTTAGTCCGTTATTAAATAAGAGATCTAGCGCTAAAATCTGTTGTTTTTGAAATCAAGCTGAGCTCGTGTCCGCTGCTATCAGTTGCATGGACGACGCTGCTGCGCGAGTTGCGCAGTCTTCACTAGGACGCCGCGTTTCAATCTGTCGCCGTTATGGAGACTCTCTATTAATTCCGTGAAATCACAAAATAAAATGCACACAAACGTGTCCCTGCTTGATATAGACTGTAACCATGCACTGATGAACATAGGCTATTCAGTTTTGATGATAGAGAAAAAAAACTGCACGAATGCGCGGATTAGTAGCACATAATATTATAATATAATGATTTTCTAATATGGGCATATTTAAAGTGTATTTTACTAATTTAACCTGAACACATATTTGCAAGCACAAGCTTTGTTGATGATAATGAGGCATTTTAAACACTAGATAAAATATAATCTAAACATTCATATTATTTTTATATCATATAGCATACAATTTAAATGCCTGCTTTAGCCGAAACAACATTTACATGTAATTAAAGCTTGCTTATTAGGACATATTTAAAATTTCAATACTCTGAATCCTGGCTGGTAAGTCTGGAAACAGTACCACTTGTAAAATATGAACATATTTTCCATTTGATATAAAATAGCATGTCAGGTAATGAAAACTAATTGAATTACTCGTCTGAAATTGTATCCTTGGCTGGATCAGATCTCTGTTTAAGATACAAACGTTCATCGGAGTCCTGCTCTTCTTCTGAGGAAAATTTGAAATCTTCCATACTATCCTGGAGATTTCTCGTCTGTGTATTGTTGCAAACGCGCTGAAAAATGAATGAAATGTGTTTAAATCAAACCTCACAGTCGCCTGTGTATCGTTGCAAACACGCAGAAAAATGAATGAAGTGTTTACAACTTCACAGTCAGGGGGCGTGTACATTTGTGTTGATCGTCTCAGCACATTAGCGTATGAATGGCGTGCTCTGGTGGTGGGTGGGATCACATTACAGATAATGAGATGGACCGGTAAAAACTGTACATTGCTTAGTTTCAAACAGATTGCATTGCAGGAGAATATTTGTTTTAAATTTGAATTGTTTTATTTAAAAGTAGACATTTTAAGCTTTCTTTAGACATGTGTTTCATGTTTGTGTAATAAGTATTCGCAGAGTTTCAGTTCATTTTTGTGACGTGTTTCTGAAATATGCTCGTGAACACAGAGACTGCTGAAAGCTCACCCTTTTTATTTTCTTTATTTTACAAAAGCACAAGATTTTGTTGTTTATTGTGAGTGTACACAAATAAAAGTAGACCCTTAATAGTCTCTAATGATGTCTTACACTTATCTGTATACCCAAAAATGAGTATTTTAAGTTGTTTCTGCTGTAATGACGAAAATATCCAGCAGGATGCGCCGGCACGTCCGTCGCCCCAGAGGGTTTATACCAAGTGTAAATGGGGCCTGAGATAATTTGTCCTTTCCAAACTGACCGAATTTTGAATGTGTCTTGTTCTCTCACAGGTGCAGTGACTGTCTGGCTGGTAGGTGCCTGCAGGCTGTCAATGCATGGTGCTCCCGAAGACAGTCATTAAGGAGAAGTGTTTTGGTGTGAGCTGCTCACTACCCTGCGATTCGGCCACGGCGTTCTGTCTCTGATCTCCTGCCAAGGGAGACCGCAGTTTCTGCACGCTCATTACCTGATTCTCCCCGCCCCGTCCCCACCGCCACCATGGTGCTGTCACAGAGGCAACGTGACGAGCTGTAAGTTCACAAACCCTCTAATCTCCTTTCTCACACAGGACTGTGATGGCACACTATAGAAAATGTACTTAGAGGGATGTCGCACGTTTCGACATTTGGGTGCATTACATAGCCACATTGCATGCATGTTCCAATCAGAAGTTGTGCTGCAAAATAAACATTATTCATCACTTGGATGGCTATTAGTTGTAAAACTTGCACATGTTGTTTGGTTTGTTGATCCGTTTGGTCATGGGATTGCATTCTAACCACCAGCGAACTGCTCCAGAGTTCGTATGCAATTGGACCTAGACTACCTCATCCAGGTGGTTTTGGACCAGTTGTTTTGGTGCAAATCTGAGTGTGATTGCTGTGGTCTTATATGCCTAATAAAACCGAGAAAATGCACCAGGTTCCAAAACAAATGCTCCAAATGAGCCATGTGTGAAAATGTCAACATTCACTTTCTTCACATGTTTTTCCCTATACAATGAAAGTGAATGCTTCGGGATACTATTCGGGTGTTATTTTATTAATTTAATTTGTAAATTAAACTAGTGTTTCACAACTATATCTTTACGTTTAACTAAGAAGTAACTTTGATGTCTAGTGGATTGTCTTGTAACCGACCGTAGCAAGTTTATGGCATGTTATGCCATATAATAGGTTTGTGAATGTATGAAGGAAAACATCATAATCTATTCACCTCTATGATTGCTTGTACCTCATTAAACTTGTGACCATAGTCAAAGATAGTATAGATTCATCAGGGAGTTTAACATGTGAAAAGAACACTGGTTTAATGTCTTGAGCAGATGACTACAGGAATTCTAGACAAAGCCTGGACATCAACTTCATCCCCTTTGTCTCCCATCAGGATTGACATCATTATAATAAGCTTAGAGAGAGCTTTTAGGCACTCAAAGAAAAGTGTTCGATGAACTGACACCAGATAGGATGTTTTAATCTAGTCACCCAAAAAGGTGTGTGTGTGTGTGTGTGTGTGTGCGTGTGTGCGTGCAGATTCAGTGTCTTACAGCTATGCTACACGCATTGTAATTAACCTTCGAATGTGCATGAGTTGGACAAATAAGGGTTTTTATAATCCCTGTGGTTTGAGGCAATGATAGGAGTGATTTTAAAATGAGTTGAATATGTAAACCTGTTTCCCCCATCATGAAAGAGGCTGTAGACTGACTTTCTTTGAACAAGCACTTAATGAAGATATTGATTGCTGGAGCAAATCTTTTGTTATCCTTACAAAAACGTGAGAAATGTATCCATGTCTGTATTTTAGCTTGGGATGTTAATGTCGAGATGTTACTCTTGAAACTAATTAGAATCATAACATGATTTTCAATGGGACTCTTTTAATGGCTTAATTCCATGAGTCAACCCACTTGATGAATTAATGCATAATTTTTTGTTTTATGCTTTAAAATTGAATGCTACTGTGGGTTAGACTGAAACATTAGTTGATTATTTAAAAGCTGATCAAACAAAAAGTTAACTTCTCTTCATACTTTGATTCACTGGCGTGAATGGTCTTTTTTTTTGCCTGCCAGCCAATGCTGGACAGTTTTTGTGAATGCTGATAGAATACCATGGGGGCATCTTGATGCATTATTGCTGAATTCACTTGGACAATAGAGGAAGGGAAACGGAGACAGTGATGAACCGACCGCCTGCTTTGACAGTTTACCCTCTTCCTTTGGCAGATTTCTCTCATACAGAACACATGAAATCTGTGTTATCCAATTTATTCAGGCTTTTCTCAATACATAGCTCAGCTTCTCACCATACAAAAATGGTACTTGAACCCATTCTTGTTCTCCGAATTTCACAATCTTTTCTAGGTCACGTAAAGACAAGTATGTGCATTGTTTCTTTGACCCACTTGTCATATCCGGTTTATGCATTTCCTTTGTCTTAAGTTTTCTTTTTGTCTAGCTAAAAATATATTTTTTGATGATTAGGTAATAAGGTGGATTTTCATATTCATTTACAGCTCATCATCTAAACTTATCTCACATGTAGAAGTCAGAAGGAGTGGTAGTTTAAGATGTTTATCATGGTCATATGGTTGCACAAATCCTAAAATTGGCTGTATTTACTTTCAAAGTCATAATGGAGTCAGTCAAACAAGAGAACATTGTGTTTGTGCACTGAATGTATGGCAAATTGAAGCCTGTAAGGGATTGTTTTAAAAATAATATACTGTGTATAATTCAGCCTTTTGAAGTGTAGGGATAAGGAAAATGTGTGTTTTTATGATGAAAGATCATCTGTCTTGAGTTAAAAGGGTCATGAAATGCTTAATTTTATTTATAGTTGAATTATCTTCCCTGGGGTCCACTGATTATTTTAGTAATGCATGATAATTTTACACCTTGTATCTGGCCCTCTGTCTGAAATGCTTTGTTTTGGCCTAAGGGCCTCCTTAAAACTTCAACAAATGGTTATGATTGGCTAATACAGCCATATTTGAAACTCAACTGGAAGAGCATTAACAAGCTCCAAAACACTATAAAACTAAATTTCAGCATTTACACAACGTGCATCTAACACATTGCATCCGAATGTATTAAACTGTTCATCTCAAGCACAGCTGTGAACACATGCAACCTGTCTACATTGGATGTGAGAGGTGTCATGTCACGTCAAAAGCATATCATCTAAATGCTTTGTACACTGGAAGTGCCTGTTGTGGCGTATTGTGCAGACGGTCAACCGGTGTCCCGGTCCATTTTGTGCTGCATGCACTGGCTACTGCAGCCACAACACAAATAAACTGTTTAGAAAGTTATTGTAGGCAGCCTCAAGTAGTGGTCGACCGATATGTTTTTTTTATTTTTAAAAAGGCTGATGCCAAAATCCAGAGAGCAGGGTGGCTGATAGTCCAATACAATGCAGATATATCACACAATTTAATTTAGTAAATAACAAACATATAATTGCTATAAAAATACTAAACTCTTAATTAGCACTATATTTACTCAATTACACACACACACACACACACACACACACACACACACACACACACACAAATAAGTGTATTTTATAGATTTGGTAGATTGCAGTTTCTTCAGATTTCTATTTAGTCATCAATGTTTTGTAATTTATATGCACATGAAGAAATTGTTAATATATAAGAAAGAAGGAAATAACAGTACACACAGTAGTCCAGCAACCATGGATGGCATGTCCACATTTAGCAATCGCATTTACTAAAAAAAAAAAAAAAACTGTTTACGGATGTACATTTTCCTGGTTTCGGACGCAGCCTTGAAGTTGCACTAACGCGCTCGTGTGGATCCAGGGCGAGCGACAATCTCCTTACTGTTTAAATGGCTTGGAATGTCACAGGTCAGACCGTCATGATTTGTGAAATGAGAGTAACATTTCATCCTGAAGTGTTTTTTTTTTATTTATTTTTTTTATTTTCTGGCTGATAGAATACCCGCTCAACGGTTTGTGAATTACATCCGTTTAAATGAGGTATCTGCATATTTGCAAACTAAGTATAATTGAAGTTTTATTGATATTTGACTTCTAATTAGAAAAGAAAGTTAAAAGTGACTTGGAACTGCTGAGGAGAGACTGTTAGAATACATGCTTCAGCGGAAGATTTATGAGTGCTCCACAGGATGCTGGATCTGCACAAGTTGTGTGAGGTTTATTACATCTGTTTTAACGAGATATGTGCATATTTGCAGAGACTGTATATGATATTAGTTTTATAGATATTTGCCTTTTTATCATTAGACAAGACAGGGAAATTTACAGGGATCTGTTGAAGAGGGAGAGGGAGAATGAAACGGGTGAGCATTTTAACATACGCCTAGCACATCTCTGATATGCGGATCGTTTAAATGACATTGCACACCGGCCTATTATTGTAGTAACACGATGGCACATAACAACATAAAGAAAAAATCGGCCAAATGGGAAAATGTATAGGCTGATGCGATAATTAAAACAAAATTAGAATATCTACCTATTTATAGCCCTTGACCACTAGCCTCAAGCCATTGCTTGGTGTCAATGGACACGGCCGGTGTTGAAAGTGTGTCCGCACCATAAACTATCAAACAGTCATGACATTTGAAATATTCATGAATGGAACTGTTTACTTGTGGTTTTATGTTCAAGTGTTTTTAACTGCCCCATTCGTCATTAACAGTTCCTTTGCAAAGCTTGAATCGTTTTATGACCGGTTTACAAGCAATCCACGCTCATACGAGCCAAAAAAATGCAATCCATGCTGGAATTCACACATTCATGATTGAAAGACACACATGATGCACATTCATAGTACAAAGCACAGTGTGAACTTGACACACATATCCAGTTTCCACTATCATCCTGCAATGAAATGCACATTGTGAGAAGTGCATCAAAACGGTCAAAGATGTCTACCTAGTGCATGTTTACATAAACAATTAAAAATAGCACAGATGGGTGCAAGACGGTGTCCATGACGCTTTTGTTCTCAAAATAACAAAAGGTACATCAGCTGAATGAAACCAAATGGCTTCTCCTTTTCGGAGTTGTAACTTGACACCACGTCTCTTAAAAGCGGGCTGAAATGTGTATCAAGCAGTCAAAGAGTGTCTGTCTAGTGCATGTTTATACACAGAAATAATTCAAAATAGCCCAGATGGGTCCCCTTTGGTGTTCAGGAGTAGTGAGGCCATACAAGGCCTGTCTGCCCTGCTCTCTCTGTTTACGAACTGTGCCAGTGAATGGGGCTAAGGGTGTGATTATGTGAAGTAGGCATTTTCTCTGCTGTAGAGGCAGTCATGAATTCATGAGCCCCCAAATTACATTGAGTAGTCTCAGAAATGGAGAATGAGGTGTTTTTCAGCTTTGTTTGAATAAATGCTTTTATTGCACTGGGAATTAAGTTTGAGGTCTGAAATTTACAGTGCGTTGTTTTTTTTAAATTTATTTATTTATTTTTTTTATTTATAATGAAAGACCTCTTACGTCAAAATATCAAGAGAATTTTATTCCTTATGACATAACACCTTTAACAGTGTCTCCGGATTCATGCTCTCCTAGAGAGCGATTAACCTAAATTAGATCAATATTGCTGTCGACATGCTGTTTGATCATGTTGCTTGTATCTTTCTAATAGATCTAACCTTCTTTAGCTTTGGGAGTTTATTCTAATTTAACAGATTTGCAAGTAAATTGAGATGCATTATTGTTTGTTTAGCTCATGTCTAAATCTTGAATTGCCTTTTACATTTAAATCAGTCCCCTATATTAGGTACAGCAGCCGTGTGTTGTGCTTTAGGTGTGGCAGGTGTGTGCAGGCCTGGGCCCCCTCTACCTCTTTGAGCAGAGCTGCTCTTGCCAACCCCTGCCGCCTGTCAGTCAGCAGGAGTCCCATCAGCAGTATGGATTTAATCTGTAGACTGGCACACGAAGGTGGCGGCAGCCCTTCTGCTGCGTTTAGGAGCTTAGAATGCCACCTCAGCATCCCTAGAGTCAGTCTAGACCTAGATTTATTTCATTATTGGGAAGGTTTGAAAGGCACATTTGAGATATGCTCTGCTTTGGTTTTAAAGTGGTAGTTCTCCCAGTAGTGCTCACCCTTGTATGGATGTTTGACTTTCTTTACCCTCACCCCTCAATCACCATTCAGTTTCGTTGTATGGAAAAAAGATGCAGTGACTGAGGCAAACATTTAGCCTTTTTTGTTCAATGAAGAAAGTCATATGGGTTTGGAACATCATTAAGGGTATGGTAATTATTACAGAATGTTAATTGTGAGAGAATTACCCCTTTAGATGACATTTTAGTTGATGTTTGCATGGTATTGTTTTGTGATGTTTGTGGTTTAGTACTTGTTTATCATAATGGTATTTGTGTGGAGGAGCTGAACAAAGATTTACATACATAATGCATGCATTAGTGCCACACACAGTCAGAGATTACTGTGCCAACCACCACTCCTTTGCACTGGTGAGGGAATATGAATGTCTAATCTAAAGCTTCCTCTTGACAGAGATTGGTAATCCCTCTGCCGCTGTGCGTGCGTGTGTGTGCGCGAGATTGTGCTATGGCTCAGGTCCTCATTTAAATGACTAAACAAAAACACCGCTTTAGTGCTAAGACCCTGCTCTGCTTGGCTTCTTATGGCCTAAATCTCATTAACGCCGCTGTCAAAGTGTGTGTGCGCGTGTGCGCGCGACAGCTGGCTCAACACCCCCTTTGCTGTGTACACCCGTAAATCCATGTCCGAGTGTCCTCTACATGCACTAACTCAAGGTCTGCCATCTCTGAACTTGTTAGAGGTTGATGTGTAGCACTTGCAGTTCACCTACATTGAGATCACTAAAATAATATCTATTTGTATCATTATTTTACGTGAGTGATTATTTCTCCTAGTTTCACATTTTTGGCAATTGTGTGGATCAGTTTTCTCCTTGTCCCTGAAATCCTTGCATGAAATGTCTCAGATCTGACAAGCTTTCCAAGTATTTACAGTTAGCACACTGTATTTGAGCAGTTTAACAAAAATAGCAATAATGAATATTGAGTTAAAAAAAAAAATCTGAAACTTTTTATCCATGCAATACTTGCTGCCATAATGTTTGGGTGTTGTGGGTAGTTGCCTGGACATTGCTTTGTCATTGCCAAGGTGTTCTGAGGGTGTGAGGCTGATAAGGGTGTGTTTTGGTGTTTGGTTCCTGAGAAGAGATGCTTTGGGTGTGTGTAGTCATGATGGGAAGGGTGCGGGATGCTGCCTGGCTGGGAGTGTTGATGTGGAAGCAAGCACTTAGCAGAAGTGATGTGAGGGTGAGATGACGCTCCTCCAGAAAGAATGAGGTAATGCTGCTCTTCTCCTCCTGCAATCCACTCTCCTGTGCTCTCTGGGATTTATTGTCTTCTAGTTTGTAGTTTGATATTCACTGAGGACATGTGAGCTGCAGATTCAGCGATTTGTTGTTCTGAAAACTACACAGTCTACTATGAGAAAGATCCAGTGCCTGTCAAGACATGGGTTTTATCATACAGGTGCCAACAGAATCTTGGTTAGGTTCACAACCATTTTTGCTGTACAAAATACTTACAATAAGGAATTGCATTGCTTCGCAATATCAAAATTGGATTGTGATTTTAATTTGTGGACTCCGTTTCGGTCTCTCTCGTGCTTAATGAAATGACTACAAATACAGGGGCAATTACACACTTTGGAATTACCTGCATTTATAAATAAATAAATTTGTCTTTAAAATCTGGTTTGATCTTCATCCAAGTTACAATATTGAACGAACACAATGTTTTAACTAATAACAAACAAATTATTGTTTTGTTCTTGTACATATTGAATACATCAGTCAAACATTTACAGTGTGGGTTGGAAAAGTTATCTGAACTCCTAGGCTAATGACAGGAGTTGGCAAACCTGGCATCCAATTAGTGAAACTAGGTGTGGGTTAGCGATACTTTGACTTATAAAAAGCACTCCTACATTTTGAGTTTGCTATTAACAAGAAACATCTGCTGGCATGGACCGTGCCTCACAAAAAAAGAGATCTCAGAAGACCTATGATCAAGAATTTTTGCTTTACATAAAGCTGGAAAGGGTTACAAAGTTACCGCGAAGAGATACTTATCTGTTCACAGTTAGACAAATTGTCTGTAAATGGAGTTTATTTAGTACTGTGGCTACTCTCCCTAGAAGTGGCCGTACATCAGAGATGACTCAAAGGGCACACTGCAGAATGCTCAATTAGGTAAAAAGTATCCTAGAGTGATGGCTAAAGACTTGAAGCAATTATTGGAACTGGTAAACATCTCTGTTCATGAGTCTAGCATACAGAAAACATTAAACGGGCATGATCCATGGCAGGACACCACGATGGAAGCTTTCCTACAAAGCATGGCTGCATATCTTGAGTTTGCCAAAGACCACCCTGACATTCCACAATGCTACAGGGAAAACATTTTCTGTCAAATTGTTTGGGAAGAACACTCAGCACTAGGGTTGTGCCGATGGACGATATCATCGTCCATCGTGATGGCTGACCAACATCACGATGTAGAGCCACCATCGTGATGCCACGCCCCCTTTTGCGAGTCTTGCTAGTGTGACTCACTAATCCTAGTCTCTTCTATAGTTAACCTAAAAACTTTGCAGGGATTGCTCTGTAAATTAAATTGAGAATATAACTAATGCATATATGCTATTTTAAATACTGTAGTATATGCCAGAGACGTGACGTGTTAGTCTGTGAAAATACCGTGTCAGGCAGGCTACACAAATATTGATCTTGACATTGTTAGCTTCTTGTCTTTTTTTTACATGTCTTACACTGTACATTTAGATTAAAATATTTTATGTTGTAGGCTACAAGAAAATAGCCTTTATTAATTAATTATTAGTAGTTGTAGTGTCTCAGAAAATCTTGCTCATTGTCACATAGCTCTTGTATACACTGAAGCGGCAGTTTAAGATAAACCCAGACCAGCTGAACGTCAAATAACTTTTGTCTGGTTAATACTTTTAAAGAAAAATGTCCTTGGCCATGAATCCATAATGTCAAATCAAATGAAAGAAACAAGGTGAATATGAATAACACACATTTATTAAAACATAGAAGAACAACAAATAAAGAACTAGAAAACGGGAACAACACTCAAACCGAAACTCGGCATTAACATTTCACTTATAATTAGCAGCACAATTAACTTCAGCACAGGCTACAAAATAAATTGTTATTGAAATATTGTAAAGTGGTCATATGAACTACACAAATGAACGATTAAAAAATAATATGCAAAATCGAATAGCTCCATAACGGATGGCGAAAAATGCGTAAAGAAGTCTAATATCTTTCACCATAGACCATGTTTAAATTTCGATGTTTCTGGCCAGAAATACCAACATATTCACTTTATCTGGTTTTAATAAGCTGCGGATTGGAGTAACTACACTACCCGCTGTGCTGGAGACCAGCTCTGATGGAGTACTGGTAGCACATATGCACAGATATTTCCGTGCTAATCTTGCCATGAACGGAAACCTTTTGTCGTTCGTTTTCCACCAAGTCAGCGGGTCCTCTTCCCCATCAATGGCCATTTCCTGCAGGTACATGGTCATTTCTGCCTTCGACCATTTGCTCATCAATGAGTAAAATAACGAAATTTATAGTTTTTAAGTGGAAAATAGTATTTATGTAAAGATATATATATATATATATATATATATTAAAATAAAAAGTGCACAACTCTTCTTAAGTGAAAGCTAAAAAAAAATGCTTCACGTGTCGCAACCTACTGATAAAGCCGACGAGTCATTAGTTGGGTTAGTAAAATAACGAAAAATAATTTTTCATATCATTTTTGAAAATTATATGAAATTATATTAACCCCGAACAATATCATCGTCCATCGCGATGTTTTACTCTCAACATCGTCAACTGCCAATTTAGGAGACATCGCCCAACCCTAGCACTACGCAATTATCTGGAAAAATTAATTTCCAAGATTATCAAGATATTCTACAGGATAATGCCAGGGTGGCTGTGTGCCAGCTGAAACTTAGAAGTTGGGTGATTCAGCAGGACAATGACCCTAAACATCGAAGTAAATCCACTACAAAAATATTGACTGGAGCAAACTAATGAATTCACCACCAGCTCAATGATAATGACTAACAATATGAACTTCACAAGAATAGATTTTCCTTGGAACAGGAGCAAAATATAATCTGGTAAATCCAATCAATGCATTAGAGAAGTCACCGGACGTTCTCAACAAATGTATCCATTTTATACTTAAATTTTCAGGTTTTATTTTTGCAAGTTTTCTAGGTTAAGACAATAATGTGGGAAAGGATATTCACTTTAAATTGAAATTAAATTTATATTTATGCATGCATGCATTTAAAAAAAAAAAAAAAAAAAAAGTTTTATTACTACAAAAACTTTAAACTGTGATTTTAATTTGAGCTCTAGTCAAAATATCTCTGAGGTTCTCCAAAGGAAAAATTTCCTGGGTTAAGCAACCATCTGAGGGTGTTTGGTGCACTGATGGCATGTGAATCGACATGCATTTAGTTGTTGGAAAATGAATCCAAATTCAATACAAATAATGAAATCATAATAAATCCACTTTTTCTTTTTACCACGTTTTTCTGTTCTACCTGACACTTTGCCATAGTCACTGATTTGGTTTGGCTAGCTCACCTGTTGTTTTGATCGTTGCTTACAACAAGCAGCTTTGCTGCAACTTTTAAAAAAGCCTACGTCTTTAACACTCATGAGATGCGCACCAAACAGCTAATGTTAGACATACTGTATGTCTTTTTATATATCTCATAAATTAAAGATGATTCAAATACTTAAAATTGCCATTATTAATTGTGCTTTTATTACAAAATAATTTAAACTTTTTCACATTCCTTTTGTTTTTCTTGTAACCCTCAGAACAGAGAGAGCTTCGGGACCCCGCCGTGAAGATCTAATGACCCCTAGTGGGGTTGGAAATCACTGCATTATTGTATCGTAATTGCGTTGCAATTGAACTAGTACCAAACTGGCGAGAGAGTCTCCATAATTAGTTTCAGGATCTCTTGCACAATTCACTTCATTTTTGTCCTGTACAGCACTTAGAAATTAACTTGGAAATATTTGCCTCCCGATCAGATTTTTTAGGGGCATTTGTTTTTTACCTTTTTATGAGGTCATTTTTTAAAAACCAATGTGTTGCTTACGGTTTTATTAATTTAAATGAAGTAAATACTGTGAATGCGCACACAAATAAAAATATATTGATACAAAGATCTGAAGTATTGATGCAATCTCTTGAGAAAAATAATTACTAATAAATATCTGTACATTGTGCTATTGACAGAGTCCTACAAAATATGATACAAAGTAGATATTTGGCATGAGAGAGAAGATGAGCATTGCATCAGTACAGATATAGACATTGACTTTCTCAAGACAGCTTTTGGTTAATTTGAGGAAGCCCTCTGCACACTCATTTTCATTGCTGCTGCTTCTGTCCCTGCTCCTCGGTTTCCATGGATACTAACCCAAAGCTATGAGCATTCATTTATTTGTTCACAATGTTTTCTTTTCCTTGCTGTGTTTGGTACATCATGTCCTTCCAAACCAGTTTTGGAAAGCTGGAGGGGCTTGTCTACCTCGTGCTGCAGTAAAAATTGTAATACAATGTGATGTTTTTTTTTTTTTGTTGAGCTGCATTTCTGGCAAGGTATCGGTCAAACATATCCCTCCGTACAAAGACAACAAAGCAGTCAAGACACCCTCTATCATCAAGCAATATGCAGAGTATTCCTGCTGCCTGTCACATGAGAGAGAACCTTGTACTGACCTTGACTTAAACTTGGCACCTTCTTTGTCACAGGCTACAGTGGATCCACTGGTAGAGCTCTGTGAATTTGTCAGTCTGCTCTTTAGTGAACTGACCAGGGTTTACTCCACCATACACAGAGCCAGCTCAAATCTGCCAGCTGCATTTATATAAAATCATAATAAAGAAATAATTTATTTCTAGCTATGCCACGCACAGAATTTTTCTCTCCCTGTGTTTGCTGTTGGTCTGTTTTTCTTATCTATAGATTATATAATTCTGGTTATCAACCTTGATTTTGATCTTATCTTAATTTTAAGATTCTATGCACACAATGCAGCTGTTTTGCTAAAGCAGCATTTCCATATTGGGCTCCTTTCCTCACAACCTTAGATGCTTCTGGCATCACAATGCCAGGATGAGTTGGACAGCAGAGTGACGTCTCAGACAGTAATCTTTGTCTTCACTATCACCACCATCAGTTGAATGTCTTCTGCTCGCCACAGACTTGCTGACTCCCCAGTAGCTCACCGAATGTGTTAAAAACAGTGTTTGAGGCTTGATACTCGCTAAGCTACCCAGGCCCCAACATTCTGGTGTTTTTGGCTTGTGCTGTATTTATGATAATAGACTAGGACTGTCTGCATGTCGAGAAAATTTGGGCCACTCACAGCCTGTCCACGCCGATGACAAAATTTGCATCACTCATACTGTGCACATTCCGATCAGCAACACAACCGACGTATACTTTGGTAGAGATCGACGATAATCCGTTTTACTGATTTTCACACGATTACATAATTGGTTATCGGCTTTTTAATATCGGTTTCATGATCAGTTGCGCCATCTTGTGGATCTCTCGTGAACTGTGCACAAGCGTAATTACGGCATTGCCTGCAATGGGAGACTGAGACAACAGTGTTCACAGGGGAAGTAACTGGCTTATGTAATTTATTGTTTAAATCAATTATTCCATGTAACAGACATTCGTGCTCAAGTGAGATGTATTACAGAATTGCTTGTGTAGTGAGAAATAGCTGAAGATTAACTCTCATAGTGGCAAGCAAATTTTGCAAAGTCCACAAGCTGTAACATTTTACTTTAATCAGAGAATGTTGAGTGTATGATGGAAATAAAATAGGCTAATTTAATTATTTGTTGCCTGTGCACCTTGTTAATCTCGTCAAGCAGATCGTTCACATTCGGGAATGTTTGTCATCAGGTTCCAACTAGCCACCGTACATAGCCCAGCCAGAGAAGTTTTGTTAAAGTATGTAAGATTCAGAAACCCTTGTTATTAATGACACCTGTGGCCGTTAAGTGAATTGCAGCCAGCTAACTGTTGCTCGTGCTCACGCACACACTCCATAGGTACGCGAGCGAGCATCGACCAAAGCAATGACGTAACATACAAAAAGAGACGTGATTCACCAGCATCATGCTGACAGATGAGGTACCATAATTAAAATTACACCGTTATGATTGTTTTACTACAAACTTTAAGACTGTATATTATATTTGATTCTCCAGTGCTGGAACAGGGTTAAAACAAAGTGTGGATATAGGCTGACTATTCAAGAATGTAGTTTGAAGTAATCACTTTTCTTTGCATGATACATTGACTGCATTTATACGATCAATGTCGCCGTTAGCTAGCTAGCCAGCTTTAGCTTTGCTAAATTTGGCAGTAGCGGTTTATAAAATAGACTGCACATTATAAAATGTTGACACAATTCAGTATTGATGTGATTCAATCACATCGATATATCCAACTGTCATTTTGATATATCGATGCGCTCTTGTTTTATAATAAGATTGTATACATTTTCTGTATAGCCAAGTTAAGTTACACTAATGAATGGAGCTTTTTGCGTTATCTTGAACATTGTCTAGTATTCATTTAATGCGTTATTGTAGTTTAGCTAAAATTACACACATCAATCCTTATGCCATTATATTTCAAGTGCTTTGTATTTATATAAGCTTAACTGTCCAATAAGAACACCAATTCGAGGTCTGTTTTGATCCCCAAAACTGAATCAAAACAGTTTTCGCTTGACCACGATCACATTCTTGCTTAGCCAGATGGGATTCAGTAGAGCAATTTTATTTATTTATTTGCTTACTCTGAGTTTGTGTAGGAGTCTGTGTTGGTAGCTGGACATTTGCTAGATTCCATCTAAAATAACGTTACCTAGTTTTGCAGTTTGTTGTCGCTGTTGAATAGCGGAAGCACTGAGGCAAGGCTGTCTCTGGAGAGCGCATAAACGTCACATCCTTTGGATTTTCCCGGCAAAAGCAACCCACTTCCGTTGCATGAAAATCAGTCTACAGGCTAGGAAGTTTTTTTAAGTTGCATTACAAGCCATTCACACATTGGCAAAAAAAAGGGCAAATATTACATGAAAGTTGTTACATATTGCACCTTTTAAGCTTTGAAACTCAACAAGATCCATTTGTTAAGATTCAACTCCCTAAATCTGTATTTCAAACATTTCTCTACTGTAATCTTGGCATCCATGTGTATTACAGCTCTGTGGAAAATAATTAACTCTCTCCGCAACTCCTTTGTTGTGTCTGTCATTTCATCAGACAGGTTGCAAACGTGCTGCAGATTGTAATAACATGGTAAATACCGCTCCGTCAGTAGGCTAAAAATTTCATTGCAATATTGACTAGACTGACAGAAACATTTATTATTCCGATGCCATTTCAGATAGACTCCTTAATTGCTACGATGTATTCACAATTATTTTATTTTCTCATTTCAAGAATGTAAGCCCAGCGACCTAGTTGGCTATAGCCTTATAAACCATTAAATGAAAACAAATAGGGATGCACTGATACCACTTTTTCTCTTCCGATTCAGATATCGGAAATCTCTGTATCGGCCGATCCTTATCCGATACCAGTTTTTTGCATAATCAGTTTAGAAATATGTTTACATTCTAAATGCATATTATAAGTAAACCAAACTATTGAGCATCTACATAGATGTTGTTCAGAGATTTTGTTCGGGAGTAGCGCTCAAATATTGCGCACTGCTTTTAAGGCTAAAAATAGCTGTGTGTGTGTGTGTGTGTGTGTGTGTGTGTAAACGGAGCAGCGCCATTCACTGACATGCTGAAGCAGCGCGTGCATTTTATATATTTACTTTTTAAACACCACTTTTTGTGATTCACAGAGCTATTGTATGTCTTCAAGTGGCTTTGAATAAAATGCATGAGTCATATGAACTTGATATAAAACTACAAATTAATTATTTTTTGAGCTTGACCGTAACGAACATGACTAACACACATTGTCCAATTTGGATCGGACTCGTCGGACCGATACCTTATCCATTTAAATACATCAGTATCGGAGCATCGCATTGGTTCATTTTTAAAATGGTTAAAATGTTCAAATTTATTTTGTTGTTTGTCAATTTAATACTACTAATAATAATACAAAATATTGTTATTATTTTGCACTATTTCAGAAATTCAGACACCCCCTTTTTTTTTTTTTCTTTTTTAGAAAAAACCTTTTGTTTAATAGTATGGGTGGAGTGGAAAAAATTGAAAGGTGTTATTAATAAAGTAGTTTAAGTTCCACCTATGTTTGTTATCACCCATATATATTAGGTTATATATGGTTTTGGAACAACAAGAGGATTATTACTTTTTATTTTGGGATGGGTAAATGATGACACAATTTTATTTATGGGTGTACTTTTCATTTAAGGAAAATCCTTTTTTTTTGTTTTCTTTACGCATATATGGGCCAGTAATTACATTTGTATAGGCAGGGAATTTATGTCTTTTCTCCTCCCTTTGCTTTATCAAATATAACTCAGCATTTAAGCACAGTGTGTTCATAAGCAGATGTATTATGGTTACCTAAATAAAATTCCAATGTACCGAATGCCTTTTTAACATATGCTCAGACTCTCATGTTCTCTCAAATATGTCAAAAGCTTTCACCAACGGCCTTTTCTTAATCCACAGTCATAAAGCCTGGTTATCAGGAGAACTAATTAGGCTTCTTTGTTTTTCAGAAACCGAGCGATAGCTGATTACCTTCGTTCCAACGGATATGAAGAGGCATATTCAGTTTTCAAAAAGGAGGCGGAATTAGACATGGTGAGTGTGGGAACCCCCTCCCTTTTAACACCAGTCAGGCCAATGTTTCTTAATTTGAAGTATTCCCCATTTAATTGGCGCCTCTGTATGAGGTTGTGACTGACAGCACGCATGCTGAATTAAGGCACTGCAGAGATAATAATGTGTGGCAGATGTAAAGCCCCATGCTCCCTGTTGTCTCAGCGATGCTTCTCACTGATAAAGAGACATTTTGAATAGTGTTTTTCCATTATCAAAGGGGTGAACACGAGAATAACTAACTGAAATTCAGCAGAAAACGCCTTTTGTGTTGGAGGCCGTCTGGCTTTTGTCTGGAAATATGAGAGCTATTTAGCATGCACAGAAGCTGTTGTTTGAAAACAGCTGGTTTGACAGAAGATAAACATTCATGTCCATTAGTGGGAAGAAAAAGGATAAATGCTTGATCCGATCTCTGGCCCGAGAGGTGGTCACTGGATGATGGCATGGGGCTAAAAGCTCACTTTAATTAAGCAGAATGCTGTTAATATGGGTTAATTTAGCAGAAAACATCTCATCGTCAATCCTTCTAGCTGTTAAGATGTTCTGAGAGGTGGCAGGGATTTGTGATTTGCACCTCTGGATTGCAAGTGGCTCTCAGAGGGCCAGAATGATCTGATGGACTGTCAGACTGGAGTGATTATAGGCTGGCTCTGCTGATGGGGATGATATTCAGCCATTGACTGCCATGTATGGCAGAGGGTCCAGGCAGATGGTTGATCAGACCTCGGAAAAGGCTTGAAATGTCCCTCTCCTTCAGAAATGTATGGCACTACCCCTCACACTCCGCTTAATAGAGACAGCACTTGTTCTGTTCTGCTGGACTTCTCTGATATTAGTCCAACAGAGACTCAACTCTTTTGCTCTCTCTCTCTTTGCCTTCCATGTCCATAAGATGGCTCCATGATATGGGAGCCATCTTATGCTTTTGCATTTTTGATGGATGGTCTCGAGATGGGGTATTTCTAGGTTGTATCACGGTTCTGCACTAAGCCAAAACAGAAATGTTTACAATTGAGGCTGTGCTCTCTGCTGTGAAATGAAACCAAAGCTGTTTCAAAACAAAGGGAGGTTCTGAGGTGACAAGCTAACTAAATGTAGCCTCATAAATCACTGATTTGGAATGCTCTAAATAGATAGCTCCTTGTGTGAAGTGCACAGATGACTATTTAAAAATGGATTCCATTAGAATTTTACCTATTGCACGCTACTAAGCTGACCATGCAATACTCCCAAGAAGTAGGGATGCACCAATATGGAATTTCTGGGGCGAAACGATATCCAATAATTCACAGCTCATTGTGGCCGATATGATATTTAAAGTTTACATTTTTTATCATGAACTTAACTAATTAACAGGACTCCAGACTGTGACCAAGATGGTCGCAAATGCGACCAAAAATAATTGATTGTGACAACAATTTAAAATCAAGTCACCATTGGCGACAGTCGTGTTGTGTTTGTTCACATGCGATTTCGTCAGATATCATCTTGTGAGTTATTGAATATATTCTTAGAACACACACACAACCAGTGTCTTGCACCGCTTTTCACCCATTCTGTTTCTGATGAGCTTGCTGCACTGCATGCAACAACAAACCCAGCGCAAGAGACTAATGAACAAATGGCTCTTTTGAACCGGGACTTTTTCATGAATCACTCAAAGAAATGAGGGTTTACACTCAGGTTGGCAGTTTTAATCAGATTCACTTTCTCAGCTTTCGGTAAGTTCACAACTGGGAGCGCAGACATTTCAAAATAAGAGTCCCATGTGTATTACAGGCTTCTTTATAATTAAAAGTCCCGTATTGTGTACCACTTTATTTTCTTCTGGTAATTATTGATTGGGATTGGAGTAGCACAATAAACTGCATGTGGATTTCATTCAATTTGCACTCTTGTAGTCTCTGTGTCTGGACCATTTGGTAACAGAGTAAGGCAATATTTTAAAACAATTAAAATTATAAACCCTGGCGGCCAAAAGTTTGGAATAATTGACATATAATTTGTGGAATTATTTGTTGTTTCGGAAGGAATTTGGCACTTTAATTCACCAAGTGGCGTTCAACTGATCACAAATTATAGTCCTGATATTTCTGATGAAATAAAACTGCACCATCACTATTTCAGAAATTATTTTTTTATCAAATCTAGACTGGCCCTGTTTCCAGCAGCCATCACTCAACATCCTATCCTTGAGTAATCATGCTAAATTGCTAATTTGGTACTAGAAAATCACTTGCCATTAATTTAAACACAGCTGAAAGCTGTTAAGCTTAATTAACTAAATATTGTTGTTGTTTTTGAGTTGCCACCGTATGCAATAGAATGGCATGTCTTAAGGTCAATATTAGGTCAAAAATGGCACACACAAAAAATAAACCGCTTTCTCTAGAAACTCATCAGTCAATCATTGTTTTGAGGAATGAAGGCTATAGAATGTTTGAAATTGCCAAAAAAAAAACTGAAGATTTCATACAATGTTGTACACTGCAGTCTTCAAAGACAAAGGACAACTGGCTTTAACAAGGACAGAAATAGATGGTGAAGGCCAGATGTACAACCAAACAAATAGATGTCCTCCTCTGACAGCTTCATTAAATTCTTCATGCTCGACACCAGTTTCATGTACAACAGTAAAGAGAAGACTCAGGGGTGCAGGTCTTATGGGAATAATTGCAAATAAAAAGCCACTTTTGAAACCGAAAAACAAAGAAAAGGGTAGAGTGGGCAAAGACATGGACATTGGACAACAGATAATTGGAAAAGATTGTTATGGATCTTTACCCCATTGAGCTTTTGTGGGATCAGCTAGACTGTAAGTTGCGTGAGAAGTGCACGACAAGGTGTGTGTGTGTGTGTGTGTGTGTGTTTATCACTTTGTGGGGACCAAATGTCCCCATAAGGATAGTAAAACCCAAAATGTTTGACCTTGTGGGGACATTTTGTCGGTCCCCATGAGGAAAACAGCTTATAAATCATACTAAATTATGTTTTTTGAAAATGTAAAAATGCAGAAAGTTTTCTGTGAGGTTTAGGTTTAGGGGTAGGGTTAGGTTTAGGGGATAGAATATAAAGTTTGTACAGTATAAAAACCATTATGTCTATGGAAAGTCCCCATAAAACATGGAAACACAACGTGTGTGTGTGTGTGTGTGTGTGTGTGTGTGTGTGTGTGTGTGTGTTAATCCTGATGACACTCTTCCAGAGAGAATAATTAACTTCAAACAGCTGTGATAATGCATTAAACCAAAATGAGGTTAGAAATGGCATGTAACAAAAATTTTGGGTCTTGTTTTAATTGCAAATACAGCCAGACCGATATTTATTTGATTTTGAATACAGTTACCGATTTTAGAGGAGGAAAATTCACTGATTACCGATATGGTGGCTTGGATTGTTTACAGATTTTGCACTGATATAACTATAAAAAGCTAATCAGCAGGCTGCTTTCTTAATTTTGATCAAAGAATATTTGACATTATTTTTATTATACATTGTCAACATGGGAAAAAGTACAATATTTCCCTCTGAAATATAGTGGAGTGGAAGTACAGTGGATATAAAAAGTCTACACACCCCTGTTAAAATGCCAGGTTCTGATGTAAAAGAATGAGACAAAGATAAATATTTTTCCACCTTTAATGTGACCTATAACGTGAACAATTCAATTGAAAAATAAACTGAAATCTTTGATCCCCAGTTATAAGAGGGTGTGCACACTTATGCAACCAGGTTATTGTAAGGTTTTTCACCCCTCCCCAAAAAAGATTTCAGTTTGTTTTTCAATTGAATTGTTCACATTATAGGTCACATTAAAAGTGGAAAAAGTTCTGACATGATTTATCTTTGTCTCATTCTTTTACATAACAAAAACCTGGAATTTTAACAGGGGTTTGTAGACTTTTTATATTCACTGTATAAAGTAATAGAAAATGCCATGGTAATACTCAAGTAAAGTACAAGTATCTCTAATTTGTACTACAGTACAGTTTTCTTGCTTATCAAAACATAATCATCAATAGTTCACTTTTAATGTATAACATAAGTCAAACAATAACTCTTGGTTTGCTACTGCCGAGTCTAGAGATAAGCAGCAGTGTTACACCTTATTCTGGTGGAAAACCAGACTTTTAAATATTACATTTTGTAAATGCAATGACTGGAATTGTTCGGTTGAAGGGGGTACCAAATTGCGAATCCTGAACAAAACAGTTTGGTGAATACATGTTTACACATTAGCTTCCACTCAGCTGACAAGCAATGAAAGTAGCTACGTGGTTAGCTAGTTAGCTATAAGCTTGTTGTCTCAGAGATTAAAAGATGGATGTTGTTTATTTACTTTCCAACATTGCGTCTCACCAAATAGGTAACAATGTAGTGTGAAATCAACTCCCAACTGGCACAATCCACCACCGCACCATTGCCTACTGAGCTGCAAATAGATGCTCTATTTGCCTTTCAATCTGCTACGTTACTGACTGCACTGACAAAATATAGCTGGCAAACAGATGTGATAAACATGAGTGACATGGTTGTCAGGAACAGGGTTAATGTTATATTAGTTTTATTGAAAAGGGAAAATTAAGTCATTGTTTATTAACTTTCCAGTATGTATATCACAAACTAGTAAGCAACTTACCGAGAAGACACCACTTAACTCTGTACCGCTCAACTCCGCCCTGTCATCAGCTCATATCTGCGCGTATCAGAAAACATATACGCAGATTCCGATATATCTGTGAAGGGCTAATATCGGCCGACTGATAAATTGGTCGAGCACTAATCGTAATGCTGTACTGCTAGTAACGATCTGCAATTTTCCACATTTGGTTTGTTTCATGACGTAATAAGCTAAAATGATCGTCCCCTAGTAACATACTGTACATGCATGTTTTTATCGCATTTTCATTTGCTTCATGAAACATAAACGGAATATGGGAAATGGCATGTCGTTACTTACAGCAGATTATCCCAAATTAAAACCAGACCCAAAACAATGTAACAAGGTACAGAGATGTTTAAATAACCCTCACAGATCAACATTGAGCTTGGCTTTCATTCACACGGACGCACTGTGTGTGCGCACACACACCGTCGCTTGGGGCTGCACTAGTCTTTGCCTGAATGGAAGACACTGCAGGCAGTCAGAGATTCTCAGCCACAAGCAAATAAACCGTAACTCATTATCAGCAAAAATATACACGTTAATGGCATTATCGGTGCGATTTTTAATATTGAGATTTTCCCGGTTATTGGCTGATATATCATGCATTCCTAACAATAAGCATAGAAATATGTCCAAAGCACCCTTAAATATCGAGGAAAGTTGATTAGTTCATGTATCTGTATAAGATGCATACCAAGACAAGGTATCTTAATAGACAGCATAACCTTCCTGCTGTCTGCAGTGCATCTATAAAATGCTGTCTATTTAGTCTGCTCAATAGGTTTTGGAACAGAGATAATGTATACACTTCTTTCAGCAAGCACAACCCTTATTGCCTTCAAGCTTAGACTGTGAGCCTGCATATTTAAAAACACACAACTGTAAGAATGTTTTTGCCAGAGTAAACTCAATTACTCTTGTTGGCTTATCATACTGCTGAATTGGAATCTGAGCCCTGACTGAACCGCAAATGTGAATACGGGTTTTGATACGCAGAGTGGTAAAGCTAAATATCAAACATCATTGCTTTTGCTATTCCAGCCTCTTGAGCTTTTGATAGGATAGATCTTGTAATTTTCTGATGTTTACTACTATTACATGGACACCAGAAAGCAGCTTATTTCGAGAAAGCATTTACATGCACTGTATAAGCGGCGTACTCTCTACAGCTCGTTCAGTAAGCAGCCATCTCCACAGCAACGTAATTTTCCTACGACACTTGTGTAAATGGCATCCATGAGGAAGAATTCGCCATTTCATTATTCATTGCTTCGCTTCATTTCCAGAAATTCCCAAGTTGTTGCTGTTTGTTTTCATAACTTTCTACCACCCTGCAGCAGAATTGCACTGCAATAGAGTTTTCCTCTTATGTGAAACTCTGGAATTCCCCCAATGTTCGAGCACATATATGTGAACATGAGGGACCGTCGATATTTTACATTTGTGTGTATAAATGGTATAGTTTACGCTGTATGTGCTTTTCTTTCTTTACTCCTAGAAATGTTGAATTCTTTTGGCTTTGTTAACTTGTTTTTGGGCTCCATCCAATGACGTTAGTTATCCAGTCTGTTCACGTACATGCGCACTCTTCATAAACTTGTAAGAACACTGTTTCTGTTTCCATGACCACATAAATTGTGTTCTCGGATAGGAAACTGGGTGTGTTTTTTACTTAATTCCTTAAACGCTGTGCTCGTTTGCATGACATTTCAGAATGCCGCTTTCTGCAAAAAACCTGGAATAAACAGACATCCCCTTCTGATGAAGAAACAACCACTTGCCCACCCTAAAGATCAAGAAGCCCCCCAGAGATAGAATCTTAGTTTCAGCCCTGCGTTGGAGATACTTTACATTTTAAACCAAGATCTGAATGTGACTTCCAGAAATGTGTAGACCCTGAAGATAATTTTTCACAGTGCAGTGTTTGTGTAATTGTAATCTTGGTAAGATCTATTTGTCTGCAGGAGATTAACCCATGTGAAGGGATTTAAAGGGAATTTACACTGACCACTGTGGTGATGGGTGTATTCCTCTGGTTTTGCTGTAGACTTAATTCTTGTTTAGTTTTTTTCAATACCATTTGTTCTTCTATGGTGTAATGTTTCTTTAATCTTTTGTTACCAGAATGAGGAATTGGATAAGAAGTATGCAGGCCTTTTGGAAAAGAAATGGACTTCAGTCATCAGATTACAGAAAAAGGTTTGCACATTTCATATTTAATGCAAATCCTATTAAGGAACATGGAGGTGGCCTTGACTCATTGACTATTCATACTCAGAAATACAAATTATAGGGTTTAGAGATGCCTTTACTGTGCCTGTACAACAACAACTGCAAACAAAATCAAAGCATAATTTAATCTAACGCTTTTGTTTATTTGAAATGTAACTTTTATTTATTTATTTATTTATTTATTTATTTATTTATTTTTTATAACATGGTACCTCCTCCCAGGTGATGGAATTAGAATCAAAACTGAATGAGGCGAAAGAAGAGATAACTTTAGGTGGGCCAATTGGACAGAAGCGAGACCCCAAAGAATGGATACCCCGTCCCCCTGAGCGATACGCCCTGAGCGGTCACAGGAGTCCTGTCACCAGAGTAATTTTCCATCCTGTCTTCAGTGTCATGGTCTCTGCTTCAGAGGATGCAACAATAAAGGTGAATTAGTCTTTATCTTCCAAGCTTTTTGTCTGCATGGTACACATCTCATACCTAAAAAAAAAAAAAAAATAGTTTTTTTGAGTTTTACAAAAATAAAAATTATGATCTGTTTGACTATTTATCATGGCTAAATAAATAAAAATATTTAAAATGTACTGGTTTTTTAGGGTTTCTTATATTGTTGTTCTCAAATCTCGATTGAAAATGGCACGTTGAATATAGGTTAACCTGCCTCCCTGATGTAAATACAGTGTTGTGCCTTGAATGAGCTGTAAATTTGACTGCAGGCAGCCATTGTCCTCACAAGTCTGCACAATCAGTGTGATATTCCCCTGGTATGAAGCACTTCTCCTAGACATGCCCCATTTCTGCATGACTGCTATTCATAACAGAGCCCAGCAACTCTGTGCACATCCTCAGTGATGCCTCCAAATGAACAACCATACCATATGTAGCCTAAACCTTTATTTATAGACAATTATTGAGGGATTTTTTTTTTTTTTCCAGCCATCATTTATTTATATTTTCAGGACGGCACCCCTCCATGTTCTGTTTTATTTGGAATTGTTCCTCAATAGTGTTCCTCTAATGTACTGAACACTTGCTTTTCTAGTAATTCATTTTCTACCTCAGTGCTTGCAGCTACAAAGACCAACCTGTGACCGACAAGACTGCGCTGTGCCCCCCTCCTCCTTTGCCCTAGATTTGAACACTGCTTTTAAATCCTTCCCTAAAATCCCCAGCACTCACCATTATAAATGGGCTGCCCCCAGCCAGACAACCAGGACTTGTCCAAATATTCTTCCCCATTAACTACAACTACATATGCATCGCTAATTATCAGGGGCCTCTAAACCTGTGCAGCCTAATGCATTATTTTCTCACCTCTGCTCAGTGTAATGTAGATGTGGCAAGACATCTATGGTAGACCTTTTTAACACTGAGATTTATTTTTCTTTTATGTTAATTACAACTTTGACAGCTTCCTTTTTTTCCTGTTGACAAGACCGTTTTCCGTCTGATCAGCCTGGACATAAGAGAATCAACCAAATGGCTTGCAGTTCAGTTTCATGCATGAGTAGTTGTATTTTGAAAGCCCCGTGTTTATCATACAGATTGTAATGTTTTATACATGCTCTAACATAGTCTTATGTGAAATGTCAACAGTCTTATCTAAAATAGCTCTCTGATTTTTATCATGTTCTTTTTTTTCTTTTTTTTTCCGTTTCGTCTGATTTTGAAGCCTAGTGATTTACAGTTTTTCTTTTGATTCAGGCGCTTAGTCTGTTAGATATAGATAAACAGAGTTTTAGTTTGCCTAGTTCTAAAAAATATCAGTTTTTGCTTGCCATGCTGCCACAGTTCAGGTTTGCTGTTATCTTGGGCCACTCTCACAATGGGTTTTTTGCATCTATCTACGTGTTGTTGTTTTTTCCCTTCTATGTAAACATTCGCTAGAATGATGTTTCTGAACGTTGCACCATGTTTTGCTGTTTTTAGCTTGTCAATCTTGAAGAACTTTTAAAGCATTCAATCCATTTATTGCACCGTATCTAGCTTTCTTTTAATGCAAGAACGCTTTCTGCCTGAATGGATCCTTAGAGTTCCTTTTTTAATTTAATATATTATTGATTCCCATCTTAAATCTTCAACCCTTATGTTGCGTTTCGGTCATTTTGACACAGATTTTTTTTTTTAATTTTTTTTTTTTACTTAATCCAATTGGTTTAAAATTCCTTTACTTTGTTTACATATTGTATCTGAAAACACAAAAAATTTTGGACCATTTTATTGGTTTTATTTAACTTTTGTTACAACTGTTGTGTTCCTGGTGAAAATTAACCAGCCATTGGATATAAATGGATTAGACAATAAAACACTGAAATATTAAGTGTTCAGGAGCATCGTTTAGATGAGCACACATGTGGATGTGTGTTTGCACACACAAAGTCCTCGAACACTACATGTGTTGAGTGCCCTTTTGTGCATTGTCTTTCCATATACAGACTTTGAGTAATATTTCAAGATCTACTTGTCATATGTTGTGTTTGGACTAGTTTGAATTGGGATAGTCTTCTGTAAGTTATGATATGTCATTGTCTATATTATGTGTCAGAATTTAGAATAAGGAAAAAACGTTATATATTAAATAGGGTTGTCGATTTAACACGTTAATTCAGTGCGATTAATTTGATAAAAAAAAAAAAAATATCACGTTAAAAAAATTAACACAATCGCCCCTGGACAGTAATAAGGAAGATTCCTTCCTGAGAAATACAAGCTTGTAGTACTACCTGTCTACTCCAGAGGGCAGTAAGTGAAACTTCAGCTGTGTGAGCAACACAGTTTATACGCGTGAAGAAATCAACCCATCAGCAGACAGAACAACACACACATGCATAACTTTCTTGCGTTCAAAACACTTGGAGCGCAAATCCGAACTAAGGGATCTCAAGTTGTGTTCTAATTATTAAACTATATTTAACTTGACACCGTGACCTAAAAAGTTTATGATTCAACGCACCCGAGACCGCTACACAAGCATCTGTCTGACGCAGGTGTACATTGACGGGACCTTGAACAAGCCCTCATAATTAATCTCCAACTGATTGACAAATTCACTTGTGAAATGGATTGCTGTGAACTGTGTGCCAATGATTGACTTGTGATCAATATGGTAGTAAACAATACATTGTATTCTAAAGCCACTTTTTATATTGTCTTATCAATGATGAACTCTTCTGCCAAGAGTTCTATATATATATATATATATATATATATATATATATATATATATATATATATATATATATATATATATATATATATATATATATATATATATATATAATTTTAAATGTTTAAAGATAACTATGTATCATTGTTTCATTATTATGTATTAAATAATTTTTATATGAGGGGCTTTCTCAGCAAATATTTGTAAATGCGATTAATTAATCGGGACACTATGTAATTAATTTTGATTTAAAATTTGTAATCGATTGACAGCCCTAATAATAAACAGGACTGTCTATTTATGGGTGTTAGTGGGAATTTCATAAACTAATACTCAATGCTGTTTGGGCTCTGAGTGAAACAAATCTGCACATTGTATTTTACTAATAGAGACCTTTATAAAAGATCTAATGCAATATAGGAGATTTATTAATAATCTTAGTGGGCCGGTCATTTTTGATAGCACAAACGTACATAGCACAAACGTACACAAGGGTTAAAACAACAGTGCTGAAATTCGGGCACATACAGAAGGATCAACAAGGGCAAATTTAAGTCCTTACAAAAAGTACACGAATAATATTATGTTGCAGTCTCAGATACATGGTTTAAGCACACTCCTTGGATGCTTGACTGACCCAGGTCTGCCACATCATGTGTTTTGTGTGGATATTTTCTATCAGCACACGACTGGATGGGGTTCAGGCCCCCTCCACTTTAGAAGCGGGAGGCAGATAAGCAGGTGGAGGGGCTTTTGTCATTAGCCGCCTGTGCAGCAGACAGAGCTTATCCCTCTGTGTCTGCAGCATGCAAACTGCTGAAACCTGATCTTCACATTAAGCCCTGGGGCTGTTTATCATACTGCTGCATCCAGGTGAACAAGCAGATCATGTTCACCGCACTTCACCAAAATGCTTTAACGAAAAAAATAAAACTGAACTTTAAGGAGTTAATGTAATGTTAAATGATCTGCCCCAGTCTTGCTAGGAGTTCAGGAGATAATGTTTAAATTCTAATGATTCTTGAAGCAGACGCTATAAACAAGTGTTAGATTGTATCCAGAGGGTAGTCTGACACATTTGATCGTGTTTAAAAAGCAAGCAACATGACGGGTGTTTTACTGAATAAATAATAGCAGCCGCAAGCCCAAACCTGCCTTTTTATGCTTAAGCTCATTATCATTAGATAATTGTTAATATGATAAAAGGAGTAGTTAGTCCAAAATGACAATTATGTGGTGATTTACTCACCCTACTCTTTCCAAACATATATGCAGAATTTTATTTGAAGAATATAACAAAAATTTGTGAAGGGAAAAAAAAAATAATGCTATGCAGGTCTGGAAAGATATAATGACAACTTTCGTTTTTGGGTGAGCTATACATATAACATGTTTTTTATGTACTTTGTCCATGTTAATGTGAATGAATAGGGCTAAAACATGCATTCTGTGTCTGATCCAGGTATGGGACTATGAAACGGGCGACTTCGAGCGCACTCTTAAGGGCCACACAGACTCTGTACAGGACATCTCCTTTGACCAAACTGGAAAGCTCTTGGCCTCCTGTTCAGCAGACATGACCATTAAGCTTTGGGACTTCCAGGGCTTCGAGTGTATCAGGACCATGCACGGTATGCAGTGTCTAGTGTCAGATATTTTCATTGGTTCTGGGAACTGTTAGGAGCTGTCAGGTGTCTCAGGAGTGAGTAGAGTGTCAAGAGGCAGGTGTTGAATGCAGCTCATTAAAGTTCCAGCTTGCCAACAAATCCATAAGACAGACTCTCACAATAATAGTAGCCAGCCTGTAACACATTTCTTCACCTGTGCCATTTTTGAAGGCTTTCTTTTTTTTTTTTTTTAGATATCAGAGAATTCTGTTTTATAGCCTTTTAGTTTTAGACATGTTTAAATTATTTGTATTATTTTATTCCATGAAAGTGAAGACAGTCCTAACAGGACAATGGTAATTCAAATTGGTAAATTTGAATAGCTTCTGTATAAATGTGAGCCTAAAGGCTTCTCTTATGGGAGAGCAACACAGAAGCGAATATGCATTTTTACATATGGGTGCTCCATGTTAACAAATTTTCACTTATGCTAACACTTTAAAAAAAAAAAAAAAAAAAAGCCCAAAACTGGCACCTCAACGTTCCTACTGAAGAGAGAGAGAACATAAGCTAATCAAGTGTTGTCAGAGTTTTCCTCCATGTCATTCGTAATCCACGTAAAAAATGTGTAAACCCTGAGTGGTAATAATCCAAATAATGTGTGCACCAGCTTGTAATGTGCTCAAATCCAAATGCTTGTAATTTACACCCTGTCACTAAAGCTGGCACATTGCCCTGAGACTAGGTTAAACTGTTGTAGAACAGAAATGAAAAGTCGGGCAAAGGGGACACCCCCCCCCCCCCCCTCCATCTCGCTTCGTGGGTTGGCTGCTTTAGCAAAAGATTATGAGATTTGGACAGCAGTTTAATTATCCTCTTCAAGACAAGATAACATTTTGTGGTTCTCCCCCCATATTTAAGACTGCCTTTTTCTAGGCTACTTAGTTTCATCATCTATTCAACTGCTTAAAAATGGCGTCCTGTGTAATTAGCTCTTCTCTTTCATTGCAAATGGAGAACAAAGCCACCCAAGGCAAATTAGCAGCTTATTACTCCCCGTTAAATTGTACAATACGTTTTAAAGCTTAACCACTCATTGTCAAGCGTTAATGTGCATAACATTGATTTGCATGGTAGAAATGTTTTCATATTTTGTGCTGAATTGGCATATGTATTCTGCTGTCTCAGACAAACAATGTGTAATTCCAAATGCTTATCCAGATATTTGTAAACTCTGATTTGGATGTGCTGTGGATGACAATGGTTATTTAAGGATAATATGAGAAATCTTCTACTCAATTCTTTGCTTTCCTTTCTTTTTTCAGGGCATGACCATAATGTTTCATCAGTAGCTATTATGCCCAATGGAGACCATATAGTTTCAGCCTCAAGGGATAAAACCATTAAAATGTGGGAGGTGGCCACTGGGTAAGTCCTTAACCAAATGCTGTATGCAGGCTTCTCATTCTTTTAAATAGACATTTATTGAGATACTGGGCATATTGGTTGTAAAATTTAAGGTGTAGGTTGCTGGCCCAATCCCATTTTGGAGTGATCCAAAAAGGTTGGAGTTACTTGGTTCACAGTTCTGCTTAATCACCATTGTGCCTTAGATCAATGCATCTAACCCCAGCTTGCTCCAACAGAACAGTCCTTTCAATTACTATATTGTTAAGTTACTTTGGATGAAAAGCACCTGTATTTGCGCAACCTACAGGTCTCAGAACTACTTTACAAGTTGTAATAATAGAGGCAGCCCTTTGATGATAACAAAACACATTTGAGATGTGGGGAACTTATTGATTTTATTACATACTGTATCTTTCATAGAAGTGTTTGTCCCTCAACATGTATAGCAGAAATATAGAAATGTTTAATTCTTTAAAGTTTTTATGTCTGTGGTTGCTGGCACCCCTAACAGGTACTGTGTGAAGACATTCACTGGCCACAGAGAGTGGGTGCGCATGGTGCGGCCCAACCAGGATGGGACCCTGATCGCCAGTAGTTCTAATGACCAGACGGTGCGTGTTTGGGCGGTGGCCTCGAAAGAGTGTAAGGCAGAGCTGCGGGAGCATGAACATGTGGTGGAGTGCATTTCTTGGGCCCCTGAAAGTGCACATCCCACTATTCTGGAAGCGACTGGCTCAGAGGTGAGAACATATTAAAACCACAAAATTAGGGGGTAGCCCTAGCATTTACAAATGCAAATGATTTCTCTTGTCTGTTATTTTAAATCAAAAACTGTTTTTGAATATGTGCAAAACATCTTACCCTCTAAATCCATTAGGAATACTGTAGTATTTGCAATAGCAAGTGTTTTTCCTTGTCAATTTGGTTAAAGGACTTATGGATTATTCTAGTTTCAGAAACAATATTTGACTGAAATTGCATTAATTTACATCTGTACTTTGCTCTAAACATGTAGAAGGTCATACTATATTTTGTAGAGTTCATGTTACAGTAGTTTATTACTAATACATTTAATGTACTTGCTGTGTATTATTTTGTATTAATGTTACTATTACTAATTACTATAATAAAGTGTAAAACACTGTGAACAAAAGTGTCATTAACCTCACAAGACCAGACCATGACTGGTGTGCTCATTTTCCATTTCCCTTTTTGATTTGTAACTAGTAGCATCTAATAAACAAGCAAAAATTGTATGTCCACATATGTGGACAGCAGGACTAAGTGGTAAAACTGTAAATAATGCCAAGCTATAGAATGTCAGATTTTTTTTTATCTAATAGTTTATGATTCCAGGATTGCTGGTTTTAAATGTTTTTGACACATTACTGCTGATTTTTTTGTAAAGCTGAATAATTAATTCAGATTTAAAGTAATGGCCAGCATCATCCAATCACTGCCAACCATGTTAAAATAGAATTATACATTATAAATTCTGAATCTATTGATTTACCATTATCCAATGTCTGCCAAAACATGATGAGTGGAGCAAACATCATTACCAGCCTGAAACTGAACTTTGGTCAGATTTTACGAGTGAATGCACTTAGCTGCATAGAAAGCTATAGGGTTTCCCCCTGCTGTGAATGACTTAACCTCCAGTGTGCTGTCTGTCTACGCTGGTCTCAGAACAGTTCGAAATGCACATTATTTTCATCTTCAGCAAGACTCCGCGCAACATCAAATACCTCGGTCTAGAGCATGTTTACATAGTAAAACAATTGAAAACAGTGCAGATGGACACAATAAAGTGTTTGGTGTGAACTGCCCCTAAACCAGGTATAAAGAATTTCACAGAATTGTACAAAGCTAGTAAAATAGGCTAGCTCATCAGATTTCAGTGGCCCCAAATTTCCAATTGTCCGAGGCAACGAGAAACCAGTTCTCATATGTTAATTCAGATCAACAGGAAATTTCATCCTTTTCTTTTAACTATATTTCAAGAGGTTTCAATGAAAGTGTTCTTTGTTTTTGTGGTTATTCAATGCATCATCTTTTGTTCAGATTTTTATATTGGTCTTTGCCTTGTAAACACATTGTGATGGGCCTGAGGATCTAAAATTGTGATGTAGAATGGTTTGAACTGGACCATGAAATTACATTGGAGGGATTAGCGCTTGATGGCCTAAGGTGAAGACTGTACCATTTTGATATTTGTGAGTCTTATGATCAACCGCATCCAATTTCATATTTATCTGATGAAGCATAAGCCCTCATAGCATGTGGAATACCAATCAGGCTTTAACTCTCAGTTATTACAATCATTGTATGAAGGGAACTTTTTCCTCCTATATTTAGTTAGTTGTCTTGGTCTTGTCAAACCAGTTCAGGTACAATAAAAATAGAATCTCTTGACATCAGTAACACTGTCACAGATGTTAATTGCGAATCCCTGAATGTTATTTACAGCAGCTCTGTTTAATGGTATAAATTTGCTTTGAACACACTTGTCTGAGCATGCCAGCCTCTCAGCATGAGCAGTTTTGATTGTAATCTCCCTTTGTCCTTACACCCTACAGCAGAGTTGGCTTTTATGGAGAGAAAATGGATAAAGTCTTAATGTAATGGCCATCATCCATTCTTTACAAAAAAATAAACAATAACTGTCTAATAGTCACAAACACCTCTGCTCTTTTTAAATCCTCCTTTTCATTGACTGTGCAGAAGATTTGTAATAGCTTTCTGTACTCTATTTTTAGAGGTGTGGTATTCACCAGTCATTCATCAAAGTGGACTTATTATTGGATGTCTGTAATAAATGATCCTCCGTTGAGAGTCAGACTCGTCTAATGATGCTGTTGGTAATGCGTCAGTCTTTATAAACCGTTTTTCATAACTGTATTGTGGATCAGAGACTTGCCCCTGCACTGTATTGCATTTTCTTCAAAGCAAGAACCATAAATATCAATATAGATGGTGCAGGCTCTGTGTTAAAATTAGGGTTGTCAATTTAACATTTGATTATTAAAAACCAAAAAATAAATTGCAGTGACACTTTTACAAAAAGGCTCCATTTGCTAACATAATCCATTGGGTATTGATATATAAATATATATGTATTAATCTTTATTAATGTTTACATAAATACAATTGTTCATTTTTGGCTCATGTTCATAGTGCTAGGGCTGGGAATTGATACAGATTTCCCGATTGTATTCCGATTCACAAGCTTATGATTCTGATCTCAATTCGATATTGATTCATATAGATGCCTTTGTGACTCCATTTTGCTTTCATATAAAATAAATTCTCTCAGTTAATGCTCATGTGTGTGCGTGCATGCATGCATGAACTTCTTGGCAATTTGAAAATATTTAATCAAATTGGTCATATTTTAGCTTTTGAAAAATGTTCAAATTCAGTCTGTTCCATCAAGTAATGTCTTGAAGTTCAATATTTTGCATTGCACATATACATACATTGCATATATATATATATATGTATATGTGTGTGTGTGTTTTTATTTTTGTTGTTTACTTGCATAATTTCTTCTAGACTCTTGGATATAACAAGAGAAGAGATTATTTAGTGCATCCATCTGTAATTAGAAGTAAATTCAGTCTGTTCCATCAAGTAATGTCTTGAAGTTCAATATTTTGCAGTGTATGTGTATATATATATATATATATATATATATATATTATAATATACACTCACCTAAAGGATTATTAGGAACACCATACTAATACTGTGTTTGACCCCCTTTCGCCTTCAGAACTGCCTTAATTCTATGTGGCATTGATTCAACAAGGTGCTGAAAGCATTCTTTAGAAATGTTGGCCCATATTGATAGGATAGCATCTTGCAGTTGGAGATTTGTGGGATGCTCATCCAGGGCACGAAGCTCCCGTTCCACCACATCCCAAAGATGCTCTATTGGGTTGAGATCTGGTGACTGTGGGGGCCATTTTAGTACAGTGAACTCATTGTCATGTTCAAGAAACCAATTTGAAATAATTCGAGCTTTGTGACATGGTGCATTATCCTGCTGGAAGTAGCCATCAGAGGATGGGTACATGGTGGCCATAAAGGGATGGACATTGTCAGAAACAATGCTCAGGTAGGCCGTGGCATTTAAACGATGCCCAATTGGCACTAAGGGGCCTAAAGTGTGCCAAGAAAACATCCCCACACCATTACACCACCACCACCAGCCTGCACAGTGGTAACAAGGCATGATGGATCCATGTTCTTATTCTGTTTACGCCAAATTCTGACTCTACCATCTGAATGTCTCAACAGAAATCGAGACTCATCAGACCAGGCAACATTTTTCCAGTCTTCAACTGTCCAATTTTGGTGAGCTCTTGCAAATTGTAGCCTCTTTTTCCTATTTGTAGTGGAGATGAGTGGTACTCGGTGGGGTCTTCTGCTGTTGTAGCCCATCCGCCTCAAGGTTGTGCGTGTTGTGGCTTCACAAATGCTTTGCTGCATACCTCGGTTGTAACGAGTGGTTATTTCAGGCAAAGTTGCTCTTCTATCAGCTTGAATCAGTCGGCCCATTCTCCTCTGACCTCTAGCATCAACAAGGCATTTTCAGCCCACAGGACTGCCGCATACTGGATGTTTTTCCCTTTTCACACCATTCTTTGTAAACCCTAGAAATGGTTGTGCGTGAAAATCCCAGTAACTGAGCAGATTGTGAAATACTCAGACCGGCCCGTCTGGCACCAACAACCATGCCACGCTCAAAATTGCTTAAATCACCTTTCTTTCCCATTCTGACATTCAGTTTGGAGTTCAGGAGATTGTCTTGACCAGGACCACACCCCTAAATGCATTGAAGCAACTGCCATGTGATTGGTTGATTAGATAATTGCATTAATGAGAAATTGAACAGGTGTTCCTAATAATCCTTTAGGTGAGTGTATATATGCAATGTATGCATATGTTTTTATTTTTGTTGTTTACTTGCATAATTTCTTCTAGACTCTTGGATATAGCAAGAGAAGAGATTCTTTAGTGCATCCATCTGTAATTAGAAGTAAATGTTTCTTTTGTTATTTTTTTTTTAATCTACAACTTACTGTAAGAAAAGAAAGGGTATTAATAAGACATTAATCAATGACATTTGGATCTCGTCTTTGGACACAGAACGAGTTAAACCAAACTTTTATTCTCAACACGCAGTGAAAGGACCTTTTGTACTAATAACTTATTCTCAACTATACCTCTGAATCACTGGGAAGTGAAATCTGATCATTTACTAGCCAGTGGCTAATCGTTGACATTTTTAGTCGCATAGCATGGGATTTGGTTGCACATGTGAGTAATTTATTTGAATTATAGAGGGTTGCCACACAAAGTGAAAGCTCGATCTTAGGATTTAAGAATCGATATCGAGATAATTCAAACAAAGATCATGATGCATTAGAAAAACGATATTTTTACCCATCCCTACATAATGCATTAACTAATATTAACATGTACAACTTTTGATTAAAAAAAATGTGTATTGTATTAGTATGTTCAAATTATCATCAACCTAGAATAATAAATGCTTTAAAACTATTGGTCATTTTTATTCATGTTAATGCAGTTAACAAATGTAACCTTATTGTAAAGTATTACCAAAATGCAGTAATAAATATTAATGCAAATAATAATGTACACAAAGGATGTGTTCTTGTGTTCTTAACAGTTGGATGCAGTGCAATAGAACAGATGCAGGGGTCTTGACACATTTTTCAAAGTTGAATACATTTTAGCACTAAAAACACCGCTCAAGGAACGAGGTGTTGAAAAACCCTCAGATGCACTGGCTGAAGATTTCAGTCATGTGTACATGGGCCAAGATATTGCAGATGGAATACAAGAACGCATCTTTTGTTGACGGGCCCTAAGTTTACATTGGATAGACTTGACAAACTCGATTGCTTTGAACAGCAGGCCAGTGAAAGACTTCTGTTCAACGTATTGGAAATGAAACCAAATAATTTGACTATAAGCCATTGTTCAATGTTTTTGTCTGCTACAATAATGTAATGTCTTTGAATTATCTTTGTATGTGGGGTTTTCTCAGCAAATATTGCTATATGCAATTAATTTGAATAACATTTTTCATCATTAGGCCTTGTTAAAATGCTTCATATATGTTCATCTTTGCTTGTTCTTTTGCAAGACAAAGAAGAGTGGGAAACCTGGACCTTTCCTGCTGTCTGGTTCCAGAGACAAGACTATCAAGATGTGGGATGTGAGCATTGGGATGTGCCTTATGACACTGGTGAGTGGCCTAGTGCAGTGGCTAGGATTCTCAGTAGTGTAGAGGATGACTGTTTGAGAAGTGTTTTGCCTCTTTTGTCTTTTCATCTGGTGTTGTCTTCAGGTTGGCCATGATAATTGGGTGCGTGGTATTCTTGTGCACCCTGGCGGAAAGTTCATTGTGAGCTGTGCTGATGACAAGACCTTGAGGATCTGGGACTACAAAAATAAGCGCTGCATGAAGACCTTGAGTGCCCATGAGCATTTTGTTACCTCTCTGGGTATGTGACCTTAAATCGGCCATCTTTTCTCACCAGATGGCATTACCTGGTATTGTTTGGAATGCTTTGTAGTTGTTTTGATCACCTGGGAAGAGCAAAGATGCCTCTTGGAAGTGTACAATACAGCTTCACTCGCCCAAAAGCTGATTTCTTAGGTTGAAATTGTACAACTCCCAGCCACAAAAGGTTATCCTATCAGCTGCTGGAAACATGTTAGGAGAGGAAGCTGAGCCCTCCAGTCTTTTAACTGCCCGAGTCCAGATCTTTGTAGTGGATCAAAGCACTGAAGCTCTCCGGAGATGCTTCTTTTTTTTTTTTTTCTGCTAGCTTCCAGTAGACTTCTGTTAGGCTTTAGACTTTTTTTAAATATAGTTCGGTACTCAACGCATCTTTCAGGCTATTGTTTTAAGTGATGATTTGGTTTGAATTGAGAACTGGTCTTAGTTTCTGTTTGTGACTTGAGTTCTCTTGTTTGTCACAGATTTGAGTCTGTTAATACAGTTAATGGAAGTGTATTTGAAAAGCTTTTATATCTTCTAAGAAAGCCTATATTTTCCTAATTTCTCACGGGAAAATTAGCAGTTTTTGTAATTTGCTTGATATGTCCAGATTTGTTTTAAGAAAGTTTAACGTTCAGTAGAAAGAAATATTAGTAATAGGTTTTGTACATGCAGTACAATCAGAAGATATTCAGACACCTCTAGTTTGGTATGTTGCAGTCTTATGCTAAAATGCTTAAATTATTGTTATTATGGGGTATAGAATGAAGATTGGAAAAAACAACAAAGCAAAAAAATATTTTTAATAACTTTGCAAATTTATTAAAAAGAAAAAACTGAAACAAGTATTCATGACACTTGGAATTAAGCTCAGGTGCATCCCATTTCTCTGGATCATCTTTTAGACGGTTCAACACTTTGATTGGAGTCCACCGGTGGCAAATTAAATTGATTGGACATGATTTGGAAAGTCACACCAGTCTTTGTAAGGTCTCACAGCTGCCATGAGGTCAAAAGAAATGCCTGCAGAGCTCAGATACAGGATTGTGTTGAGGCACAGATCTGGGGAAGGCTACAAAAAAATTTCAACTGCAATGAAGGTTCCCAAGAGCACAGTGGCCTCCATAATTATTAAATGGAAGAAGTTTGAAACAACCAGGACTCTTCCTAGAGCTGGTCTCACGGCCAAACTGAGCAATCAGGGGAGGAGGGCCTTTGTAAAAGAGGTGACAAAGAACCTGATGGTCACTCTGTCTGAGCTCCAGAGATCATGTGTGGAGATGGGAGAAACATGCAGAAGGACAACCATCACTGCAACACTCTTTATGGCAGAGTGGCCAGATGTAAGCCTCTTCTTAGTACAAGACCCCCCACCACAAAAAAATCACCTAAAGGACTCTCAGACTGTGAGAAACAAGAGTCTCTGGTCTGATAAAATGAAGATTGAAATGTTTGGCCTCAATTCCAATTGTTATGTCTGGAGGAAACCAGGCACAACTCATCACCTGCACAATATCATCCCAACGGTGAAGCATGGTGGTGGCAGCATCATGCTGTGGGGGTGTTTTTCAGTGGCAGGGACTGGGGGACTCGTCAGAGTTGAAGGAAAGCTGAACGCAGCAAAATACAGAGATATCTTTAATGAAAACCTGGTCCAGAGCGCTCAGGACCTTAGACTGGGCCAAAGGTTCACATTCCAACAGGACAATGACCCTAAGCACACAGCCAAGACAACACAAGAGAGGCTTATGGACAACTCAGTGAATGTCCTTGAGTGGCCCAGCCAGAGCCCGGACTTTAACCCAATCGAACATCTCTGGAGAGACCTGAAAATGGCTGTCAACCGATGGTCCCCATCCAACCTGACAGAGCTTGAGAGGATCTGCAGAGAAGAACGGCCAAGTCCCCAAATCCAGGTGTGCAAAGCTTGTCGCATCATACCCCAAAAGACTTGAGGCTGTAATCGCTGCCAAAAGTGCTTCAACTAAGTACTGAGTTAAGGGTCTGAATACTTATATTAATGTGATATTTCAGTTTTTTCTTTTTAATAAATGTAAGTTATCAAAAGTCTGGTTTTTGCTTTCATTATAGGGTATGGAGTGTAGATTGAGGTGGATTTAGTATAAGGCTGCAAAAACGAAAAATGAAGAGGTCTGAATACTTTCTGAATGCACTGTATATATATATTAGGGGTGTAATGGTTCAAATTTCTCATGGTTTGGTTTGTATCACGGTTTTAGGGTCAATGTTTAAAAACGATTCAGTTCTTGCCATGTTCAGAACTAATTATATTACTACCTTGTCCAAAGTAAGAATACTTAATTTGGTAATAAACTTCCAACATGTTAGCACCTTACGGGAAATCACTACAGTAACCATAGTTTCAACATAGTATTTTTTAGTAAAACCATGGTAACCACAAAATTAACTTTGGTTCATACAGTCATGGTTACTGCAATATTACTAGAGTAAAACCCTTGATACTGTATGGATACTACATTTACTGTAGTAAAACCATGGTTAATGGTATCAAACACATGGTTTCTGTCAATAAAACCAAGGTTACAGTATCTATGGTTACAATATCTATATAGTAAAACCACTGTTAATTCTCTTGGGTCCTTAATAACAAAAAAAAAACATTTTCTCTAATTACTATAAATCAAAATTTTAATGTAATACCTGCATTATTATGCTACATTTATCAACAGAATGTGCATTTCAAACTCAACATTTATTCAACATTCGGAAGCTGTACATCACTATTGGAATAAGCACAATATTAAAATGGATAAGAGAAGGAATGACGTAACATGGCTCGACTCTTTTAATCATACACTGAAATTCCCAATCTTCATCAACAGAGTATGGCATCATATCTTTGGTAATGAACTCTGAGTGCTTAAGTTATTGTTAAGTGTCTGTCGGAATAAGAGTTCCTGGAATGAAAAAAAACGGAAGGGAGTATGTAAATTTCGGGCTCATCTTCGTTTCGCCGTGCGTGATATATTCAATGTATTACCGTGAGTTTACGGCACTCGCTTTGAGCAATATCTGCAAACAGTGCTTATTTATTCAACTTTTTTTACCATCGCTGTTGTAAATGACTGCAAATCGAAAAATGTTTCCAGACAGGAGTCTTAAATGACTTTGTGCTTCTCTATCAGCGGCTTGTTTCCTAATTTTCCATTACACACCACACATGCAGAACTGTAATGTTATAAACTGATTTAACATACTAACAGTTAATTGGACAGCTACTGTCTGTAGAAAGTTGACCCATGTAAGAGACAGGCGAAGCATATCCATCTACAGAGTGCATTAGCGGATGTTGTAAATTTTGTAAATCACCAAACCATATGCTTGAGATGCATTGTCAGACTTGAGATGAACCATGGTGCAAATGCTTACCGAACTGGCTCCGTTTTTTTACCAACAACCATTACACCCCTAATATATATGCAAGTTAGCCTATATCAGCAAGGCCAGGCCAGTAGTCAAAGTCTTACTGGTTTTTCCCTGCAATATCATCATGGTCACATCAAGGTACACATGGGCTCATGCTGATGTGTGTCTCATCTCTCTACAGATTTCCACAAGTCTGCTCCATACGTCGTCACCGGCAGTGTAGATCAAACGGTAAAAGTGTGGGAGTGTCGCTGATCGAACCTACAGGACCCTTCACAACACCTCCATGCTCCCCTCAACATCTTCCTGACCCACTCCACCTCCTTCAGCTTCCTCCTGCTCTTCTGGATGCACTCAAACATCATGGTTATCACCCACGGAGCTCGGGTTCAATACCATGTCCTTTTATGTAAATTATTCTGGCTGTAGATTGAGCTATTAAAGGGGGATTCTTGCATGGTGAATCCAAAACTTAATACTGTAAATTGACATAATTTTGTCTAGAAGTACCATAGGTTTAACATGGGCTGATCTTTCACTCAGCCTGACCTACCTAAGGCAGAAGCTGACTGGGTTAATGTAGGGCACTAAACTGATAATATAATGACAGTGTCATTTATTGTTTGTCTGATATATTCTTTTTTTATTTTATTTTTTTTTTTTCTTTCAAGGTCTTTTGTCTGTTTCATGTTCAAAAGCTACAGAAATAACTTTTAAAGCTTAGGTGGAGAGTCAATCTATGGGGCTTGTTATCAGAACTATTCTGTAGCTTTGTTACATCACTTCTGGAGTGTTATCTTATTGTGGATTTAGATAACATATAATGGTTGCGTCTAAAAAAAAAAGTTTCAAAAGTTTTGTTTTGAAACCATTGGGAATAAATCTTTGTACGCTTGTCATGACACATCCTATTGAGAAGTACAATCCTAGAGACATGACTTTACACTGTAAGAGAGAATTTTGATTAATTGTAGGAGTTGATTTGTATGAAACTCCTGCATCCAAAAAAGCTATGCTGCATAGTGGGCAGCAAAAGTTTTCCTTACTGGCTCAAATGAACCTTGAGCCAATAAGGAACCTTGATGGTTATCTGTCATTCAGGAGCACTTCAAACTTTTAAGTACCATAAATGATTCCTCTACACTTGATTTGGCCCTTAACAGTTGTTATTGTTAACATACTGCACCAATGAGCAAGGATTTATATCCAGATGATGTTCTTCATTTGTTTTTGATTATATTCTGCAATTATCATGTTAGCTGGATGAGTAATTATCTCGTTGCCCGTATGTCAGTTGTGCTGAGACTTGTGTTCAGTAAAGACATTTGGCACTTGAATCACAAACCCTCAGTTTGGACCTAAGATATAAAGCATGACAAGGGCTCAAAGTTTCCTCTCATTAGAGGATGTGCAAAATCTGTCATAAAAGATGGAATGATGGCAACTTCTGGGGTTAAGATGAAATCAAAAAATAACACCTGATACTGTGGAAAGCTAAATCTTCTAATAAACTTACGAGTTAATGTGGAGCTTAAGACTAATGAAATGCTAGCGTCTGACTGTTCTCTTTGTGGAGAGGCTTGAAGGGGTATTGTTGTTGTGGGCCACAGCAGAAGCTCTTTGTATGACATGTACGTTTCTAAAAGAGCTGATTGCAAGAGGTCCTTGAACATCCCTGAAATAAAGCATCACAGGTGCTCAAGCCATTATTTATGTCTGATAAGTGGCACATTCTCTGCTATTCTGTTAATAAAAGTACAAATAAAAACAATGGGAAATTATTTGATATGTACTGAACTTGGAAGTAAACCATTCCATATCTTTTAGGGGGAAAATTGCCTTTGGCTTTGTGGTAAGACAAAATAAATTTAGTTAATGTGTACATCCCTGCTATTGTTAGATCTTTGGTCCCATCAGACTGAAGGTCCAAGTAATGTAAGACTTGTTTTAAAAAACAAAAAAAACAATGCATAAACTGATATCGTTTTAATTAGCCTTTTCATTCCAATACAATAATATAATAAAGACTTTCATTGCTTAACCATGCTATTATGAAGCGATTTCCTGTTGTGTGTGTGTATGTGTGTACTGGATGTACCTGCTGCTGCTGGAAATCTGATAGTGACTAGTCTGAGATATGTACCTGTCGACGTAGCACTGCTGCATGTATAACAGTTCTGAGGAATGAGCTGTCTGGTGGGGTACCATTGGCCACATTTAATCTCTGGCAATGCTGAAACTGTCTTAAAGGGATGGTTCACCTAAAAATTCAATGTTTGTCATCATTTACTCACCCTCATGTCGTTCCAACCCCATATGAGCCTTTTTTTTTTTTTTCTTGTCAGGAACACAAAAGGAAATGTTTAGTACAAAGTTAGTCTTTGAGTCACCATCATTTTCATTGGATTTTCTTTTCCCCCATACAGTGACGGTGTATGGTGACAGGCTTACACTGCCTAATGTCATCTTTGTGTTTTGGGTGTATTATCTCTTTAGGCCCAAACAAACAAATTGATATCTTGAACTATAAGGATGTGATTGTGTAACCTGCTCATTTGAAATAGGACATATATGCATTCAGAATTGCTCCTCAGTGGTTAAAAGGAGACAGACAGACACCCAACCAGATAGGTCAACAGGAATGCTAACTGTGGACATGCTCAGTATGTGGTCTGTAGAGGCTGTCTGTGTATGTTTGTATGAAAAGGGACATTGACTCTGTTCTTTTTGCTATGGGATTGTGGCAGACTAAGCAACCTAAGGGAGAAGTGGCCATCACTAGCAACCACTGCTGATGCCTCCACCTATAATTTTTTGATTTTGCTGCTGGTGGATTAATATTTCTTAAGTCACTTATTGAGCTTAGGCTTCAATGTATTACAGAGCAAAGAGATCCAGTAGGTGGTTGATAAAAGTAGCTTTATACTACAAACTGTAAATCTAAACAAGAATGTGAGTAATTATCATTATTTGTATTTTATGGTATGTACAATCACGGTGGAGTTTATTATCCCTGTTTGAAGAAATCTCTGAAAAGTTAATCCTTTGTGATTGGCTTTCTTCAAGACTCTTAGGGGCAAAGGTCTGATACTGAGGACTCGCTGAAGATTGGACTCACCATTTTAAAAGAGATTAGCCTTTCTTGGTTTGACAAGAACCACACAGATGGCAAGACCTGTTTTTGTACGTCAGAAAACAAAATGTTGGCCGTGCGCAGGTCCCAAGCAATCCCACTGCTGTAAATATTGGATGGGTTAATGTAGAGACAGACTCTTGAAGCTGTCTGTTGGTCCATCCTCTTGCCACAGATCTGTCATCAGCTATAATTTGTGAATAGATTGGAGGCTTCAGACTTCACAGCTTGAATGGGACTCTTTACTTTTTATGGTATCACTGTTCACACAGCCAATTGTTAACAATATACCTGGATGTTATTATTGTTTGCAACATAATTAAAGAAAAAATTAAGAATCTTGTGTCTGTTGCTAGTACTTAATGTGTGTTAACAATGTTAGTGACATTCAGTTTCTAATATAGTTATAATTCCAGTGAATCACATATGCATTTAAGGATGCATACTTGTTCCTCAATAGGTATAAAGTTAGCTGTTAAATAGGCGGCTTGGAACCACCATGTTGTTATTTTTGAAATAATTAAAATTACAAGCTATATTCATATAGTGATTATGCCAGATAGTATACTTGTTTACTACATTTTTTTTATTTTTTTATTTGCTGAAAGATGTACCTTTGGCAAAATCACTCAAATGTTTTTGAGTTCACACAAAAGTGAAAATTCTCGCATTGTTTACTCACCCTCTTGCCATCCCAGAGGGGTGTGGCTTTATTTCTATTGCAGAACTCAAACGAAGATTTTTAGAAGGATATTTCACCTCTGCAGGTCCTTTCAATGCATGTGAAAGGGGTCCAAAAATGTGAAGCTCCAAAAATCACATAAAGGCATCATAGAAGTAAACCATATGACTGCAGTGGTTTATTAGATACCTTCTGAAACTATACAATCACTGTGGGTGAGAAAAAGATACATATTTAAATCTTTGTTTACTATAAATCTCCACTTTCACTTTCAGAATGTATAAACGGATGTATCTCTTTCTCACCCCCACCTATCATATTGTGTCTAAACCATAGATTTAACCACTGGCGTCTTATGGATTAATTTATGATGCCTTTATGTATGCTGTCTTTTTTTGCTCAATTTATGTATAGATATGATTTGACCTAGTTTGCAGGCAAACATTGAAAATATACTCAAGCCATGTAAAGGCCACGATAAGGATCTAATGAGAGGGAAATATGACCAACAAAAATGTAATTAGAAATATTTCCCCAAGGCTGAGCATATAAGGTTGGTGAGTGTAAGTAATGGAATTTTAGTCTATACAAACAAAAATACAAACATTACAAAAAGCAGCTGTTTAATTTCACTGGATATCATATTTTATTACAGTCTGTTATGAAGTGATCCTCCTGAGCTATAATTGATTACAAACAGGGCATATCAAGCACACTCAATCATAATAGGCTTCTATACATAGTTATGATAACTCCAGTCCCTCCCACATGAAATATAAGTACTGTTTTTCATATTTTATTACAAATAAACAAGACTCGTGACGTCATACTTGTGCCTCGGCGCAGGATTGTGACTAAACTCCGGAACAAACACATTGAACGTTGCTACAACGTGAGTTATCACTGAGAGTAAAGTCTGGAGAATATTGAGAAATTAAGTTATTAATCTTAAAACTAGTCCAAACGGTGAAGTCTCACGCGTTGTCGTCGTTACAGTTGCATGTTTGTCTAGTAAATGCGTGAGCTGTTTGGTTGCATTTTACAATATCTCATTTAGTCGGAAACATTTGCAAGTTTAATTTTAAATTTATAATGGCATACCTGATAGACAAGAGTAATATACATAGACACAGTCTGATATAACGTCACATATGCATGTTTCCTCAATTCATGTGTAAATGGGAATAAGACCTATTCTTTTAAAAACTTTTTATGATTTGCTTGTCGGTGTCTGTGATGTCATTTGTAATTTCCAGTGGAGCAGAAATAATGGCGCTGAATAAATCAATGCATCCTCGAAACCGTTATAATGATAAACCGCCTGATTTTGTCTATCTGGCTTCCAAATATCCAGAATTTCAGAAGCACGTGCAGACCACACTGACCGGCAGAGTGACGTAAGTAACATTCTGTATTGTGTTTTTAAATGTGTCAGATGAATTGCTTTTCTTTATAAACTGTATTCTGTTCAAGCATTGTGAGGAAAAGATACTGATCTGTGTTGTATGAGATGATAAGCCACAAATAATGTGTAATTTTAACAAATCTGCAGCCAGTGTCTCTGAAGTTTCAATTATTTTTTAATTGATTTCCCTGTATTCAGCAGTTGTGAGTGGCATGAGATCATTTTAGAGATCACAGACAATCACACTTATGCTCTCATAATGATTGATTTATAATTGTGGTTAACAATTTTGAAGGTGAAGTGTGTCAAACAGAACTGTAAAAAATAACGAGATTGTTGAAGTGTGTCAAGAAGACAAATTTCATGTTGGCTTGAGATAGCCTTCTCTGAAAGTTGAAAATAATTAAAAAAGTATGTAGTTTGATGGTCTTACCGGCCCAATGGTCAGAAAGATATATATATATATATATATGTGTGTGTGAGAGAAAGAGAGACTGAGACTGAGACTATTTGCAGAGATGGACCACTTCTATTAAAATGAATGGGAGAAATTGACCCTTTTCACATATCCGGGTTGGAGAATGGAAGTAGATGCATAGCAGGGTAGACTTCAATGGCTGTGAATGGGAGACTACAGCAATATTACATTTTTGCTTACCTGTTTGCTCCAACAGCAAAAGAAAAATCAATGATTACACTCAAGTTTTTGCAAAAGATGATAAAAATAAAGAGCACTGGATAACTTTAGTAAGAAGAGAGAAATAGACAACATTTTCTGTCACCCCTCAGCAGCTGTGTTAGAAGCCTCGTCGCAGCTCTGGTAACTGATTTTTTTTTAACGTATTTCAGGGTAATATAATACAACGTGCAATATTATAAAAGTACATTAATGTTTTTAAAATTGGAAATATAAAAAGTTTTCTACATTTGCTTTGTTAATGAAGGGGGAAATGCGTCACAACAGGTCTGTGAAAAGGGTCTTTGGAATGCCCAATGGTTGTAGAAAAGGAAGTCACAACTTACAGATAAAAGAGTAACTCAAGAACGCCCATGCGCATTAGCTGAACCAGCCTGAAAAATAGTGTTATTTTCACGCGTGACCTGAGCTAAAGAAACACAATGTATGATACCACTGTTGTCAGATTTGACTGCTGATTTGAAATATGTTATTTGATTGTAATTTTGATCAACTGTTTTGGAGATTGTGTTCTTTCCTCATTCAATTTGATAGGAGCTGCATTTTTGTCAAGCCAACATAATGTTTGTTACAAACTGGTTTCCTAAACACTCAACTCCATTTTCCAGGGAAATAGATTGTATTGCACCAAACTAACAGGATTGGTTGAGCCAGAAATTGATGTCCATTCTGATAGATGGACACCCACTGTTCATGATCCAACCAATACCTCATATTTAAAATCTAGTCACACCCTACATTTTGTATGATGACTTTAATCTGTGAAAGGGGAAAGTATTTAAACATAGAATAATCTATAGACATCACTTTTAACACATTATCCCATTGAAACAAGCCCTCTCTACCTTATGAATCCATTGCTGTAAATGACAGGTCATATAAATCAGAGATGCATCATATTTAATGCCCAAAAACAAGTCTACTAGGATGCATATATTCTCAAGGGAGTCAGCCAGCCATAGAGTGGGACGTCTCTCTTTGAATTTTTGTTTGGCTTGGCTTGTAAAGGAGATAAGTTACTTGGGGATCAATAATAACATTGGAACAGTATTTTAGGCATGTCCCGTTGAAACAGCCGCTATGATTGGATGGGCTTCCTGCTGTGAATGTCAATAGACAGCAGTGCACCCCGAGCTCCAGGGGAGGGGCTGAGCTCATGCTGTTGTCAGAAAATGAATTTGACAAGCAGCGCTTTTCTCTGAGAAAATTGTCTGCTTTTTTTTTTCCCTCCATTTTTCCAGTCTCAGTTGTAAGATTAGTTTTTGGTCTAATGGGAATCATATTGAGCAAACGCCTTAAAGACATGTCTGAGGCTGAACATCTTGCATTTTTTTGCCAAGTCTCAATATTTCCAGTCAGTCCCACTTGGTTGTGCATGGATACTGTTGACCTTGCCAAGAGGAGCATACTTTTCTCTTTCGAGTGATAAGTCCCATTGGTTTCAGAGTTAGTGCATGCAAATCAACCCTGTGCCTGCAGGGTTTCAGCCCTGAAACAGGCTGGCAATGTTTGTTTCGATTGAGTCTTGACTAGAGCAAAGTTCTCAGCCTCTGGGATTTTAGCCCCCATGGTGCTAGAGGGCAATGTGTAAAATCACAAAGGTATTCCTCCTCTCCACCCTGGCCCAGGTCTCTGGAACGTCTCCATCTTTCACAAAATCTGCAGTCCAGTCATGGTAGAGCCTGAGGGTTTGTATTCAAAAAAATGTACAGTCTCGGACTCCATTATTATGCTCGCTATAATTTTGCATCGGTTTGGCAGGAGAAAGAAAGACCTCCCTGATTTTGTATGCATGAGAGGAAGCAGGAGATTTCAGATGCTCTGAGACATTTCCTGCCCACATTTGTGGGAAAGCACTGCAGCTATGCACTACAGAGACATATTGTGGCAGGTGGAAAGGGGCACAAAACCACCCTGGAGTGTTTGAACGATGGAGGGCAGGAGCTTGTAATTGGGACACATAAAAATATGAGACATGTCAGATGGTGTGTGTGGGCTGTGTGGCATTCACTCTCTTCTGTCTTCTCTGATCGTTAATAATCCTTGAGGGAACTGAAAAAGGACTTTGGGTGTAATAAATTATTTTCCCAGATTTAGGATCAAATTTAGAACTACACATTTGCAAAACCATAGACCTTTGTTGGCCATTCTAATTCAGAGTAAATGATATATGAATTTGGTCTTTAGTTAAATCTGGGATAGATTTGCAGTGTTGTGGAAAAGTGAAATAAATAGAATATTTAATAATATTATAGAGCAACTTTAGAGATTGTAAGGATTTGCAGAGAATTAGGAATACAGGTGAGGTTGTGCATAAGGCACTTATATGGTTTGCGCTATATATGGTGTATATAAAGAGCAAGGTTATGTGCATATGCTTGTATGCTATTATTATATTATGCTATGTTGTGTCTTGAGGATATATTTCTTGTGTGTTGAGTTTGTATCATTGTAATGTGTATTGTTCAACTGGTTGATTGTGCCTTATACAGTGTCTCATAATATATCACAAAAAAACTGTAGTTGGTGTGTCCTGTTACCGTGTTGAGATCCTGTCTTCTCACGTCACATTGCCTCAGCTGGATAAGTCATTATAACATGGCAGAGAAAGAGAGGTCTGTGCTTCAGAGCGGCCAGAGGAACAAAAGAGAGCTGGGCTGTGGGGGCTTGCTTTTACAACCCTAGGCTGTATTGATAGCTGAGCACCTGGAGAGGCTTGGCTGATAGCATTAATATGTCCATCTTTCTACTGTCTTTTCTCTCAGGTGTGCTGTCAGGTCTGGCCATAGAGGCTCTTTTTGAAGATTCAGCTTGAAAAGAACCCCATGTTTCCTCACCCTTTGATTCCTAATGATGGTCTTGAAAATTCAAACAATGCCCCTGAAGCTATCTGGCTCTGCGGTCTAATTAGGAGGGCTGCCCAGCCTGTCCACCACAAAGTCCCTTCTCTGTTAGCATCGTTTCTTGCTCTATTGTGAAAATCTGGTATTTGTTGTCTTGCTAGTGTGCGTATACATAATGAAAAAGATGTACAAAATTACACATTTTTCAATATTGACTAGTACCCGGATTGCCTGAACAACTTGTCAGCTAATCACTCTTGAGGAAGATCTTTGTAAGTAAGACGCAGTCACACTACTAGACTTTGTGCATGCAAAATTATTTTGGACAGCACAATGGAGAGGATATGATGTCACTTTGAGGGGTTTCTGGTTTGCTGTTGTACCAAATGGAAAATAAAAATTAATATTTTCTGTGGTTACTCATTAACTACTAAAGAAGTTTACTTTCACAATCCAAACTCGGTAGATTAAGAGCTGTACTGTTCTGCTTATGATCAGTAAAGGTGACCAGATCAGCTCCAAGTCCTAATTTGTTTCTCATGTGTTATGCACGATTGCAATAAAATCATCCCAGCCTTGGCCACATAAAACATTTAAAGTACAGGGCGATTTAGTTTAAAACAGGTCTGCGTCAGATGTAGCCATAATAAAAAAAATTATTAAAAAATAAAAAGCTACCCTGGTCTTAACTGTGAAAAGTTGCTTTGTTCAGTTACATGTACGGGTTACATCAAATTTGAATAAAAATGTACCATCTTTACATTCACATCCTTTTGTAGATCTCGTGATATTTGATTTCTAAAGTCAGTTGTAGGTGGCACAGCGGTTTTGGACAGGACTTTGTGTCCTTTGGGAAGTGTTAGGAGATTTCTTCTGTGCTGTATTTTGTTTTGTTGAGCCAAGTCCTATTCCGATGTCTGGGGTTGTTTCGACAGCACAGCAGCTGGGGCTCATATGTGTATGTATGTGTGTTTTGTGTGGTCTGACAGTCTCTGTAACAACAGCCTGTGAGAGGAGGAAATGACATTGTGTAAATGTAGATGAATTTAGTAGCAGGTGTTAGTTTGTCACGCTTTGCATGATTTTAAGCAGTGTGTAAAACCTGCCATCTGTAGCAGTTGTAAGTTACAGCACACAGTGTTACTACTTTGTTTTTTTTTATTATTTTCTCCCATTTTCTCCCCAATTTGGAATTCCCAGTGTGCACTTAGTGACTTTAATATAGGTAGTGGAGGACAAATCTCATTTTCCTCCGTGTCTGAGGTGTCAATCCGCGCATCTTATCATGTGGCTTGTTGAGCACTTTACCGCGGAGACATAGTGCGTGTGGAGGCTTCATGCTATTCTCTGTGCGGCATCCACACACAACTCTCCACGTGCCCCACCGAGAGCGAGAACCACGTTATAGCGACCACGAGGCGGTTACCCCATGTGACTCTACCCTCCCCAGCAACCTGGCCAATTTGGTTGCTTAGGAGACCTGGCTGGAGTCACTCAGCATGCCCTGGATTCGAACTCGCGAAGGTTGGTAGTCAGCGTCAATACTCGCTAACCTACTCAGACCCCACATTTACTACTATTAACCACTGTATTGGACCACATACTTTCCCCATCTCTCTCAAACCAAACCAGCTTTGGCTTTATAGGTTAAGATGATTTTATTCAACAGTGCCATTTTCATCTTTGAAAATAAACACAAAACAAACATGTATAGCATATTTTCCAATTTTGTGTCAAATGTGTTGGCAGTCCGAATCATATAATGAATATTCCATGCATTATGCTCTTTTGTATACTGCATATTTTGGCAAATGTAGTAGGTCATCCCATATTCATACAGAAAAATTGCATATTGTGCACTATACATTGCAGAGTATTGCTGAAAAAGTCAGAGTAGTACAGTATAGTATCCTATTCTGAACTCCCCCCCCCCCCCTCTTTTTCCTGTGGTATGCTAAAAGATTTGCTTAAACCCAAACTGATCTGCTATTTAACCAAAACTTCTTAAGTTAGCCTCAAAACTTCGTCTTAAGACATTGGATTTGGCAAAATATTAAGTCTTTTATACATGTGAATTATCATTAGCTTCTTCTTTTAATCTTTCAAACTCCAGACATTGCCTCGCTTGTTAGATAAGCTTCCTTCCATTTTTACTAAGTCTATCATGCCACAGTTTGGAAGATAGGGTTAATCTGGAAAGAGACTCTCTCCAAGAGGTATATTGGTATAACAACGAATCATCTCCCCCATCCGTCTTTCTCTGCTGCCACTGGAGGAGAAATATATTTCAGAAGAGGAAAGATTTGGGGCGCAGATGTCATTCAGAGAGAGATAGGATTAGAAGGCGTGAACCAGAGAGACGACGTCCATCAGTGGCTTGTGGACTACCTGGAAGGAACGGGGGAGCATTAAAAATGTAGACCAATGAGACATTTAATATTGATTCTGTGGTGAGATGAATAAGAAAAATCTTTAAAGAGTAGGGCTCGGCAATATAGCTAAAAATCTTCATATTTTCCAACCTTTTGATAACATAAATTTCATGTCTTAATATTTTAGAATTTCTTAAGTAGTTTATAAGGATGATTTAATTTTTTAATTGTCAAGGCATGTTTTCCGCATTTTGTCACTAAATGAACACAAGGAAGAACGATAATTAAAGGACTATTCCGGGCTCAATACAAAGATCAATCGATCTTTTATGGCATTTATGGCATAATATTGATTACACAAATCTGTGTTCCGGTGAGGCACTTACAATGGAAGTGAATGGGGCCAATCTGTAAACGTTAAAATACTCACTGTTTCAAAAGTATAGTCACAAGATATAAACAATATGTGTGTAACAATTTTAGTGTGAGAAAATTGCTTACTGACCATTCTGTGTAAAGTCTAATGGCCATGATGATGTAATGTCAACAAACCCTTAAAGGACTGTAAAAACTATGATTTAAACAACTTTACAGTAATATATGAGTTTTAACTGAAGAATGAATGTAAGTGCATTTATAAAATTTTAAGCTTCACTTTTCTGCCTTTAAACCCTCCAGAAATTTGCCCCATTCACTTCCATTGTCAGTGCCTCACTGTAACCACGATTTTTGCTTTGGTGGCAAGTCAGCATTATGCCATAAATACTGTCGATTAAGCTTAACTTGTATTGAACCTGGAATATTCCTTTGATCATTTTAATTTATGTGCACCAATACAACAATACACAGGAATAGTATTTACCAACATTATATAAAAATATATATAAAACTATTTTAATACATAGAAAATGCCATGCATGGACTTTATATATGTGCTTATTGTCACGGGGCAAGTGGGATTGTGAAATTATTTAAACACAGCCTTTTAGGAAAACTAATGGCCAAATAAATTGTTGCAATATTCGTTGCTTAATTTTATATTGCCATCAAAATCATTGCAAATATATGGTGAATATTCTATGATGTTAAAATCAAAAGTGCATTTGAATATTTGCGATATTTACAGTGTTGCTTAATTTTATATCGGCAGTAAAATAATTGTGAAAATATTGCTAGTGTTCTATAATATCCAAATAAAAAGAATATTAAAATTGTTGCAATATTCACAATGTTGCTGAATTTTATATCACTATCAAATTCATCACAAATATATTGTGAATTTTCTATACTGGCCAAAAACCCATTTAAATTGTTGCAATATTTTACTTAATGTTATACTGGCCTCAAAATCATCGCAAAATATTGTGAATATTTGATGTATCGCCTAGCCCTATGTAAGAGTAGCATTAATCCCTGTAGCCTGACAGGCAGTGTGGTGCATTATTAATGCAGTGGAGGGCTGTCCTGGTTAGGGATCTCTGTTGAAATGATGGGTGTAATTGCAGGGTTCAGCCTCAGCTCACTTACCATTGAGATGAGGGGATATGTGGGGTGGGGGTGTCACACATCGCTCATCCTCTCTGCTGTCTGCTACAGAACTACTCCTTATTTTAGTCTTGCACTCCCCTCTTTATGTGTCATGCTTTGACGAATAGATCATCATTAGCATCAAGCATCAGCTTGTCTGAAATGCTGTCATCATTTACTCATTACAAGTTTTTTTTCCAAAACCGTATGGCGAAAATCGGGCTCTAGTAGAATGCCCAAGCTGCTCTTTATCACACAATGAAAGTGAATGGTGACCACAGCTGTTAATCAAGATTTTTGGTGAAAAACTGCTAACATTTCAGTCTGTTCCTCGTACAAAGGTACCATATGGCTTCAGAAGTCTTTGAATATAATGTAAAAATCATATGGACTATTTTATGATGCTTGTGTGGCTTTTTTAAGCTTGACAGCATCTAGTTCCCATCCACTGTCATTGTATGGACGAGCAGTGTAAAGTTATTTCAGAACTTATCCTTTTGTATTCCACTAAAGAATGAAAGTCATAAAGATTTGAAATGAAAAGAGGGGGTGAGTAAATGACCAAATTGTATTTTTAGGTGAGCTATCCCTTTAACAGATGACGCAACTGCAGTTTGCCTTTAGTGTCCTCTTTGAAAGTTTCAGAAACAATGGAAAACCCTTGTAATCTCAGATATCAAAGTCCTCTGGATATTTGCTGAACTCAAGTTTACTGCAGGGTAAAGTTGTAACGAGATCTCGGACGACGAGATTTGACATGGTGACAAAAACAAAGAAAACCTGGCAGTTGGTGGATCTTCAATCCTCATAAGACTACTGTCCTCTCAGTTATCTTATTAAAACTGCACTGCTAGATTCTTTGTTTTCATAAAACAGCAAAAAAGCTGTGGAGCGTGCATCTGTGCTTTGTTTGATAATGACTCCATTTGGAAGCGTTTTAAGTTCAGGGGATTAAAACGTGGCTAAACAGAGCTGTAGAGGTGACCTTGTGGTGCTGATGGGTAGACTCTTGCTGTGCTGTTGTGTTGGTCTGATTGGTTAGTGCTGTACTGAAATTAACCTCCTTTAGCCTGACTGGAATTTTAGTTGTTGTGCTGTCAGATTCGGTTTTTGTGTGATTTGATTTCCTCCTGCTCAACCACCATATCTCTGCTCACTACAGATGTGCAAAAGTGGATATTTCCATTATTGACTAATTCGAACGTTACACATAGGACGCGTGCTTGTGTTTAAAACATGGCTAGACAAAACAGAATGGGATTGAACGCAGGGTAATCAAGACATGTTTTTAAAGGTTAATTATTTTTACTTGACATGCTAAAGAAGTGCAAGAACTATTGCTAGTCAAAACGCAATGGACAAAGATGCCGGTCTTCATGTGTACATTGGCCAACATAAAAAAACATACTATACATTTGAAAACGCTGTCTTCGCATTGTCGTGTGGACAGGTCAGACATCTGACATCTGAAAACGATGATGTATTTGTTGCCTTGTGATGCGCTTATGTGATCCATTCACTCCAAAACAATCAAGATGGAATCCCATGTAGCATCATTGTTGTTCCTGCTATTCACTTTGATATCTTTGTTAAAGATAAATGTTACTTTGTACAACCATCACATTGTATCCCTTCAAAGGCGATGGGAAGTTTTCTCTGAATTGCTGTCCGGCAACAAAATACAAGGACAATTGCAATTCAGACCGGACGTGGAACTGCTTTGTTTTTTTTCACATGCGCAGAAAGGAGATATAAGAGTTTTCATATGCATCAATGTGGATGAGCAACTTTTGGAGAATGGAGAGCATTTTGAAAATGCCTTCTTTCAAGTGTATCCGGATTAATGTGGACATGAATTATGCAAAGGGTATATTGCTCACAGCAGGCCAGTGTCAGAAATTAAGTTTTAAATTAAGGGACAATATTTGCCTCTGGATTTGATTTTCAGGGGCATTTTTTTACTTTTATGAGGGCAGATTTTATTTTTTTAAAACGCAGCGTATTCAATCAATGAATTTACACAAATTCTCAAGATTGACAATTTATTACCTCTTACCCTAATGTTTAAATCAACAACTCCTATTTATGCCATAATATGAATAACTAGAGCTATATTAGAATATTAAGAATTATTTCAGATGTTACAAATGAAAATACAAACATAAGAATTCATTACGAGGGCACTTTTTGCCCACACACTTTGAATATTTCTCTAATGTTTTTCATTTTTGGGAACATTTTTGCCCAGAGCACCACTTAGTTTCTGACCATGCATCTGCTGATTTCAATCTTGACTGTAAATGTTCTGAAATGTATTGTTGAAGGTGGTGAATTTGTTACGAATATGATGCTTTGATGGCTGAATGAGGTAACACATTAGGTGACATCTAGAGGCATCTTTTGAGGAGCGTAGATTTACCAAGCCAATTTCAGTATATGTTGAACAAACTGCACCTCTGTGGTTCTGGTGCTCCGATCTCATGTAGTTCTGCCCTCCCCAAAAGCATTTTCCCTTACAATATTTCATCAGTCATGTGTCTTATATTTATGAAGGACTGTTCAAAATCAGAACTAGCGATGCTCAATATCAGGAATGAATCACTCTTGATTCAGTTATTTTTAATGAATTGCTGAAACAAATTAGTTGGAATAATTTGGACAATCTCTGTATAGACTGAATCATTTGAAGTGTTTCTCGCTCCATTATAGGGTTGCTTCGATACCAAAATCTTGGCTTCAGTACAATACCGGTCCTGGTACCTCGGTATCGATACTATAATCAACAAATAAAAACCCTCAGATTTTTTTATGAAGATACACAGAAAATGACTTGATTAGAAAACTGCATTAGAATACACAAATACAAATTATGTGTTTTCCATTGAAATTTTTCTGGATTCCATGTTAACTGTTTAAATAAAATGTTATGATCAAATGGTGTTTAATTAAAGTGATACATACAGCTTTCATCAAATACAAATATTTTATATATATATATATATATATATATATATATATATATATATATAAATATGCAATTTTATATTTAGTAAAATAAAATGCTGCACAACAGAGCTTCACAGTATTTATGAAAACATTACTGAAATAAAATTCTGATTACTTGTGGCACTAGGCTGTTATGGCTGAATCACAACACTTGCATTTGTGATATTACTTACAGATAATAATAATAATAATAATAATAATATTAAAACAACCATTTAATTTTATAAGTATTATTGCTACTTTTTGAATATTACATTTTCATACAGTAGTTATATTTTTCTGTCTTCAATTTCACGCATCCAGTTGAAAAGAGCGTTCATGTTAGCTGGACTTTTATTTTGACAGACCTTTGAGTTCTTCCTGTTTTTTGGGGTAGTTATATCAAGCCTCCCATTAGTGCTGGGATAATCCTATCACGACTCAAATCTCCGAGCTGCACCGGAGGAGTTCATTTAAGTGTCAACAGCTGTTTATACTCTAAACCAGTGGTTCTCAACCTTTTTTGAACAAACGCCCCCCTGACCTCTTCATGATCCTCTTAACGAAAAACACTTCAGAAATACTATTACAGACAAACAATTGCAACACTGATATCTGAAGCCAGAGTTTTTGGTAAAAAAAAAAAAACTGAAACAGAAGTTTCTTATTGTATTTAAACTACATGTAAAAGCCTGAAGTTGAGTAATATTGTGTTTGGAAAAAAATGCAAAAACACATGGATTGTTTGAAAGGTGTTGCAAATGTATTTAGAAATTCAAACAAATTCAGGCTCACACACAAATTTTATTAAGATGAACCAATCACGTGAACAATAACTAACCTAAATGGCCAATGAAAAAGCAGCAGTCGTTCACACACTCAATTAGGCAATATATACTAGGCTTCAAATTTGAATAGCCTACAAACGGTCATTTGATTTCAAATGACGAACAAAGACAACAACAGCTCGGCCACCTGAACTGAACCGAAGAAAAAACGACGTCAAAAACAGCCACTTTTTTTTTTATTAATTACGGTCATTAGTGTGAGCCCTGAGCACTAATTATGCGCCTAATTATGTATTCCGCGTTATGTACAGAAAAAGCCGGTGAAAGCGCGCCTCTATTTTGCGCTGAAAATTCTCTGCCTCTTAAAAGCATGTGTAACTTAGGAAGCGGCTCTCCTGGCATATCCTCCTGGTGAAGTGGCAGCAGTAATCCAAGCAAGACGAAGACATAGGCTAAGGAGAAGAGCTGAAAAGATTTTTGCGCAGGCCGCCTGTTGAGTACCTCTGAGTAACGCCCCCCATTTGTGCCTGAGTGCCCCCCTCTCTGCTGCCTCGTTCACACCGCCCCCCAACACTGTCCAAACGCCCCCTAGGGGGCGGTACCGCCCCGTTGAGAAATGCTGCTCTAAACACACTGCATGAAAATGAAGCACCAGTTAAAAGAAAATTAAACAGCAGAAGAATGTAATTTAATGAAATAATATACAGTCACATGCGCTGCATTCTACAGAATGAACAAGAGGTTCTGCTCTGTTCATCTGCGTCTCACTCTCACTCTACACTCACACACACACACACACACACACACACACACACACACATGTGTGTGTGAGTGTGAGACGCAGATGAACAGAGCAGAACCTCTTGTTCATTCTGTAGAATGCAGCGCATGTGACTGTATATTATTTCATTAAATTACATTCTTCTGCTGTTTAATGATCACATTTGGCTACATCCAGAGGTTTTTTATTTTAATTTGTCATTGATTTCATCTCAAAACGGTCACATCTCATATTGTTTTGCTAATGACAGCATACTGTAATATTCATTTTAATATAAATGTTTTTGGTATCATGATACTGCGTTAGTATCAGTAAACCCTGCAACCCTACTCCATTAACAAGTAACAGAATATTTCAGAACACAAAGAGCAAACTGAGAGCAAGATAAAGGGAATTTTTAATTGACACACAACCTGCAAATGCATCCTATCTTTTGCGTCCTCTTGTCCTAGAGAATCTAAAGCCCAGTTGGTCTCCCCTGCATGTGCCCTTGTCTTTGAGTCAGAGGGCAGGTTTTATTTACTGAGTCTCTGAGCTTTTCTGACAATACCCACATACATGTATCATTTGTCTGCTCACACACTAGCACACATCCACACCATCATGCCCTACTAATACTGGACTGATCTCACAATGAAATCCGAAAAAATAGGTTGACTTTTCTTTAGCTAAAATCAATCTGTGCTTACCGCAATTTGAAACGGTGCCTTCAATGGCCAAATGGTTGTAGTTGGTATATGGGCAAGTGTGAGCTCCATTTTCTCTGAGAAATGCCCATGGAGGGGCGCCAGAAGCGAGCTGTTTTGAGCTGTACAGGCTGTAATAAATTGAACAGGAATGCATATTTTATAAACCCCCCCCCCCCAAACCTAAACCTTATGCTACCTCCAAATTGCACTCGTCACTGATTATACGAATACGATTACTTGCTGGTTTCAATGTGGAATCCGAACTCGGGTCTTCAACTCTGCATACCCAATGCACTTCCGGTTGCACCTCAAGGGTAAATGCTCTGGAGCCGATGTAAAAATGTCTAATAGGACTTAATAATAGTCTAATAGTCGGCATAATGTGGCCAATCCTAGGGTACGGAACTCTCAGAAACAACATGATGACTTCCTGTGTGATCATGTTGCTTACACACACTCCTCTGCAGGGCTGGAGCACTATTCACATGCACAGGAGTAGTTACTGTGGATTCGATGCGTAACACGCTGGGCTGCAGCAGTCTTCGTCCTGTGAGCTGAATGGAAGGCTAAAAATAGAGGGCATGATAAAAGCTTGCAGCATCATCCTCTGCACACTGATCATGACCTGGTGCATTCACGGTCAGCCAGTAACATGGGAGCATTTACACACTCAATGAAGACCACATTAGCTGATGGGGCTCCATTATGGGATATTTAATTCTATTTGTAAAGTCCATATGTCCACATTTGTGCTTTGTGAAGACTGTTATAGGTTATCCTTTTGAATGGTTACCATGGGAACCATCCATGACTTTCATATTCATATTTAATGCCCAAGGTCTTATTTTCAATATTAATAGACTGGATAGAAACACTGGATTAATTATGGCTAATGTGTTAATAAATTATAAAGATGAAGAGGTATATTGGATTTTTCACAAAAATTTGTGCTCCTTGAAATTGAATAAATAATGGAATATGATAAAATATAGAAATGAAGACTATGTTAAAGGGATGTAACCTACACAAGGTTGCTGACATTTTTTAGAGTTGTGGCGTGGCAGGTAATGGACATGCTCGGACACATTGTGTGGTGGTGGTGTGGCTCTTATGCGGGCAACCAAAGTTTATCCTTTTATTTTCTTGGCTTAAACTTTGAGGTCTGGTTTTGCATACAACATAGACTCTCAAGTACATGGATAATTGCCATAGACATTGTCAACTGCTTTATTATAAAACATCTCCTGAGACATGTAAATGTACATCATAAATGTAAATATTGCTCCTGTATCAGTACAATCTTACACCTCTCTGATTGACTAGCTGTTGATGGGGTTTATTTGTAAAAACAAACCATAGTTTCATTTCAAAAGTAATATCACATTTATCAGGCTTTTTTTGTGGTGAAGCATTTCCTCTCTCGCCTGGTTATGCATACAAGTCTATTCCAGCCCATTATACCCATTATTTAGAGAGCACATGCTCTCCGTAATGTCAAAAATACTTTTTATGATGGAGGGCTCTCATGCTTAGGGTGGGGTGCAGGTCTTTCTAAGGGCTCTGCAAAATAGCATTTCACACACCATGGCTCCATTCCAGGGTATCATAGGCGAGCACCTCACACACACATTTTGCTTCCCTTCAGAGGTGCCAGACATGGTCTGCAGCATGGCGCGTTTAATTACATCTATAGAGGTGTGAACATACGAAGACACCCTAATGTCACCTGCTTCGCTCTTTTAACTGCAGAAACGTGACATTGCAGCAGCAAAATGCTATTAAGGAATAATTAACCCAAACTATATATATGTGTGTGTGTGTGTGTGTGTGTGTGTGTGTATCTAACCTTTTCTTTTGTTTTTTTCATTTCAAAAAGTGTTTTTTTTTTTCTTCTTTGCAATTCTTCCCATTAGGCCTGCACTCCTGAGTCTTCTCTTTACTGTTGTACATGAAACTTGGTTTGAGTAGGTAGAATTCAGTGAAGCTGTCAGGACATGTGAGGCGTCTATTTCTGTCCTTGTTAGAGCCAGTTGTCCTTTGTCTCTGAAGACTGCAGTGTACACCTTTTGTATGAAATCTTCAGTTTTTCAAGCGTTGTATAGCATTCATTCCTCAAAACAATGATTGACACGTTTTTCTAGAGAAAGCTGTTTCTATTTTGAAATTTTTTACCTAATACTGACCTTAAGACATGCCAGTCTATTGCATACTGTGGCAATTCAAAAACAAACACAAAAACGATGTTAAGCTTCATTTAACAAAACAAATAGCTTTCAACTGTGTTTAATATAATGGCAAGTGATTTTCTCATACCGAATAAGCAATTTAGCATGATTACTCAAGGATAAGGTTTGGAGTGATGGTTGCTGGTAATGGGGCCTGTCTAGATTTGATCAAAAATAGCTTTTTTCAAATAGTGATGGTGCTTTCAGTAATGTCCTGACTGTACTTTGTGATCAGTTGAATGCCACTTTGGTGAATTAAAGTACCAATTTCCTTCCAAATATATATATATATATGGGGATTTAAGGATATATATTGAGGATTTAGAGGGAGGGGGAGAATTCTTGGTGTTGATAATGAAGGCATCCCTTCCATTAATAAACCAGTGGCAGCTGGTGCTACATTGTGTTTCTCAGCATGGACATTTTTATGATTAGCACTAATGGAGCAGGGGTATGTGTTGTGTTTAAAAAAAAAAAAAAAGCCTATTAGCTGATCCCTTCCTCCCATTCTTTCTCTATTACCCCCCATTAAACCTTGTCCAAACCGTCTTTATCCCACAGACTGAACTTCAAAGATCCATAGGCTGTTCGGGCTCTTACATGCAGCCTGCTAAAAGAGGACTTTGGCCTGACCATTGAGATCCCCCTGGAACGGCTCATCCCCACCTTCCCGCTCCGCCTAAACTACATCCACTGGGTGGAGGACCTGACCAGGGGGCAGGGGAACCCACGGAGGGGGATTGACATTGGTTTGCCAACTCACATAATCTGGTGCTATAAAATGTAGGTGGTATGACAACAAGTAATGAATGTTTATACCTGTACTGTGCAAAGTCTTAGGCACATAAAATATTTCACAAAAACATTAGTCTTAAAATTGTTATTTATATCTTTACCTTTAGTGTGCCAATAAGAAATATAAATACAATTTAGACTCCCAAACATACCTTTTGCAAATAGAATAGAAGAACAGGGAGCCCTGCAAGAGATGGCAGGGCCCCCAGAGAGCCTGTCACTGGGATTACATAATTGGATTACATGAAGAGACCGAAGCAATTAAGAGAGAAGAACTGTGGTGAATTCTCCAAGAAACTCGGAACATCCTTTCTGCCAACAACCAAGAAAAACGGTGTCCAGGTGTACCTAGGCGAATTGGTGCTGTTTTGAATGCAAAGGTAGTCAGACCAAAAATAAATTTTTTGTTTTTTTATATTTACTGGATTTAATATGTTAATTGATAAATGAAAACTACTTGTGGCATTGTTTTTTAAAGACGTCCTCACTATGCAACACTTTTCACAAGTGCTAAAACATTTGCACAGGACTGTATATACACTCACTGACCACTTTATTACGAACACCTGTAAACCACTAATTCGTGCAATTATCCAACCAGCCAATTGTTCGGCAGCAGTGCATAATATCAGGCCGATATGGGTCAGGAGATTCAGTTAATGTTCACATCAACCATTAGAATATGGAAAAATGTTGAACTCATTGATTTCGACCGTGGTATAATTGTTAGTGCCAGACGGGCTGGTTTGAGTATTTCTGTAACTCCTGATCTCCTGGGATTTTCACAATCACCTGTCTCTAGAGTGTACTCAGAATGGGTAAGTTAGTGGCAGTTCTGCAGATAGAAACACATTGTTGATGAGAGAGTTCAACAAAGGTAATTCCCACTGTCCCGCTCCTGGGCTACAACAGCTGAAGACCATGCTGGGTTCCTCTTCTTTCAGCCTAGAACAGAAAGCTGAGCTAGCATTATACACTCACCTAAAGGATTATTAGAAACACCTGTTCAATTTCTCATTAATGCAATTATCTAATCAACCAATCACATGGCAGTTGCTTCAATGCATTTAGGGGTGTGGTCCTGGTCAAGACAATCTCCTGAACTCCAAGTTGAATGTCAGAATGGGAAAGAAAGGTGATTTAAGCAATTTTGAGCGTGGCATGGTTGTTGGTGCCAGACAGGCTGGTCTGAGTATTTCACAATCTGCTCAGTTACTGGGATTTTCACACACAACCATTTCTAGGGTTTACAAAGAATGGTGTGAAAAGGGAAAAACATCCAGTATGCGGCAGTCCTGTGGGCGAAAATGCCTTGTTGATGCTAGAGGTCAGAGGAGAATGGGCCGACTGATTCAAGCTGATAGAAGAGCAACTTTGCCTGAAATAACCACTCGTTACAACCGAGGTATGCAGCAAAGCATTTGTGAAGCCACAACACCCACAACCTTGAGGTGGATGGGCTACAACAGCAGAAGACCCCACCGGGTACCACTCATCTCCATTACAAATAGGAAAAAGAGGCTACAATTTGCAAGAGCTCACCAAAATTGGACAGTTGAAGACTGGAAAAATGTTGCCTGGTCTGATGAGTCTCGATTTCTGTTGAGACATTCAGATGGTAGAGTCAGAATTTGGCATAAACAGAATGAGAACATGGATCTATCATGCCTTGTTACCACTGTGCAGGCTGGTGGTGGTGGTGTAATGGTGTGGGGGATGTTTTCTTGGCACACTTTAGGCCCCTTAGTGCCAATTGGGCATCGTTTAAATGCCACGACCTACCTGAGCATTGTTTCTGACCATGTCCATCCCTTTATGGCCACCATGTACCCATCCTCTGATGGCTACTTCCAGCAGGATAATGCACCATGTCACAAAGCTTGAATAATTTCAAATTGGTTTCTTGAACATTACAATGAGTTCACTGTACTAAAATGGCCCCCACAGTCACCAGATCTCAACCCAATAGAGCATCTTTGGGATGTGGTGGAACGGGAGCTTCGTGCCCTGGATGTGCATCCCACACATCTCCATCAACTGCAAGATGCTATCCTATCAATATGGGCCAACATTTCTAAAGAATGCTTTCAGCACCTTGTTGAATCAATGCCACGTAGAATTAAGGCAGTTCTGAAGGCGAAAGGGGGTCAAACACAGTATTAGTATGGTGTTCCTAATAATCCTTTAGGTGAGTGTATATTCAGATGAGTCACATTCAGGGCTAATGTAAAATAGGCAAGATATACACACTTCTGCACTTCATATAATAGTATATTAATTCAGCAAGTTACAACGTTTCCTGGCATTTGTAAACAACTAAACTTCACTTTGTGTTGTACCTAACAACACCTCTTGATAAGTTCTTATGTGTTTTCCATGCCATACTGCTCTCTTTCTTCTCATTACTCCATGTGTCTTAGTCGCTCTCATGTCTACATAACGTAATGGAATCCTGTCCATTGATATTCATGTGCATATAGGCCTATCTACCTCGGTAGAGTAAATTATTTTCGTTCCACGGTATATATAGTTCAGTACCATCACACTGTCTAGACCAAGGTGCTATCCTGTTAAAGCTGCTTGTGGTCCCTCGTGATGGTAGTATAACGCTTGCCAGTGCTGCTTACTGGTTTGCACACATGCAGGCTGGTAGAGATTTAAAACAGTGTTGGCAGTCACACCCAACCAGATCTGCTGGATTGAAATTTGCCCCTCCACCACCACCATGATCCATCCTCAGCCATGAAAACTCTCCCTTGAATACAGATGGACATCTGTCCTTTCTGCCTCAAAGGAAACTCTAAATACCCTGACAACTGTCTGTTTACCCTCGTAACCAAATTGTATGTGTGATATAGTTGTGGCTTGGCTGATTAGGTTAGATTGTGGATTGAAGACCTTTGCCAGCTCTGGGATGAGATTAGCTTTGTTAGTGTCACACACATGATGTATAGCTCTAAAACTCCTCTTTTATTCAGACCTTATGGGGATCATCTTTGAGTTCTGCTAAATTTCAGTCCATTTTAATGCTGGCTGACTGGGTAATAGATGGCCATAGCTGTCCTGCCTCAGTCAAACTGCATAATATAATTAATTCCTCACTCTGTCAGGCAGTCTGCTGCACTTCTTATTATCATACTAATGGTACGGTCACACTAAGCTTTGAGCATGTGAAATTACTTCGGATTCTACAATGAATATAGGCAACAGGTAATAGTAGTTCCAGAGTTGCACTTATGTTGAACATGATATGAGTACACTAAAAGACAAAATAACAATATTATTACAGGGATCTAAAATATCACGATTTATGAATGTATCGGTACAGTCCGACACACTATGCCTTCTGTTTTAATAAATCAATTATAAATAACAAATAAAACTAAATTTGAGTCTGTGGAATTTCAAAAGTATTTTTTCTGCACACATTTGCAGCTGTATTTGTTGGTATTTTTAGTATGAATCTCCATCTTTTGTACATTTTTGCTGTCCTGTGTTCGCATGCATATAAATGGTAGTGAATGGAATACAAAGTGGATTGTGACTGACCTCAATACATACAGATTCCTGATGGTTGGTGTGAAAATGACACTCATACAACACATTTAATTGAAATACCATTTGGCACAATTTTGCATATGTTTTTGTGATTTTAATTAAAGGGATAGTTCATCCAAAAATGAATTCTCTCATCATTTACTCATCATCGTACCATCCCAAATGTTGTATGACTTCTGCAGGCTAGAACAACAATTTTTAGAAGCATATTTCAGCACATACAATGCAAGTGAAGGGTGACCAGGACTTTGAAGGTTCAAAAGGCAAATAAAGGTAGCATAAAAGTAATCCATAATACTTAAGCGTTTTAGTCTATCTTCTGAAGCGATATGATGGGTGAGGGTGAGAAACAGATCAATATTTATGTCCTTTACTAATTTTATTAACCTAAAAAAATTTTGCTTATTGAATTTTGAAAGTTACATGTCAATATTCTGCCTTATTGAATATCATTTTATCACTTTTCTGTGCTCAGTTAAGATATTGAAAATCAGTACAAAATATGTTAGGGATAATGTGTAGTGTAGTCAGTTGGTCATTATTGCAAATGTAATCCCTTTTTCATGCTAAGTACATGGCTGCTTACCAAATAAATAAATAAATGGACATGAAATATTGATTTGAGTTGAAATTATTTTATTATGTGAGAAGAAAGAGACCTCAGGGTGATGAAAGAGACATGAAACTATTGCAGATATTGGTCAACTGGAACAATGGTCATTGCAGTCATTATGCAAAGATATTTGGCCACAATTGACCAATCAGAATCAAGTATTCCTCATAGCCATTTAATAGCTGAAATTAATACAGTTAACACTATAAATCAGGTGATTTCTTCTGTCACTAGGTGAAGCATATGTTTATGTATATGCTCATATCTGGAATGGAGGAAGATCATATTTCATTTGTATTTAAACACTGATGTCCTATGGTGTAATGTGACAGGTTTTGGCTTTGTACAGGTACCGGTGCTTCCTGTATTTACCCCCTGCTGGGAGCCTCCATGAATGGCTGGTTCTTTCTCGCCACAGAAGTGGATGACATCTGCTTTAATTATGCAAAGAAGAACGTTGAGCAAAACCACCTGGTGGAGCTCATTAAAGGTAGGAGTGTGAGACTGAGAGAGAACTTGACAGTTTTATATGTAATTCAACCCACCTTGATCACTGAACTATATATTTATGTCTTTGTGTGTACTGAAGTGGTAAAGGTGCCCCAGAGGACTCTACTGATGGATGCATTGAATGACGAGTCCATTGTCTATGATTTCTGCATGTGCAATCCTCCTTTCTTCGCCAACCAGTTAGAAGCAAAGGTGCATTCAGCTCTTAACTTTGAATAGATACTCAAAACAAGGGCTTTAAAGCCCTCCAGGCAATACCTTTCTCTGTGCACAAAACAATTGCTGTTATCCATTCTTTCTGCTGATTCCTCCCATCTCTACTGCCTCCTCTGTCAGGGGGTGAATTCGAGGAACTCGCGCAGGCCTCTGCCCAGCTCCATCAACACAGGATGGGTCACTGAGATTATGGCTGAGGGCGGAGAGCTGGAGTTTGTGAAAAGGATCATCCATGACAGTCTGCAGCTCAAGAAGAGACTTAGGTCACAAACACACACACACACACACACACACACACACACACACATACATTAAAGAGAACCCAAACTGAATATTAGTTGGTTCAGACAGCTAATAAACCCCCAACCAGGTGAGTAGGGATCTTAAATCCCTTCATCCTGACTTTTCAACTTTGCAATAATGAGCTGTTGATTTTATGGTAAATAAATAAGAGCACATCAAATATAGATTTGAGTTTAAACTTTTTTTTATAATGTGAGAAGAGACTGCTGAGTGGTATAAAAGATATTAAACTATGTCAGGAAACTGGTTGCCATTTTCGGTGAAGAAAAACACAGTTACAGCGCGGACAAGAGGCATAAATGTAGCAAAATCAATGTGTTTTCAGTTAGTCAATAGTGTAACATGGCTTTAGTGGCCTGAAATGTGCAGTTTTGTGGTCATTATATAAAATTATTTGACACAGAATGCCACGTTTTGACCAATCAATTGAGATTTTTGGAAACCGCTTCTTTTTTTAATGTATTTTTTTATTTTAATTACTTTTTGTTACTATTATTATCAAAAAAACATTTGCTCCAAATTCTCAAAAATATCTAAATCAGGACATCAGGTTTACTTGTTAATTGGCCATTGCCAGTAATGTCAAAGTGGTCAGATATTGCCTGATTAATCAGCCTGGATATGTCAGCCCATCACTAAATTACTCTCAAAACCTGAAGAGCTGTAAGTAGTGTAACAGGAAAGGAATAAACAAAATTGTGTGTCCAGGTTTGGTGTTTTGGGCTGAGAGTTGCAGGGGGGAAGTGGCCATGCTGATGAAAGGAGTAGGGCAGATGGAGGCTGGGATGGATCTGTCATTCAGAGTTTGTGTAATTAATTGACAAGCAAAGTAAATAATTACCCAGGGCGGTATCCGGGCCGCCCGACGGGAGCAGCTGTGAGTGTGCCTGGGGCAGACGGCGCACTCCCGTTTGCCAGGACTGTCAGTGGAGCACTGAAGTGAGGCATGTGGGGAGGGGCAGTAGAGCAACAAACATTAGGCCTGATTAACCATGTCATGTGTCAAACCCCAAGAGGCAGAACGGACTGGCCCGTGTGTGTGTGTGCATTAGGGATGTCAAAAGCACCAGTATTTTGTTAAGTTATCTTATTATTGTTGACTATTTAAGAAAAGGAGAAAACCACTCACTGCTCTTAACTAATTTCTTTGTTCTTTATTACTCACTGTGCTATCAAGTAATTTCATTTGTTAATATTTAAATTAACTAAAGCACACTAGACGAATGAAGGCTGCGTTTATACAACGCACAGCGTCTTTTTACGTTTAGTCCATTGAGGAAAAGAAAGAGAGAACATCATGGCCAAACCAAAACCACTAATGGTTTTAATCTATTATTAATGTTCTTCGACTAGCTAAGTTCTCCTAGGTACGGAATTTAAGGGACGTGTGCGAATAGGAGAAAAATCACCAAACAAATAACTAGGTGGAACAAAAAACAAAAAAATATGTTTTCTTCACAATCCCGTGGAATCAAGAAATGTGAAAATTCACTGGTAATTGCTAAAGGGTCCCAATGGTAATCGAAAACTTGGAAACATCAGGGCTTTTTAAAATCGAGTTTTCTATTCCTGGAAATATCTGGGAAATAAATAAAATCTTAAAAGTCATGGAAAAGTAATGGACATTTCTATAGAGAATATACACTCACTTAGCACTTTATTAAGAACACTATGGTCCTAATAAATTGCCTGACATGGTCTTCTGCTGTTGTATTACATTTGCTTCAATGTTCAACATGTTGTGCATTATGAGATGTTTTTCTGCTCACTACAATTGCCCAGAGTGGTTATCTGAGTTACCGTAGACTTTGTCAGTTCTAACCAGTCTGGCCGTTCTCCGTTGGCCCCTTTCTTCAACAAGGCATTTCTGTCCACATCACTGCTGCATACTGGATGTTTTTGTTTTTTGCACCATTCTGAGTAAACTCTAGAGACCGTTGTGGTTGAAAATCCCAGAAGATCAGCAGTTACAAAAATACTCAAACCAACCCAACTGGCACCAACAATCATGCCATGCTCCAATCACTGAGATCACATTTTTCCCCATTCTGATGGTTGTTGTTAACATTAACTGAAGCTCCTGACCCGTATCTGAGTGATTTGATACATTTCACAGCTGCCACATGATTGGTTTATTGGATAATCGCATGAATAAGTAGGTGTACATAGATTTTCACCAAAAAAAGTGCTCATTAAGTGTATATTTTTTATAGTTTTTCCCTCTGCTCTAAAATATTTCATCATGTGTTAGATATTGCTCTTGTGTAGAGTAAAACCTGCTCTCAAGCCATAGTGATGCGCCATTTGTCAGTGAATCGTTCTTTTGGGTCAGTTCTTTTCAATTAATTAAATTGGTCAAAATGATTCTGTAAAGGGGTTCAATGGGAAGCAGGAGGCGAGAACCGTCTTAAAAATATAAATAATATTTTAATAATAAACTTAAACACACAAAACACACACATGACAGACATGTCCGTAAACTATCTCTCTCTCGTCTCCACCGTCTGCCATCGGCCTTTATCCCTCTCGGAGGCTTAATTAGCCTGTAAAGGAACCGGGAGTGTATAATCACGACCCGGCCCCGCCCTCCCACAGATTCATAGTTCAACTTAAAAGTCATAGAGAAGTCATGGAAATTCACTGATTAAAAAAGGTTGGAAATCCTTTCAGTGTCAACTACTGAAATGTTGGTATCATAACATCCATAGTGTATGCATACAAAAGTTGATTGGCAGTTTGGACGGTTGTTTATTTAGATTTTTTTTCTGACATATGCATCAGATATTAGACTTGCTGGTAAATCTTGTTTTTATGTGTCATGTGCTCATGTTGAGAATTGACTGGTTTCCACAGGGTAAGGTGGGCACTCTTCCATCTCGCTGTGTGTTAGCAACTCCCCCCTCTCTTGTGGGTTCAAACTATGCAAGCAGACTGTAGTCAAAGTGTGTGTGTGTGTGTGTGTGTGTGTGTGTGTGTGTGTGTGTGTGTGTGTGTGTGTGTGTGTGTGTGTGTGCGCGTGCGCGCGTGCGCGCATGTGTATACTCTAGACTAGCAGGTGCCCATAGAGCCAGCCAGGCATTCTGATTGGCCCTCTGAGATCCCTCTTCCTCTCCTGCCCCTCGGATCTGTAATTAGTGTCAGTCTTCCTCCTTCCCCTCCTCACTCGCACTCATCCTAAATACAACTCTGATTTTAACAATTGCCATACTTCTGTGCTATTGAAAGTGTAATTGTTACTACTTCCTCCTCAGGGCTTGATAAATGAAAGAATGCATAAACACCTCCTGTTCAAGCGCTTATAGATTCTGGAGCACCCCGTTAATAGCTGAGCATGCCATGTGCTGGGGTGCCAAAGCCTCCCTCCAGTGTCTCCAACACTGGAGAACATGTTTCAATATTAGGGCTCTTAAATATTTTATTCTACAAAATGAAGTGATTACCAGTCCCCCATGTCTCCTTATATGCAGTCTTATGTGTGTTCCTCTATTATGTGTGCCCACTTCAAAAAGCAAGAGTTTGGCCCTTAAAATAATTTAGAGTCGTTCTTCAATGATAAAAAGCAGGTTTATTTCTGCAAAGTAAATTTAGAGATTCAAAAGAAATACCAAATTCGACTTGAGCATTAATCAATTATACATAGATTTTACTCCGGCTGAGGATTCTCCTGCCAATCTTTGTGGACACTGGATGTTGAAGCCTTATCTTTTCATAATATATGCGGATATGCATTGATTTTTGTCTCATGTGCAACTTCAAAGCTCCCTGTCAAGGTGGTGTTTTTAATTAAACATCCAGTCTTAAACCTTAAAAAACAGAGTAGCCAAAGTGACTGATGCCACAGAGTGAGCCCATATCCTGCAGTTTATTTGATGTGCTCTCATGGATCAGCTGTCAAAGCTTTTTTTTTGTTGTTTAAAGGTGGTACAGTTGCATGCTGGGTAAGAAGTGTAGCCTGGCACCTTTGAAAGATGAGCTGCGGAAACAAGGGGTGAGTTTTGCTTAGACGTGTGTGTGTGTGCGCGCGCATCAAGTGTCTCATACACTTTGTTCACACAACAAACAAATGCAATTTAGTTTCAAATCCAATCATTAAGACTGACTGTGTACACTTATTTTGCAAGTGATAAAATCAGATCTGTTTATCTACACCGATCAGCCTCAACATTAAAAGCACCTGCCAATTATTGTGTTGGTCCCCCTCATGCCGCCAAATCAGCGCTAACCTGCATCTCAGAATAGCAATGATGAAATTCTTCTCACCACAATTGTACAGAGTGGTTATCTGAGTTATCGTAGAATTTGTCAGTTTGAACCAGTCTGGCCATTCATTTATGACCTCTCTCATCAACAAGACGTTTCCATCTGCAGAACTGCTGCTCACTGGATGTTTTTTATTTTTGGCACCATTCTTATTAAACTTTAGAGACTGTTGTGTGAAAATCCCAGGAGATCAGCAGTTACAGAAATACTCAAACCAGCCCGTCTGATACCAACAATCATCCATGCGATTATCTAATCAGCCAATGGTGTGGCAGCAGTTCATAAAATCATGCAGAAACGTGTGAGGAGCTTCAGTTAATGTTCATCAACCATCAGAATGGGGAACATTTTTGATCTCAGTGATTTGGACTGTGGCATGATTGTTAGTGTCAGATGGGCTGGTGTGAGTATTTCTGTAACTGCTGATCTTCTGGGATTTTCACACACAACAGTAACTAGAATTTACTCTGAATGATGCCAAAAACTAAAAACACCCTGTGAGCGGCAGTTCTGCAGATGGAAACATCTTTTTAATGAGAGAGGTCAACAGAGAATGGCCAGACTGGTTCAAACTGACAAAGTCGATGGTAACTCAGATAACCGCTCAATTGTGGTGAGAGGAATATCATCTCAGCTATTCTGAGATGCGGGTTGGCTCTGTTTTGGTGGCACGAGGGGGACCTACACAATATTAAGCAGGTGCTTTTAATGTTGTTGCTGATTGATGTATATCAGTTGCCTTAGAAAAGACTTAAGCATCAGCACAATGCCAATATACATGAGATGTAATTTTGGATAAAGATGATGGAAAACCACTGCCACTGCTCATGCCTATCACAGGGATGTGAACCACTCGCCTTTCAGCTAAAGTCACCTTTTCTGAAGTTTTCCTTTATTAAAATCACTTGAAAGGGTTTCTTTAAGCTTGAAACAAGGAAATGAAAATTCTCTTATCCTTTAATCACCCTTATGCCATCTCAGTTGTCTTTGTCTTTCTGCTGAACACAAACAAAACATTTTAGAAGAGTATTTCAGCTCTGTAGATCCTTACAATGCAAGTGAATAGTGGCCAGAACTTTGAAGGTCCAAAAAGCACATTAAGGCAGCATAAAAGTAATCCATAAGACTCTGGTGGTTAAATCCATATCTTCATAAGCAATATGATAGGTTTGGGTGAGAAAAGTCCTTTTTTTTATATAAATCTCCACCTTTGACCAGACCCAACCTGTAGGTGGCGATATGCACAAAAAATGCAAATCACCAAAAAACAAAAGAAGAATATGAAAGTGAAAGTGAAGATTGATAGTAAAAAAAAGACATGTATTGATATGGTGAACTCACAATGTATGTGAGAAAACAAACAGCAGAGGCATTTTAAGCATTCATAAATATACTTCAAATCTACTTGAAATCAGACCTGACTGTTCAGACTGAGATACATTACAAAATATCTGATTTGAAAGGGATTTCAGACCACAGACGGATGTGAATTGGATCAGGATTTTATGTATTATTTGTTGTTCAGACTACAAAAAACTAAACAGACAATTTTTGTTGCCTGTCTGCGTAAAGCCGTGGGAGTCGAAATCCCCCAATTCTGACCTCAAGCATTCCAGTCACTCATAAATTATGATAAAATGTAAACAAAACAAGATGGCAATTTGTTTTCTTATGCCAATTATGTTACAAATTTAAAAACCCTTAACACTAAATGCTTCTGTTTTTTTGTATTACATTTTAATTGTTAGTCACCACTATCCCGGAAATTATGTCAAATGATGTTTCCTACTGAGGTTGGGATTGAAAGAACTGCCCCGACTTTAGCCACATGCACACTAATACATTTTCATTTGAAAACACACTGATATTGCTGTGTTTACCCCTCTCATCCATACTGGATTGGCATCTTCCTCCAACAAAAATAGAGGGTTTTTCCATTACTGCATGCTTTGGGAAAGATAATGTTAGGAAACCGAAAATAGAGTGCGTCTGTGGCCTTTACAAGTATGATGCGCCACTCCAGTGGTCATTTTCATGTATGAGGTGGGACAATTCCGAGTTGCTATTCTGGAACACAGCATTAGATCTCTACAAATAAACAAGTGGGCATTTCCCCAAGACTCCAGGTTAAATGATCGTAATGAGTTTCACTAGCATGACCTAAAATACGCACCATGACAGGGAGCCCTAATGGACTAGATTTCATTAGTTTGTTAGGCATCATTAGTTCCCACATCACCCCTCTGTCTGTGGCAATACAACATTACCTCTGCCTGTGTCTGTACAGTTAGAACTCTCTAATATCTGTGAATGAAAAGCATTTGTCCTGCTCATAGGTTATTAGTCTGGTGTCAGTCAGTCAGCTCCCCTCCGTCCTGATGTGTCATTTTTTCATCTGAAGGTGCCATAGTTCTGTTGCCCCTCATTAGACTCATTGTGCTCCTGGCTGACATCCAGCAGACTGAGCTACTTCCTACTCTCGTTATTGGGGCTGTAATTAATATGCTAATGCTAATTGTTTTTTCTCTTTCTCATTTGTACGCTCACTTTCCCCTCTCCTTTTTCTCACCCTTTATCTGTTGTTTGAATGACCTCAGTCTACAAAGGTCAAACTGGGGTGGGTTCTTCTGAAGAGCAGTGTATTATAAGGGTGCAATGGGTGATCATTTTTGTTATAAATTTTTTTTATAACACCTCCCACTGTGTGAATGGCAGGTCTGTGCCACTAACACTTACTAAAGCTTCTGGGATGGTCTTGTGACACTCATACACTATGTGCTGGGGTGCAACCATTTCTGTAAAATGTTGGGTTTTGTACGTCTGTAACAAGATGTCTTCTCTCAAATTATAAATTGTTTGTAGTGATTTTTTCATTACTTAACCTAAACAGAACCCAAAAGTGGGCAAAGAAAATAATCATTATTTATAAATTGTCACTTAAGCAGTTTTGGAGCCAGCATTGCTTATACACTCACTGAGCACTTTATTGTGAACTCCTGTACACCTACTTATTCATGCGATTATCTAATCAGCCAATCGTGGGGCAGCAGTGCAATGCATAAAATCATGCTGATATGGGTCAGGAGCTTCATTTAATGTTCACATCAACCATCAGAATGGGGAAAAAAAATCAGTGATTTCGACATGACATTATCGTTGGTGCCAGGCGGGCTGGTTTGAGTATTTCTGTAACTGCTGATCTCCTGGGATTTTCATACACAACATTCTCTAGATTTTATTCAGCATGGTGCTAAAAACAAAAAACATTCACTGAGCATCAGATCTGTGGACGGAAATGCCTTATTGATGAGAGGTCAACAGAGAATGGCCAGACTGGTTCAAGCTGACAGAAAGGCTATGGTAACTCAGATAACCACTCTGTACAATTGTAGTGGGTAGAATAGCATCTCAGAATGTACAATGTGTCAAACCTTGAGGTAGATGCGCTATAAAAGCAGAAGACCACTTCGGGCACTTTATTACGACCGCAGTGTTCCTAATAAATTGCTCAGGGAGTGTATCTTTCTTGTTTTTAGATGCATCTCTGGTTTGTGATGCTGAACCATCAAGGGTCAATCATCAAATGTATCTCAAAATAAAAAATTACAGTGTAGTGTATTTTGCTGCAGCATATGGCTTAATGCTTGTAAAAGTGTGGTTGAAGACTAAATATCTGTAATCAGAACGGTATTGGACAATTATAGTGTCTTCGTCATTATTCGTAACAGCGAATAGCGCATTTCTACAATGGCATTGGTGAGTTTTGCTCTTGCGTGATGCTGCATCTTCACTGCTATTGTAGGTGTCAGCGCAATGCAAAAAATACTGAGTTGACCTGTAGTATTGAACTTTGCATCCAAACAAGAAAAATAAGCTTGTTGTTTTTCAATTAGTGCATATTATGGAATATTGGGAGAATACACTTGGAAAGTTAGGCTACTGAAACACTCCTATACGTGATGATTTGTTCATAATGTGATACGTGTATGTGTGTATGTATGTATATGTATGTATATGTATGTATATGTATGTATATATATATGTATATATATATATATATATACACACTCACCTAAAGGATTATTAGGAACACCTGTTCAGTTTCTCATTAATGCAATTATCTAATCAACCAATCACATGGCAGTTGCTTCAGTGCATTTAGGGGTGTGGTCCTGGTCAAGACAATCTCCTGAACTCCAAACTGAATGTCAGAATGGGAAAGAAAGGTGATTTAAGCAATTTTGAGCATGGCATGGTTGTTGGTGCCAGACGGGCCGGTCTGAGTATTTCACAATCTGCTCAGTTACTGGGACTTTCACGCACAACCATTTCTAGGGTTTACAAAGAATGGTGTGAAAAGGGAAAAACATCCAGTATGCGGCAGTCCTGTGGGTGAAAATGCCTTGTTGATGCTAGAGGTCAGAGGAGAATGGGCCGACTGATTCAAGCTGATAGAAGAGCAACTTTGCCTGAAATAACCACTCGTTACAACCGAGGTATGCAGCAAAGCATTTGTGAAGCCACAACACCCACAACATTGAGGTGGATGGGCTACAACAGCAGAAGACCCCACCGGGTACCACTCATCTCCACTACAAATAAGAAAAAGAGGCTACAATTTGCAAGAGCTCACCAAAATTGGACAGTTGAAGACTGGAAAAATGTTGCCTGGTCTGATGAGTCTCGATTTCTGTTGAGACATTCAGATGGTAGAGTCAGAATTTGGCGTAAACAGAATGAGAACATGGATCCATCATGCCTTGTTACCACTGTGCAGGCTGGTGGTGGTGGTGTAATGGTGTGGGGGATGTTTTCTTGGCACACTTTAGGCCCCTTAGTGCCAATTGGGCATCGTTTAAATGCCACGGGCTACCTGAGCATTGTTTCTGACCATGTCCATCCCTTTATGGCCACCATGTACCCATCCTCTGATGGCTACTTCCAGCAGGATAATGCACCATGTCACAAAGCTCGAATCATTTCAAATTGGTTTCTTGAACATGACAATGAGTTCACTGTACTAAAATGGCCCCCACAGTTACCAGATCTCAACCCAATAGGGCATCTTTGGGATGTGGTGGAACGGGAGCTTCACAGGCAGTTCTGAAGGCGAAAGGGGGTCAAACACAGTATTAGTATGGTGTTCCTAATAATCCTTTAGGTGAGTGTGTGTGTGTATATATATATATATATATTACACACACACTGTTAAGTTGTTAATTCTTTGACCATGCTTGATTTAATGATTAGCCATTATTGGCTTATTTAGGGAACCAATTTAATTTATAGTTCCATTATTGGTTCAGTATGCTGAATGTTCCTATGATATGATATGCAAGAAAATCTATTACGTAATCAGTGGTCTGTTTCGTCAGACATTAATATCCTTTATTAAAATGAGCTCAATTATTAATGTAACAGTATTTTTATTTCTGTTTATATTTGCAGTCACACATAAACTGAACACCCCTGTGCTCACTAAATGTTAAAGTTAGAGAAAGATTTGGAATCTTCTGACTGCTGTTCTTCTGTTCTACAATGCATCACACATTCATTTCTCCGTTTTTGAGCCAGTGTGAATGTAAAGCCTTGTGTATTTTTAACCAATTTTCCTGTACAGTGCAAATTGCACCTCCATTTACATTTAGTGTCTAAAGCATATTTTGGAAATTAATTATTAATCAGTCAAATCGATTTGTGATGGATTTTTAGACAAGCCTAATATTTGGATACATTAACAGCCCTACCTACTTCATTGATTAAAGTAGTATTATGTTTTACAAGTTTTAAAAAAGGCCTACGTTAAGTCATATACCATAACACAGGGCTTAACAAATATTTAGAGCTAAAAGACTGCAATGCAATGGCTTTTAATAGTACATGTCACTCTAGTGTGCTTCAGTTTCGTTTTACATTTACATCTTCCTTTGCAGGTGCCCAAAGTCACACACACAGAATTCTGTCAAGGTCGAACCATGCACTGGGCGCTGGCTTGGAGTTTCTATGATGACGTACCTGTACCGGTAAGTAAAGTCAGCAGAGAGCGCCTGCCTTAGTTTACATGTCTCAGATTAGACAGTAAGGAAGTCCTCATGTAACCTATATACCATAGACTTCACAGACTGTCTGTTTTATGTGTCCTCGTATAGGGAAAACAACACCTGCAGAATATTCACTGGGCTCTGCCCTCTTGTAAATAATGCATCTTTAGCCCATTCCATCAGACACACTTGACCTGCTTCCCAAGGCACAGTGCACCTCCTTCGACAACGTTTCATAGCAACAGTTTCTCGGGCACGGTGACGATGCTATATAGTCACGTGCTTTAGAAGGCAATGAGGAACAGAGCAAAAGGAAAAAAGGGCTGAGGGGATGGAGAAAGGGGGCAGAGGGATGATTTGTTATGGTCTTTCAGGAGAATTCCCCAAGTCCCAGATGCCTTTCTCCTCATGAGCACTTGAGCAGAAAGATTGGCCTACATATCTGTCTGCATGCGAGTCACTCCCCTCCCTCTCCACCTTCAGCAAGCACACAGATCTCTCAGATATCATTCTGGAGCTGTATGGATATGTCTAGATTTTAGTGATGGGTCACAACAGTTGACTAGTCATCCAACAATCTAGATTTTTTTTTCTTTTGATATTTTTAGGTGCTTTAATTAGCATGCCAAAAGTGCGATGGGCTTTAGCTGTTATGCAGTTTACACGTTTAACCTTCTCGGAAAGGTTGCGTTTTAAATGTATCCACTTTAAAGCACCAGCACTGACCATTCAGACGTCTTTGTCCAGTGTGCCAGGACATAGTTTTCAGAAATAGTCCAAACTTTTAAAAACGTGACTTAAGATGCCTGTTTTCTTTTCCAATGTCTTTGTCTAGTTGTTTTTTAACACAAGAACACACTTTATGTAAAAGCCCCCTACAGGCTAAGGCCACTTCTACACTAATGCGTTTTCGTTTGAAAACCATTTTTTTTTTCCTCCACATTTTGACCTTCCATCCACACCAAGATTATATTTTTGACATCGAAAATGGAGGTTTTCGAACAACTCTCTCAAGTGGATAAATTTAAAAATGCAGTCTTTGCATTGTAGTGTGGACAAGGGAAACTGAGATATCTAAAAACTGTGACGTATTTCTTGTGACAGTAATGTGTGATCTATTCAACCCAAAACAATCAAGATGGCGGCCCATGTTGTAGTAGCGTTGTTGTGCCTGCTATTCACTAATGTTATAATGTTTGTACAAAGTATAAATGTTACTTTGTACAAACTTCACAATGCATTCCTTCAAAGGTAACAGGAAGTTTACTCGGAATTGCTGTGCGCAATTCCAAATATAGAACACGAGGACGATTGCTTTTCAGACCGTACATTTAATTTTTTTTTGGAATGCTCAGTAAGGGGATTTTCAGGTGTTTTCATGTGTTTTAGTGTGAACGAGCAACTTTTGGAAAACACCTGAAAACGGCAGTATGGATGGAGGAGTTTCAAAACAAAAACACTGTTTTCAAATGTATCTGGATTAATGTGGGTGTAGCCTAAAGCATACTTATTACTTGCTGCTAGTTTTCCGTGTACCGCTACATAAAATTTCATCGTCCGCACAGTCTGCACGGACTGTCTGCATGTAGCCTGGTTTTTCTAGCTTTGCGTACATGTATATGTCTGTGCGTGTCGTCTTGACCATATGAATAAATATCACAAAGCAGTTGTAGTGTGCATCCAGCGAACATGTCTGTATGGGCTCACTATCATACATTGAAAGTAGGGGTAGGAAAAAATATTGATTTGTTCATTGCATCGCGATTTTCATTTGGACAATACCAATATTGATTTTTAAATCCCCAGGTCGATGCTAGTAAATCACATGCATATGCGACCATATATGTATCCTTTGAATAAAGCCAAGAGGTCAGTGTGTGCCGTTTCGCTCTTCAATTGGTCATGGGTCGTCTCGTCATTCGAATTCATGGTTTAGAGATCACCAAGCTTGAACTTTAGTGTGTGTGTGTATGTATGTGCGTGTGAATATATATATATACACACACACACACACACACACAAGAAATGTATCAGCCCTATTTGAAAGGCTAGATCGCTTGACTATATGAAACACCGGAAAGCACACGGATAAGCAAAGTTCACCCTGGCCTAGCCTTAAGAAGTACATCCGATCGAGCACAGATAAACCAGTCTAATTTTACAGGGGTTCCTTTAAAACCGGATAGTCAAATAATCAATCAGGCAACCCACTGACTAGTCAATTTTGAAAATGTGTAGTTTTGTACATCCCTATTAGATTTGGATGGCCCTTTAAGTTCTCACCTACATCCTTTTGTGCTTTTTGAACAGTTTTTCACTTCCTCTGTCCGTTCTCTGATGCCAGTTGAGCCCCATTAGTAGAATGCATAGAAGCCAGATCAATCTCTCTGACAGTTAGACCTTCAATGCAGACATGAATGTAGCAGTGGGGGGGGGTACTCTCACTCATAAAAGAAAGTAGGGTTTAAAAAGCAACCTGCAGTGCTGAAAGCAGTGTTTCCTCTAGCTTCACACGGCCACTCACGTTAAATATTACCCCTGTGTAGATGGAAGAAATTATGCGCAGAAGGCAGACTCAAGAATATGTAGGGGAGATGTTTTTATATCCAGGGCTAAATGAATGTGGCTTCCGCATGTCCATAGATTTTCTGTGTTGAACTGTGAGAATTCTTGTGCAAATATGCAGCACTGATTAATTTGTGATATAAGGAGCATGTCTTAGTAGTGTACAGACATTTTAATTTCATATCAGCAGCACATGCAGAAGCCAAAAGAGGCCATGCATTATTTTCACTCTTGTTTCACTGTTGTTTATATATATATATATAGTATTTTATATATATTTATTGGAAATTATGTGTGTGTATATATATATATATATATATATATATATATATATATATATATATATATATATATATATATATATATATATATATATATATATATATATATACACAGTGAGGAAAATAAGTATTTGAACACCCTGCTATTTTGCAAGTTCTCCCACTTGGAAATCATGGAGGGGTCTGAAATTGTCATCGTAGGTGCATGTCCACTGTGAGAGACATAATCTAAAAACAAAAATCCAGAAATCACAATATATGATTTTTTAACTATTTATTTGTATGATACAGCTGCAAATAAGTATTTGAACACCTGAGAAGATCAGTGTTAATATTTGGTACAGTAGCCTTTGTTTGCAATTACAGAGATCAAACGTTTCCTGTAGTTTTTCACCAGGTTTGCACACACTGCAGGAGGGATTTTGGCCCACTCCTCCACACAGATCTTCTCTAGATCAGTCAGGTTTCTGGGCTGTCGCTGAGAAACACGGAGTTTGAGCTCCCTCCAAAGATTCTCTATTGGGTTTAGGTCTGGAGACTGGCTAGGCCACGCCAGAACCTTGATATGCTTCTTATAGAGCCACTCCTTGGTTATCCTGGTTGTGTGCTTCGGGTCATTGTCATGTTGGAAGACCCAGCCTCGACCCATCTACAATGCTCTAACTGAGAGAAGGAGGTTGTTCCCCAAAATCTCGCAATACATGGCCCCGGTCATCCTCTCCTTAATACAGTGCAGTCGCCCTGTCCCATGTGCAGAAAAACACCCCCAAAGCATGATGCTACCACCCCCATGCTTCACAGTAGGGATGGTGTTCTTGGGATGGTACTCATCATTCTTCTTCCTCCAAACACGGTTAGTGGAATTATGACCAAAAAGTTCTATTTTTGTCTCATCTGACCACATGACTTTCACCCATGACTCCTCTGGATCATCCAAATGGTCTTAAGACGGGCCTTGACATGTGCTGGTTTAAGCAGGGGAACCTTCCGTGCCATGCATGATTTCAAACCATGACGTCTTAGTGTATTACCAACAGTAACCTTGGAAACGGTGGTCCCAGCTCTTTTCAGGTCATTGACCAGCTCCTCCCGTGTAGTTCTGGGCTGATTTCTCACCTTTCTTAGGATCATTGAGACCCCACGAGGTGAGATCTTGCATGGAGCCCCAGTCCGAGGGAGATTGACAGTCATGTTTAGCTTCTTCCATTTTCTAATGATTGCTCCAACAGTGGACCTTTTTTCACCAAGCTGCTTGGCAATTTCCCAGTAGCCCTTTCCAGCCTTGTGGAGGTGTACAATTTTGTCTCTAGTGTCTTTGGACAGCTCTTTGGTCTTGGCCATGTTAGTAGTTGGATTCTTACTGATTGTATGGGGTGGACAGGTGTCTTTATGCAGCTAACGACCTCAAACAGGTGCATCTAATTTAGGATAATAAATGGAGTGGATGTGGACATTTTAAAGGCAGACTAACAGGTCTTTGAGGGTCAGAATTCTAGCTGATAGACAGGTGTTCAAATACTTATTTGCAGCTGTATCATACAAATAAATAGTTAAAAAATCATATATTGTGATTTCTGGATTTTTTTTTTTAGATTATGTCTCTCACAGTGGACATGAACCTACGATGACAATTTCAGACCCCTCCATGATTTCCAAGTGGGAGAACTTGCAAAATAGCAGGGTGTTCAAATACTTATTTTCCTCACTGTATATATATATATATACACACACAGGAAATACAAAATGCAAACAAGGATGTTGAACCAGTGAATTTACAGTGGGGCCGGAAGGTGTGGGGTCAAAGGTCACAAGGCTGCAGTGCTTTCAGGAAGTAGTGCTGGGGGAAGTGTAAAGCCGGACAGAATAAACCCAGATGTCAACATCTTAAGATAACCGTGGATCATTCTGGCACTCAACTGCTTGTGTTCAGCTTAGTCTCGCCGCGGTAAAAATCTCATGGCTCGTGATTTTTGCGCATTTTGAAATGAGGCATGGTGTTGAGTGCAGAAGCCATTTGATGCATGTTTTACTCAACATGCTTAGAGCAAATGTGTCTCGGATAAATAATGTAAGGAGTGAGGGGGTTATAATTCACGTTGAAGAGGGGCTAAAAGCAGTGCATTACTCTGATTAAGACTGATAGAAATTAAGTGGGAGGGTATGGATTTGTGTGTCTCAGTCCATCCATTATGTGCTTAACACAACTAGACATAATGGGCAGAGATGGTTTGATGCCTCGTTTTTGCACTTCATAACCAGACAATCTATAAAACATCCTACTATGTACCTCAGATACAATACACAGTAGACAATCCTAGTCTGATCATATCATATTATGATTAATCACAGTATTTTGTTGTCAGAAATACAGCAACCACAATATTCTTTAATATTTTAATGAATTAAAGTCATTCTGCTGTTGTTCATAGATTGTATTGTTTTGTTAGTGTGCAAGATGGGATTTTTGCCTTGCTGTTAGAAAATGGCACCCTCTTGTGTCGGAGCAGGATTAAACGCAAAGGGACCCGCCTCAATGTTGAATTCTCAGAAACCATCACTTCAACACTGGCTGCTGAGATATGAATTCAGACAAACAGCAGAGCCAACAACCTAAACACAGGGTTATTCAGACACTATATCTATATACATAGTTGATTGTCCCTAAATAAAAAAAATTTGTTATAAGTATGGCAGTATATGTAGAGTAGAGCTAGGATTTTAATGGATGGCCTGTGGTGTTTACTGGACAGAGCAGAAGCAATTGTGTGTTGAGTGGAGCAAGAACCAGTGATTGACGGCAGATTAGCTGTGGGTTTTGTCTTTTATTGTGATTACTATTCCACATGGGTGGTGCATAGTCTGAAAGCCATCTAATTGGCAGATGCTTCTATCCAAAGCAACATACAGTGCATTTCCGGTATACTTTTTATTAGTATGTCTTTCCTGGCACTCAAACCCTTGCTATTGTTGAACAAACCCGTGTAATCAAAAGCAGAAGGAAAAATGGAAATGTGTCTGTGCTGTATTTTGTGTTTTGTTCATTAAAACAGAATGTATATGATACATTCCTGTAGTAGATGCAGGGTGTAGTTTGTTTTTCTGTATCAAAGAGGGGTCCTTTGGCTTGTGATGACTCATGTTGTCCATTAATCTGGTGCAAAAGATTCTTTATTACGGGAGGAGTGAGACATGTGACTGAAGCAATGCTTGAGGGCATTTTGGTTGTTTTTACATGATGTCACATGAGAGAGTTATTACCAGGTATATTACCAATTATTACCAGTTGTAAACGTCATGAAAGTCAAAACCTGGTTTGCAGTGTGGAGGTGTGGTTAATTAGTCAAACCAAAAAGTTGTCATTGTGGTATTGGTTGTCGTGACCCAGTGTCCATTGGTTCTTCTGGATCTATATGCAATGCCTGTGACTGCAGACAATATGAGTGCCACAAGCACCCCAAATAGATGCAGCATTGTTTCAGTAATTCAAGGTAAATTGATCAGTTGACTGTTTTTCTACTGCAGTGATTTTGATTGTGTTGCTGCCCTCTGCTGGTACCTGTTCATGAGATATAAAGGAATATTTCGGGTTCAATACAAATTAAGCTCAATTGACTGCATTTGTGGCATAACATTGATTACCACAAAAAAAAATATTCTATATAAAATGTATTCTCATCCCTCCTTTAAAAGTAAAAATGTGGGTTAGATTGAGGCACTTACAATGGAAGTGAATGGGGTCAAAACCGTTTAAAAAATAAAGCCACATGATGTAAACTATATGCGTCTGAACATGATTTTAATGTAACAACATTGCTTACTTATCTTTTCTGTGTAAACTTTTAACCAATTCTATACATTTTATATATAAACTTATAAGCCGTGACGATGTAATGTCAACGAACCCTAAAACCTTTGTAAAAGCAACAAATTGAACAGCTCAAATAATACAAACGTTTTAACAGAATTAACGTAAGTGCTTTTATAAATATATATCTATAATAAAATTATAGATCTATATTAGTTTTTGTGGTAATCAACATTATGCCATAAATGCTGTTGATTGAGCTTAACTTGTATTGAACCCGGAATATTTCTTCAAGCACATAGATTTTTTGCAGTCCTTTTTCAAATATTAAAGTCTACTAAATGGTGCAGAATTCTTACTTACTGTATTCCAACACTTGAGAGGTGTAATCACTCCAAAACACTAATGTCCTGCCAAATCTCTCTCAGTCTCCCCCCTGTAAGAAGCGTAAGCTGGAGAAGGCTTGTAAGCCCCTCACCTTCACTGTATTGAGGCCCACTATTGAGGCGCTACAGGCCCATGCACCCAGCATCGGCTGCACAGACACCAGCCCCACAGAGAGCGTCTTTGCCTGGCTGGAAAAGATACTGACAGACCTGAAAGTAAGCAGAAAAGAGAATTGAAATGGGATAGTTGCTTTATTATCAAACATTTGGTTTCCATATGTTTTATCAGGCATTGTCAGGTAAAATAGGATAGGGATTTCTGTTTTGTAAATTATTAGATGCTTTTTGTCCAAAGTGACTTAAAGATAACATAGGATACTATTTAAACCAGGGGAAGGTTTTGTGGTTTTTAGTCTAGATGTGATAGCTTTGAGACCATCTAAATGTTATTGCACTCCTAAATGTTGACAAAATTCACTCTTATTTAAAATATACAGTGTTCTGGAATAGTGGACAAAAAACACCAATATTGACTCATGTTGCAATACACAGATGTATGTCCAATCAAATGCTCACTAGGATGAGACTGTCCCTCCTTCTGCAACCAACTATTAAGTAGCAAATCATGGTTCATGGCTATGACTCAACTAAAGCGTAACTAAAGATAAGTCCTTCGATATGTCCCACCTGAACATCCTGTTTCAATCGGAAATGTGTCAACACAGGGCATTAAATTGAGATTTGATGGGGTCTTTAAAGGGATAGCCTCAGTCACCATTCTAATTCATTGCCTCTTTTTCCATACAATGAAAGTAAATGGTGACGGAGACTAACATTATACCTAATACCTCGTTTTGCATTGCATGTAAGAAAGGAAGTCATGTAGTTTTGAAACAACGTGAGCTTGAGTAAATTATAACAGAATTGTAGTTTTGGGTGAACTATCCCTTTAAATAAATATTCTGGGTTAAATACAAGTTAGCTCAATTGACACAATTTGTGGCACAAATTATATATATATATACACTCACCTAAAGGATTATTAGGAACACCTGTTCAATTTCTCATTAATGCAATTATCTAATCAACCAATCACATGGCAGTTGCTTCAATGCATTTAGGGGTGTGGTCCTGGTCAAGACAATCTCCTGAACTCCAAACTGAATGTCAGAATGGGAAAGAAAGGTGATTTAAGCAATTTTGAGCGTGGCATGGTTGTTGATGCCAGACGGGCCGGTCTGAGTATTTCACAGTCTGCTCAGTTACTGGGATTTTCACGCACAACCATTTCTAGGGTTTACAAAGAATGGTGTGAAAAGGGAAAAACATCCAGTATGTGGCAGTCCTGTGGGTGAAAATGCCTTGTTGATGCTAGAGGTCAGAGGAGAATGGGCCGACTGATTCAAGCTGATAGAAGAGCAACTTTGACTGAAATAACCACTCGTTACAACCGAGGTATGCAGCAAAGCATTTGTGAATCCACAACACGCACAACCTTGAGGCGGATGGGCTACAACAGCAGAAGACCCCACCGGGTACCACTCATCTCCACTACAAATAGGAAAAAGAGGCTACAATTTGCAAGAGCTCACCAAAATTGGACAGTTGAAGACTGGAAAAATGTTGCCTGGTCTGATGAGTCTCGATTTCTGTTGAGACATTCAGATGGTAGAGTCAGAATTTGGCGTAAACAGAATGAGAACATGGATCCATCATGCCTTGTTACCACTGTGCAGGCTGGTGGTGGTGGTGTAATGGTGTGGGGATGTTTTCTTGGCAAACTTTAGGCCCCTTAGTGCCAATTGGGCATCGTTTAAATGCCACGGGCTACCTGAGCATTGTTTCTGACCATGTCCATCCCTTTATGGCCACCATGTACCCATCCTCTGATGGCTACTTCCAGCAGGATAATGCACCATGTCACAAAGCTCGAATCATTTCAAATTGGTTTCTTGAACATGACAATGAGTTCACTGTACTAAAATGGCCCCCACAGTCACCAGATCTCAACCCAATAGAGCATCTTTGGGATGTGGTGGAACGTGAGCTTCGTGCCCTGGACGTGCATCCCACAAATCTCCATCAACTGCAAGATGCTATCCTATCAATATGGGCCAACATTTCTAAAGAATGCTTTCAGCTCCTTGTTGAATCAATGCCACGTAGAATTAAGGCAGTTCTGAAGGCGAAAGGGGGTCAAACACAGTATTAGTATGGTGTTCCTAATAATCCTTTAGGTGAGTGTGTGTGTGTATATATATATATATATATATATATATATATATATATATATATATATATATATATATATATATATATATATAATATACTTTTGAAAGCAAAAATAAAAAATCGAGGTTTGCATGGAAGTTATACCTCGATAATGGAAGTGAATGGAGCAAATCTTTTGTGGGTTTAAAGGCAGCAATGTGAAGCTTATAATTTTATGAAAGCGCTTACATTAATTCTTCTCTTAAAACTCTTGCATTACTGGAGCTGTACAGTTGTTTAATTTGTGTATTTTTACAGTCATTTTAGGGTTTAAATCGGCTTGAACTTTACACAAACATTTTTAGTAAGCAATTTTCTCACACTAAAATCATGTTAACACACATATTGTTTATGTCTTGTGGCTGTACTTTTGAAACAGTTAGTATTTTAACTTCTATGGATTGGCCCCATTCACTTCCATTGTAAGTGTGGTAATCAGGATTATGCCACAAATGCTGTTGATTGAGCTTAACTTGAAATGAACCTGGAATATTGTTCAAAACTGAGCTTTTGATTACAATCCCAGTGTGATGCAGTCTCTATCTGCGTTACTGTCTTCAGGTGCTTCACAAGCGTATACCTTGTGGAGAAGCAGAGCTTAGCCTCTTTCTAACTGCGGTGGAGAACACCTGGATCCACACTAGCCAGAAGAGACGAGAACAGGGCCGGCAACTTCGCAAACTCCCTAGAGCACAACCAACCTCTGCCTGCAACACAGACACCACCTCTCCATCTGTAGCTAGCACAGATGCTCCAGCAGCTGCAACAGAGGGCAGCACTGACCCTCCTGACAGCAATAGGAAGAAAAAAGACGAGCAGCACATCCCAGAGAGAAAGATATTGACGTCCCCATGGAATCCCCCACCAGCCAAGTACACACCGAAGAGAAGAAAGCGGCTGTTAGCGGTCCTCAAAACACCGATACAGTCCAGATCTTTCTCTTCAAGTGCCTGTTGAATGTGAAGGTGGAGGAGAGTGGTGTGGTGGTAGAGATGCATTGGGTGGAGGGGCAAAATAAACATATAATGAACCAGCTATGTACATGTTTGAAGAACTCTCTTCCGGTAGGTAGCCAAGCCCAATTACACTTGACATGGATTCTGTTAAGGGAATATTCTGGGTTCAATAAAGCCTCAACCAACAGCATCTTTGGCATAATATTGATTACCACAAAAACATTTTTTGACTTGTCTGTCCTTTTCTTTAAAAAATCAGGGTTCCAGTGATGCATTTGATGAATTGCGCCAAACCGCTAAATATTACAATACTCAAGAGGTAAACCACAGGACATTAACAATATGCATGTTAACAGGTTTTAAGTGTGATAAAATTGCCTAGTAAACTTTTCTGTATAAAGTTAAAGCCAATTTTAAAACTTTGTTGCCATGACAATGTAATGTAATGTCAACAAACCCTAAAACGTCGTTGATTTAAACTACTTTACATCTCAAAAAATACACACGTTTTAATAGAAGTATGAATGTAAGTGCTTGTATAAAATGATAAGCTTCAAATATTTTGTGTTTAAACCCTCCAAAAATTGGCCCATTTACTTTCATTGTAAGTGCCACAATGTAACCTAGATATTTGCTTTTTTCTATTATTTTTGTGGTAATTAAGATTATGCCGCATATGCTGTCCATTGAGCTTAGCTTGTAAAGCTTCTCTTCTACCTTTCCAATACAGATTCACCACCATACATCGTTCACGCTTGTGTGAGCCATAGAACTAGTAAAGCTGCTCATGTTACACAACTCCACACAATCAGATGATTTATTATGCATTGATCAAAGTTATGATGTGCCATTTTTTTAAGTTGTATAAAACATTTTTTTTTAATATGTCTTTTTGACTCCTGCTTGGTCATTTGCTCTGTCTGCTCTTCTAATCAGGCATATGTTATAGAATAATGAAAAGAGACCTCTGAATGGATCGGCTGTTTATATTCTTTACCTGGACTTATGATCAATAGAAAAATATATATATATATATATTTTTTTTTTTATATTAATCTCATATTAAATTGTGACGAGTATTCACAATTGTGAATTGTGCCACGCTGTGAGGGTGCAAGGCTGGCTCTGAATCAGATGATCAGCAGGAGCGCGAGATAAAGGGGGGCCAGAAACACTGGATCGAGAGAGGGAGAGAGACACACGGCCGTGCTTTATGTGTGTCTATGTGTCCTTATGTTTTGTTGTTTTAAGTTCATTTATATCATTAAATTTGCATTGATTGTTAAGCCGGTTCCTGCCTCCTCCTTGCCCATCCTTTTAACTGTTACATAAATATTTTATAAAATTGCATAACCTGACAGCCACTTTGTCAACCATTAATTTGGCTTTTTTTTTTTTCGATTGAGATATTTTTGTGATTTTAAAATCTATTTAATATTTAGAACATACATTTAAGCAAACCAAACCTAGTTTTTCCTTTTATAGGCAATAGCTTAATACTTTTACAAATACAATACAACATTTTTGGAAGGATGTTCTGCCTTTGCTTGTAAAACTTTTCAAAAAGATTCCTTTTGTTAACATTAACTAACAATACTTTTACAACATTTATCAATCTTGGTTTATGTTAATTTCAACATGTATTAAGACATGTTTAAAATCAAAAGTTGTATATGTAAACATTAGTTATTGCACTATTACGGATAGTTCCGCTCCTCTATACTGATTGGCCGACAGCTGTGCTTTATTTATGATTAAGCACAGCTCTGACCTCTTCACGGAACTTCTATTTTAGGCGATGGGCCGGACCTCGAAATTATGAATTTAATACTTACCTCACAGCTGTGTAAGTCTTTTTTTGCTGCGGTCATGTAATAAAATCGTATAAGTAGGCTACTACAGACATTGTTTCCAACTTTGTTGTTTGCACATTTGACGCAAAATGTCCTTACAAACTCTTACTTTTTTAAACCGGCAAATAAGCAGGAGTACTAATCATAACGTTAGAAAACCTCCCGTTTCCTTGACAACCAATGTAAATAATGAACACAGATGACCAGGAAGCTGCGTTCTTGAAATTACAATTTTGCTGTAAATCATTAAAAATGTAAATTTAGTTCTGTAGTTCAGTAATACTGAGGTAAAAATGAGGTGTTTTATCCATTTAGCCTCAAATGTAAAAAGCCCTGTAACCCCCCTTTCCCAGACAAGTTGGGCAAAGATTGTTCAATGTACAAATGTATGGGTGAACCTGCAAACCACAGAGAGTACAGTAGCTGAAAAAGCCGTATTGGCATTTAACTTAAATTCCGAAGACGTCCAAGATGTGCCGGCTAATGTTGGATTTCACAGAGAATGCTACATGCTCTTCACCAACAAAGAACACATAAGAAGAGCACGTAAGAAGATAGACAATGCAGCTAACAACACAGTGAAGGTTTGAATCAAATGTATAATTTTTATATAAAACGTTTCATTTATATAGTACGTTTAACCCCTTACTAGTCAGCCCCAATTTTGGCAAGTGATGCATTCATGACATCCCCAAAATAAAAAGGTTGCTGCTCAGAAGTCATTCTGAATATACACATAACCAACATATATTTAGAAAGCCAACCCTTGAGAGTTTACATTTCAAGACTCAAAATTAACCAGACTGTTATTAATATTGAGATATATAAGCTCAAACATAGAAACAAAAAAAATAAAAAATATTAAGAATATATTTATAAAATGTATAAAAATATTATGTGAATTTAGGATTGCAACTTAAATCCCCATGTTTTAGTTGTGGTTATTTTTAAAGACAATCATCCTGCACATCCTATTCAATATTCTATAATAAAATCAACTAATCGAATATTCGAAAATCGTGACTCATCCCTAATTAATATAGTATTTCAGTGCAAGTGGATGACATGACAAGTAGCAAAAGGCAGTGCAATATGTGTGTAAGTGGGGTCAAATGTTCATAGCAAATTTAAAAATAAAAAAAATAAACCAATGTAGCAGCATCATAGTGTAAACTACCAGTGTATTTGTGGAAGAGTCAATCAGCTGCCCTTAGGTTATTGGAGGGTGGGGGTGGAAGTAAGAGGCTCTCTATGATTCCCCTATAGAAAGTTAAGGGGATGGATTTGTGGGAGATGAGCCTTCCTCAACTGTGGGAGGAAGTGCAGAGGTTTTTGGACTTTCTTGGCCAGGTTCTGTTGGTGGTGTCGATAGATCAAGATGGGTCATCTGTGATGTGGATACTAAGCAACTCCGTGATCTTGACCTGCTCCATTCATGGTGCTGTTGATGTGGGTGTGGAGAGATATGATGTTGTCCGTGTCTGTGTGTTAGAGAAACAACTGAATTATATTCAGATAAATAAACACAGAAAGCAAACATTACTAGATAATTTTAAATCACATAAGCTACCATGCACAGAATTGTGTCATTGTATAAACTGTGACGATCAACTCCATGACTACCACTGTAAAGTTGATTTGAAATAATTTCTTTGTTTTGCTTTGCACTCTTTTTAGCTGATAATTAGTCTAGCTTACTTGTAGCCTAGGTAGCTTGCTATAAACCAATCCAACCTTGACATACCTGTCAAATTATTTCCTACTGTCTTCCCGTTTAAATATTTACCCGTAATTATCCCGTATTTGAATACTCTTTGCTTAGTTCATTGTGTACGTACCGAATGATTTGGATTAGCCTAAGCAACATACCGTTAGACCTAGCTTTACTGCTCCACTACCAACATTCTTTCGTGGCTACTGTTCTCATCAACGACAACGCATATATTCACGACGAAGTATAGCTTGCAGTCTTAAATACAACTTATATGAAAAGCATTAAGATATAGGGGTGTATAATCATTGTAAAACAAATCTTACCTTGACGTTGTCTTGCTGAGACACACCGGTCTCTCCAGGTTGGGTTGTAGACTCATTTGTCTTCAGACTGACGCGAGTCACGCGACGCCGGTTCAACGAATAACGTGATTGGCCAAATCAATTCAACAAGGTAACAACACAAGCGTTGATTGGATGTCACTCCGGCCAACGTTTGCGATCAGCTAGCGAAATTAAATCTATTTTTATACTTTAATGTGCAACAATTGGCGTTGGAAACAATCGGTAATCTTTTTGTGAATTATTCATACAGACAAATAAAAAAAATGAGCCAGACAGCTGCTGGGTAACTATCAAATCAAAAACTAAAAGAGATAGACGGACTCGGCCCACCGCCAACAGCTTCTAGTTATTCGTCTTGAGGTGCACTACTGCCACCAACTGGAGTGGAGTGGGTACTTTAACCACCCTCCGTTTCAACTGAAATGTGCTTCCGTTTCAACTGAAGTGCTTGCATACAACATACTGAAATGCTTGCATACAACATACTGAAATGCTTTTCAGTTGTGTGTGTGAGAGTGTAATCATTTTAGTTGTATGTATGAGAGCATTTCACTTGTGTGTGTGAGAGAGCGTTTCAGTTGTGTGTGTGAGTGCGTTTCAGTTGCGTGTGTGAGAGCGTTTCAGTTGCGTGTGTGTGTGAGCATTTCAGTTGTGTGTGTGAGAGCATTTCACTTGTGTGTGAGAGCATTTCACTTGTGTGTGTGTGTGTGAGCATTTCAGTTGTGTGTGTGTGTGAGCATTTCAGTTGTGTGTGTGAGAGCATTTCAGTTGTGTGTGAGAGCATTTCAGTTGTGTGTGTGTGTGAGCATTTCAGTTGTGTGTGTGTGTGTGTGTGAGCATTTCAGTTGTGTGTGTGAGAGCATTTCAGTTGTGTGTGAGAGCATTTCAGTTGTGTGTGTGTGTGAGCATTTCAGTTGTGTGTGTGTGTGTGAGCATTTCAGTTGTGTGTGTGAGCGTAATATTTTCAGTTGTATGTATGAGAGCGTTTCAGTTGTGTTTGTAAAAGCATTTCACTTGTATGTGTGTGAGCATTTCACTATAGTATGTGAATGAATTTGGTTTCATATGTGTATGTGAGAGGAAAAGTACATGTATGTGCATGGTAATTCTGAATAATGTCTCTAGGGGCACCTCATACTAGTACAGTCCCCGTGTTTTAAGAAAAAGTGGTCTGTTATATATATATATATATATATATATATATATATATATATATATATATATATATATATATATATATATATCTATTATAATATTGTTTACAAATCTCTTATATCACATTGATTATTTGATTTGTGTTTCGAACCCCTTTAAATCATGGTGACCAGGCGCTTTAATATGACTGTAGATTGATAGGTCTGTTTGAACAGTGACTGGATCACAAACAGTTGAGCTGCAGGTTGCATTTTCGTTTTGAGTTGGCGTGCGATACGCGCAGTATGACACCCGCGTGAGAATATGCCATGCCTTGTGTTTCTGCTTTCCTATTGGCTGATCTAATCTAATGTTTTATTAATCATACAGAGGCGTGGCTTATACAGCAGCATTGCGTAAAACGTGGATGTGACATAAAAAAAATGTAACGTTCCGGCCAGGCGTTTAAACAAACATACAATAATATTAATGTTTGACGATTTTCAGATGTTGTTTCATTTCGTGTTTCAACGTAATTTGTCGAATACATGTGGATATTTACAACGGACCACATCCGTGTTTTGAAAAAACCTTTGCGTTTGGGCGGGGTTTTGGAGGTAGGGGCGGAGCCCAACTGTCTGTACAATGAGTATGGTATGTTGACTGAATACCACAACCCGCCATCTTGTTGTGACTCGTCTACGTGCGTGGAAGAGTGTCTTCAAGGGGGATCCCGTCACGTCTTTCCTTTATTTATTTATTTTTTTTATAGGCGAGAAGGTTGGATCCCGGGCAGACGCTTTTAAATCTGGCTAGTTAAAGCCTCCTTAATTAATTTCAGCCATTGCTTCTGGACTCGAGCGTACAACGAAACAGAGATGAGTATCGAGACGCTGTTAGAGGCTGCGAAGTTTTTGGAATTGCAAGCCCAGCAACAACAGAAAGCACGTGGTAAGAACTGGACAAATGTTGGGTCTGTTGGGGCACAGACCTCCACGACTGGCAGAGAACGTCTTGCCATCATTTATCAAAGTAGTTCTGAAATGTAGAAGGCAGTTATTTTGAGATAATGTTGCATGGGATGTCTTCATAGGCTATGAGATATCAGGAATCAGTGTGAAAAGTGGCAATTCATGTATTCGTATTTAAACTGATCGTTGCAAACTGCATAGTTAAATGGTGGTATTTACGCCCACTTATCAAACTGTTGTTTCCCGGATAGTGACAAGTATCCATGCATGAAAATGCAAAGAATGTGTATTTATCTGCTTTGACTGGTGGGATAGTGCATGCTTAAACACTTTAGTTCAGATGGCAGGGGCTCGATGTAGGAAAACATACCTGCTTGCTTGCTTGCAAGGGCGGTGGCTTACAAGTAAGTGTACGAGTGCTAGTTGCGCTTTACATAATGACAGTGCTGGAGTATCACATTGACGTGTTCATTCATAATTTTATTGGGATGTATGCATACAAGGCTTTGTTTAACTCTCTTAAAGCGGTCTTTAGTACAGTTTATTTATTTCGGTTTAAGGTCTATGGATTATTGTTTTCTCTCCCGCTCGGCATGCATCCAAGACTGGGGCTTTCTCGAGCGCTTCGTCGACGTGTCCGCCCTAACCACGCCTTCTTGTAAGTTCCGCGTGGACAAAGCCCGCCCCTTTTCCTCCATGTGCGCGCCAGCTCTGTGTTGGGAGGGGGGCTTACAATCAGAGGGGAAAGTAGGACAGTAACCCCCCTGCTTGCTTTTCCAAAATGTACTGCAGTTATATAACACGGCTCTATGCGCAATTTTGGATCCTAGTGTTGCTCTTGCTATAGCTTCGCATTTATGCACCGGAAAAAATAAAAACAACAAATCGTGGAGGAATTTGCTGTTCAACATCACACGATGTAGCTAAAATGTGCAATTAATCAAGTTAATTTGGTGGGTTGTTTTAGTAACATGTATTTTACAACTGTTTCACCTGGCAATGGAAATCTTAACAATCAATTTCGCTTCTTTATTTTTCAATACAGCTGACTTTGTAATTCTACTCTGCATGTGACTCTGTAAAAGCATTCAGCCAGCAGTTTGTCATGCTGGACTGTAGTTCATTGCACGCTGGTGCATAGTAATTTCCTGTGCGCAGTTACCCTTTGCTCTCTATAAGTATTAAACAAGTATACTAAAACACTTTGCACAGTCAGGTGTTGTCCATAGGCATGTAAAGAAACACCTGACGGGCACATTTTGTAGGCAATATGTGGATACCAATTTTTTTTGTAGAGAAGCATTTAAGTTTTTAGGCCTCTATCTCTACCTTGTTGGATGCAATCTATATTCAAGGAAAAGTGGAACTTCTGTGATTTTGATATTATATTGCAGATTGCATTTAACTGCAATAAATGCATTCTGGACTTAATGTTTCATTAATCATCTGTTAATCCAATTTTTATGTTAATCTAAACAAAATGGGGTGTGTTAAGAGGGATTGAATGGTCACATTTCACTCTTGTTGACTTGAAAGACTTGCTGTTCCTTGTGTGTTCTGCTTCCTTGTGTATTCTGGTAATTGGATGTTGTTTTATTCCATAGTAACTAGACATCTACCCCACACAGCACCTGAGGCCTGTACCATGAAGCATGTTTAGGTGGCTAGCCAGGTAAGTTTTAGTTTGTGTCAACCCTGGGGTTTAGGTACCATGAAAGAGCGTCAGCCTTTTTGTGTTCATTGCCATAGTAACTTGCGTTCCATGGCTAACCTGCTCTGCTGGAGGTTTTGTTCTGGGTAACAGGTTGCTAACATATACTGAACCAATCAGCTGTGGGTAAAGTGACACCTGTGACGCAACAAAGTCTCTTCCGTGTGTCTCTTAAAAGTGCATTTTACAGAAAATAATCTTAGAAATCCACAAAAACCAACTCTTCATGATAAATTATTTAAAGTGATTTTCAGCAGATGTAGTCTTGTATTTTATTTCAAAGTGGTGTAAGCGATTTATGCTATTCTGGAACTTTCCCGAGACTGAGCTGTTGAACTGGACATGTCCCCTTTTTCCAAAAGACTGCCCTCCAAAGATAGCGTTGATATCGAGTGCGTCTTCTTCTGCTTATCAAACAACAGTAGCAAAAAATTGCCCTCAGCTGACAATGGTAATGAATTTGAAAATTACATTAAAGGGGTGTCCACACTAGGCTTTGAGCACACAGGTTTTTTCAGACAACACAATGGACCAGGATATGATGTCATGTGTGAGTGCTTCTGATGTAATGTTGCTCGTAGTTGGACAGCCGACTTGTGAACTCTGTTTTGATCGATGAACTCATCATTTGACGTCATTTACAAGATGGTGCAACCTCTGAGCATAAACCGGAGCTGGGTTTTGTTAAGCATAAAAACAAACTTTTAAGTATTTTCACTTTCAGGAAATGTCTGTATATTATGAAATATTCAATAAATGTACAGGAGTATGTTAGGAAGAATTTTTTGTGTATCAATCAATGCCTACATTTTCACCTATTTTCCTCGGAAAATAGCTACAGGATAGCCAGCTAGCTAGCATCTGGAAGACTGTGCTTGTGTTTATGCATTTGGCATGTGTTCATGTTACTTGTGGTTGACAGGAATGCACTAAGGTCGGAAATAAATAATACATCACAAATAAGAAATCGTATACATGTATTTAGTTAAAATATATTGTCTGCTCACTTTCCTGTAAGAATAAAACATGCAACTTCAATATATTTATTCTTTGTTTTGAGCCAAGAAGTCAGTGTGTGTGAGGTTTTGATCTTCTATTGGTCATGTCTTGTGGTCGTACAGATCCACGGATCAGACAGTTAAAAAAAACTTGAACTTTGGTACGCAGCGTCATACAAAATTTCTCCACATGAGCTTGTGTTTCCAGTCTCCAATGTTCTAATTGTTTGAATGGGATTGAATGGAGCACAAAGTGTTGTGTGACTGCCCCTTAAGGCTAAATCCTTAAAACTGAAGAAAAAAAATGCTGCCTTCATACAGACGTAGGATGAATATAAGGTGCTTTTAAAACTGTTCTGGGCCCAGTTTCCATAAGATTTACATTCATTCAAAAACACTGTTGGTTAAGCCATTAAATGATTAGGCAGCAAGTCAGCTGCCTAAGTTTTCAGATGCAGCCATAACCTTAATTAACCGCTTCTACTACTACTACTACACTAGAATAGGGTTGCAACGGTATGAGATTTTCACGGTATGATAACAGTCTCAAAAAATAACACGGTATATGGCATTACACAATTACTATTATCAGTGAAAACAGAAGGGTTATTTGTTTATTTTTGAGCAAACACTTTATTATAATTGAAACTTGAAACCATTTATTTTATTGAAGTATGTGTAAAAAAAAGTCTCCCTTTTGAAAATAAAATAAGCAGAATTATAATAAACAGAATTATAAACATGATAAAAAGTAGCATGTAACTACAAGATGTTATATAACTGAAGCATGTTAGTTTATATGTTAAATTAACTACTTAATGAAAAATAACATCAGCTGTGTGAGCTTTTGAAGTAATGTACTATGATTATTAACAATTAACATATACTGTAGATGCACAACAACGAGGCCAGACTGCTCTTGTCTGTCCCTATAACTCCGTGCTTCTCAACTGGTTTTGTTTCAGCACAGATTTTACATTGGACATCAAGTGTCGACCTGCCATAGATTAAACATAACCTGTATTTAATGTACCCTGGGTTGCATTTTCTTTTATGTTGCATAGTTTTGTTCATGGTTTTCCAGTACAAGGACATGCATCAAATGTAATTATTTTTGTTGTTGATGTCAAAATCTACAGGAAGTTTTCTCTCCCCTTTTAAAAATTGAAGAGCATATTAACTTATATGAGCCCATTATTATCCCGTTTGTTATCTAATATTAAATATTTATACACATATTACACAGAAGGAAATGCTCCTCATTACCATGGTTAGGTCAGTGTGCTAGTCTTAAATAATAGTAATAATAATAATAAATTAATGTATTTATGAAAAATAAATACTAGCTGAAACACATCTTGAAACTTTAACCACAACTGCCTCTGTTGATATAAAATTAGGTCTAATAGATTCTACCTTTAGATTCTTTCATATGAAACTAAAACATTTTGTCAAAATATAACAGTTACTTTTACTCATGTAAAATCCTGAAACAAATTTGTAAAGGTGATGGTGTGTAATTTATTTATTTATTTTTTTGGCGCATAGCACAGTGTTGCTCTTTTCCTCAGTGCTGTTTGGCATGTCAGGGCTGCTACTGTTTGAGAGGTTCGAATTGACAATCTCCGTAACACTTTAAACTAGAAAAGTCTCGCTAGAATTTAAATTGGTCACAGTTTTGATGTCTGCGCTCCGCAATATCGAGGGAAGCCCAGTTGTTGAACGCGCGCACTAGAGAGAAGAGCAGATCATTAGCGCGAGCTCGTTACACTCGCGAGAAGTATTTAGCCGTTTGCGAGATTATCATTAAATCTGCCTCGGCACGTAAATACTCGATCACTTGGGCGGCCGCCGAAATATCTTCAATGGTAGAAGTTACCATGGCATTGTTATTTCCCTGCTGTCCGCGACCCAGTCCGAATAGACCAGTTGAGAAACACCGCTGTAACTCATACACACACACTCATGTCAGACCGCCTCGCTTCTCTGACATCTTCTGTATGTGTGTGTGTCGCAAGTTGACGAGTCTGACAGACAGTCGAGAATCTCCGTCCGGTTGCATTTTTTTTCTCAATACCGTAGATAAGCAAATGTACATGGTATGATAACCGTCCATTTTCAAACCGTGGTATACCGTGAAACCGGTATACCGCTGCAACCCTACACTAGAACATGCAAAAGTTCTCTTAAATACCGCTGACTCTCTCACAAGAAGTGAGTCATGCTCGCTCTCTCTCGGTTCACTATAAACGTCCCTCATTCAAGTGCACGCGCACATTAACTAATCTCATACTCAAGATCAGAGCCTGAGTTGCCATAGAATGCATCTCGAAACCAATACTGTAGTCCTGAGTTTAACTAGCTTCTTGGTAAAGGCCACTGGGCTTTTCAGAAGCAGGAAGTTTGTGCTGTTCGACTAGCAATGTGGTGATTGGTTGTAGGTGAATTGCTGCTTGTTTGGCTGAGATCAAGTTGAAGGAAGACAGAGCACTTTTACCACCCCCTGTTGTTGACACACACAATAAGAATGCAAGTCTTAAGTCTCATTATCCTCTGAGTGCATGTGATTTGACACTGCCCGACTTTCCATTCTAATGAGATACATGACATTCCATGCACACACAAACACAATGTGCTTCTTAGTCTGTTTTTTATCTAGGCCACTTCATACACATGTGACCTCTTTACTACACGAGGTGTTAAGAGGATTTTAAAAACAGGTAGCATTATACATTGTGGAATAATTCATTACCATTTGACTGACACTGGTTGTACAATATGAGGAAGCAATTTCATTCCGTGGTGTCCAGTTGGTACTACGCTCTTCTGCTTTTTGACAAATTGTTGTTGTAAGTATCTCTCAGAAAGTACTAAAATTCACTTACCATCTGAAATCTCTAAATTACAAATGCAGCGATGTAAGTAAAATTCAAAGACCTTTTGGAATGGGAGAGGGGGTATTACTTTGAAACTATCAATGTTGAAAAACCCCTGAATGTCTATGGTGATTATGGCCCTGCTCTCCGATGTCACACAAAGGTACTAGTCTCCACTATTAGACTCACTGTAAAGGTAAATTCTATTTTTCTTAAATGATGTCAAGTAGGGTGCAGCAATTGATGCTGAAGGCTTGGCAAAGGGCCAAGAGGCTGTCCGATGGTGCTTTTGAATAGCCCAGCCCCTGCAGATGTAGGGAGTATAGTTGGAGGGGGTCTTGCATCATGTTTCCAGTTAGGCCAGCGAAACCTGAAGCCTGTAAACCATGTGCTCTAATGAGTGTACTCTCTATGCCTCACTGTTAACCAATAACACTAAATTGGCTGTATGCACACAAAAAGCTCCTTTAAAGGAATGTATGCCTCCGGAGGCAGCATTTTAAGACGTCGTAGGAGCGCTTCCAGTGCAATGGCTATTCTGAAAGGTAGGCATCTTAATTATGGTGCCATGATTTTTGGCCATGTTCTAAGGAAGTCTGGAAGTTTACTGGCAGTTCTGAGTACTGAAATGCCATTTTATCAGCTTGACCAATTGATTGGCCAGCCATTTTTAGATGATACAAAAATGTAAAAAAAAAAAAAATGGCAGATTAAAATAGGGCATTGCTTGGATAACAGAAATACTGAGTAAAATCAAATCAAATCACTTTATTTTCACACTACCATGTACACAAGTGCAACAGTAGGTGAAATTCTTGTGTGCAGTTCCGAGCAACATAGCAGTCATGACAGTGACGAGACATATACCAATTACAGTAAACAACATACTTACACAACACAATAATTATATACAATGCACAGTAAACAATACACACAATATAGAATACACAATATACAATAAGTGGGAGTATATGAAATATATATATAAGTAGTTGAATTGAGGAGAATATGTTGACAATCCAGTGTGAGATTATAGATTAATAAAGTGCAGTGCTAATTACTGATTTCTGATAGATCAAGTGTTCAACAGTCTGACTGCTTGGGGGAAGAAGCTGTCATGTAGTCTGCTGGTGCAGGTCCTGATGCTGCGATACCGCCTGTCTGATGGTAGCAGTGAGAACAGCCCATGACTCGGGTGGCTGGAGTCTCTGATGATCCTCCGAGCTTTTTTCACACACCGCCTTGTGTATATGTCCTGGAGGGAGGGAAGCTCACCTCCGATGATGTTTCTGGCAGTTCGCACCACCCTTTGCAGGGCTTTGCAGTTGTGGGCGGTGCTATTGCCGTACCAGGTGGTGATGCAGCCAGTCAGGATGCTCTCTACAGTATTAGTGTAGAACCGTGTGAGGATGTGGTGGTTCATTCCAAACTTCCTCAGCCGTCTCAGGAAGAAGAGGCGCTGGTGAGCCTTCTTCACAATGGCCTCAGTGTGGACGGACCATGTGAGTTCCTCAGTAATGTGGACACCGAGGAACTTGAAACTGCTGACTCTCTCCACCGGTGCTCCATTAATGGTGATGGGGCTGTGTACTCTGTCTTTTCTCCTGAAGTCCACTACAAGCTCCTTGGTTTTACTGACGTTGAGGGAGAGGTTGTGCTCTTGTCACCAGCGTGTCAGAGTGTGCACCTCCTCTCTGTAGGCTCTTTCATCATTGTCAGTGATCAGACCTACCACCGTCGTATCGTCAGCAAACTTAATGATGGCATTGGAGCTATGTGTTGTCACAAAATAATTATTTAGTTTTTTACTATATTTTGCTGTAAAAAATAGGGCATCGCTTGACTGATATGTCTGTTTGACTCATATGTCTTGACTGATTTGCCAAACTGTTCGTTTGACAAAATTTCTCATTAAATTATTTACCAACATTAAATTCTATTGAATAAATAAGTATCAGCATCAGTATCAGCCACTGAGAACCCATACCACAAACCCACTTGATCACTAGTTCTGTGTAAACGGTTTATCTGTGGTGAATCAGTGTTTTTTTTTTTTTCCTGTATTTCTTTCAGCAGAAGAAAATGAGCTTCAAGAAAGGCGATGTCACGAACAGGAGGCAGAGAAGCGAAGAGTGGAAATTAACTCTTATACTCAGTCTTTTCGAATGAATTGCATTACCTGGGTGGAGGAGTCTGGTCAAGAGCATCGCCACATCCCTGGACCAGCCCCACCCCCTCCCCCAACCATACCCATCACGGTCATCCCCATCCCAGTAGTGTCCTCCACTCCCTCCGCCCTCCTCCCACCCACCACTACAACTGTCAGTCCCTCGGCAGCACCCCGCCTAACACCTCCCAGAAAAGATGCCCACTCACTGCCAAACCAGCAGACTGTGCACCAGCGCCCCCTCATCTCGTCTCAGTTGAAGGCCGAGCCAACATCGCTGTCTCAGTCCAATGGCACCAAACCACCCCCACCCCAGCAGCTCCAGACCTTCCCGGGCTCCAACATCACATCCACTCTGCATGCACTTCTCCCCCAGCCAGGACCCCCTACAGCCCAGCACAGCCCTGCAGCTAGAGGCAGCCCAACGGATGACAGCCGTTATTTGGATGGCAAGAAAAGACCAGGAGGGTGAGTCATGGCTTGAAACTGTTATTTATGGCCATGTGAACAAATATTTAAAAGCATAGTTCACCCAAAAATTAAAATCATAATTTACTCATGTTGTTCCAACCCCATATGACTTTCTTCCGTGGAACACAAAAGGAGATGTTAGGCAGAATGTTGGCCATAGAAAATGCATTTAAATTATTTCAGTGAACTGTCCCTTTAAGACTAAATCACATGAAAGTCTAGTTTATAGTTTCTTGTATGTTAAATATCACATTTGGGAGTTAAGCATTTAAGACTTAGATAATAAAAGACCATGTGACCTGTTTTTACAGGGCAGGAACAAGAGAAGTGCACAACAAACTCGAAAAGAACAGGTAAATTATTTTCTCTGCTCCTCGTTTACCCCTTTCATGAAGTCACCTTCTTTCATCCAGTCTTTACCTCTACTGGCTAAAACAATATACAAGCCCCTTATTCTAAAAAACAACATGACTATCATCCTTAAACATGCAGTGTGCCTTTTCTGCACACCCAACAGAATTCCCAAATGAATGACTAGTTTCAAACACTGCCCATTCGCCATTCCAACAGGTTGTCTCGCCCCAAACTCACCTCGTTGGTTGACCCAATGTTATGACGGTTTAAATAAACAGATTGCACGTCTGTTTAGTGCTGCTAGTGGCTCAAAAATTACATGCCTTACCTTCAAACCCTGATTTTACTTGGCGTTAACCTCTGTTTCGAGCATTAATCTCAAAATGTCACAAATGCAGTGAGATTAAAATGTTGAAGTTTTTTTTTTTTTTAAAGCAACAATGGATTTTTTTTTATTATTATTTGTTTTTAATACTATATTGACTTTGTTACACTAATAGTTTTTTGGGCATGAAATCAGAGACCCTCACTCTGAACACATTGTAAAGAGTAATGTGTCTCGGCTGACCACTAGTGATTGGATCACCATGTGTAAACAGGACTTAAAATTTACGTTTTTTTGCTCACGCATTGATCAATTAAATTAATTACTACTTACTGAAATAATAAGTGAATGCTGACACCAGCAAAAACCTTGCCATTTATCTCCTTTTCTCAGACGTGCACACTTAAAGGAGTGCTTTGAAACCCTTAAGAAGAACATCCCTAATGTTGACGAGAAGAAGACCTCCAATCTGAGTGTTCTGAGAAGTGCTCTGAGATACATTCAGGTAAGAGCAAGTTGCAACGTGTCTCATGTTTATGTTCAGTGTGTGCTGTACTTCTGCATTTCACCACTTACCACATGTCAGCAGACTTCGAGGTCTACATTTACACATGCAAACAATGCTAGAGCAGCATATATACAACCCAATGAGGCAACTTTTTAATATATATATTTATCCCATTTTTATCCCAATTTGGAATGCCCAAATCCCACTTCTTAGTAGGTCCTCATGGTGGCGCGGAGACTCACCTTAATCAGTGTGGTGTAGGACAAGTCTCAGTTGCCTCCGATTCTGAGACAGTCAGTCCACGTATCATATCATGTGGCATGCTGTGCATGACACAGCGGAGACTCGTAGCATGTGGAGGCTCATGCTACTATCCATGATCCACACACAACATACCACGTGCCACATTGAGAGCGAGAACCCCTAATCGCAACCACGAGGAGGTTACCCCATATGAAACTACCCTCCCTAGCAACCAGGCCAATTTGGATTAGGACACCTGGCTGGAGTCACTCGGCACGACCCGAATTCAAACTTGTGACTCCAGGGATGGTAGTCAGCGTCTTTACTTGCTGAGTTACCCAGGCCCCACCAATGAGGCAATCTTAAATGTGTAAGTTACAGTGGTTTGGATTGAAGGTTAGTAGGCCAGAAATGAGATATGTCCACTGCTTGGACATAGCAAGGATGAAAATAAGGTGCATTTTGAACTGTTCTGACACCGGTGCAGACAGACTTGATTGGATGATCCTGGCCATTACTTGTATCTGAATTAATTATTATAATTTCTGATTTAATGTCTGTAACGTCTCAAATACATGAATAACCAACACTCCTGGAAACATAATAAAACAAATTTATAAAATCTTTCTATAGCTATAGTATTATTTCAAATTTCACAACTTAGTCCCGCTGTCCACTAGAGTTGAAATGATGAGTCAACATTATCGGCAATGGTCGACAATAATTTTCGTTGTCGAATAGTGGTCTGTTTTTATTTAACTCAACATGAGATCTTTTGAAACGCAATTGATGATGCGTGAGAGCAGCACTTCAGCTCGCACTTGATTGAGGAGAGGGAAGAAAGAGCAGCTCACAGTCCAGATGCACTCCAAACTTTCCAAACAGATTAAGGTGATGTAGATCATATTATATTTTACAAAAATGCCAAATAAGTAAATACAGAAGCAGTGTCGTCATGAAATAAAGCGGAGCCGTACCTAGTGTTCCGCTTGAGCAAAACTTGCCTGTCAGAGCGCCTTAAAAGGAAACACTGCGCTGTTATATACTGTATTTAATGCATCCTTTATTAAAGTTCAATAATAAGGCTGTATAAATAAGCACAAACTCCGAAACTGGCATTTGTCTGTGCGGTTAGATCCGCCTGAAAAATCTGCCTTTTCACACTTCTCCCGGCTGATACACTGTCTTGGGAGACGCTCATCACTGGCGCACACTTGCTGCAGCTAGATTTTGTTTATAGTGATTTCTCATGATATGCAGCTCTATAAAGAAGAAATAATTAGTTTTTTGTGAGTTAAAGATGGATCGAAATCAAGTGAACACAAAGGTGAGAGGGTGTAGTCTTGGCCCATTATACAATGCAATAGAATATTTTTTTAGTTGTCTTTTATGGTTTGTTTTCTAAAATAAATATCTAAAACTATGTACACTTTAGCAGCTGTACTGCAGAAGAAAAAGTTGTTATCAGATACATTTTTATATAATATTTAATACATTTTAATTTTAAAATATCGAAAAATCCTTAAAACAAGATACATTTACCTGAGAAGCAGCATATTAGATATTTAGACTTGCTTTTAGAGCTAACATCTTGAATATGAGTATATATTTTGCTCTGGCAGAAGTATGAACAAGTGAAAAAATACACTTATATTTAAGATGCATATCCTCTTAATGCAAGTCTAAATATCTTATATGTTGCTTCTCAAGTAAATATATCTTGTTTTAAGGACTTTTAGACATTTATTAAATGGAAAAAAATACTCGATAACAATAGGATGTTTTGCAATGAAATGTAATTAATTAAACATTAAAAATCCAAGTAGTTTTTCTCCTTTAATTCAATGATTGTTATTTAGAGGTATTTTTAAAAGATGATTTTGTCCTCTTTATTGTTAGTAAGCACGTTTAATACAACCTTTTAAGTTTGGGCACAAGCTGAATAGTCGGTTAAGAGCTAATGATTAATTGTTGCAATAATCAACCGAATTGTCGAATAATTGTTTTAATAAGTCGATTCTAAAAATAATCATTAGTTGCAGACCTACTGTCCACATATGTGGACATACATTTTTGGGAAAACCGCTTGCTCTAGAATATTTATAATTTTTTGAATGTTTTTTAGGTGCTACTTGTTACAAATCAAAAAGGGAAATGGAAAATTCACCTAGCAGTCACACTGGGGTCTCAGGAGGTTTAAGAGATAGTTTACTCCAAAAGTTACTCTTGTTATTTCAGTCCTCTGTGACTTACTTTCTTCCGTGGAACGCAAAAGGAGATGTTAGGCAGTGTTTTAGGTCTCAGTAACCCTTTACCTTCCACACAATTAAATTGAATGGTGCCTGAGACTAACATACTGCCTAATATGTCCTTTTGTATTCTGCGGAAGAAAGTAATACAGGGTAGAAACAACATGGGGGTTAGTAAACTATGACAGAATTTTAATTTTCAGGTGAAATATCCCTTTAACCATTGCCCTTATTTGACTAGTGTAAAGTGAAATAATAAGTCGTGCTCTGTCTGATTAAACAAAGCGTACATCCAGTGCCTCATTCACTCATGCACACTCAAGCACACCTACAGACAAACTCTTTAAGAGACAAAGAAAAAAAACAATCAAGACTCAAGATGTGTGTGTGAAACTAGGACAGTGTGGAAACAGAACTGTCACTGGATCCCTGATGCCCCCCCACCCCATGATTAAGCAGTTTGCTTCCAGTGGTTGATTTGACAGAGGGACCCAACCCACCACATTATCTCTCATTCGTTCTTTCTGCCACCTGTTGCTCAACAAGGCTTAGGGTGTGTTTATTTAAAGCACATGGCTTGTCAAAAACAACCAGCCCTTTGCTATGGTTTCTCTAGAAGTGATATACTGGGAGGTCAAAGTAAGTTTATGTAAAGGTGCAGGGTTTTAAATGAAAATGTACTTCTGCAATGTTTGTTTGCTTTCTTTGGAAAACCATACATGTGACAAGATCAATGTTGGAAGCTATCAGATGGTATAATTTATTGTTACAATGCGAGTTTTATTCATATGGCACAGAAATAATTAGGGTCTCAATTATGATGAACACTATCAGATACATTTACTACTACTGAGTACTACTAATAATAATATAATTTATTATATCATTAACTCTTAATAGCTAATACTTACTAGGACTGTGCAATATGGCTACAAAATGTACCAACATTTTTCAGCCTATTGAGGATATTTGATATATAGCTTATTTCAATTTCTGTTACGTCCATTACTGTTTTGTTCCATGTTCCTGCTAAAAGATTAGAGTGCTTGATGCAGGTCATAGGGCTTTTCTCTCGGTGATTAGTGTGTGTGTGTGTGTGTGTGTGTGTGTGTGTGTGTGTGTGTGTGTGTGTGTGTGTGTGTGTGTGTGTGTTTTTGAGATGGGGATGGGCTTTGGAGACAGTGTCGACTCTGCACAGTATGTATCCAGGCTTGCCATGGGCGGTGGAAGGCACGCGGGACTCGCCTCCACCCGTCTGCTTCTACTTGCGTTCCTCTCCATGGCCCCTTCCACCGTGCTCTCACCGACCAATCAGATTCTTCCAGGACTAAATAAGAGGATTGTTTGAGATTACTTTTCATTTTATTCACTTTATGCCACCTGGGGCCGGTTGCATAAAACTGTTTTAGACTAGTCTTATTAGTTAGTCTTCTAAAATGTTGGTCTTAATTTTTTCAGTCAGTTGCATAAAAACTTAGATCAGTCTAATTAAAGACCAAAATGTAAGACCGCACACCTCAGGCTAACTTTTGTTTACATTCCATTTTGCCATTGAAAATAACTGTCAGCTGAGCCAGTGGGGGCTGAAAGGGGATTCAATTGAGACTTGGTTGAAGACTTTGACTTCAAAAATGGTAACAAAATGTTGTGTTTTTAATTATTTGGGTTAAATCACTAAATGTGTTCATTAAAATACATTTTGAAGCACTGTAGTCCTCTAATATGCAAATATTCTCAGGGAATAAAAAATGTATTGAGCATCCACTGTTGGCCATTTTTTTAAGCTGTTCAGTGTCTTATTTTTTCCCACAATGCAATGCAAATTAGACTGTCTTACTAAAGACAACTGTGAGCAGGCTTTCTATGGCTTCTTTAGCTAGTCAAACTAATTGTTAGATGCAGTCTTAAGTTAATGGCTATGTTTATGCAACCGGCCCCAGATGTATATATATTATAAACCCAACTTTGACATCAGTGCTGCCATGCCAGATCTGTTTCCAAGTCAAAAGTGATTTAATTGATTAGTGCATTGATCTGTTATTACATTGATTAAAGGAATATGCATAGTCAAGGTGTCCAAGTATACAAAATGCATAACAGAATATTTATTCAAATATTTTTATTGATTTTTCTTATATTAATTCCAAACTCACAAACATATTCACGTCCCGACCCCTACCCACATACACACACATCCCCTACAACACAGAGGGGGAAAAAAATAATTAAAATAAATAAAATTCAAAATGGGAGGAGGGAGGAAGGTTAGGTATCAAAATTAGCTGTACTGGCAGATGGAAATTCAGATTTTACATAAGATAGAAAAGGTTGCCAGACCCTGTAGAACTTTCCAGAGGAGCCCCGGATAGTATATTTAAGATGTTCAACCTTGAGATATGCATTCCAGTTAAGGCCACCGTATTCCTTAGCATAATTGCAAGGGGTTCGATGGCAACATCAAAAAGCAGGGGGGACAGAGGGCACACCTGCCTTGTTCCCCTAAAAAGCGGGAGGCATTTGGATATTATGATATTTGTTCGAATGAATGCTTGAGGTAACAGAACGCAGGGTCAAAGCCAAACCTTTTAAATTTAGCAAGTGAATAAACATATTTAATTCTATCAAACGCTTCATGGGCATCTAAGGGTATTAGGATCTCCGGATTATTATTTAAAAACACCCATAGATAACATGTACATGAACACACATAACAGCACAGGATGATGAAATCATTAACACCAAAATGGTATTGATACCTTGTGTACGAGGCTGTATTCTCTTCCAGTACTCCCTACTCCTAATTAGATTACCATGTGAGCCTTCACTTAACACAGAACAATAAAAGGCTCTTACAGTTATTGAACTTCCAAGCTACCCTACAAACAAAACTAAATAGTGATGAAAGGAAAAAATAAATAAATAAACCATATATAACTCTTGTCATTGAACACTCTAAACCAATCATCAGAAAATAGTAACATTGAACATAAATTGCAGGATATTCAGACTAATAACACAAGTTTAGATATAGCATCATATATTAAGGTTATCCCGTTCAGTTCAATATGTGGTATTGACCGTAACAGAAGTAACTGGGCCACCTCATTCAGTCTTTATTAACTGGTTGGCTGCTGATTGGCTGCCCATCTTGTCCTTTTGCTGGACATAATCTTTACTTTAAACTAAATTTTTAGCTCATCTTGAGCCGCAGTTTGTCAAAGTTTAAGCACACTGCCGTTAGTGGCATCCCGTAGTCGTTGGCTGCATACCCATGAGCAGGCCAGGCATTAAGTCTCAGTGGAGGCTATGCATGTATATGAAGTTGACGATAATGTTAGCTGTTGCCCGGCCAAACGCCAGCAACCAGTATGTGTGTGGCTGTCACTTGTCCTTACTGGTCAGGTTCTTCATAATGAAGTCTTTAGGTTGCACCAGGTCCTTGAAGCTTACCTGTTGTCTGTCCTGTGTAGTAATCCTCACAACTGCGGTGTACCTCAGGTCGAAGCGAACACCCTCACAGTTATGAAGTAAGATCCTTACCTCATTGAATGCCGATTACTCCCTGCACACTGTCTGGGTGAAATCATGGAGAATCTGGATCTGGTCACCCTAGGCTGTAGTGACAGACTTCATTTATATGGCTTTCTTCAAAATCTCCTCTTTTTCATAGAAGTAGTGACATCTCACATCAAAGGCACGCAGTGGTTCATTGTCGTCAGTTGGTTTGCTGCGAAGGGTACAGTGAACTCTGTCTCAAGTCTCTAGGTTCAGGGAATCTTAAATAACTAAGCCACAAAATAAGTTATCCGTTTGCCGTGTTCACGCCCCTCTTTTACTCCTGTAATGCGAATATTCGAGTGGCGTGACCTCGCTTCGAGATCTTCACTCCGTTCTCTTAGTGCGGCCAACTTCTTTTTCATAGCAATGAGCTCCTTCTCAATGGTAGTAATGGAGTCCCCCCTTCGCAGAGTCCAGTTAGGTCATCCGCTCTTCTACTGCTTCCACTCTGGTATTAGCATGCTTCATGACATTACGTACCTCAGACAGGAGCTGGTCAGAAGAAGCATGTTTTGGTCATTCCCTGAGGCTGTGTCCTTAGATATCGCTTGGAGTTCGGAGCTTGCATTAGCATTATGGCTAGCAGCAGATTCTGCTTCACGGCGGTTACTCCGGCTTTTATTAATTTTGTTTTGAAGGCAGCTCCGAATATGTTCAAACCAACAGTATTCCAACTATAAAGTATTTAAAAAGCCCAAAGATGTAGCTTCAGCACCCTAATACTGGAAATAAAAGCTATATAAATGAAATAATTTTTCACAATTCTTGACATTTAATTGTAGAGAATATTCCTTGTATTAGGCCAGTTAGGATCACTACTTTATTTTAAGAATGTGAAATGTCAGAATAATAGTGGAGAGTTATTTATTTCAACTTTTATTCCTTTCATCACATTCCCAGTGGGTCAGAAGTTTACATACAAAGTCAATGAAACAAAATTTTTAACCACTCCACAGATTTAATATTAGCAAACTAGAGTTTTTCAAGTCGTTTAGGACATCTAATTTGTGTATGACACAAGTAATTTTTCCAACATTTGTTTACAGATTGTTTCACTTTTAATTGACTATATCACAATTCCAGTGGGTCAGAAGTATATGTCAAGCCTTTAGGCAATTAGCCAATTAGCTTTTGATAGGCTAATTGGAGTCAATTGGAGGTGTACCTTTGGATGTATTTTAAGGCCTACCTTCAAACTCAGTCCCTCTTTGCTTGACATCATGGGGAAATCTAAAGAAATCAGCCAAGACCTTAGAAAAAAAAGTGGACCTGCACAAGTCTGGTTCATCCTTGGGAGCAATTTCCAAACACCTGAAGGTACCACATTCATCTGTACAAACAAGTGTATGCATATATAAACACCATGTAACCACGCAGCCATCATACCACTCAGGAAGGAGACTTCCAAAGATGAACGTAGTTTGGTGCAAAAAGTGTGAATCGATCCCAGAACAACATCAAAGGACCTTTTGAAGATGCTGGAGGAAACCGGTAGAAAAGTATCTATAATCCCCAGTAAAGCGAGTCATAAATCGACATAAATTGCAAGGAAGAAGCCACTGCTCCCAAACCGGCATTAAAAAAAAAGCCATATTACAATTTGAGTGCACATGGGGAAAAAAGATCTTTCTTTTTGGAGAAATGTCCTCTGCTCTAATGATACAAAAATTTAACTGTTTGGCCATAATGACCGTCATTATGTTTGGAGGAAAAAGGGTGAGGCTTGCAAGCCGAAGAACACCATCCATGAAGCATGGTGTGGTAGGATCATATTTTTGGGGTGCTTTGCTGCAGGAGGGACTGGTGCAGTTCACAAAATAGATGGCATCACAAGGAAGGAAAATGATGTGGATATATTGAAGCAACATATCAAGATATCAGCCTGGAAGTTAAAGCTCAATCGCAAATGGGTCTTTCAAATGGACAATGACCCCAAGCATGCCTCCAAAATTGTTGCAAAATGGCTTAAGCACAACAAAGTTAGGGTATTGGAGTGGCCATCTCAAAGCACTTCAATTCGATAGAAAATTTGTGGGCAGAACTGAATAAGTGTTTTCGAGCAAGAAGGCCTACAAACCTGACTTTTGTCTGGAGGAATGGGCCAAAATTCCTGCAACTTATTGTGAGAATCTTGTGGAAGGCTACCCGAAATGTTTGAACCAAGTTAAACACACACAATGAATGTATTTGGCTAAGGTGTATGCAAACCTCTGACTTCAAATGTATGTCTATGCAAGCAATATAAAAGGTGCTAGAAATAAAAAAATTTGCAAAATGGCAAGTGTATATTATTTTGAATTTATGCAAATAATTAAGTAGTCCATTATATTTTGTGAAGTTTTAAGCTGACCATTGGTTTAATGTTGTTCTAAAGTCTCAGGAGTTTCCCTGCAGTACTGCCTGTGTCAGTTCTTGTAGTTTATAGCTCCGCCTCCACCTTGCTCTCCCTCCCTCTCTCTGTGCCTGTTTTCTTCCCTCACCCACTATCTCTGCTATTTCTGCATGTTCCCTGCCTCAGCCACATGAGTAGCAAGCACATGGTTAGACTGAGCTGTGTGACGTCACTGAGTACACTCATACTAGCTTAGCCACATCCCCAAAGCACCCGCATTAACTGCTGTCTTTTTGTATGCCTTTTTCTGTTTTAAGAAACTTGCAGTACCTGTTTTGCGTTGTGAATTCCAGTACAGTGTTTTCTACTGATTCTGTGGCTTATGTATTGTTTAAAGCAGCTAGTATTGAAACAAGTTTTTCAAAGGTGTATGCCAAACTAAACCCACCCAAAACCGTTTTTACAGGATTTGTAGTGGATTGTAAAATCCATAGGATCAGCTGTCCCTGGTGCAATGTGATTTTGTTTTTATGTGGTCATATAAAGTAAATAAAAACACAGATCTTAATTAAATGAATAAGGAATAATATAGCTACAAATCCCTTATTAAATTAATTCAGTTCTGTGTTGTTATTTACTTTATATGACCACATAAAAACAAATTGAATTTTTGGCCTTCAGTCTAGTTTTCGCATTGTAGTGTGGACCGGGAAAACAGAGCTATCTGAAAACGATAATGTATTTGTTGTCATGTGACAGTCATGTGATCCATTCAACCCAAAACAATCAGATAGAGGCCCATGTTGTAGCAGTGTTGTTATGCCTACTGTTCACTGTGATAGCGTTGTTGAAGATAAATGTTACTTTGTGCAACCTTCCATTGCAGTCCTTCAAAGGCAACAGGAATTTTACTCTGAATTGCTGTCCGACAATGGAACACAAGACACTTATTGTGGAAGAGAAACTTTTGGAAAATGTCAGTGTGGCCGGAGAGTATCCGGAGTAATGTGTACGTAGCCTTAGATCTGTTATTTGGCAGTCCAAGTCTTTTCAGTCCAGTTCGATTTCAGTCAGACTAAAGCGTTTACATGACATTTATTGTTTTAGTCTGAATAAAATCAAACTTCTAAAGAGTTTATGGGTCATTATACAAAAAATTGGACCACAGAATGCCACAATTAACCAATCATAATCTAGAATTCCAGAAAGCAGTGTAGTAACCATAATTATTCATCCAATTTTCCTCTCACAATCAGTAAAACTGTGATTTACTATCAACTTCATGCTGCCTCTTATGTCCTTTTTGGAGCTTGAAAGTGTTGGGCCCCATTGACTGGCATTTTATAGCCAAAAACAACATATATTGGTTTGTGTTCCAAAGAAAGAATTATCTATTTTGCGTAAACTATTTATGGTTTTTTGTTCTTTATATAACAGATTGTATTAGATTTGCACTACGTGTGTGTATGTGGGTATGCATGAAGGTGAGTGTATGTACGTATATGTATAATTATTTATTTTGTGTTCTTTTTTGTTTTTAATTACCTATGTCTTGCTGCTGTTTTTGGTATTGTTTGTATTGTTGTAGACTGGAAGCTCCTGTCACCTAGACAAATTCCTTGTATGTGTAAGCATACTTGGCAATAAAGCTGATTCTTCTGGTCTTTTGGCTTTTTACTGGGATAGGGAAATTAGAAAGGTGACAGGAAATGTTAGGGAGAAGAGTGGGAATAGGATTGGGAAAGGACCTCACGAGCCGGGACTCGAACTCTGGTCACCCGTGATGCATCAGCACCACATCTCATGAGCTCTGAGTCCCTTATGTATTGTTAAATGTCAGCCCAATCTCAGCTGGTTATAAGGGCAAATTTGTCCATCAACATTTCTGTATGAAATTCGGTATTTCAGTCCACTGGAAATTGCACAGTAAATAAAAAGTGAAATTAATTTAAATTTGACATTGATAAGTAACCGATTGTGTCATCTAATCAAGCAAATTGGTGGTCAGTTGGTGTGTGAACCCTGCAAAATGGAGTCAGAGTTGAGTCTATGACCTGATTTGCCCCCATATCGCCATAGTATGAATACTCTGATGGCATAGGCTTGTCTCACCCCCAAAATGCAATCCAGACGTTGTTATTGCCATGTATGAGATGATAGCATCTTAGTCATTTTCATGTGGGAGATGCTTTTGCCCAGTTAAGCTGGCCTCGGCTGAAGCTGGAAGGGGGCTCCATGGATCAGGAGTTCACTGGGTTTGGGTGTTTGTGGAGCAGGCCGTGTGTGTGTGAGTAATGGTGGCAGGCATGCACAGCTGTGGGCTGGAGCTGAGCCTGGTAGAGCATACAGACCAGAAAGGGAGAGAGCTGAGCGTACAACAAACCTCATCAGTTGTGGGGGGTTGGGTTGAAAAAGGACTGGTGTAGACAGCCTGGAAGAAATTTGCCTGCTCCCCCAGGGAAAGGAGAACTCACTTGTTAGAAACGAGCATTGAAATACTTGCATTAAAATACATGGTTTAATTTGGTGACCAATAAGCTATGAGAGGCCATGATATATTGTGAATAAAATCACAGCTAAATTGCAATTTTAAACACGATGCACATTGGAGTACCTTACAAGGCTTTAACCACATACTCAGGATTGTGGTGAACCAAGTCTAATTACTAAATGTTTGCATCGCCATTGGAAAAACCTATATTGGTCGACTACTCCTCGATGCCTCCACCACAATAGCTTGGTTTGCATCCAAATATTTTAATGCACATTTTGAAAAGGGAGCACAAGATATCCTGAATGGAAATGCTTGATACTTGAATAAACTCAAAATTTGCTTAAAATGTATTGCATTAAGCAGAGGTGGATTTTCTAGAGTTTTGCATTAGTTAAAATGTGTGTTAAGTTGTTGGAAACAATGATGTGTTTTGACCATTTGTGCACATGTTATGAGTGTGCTATAGCTTGATGTGACTGGCCAAACGAAATGTCCGAACTTGGCACACAATCCTTCAAATATAGCCCTTGACATTCAGAAATGTTTAACCCACAGCTGGTTATTAAAGTGTGTCCTCACAATCCTCAAGAACAGTTTTGAGAGCAGCGCTCTCAGGCATGTGGAGGCTGGTGGCGTATGGGCATCACATCCATTTCAGCTCTCATTATATCAGATATTACACTTATTGTGCTGTGTCTCCTGAATGCTTTTAATAAAAAGAGGTAGTTGCGCCAATCCTACAAATAAAGCTCAACCTGTAGTAAGGAGGTAATTTAGCTGCTCGATCATGGCAAGGCGGCTCACTAATGTGCATCAAATGGTGGATGGAAACATGCACAGATTCATATTTTCTTTAGTCAGATTTTTAGGAATGCACTTAAAAAGTGAGAAACATTTTGATAGAAACCCAGCTAAGGTCTAATAGCCCAAACCAAAACAGTATAGCATGGCCTATAAATTGGTTACTATATAATACAGAATGAGAACACGGATTTTAATTATAATGTTTTTTTTTTTCCTGCAAATTCATTATGTGCCTTCCTTCCACTAGAAGATATTGTTTTTAGTTTTTCTTTGTTATTAAGACCTTGTGCTCCTAAAGATATATTCTACTATTCTTTTTTCTGCAAATTCATTATGTGCCTTCCTTCCACTAGAAGATATTGTTTTTAGTTTTTCTTTGTTATTAAGACCTTGTGGTCCTAAAGATATATTCTACTATTGTTAGGATTAACAGAATGAATCAAAGCAGCAAAACTTGTTACATAAAGCTTTAACACAGCACATTAATACTATATATGGAACCCCTGAGAGGTACTCAATCAAAAAGGCCTTTATACGGTTTAGTGCAGGCAGCACACTCGCACTGTCGCACTCTGCTGCCCTCTCACGATTCCCGTTACCAAGGAGACAGTGACGGTTTCCGACTGTTGCCTTGACTACGATAGGGTACCCCAGCATCTAATTTGCTAAAACAAAGATGGTAACACCTCAGTGAGGAAGAAGGGCACTCGGAGCTTTAGAAATGAAGTAGTGGGTATTGATTGGCTCAGTGACCTGTGATTAATTACGAGATCTCATCAGCAGGAGACGGAACGTGCCCCGTATTGAACCCAAGCCGATCTGCAAGACCTTCTTTATCTTCTGTCTTGCTAACTCCACACACCTGTACCCATATTGAATGACTGGCCTGGATCTTCTCTCAATGATTTTATTGTTTATGCTGGGCCATGCTTGTCCACAAGGGCTAGGAATTGCCACAGACCTCCCGATTCAATATTACAACGATTTGATGTCCAACAGTGAAGATGCATGGTTTGATGGCTTTACAAGCGGTGCATAAAAGGACTCATCATAAAAAATGAAAGGGACAAAGCTACTCTGAGAGAAAAACGGTTTGTGTGGAATTTAGCACAAATACAGCTTCCTACAAGTGCATCTGAAATTATTCACAACGCTTCACTTTTTCCACATTTTGTTATGTTACAGCCTTATTCCAAAATTGATTAAATTCATTATTTCCTCAAAATTCTACAAACAATACCCATAATGACAATATGAAAGAAGTTTTTTGAAATCTTTGCAAATTTATTAAAATTTAAAAAACGAAAGAAATTACATGTACATAAGTATTCACAGCCTTTGCCATGACAGTCAAAATTGAGCTCAGGTGCATCCTGTTTCCACTGATCATCCTTGAGATGTTTCTACAACTTGATTGCAGTCCACCTGTGGTAAATTCAGTTGATTGGACATGATTTGGAAAGGCACACACCTGTCTATATAAGGTCCCACAGTTAACAGTGCATGTCAGAGCACAAACCAAGCCATGAAGAACAAGGAATTGTCTGTAAACCTCCGAGGTAGAGAAACATTTCTGCAGCATTGAAGGTCCCATTGAGCACAGTGGTCTCCGTTATCTATAAATGGAAGAAGTTTGGAACCACCAGGACTCTTCCTTTGGCTGGCCGCCTGGCTAAACTGAGCGATCGGGGGAGAAGGGCCTTAGTCTGGGAGGTGACCTGTCACTCTGACAGAGCTCCAGCATTTATATGTGGAGAGAGGAGAACCTTCCAGAAGAACAACCATCTCTGCAGCACTCCACCAATCAGGCCTGTATGGTAGAGTGGCCAGACGGAAGCCACTCCTCAGTAAAAGGCACATGACAGCCCGCTTGGAGTTTGCCAAAATGCACCTGAAGGACTCTTAGACAATGAGAAACAAAATTCTGTGGTCTGATTAAACAAAGATTGAACTCTTTGGCCTGAATGGCAAGCATCATGCCTGGAGGAAACCTGGCACGCTCATCACCTGGCTAATGCCATCCCTACAGTGAAGCATGGTGGTGGCAGCATCATGCTGTGGGGATGTTTTTCAGCGACAGGAACTGGGAGACTAGTCAGGATCGAGGGAAAGATGAATGCAGCAATGTACAGAGACATCCTTGATGAAAACCTGCTCCAGAGCGCTCTGGACCTCAGACTGGGGTGACGGTTCCTCTTCCAACAGGACAACGACCCTATGCACACAGCCATGATAACAAAGGAGTGGCTACGGGACAACTCTGTGAATGTCCTTGAGTGGCCCAAACAGAGCTCAGACTTGAACCCGATTGAACATCGAGAGATCTGAAAATGGCTGTGTGTGCACCGATGCTCCCCATCCAACCTGATGGAGCTTGAGAGGTCCTGCAAAGAAGAATGGGAGAAACTGCCAAAAAATAGGTGTGCCAAGCTTGTAGCATCATACACAAAAAGACTTGAGGCTGTAATTGGTGCCAAAGGTGCTTCAACAAAGTATTGAGCAAAGGCTGCGAATACTTATGTACATGTGATTTTTATTATTATTATTTTTTATAAATGGGCAAAAATTTCAAACAAACTTCTTTCACGTTGTCATTATGGGGTATTGTTTGAAGAATTTTGAGGAAAATAATTAATTTTATAAATTTTGGAATAAGGCTGTAACATAACAAAATGTGGAAAATTGAAGCGCTGTGAATACTTTCTGGATGCACTGTATATCTATTTATTATTGTGTAGGTGATATGTAGTAACCTTCCTGCTGAGTTTAGGTCCAACACTCCACTAACATACCTGTCATTTAAAAATACAAATACAAAGGCCTTGTTTAGCTGGTTCAGATGTTTTTAATTATGGTTGGAACTGACCTCTGTAAATAAATATAGAATAATAGTGAAAGCTAATTGGGCATTATTTAGATGATATTGAGCATGTTTACATGCACAATCTTACACTGATTATGCTTAATAAGATGACAGATGCTACATTTACATGTACACCAATACTCTGATTATTGCAATTATATATTTCTGGCTTATCCAGTGTGTGCAATGTTGTGTGAATGACTGTTTTAATTTTTACGTCAAATACAGAGAATAATCAGACAACTTCAAGTCTCCATTTAAACATGGGTTTGTTGCGTTTTAAGTTTTTTTTTTAATAAACTGTTTTTTGTTAGTTATCTGCATATTGGTGTCCAAGTAAACACACTTGATGTTAAAGGTGGGGTATGTGATTTTCTTTTTTGACCATTTTTTCAAAATAACTTGAAATCCTATTCCTAACCCACTTACTGGCTGTAAATTAGAAGCACTGAAATGAAAATTAAGCAATTTAATCATCTGTGGAACGGGCAGGACTCGAAAAACTCCAGCCAATCATTTTCAAGACCATCTAGAATCATTGGACAGAAAATGTGTCAATCAAACGGTCGTACCATGCCCCCTCCCCCACCACCCTGGCGCGTGTCCCTTTCAGTGCGCATACTCAAAGCTCGTGACCCAGTAACAGGAAGCGATTGTATTTATGTATGGAGAATAGAGCTTTTATAGTGCTAGTGGGGTTGTTCCACATTTCTATGAATCCTGTTTTGAATGGAAGACCGCTGTACAGACGCTCAGGGCTGGCGATGTTCTTTTTTTTTTTACAGTTATGAGAAAATCAGCTCTACACCTTTCAAGAGTGGTATGCGACCTCTCCTCCTGCTGTGTCAACAATTTGCTCTGAAAAATTGTCTGACAGGTGAATGCACTGTTTGACTAGTGAGTCTAGAACACTGCTAGAACACTGCGATCTGAGTTTTCGCCGTGCATGATTGCGCGTCCATGTTTTTCGAATGGGTGGAGTCAGGGCCAGCGTTGGAGGAGAGAAGGTAGGACCTTAGAGTTGTGTATTTTCAAAATCTGCCGGCCGTTTTGCAAATCACATACCCCACCTTTAAGTATAGTTCAGTTTGTACTCTTTGTGTACTGCTGATGAAGAATAGTGTTAAAGCATCCTAGAAAATATTATTAATTTAGCTCATTTATGAGGCGACAGGCTTGCGCGAAAATGATAAAATACATAGATTAAGCATCAATTAAACAACTAATGCACAAGAGTCGCTCTTCATCTTGTTGCAGCAACACTATCAAGAGTCCAAACTAAAAGTTTCGACGGAAAGAGGGAAAGGAATATGAAATTGCCCACAGCTTCCATTATATTCTTTTAGGAATAATTGACGAATGACCGTTGAATTATAATTAAAATAATGAACGTCACGTCATAATTACGGTTTCTTAACCTTAAAAAGTGTGCACTCTTATAGGCCTCGTTTGCACATGGTATAAGATCACCCAAAATCTTAATACCTGGTTCAAATGGGGCAATAGTCAGGTACATTTTAAGATGCACCTCAGATGGTCTGAAGACCTGTTTATTTCCACATATTTAATAGTTCTTTCATTATATGGTACACTTTATTACAAACAGGATTGTTTCCAGACTGTTTACTCTCTTCACAGCACGATAGTTCAAACATTTGTTTCTTGCCCCTTTTCCTAAAAGAATTTAAGAAACAGATCCTCATAATTGAGGATCAAATACGTCTATTTCTCTCCATGCAGTGTCTGTTTGTATTGGGCATAATAACTTCAGTCTATTTCCATGCGATACATATCACTGTATTGTACAGACACTTTAATCTTTCCTATCCATCCTCTTAAGGGCCTTAGCTGTTGTGCCCTGGTTCCCTGTTTGTTTCTTTTGCGTCAGCTGACAAAGCAGAGAAACTGGGTCGCTTAGGCCTGGCCCAGTGTCTACAGAGTCTTGCCCTCTGTCCCTCCCTCTCACTCGCTCTTTGTGTTGAGTTTCATCTTTCTCTAATCTACATGTTTGTGAATTTGGACCAGTATGTACGTGTGTGTTTCGTGTTTATGTGGTAGGATAGAGATGATCTCTGGTCTCTCGGCTTGTTTGCCATGGGCAGTCTCACTCTACCCAGATTTCCACTTGTGATTGGCTGATCTTGTGTCATAGGCTCCTCCCTCTGATCTTACTCCACTTGTGCACTCGTGCACACCAAGTGAATGCCTTCCCAGAAAAGGGAGGTACTCTCATGCCTCGAGTATTCCACGTGTTTATGTGTGAGTAGCAGGGCTCTGATGAAAGCAAAAACAGAGGGTGGGGGAGGTGTGCACTGAACTGAGACATCCAGGAAGAAGCTGGAAACTCTATATGCCTGTCGGGAATGTTTAAAAGACTACAGGCACACTTACGGAGAAGCACAGGACATTTTTACCTTGAAGACTAAGGCATTTTATAGATTGCTTCCTTATAAATAGTTACATCAATACAGACAGCCTTTATTGTGCTTTATGAGGATATACACCGAACAGCCACAACATTAAAACCACCTGCCTAATATTGTGTAGGTCCCCCTTGTGCCTCCAAGACAGCACCAACCCGCATCTCAGAATAGCTGAGATGATATTCCTCTTACCACAATTGTACAGCGTTTATCTGAGTTACTGTAGATTTTGTCTGTTCGAACTAGTCTGGCCATTCTCTGTTGAATTCTAGAGACTGTTCTGGGAAAATCCCAGGAGATCAGCAGTTACAGAATTATTCTAGCCAGCCCATCTGATACCAACAATCATGCCACGGTCCAAATCACTGAGATACATTTTTTTTCCCTCGTTCTGATGATTGATGTGAACATTAACTGAAGCTCCTGACTCGTATCTGCATGATTTTATGCACTGTACTGCTGCTACATTATTGGCTGATTAGATAGTCACATGGATGTTTGTTGGTGCCAGACGAGCTGATTTCAGTATTTCTGTAACTGCTGATCTTCTGGGATTTTCATGCAACAGTCTCTAGAATTTACTCAGAATGGTGCTTAAAACAAATCAAATCACTTTATTGTCACACTACCATGTACACAATTGCAACAGTAGGTGAAAGTCTTGTGTGCATTTCCGAGCAACATAGCAGTCATGACAGTGACGAGACATATACCAATTACAATAAACAACATATTTACACAACACAATTTACATATCAAATGTACACATAATTACGCAACACAATAATAATATACAATGTACAGTAAACAATACACACAATATAGGATGCACATACAATAAAAAATTTAAATAAAGTGTATATATAAAAAAGAAATCCAGTGAGCAGCAGTTCTGCAGATGGAAACGCATTGTTGATGAGAGAGATCAACAGAGAATGGCCAGACTGGTTCAAACTGACAAAGTCTACGGTAACTCAGATAACCGCTCTGTACAATTGTCGTGAGAAGAATATCATCTCAGGTTGGTGCTGTTTTGGCAGCACGAGGGGAACCTACACATATTAGGCAGGTGGTTTTTTAAAATTAACTTAAAACTAAGAAGAATAAATTATTAAAATGTAGAAAAGGTACTAGCTACAAGACGAATACTGTGTATTTTTATTAACCTGCACTCCCAAGTTTCTATTTCTATGGACTTGTTGGCTTACTTATTTACAGAGCTCCAGACTGTGACTAAAAAGGTAGCAAATGTGACCAAAGATAATTAATTGCGACAATATTTTAAAATCTAGTCGCCACTGGCGACAGTCGGGTTGTGTGCATTCACATGCAGTTATTCTTAAAACCCACACAACCAGTGTGTCTCGCACCACTTTTCACACATTCTTTTTCTGATAAGCTCGCTGCACCGTACGCAGCAACAAACCCAGTGCAAGAGAGTCGTAAAGAAATTACTCGAAACATGAATACATGAATCACTCGAAAAGAACTAAGGGTGTGAACTCAGGAGCTCAAGTTAACAGTTTGAAGCGAATCATCGGTCAGTGTGTTCACAACTGGGATTGCAGACATTTCAAAATAGAAGTCCCATGTGTATCTCAGGCTTCTTTATATTTAAAATACAGCACCACATTATTTATAAATATGCGATTCAGCTTTTTACACTTAGTTTAGGGACTCATACACAACTATTACACAACGTGCAAACATTCATTGATGCTCAAGAAGACAACACACTACTATATGTATACTATAATTTATGTAAATATCTACAATGCAGATTCTGAAGAGCAGTACTAAATTAAAATAAAATTTATATTTGTACAAAATGTATATTTTATATATATTTGTATAAATTATTAAAGGGGTGTGAACATTGAGACAAAAGGGAAATGCAAACTTGCATATCTTGCATATCAGACAGGCCACAAAATAAAGTGGCAGAAAAGTGGCTTTAGGAGTCAATACATTTGACATATTATTGAACATAAGCCTATCACTGGCCTACACTCCATAATCCTTTTTGTATTTGAGTTCATCAGCCTGTCAGAGGTAGACTTGAACTGTTTAAACAGGACTCGTTCTTGAAGCATCTCAACATCTTGCAATATAAATGCTGTGTTTTAAAAAATTGTCAGATTAAATTTAGTTTGAAACTTTGTAAAATACCTCTCAAGACCCCTGCATTCTGTAGTGCTACATCCAACTGCCTGCTGTCGTTTGATACGAGTGGTTTGGTAAGAGTATGGGCTGAGACTGCGCTGACTACCCCTACCTCCTGCGTAATGCAAAAATACAAAGGAGGTACTTCAAGCATGAATTGCCAGATGGTAGAATTTTTTTTCAGTATGATTATTTGATAATCTTTTTAACCTGTTACTTTTTGTATAATTAATGAAAATATATATTAACATGGAATTTACAGCCCTTATTATTACAGATATCCTCCAAGCCCATTTTTATTATTGTTGGTAGCTAACCGTTTTGAGTGGTAGGATGGCTCCAGTTGCAGTGGTATAAATGGAAAGAGATTGCTGAGTGATAAGAGAGAAATTAAGGTAGCAACGGTATGTTGCCATGGATAATGGTGTAATCCATGGCAATTTATTTAGCAGTTATCATACAAAATTATACCACAGGCTGTTGAATGCTTTATTCTGATTATTTGATGGATGTTCTAAGGTGTGCAATTATTTTTCAGTAAATGCATGGCTATGAAGTAGCCAGGTCTTGACCGCATTACGGTTCCATATCACTTCACCAGATTATTACTATTAGTTATTTCAAAGAGTCATAGAGACTACCACAGCAAAATAACCAAATAAAACAAAGATATTGGCTAAGTAAACCAGATAAGAATGACAAACAGTTTCTTTAATATCCTAAATTGATATTAATATCTGTGGAAAGCACCCTCATGCTCCCTCTCTCTGTTTTGCTCTCACCCACTCTCACATGCATATGCACATACATAGACACTTTCTGGAAACACACAGAGCATTGATGTCAACATAAAACGTAATATAGCAGTTAAACAACTAAAAAGCTACATACAAGAATAGTGACGCTACATCCCTGCTTCTGAGAATTGTAGATAAACTGACAGCTTCACAATTTGAAGCAATTTTACTGACAAATAAAACTGATGAGAGCCATGCTGAAAACTGCCCCACCCACTCACACAAACACAAACCAGTATTTGTATTTGCTAAAAAGCAGCCCAAACCTCCATTATAGTTCTAAAGTGACTCTTCTGAACTAGCAACAAATACTTGGACTTTATCCGCTTCACGTCGTGGCTGCATTCCCACCTCGGGGTGTACATTATTTTTCAATAATTCATCGATCTGTCTGCAGTTATTTCTTGCATATTTGATGGATTAATGCCACAATTGACCAATCAGAAGCAAGAATGATAAATCAATGTTAACTTCTGTTCACCCAGGTTCCTGAAGTTCTGATGTAGATGCTGCTACAGATTTAAACACCATTGCTGTTTATTTATGTACTATTTATCCAAAGTGCTGGTTCATCCATTAACTATCTTATGTAGGATTAAATCCTAAACTGAGCTTCTTGAACTTCATTTTGATGTTTGAGGATTTCACTTGTATACAAACAAGTTTTGTTTCATTCATTCTTGATGACTAACAGACATGTGGAATCCATTTCCTGCCCCATTACTGTTATGAAATGCATATCATTAGTAATCTTAATTGCCTGGGCATGTTCGTCTTGTCTAGTATAACTCTGATCTGCTTTTGCTGCACAGCAAGTTGACATTTAATTCTTGCAGCCATGTGTATTGTAGACTCTAAACTCTTAGCCCATCTCCCAAGCTCTTAATGTGTGTGAAAAATGCACACTTGTTTACTTTTTTGTTTTCCCCATAGACTCTGAAGAGGAAGGAGAAGGACTACGAGCATGAGATGGAGCGCTTGGCACGGGAGAAGATCGCTTTGCAGCAGAGACTTGCAGAGCTGAAGAATGAGCTGAGCCAACAGTTGGATGTGATTGAGGTTGACCGTGTTCTTCGACAGACTGTCCAACCAGAGGATGACCAGGCCTCTACCTCCACTGCCTCAGGTTAGTACTACAAACATCCAACAAAGTATGGTTAAAATGACTTGTCTGAAGTTCATGAGGCTTAAATAATTATTTTGGGTTAAGTATAAGGTAAAAGATTAACACTTTATTTTTTTACTCCATTTGTAAACCAAAAATGTTTTTTACAGAAATTAACTCCTAAAGGAAGTCCCATTTTGTTTTTCCCTTGTTAATTTACAATCTGACATACCAGTCACACATTTTCTGTTGTAATTGTCATATAGCCTATTAGTAGAGCCTTAATGTTTATTTAATCAAGACTATTAATTTAAATACTTTATGGCCTATTTCTTTGTTTTTGACTCCACAGAAGGCGAAGACAACATAGATGAAGATAACGAAGAAGAGAGCATGTCTGTTTCGCCCAGTGCCTTACCCAATGTGCGTCCTGCTCTTCAGCCAGAGTTAAAGACCCGGCCTGCCCCCTCCCTTATATCACAGCACATCTCTATCCCACACAAACCATCCAAGACTTTACCGCTCATTCCCACAACTCTGCTATCTCCTGCCGCTGCCCCAATCACAGCTCCTACTTTGCCCCCAACCCCTGCAAAGCCTCCTAACGGTCCAGCATCCGCTCCAGCCACCCAGCAATCACAGGCTGTGGTTTCCCCCTACACCCTACCTCCAGCCCACACCCATATAGTGACTATGCCTAGCCTCCAGCCTACAGTCATTACCCACGCCGGATCAGCATCTCATGCCTCCGTCATTCAAACCATCAACCACGTCATCCACCCAGGCTCGAAGCATGTGACCCACATCGCCCCCTCCACCTCCAGTTCTGTGCAGCTGGCCCCTGGAACTCAGTCAATTAGCCACATCACGGTACACCCAGTGGCCCATCTTCCTGCAATCTACCCTCAGCCTGTGACGGTCACACAGCCAGCCGTCATGAGCCATATCGCACACACACTCTCCCATGGTCAGATGAATGGTATGTCGTCCCCCAGCACACAGGCCACCATGATGGGCAAACAGACACCGTTGGGCACTCATGTGGTCACCCATCACCCTCAGCTGATGGGTCAGACCGTCCTTAACCCGGTCACCATGGTAACCATGCCTTCCTTCCCAGTCAGCACGCTAAAGCTGGCCTGAAGCGCTGACATTCTGTCCCTGAAATAAAATAGACAGTTACAGAGTGGACACAAGGTGATGAATCCTCCCCATCCCAACCATTAACTCTTTGAGACCGCAGCCCCCCTCCCCACCCATGCACACAAAGCCACATGCAGCATTTCAATCAAATGAACTCTAAATCTGCAGGACTCAGTACATTCCAAATGAAAAGAAAGTATATAAAGACTCAAAAGCAAAACAAAGAAATTTATTGAATGTCTATTGCTATATAATGATTATATAATAAAAGACAAAAAGAGAATGTGTTGGCGAAGGTAGAGTTTGATGTCTACAATGCTAATGTGCTGCTCAGTATGTGTTTTAGTCTCTTGTTTTAGTGTAGTGTTTTACGATGCAACTGTGGTCCGATCTCAATTACAGCAACTCTCAGCCAGCTTATGTCTGACTACTAGTTTAAATTACTTTGCGATGTGGAACCCCCATTATATCTTACACTGTACTCTTCGGCACCCACTTGACCAGCTATAATGTACAATGAAGAACTAGATTCTAGTTCCTACATTTCTATCTCCTCAATGTTCTCTGACCTAGTCACTTTGGTTTCAGCCTTTACATTGAAAAATTATGTGGTTGATGCTAGACTGTAGCATCATCACTGACCCTGTCCCAAATGGCACTAGAGTCTAAATTTTCCTGAACTTCTGCCCTGGTAATATCAAAGTCCCTGTATAAGGCAAGTCAGGTCACTCAGGGCACATATTTAGAATGCATCCAGGCAGCAATTTTCTAGTCCTACAAGTACAGATCCCGTCTGCTTGAATTGAAATAGACTGAAATCTCCAAAATGGTTCGATCAAAAAAATCAATCAATACATTTTATTTCTATAGCACTTTTAAAAACAGCACATGTTGACCAAAGTTCCTCACATTATAGCATATACATACAGAATGTAGAAAATACAATAACGCATAATAAAATAAGCAACCCACAAATGATTGGTCAAGATTGTATTGCATTTCAAATCGGCAATAAAATCTGACAATGATAGTATAATAAATGGTTTAATTTGCTCAAAACACGCAAAACTTTTTAGGCTGATACACGCATTCTCAAGTTCGTGTCTCTTATCAAAAAGGTGATTGATCCCCTTTAACTGTAATGGGTGGTTCACACTGAATGCGTTTTTGCTTCTGTCTGCACTGTTTTTCAATAGTTTTTCTATTTAAACCTGTGCTTGATGGAAGAGACCATTCAGCCGAGACGGAGCACTTGTATTAAAATGTATATAATACATTTAAATTCCCAATATGGCGGATGTAGAAAAAGAAGTCTTGCCTTACCGGTAAAAGAGCCAATTAACTTTTTGATACAGACATCACCTGTCAGTCAACTCCAGCCTGACAAATATAGTTTATTTTTATGATACCATTATTGTCAATTTTTACTGTTAATTGTATCAAATGTTATTTTATCATAATCTTGACCAACCATTTTGGAGATTTCTGTTTTTCCCTATTTCCTTTTATGCCACTTGTATCCATAGAAAATTGTTTTCTGGGAGCATTCCAAAGATGGATGCTGATTCGACTAACTTGCCTTAAAAGTTACTTTGCTTGATGGATGTCTTTGACCTTTGCGCCGTGTCTTGCTGTTTTGTTTTTTAGCTTCTCATGCAAGAGCACAACATTTTAAAACATCGTGTTTGGTTAAATAGAACATAAACTTTTAAAATCGAATCTCAAGACATCTGCATTCTGCAGCATATAGTTTTTTTATAAGCGCAAGAACGCGTTATGTGTGAACTGCCCCTAAGGCGGGACACTCATTCATACAGCCACCATATTTACCATTACGATTCTCCCTCACATAAATAATAGGAGTGACCCGTTTCGACCTAGAAAGTCTGTGGTAATAGTCCGCTGTGAAGTCCACAACTCTTTGGCCTCTGAGCACCCATCTGAAACCTAAAATATAAAATTGGACACCCTTACGGTCTTGTAGATTCAATGGATGTACACAAGCAAAGGCCATGAGACTGCATGTCCACATATATATCGCCATTTGGCACAAGGTCATGTTAGTAGTCAAACGTAGAGTAGTAGAGCTAGATTTAGAAACTCTGAGCAATTATTACACGTGTTTCTGTATGACAATAACTTATGCAGAGTTTACATCATTTAGTTGTAGTGCTCTAGCTGGCATAGAGACTATTGTTTTGTGACTGCTATGTGAGTCATTGAAAGGAATCTGACAGCAGTGCCTTTAACATTGTAAATCTGGTGTCCTGTTCAATGCTACACAGACGCCCCCTTTTGTTCTCATTCTGCAACTGCTCATTTTGAAAAGATGTTATTTGGTAACAAAGCCACCTACTCTATAAAGCTTATTGGTGTATGAATTCAGCACCTGTTGCACAATTAAAGGTAAACAAACATGAAATATTCATTAGTTCATATCAGAGGGTGCAAAGAACTTGTTGTCATTGTGAATGTTTCCAGGCAATTAGATAAGCGTTCGATGTCTTCACCTTGCCACTGGTAATAACATAATTATGTGGGAAGGAAGGTCAGTCAGTACATGTAGCAGATATCATGTTTAAATATATATGCTATGTGTGTGTGGCAAAGGCACATCTTTAGGTTAAAGGACTGTTGTGTGGGAATTTAAGAGAGAACAAGAAAGCATGGCAAGGGCAATGTATCCACTCGAAGCTTGAGGCTATAAGAAAGATTTCCCATGTCTGTTAAACCACACTGACTGCTACACAGATATGCAGGTAGAGCACAAGCAGTGTGTACTAAGAGATTTGATTTAAACTAACACTGTGATGCTTCTCAGTTGTTCCATAAAAGCAAACCAGGTTTACAAAACAGCCTAGCGTTATATTGAGCAAGAGAGTCCCTGCATTTTTTTTTTTTTTTTGCTTTTGTTAGCGTGTGAGAAATTGATTTTTATGGTTATTTTTTGTATGTCAGGCTCTAGTTTTTTGTATTTGCACTCTGTAGGAAGTACACATGAATTCTTAGATGTATGTGGCTGTTTTCTAATGTAGATGGATGAATTCTGTTTTAAAACTAACTTCTAAAATATGTTCTTTTAGAATTCTGGGACCATGTACAGTACTGTTTAACTTTTCAGAACTCTTTTTATATAGTCCTGATATTATATATATATATATATATATATATATATATATATATATATATATATATATATATATATATATATATATACGTATATGTATATGTATATGTATGTAGTGTGTTTTCCCTATGGAGAAAGTTTAAGTTGTATATAGCCTGTAAATTTGGGGCTGCATATAGATCTAACTGTCCATTTATGTTATGAATAAATCAAATAAAAGAGAACAAATGTTAAAATCTTGATACATTTACTTATTGTCCATGTGATAATTTTTAGGCAGTCCAAAATCATTTAAGAAATTCTTTAAGTCAGTAAGCCATTCTTGCATCACTTTGCACTAGCAGGTCCGTTTGACCCAGGTGTTAAAGGAATATTCGGGGTTCAATACAAGTTAAGCTCAATCAAAAGCATTTGTGGCATAATATCGATTATCACAAAAAAAATATTTTGACTCGTTCCTCCTTTTCTTTAAAAAATAAAAATAACAAAATTGAGGTTACAGTGAGGCACTTACAATGGAAGTAAATGGGCCACATTTTTGGAGGGTTTAAAAGGCAGAAATGTAATTTTATAAAAGCATTTACATTAATTCATCTGTTAAATTTCATGTATTATTTGAGCTGCAAAGTTTAAGTCGTTTTAGGGTTTATGCCATAATGTCATGGCAAAGAAGTTGTAAAATTGCATTTAACTTTACACAGAAAAGGTTAGTAAGTGATTTTATTATGCATTACGCATTTAACAAGCAAATTGTTTGTCTTGTGGCTACACTTATGAAATGGTATTTTAAAGTTTATGGATTGGCCCCATTTAATTCCATCAACATTTTGCCACAAATGCTGTTGATTAAGCTCAACTTGTACTGCAACCGGCATATTCCTTTAAGTGATCAAAACCATAAAGTCTACATTACAGTGAAAATGTAATGTAATATATGCACATAAGATTCTAAATCACACCAACTCTGCCCAACTTTGTGTGAGATATTTGTGTATGCAATTTGAGGCTTTATGCTTCTCTCACAGAAACAATGTAAAAACTTAAAGGTTTGTATTTTGATTGTTTGCATGGTTGACATTCCACATAGCATTGATAAAAACAAACCCTGGTCCCCTCTAACTAAATAACACACCAAAACTGAGGAGCAAGTGATGAGAAGTGAAATTATATCTGAAATACATTTAAATCATCTTAAAAAAAAATGTTGCATCCCTTCTGTTAAATCTTAAATGGCATTAGCTCAATTTAGTTCAATATTTATCTACATGTTTAAACCACTATGCACTTTAAATTGAAAAAGGTTGCTAGAAAAGAAAAACAGGTTTTGTGGTGAGCGGGCCTGCGGCTTTGGTTTTGGACCTCTAGTGACTGTTTTAACCATAACCATCTGGTGATGGAAGGCGTTCTGGCAACGCACAAATGCCATGAGGAGATCGGAATCCAAAAACCACATAATTTGTCCCTGCTGCTTCTCCACACTGAAATCCCTATCCCTATAAGACATTTTTTCAACTAATTGAGTAAACTCATACCCTCTTGTTAATTAACTTAACGTGGATCATATAGAATTAACTTAACTATTTAAGTTAAGGTAACTAGATGCAAGTAGGCAATTCAGATATGCTAATTAAATGTTGTTTCTACATAATAATTTTAGCTGAATAAACTAAAATTTATATCATACAATTGCAAGGCAATTGATTTGATAAACAAGATTATAACTGATTTTAGGTCATTCATTAAATAAACCTATTTTTACACAGAAATGCACTGACACCAGCTTCAGTTGCACAAGCAGAACCGATAAAGTGTTAACAGGGTCCAGTTTGACCAAAGGTCAAAGATCACTTTAATGGTGACATTACACGAAACAACTATTTGCAAATAAAAAAAACATAATACTACAAAAGAGCTAAAACCTCCATGAATTCTTAATAACAACTATTTAAATGCTGCCATATGTTCCCTTCGACCAAGTAAACATAGTTAAATAATTCAAGCTCAAGGAATTATGGGAATTCCCCATAGCCTCAGTTTTGCACTCGATACAAAAGTTATTAACATTTAGAATCTTAAATCTGGATTTTTAAGAAAAATAAGTTCAAGGAACGTAGATATTTAAGTTGAGCCCAAAACTTAACATGACAACATTTGGGTTTGCAGTGAAACAGAGAGTGTCTGAAATCAAAGGTGAATATTAGGTTATAAAACCTAATTTCCCACTCTCTGAATCTGTCCATATTCATGTGTCATACAAATTTACATTAAAATAGGAGAAATTACTAATGCCGTCAAAGTAGCCTACAGATGTGTTAAGTTGTGACAGGATCAGTGATTTAGTGAGGACTGATGATTCCCACCTAAACCAAACTAAACAATCACATAGTAAATAATCTTATACAGTACTGTGCAAAAGATATTTACAAAAGCATTTGTCTTAAGATGGTTATTTGTATCTTCAGCTTTAGTGTGTTAGACTCCCAAACATACTTTTGCAAATAGAAAAGATTAGAATAGAAGAACAGGGTGCTCTGCAAGAGATGGCATTGCCCCCACAAAGCCCCCCAATGAACATTGAGTCAGTCTGGGATTACATAAAGTGACAGAAGCAGTTGAGACAGCCTAAATAAATAGAAGAACTGTGGAGAATTCTCCAAGAAGCTTGGAACATCCTATCTGCCAACAACCAAGAAAACCCGTGTCCTGGTGTATCTAGGAGAATTGGGGCTGTTTTAAAGGAAAAAGTGTTCACATCAAATATTGATTTAGATTTTTTATGTTTACTGGACTTTGTATGATGTTAACTGATAAATGAAAACTATGTATGGCATTATTTTTGAAGACATCCTCACTATGCAAAAGTTTTCACAAGTGCCTAAGACACAAGACACTAAGTACAGTACTGTATATGTGTAGTAAAGCAGCCCAGGTAAGAAACACATTTTTCACATTTTCAATGCTATGACAACATCCTACCTCTTTACAACTTTAAAATAGCTGTCTCAAAGTCCACTCTAATGGTGCAATCATTCTTTTATTGTAGACACAACACAAAACAATTTGGACATGATTTAAAATGACAGAAAAATATATTAAACAAAATGTTTTGCAATCCATTAAGTTTACAGTAATATATCCATTTCATTTTAAAGTTCTAATAATTTTGTTATACGTTATGTTTTCTAATCTTGTGTTTAAATATACATTTAAAGATATGATGATGGCCTCCTGCGCCACAAATATCAGTTTGCTCTAGCAATAATAATACAGTTTAGCAGCTTAAACACACAAAAATGTGATGTGACAAGAACATGAACTAAATGTTATTATTAAGCAGTTATATCCTTAAAACACAAATGTAAGTAATTCTCACAATTGTGAGGTTGACACATTTTAATCAATAGACCAATATTAAAATATAATGACAAAGTAACTATTTAAAAATGTCTATGGTCTAATTGACCATTCTGATTAATGTGCATGATTTATTAAGGCTACATTTTAGCACTTCTTATGACAACACATGCTGGCTGCCCTTCATTTAGCCGGTTCTTGAATTGATATCTTTCTAGCTCTGTATTTTCACAGATTATCTCCTTGACACAGCCTTGAGTGCTCTCGTTATCAAACTCAGCGGCATGATTGTCATAACCTTCACCATCAGACATTGGGGCGAGAGCTGGGCTCAGTGTAGGGACAGCATTAAACATGATGAAACCAATTAGGATCACCACCAATGAGACAATATATAGTCCTGAAAACTGAGGAAGAAAAAGTGATGAGGTCAGAATAGAGTATATATGCTCATACATGTATGGCTTACTTTGAGAAACCTGTGCAGGGGGAATCATTATACCTCTGTGCATTCATTATACTGTATAAATAAATGACTAAGATCCTTTTTTGGTGGGAAAGGTCAAAGAGCTGCTCAAAGACACTCCCAACATTATCACACACATAATCAGACTTAACCAGCTCTATGTCACAATGACCTAGAATACCTTAATAGATATGACAATAAGGACACATCTACATTATTCTGGGAGTACAAAATGAGAGAGTCCTGTGTATGGTGATGCAAAGATTAAATTAAACCAAAATTAGATTATTTCTACTAATACTTACATTTTTTCACTGTATAATTCACATGTAAAAACATTATAACAACATCATTATTTCCTTCCATTTAAAGGGATAGTTCATCCAAAAATGACAATTCTCTCATAATTGACTCACACTGATGCCATCCCAGATGTGTGTCAGTCTTTCTTCTGCTGAACACAAATGAAGATTTTAAAATCTCAGCTCTGTAGGTCTATACAATGCAAGTGAATGGTGGCCAGAACTTTGAAGCTCCATAAAGCATATAAAGGCAGCATAAAAGCAATCCATACCAGTGGTTAAATCAATGTCTTCAGAAGCGATATGACAGGTGTGGGTGATGTACCAAAATGTATGTCCTTTTTTCTATTAATTCTCCTACCTGCCCAGTAGGTGATGAAATACACAAAGAATGTGAATCACCTTAAACAAAAAAAGAAGAATGTGAAAGTGAAAGTGGAGATTTATTGTAAAAACAATTACTTAAATATTGATCTGTTTCTCAACCACACCTGTCATATCGCTTCTGAAGATTTTGATTTAACCACTGGAAGCCTTCAACGTTTTGATCACCATTCACTTTGGACCTGCAGAGCTGATATGTTTTTCTAAAAATCTTTGTTTGTTTTCAGCTGAAGAAAGAAAGTCATTCACATCTGGTATGGTATGATGTGAGTAAATTATATATATTTTTTATTGTTTTCCTCATCAGCAATTAAAAGTTGCCCAAAAAGTGCAATGAACTTACCACTTCGATGTTTCTTAAAAATCTGACCATCAATTCAACTTAAGATTTTAAGGTTTTAATGGTTGCACATTTTTTGAGTATAACAAGACTTTAGTTTTTAAAGATATTACATATTTTAAGCAGTGCTGTTGCTAACTTTTTTCATAGAGGACCTTAGTATTTTACTCACTGTATATTGGAACAAAAAGAGCCCACAAAACAGGCTGAAGAGGTCTCCAGTAAGCAGGGAAAGATTGGCCACTGTGGCACTGGTCATCTTTACCACCACAGGCATAAAGCTATAGAAGGCATACATGCATAGTGCATATCCAACCAAGACAAGTGCTGAGAAGAGGGCAGAAAAACATAAAGCTTTAAAACGTGTGATAAATTCATGTCATTAGCACATCTGACTTTATACACAACAGATTTCCATTTGTTTGCAGAGTGTTTGCTATACTTACCGATTTTCCATGTCCACTGAATTTTAGACACTTCATTATATTCAAGAATGCCTCTGCAAATGAAAAAACAAATTAAGTTGTGATGCAGATGATGAATATATTTTGAAAAAATAGCACTGATGTTTAGGAACAGGCCTAATATTTTTGTGATTATCAAGCCAACATATCTTACAGTTGTATTGCACTGATAATCGTTCCAAAGAGCCCAACCATGCCAAGAAATTCCACCCTGCTCAAGTTCTTCACTGTGTACTCTTGGCACACGTTAGAGACAGCATACAGAGAAGCACTGACGAGAACCAGACCATCCCCAAGGAGAATGTCACTTGCTGTTGATGAATGAATACCGGTAAGATTTCACTTAAGTGATGACACATTACTCATTGCGCTGAATTATGTTCTGGACAATTTATGGGCAAAAGACATTCTTTGGAAATATGAGCTGGCTCCTCACTAGATCCCTGGTCCTGGCCAGCAAGGATGTCTGCCCCCACCATGGCTCCCACACCAGCCAAACATACACATACAGCCACGTAGTGAATTATCCTATAGCGGGTCTTTAGGAAGATCCAGGACAGGATCATCAGAACTGGGATAACAAAGCAATCCAGGAGCTGAAATATTGTTAATAAGGCCAGTTAGTCAAACAGCACCTTGCCTTTGAGAACCAGAACTGACTTCTGTCAGCGTGTAACACTGTGATAACTGTGCACACGAAAAAGTGACAGATTCTAAAATGCAAATTCAAACGTATGATCTGTTTTAAAAAACATTTACTTCGGCCCAAAATGTATTTGGAATCTAAAGTCACACTTGAAAATGTATGCATTTGCATTATAGAACAAATATCTAGCCAAGTGGCATCATTTTATAGAAATATAGCACAAACATATTTTTTCAAGCAAAATACATCAAAATTTAAAACAATATACCTGTATATTACCTATTGATATATTGTTTAAAATTAAGACAAACTAAGACAACGCACACTTAGTCACATTCTGAAAAATGTCTATAGTTGTGCAGAACTACACCTGAGATTACTCTGAGTGAATTTGAAAGGAACTGACGTTATACATCCTCTAAAATCCCTTGGACATCAGTTGGTTAAAAGTAATGGTTAAAAAAATGCTCAGAAAAGTTAGTTACATTTACATTTGGCAGATGCTTTTATCCAAAGTGACTTACAGTGCAATTATTACAGGGACAATCCCCCCAGAGCAACCTGGATTTAAGTGCCTTGCTCAAAGACACAATGGTGGTGTCTGTGGGGCTCGAACCAGCAACCTTCTGATTACAAGTTATGTGCTTTAGCCCACTACGCCACCACCACTCCACTACACATAGTTCTGAGAAAAGGTCTACGACTTTGTTTTGGTATTTTGTATCCATGCAATGAAATTCATAAATGTTTAAGAGTCGCTTAAGTATCCAAAAGTGTCCAAATAATTTTTGGGGTCAAAGTATCATCATGCCCATTCAAGAACACAGCAATCACCTGAATGCTGGTTAATGTTGTATACTGGTAAGCTTTTACGACTGCATAATTAGCCTCCACATCTGTTAGTCCCAACAAGAAATACTTCCACCCTCTGGTCTTTAATATCTGCAAAATATTTCCATCACCTACATTAAAAGAGAGGCATCCTGAATATTACATGCCAAAAGAATCCTTTAATGATTGAATATTAACACACTGAGAACAGAATGATCAAATTATTACAAATAATACGGTTGTTACTAAATTAAATTGATTCAATTGTTTTTGGTCAATTACCTCTTCTGAAGATCAGTGCCATGGTGTAAGTGATGCACAAGAGGCTATAATTAAGGAAGCTCTGCAGCATGGGTGTATTCATGTAGTAAATAGAAGCCAGATACTGAGATGTTACAGCAGTTCCACAGATCAGAGCCGAAAGCCCCTGTCCCATCAGCAGAGTTTTGAGCAGTTGCCTGTAATGAATAAACAGGTTGTTAATATTGGTTGCATAATCTACAGTAAATGTACCTGTAATTCATCAAGTCCTTTGTATGATCTGATATTTTTCATGTTGCACCCACCATGTGAAAATATTCCCTAACTTGGGAAATCTTTCTCTCATTTTACAGCAGAGAGTGTTCATCTGGTGTTGAGGCATCTTGGGTCTCTTCTACAGTCTCATTCATATCAGAGAGCATTCAGAAAGTAACAAGATTAATAATTTACAGTCTGGGACACAAAGTTCAAAGCAGAGGGCTAATCTTGTACTTTAAGATAATATGATGAAGAGGAGGAGTTCACATTTCATGGGGTTGCCATCCATCCAGGATTTTCCAGGATCCTCTCGGTTTTTGGTCATCTGTCCTGGAAAAATGTTCTTCCATTCTGGTATACAAAATGTCTCAGAATTGTAATAATCACAATATTAAATGAACCCATGTTTATAAGCACACTATGAAAGGAGAATCAAATACATTCTCATATGAATCATAAGAAAGTCTGATTAAGTTTAGTGAACTGGTTTGTTCAGATGTTTGAGATTTTTCACTTTTATGTTAAAAATTATTTAAACTTTAGTCTATTTATTATATACTTATAGTATATATTTACTATATAGGAATGTCCTTCCTTTAAAGGGTAACTAAACCCTAAACCAACTTTTTATAGTTAATGATCTGTAAGCATGGGGCTTTATTAGTACTGGTCATTGATTCAAGTAATTTTTTTGACATTTGTTTTAATTCTACAATATATGGTGTAAAAACGTCTGAGTGCTGCCCTCTTCAGGTTGAACGGTGGCTACTGCATTTGAATTTTCCTATTGGCTGTTGCGGTACTTCGTGACGTAAGTGGTGACAGCTGACGTAAGCAGGTTCCAGCTCACCACGCCAGATTCATGTACATGTCGTCTTGCGACCGTGTGAGGAATAATAATAACATAGAGTCTGACAGCAGCTGTCAATTAATCCGTCAGTACGAGTCTCAGTTGTCTCTTAGCTGATTTAAAACATTGGAAACTGAAAAAGAATTACCCTTTTGATCTGATCTCTTGTGATGAGTCTCCATGTTGCTCACTGGGGTTATAAATACAATTACTATTTAATTACTTATTTGTAAACACAATTCACAATTGTATTTTATATAATTACACAATGATGACTCTAAGACATTACAGACATTACAGTTTTATCTTCTGTTAATGCATAATCTTCTCTAAAGCTGCTTTGAAACGATGTGTGTTTTGAAAGGCAAATAAAACTGACTCGACATGAGTCTCCAGTGCGACAGATGGCGCCAAATAGTCATACTCTTCCCGCGCGTGACATAGAAGTAGCACGTCAGCACAGGATACAGGGAAGGAAAGCAACTGTTTACAGTCTTTAATGATGGAAGACGAGGAATTAGAATTTGTGGAGGATTTAGAGGCCATATTACACCTTACTCCAGAAGTGCAGTTGGCCATTGAGCAGGTAACATTGTTTTATTGATGGTGGTGGCAGTGAGCTCTCACAAGCTACTGTATCATCAGCTGTTTCATGAGATGCCTTAACCAACCAGTTTGATACACCGTCCTTGATTAAAGCTCCCACTCTTGTTCATTTACGGGTTTATTTATAATTTTGCTTATGTGCTTCCGTAGAAACTGTTTTGAAAACAGAAAGCAATTAAAACAGCAAACTAAAAATCCAGGTCTGTTCTTGTTAGCTTGTTATTTGATAGGCTGGTGGGAAGACAGATGAAAACAGCTTGACATTGATATAGACAATGTTAGAAACTATATTATAGCTGTCCCATATAATGTAGTATTATATATAGTATGTATCAGAACTATATTAACTATGACATTAAACGCCAGTAGAGTAAAATAGCTGGAAAATCTGGTGTTCCGCGAGTTTGCAAGCATTATCTGGCATGTTCTTGACAGCAGTAACAATACAAACAGCTGTTCCATATTTAAAACTATATTTATAGTTTTAAATAGAATTCATTGACATATAAAACAGCTGAAGGCTCAAATTTGCAGCTTTACATTCACATGTAATAGTGGTGCAGTTGAACTATGGACAGAGCAGAACATAAAATAAATTCCTCTGAAACGCATTCATGAATTGATAATTACATTAACAGATCTGTCTAATTGCAGCTGGCAGGAAAGATCTTGGGTAATGTTTATCAGAGCACAGTGGTGGGAAAAAAAAAATTGGCGGCATCATGAAGAGGATTTGCAGATTTAAATCCACATCGAAAGACATCTTTGAAACAAGCAGAGTCTGCTCAATTGTTTTTCCTGTCCCGTTCAAGCATTCTTATATATTATATTTTCATTGTAAAGGTTTTCCCCAGCCAGGACCCTTTGGATGGAGCTGACTTCAATGCTGTTGAATACATTAATACATTGTTTCCAACAGAACAGGTGAGCAGAACTGAATATTTTATAATTAATGTTCAAATCACAAAAGTCAAAATATGATGAATGTAGAAGTTGTCATTTTGAGCAAATATTTGTCTTATTTGAATCTGTAAGCTCTAGTTCTGAGAATTACCAGTATCAGCATTTGTCATAAATTAATGAGGAATATCGAGAATATCTTTCTGTAACCGATACCATATTGAGGCCAGTGACCATTAATCATACTTTTTATTTATTTTTCATTGTTGGAGAAATTCTTCTTGGGTGACAGAGCTGTTCAGCTGCGACATCAATTTATAGGCTAACCTGGAAAATGGATTCGACATGGGTTCCCTCTGGATTTTCCTATGGGTTTTTATAATGGGGTTTTTAATCTTATGAGTAAAATAAGGTCTGTGGTTAACATTACTTGATGATACATGATGGTTTTGTTCTACAACATAAATTACACACTTTCATACCTCAAATGTGTATTTTGAAGCAGATGTGTGTCCATCCATCCATCCATCCATCGTCAACCGCTTATCCTGTGTATAGGGTCGCGGGGGGCTGGAGCCTATCCCAGCTAACATTGGGCGAAAGGCGGGGGACACCCTGGACAGGTCGCCAGTCCATCGCAGATGTGTGTAAAATATGCAATTCAAAATGGCTTCAAAATTCACGTTTGATGCATGAAAGTGTGTAACTTATGTTGTAGGATAAAACGTCCACGTATCGCCAAGCAACGTTTACTACAGACCTTATTTTACTTATAAGCTGATAAACTGATAGGAAATTCCTGATGTATCTCATGGCAGATTCTCTTGCTGGTTTTTGGACGACAATCTGAACAGCTCTTATTAAGGTTCAGGTCTAAATCATATATTGAATATTCATACTCTCTCTTGATCACTAGAGAGCGCTATTTAATTTCAGCATGCAGGGGTTACTAGGAAGATGTTGAGCGATTATGGGAAGGCTGGTGAATAGTGTATAGCTTTTGACAAATTATAATTCTGAACTTATTGTTTTTACTTCTAGTCATTGGCAAATATAGATGAAGTGGTTAACAACATAAGGCTTAAAATCAGGTGAGAATGTAATATTTTTACACTTACTTGCTTTTTATTCATATAAGGGAATTTATTAGTCTGTTAAATTGTTTTTGTATATAATTCTTCTTTTCATCAGACGGTTGGATGACAACATCAGGACTGTTGTGAGGGGACAAACTAATGTGGGGCAGGATGGCAGACAGGTGAGTCATTTGTTTCATCATTGATTGAGTCAGATCAATGCCAGGTCACCTGTTCGGTTGTGAGCCAATAAAGAAATACAAATTCATTGAAATTTGTAAGTTTAGTATGACAAATATAAAGCTAATTCCTCTGGGCTTTGAAAAGAGAAAGGTTATCTGAGAGTTTTTTATTTATTTATTTATTTATTTTTCCATAAACTGACAGTTAAATGGCATTAACCAATTGCTAGAGAGCTTTTGGTAGAGCTTCACCTAGAGCCAGAAGCTATGAACAATAATTATTTCAGGGTTTTACTGTTTTTGCACTCTATAAACAAATAGATGTAATTGTTAAGGTCATTTTCACCCTATAAATTAGCTCTTAAATGTTCTACTGAGGTAAACCACTCTCAACACTTTACATGACATTCAACACCCTGGCCACCTTGTGGATCTCACTTCTCAAGTAATCGACGCCTGTCAGAGCCATCATGTTTCCTGTCCCAGATGCAGTCTCTTCCTGGAAAAGAAGATACACTTTACTCTGAATTTCCCTGGTCTCAGCAGTGATTCCATTCCATATTGTGGTTTGGTGTCCTACTATTTCTTGGACTAGACTGGAAACCTTGATTCAACACAGATCCGTTCTTAATCAGGGCGGCAGAATGAGGTGAAATGTGACACTTGATTGAGATGTAAAACAGAGGATGGGTGAATGAATGTGACTGCGGCTGTGACTTGTTAGTGAGGTTAACTGGTACTGCATTACCCAGTATGCACAGAATGCCATTTGAAAGAGCTTGTGTCTGAACCAAGGAGTATAAATGTACCAGGAGAGAGCTATACGTTAGCATCCCCATTTATCTTTATGGCAGTGTTCAGAAGTACCCTCCTAAAAGAACACAATAAGGGGTAGTTTCTAGATGGTAAGCCTGGATCTGAGTCACATTTGCGGCTACTAAAGTTAGGATAAGGTTAAGTGGTAGGGATAGGGTTAGGGTCAGGTTTAGGGGTAGCAGTTGGTATAGAGTTTCTGTGGGACTTCAAATAAACACAATATAGACAGTGTATGAATGTCACATATGACTCTCATGAGCCTTTTCACATATTGAGGGATACCACCTAGACCCAACCCTGACACATTCTTTCACTTGTAAAACATCAATTGTAATATAATTAAATACTTGCGATTTAAATGTTGCTTGGAAATAATTTATTTCTTCAGAATGCACAGTTATTTTTTAATTGCCGTCAAAGGGGAAACATGATTCAAATGAAAATTACAAATTTGAATATTCGTCTAATTTAAAGTAGGGGCACCGATCTAAATCGACTGATCTTTGTCTTAAGTCTGTGATCGGCCAATTGTTCCTAGAATGTGTTCAAGACAATATTTGAAGGCCCCCTCGCCCAAAACTAGACTTGTCTGATAAAAAAAGATTATCCATGATAAATTATTTATTCTAGAAGTGTCAATATTTTATTTATATATTTAATATGTGTGTATACTCGGGTTTTGGCCACAGGGATGTTTGTTGGGGGTGGTTTGGGTATTGAGGGTGGGGGTAATGGGGTTTAAGGGGGATAATGGTTGACTGGTTGAGTATTTGAATGTTTTGCTTTATGTGTCATGTTTGTGGAGCAACCGATAAAAAATTTTAATCTGAGATTCTAGAAGTTTCAAAAAGATCCAGTTTATCATTTGTAGGCATACTCTTAAAGTATTTTTTAGCATTTTAATTAAGTAGGATTATTTTAATTATATTAATGTTTCTGAGGCCCCCTAGTGGGTCCCGGCCCTCTTGTTGAGAACCCCTGTTCTAGAGTCATTATGGTAGTAATACTGACATGCTGAACTGTGATCACGGAGAGGATAAAGAGACTGCAAACGGGTATAAAAACGAATTAAACAATAAATAAAAATGCTTATACAAATCAGAGTACATGTGATGTAACGTGAGTCATGACAATCAGACTTTGTGTTGAACGAAAGAGAAAGAGCGATCATGAGCATTTTAGTTTTACTCTCTTTAACATGAGCACTCTCGGTGTCAGTCAAACATGTACGCTCTCCAGGTGCTCTCAATATCTCATCATCAGTCACTCATCTCAGCACTGTTCTGTGAGGATCCCAATTTAAATCAGATTAATGTTGGTCACATTACCATGGAATAGCAGAACTATTCATAACTGTTACAATACAAATAAATGTTAGAAATTCACAATTAATGTAATTTTGGCAACTTTATTAAAAACGTTTAATAATTTTTTAACAATAGTTAATGCATTAGGTATCATGAACAACAATGAAAAATATATTTTTACAGCCTTCATTTTTATTGTTCATTGTTAGTTCATAGTGCATCAGCTAATGTTAATTAATACAACTTTTGATTTGAAAAATGTAATAGTATATGTTGTAACTAACATTGCGTTTATTAGTTCATGTTAACTACAGTCTTTTTGTTAAATAATGTTAACAAATAGAACCTTTTTGTGAACGGTTACCGTGATTTTACTGTGTGGGGCATAAACATATACCTGCACAATATAACTTGCAAAAGTGTGGCAAAGGGCACACTCATTTACTCACACATCCCAGATGTATATGATGTTCTTTCTTCTGCAGAAAACAAATTCAGATTTTTAGAAGAATATCTCAGATCTATAGGTTCATACAATACAATTGATTGGTAACCAAGATTTTGAAGCTCCACAAAGCACAAAGTCAGCATAAAAGTAATTGTGTCCTGAAGTGATCCAATCGGTTTTGGGTGAGAGCAGACCAAAATATAGCTTTTTCACAATAAATCTTGACCACTGCAGCCTCCTTGGCGATCATGATTTAAAGCTCAATTGAAATTCCTAGCACCATCTAGAGCTCTATACATGTGGCAAGCACTAGGAAATGTAATCAAGCTTGAAATCATTATCGTGCCTAGATTACAATGGCAAAAAGTACAATAAAAAAATGATATTAGTTAAAATTAGTTACACATCTGGGATGCCATGAGATTGAGTAAATGATGAGAGCATTTTTATTTTTGGGTGAACTATCCCTTTAAGATAAAAATGCACATTTGTATTCTAAAACTATGCCATAATTTTTTCATTGTTTGCCAAGCACTGGCAATGACATCTTTGCATTCTTTGCTAAAAAAGGCTAGATGCAGCGCAACATATACAGTAAAAAAAAACATACATATGTCTCAAGACACTGTATAAACCACAAAACAAGGCAAAACGGTCAAAGACGTCCATCTAGTGAATTTAAACGTAGGAAAACAATTGGAAAACTGTGTGGATGGATGAAAAAGCATTCATGTGAACGACACCTTAGGTGGAGGCTTTCTTACCAGTGTTTATCAGATTAAGCAATGGGTTTTAAAACAGAAATTAGTTCAATTTAGAAATGTGTCTCAAGATCATTGGGTTCTTTTGCATTCTGATGTTCTATGTCTGTTTGAACAGCCCCTGGGCTCAGAGACTGAGCCTCTTCACCACCAAGATCAACTGAACACCACTACTGTATGTGAAATATTATTACCATAAATACAACTGTTAAGAATGAAACGCACTGTGGTATCACTGTTATTATGAATCTTGAGTCCAGGGTAGTTCTTTGGCACCAATGCAACTCTGTGTTAACAGAGAACAGTCTATTACATTCGGAGTTTGGCAATATTTAAGGAAAACATTTGAATTTAGTTTCTCAGCCCAGTTGACAGCCCTAGTTCTGGCACTACCAGCAGGTTCTAACGGTTTGGCGCTAACAAGCCTATTCTTGACCTCCTTGTCTAAATGGTTCACCGTTAACACAGGGCCTTAAGTCTCATGGGCCGTAACCTTCTGAGATGATTCCACAGAGAAGAGGAAAATCCTTTCAGCAGATGGAACAGTTGGGGTGAAGATTGCACATGTAGCTTGAGGCTGGGAGGGATGGCAGAGACGGAGGGAGAGGACTTGAAAGACCCACTGCAGCTTTTTTTTGTTTAGTCTGTGCGGAATTTATCAGTGAGATGGAGACATCCTCGTCTGGAACAGGGTCTCTGGGGTTCACTTGATGACATTTCTAGCTGTGTGGAGGAGGTGGAAGGTGGAAGTCTTGAGTATTTTCAGTTTTCCCCTGTGATACTGAAAATCCCAAAGTTTGAATTGGGCATTTCATTAAGTCTCCTTGGAGTCTGAGTCAAGGCTCTTTGATGTTCAGATGAAACCGACCTCCTCATAAGTAGTGTCTTAAGGAAGTCATGCCATAAATGTTCACCCTGTTTAAGGGTTCTGACTCCTCCTTTCTGGCTTACTTTTTGGCTGAAATTGTCAGCTGTGCTCCTCAATGGATTTTAGTCAGGGTATACACCATATTCCATTTTTCATGATTGGAAACAAGTAGGACTGGGTCAAAATATACATTTTCTGATTAATTCATTTTTAATTTCAACAATCCCTATATCGATTCTGACAATCCCTAGCCTAGAACAATCTTTTTACTTTAAAGTTTACTTCAGTTTTGGTATTGTTAGGTCCCAAGAACTGAAAGTGTGGAGGCCCTCTTGTTCTTCTAAGGATTATTATTAGGGCCCAATCACTGAAATTTAGGATTATTATTATGAAAGGATTATTATTATTCTTTTTTTCAAGGTTTTCTGTAATTTTGGGGTACTTAACATACGTGAAAAACTCTTGAAATTTTGCACACATATCAGAGTTGTCTGGGAAAAGTTGCAGGGGTGGGGGTGTTCTGAAAATGGCAGGCCCTGAACTTTCAAATACTCTTCCTAGGGCATTCTTGTGACTGGCAGCATATGTGTGCAACATCATGCCAAGACATTGTAGTTGTTTAGAATGGATTTTTGATATTTTGAATAGTGTCGCTATGGTGAAGCCATTCATTTATGCTGAAAATTTTAAAACAGGAAAGTCCTTATATCTTCTGTGTGCATTGTGTTTTTGATGAAAATTCAGCTGTATGTTTGGTAATGGGGGGGCTGATCACATTGTTGTGGCTATTATGGGTCACGGTCTTAGTGGCACCAACTGTTGCTCCCTTTTAAATGGCAATGTGAGGCGGCCTCTGTAGCACCTCCATTTCACCAACAGTCACCAATATTAGTAGAGAAATAGTTCTTATAAAACTGAACAAATTTCAAAACAGGAAGTTGGCCATTTCTGATTATTTGAATATTGCAGTCTCCGAACTTTTAAATATTCCTCCTAGGGGAGTCATGAGACTGTCACAACATTTAGACAACATTATGCCAAGACACTGAAGATGCTAAAATGTGAACAGATTTTTGATATATCGAATGGTGTTGCCATTGTGCGGCATTAAATTAATTGTCAGAAATGGGAAACAGGAATTGTCTCATCTTCTGTGTGCATTGTGTGATTTAGTTAAAAATGTATATGTTTAGTCTTGGGGGCTAATCACATGGATGTGACTATTTTGGTTCATGGTCATTAGGGCTGAAACAATTCATCGATGTTATCAACAACGTCAACATTAAAAAAATTGATTTTTGTTAATCTAATAGTCGGTTGATGTCATTTAACGTAACATGTGATCACATTAAACTCTAATAATGACGTGCCAGAGCAGCACTGCAGTTAGCACAAGACTGAGGAGAGGAAGAATTACAGAGCTCACATTCCAGATGCACTCTAAACTTTCTGAGCAGCTTCAGATGATGTAGATCGCAAAGTATGAGGGAATTATACAAAAATACAAAAGTAACTACAAGAAGCACTCTCGTTGTGGAATAAGTGGAGCCGGAGCTCTTTAAAGGAAACACCCCGGCATTACATCTTAAATGCAGTTATATTTGATGCATTATAGCTTTTTATTAAAGTTCAAATAATACAGAAGAAGATCATGTAAACAAATGCCATTTATCTGTGCGGTCAGTGCCTCTTCTATGAGTTGCGTGAATGACCTGATCTAAGGGGGAGAGAGATTGAAATTGCACCCGGCTGAGACACACTCTTGTCGCAGGGACGCTCATCCCTTGAGTGTGCGCTTGCTGCAGCTAGATTATAACGTGATGGCTCGTGACCAATTTAATCATAATGTAAGTCACTGTGCATTTCTTATCGTTAAGAAAATTGGCAATACGTAGCTTTATTAATAAGTGAGAGTTTTTTTTTTTGTGAGTTAAAGATAGATTTAAATGAACAGAGAGGTGAGAGAGGGAAACAAAATACGTTTTTGATTTGTTTTTGTTTTGGCTTGTTTTCTAATATAAATATCTAAAACTCCTTTTAAAACAATGTACATTTTCTTTAGCAGCTATATTGCAGAAGAAATGTCTTAAATTTACTTAATCAATTAGCCAGAATATTTGACAATATTTTTTACGCCTAGCTGGATCAGGGAAATTGGACAGTAAAAATTTGGTATAAACTTCTAACTACAGCTCTGTTTCATAAGATCTAAAAAACTCTGCAGCAAAGCCATCTGGCCCCAGAACCTTACCTTGCTAAGCTCCTCCAAGGTTATCAGAATCAAGATAATTGTTTTGCTCTGTCGTCAAAAAATTCTAATATCCTCATCAGTAGACAAAGACATGGAACTATAAAGATCAAGGTAGAATTCTTTAAAAGCATTATTAATATCAATGGCCAAGGTAAATATTTCACCACCAGGAGATTTAACCGAGAGAATGTCAGAAAAAAAACCCTCTCTGCTTTATACATCCAGCCAAAAGCCTCCCCTTCTTGCCCCGAAAAGACAAAACTCCACCCTACGTGACAAAATAGTATTATATCTGTATTTCAATTGGGCCATCAGATGACATTTGGCACTTCAATCTCTGCTTCTTCACTTTTAATATTCCCTTCCAACTAGTTTTTGTACTTTGGATTTTTTGATGAATGAGACATACTGTATAATCTGACCCCTAAGAACCGCCTTAAGTACCTCACAAGCCACGCCCACAGAGGATACTGAGGACCAGTTTGTCTCCATATAAACATTGATTTCAGCCTTTAAAATTTGTTGAAAATCAGGATTTTGCAAAAAGGATACAGTAAAGTGCCAACTATATGATTTATTTTTCACTGTATGTGCCAACATCTCTAAACTCACCAGGGCGTGATCTGAGACTTAAGATATTTCCTGTTGAGCAATCAACAACAGATGACATAAGGGACTTGGATATAAAAATAAAAAAAATCTATTATGGAATAAATCTTATGGACTTATGAAAAAATGTATAGTCCCTACCAGATTCAAAAGTCACAAGTTTTTACACATCCTGTGAAGTGTCAGTGTTGCTCTAGTGGGCTTACACACTTTTGCTTCACTATGATCAAGGAGTCCATCAAAACATTTAAGTCTCATCCCAATATTATAGCATGAGGTGTGTCAGCGGCTTGCAACATCCCTTCAAGATCTATAAAAAAGCCCTGATTATCAGCGTTAGGTGTGTAAATATTAGCCAAAATCAACCTTTGCCCCTGAATTTCTCATTATTGAAAACAATAATGACTCTTCCTAATTTATCTTTAACCTGTTAGAGACATTTGAATTGTAGATGCTTACTTGTCAATGTAATGACTCCCCTGCTCCTACTTGACCCAGCACTAAAGAAAACATGTCCACCCCATATGCAAATTGAATATTTCTTCTGTTTAAGAAAATGAATAACCTTCCTTCTTTTTATGGGGTCATCCAGCCCATTCACATTCCATGTGGAGTGAGATAATCAACTCATATTAACTTTTGACATGTTAGAAATAATAGATTGTGTGTCAAAAATAAAAATGATAAAGACCACATTCCACATTAGTACAACAATCAAACTCCGAACCTCCCCTCCAAACCAAACAAACAGCAAAAAGAAAATTGTGCGCATTAACCCCGTGCACGACTGTGCCAACCAGCATCCATCCCTTTAAACTCAAACAGTCCATGTGTGCCTACAAGAGTCCCGAGAAAATTATAACAATTTTGTGAGACAGAATTTCACAACAAAAGATAATCTATAAAACAAACTCCAGCCAATAGGCAAAATAAACACAAAGAACATGTAGATTAATTCCCAAAACTGTATCAAATGTGTGTGTTCCTCCACAAAACAAGCTCCAGCTCCTAGATGGAACCAGCACAAAAATAAACAAAATGGCACGACAGCTTCATCAGACAGTCAAGAGTATATTCCGTGAGTCAAGTTCACTTGGGGGCCACATGAGAAACACCAAATGGCTTACTCACTCCAGTGTTTTTATGAAGGACATCGCTTGCTGTGGACTTGTAAATACTTTGCGTCCATCCTTAGTATCTATTCTCAGTTTGGCTGGAAACATCAGAGCAAAAGCGATCTTCCGTTGATGTAAAATAGTCTTGCATTCCTTGAATCGATCACATTTCTCTCTTGTCGGATTTGCAAAGTCTGGGAACAACAAAATGTTGTGGTTCTTCTAAGAAAGCACTCCTTTAATCTTTGCCTCGTGCAACACAAGATCTTTTTTGGATGATCTCAGAAATGTGTCCAGAATTGATCGTGGCCTGTCTCCCTCTGTGAATCTCCGAGCCGGGACTCTGTGAGCTCATTCGATTTCCAGCTTATGGCCTGTTATGTCGAGCAGACTTGGAAAGAGCTCGTCTAGGAATTTCACCATATCTCTGCCTTCCTCTTGCTCAGGAATTTCAACAATTCAGAAGTTGTTTTGTTGATAATGATTCTCTAAATCCTCCAGTTTTTCCCAAATGCTTTCCAAATCCACTTTAGCTTTACAATCTGGAAAAATTGCATGTTTTAGCGTAATATGAGGTCAACATTCGGTTGAGTGAAACATGATTGATTCAAGTGTTAATACACACTGCATTCAAAAATCAGTAAACACGTTTAGGCAGATGGATTATAAGACTAGTCTCCCACTGGCAACAACATGATACCCAGGGTGAAATACTCGCTCAATTCACAGACTTGGGCTGCGAACTGCTCTGTGATACAGCTGGCTCTGGATCAGTGGCTCTGAGCAACATTCTACATCGATTGTGTACACAGAGAAAATGTCTTCGTTTCTAAAAAGATTCTATATTTTTGTTTAATAATAAGCAAATAGTTTGATTCATGAAGCCGTTTTTATGACATTTTGGTAGCATTAAAAACATTCAAGTTGTATCAACATGGGCCTTTGAAGTTGTATGCAGTCAACCAGTGGCGTCTGTACGCACCATGGATCAACTCAAAACAAGTGTGCACTGAGATGACTTAAGTGAAAAATATATTTTTTTTTATCAGACACATTCCTTGAACATGTTAGGCTGGCATTCCCCACTGAATTTTATCCTGACTTTTGAAAAACATCTTAAGGTGACACATATTCAGTTCAAGCTCTTTATTGTCATTGTTCAAATACAACTAATTTATTGATGTACAATTATATATGATGCAGGTTCAAGTGTTGGACTTTGCTGCGTTAAGACAGTGGTTATTCTTCATTTTTCATATTGGCTGCCATGTTGATGGAAAAACAAATCATGCATATTCATGCCATCGATTCTTCATTATAAATATGACAAAGACCTACTTTATAAATATCTGTTTGCTTACTGTGTTGTTTTGACTGCTGTGTTGTACAGTAGCTACCATAACCTGCAAGGTCTCTTGTAAGCAATGCATTGCTTATTTGTATGGAATGCATAGCATAGCAGAAAAGAAAGTGGCTGTGAGAAAAAAGTAATGCAAAAATAACCCAAAAGTAACGTAATGCTTTACTTTCCATAAAAATTTACTTTTAAATTAATTAAGATTTACTAAAAAAGTTAAAAGTTACTTTTAATAGTAACGTTACCCAACTCTGTTTCTGACCATTGTTATCCTTGGAATATTTTGTGAAGTGGAAATGTATTTAACAATGCTGGGAAATGTTTTAGATGTGTGATATAATTCCCAAAAGGAAAGTCAACAATAGACCAAATATTTGGTGCAAATTATTTGGTGAGTCCCTTACATTGACTTTCCCTTTGTCTCACTCAGGGATTGCTCTAATGTATATTATTTTCTTGAATACCTGCAGAACGTTTGCATATAAAAAGTTTTACATGTTGTTCTCCCAGATGCTGCATTCAGATGAGAGTTTTATAACTGTTGGGGAGTCAGTTGGGATCAGGATGTCTCATGTTGTTTTTGGTATCTGGAGCTGCTATTAGGAATGACGAGAAGGAACCACCCAAAGAATGTGGTATAAATATTTAATCTAAACACAGGATGGTAAGTTTACTGGATGTGTGTTTTTCTATCAGTCCATATAGACCAGTTCCAGTTTTTCTCTTTGGAGTTATTTTATTCCTCGGTAGCATTGTCAGCATAGGTTTGTGGCATTTCAAAACATTGGCCCCTACACTTGCTATAAAACCCAGAATTTAAGCTTAATTATCTAACAACCTTTTAGGGAATAATTACATTCAGGAAATCAGTAGGATAATCAGCAAATGTGCATGCGTGGAATGCTTTATTTGATTGACATCGTAATCAAAGTGGAAACTATCATACTGTCTCATTCCTGCCTGTCAGAAGCCATTAAGCTATCATAATGATCGTCATGTTATCCTTGTCTCTTTCAAAAAGCTCCTACATAGTCTTAATTTGAGTCACTATATTACAGCAAAATGTAGCAGGCATCCAAGCATGTATGTTGTCCTATAGTCTCTGGCCTGTCTAAACCATCTGGGGAAACATCCCCAAACTTCAAATAGAGTCCACATGCGTAGCAGCTGCTTTTCTTTCTGCCAGAGCAGATTAAACCTCCCTCTCTCTCCCAATCAGTGGGGAAGTATTGTGAGATAATGAAGAGATTCCAGGGACTGTCCTCCATCAAGCAGTCCATCTTTCCACCTCAGGAAATTAGCTTGGGAGGTCTTCCTCTTTCAGCTGGAGGATAGACACATGATGATGTGTCCTTGTCTGTCAGATCATTGACTACGGTTACATGGACAATAGAAAGAAGCTTATTGCAAGAAAATAGCATTCCCGTTTACATGCGCTGTAAAAGCGGCATACTCTTTACTCCCATATACATGTGACTCAGTCAGTAAGCAGCTTTTGCCACAGCAAATTAATTTTCCTATGATGCTTTTGTAAATAACACATGGCATCCAAGGAAGACTTCACTATTTTACTCTGTTGATTCGCTTTATTTCCAGATATTCCAGAGTTGTTGCTGGGTTGTTTCCTTAACTTACTATCACGACCTGCAGCTGAATTGTGATGCAGTATTGTGGGTTTCCCTCTTACAAAAACTCTGGGATTCCCCCAATGTACCAGCGCATATATACGGCGATAGGGGCAGTCGATATTTTACATTTGTGTGTATAAATGTTTGTAGTAGTATATATGGTTTTCACACTGTACTCCCAGAAATGTTGAATTCTTTCCGTGGTGTTGACGTTTTGTTGGGCTTCACCTATGATGTTTGTTATTCCTGTCTATCCCACGCATGCCACTTATGTGTTTACATTAGGGCTGCAACTAACGATTATTTTGATAATCGATTAATCTTAGGATTATTAGATTGATTATTTGGCGATTTATTGCAATGATTAATCATTAGCTTTTTACAGATTATTCAGCTTGTGCCTCAACATAAAATGTTGTACTAAATGTGCTTTCTAACAATAAAGAGGACAAAATCATCTTTTAAAAATACCTCTAAATGACATTCACTGTATTAACAGGAAAAAATATATTTTTTTATTAAGTTTAATTCAGTAAAGAAATTCACTGCAAAAAAAAAAAAAACCATTGTTATCAAGTGTTTTTGTCTTGATTCCATTTAAAATTGTCTAAATATCCCTACTTGAGAAGCAACATATAAGATATTTAGACTTGCTTAAAGATAATGAATCCTAAATATAAGTGTTACAAATATATTTTGTATATACTTGTAATTTTTTCACTTGGTTATACTTCTGCGAGTGCAGTAAAGACAAAATATACTTATATTCAAGATTGTCTAAAAGCAAGTATAAATATCTGCTATATATATGCTGCTTCTCAAGTGAATGCATATTTTTTGATATTTTAAAATATTTGTATTTTTTTATATTATATTCAACATTCTCAGATAACAATTTTATCTTCTGCAGTATAGTACCTAAAGTAAATGCAATTTTTTTTTTAAATATATATTTTATTTGAAAACAAGCCAAAACAAATAAAAATAAACGTATTTTGTTGCAGTGTATAATGGGTTGAAGACTACCCTCTCTCACCTCTGTTCTCTTCAATCCATCTTTAACTCACAAAAAAAAACAACTCTCTCTTATTAATAAAGATGAGTATTGCCAATTTTCTTCACAATAAGAAATGCACAGTGACATATATTATGATTCAATAAGTCACAAGCTACCACATTATAACATAGCTGCAGCAAGCGTGCGCGCTCAAGGGATGAGCGTCCCCGTGACCGTGTGCATCAGCCGGGTGCGGTTTCAATCTCTTCCCCCTTAGATTGGGACATTCACGCAACTCATAGAAGAGGCGCCGACCGCATAGAGAAATGCCAGTTTTGGAGTTTGTTGTTAATTACATGATCTGCTTCCGTATTATTTGAACTTTAATAAAGCTATAACACATTAAATATAACTGCATTTAAGATGTAACACCGGGGTGTTTCCTTTAAAGAGCTCCGACTCCACATATTCAATAATGAGAGTGCTTCTGTAATTACTTATTTGGTATTTTTGTATAATTCTCTTGTACTTTGTGATGTACATCACCTGAAGCTGTTTGGAAAGTTTAGAGTGCATCTGGACTGTGAGCTGTGTAATTCTTCCTCTCCTCAGTCAGTCGTGAACTGCAGTGCTGCTCTCCTGCATCATAATTAGAGTTTAACGTAATCTCATGTTGTGTTAAATGAGATCAAACAACTATTCGACAATTACAATTTTTTGTAGACAATTTTTTGTTGTCGACTAATCGTTTCAGCCCTAGTTTACATGAGCACATTAAGCCGCATTATCCAAGAGAAACCTTAGTGTGTTAAACCACATTCTCTTAATCCCTTGATTGGTGTAAGGAAATCAGCATTCTTGTTTGCATGACGTTTCAGAATGCCGCTTTCTGCTAAAACTTTGGAATAAACTGTTTTCTTAAGTGCAGTATACGTGGTCATTGTTAAAGACCCAATGAAATAAAAATCTGTCTTTTAGTCCACTTGTCTTAGCTTTGAGAAAATTGGTGAATACATTTTCTTCACTTAATATGATATTAATAATTCCCTAACCGATATACAGTTCACTGCATATTTAAAAGGTAGTCTATTTCCTCCCTGAACACAGACCAAACAATGACCTTTTTCACAGACTTTGATGCATTTCTGACTTTAGTTGACAGAGTTTAGCACACTTTTAATTTCAATTATTTAATGTATTGTTATATCACTATAATTTGTGTTATATAACCCTGGAATTAATTATTAAAAAAAAAAACTAGTGATACTTTACCAGAGTAATTTTTACAGTAAATCCATCTCTCTTTATTTTTTGTCTTTCGGAAATGTTTGAAAATGTACAGTACTGGCAAAAGGCTTCGGCACATAAGATGTTTCACAAAAACATTTGTCTTAAAGGAATAGTTCATCATTTACTCCGCCTCATGGCATCCCAGATGTGTATGACTGTCTTTCTTCAGCAGAAAACAAATGAAGATTTTTAGAAGAATATTTCAGCTCTGTAGGTCCATAAAATGCAAGTGAATGTGTGCATTTGGAATGTAGCCATCATAAACGTAATTCATATGACTCCAGTGGATTAATTAAGGTGTAAGGAATAGATATTTATTTAAACAAAAAAAAATGTTGGGGGGTGAACTATTCTTTTAAGATTTTTATTTATATCTTCAGCTTTAGTGTCTCAATAGGAGGTATACATTTTAGAGATCCAGACATTCCTTCTGCAAATAGAATAGAAGAACCCCACTGAACATTGAGTCAGTCTGGGATCACATGTAGAGACAGAAGAAATTTAGGCAGCCTAAATAGAGAGAAGAAAATCCTTTGGAACATCCTATCTGCCAACAACCATGTATACCTAGGAGAAGGATAGTATTGACCAAATATTGATTTAGCCTTTTATGTTTACTGGATGACGTTAAATGAGAATTGTTTATGGCATTATTTCTGAAGAAATTCTCACTATGCAACAGTTCCACAAGTGCTTAACTTTTCACAGTACTGTATATTTTATTTTGTTGTGGGAGGAAATGGGAACACAACAATAATATTTGGTCTCCCATTCACAGCTATAGACGTTTACCCTGCTATAGTTTACTTCCACTTTCCAAACCAGGAAATGTGAAAAGTATCCCTATTGATGAAAAAACATGAGCCCTTTGATATATCCTGACTGCCTGTAATACATCAACACAGGAAAGAAAATGGCACATATCAAGTGATTTCTTTGTGTTTTAAGACCTTAAATCGAGGGCTTTACTTCAAAGCAATGAAAGTCTAGGCATGAACTTGGACCTGTCTTGCAATTTGAAGAATGCTTTCCCAGAAAGGAGAATGCATCACTCTCAACACCGTTTGTGTGTGTGTGTGTGTGTGTGTGTGTGTGTGTGTGTGTGTGTGTGTATGTGTGTGAGTGACTCTGAAAGCATCTCTGTGTTTTTGAGGAGGCTTGTAAAAGTGGTAAATTCCAGGGGGCAGCTGGTGCCGGCTGTTAGAATTCCATTTGTCTGTGAAGGAGAGAAGAAAGAGTGACGGCCAAACTCTCTCCACTCTCAGCCGAGGAAAGTCTCTCTAAACACATTGGCAGCGGCCAGTATCCCCGTTCATCCAATGCTGCAGCTGCTCTCAAAGGAAGTTCTGCATGGTAGTAATTATGCATTGTCAGAGTCCAAACACTGTGGCTGCAATGGGAGGTGTGTCACTGGCTGTGACTCTGCATTGAGTGGCTGGGAAAGTCAAAGCCCATCTGATGTGGTGGTATCAGGTGGAGCAACATGTGGAGGCCCAACGGTGCAGCTGCTGTAGGCTTGGCTTACAAGAATGTGGAGTAAAAAGCAGCAGAGGGTGGTTTCATCAGGCCATGTGGTTTGGTCCCCACCCTGTTGAAGCATAGAGATCTTCCCACTAAAAATAATATAGTGGCTGGAAGGTCGGAAGGGCAGGCAGGAAACATGCTCATTAAATCTTCATCTCATTTCAATCTTGGATCTGGATAGTATTTTCATATTAAATACGAGTTCATTTATTAATTGCTTTTAATGTGGCTGAGAGATTTAGATTGAAAGACTGTTTTTTTAAATCGCCTCGTTTGAAAGGGATAAAACCAACCCAACACAAACTCAATTTAAGCTTGTGAACTTCATGTTGCTGTTTAAGCAGTCTCCCACATAAGACTCTGAAAATACCGAATTGACAGTGAGGCTGTAAAAAAACACTACTGCCATGCTATTTGGGTCATTGTAGATATTTTGTCTCCTCTTTCAGGCACTGGAGGAGGCACAGAAAGCCATCCAGCAACTCTTTGGCAAAATCAAAGACATTAAAGACAAGGCGGAGAAATCAGAGCAAATGGTGAGTAAAAATAAGCCCTCCAGACAGGAACACAGAGTATACAAGTCCCAGAGTAAATAGCCCCCCCCCCCCAAACAGGGTGGGTAACTGAGGAAGATAAAACTGTGACATCCTGTGGTTTTGTCCACAGCACTCTTTTTGAGCCCAAGAAAATACACTACACATTTGTGAGTTGAATTCAGTGCAGGTCATAGGAAGGGCAGGGGAACAATAGCTCTGTCCCTGGGCTGAATATGCTGGAGCAATCTAAAGGTATCTAAAATGTAACTCTCCTTCAGGTGAAAGAGATCACACGGGACATCAAGCAGTTGGACCATGCGAAACGCCACCTGACGACTTCTATAACCACCCTCAATCACCTGCACATGCTGGCCGGTGGTGTGGACTCTCTTGAGTATGTTCACACAAGAGATATTCTCCAAAGAACAAAATCAATGATTGGAGGTTGCTCTTTGTTCAGTAACCACTAGGACTTTCAATTTAACGCATTCATTTAGTTAATTATATGAAAAATAAACACATTGAAAAAGTTTATGTAATTATTTATGCCTCCTGATCCTGTCATCTTAAAAACACAGTATCATGGTGTAAAAAAAATAATGGAAGTCCACCTGACCTGATATATGTACATAGTCCATCAATTAAAAAATAGCGAGAATGTCGCCTATGTGAACAGACCCTAAGTCTCGATTGCAATCCAAAGGCCAGTGATAGTTATATGTTCAATGATATGGAAATAAAAAATAAGTATATTGACTTAAAGCCACTTTCTGCAATGTCTATTCAATGCTTTTATCTGACATAGTAATGTAATGTCTTTGAATTGTCTTCATTTTGGGGCTTTTCTTAGCTAATTTTGATTACGTGCAATTATTTAATTACCATATCATGTAATTAAATAGATTAACATTTTAAATTGATAGCCTTGATCACACAAGAAGTTTTGGATTGAATTTAGTATTTAAAAACCTTGTCTGATTGTACCTTTGCAGAGCTATGACTCGAAAGAGGCAGTATGGAGAGGTGGCCAATCTCCTGCAGGGTGTGGTCAATGTGCTTGAGCATTTTCAGAAGTACATGGGAATCCCACAGATTCGCCAACTTTCAGAGAGGTACAAACACATTTACACACTCAAACTAAAGACACTCACTCACACACACTGTTTATATGACATAAATCCCTGTTGTAATTCAGTGTTACTGAAGGTCTGTGGATCCTGTATTTGTTTACTGAGAATGTAGCCCAGGAAGGAAATCTGCTCCACAGTGTATCTTTATTTAAATTCTTTCCCACTTTGGCCTTGTCCCTGAGCGTAAAGCTGCTCTTTGTTTCTGGCCCTTCCCAGTGGTGGAGCTCTCTCTGACTGGGTGGTGCCATCCCTATCCCCTGCAGGCCCGGAGGCTGCGTCTTTTGTTAGGAAAGAAACAGGCCTCCAGTCCTTGTGTTCCTGGACTTCCTATTGCTTGTTTATATTAGATGATCTGATAAAGCTGTTGGTTCATAAGCCGATGGCAAGGAAGGGTGTGTTTGATGTGAAAAACAATTTCCTTGATTGTTCCAGTTTATGCTTATCTGGAAAAGTTTGCATCTGTGATTCCTTTTCAGTGCCTGCACAAGCCTTTTTCTTCAGTTCTTAAAGAGATAGGTCACCTAAAAATAACAAATCTGTCATTATTTACTTGTATGACTTTTCTTTCTTCGGTGGAACACAAAGGGGATTGTTTGGTATATGGATGTGTCAGGGTGGACAACATTTTTAGTGGTGGTGGTTTTAATGGAAGATCCATTTCTTTTTTTTTTTTTTTAGTTAAATTAAGAGACGCATCTTCTTTGAAAGCTTCTTATTTTTTTTGCATGCTGATAGCTTGCTGTGCTAAACAGTGAATAACAGTCAGCATGGTTGAACCCTCTGCAAGAAGTCTTTTGGTAAGGCTGACATTCTGCCAAAATCCATGCAAGAAAGAAAGACATATGGGTTTGAAACAATATGAGGGTGAGTTAATGAAGACAGTAGTTTCATTTAGGGTGAACTATCTCTTTAACTTTTCACCTTTCTATTCTCATATGTTTAAAAAGTTTCTTTGATTTACAATGAAGATTTGTTTTTTTGAGCATGCATTCGTAGATCAAGTGGCTCAAGCAAATACAATCTTTTGCTAAAACAGCATTTATGTGTGCCAAAGTATATCCGCTGTTTCTGACCGCTGCGTGACCGTTTTTCCGTCTGTTTTTGAGGTGTAGAAAAATATTAAAGTTGATGAGGGTGGGGATTAGGCCTCGGAATTTACAATGTAAATAATACCAGCCCTCCTTTGGTGATCAGATGGGCTGTTTAGTGCACAATAAGATCTTGCTTGTCTTGAACTACACAAGCTTAAGAGAAAAAAGTCAGTAGCACTTTATTTTACAGTACTGTTCTACAATTACGTACTATATAATTACAGCAACTATAGTAATTACTAGGTACTGACCCAAACCTTAACCCATATTAAGTACATTAAGTAGTTACCTAATACTGCTCAGTACTTTCTTGGGTAAATACACTCCAAGGATACTGAAAGTACACGTACTGTAAAATAAAGTGCAACCAAAAGGTCTTAAGAAAATTTTTTAATGGTAATGTCTAATTGGATGTTTGTGATGCTCAATGTTATTTGAAGCCAAATATGGAGAAAGTGAGATGTTTTCATTCTGAGCCCGACCGTCCCTAAATGGAGATGTCTGGTTGGTTAGAAGGTGTGGCAAATATGTTTAATCAGGGGCAGCAGCTGAGGGATGTGCTGCAGTTCAGACAGTGTTGGAGTCTAAATGGAGTTGGTGAGAGAACAAATTGGTAGAAATCTGCCACGTTGAAGACTGTTGGCTGACTGGCAATCACATGTGTCTCTTCCTCTCCTTCACTCTCTTTTTCTATCTCTCCCCCTGAGTGTGGTGTTGTTTACTTGGAATGGCACTTGCATGAAGTCTGGTTTTGCCAACTACTGAACGAGAAATGAAAAGAGCATCTTCTAGTCATCGCTTTGTGGTTCATCCAGACCCTTTTGATGGGACTGGGCTTAGTTTTAGAAATTGTGCTCCAGTGTAGAACTTGGAACCATTGAATTGAATTTGAATTGACGTCTGTATTCATTTAAGTAGGTAGCAGTTATTTCTCTCTCCGGTTTTATTTTTGCTCAGTGCTGATCTTGGCCATTTAATGCAGTTGTTTTTAAGATATGTTACAGTTCCATGTTCCATGTACCAGCCCTTCACCTATTGCCCATACCAAGGCGTAGATCCCTTTATTGTGTTTTAAGACTGGATGTCAGGGAATTCCATTATGAGTCCACCAGGTGTCTTTTTTAAAAGCAATTCCAAGGATTATTCAAATGTTTTCCACCTCTTCAGAGTTAAAGCAGCACAGAGCGAGCTTGGCACACAGATATTGGCTGATTTCGAGGAGACGTTTCCAGTCCAGGCGTCAAAGGTATTGCCCTGCAAAACTGAGATGAACAGATTATTTGTTATCAACTCTTAATAATAATGCAGTTAGATAAAATAATAAAGTTAGTCTCTGTATCACTTGAAAATGGATGATAAACATTTGGTTTGTTATTAACAGAAATCTGGAGGTCCTAGCATCATTCTAAAAGACGCTTGCTTGGTGGCGAATGTCCTGGATCCTCGTATTAAGCAAGAGATCATCAAAACGTTCATAAGGCAACACCTCTCTGAATACCTAGTGCTCTTCCAAGAGAACCAGGATGTAAGTGTGACCCTGATTTGTGCATCTGTACATTGGCATGTAGAAAATGTGCTATATCTTCTTCCTCCTCTTCTGTTTTCAATACAGGTGGCATGGCTCGACAAGATAGACCGCCGCTATGCATGGATCAAGCGTCAGCTAGTGGACTATGAAGAGAAGTATGCCCGTATGTTCCCTGAGGAGTGGTGTATGACTGAACGCATCGCTGTAGAGTTCTGTCATATTACTAGGTACAAACATAGCACCTCACACTAATGCTGCATTCATGTCATTGAAATTACCATAGTTAAAAGTTCCAGACTAGTAAAAACCATTAGTAATTACTAAGCATCAAACGTAGTTGTATTGTCAGAATTTTATGAAAGCTCTGATTTTGTTGTGGTATTTTGTCAAATTGATTTAAATGTTTAAAAGGTATAATTGATTAGAAATCCGGCATGATGGGATTTACATGCATTCAGTAAAAAAGACTTCAATATTACACTTGTCTAGACTTTAGACAACTCACAACTATGGAATGGTTTAACAAAAGAATAAATCGTGTACATTATGACATGAATGATTGGATGGGGAGGGGAACCGCTTACATGTCTTGTATTTCAGCAGCAGTAGGCTGTATGTGTGTTTTCTATGGTCAGATTCCTCTCAAGAGAGTCATTCCAAAACCCTCAATGCCTGGAAAGAACGTTTGAGGCCCGTTGTAATCCGATCTTAAATATTTATCTTTTTTTGAAAATCTTTTTTTAAAAATGTATGTAGGAATGGATTCACCACATCATCTTCTGCCTATTTAGGCCTAATTTTTGTTGCAAAAGGGCACTTTTTCAAGCTGACTATAACTGGAACTGCCTTTTGAAAACAACAGTGGTCCACTGTGGTTTTCTTTAACAGCCAAACCAGGCATCTGCACATACTGGCCTATAAAAGCACTGAACTGAAGCCTTAGTCCTACTTGGCACATTTGGTTTTGCTCACTACAGTCTGTGTTTTGTTTGCTTATCAGAACCGAGCTGGCTAAATTGATGCGAACCCGTGCCAGGGAGATTGAGGTCAAACTTTTGCTCTTTGCTATTCAGAGGACTACCAATTTCGAAGGGCTGCTTGCTAAACGCTTCTCAGGCTGCACCTTGAACGACGGGCCTGGGGTAAGGCCATTTCCCATGTTGTTCTTCTAGCTTTGGACCATGCCGGTTTGAGGGCGAGCACAAAAGGTTTATATTGGGGCTTTAATGCACTGGTAATCCAGTTTGTTTGGTTTAAACTATTAAACAATGTGATGTTTCTTCTCCTTTGCTTTCTCAGCAGAAAAGACCTGAGATGCCCCTAGAACCCACTAACCCCTTTCTGGAGGATGAGTCTGGGGAGGACAATGTGTCAGAAAAGGATGAAGATTTGGATCGAGTGAGACTTCTTGTCCTTGTCCACACTTCTTAACCGTTTGTTTTCACAAGTTGCACACTACCATGCAGCTTTGTTTTATCCTACTGTCAGGACTGAAGTAGACATGCAGAAAGAGTTTAATTCTTTGAATTTAAAGGTGTAGTTCAACCAATAATTTTAATTCTGTCATAGTTTACTCCCCCTCATGTTCTTTCTTATGCGGAACGCAAAAAGAGATGTTTTAATGAATATTGAGATCAGTTTTTTCATTAGTCTTTTTTTTATTTTTGCACTTTTTACAACACTCGTCATTTCAAAGCAGCTTTACATAAAATTATGCTGTTACAGAAAAATAAGTTGGAATGTTTTAAAGTCTTCATTGTGCGGTTAGATGAAACATTTTATTGTAGATTATGCCTTAAAATATTATTTGCTCACCTCTAGTGAGCAAGCAACTTTGGCAAGGAACACAAAACTCCAGTTCCCCTTTGGCTAAACAGCATGAATATAATAATAACTGAGTAGATGTTGGTGGCCAATGTTTAAACAAAAGGATTTTGTATAATGTAAGTCCATCCTAAATTAACTGCAGAAGTGCACACAGATGCATTGCCTTTTGTTATAGCAGTGGATAGTGATTCACTTTAAAGCTTAAAAAGGAGGGAAAGTATCATAGAAGTAGTCCATGCGACTCATGCATCTTTTGAAGGTTTATGAAAAGTTTTGGTTAGAAACTGCCCGAAATTTAAGTCGTCATTGTATTTGTATTGCACTTTTCACAACACGCATTGTTGCAAAGCAGCTTTACAGAAAATAATGCATTAACAGACAATGAAACCATAAAATCTATAACGTTTTAGTCATCATTGTGTGGTTTGATTAAATATGATTGTAAATTGTGTATACAAATAAATAATTAAATCATAATTGTCTGCGATGGACTGGTGACCTGCCCAGGGTGTCCCCCGCCTTTCGCCCAATGTTAGCTGGGATAGGCTCCAGCCCCCCGCGACCCTGTACACAGGATAAGCGGTTGACGATGGATGGATGGATGGATGGATGGATGGAATCATAATTGTATCCCCAGTGAGCAAGCTGAAGGCGACTGTGGGAAGGAACACAAAACTCAATAAGATTTTGGTTTATGGAGAAAAATAACCAGGCTCACTGTGGGGGTCAGTTCCGCTCTGGCTAAACAGCATGAATATAATGCCAATATTAGTTTGTCATTTAAAATTTAAGTTTTATTAATAATACTTAAGTCATTTTTAAGTGAAAATCTGTTGCACGTTCCAGGGACGTTAAAAACAAAGCTTTTTGCATGAACACGCATTCCACTGTGAATGAGCTTCTCTCATGCAGTCGTGAACACACAACAAACGTCAAGATGAATTTTCATTTTTGGGTAAACTATTCCTTTAAGTTTAGCAGTTTAGGGAAACTCCTTTGCAGCTGATGACCCCATTTGTACCATATGCCGTTTACCCCTCCCATCGTCTGATAGAACTTGATACCACATTTGGTACTGTTCCAATGTGCAATTTACTTTTCTTTCTAATGTTGTTTGATTGGACTTACGTTTGAACTCTGGGTCAAGGTCAGATGCATATTCTCTGATTGTTGTGTTATGAAAACATTCAAGGCTTGATGTACTTAGAACTCTTTATTTGTGAGTGCATTTATCAAACTTTTAAAGTATACTTTATGACAGCTTGGCTCTGTCTTTGATCCTTTATTTATTCCATGCAGATTGTTTTCTTTTATCTTTACCTTTCTGAAGATTTTCTCAGTATCAGGTGTTGTAAGAGGTTTCTGATGATTTGGGTTCCTCAGAAGTTCACTGTTATCACAGTGCAGCTTATGTTGCTGTGTTTTTGCAATGGAATTTCCTTCCACTTTCCCCCGTGACTCTGGTGCCACTGTATCGCATGAAAAGGAACCTCTTAAGAAATCCCTGATTGAGCAATGTTTTGCTGTTCACAGCCAAAGAAGCCCAAGGCTCCTGACAACCCATTCCATGGCATTGTGTCCAAGTGCTTTGAGCCTCACCTCTACGTTTACATCGAATCACAGGATAAGTAAGTGAAATGAGCTGGAACGTTGTACACAATAATGAGAGAATGACACATGCAATGATAAGTCACACTGAAAGTTGCCTATTCATTTACAAGTAACCATGCTGCTAAAGAGGTTTGATACAGCTCAACAGATCTGAATTTTTATAGACTCCACAAAATCAAAATTAAGCCTTTTTTAGTCCGTGTGTCTACATGCTATTGTACTCGAACATTGAAAAAATACACTTTTAGCAGATTTATGCATTTAAAAGTCTTTCTCTTCTGGTAATATGGACTAAAATATTGATGACTTCAGGCTTCAAATATTTGATGCTCTGATGTGACTCATTAACATGGGACAAAAAAACTGCGCTCATTGAGCAATTTCTTGGGGTCTTTATTGGCTCTCACAAACACCCTCTTTAGTAACTCAGGGAAACTGATGCTTAGATGGGCTTGGTTTGTGAGCTTCCCTTTCCTGTGCCCCCTTTTCAGTAATTACCATAAGTCTTTATCTCTCTACCTCACCGGTGGCCACTAGGGATTGAGCGGTTTAAAACGGACTGTTATCATACCTTTGAAATATTCTCATTAACGGTATTGCATGAAGAAAAAGACAGATTTTTTTCAGAACTTTTCTAAAATGCAAATCAGTTTAATTAAGACAGAATCTGGGACATTTACACAGCATCATATAAACTTGACTAGATCAAATAAATCTTTAAATTGCGACTTTCTCATGTTGCATTTGACTGTCACTCAATTTTAAAGGTGACATTCAGGTGTCGCGAGTGCTATGTATAACGAGCACATCAGAAGTCCAGCACGAGCGCAACATTTACAGACATGTCCGAGTCTGAACCTTTATTTCCGCCACCACAGAAGTTTAATTCGGCTGTCTGGTATTACTTGGCTATGTAAAAGACCCACAAAGCACCATCAATGTTGAAATACAGTACACAGGATTTACACAAATTATAGTCCGTAAAATCACCAGATTCAATGTAGTTTTACATGATTTGTATAATTTGTAACTGATTTAAAACCTCATTCAACTTTACGATGTGCCAACAGTAGGCTAATGTGTTTGATAATACTAATAATGTTTTATTTGTAAAACATGGTACTAAATAGTGTTTACAAAATGCATGGCTTTTGGTGGTCAGGAAATTGACATTGACAAAATGCATGCAAGAAATTGACAGTGAAACTGTGGCAGAAATTGTCAGTATTGGACAAAATGACAATAAATAAACTGCACATGAATAATATATTTTCAGTAGGTATTGTAGAATTGAACTAAATTACAAATGCAACAAATTACTGAATGCATGCAAATGAATATTTTAAGTTATTAACCTGGTTAACCTGGGCAATAATCATTATAAATTATTACAATTAAATTTCATAAATCATAAAATAACAATAACAAAATATGTTTAGTTATAATTATCTGACTACTGTACATGTTGGCAAATTTATTTTTTTTATTAATGTTTACCTGTTTGTGATTTACCTTGTCGGATTAAGAGAGTGTGTTGATGTTCAAGATCAAAAGTTAAAAGGTTTAATGTTGAAGAAATCCAAAATAAAGTTCAATTGGTTATAACTGAAATAATTATCTGTGTGTTTATCAGAAATAGCCTATTTCATAACCAAATATTGAACTGCTTTTAATATTATCTATGCACCTAAATACAGTGAACCCGTAATACCGTGGTAATTTTTGTGACCGTTATACCGTTAAAATGTCATACCATTACACCCCTTGTCCCCACTAAAGCAAAAATGGTTCCCATTAGCTGTTAACCACAAATGCTGTAGACATCCTGAAAAGGACCCTCTTCTTCTTTAAACATCCATCTTTTCTGTTTCTCGTTTTTTTACCTATTTCTTTCTCCCTTGCCTCGCTGTCTCACCCACTGGAATACCAAGAAAAGAGCTTCGTATGTAGGCTATTCTTTGGCCCATGTAATACTGCTGGCACTGCCTTAAGTAGAGTGACCTTTTTGTTAACAACGGCTTGCATTATACCGCTCCAGACTGACATGTCTGGCATGAGTGTCCACATTCTTCTTTTGGGTTAGTACTGATTACTCAGTGCTGAGAGAGATGGACTATTTACTGTGACATTATAATATATCTTCTGTTCAAAGCAAGTTTAACACCACTTTATGATTCCAGTCTCATTCAGATATGTGGTATCATCGCACATTTTTCTGCAATACTTCTGATCAGTTTGGCATTCTGCAGTCGATGACCAACAAACTGTATAACTGACTGTTGTCCCAAACAATTTCCTACATAGCTAGATTCATTAATTCTCCTATAATTAAAGGGATACCCAAAAGAAAAATTCTGCCATCATTTAATCACTCTCATGTTGTTCCAAACTGCAAAGACTTTCTTCCATGGAACATAAAGGATGTTAGGCAGAATGTTAGGGGCTGACAGCCTTTCATTGTGTGGAATAGATTCCATCAAAATTTATGGTGACTGAGACTAACATTCTGCCTGACATTTGCTTTTTAGTTTGGAACAACATGAGGGTGAGTAAAGTACTACAAAATTGTCATTTTTGGGTAAACTATTTCTTTAAGCTCAAGTACCTAATCCGGGAAATTTGAAAATGGTGTTTTTGTTTTCGAAACACTCTTCGTCCACACTGCCGTTTCCAAACATTTTCCCAAAGTTTGCTCGTCCACACTTAAACATCTGAAAACCCTTAAATCCCCTTACTGGGCATTTAAAAAACTAAAAAATATAACGGTGGCCCGGCGTCATTTCCATGTATGGTCTGAAATGGAATTGTTGTTGCCTTTGAAGGAATGCAGTGTGAAGGTTGTACAAAAGTAACATTTATCTTTAACAACGCTATCAAAGTGAATAGCAGGCCCTACAACGCCGCTACAACATGTGCCGCTATTTTTATTGTTTTGGGTTGTATGGATCACTTGACTGCATCACATTACAACATATGTCATCGTTGTCAAATATCTAAATTTTCCCTGTCCACACTACGCAAAGATGGCATTTTGAAACGTATCCACTTAGAAGAGCGTTTTTGGTGAAAACTTAGAGAAATTAATGCATTTTCAAGTGAAAGTTTGGACATGGACTTAAATTAATATTTAATGTCCATTTATTGATTTATTTAGTAAATACTATGTAATGCTGTCAGTAGGTCATAGTCACAAAATATGCCTCTTCAAGTTTTGCAGTTTTGGCTCTTTTAAAAAAACAAAACTTGATGTTTATGTGTTGACAACCCTATCACTAATGTTATTGTTTCTTGTCTTAGGAATCTCGGAGAACTGATTGAGCGATTTGTTGCTGATTTCCGGGCTCAGGGTCCTCCTAAATCGGGCACAGATGAGGGTGGTGCTGTGCTCCCCAGCTGTGCAGATCTCTTTGTGTATTACAAGAAGTGCATGGTCCAGTGCTCCCAACTTAGCACTGGAGAACCAATGATTGCACTGTCCACCATCTTCCAAAAGTATCTGCGCGAGTATGCTTGGAAGATCCTGTCTGGGAACCTGCCCAAGTGAGTTGAAGGCTCTCACATTGCTTTTCTCTGTGTATTCCTTGTTATGATTGGATTCTTGGTAGTTCTCTCAAAAAAACAAAAATGATTGTGTTTTTACAAACTCTTAAGTCTTTCTTCAGTGGAACACAAAAGATGAGAGCCTGTGTCACCGTTCATTTTCATTGCATCTTTTTTTCCATAAAATAAAAGTTAGGGGTGACTGAGGTTGTAAGTTCCTTTACATTCTGACTAAGATCTCCTTTTGTGTTCCATTGAAGAATGAAATTCATACATGCTTGGAACAACAGAATTTTTTTTTTGGCTGAACTATCCCTTTAAAACTGTAGTGATGCTGGAGAGGTAAGAGAGTGGTCGTCTCTGTATGGTCGCATTTGTGTAGTTTCTCTGTGCTGTTCTTCAAAGGAAGAAAAATCCTCATCCATTGCTTGTGTGGTTTACCCTGTATTGTCTTTGGGAGATTAAAAATGGGGGCTTTGTTTTGGAGACCTGTCTTGTGGTTTCCATGCTATTTTTCTTGTGTTTCTTTCAGCAGGGAGGGTGGTGTTTGGCCAGAGGGTGAGTTAGGGTGCTTTGGTAACCATGTTTGTGTGTGTTTTGTGCGTGTTTTGTGCGTGTTTGCATGCAGAACCAGCACCAATAGTGTTGGTCTGACCATTAGCAATCTGCTTAAGGAGAAAGAGGGATCAGAAGTGGCCAAGTTCACGACCGAAGAGCTCTGTCTTATCTGCAGCATCCTCAGCACAGCCGAATACTGCTTGGCTACTACTCAGCAGGTTCCCACAATCACACACCATAAACACATCACTCATATCTTACAAACGTATGTTTTTTTTTTAATTGTGCAAATGTCCTTTCTTTTGTTAACAGCTGGAGGAGAAACTTAAAGAGAAGGTAGACAAATCCCTTATGGAGAGAATCAATTTAACTGGAGAGATGGACACTTTTAGCACGTAAATATCAGTCACACTTTAAAGACACAATTAAATCAGTTTACAAGCGCAGCTTTCTTGTGTTGACATGTTTCCTATTGAAACCGAAAGTCTGGATGTATTGAAGGAATCGTCCCATTTCTTTTTACGTCACAGCCATGAACCATGATTTTCCACATGCTAGTCGTGACTGGATGTATTAGGTGGAGGAACATTCTCATTCTAGAGAGCATTTGATTGGACAAAAGTATGTGTAGTGCAGGATGAGTCATCAATATTTTGGTCAATTTTCCCAGAAGTCCGAGACTGTAATTTGTTATTGCATATATTGCTAAAGTTAATTTAGTCAACTTTTAGGAGTACACCAGCTTATAGTTGGCTTCAAAGCTAAAAGAAATAAAACAAAAGCCACAAAACTTCCATTTTGATTTTAATGAGGTCTCTAATCATGAACTAACCTGACCTTCAAGGCTAAGTAAAAACATATTTACTGAAGGAAGTTAGTTTTTCATGACTGGTCTGCTTGTAATTTTCACATGACTATCTCTGTTTTGCAGTGTTATCTCCAATAGTATCCAGCTCTTGGTTCAGGACCTGGATTCAGCATGTGACCCAGCGCTCGCAGCTTTGAGCAAGGTAAACTTAAACTTTAAACTTTAGAACTGCCCTGAAGATGAGCACATGCTTTCCTGTTACACTGTTAAAAAGCTTTAATTGTCTTTAAAATATGTGTGCTTTTAACCAAATCAGTGTGCCTTTTTTAGCATTGAACTTGATTTTGTGTGTGGTGTATGTTTGTACAGATGCCGTGGCAGAGTGTGGAACATGTGGGAGACCAAAGCCCGTATGTGACCTCTGTAATCATGCACATCAAACAGAACGTGCCCATCATCAGAGACAACTTGGCCTCCACACGCAAATACTTCACCCAGTTCTGCATTAAGTTCACCAAGTCAGTACTGCAGTCAGTTATTCAACACCGCAACAAACCCAAAGGCTCTTTTATAACCCACAGTATTTTCGTACCTCTGATTTGAAACCATACTGACCATTTTAAATTCATCTATTTGTTTCAGCTCCTTCATTCCAAAGTTCATCAACCACCTCTTCAGGTGTAAGCCCATCAGCATGGTTGGAGCAGAGCAGGTAGGTGTAGATTCAGACTGGAAATGGACTGGGTTTTACATACATGACCCTATATTGCTAGAGTACCTCCAGTAATCTTTGTTTCCACAAAGCTTTGTAATAAAGATGCTGTTCATTAGTGGGTTCAAAAAATGTCTTTTACTTTTCCTGAATAGCTTCTACTGGACACACATTCACTCAAGACTGTTCTGCTAGACCTCCCTTCTATCGGCTCTCAGGTGGTCCGTAAAGCCCCGGCGAGCTACACCAAAATAGTTGTTAAAGGAATGACTCGAGCTGAGATGATCCTCAAGGTGGGAACCTCTTATATGGATTCACAGCCCTTAAATGTTTAATAATTCACAATATTTTCACCAGATTCAATTTTAAACAGGCTTACCCATTGATAAATTCACTATAGGGAAGTCTTTAATGATAAGCTGCTCATAAAGCTCAGTATGGCACAGTGCTTGTTTGGAGTTATTTACCAAGCTGTGCGTGTCTTGTTTAATGAGCTTTCTGTAATAGACAGAAAGTGCTCACATGCCTTGGCTTTCCTGCCCCGCAGCCTGTATGCTGCTGAGGGAAGTTTATTCTAAAGAAAAAAAAAATCACGTTAAGTAAGGCACATACACTCACTGAGGACTTTATTAGGAACACCTGTACACCTACTTATTCATGTGATTGTCTAATCAGCCAATTGTGTGGCTGCAGTGCATAAAATCATGCAGATAGGTGTCTGGAGCTTCAGTTAATGTTTACATCAACCATCAAAATGGGGAAAAAAACTGATCTTAGTGATTTCGACTGTGGCATGATTGTTGGTGCCAGACAGGCTGGTTTGAGTATTCGTATAACTGCTGATCTCCTGGGATTTTCATGGTCAACGGAGAATGGCCAGACTTTTTTGAGCTGACAGAAAGGCTACGGTAACTCAGATAAACACTCTGTACAATTGTAGTGAGCAGAAAAGCATCTCAGAACGCACAACGTGTCGAACCTTGAGGCAGATGGGCTACAACAGCAGAAGATCGCGTCGGACACTTTATTAGGACTACTATAATGAAGTTCCTAATAAGGTGCTCAGTGAGTGTATAATGAAATTAAAAAGAATAAAAGTATACCAAAAAGAGAGTTGACAAGACAGAGTTTTCGTTTTCATCATTGTCCTCTGTTTTTGAGCAAGCTGACTTGTTATCCTGTCCTCAATCAGACGTACGATGGAAGATGCAATGGAATATATGTTGCTTCATTGTTTAAAGTGCTAAAGTAGCAGAACTGCGGCCAAAAAACATGCTCGCTGTGGTCCATTTATGCAAAAGTCCACTTTCATATCTGTTCCGCGAGTGCTGTTGAACTTGCGCCGGCCCGGAACCACTGTCACGTCACGAGTGATTTTGGATGCTCCACATTAATGCAATCTCATGCATGAGGCAAAGCAGTGGTTGGATGGAAGTGTTTCTTCTTATGAATAATGTGGAGAAACGCTCAGAATCTAATGACATAGACACATTCTCTAACCAATCACATCTCAGACTTTACGTATACACCTCAAATTTTGTGAGGTTACTTTTATGATTGGCTAAACCTCCATGTACTGCTTAATTCACACAAGTCAGGCCAAGTTGCTGAATACTTAATAGACATTGATCTGAAACTTAGGTGGTTATATGTGCTTATCGTTGTGACATTAAAAGCAATGATTTTGGCATTTTGGTAGCATGTGGAACACTGAAGTATACTTTGGCCTCACGTTTTCATGAATAGTCTTTGTGAATTATGGTGGGGGCTTTGCGTTTTCAACGTGAGAGTGTGTCTATATAGTACAACATGCTCAATTTTTTTTTTTTCAAGAGATCAAGAAATGTCCTGGGGCCAGATTCACTAATAACATTTTAAAGAAAAAATGAGTGAAAAAAATAGTTTGTGAGAACATTCTTAAGAAGGCTTTTCGGGAATACAAAATATTCGTAACTTTTTTTCTTAAAATAGAAAATAAGAAGAAAATAGTAGTTTTTAAAATAAGAATTTTATTCTTAAAAATGTTTTATTCATGAATCTGGACCCTGTTTACCATAATACATCACTTTTAATATTATGTATAGACAGAGGCCCTAGTTGCATAGTTGAGCTTTGTATTGTATAATGGAATGTAGTAGATGATGGCGTGTGCCTCTTCCTCTCCCTGATCCCCCAGCCCAACCTTTTTCTCCCTGACCCCTATCTCCAGCCCTACCCTTGCTCCCCAGGCTTTTATGAGGCTCTCCGGGGCTTTCCTGCTCCAGGTCTTTTAACTGCCTGGAATTCAGCCTTAATCCACTGAATGTTCAAAATGGGATCAGCTCTAATTATGCAAGATCATGCAAAGGCCATTTACAATGAGAAAGCACGCTACAGGAAAACAGTGGCTAGTCTCTGTATCACCTCAGGAGACTAGGACGGCCTGATTTATGGTGATCATTGAGCCATAAAGTCTTATTAACTGAATTGTTCAGTTTTTTTCTCTCTCGCTAAATGAGGCCTCATTGATCTTTATGACAACATCATTAGATGAGTTTGACCACAGCGATGCATCGGCCAAACATTGGTATCGGCTGATAAAAGCAATTCTCTGCACTCTGACTTTGACTGATTATTTAAAAACAAACGTTTATCAGCACTGATTATTTTCTATCGAAAGGGGGCAGAAAAATATCAGACGATTAGCCTACAAATTTTGCTGTGTTTGAAAGAAAATGTCTTGTGTTGAATTTCTTGGAATTGGGTTAAAATGACAGTAATTTGAATTTCATAAGGTGGAACTTCCTTTAAAACTTTTATCGCAACTAATTTGATTACTTTTGAAGTTGAATAATTAATTGTTAGTGATTTGGAAAAAAAAAGCAGAACCTTGAAATTATTGTTATCAGCAGATATTCTAAATAATCGGATATCGGATCGGCACACAAATTTTGTATAAGTGCATCCCTTCGCAATGTAAATGTGTTGATGAACACACGACCAGTGACCTAGAATGTGTTTACATGCATTCCTTTTTTTATGGACAGTTGAAGGTTTGTATAACATAAAGCTGGCCTTGATTTTGACATGTGTTCAGTGGGTCTTTAAAATCTGGTTAGCATTTAATGATTAGCTTTGTAGGGCCCCAGGTGCCTCTCAGGTAATTACTTCCATCTCCATCAGCATTTTGCTGTGCAGTTCTTGGGAGAGCAGTTCAGAGAAGTAGACCAACTAAAATTATGTTGCTATTGTTATGCTAAAATGCTTTATATAAAAAAAAATTTCACATCAATCTACACTCCATTCCCCATAATGACGAAGCAAAAAAAGTTTTTTGATAACTTTGCAAATGTATAAAAAAACTGAAATATCACATTGACATAAGTATTCAGACCCTTAACTCCGTACATAATTGAAGCACCTTTGGCAGCGGTTACAGCCTAAAGTCTTTTCGGGTATGATGCAACAAGCTTCGTATACATGGGTTTGGGGATTTTCTGCCATTCTTCTCTGCAGATCCTTTCAAGCTCTGTCAGGTTGGATGGGGACCGTCAGTGAACAGCCATTTTCAGGTCTCTCCAGAAATGTACGATTGGGTTAAAGTCCGGGCTCTGTCTGGGCCACTCAAGGACATTCACAGAGTTGTCCCTAAGCCACACTTGCGTTGTCGTGGCTGTGTGCTTAGGGTCATTGTCCTGTTGGAATGTGAACATTTGGCCCAGTCTGAGGTCCTGAGCGCTCTGGACCAGGTTTTTATTAAGGATATCTCTGTATTTTGCTGCATTCGTCTGTCCTTCAACCCTGACCAGTCCCCCAGTCTCTACCGCTGAAAAACACCCCCACAGCATGATGCTACCACCACCATACTTCACCTTTGGTATGGTATTGCGCAGATGATGAGTGGTGCATCATTTCCTCCAGACGTAACACTTGAAATTGAGGCCAAACAGTTCAATCTTCGTTTCATTAGACCCCACAGTTTGAGAGTCCTTTAGGTGCTTTTTTTGTGATTTGAGATTTGGAATGCCCTATTCTCAATGCACTCCAAGTCCTTGTGGTGGCATAGTGAATCACACACAAATCTCAGCTGCTTCCGTGTCTGAGACCGTCAACCTGTGCATCTTATCACATGGCTTGTTGAGCGCATTACCGTGGAGACAGCACATGTGGACGCTTCGTGCCATCCACCGCGGCATCCACGCACAACTCACCAAGCGCCCCACCGAGAGCGAACCACATTATAGCAACCACGAGGAGGTTACCCCGTGTGACTCTACCCTACAGAATGTATTTGCAAATGTATCAAAAATCTGTTTTTTACTTTGGCATTATAGGGTATGGAGTGTAGATTGATGTGAAAAAAAAAACATATTTAAAGCATTTTAGCATAAGGCTGCAACATAACAAAATGTGAACAAAAATTAAGGGGTCTGAATACTTTCTGAATGCACTGTACTTTGCCTTAGCAGCAAGGGTTCTGCTGCCATGTGGTCTTCAAAAGCCAAGTGAATTAGTGGAAGTAAATTTTTTTTTGTATCATACATAGTGGAACAATAGCACAGTCATTTACCACCTCAGTCTCACTTAGTCATTGTTCATGAGTTACACCAGTCAAGTGCGACAGCCGCTAAGCAGTTTACGGGTGAAATATGACCTTCATCGCTGGTGGTGGCTAAGGCTTGGCTGCCCACATGATCCTTATAATGGAGTAAACATGGAGAGTAATCTGTTAAATATGTCTTTACTTTCTTTCCTTTACTGGGAATGGGTTCCTGCCCATTCAAGGGCCCAAACCTCAGAGAGATGTGAAGCTGAAAGAGTTAGTGCTAGCCAAGCATACTGCAGCCTGTGAGACGTGGCTGTTTTCCACAGTCTCTCTTTTGCCTGTCTAAGAACCCCCCATTTCAGCTCTTTTTGTAATTGAATGGAAAGGCAGACTTTCTCCCCCTCCTCTTGCTTTCTCTTTCTTTCTCATTTATAATGTAACTACAACAAGCCTCCTCAAGGCTTTTCCTTGGCCTTTCTCCAGGACAGTCGCTAAATAAATCACTCTGTGGTAAGGAAGGAACGTTCAGTATTCAAGACGATCCAAAGCATTTATGCCCCTCTTTATTTTGACCATTGCCTATCCTGGCCCCTGCAGTTGTGGAAAGCAAAAAAAAAGGAAAGATAATGGGTATAAAGCCGAAATTTTGAGGGTGCTGCACCGGGTTCTCTTTAAAATCCAGCAAAATCTGTCAGCCATGTGTTCCTCTGCCCTGTTACAAATCTAAATAATCACAAGCTATCCTGTTAATATTTTTTTCTCCCAACCTTGGAGGGAAAAGAATCTGATTAATAATGCACCCCATTTAACCTTTTTTACTACTCATTTGAGACTCTCATTATACTAAAATAAATTGAGGCCAATTCAGCTTCATTCATGCATGAAGTAATTGCACTGTTTATGTGAGCTCTAAATAGACGCTTTATGGTTTTGTCTTTGTTTTCAGCCATTACTATCTCCTTGTCAACTTAAGTTGTCTCTCGCACCCACAGATGGGCTAGTGTGGAAAGCCCAGCTGTAGTTTAGCTGACTTGTTTCTCTTCACATTTCAGGTGGTCATGGCCCCTTACGAGCCATCAGTGGTCTTTGTGGACAACTACATCAAGCTCCTTGCTGACAGCAATCCTGAGACTTTCCAGAAGATTTTAGATATGAAGGTGAGTCTGGTTTAGGGATGTGCGTAACTAACAATTTTCATAATCGACTAGTCAGCTGGTTGTTTGAACTAGTCGACTAGTTGATGTTAAGGATAATGTATAATTAGGCTCCTTTCACGTGACACAGATCAGATGCGTTTCAGAGTGATATAGGTCATATGCTAAGTGCTGAACTTCAACATGGTGAATAATGGATGTTCAACAAATAAATACATTAAATAAATATAACATCTTATTGTACAAAACTATCAAAGAAATAAGACAGTCTCTAACAGAGAGTGGCACAAAACCACTTATGCGCATCCTGATTGCAAAATTACCTGATTCGGTGTATCCGGAGTGCTTCAGGGCGATCATTGCTGCACATTCAAAAGTGCAAAACTGCAAGATAATAATGCAGGTACACATCTAGTTCACGAAATCAAGCAGTTTAAACCTTTTTTACTGCAACTATTTATTTCAGCAGTGTCAGACAAAATCAGAAAAAGACTTTGATCATATCATCTCACAAATATGGGAAAGTCACTCACAGCAGAGAATGTAATGTCCGACAGTGATCGTCTTGAAATGTGTTTTGAGGCAGCGTGTTGCTGTAATAACAGGGCATATAAAGACTCAACCTAAAGCACTAAAGAGATGAAACTTCTTGCAGAGAGTTTTACTGTGCATCCACATTGAAATGGCATTTTTTTACACCGTAAACCACATACTTTGGAAAACAATGATGTAAGGAAACTGAAAACTGAGATTTCAAACAAAAAATTTTCAGGCCTGGAAAAGTCATGGAATTTTTTATAGTGAATATAAATGTTTGTAGTTATGCTCAATCACAAATGGCTGCGAACCCTGATGAAGCATACAATCTCACGCTCTCTCTGCATTTATCCATAGGGTCTGAAACGGAGTGAGCAGAGCACTATGCTGGAGCTCTTCAGACAGAGGTTGCCCACTCCCCCCTCAGGACCAGACGGCGGTCCTTCATTATCCTTCAGTACCCCCACCCCTGAACAAGAATCCTCCCGCATCCGCAAACTTGAAAAGCTAATCAAAAAAAGAATCCAATAAATTCAGTATGACCTGTATTGCCATAAATAAACTAGTGTGAGCGTTCACTGGCACACACCCTTCTGCATTCACTGCTGTTAAGACATCAAGGCATGAGAACATGTCTACAGTTTCATCATGGTGAAAAAGATGTGTAAATAGTACTTCTATGTCTCTATGTATTTATGTTCTCTTACAGATAAGCAGTGTCCAGTCATGGTTTAACTTTGGTGCTTTCATGACTTTACTATGAGCCTTATGATTAAAGTCTTTAGAGGATGATGTAATTTTCTTAAATGCAACATTAAGGGGATTAATGAGTTGTTTGTTGCTTCCCCCCTTTTCACTCCACTTTACAACACTAAAACTCAAGGCTCCCATAGTGTATGTCATTTAATTTGCACATTTCTCTGAAATGTCTTTGCACTTAAAGCAAAACAGAGGGCAGTGTGACTCAGAGAAGTAACCTGCTGCTATTCTGGCAAAAAGTCTTCTAGCCTGGATTTCCAAATCAAATTTGGAAATCCAACGTGTTCATAATTGTCCCTTCTTTATAGCTGTAAACGACTGTGTGGAACTTGGCTTTTGCTTTGGGTAAAGGTGCCTGTGGAGTTGGAGACTCAGTGGGCAAGTGGGATGGGAATTTGCATATAACAAGGTCTCCAAGTTGGAGTTTCTGCTACTCCACAACAGAGGAACTCCAGGCTTCCTGTCTCCCGCTGAAATGACAAACCACTTGTTTTGCAGTTTAAAATGCTTTCCCAGGTTGGAGTGCACAGAAAGAATCACTCGTATTGTAAATGTTTTAACCCTGCAGGAGCTGTAAGGGAGAACATTTTACCCCTTGCGCATTCCCTAGTCATATTTTCCCTGTGTACAATAATTGTAGTCTATAGGAGATTTTTGGAATGCAGAAATATTAGGGTTTGTATTCAGTGGGGATGCATTCTTTTCCTTCAAGTCGCTTACTGTTGTAAAAGACGTGTTTGTTTTTGTCAAGTGTTTGACAAGAGTTTTTTAGATTATTTTTTTTGATAACATTATGGAATCTGTGTACTGTAGTCTTTACCATTTATTTTCTGCAAATGGCTTTGTATTTGATCACAGACCTCAACAGCAGTGCTTATCAAGCCAAAACATGTACAATAAAGGTAAGGTTTTTTTAATGTGTTAAAGGAATATTCCAGGTTCAGTACAATAAGACAACATTTAATCGACAACATTTGTGGCACAGTGTTGATTACCACAAAAATGTATTTCGACATCTCTCATTTTCTTCAATCTGGGTAACATTGAAGCACTTACAATGGAAGTGAACGGGGGCCAATCCATAAACGTTAAAATACTCATGAGTATTTGTACAGTGCACAGTTTCAAAAGTATTGACACAAAATGTAAACAATATGGGCGTTAACATGATTTTAGTGTGATCAAATAATTTGCTATAACTTTACACAGAAAAGGATATCACATTTTCAACTTCGTTACCACACTGTAAAACCTAAAACGACCATAAAAACTTAACAGCTCCGATAACACGAGTTTTAACAGAAGAATATTGTAAGTGCTTTTATAAAATTACAAGATTCACATTTTTGTGTTTTAAACCCTCCAAAAATTGGCCCCTGTTCACTTCCATTGTGTCTCATTATAACTTTGATTATTGCAGGGTTTTTTTTTTAAAGAAAAGGAGAAACGAGTAGAATGTTTTATTTATATTTTTGGTTGTCAACAAACTCTGTAGATTGGTAGTTCACAAATACTGTAGATTGAGCTTAGCTTGAATTGATCCCTTTAAGAATGGGTTAATGTGATGAGTGTGAATTGCAATATTTTTGCTCTCCTTGTTGATGATTTATACTGTCGACTGCTTCTATTTAAAAATTCCTGCTTTCAGATATAACATTTTATTTGTTAAAATCAAAATCTGTTCTGTTTTTAATATCAATCTGCTTATATAAATTGTAAGAGCTTGTCAATAAGATATGTTGCCTGTCTTTGCTTTGGGATTGACAGTTATTGTCCTTGTCATTTGATTTGCTGCATTTGCCTTTCTCATCGGTCTGATTTTAAACTTGATGTATTAAATTTGGTCTCAATCTAAAGGAAGGGCCTTTTGACTTTCTCTAATTGGCATTCCAATCAACAGTTGGAGGCAGATTTATAGGCGTTTCCCTTCTCGCAGTCCTGTAAAACAATGCATGTCTTGAAGAGTAGATGATTTTGAATGCAGGCAGACTGACTAGGGGGTACACGTGGATTGCCTTTCCAATGACCCACTGACTGAATTCGCTCGAATGTGGATTAAGGGGAATTTCTATTCTCCCACTTTTTAAGACATTTGAACAACAAGCCCACTATTTGCAGTCAGTCAGCGGCTTCTTCAGATCTGGGTTTAAAAGTCTCGCTTAGTCAACGGGAGCGGTGAGCCAGCGACACGAAACGGATTATCGACAATCGTTCGTGGCATCGCACAGCTGGTTTTATTTTAAATGAGCTACTCGGATCGCGGCTAGACCGGTTTCCCCACAAGATTAACAACGAAATACAAATTTGAATAGGATTACATTTAAATAGATTATTAGGCGAACTTGTTGCACTTAAAAAAAAAAAACTAAAAAAGAAACTTTTTAAAAAGCAATGGTGGGAAGACTCAGTTTGCAGAATGTGTCTGACGACGATCCGCTGGATATGAATTTTAAAGCTGATCGACCGCTTGACAGTCCGGACTCCGGTCTGCCTCCGAGTCCCAGCCCGAGCGTTTGGTTACTGCAGGGCACCGGGACGGGCACCCCGATTACTGAGGACGAGAGCAGAGCGCCAGCTGTGGTACGTCTGATAAATCTTCTTAAAAGTTTATTTAAGCAGTGATTTATCTTACTTGGACTGTACATGAACTTCGTATTAATTTATTAAGCATTTATATCATCATCACTGTCCATATGAACACATTACATTTCTCTCTGACAGGACAGTGATGATGATATTTAAATGCTTAAACAATGCTTGTTATTGTCATTCAACTGTAACTGTATGCTGCAATCTCCAAATGTTGTCTTTTTACTGCAGGGTGTTCCTCAGTTGCATGCATTGTCATATGGGGAAGGAATTGAACTTGATCCTCTGCCATTAAAAGAAATAAGGTAAATGTCAACCCAGGTAGGCCTACTATAACCCTGCCGAATGAGTTGTTGCAATAAGGCTCTGTTAAATGCATTAGGAATCATGAACTAACGATGAACAAAATATGTTCACAGCATTAATTAATATTGTTGTTACTTTATGAAAAGACAACTGTTAGTCCGCGTTAGTTCATAATGTAATAACTCATATTAACATATGGGACAATGACGTGACGCTCATATTTTGTCCAGATCTGACTTTGAAATGATCCAAAAATAGATACAAATTTTAATTCACACAAAAAAAATTACTTGAATACACATGTTTTATGAAGAAAGTGTTTTTTTTTACACTGAGTTCTAAGTCAGTGTTAGTGTCTCTAAAAAAAAAATGCCATGTGGTGTAACCATCCACAGACAGAAAACTTGATTGAAATATTTTATTATTTATTTAAAAAAAAAAAAAACAAGCAGTGAAACAATTTTATTTAAAAAAACAAATGATTAAGTCCTGGTATAACCACCATGTAGGTGGTATTTTGAAAAGAAGAAGAAAGGAGCCATTTAGACCATTAAGATTGTTTGTGAAGTTTAAATATATATATTTAAATATATATATATATATATACAGTACTGTGCAAACGTTTGAGGCACTTGGGAAAAATATTGCATAGTGATGATGTCTTCAAAATAATGCCATAAATGGGTTTCATTTATCAATTAACATCAAACAAAGTCTAGTAAACATAAAAAAATCTAAATCAATATTCAGTGTGACCACCTTTGCCTTTAAAACAGCCCCGATTCTCCTAGATACACCTGGACACAGTTTTTCTTGGTTGTTGGCAGATAGGATGTTCCAAGCTTCTTGGAGAATTCCCCCACAATGCTATCACATGTCATCTGTTGCAGGGCTCCCTGTTCTTCTATTCTATTGAAAAAGTAATGTTTGGGAGTCTAAAATTTATTTTCCTATTGACACACTAAAGCAGAAGATATAAATAACCATCTTAAGACAAATGTTTTTGTGAAACATCTTAAGAGCCTAAAACCTTTGCACAGTACTGTATTATATTGTATATTATTAGATGTTAATACTTTTATGAAAAGGAAAATATTATTTAGGTCATATTGAGTAACCCTGAGAAAACTTCTTGATGTTCTTAGACTTTGTGCATTGTAGATAATCCAATAATGCATAAAGTGTTACTGATTTGTTTTCAAGCATTTATCTTGAGCAGCTCAAGTCATATGAAACACTAACTAGTTTCATGTGTTTTTAAAGATACACATCATCAGTGCATTATGATTCATATCGGCACTTCATCCAGGATGTGACCTTGCAGCCCAAGGGTTTGGGGTTGGAGATGTGCAGCCAGACAGTCTTGGCCCTGCCTCAGAGTACTTGGAGACATTACAAGACCCAGCTAGAGTTCCAGCCCCGTCAGCGGGTGCAGCGCTATCAGAGCACCACCATAGTGTACCCCAAACACACCCGGACCTTCTACACCACCCAGCTCAATTATGATGGCCACAAGGTGGCCAAGCGCTTCTTCTCTGCTATAGAACTACAGGCATCTGACTGTAGGACTGGTCTTTGAAAGACAGACTGGCATCTGTGCCCAACATTTTGCCCATGTACTATTTATAAACCACTGCCTGCATTCATTGTGTCCCAAGAAGAAAGAAAAAAGAGGAAACTCAGACTAAATTGTTGCTAGTTCCCAAGACTGATGGTTTTGTAGCAAGTTTGTTTTAAGATGAAGGAGATTACGCAACTGTGTTGCTTTGTTTATAATGGCTGGTTAAGTTGAACATACATGTATGGACGTTTGGATGGTTTGCTCGATCACTGTGGTGGTTGATTTTACAATGGTATTAATTGTATGTGGAAGTGTGGTTTGTTGTTTACTGCTGAAATTCAAGTTTCAGATATTCTGCTCTAATATTGGACCATCACTGCTTTGAATGGTTAGTTATAGATGGCATTAGAGCAATATAGGATTTACTCTTGAGGGCAAACTGATTTGCCCCATCATGAATCCAGTGTTGGTGTAATAGAAATGCATTTGAGTGTTTAGGTTACAAAGTCAGATCTTCCATACTATCACATAATTCTATGTAATGGATCACTTGAGACCAAGAAGAGAAAGTTCACGTGTATTAGGGTCTGTAAAGCTTATTTTTGATTTGGGTATCTTTGCACAAGGATAATTATAGGTTTATGTGTTTAGAACATCTGAAACTCCACCACTGATATCTGAAACGGACAGATCAATGTTTTTGTTGTTGTTTTTTTTCTGCTGTAATTCTCCATGTGGATTTAAGTCAGACTTTTATGCATTTTCTTTATTTTATTTAAAAGTTTGATAACACTTTGCAATAAGGTTCCTTTCATTAACATTAGATAATGCATTAGATATCATGAACAAACAATGAACTATATATATTTTACAATATTTATTCATCTTTGTTAATGCTAGTTAACACAAATAAAATTGTTCATTGTTAGTTCATGTTAGTTCATAGTACATTAACTAATGTTAAAAAACAACTTTCAATGTTGTATTAGTATCCACTGAAATCAACATTAATACATGCTGTAAAAGTAGGCTATTGTTCCTTGTTAGTTTGTTAACTTATGCTGTTTACTAATGTTAACAAATGAAACTATTGTAAAGTGTTACCAAAATTTGCTTGCAAATACAACTCTTGGTTTTAGTAAGTTGGTAAGTTATTCTTTGTGTAATTACTCATGAAGGAAAAAAAGAGAAGTGAGGTCACTATTCGAAAAGAAGGATTTGTAGAATAAGTGAAATAACTTTCAAAAGCACTTAAGTCTAAATACATGTTTTTATTAGAGGCACTTTTATGCTGTATTTATTTAACTTCATTCTGGTTTTTATTGTCTTTAATTCTTAATCTGCGCAGTAATTAATGGAGAGGGAGAGATGAAAATGTTGCATGTTTCAAGAGATGTGCTGTCAAAGTCTAAAGTCTTTTAATTTTTATTCTATGTCGCAAATGAAGTGTTGAACTTAAATAAATTCAGTTTTTAAAGTGACATGTTTGGATTTTATTGCAATGTGCGTTCCCTGTGTACGTTGTGTACAATGCTCTTTAGTGTTCTCGACAGCCCCCTAGAGGTGTGAGGCAGTACTACTGGAGATTGTCTGTATAACCCGGCCCGACCCTCCCTTGAAAACATTTTGAGAGCAATAATTTATTAAAGGTAAACAACTTTAATATAAAACATGTATTCATGTTAAAGTTTCATTCTCACAAGTTCTCTTTTGGACTTTAATATGTTATTATTATTTGGAATCAATTAACCAAGCTCTATGTTGTTGCTGTGACCAACTGTCAACTTCATTGGATATTAATGGAGGTCACGGTCTTGTTCAGGTCTTCTTGGGCGACCAGATAGCGTTGCCATCTGTTGGCTTTATAAATCTCAATCCTCTTTTCCTCTGCCACAGGAGCTGCCAGTACGCCAACACACCTATCACTCTCCTGGGGTGGGCTGATCGATGCTGTCTTATTTTTTGATTGATTGTGTCTGGCGGCAGATCCGGACATCTATTTGTGTTTTTTTTTTACCCTCCTTTTGCCATTTTTGGCCTTTTTAGTCATCCTCTTGGGGCATCCAGGCCTGTTCTTCATGGTCACATCAGGTGTTGCTTTAGTTTCTATTGATAGTCTCTTAAACATTTGGTCTATGTGGGTTTCCTCTGGTGTTGTTTTCAGTTGATGTATCTTAAGGGTGAATCCTCTTGATACTGTGATACCTGAGAAAGATTGTAATTTGTATCATTCCTACCGAAAAATCAGTTTAAACCAGCTTCAGCTGGTTTCATAGTCTTGGTCAAGATGGTATGTTGCTGGCTTTAGAGGGACTTTGCTGTTTTTCAGCTGGTTAGGCTGGAAGACCAGCTACATCAGCTGGAAACCTGCTTAGCCGGGCAAGGAGACCAAAAGGAGACCAAATCATCTATGGGCTGGTTGAAGATTTTTTACGTAACTAGTGGGTAAATGGTTACTTTAAAGAAACTATCTTCTGTAGAGAAACTTACACATCATTCTTCATGTATTCCTTTCAGAGTAAAACTACCCACCGGTATTATAAGAATGGGAATGAGGTGGTGTAATTTGACATCTTGTTGTGATTGATCCACAGTTGCATTTCTGGCACATCATTTTCTTTTTCGTAATAACTTTGGACATCCTCATAGTAATTATTTTATTTAAATGGAGAAAAAAATAAAAAAGTTTAACTACACTACTCAATGGCCAAACTACCATTACATCAAATATGAGATACCATGGAAACCATTTAGTGGTATATGCCTGGTGGTATTATATATCTATGATTTTATTGTGACACAGAATTTTTTATTTTAAAGTAGGCTTTTTAAATAACCATGTTTTGGTATTATTCGGAATAAAGGCGGTGGGTCATCAGATACATTTGCATCAAAGATGTTAAAGGAGGTGGGTCATCAGATACATTTGTAGCTAAGAAGTTAAAGGAGGCAGGTCATCAGATACATTTGTAGCTAAGACGTTAAAGGAGGCGGGTCATCCGATACATTTGTAGCTAAGAAGTTAAAGGAGGCGGGTCATCAGATACATTTGTAGCTAAGACGTTAAAGGAGGCGGGTCATCAGATACATTTGTAGCTAAGACGTTAAAGGAGGCGGGTCATCAGATACATTTGTAGCTAAGACGTTAAAGGAAGCGGGTCATCAGATACATTTGTAGCTAAGAAGTTAAAGGAGGCGGGTCATCAGATACATTTGTAGCTAAGACGTTAAAGGAGGCGGGTCATCAGATACATTTGCAGCAAAGATGTTAAAGGAGGCGGGTCATCAGATACATTTGCAGCTAAGATGTTAAAGGAAGCGGGTCATCAGATACATTTGCAGCTAAGATGTTAAAGGAGGCGGGTCATCAGATACATTTGTAGCTAAGACGTTAAAGGAGGCGGGTCATCAGATACATTTGTAGCTAAGACGTTAAAGGAGGCGGGTCATCAGATACATTTGGAGCTAAGACGTTAAAGGAGGCGGGTCATCAGATACATTTGCAGCAAAGACGTTAAAGGAGGCGGGTCATCAGATACATTTGTAGCTAAGACGTTAAAGGAGGCGGGTCATCAGATACATTTGTAGCTAAGACGTTAAAGGAAGCGGGTCATCAGAAACATTTGTAGCTAAGACGTTAAAGGAGGCGGGTCATCAGAAACATTTGTAGCTAAGATGTTAAAGGAGGCGGGTCATCAGATACATTTGTAGCTAAGACGTTAAAGGAGGCGGGTCATCAGATACATTTGTAGCTAAGACGTTAAAGGAAGCGGGTCATCAGATACATTTGTAGCTAAGAAGTTAAAGGAGGCGGGTCATCAGATACATTTGTAGCTAAGACGTTAAAGGAGGCGGGTCATCAGATACATTTGCAGCAAAGATGTTAAAGGAGGCGGGTCATCAGATACATTTGCAGCTAAGATGTTAAAGGAAGCGGGTCATCAGATACATTTGCAGCTAAGATGTTAAAGGAGGCGGGTCATCAGATACATTTGTAGCTAAGACGTTAAAGGAGGCGGGTCATCAGATACATTTGTAGCTAAGACGTTAAAGGAGGCGGGTCATCAGATACATTTGGAGCTAAGACGTTAAAGGAGGCGGGTCATCAGATACATTTACAGCAAAGACGTTAAAGGAGGCGGGTCATCAGATACATTTGTAGCTAAGACGTTAAAGGAGGCGGGTCATCAGATACATTTGTAGCTAAGACGTTAAAGGAAGCGGGTCATCAGAAACATTTGTAGCTAAGATGTTAAAGGAGGCGGGTCATCAGATACATTTGCAGCAAAGATGTAAATCGGTACTGGCCTCAATGTATCCTCCCCATCAATGCACAAGTCAGTCCTGCATGCTCAGAGGTACATTGTACAGTCCAGCACCTCAGTATTGTTATTCTCCCCAGCACTATAACATTATTGTTTCATGACCTCAGTCTTTCTATGCTTTTCTTTTGTTCTACCTCAGCCGCATTGAAGAATCAATGGAGCATGGAACTGTACAAATGGATGAGGTGAAGGGTTTAAAGAGAAAAAATCTCTATGAAAAAAGCTTCAGTCAATGCAGAGCTTCCTGAAGCGGCATCTAAGTGTGAGCCTTCTGTGCTACCAGTCTTGGTGTGAGATGAAGACTGTTTACATAGTCTCTTGAGACCACATGTCAAGAGAAAGGAGATGCAATGTACTGAGGTACAGATTGGAAAACAAATTAATTTATCAAGAGGTGAAGACTAATGTGAACTATAAAAGATTAAGTTTCCCCCTTATTGTAATGAATAGTGCCATATCAATTATTATGCAGATTCATGATTAATGCACAGTTATTAATCTCTTTAGAACTGGAAATACAGGAGCATGTCCCTGTTCATATCCTGAGCAGAGAGGATTCAGAAGCCATCAACTTCTCAACATGTTACACATTATAGGTCGACCAATATATCGGTTTTGCCAATTAACAGATTTCTGAAACTATCGGTTATCTGCAAAAATCCACACCGATAGTTTTTCCACATTGCCCCTAGTGCTGGAGCAGCTGGGAAGGGTCCGCTTTCATTATACAGTAAGAGAACGGCCTCTAGAGGTGAAATAAAATGAATCACTTCACTGATGCCTTGTGATGTTTGTTTTGACACTGAGGCAACACTCTGCATGGAGCGGAACAATGAAAAGGTATGTATACAGTACCCTACAGTGCACTTTGTCATTATAAATAATTACTTTGTTGACTAGATGTTGCATTAGTAGAAAACAGCAGTATGTTTGCCAATGAGGCTAACATTAAAGCTACTTCAAGAGGTGGAAACAATGTCACAAAAATACACGCAAGTCCTACCCAAATGTTTACATTTCATGATTGCTACAATCTATTTGCATTAATTTATATCCAGCTGGTTTATGCTTATGCATGCATTAGCCAGCTAAGTTGCATATTTAAAGCTAGTGACGTGAGAAAGCAAATTAATATCCTCATGCAGCCGAGAGAAACATATAAACAAATCAGAAACGCAATTCAATTAAATGTTTTTGACTGTAAATCGATGACTTCAGATCGATCACATTATTGCATAGGAGATGGCGCCAAGCACATGACACAGACTGAATGATGGCTCAAATGACACAATGGAACTGAATGAGATCTTGTTACTCATGCTTGCTTGCTTTGGAGAGATAATATACCTTTAGTAATTGTTGTATTGCATGTGTAATAAGTTCTTATGTACAATTATTATGTTGTAATTGTTTAAAAACGGAAACACTTGACCCTCCATGTTTTATTTAATTTTTTTGTTGAGTTATAAGCTTTTTTTGGGCATGCCACTGAAATAGGAAATCTATTAAAACACCTTCAGAACTTAAAGGGTTAAGTGTTGTTTTCGTACTCAGAATGAGTTTCTGTTTTTGTGTAATAATGTTTAACAATTACATAATAATAATAGTTTTTTGTGTGTTTCAGGAGAATGTGTGCGAGAGTTTCCTGTGTTTGGTGTACTGGAAGGTGTTTTTATCATGGGGGTCATTGATGAGTTGAGGTATAGGCCTACCCAGCAGGGGGAGCTGGTCCTAAATGTTCATAAGACTCGCAAACAGAACGCGATGCCTTGGAGTTGGAGTTATTTATTACAAGATTGGCCTTTGTCCTTGCTGATACCAGGAGTTGATATTTGCACTGTTTTTTGTTTTTTGTGCCTCTTCTTGCTCTCACTGGATAAGTTTAACGATGTAAGAGTTCAACATTTAGTATTACCTTTCAAAATAAAGATAATTTCATCTGTTCTGTGCACTCTATTCCCATACATCTGTTTGTGTTATTGTGTCTCATTATTAAATTAAAATATGGAAAACTGTAATAATAAAGAATGAGTGGGACCTGGGAAGCTCAGTGAGTATTGACGCTGACTACCACCCCTGGAGTCGCGAGATCGAATCCTGGGCATGCCGAGTGACTCCACACAGGTCTCCTAAGCAACCAAATTGGTCCGGTTGCTAGGGAGGGTAGAGTCACATGGGGTAACCTCCTCGTGGTCGCTATAATATGGTTCTCGGTGGGTGAGATGGCGTGAAGCCTTTTTTTTTTTTTTTTTTATTTATTTATTTATTTATTTTTATTTTTTTTATTATGCAATATAAAAATAACAAATACATATACAAAAAAGAACAATGAGGGTTACATTACACTTTGACAAAGCTTGTTATACTAGTTTATATGCATTACACCATAAAAAAATAAAAAAATAAATAAATAAACAGCAGAAAAACATGTCCTTTTTTTTTCTTCCTTTCTCTTTTTCCCTTTTCCTTCCAAAAAACCATGTAATAAACATAGTCAATTTTGCACAATCATAGGATACAGATTGACAAAATAAAAAAAAGAATAAACAAATAAAATAAAAATAAAACGGTAGAGATATAACTCATGGTACATGAAGGATCTCATCATATTTTTTCAGAAAAGACGTATATTTTCTATTATCGATTGTTCTTAGTGATTTGATTAAATATTTGACTTCACAAAGGAAATCATTAAAAGTAGGAATTTTCTTACGAAACCTTTGTTTGTGAAAGTAAAATTTTGCCACAAGGATAAGAAAGTTAACAGTAGATTCTAAAGATTTGTTTGGGTTTTCAAAGAGACAAATTACATCCTTTAAGTAAAGATTACTGATCATATTAACTTTAGAAAAACAATAAGAACTTAAATCACTCCAGAAAATTGAAGAAACATTACAAGAAAAAAACAAATGACAGACGTCTTCGACTTCATTATTACAGAAGGTGCATACCTCATCTACATCACAGTATTTGGACAAATGTGCGTTACAAGGGTGTATATTATGCAAAATTTTAAAATGCACTTCTCTCATTTTATTGGGTATACAATATTTAAATGGAAGTAACCATGTTTTCCTCCACTGAATGTTATCTATTATAGAATTCCAAAAGAATTTTCCTTTTGGAGTACATAGGTTTCTAGATTGAGAGAGTTGACGAATAAATTTATTATTACAATCTTTACTTAAAAGTGAAACACCATCCAGACATAACAAAGATAATTGTTTAGAACATCCTCATAGGTAAGGGAAGCTTTCATCAAACATATTAAACCACTTGGAATAGCCTTTGTAACAGAGTTAAATTCTTTAAACTGGATAGGATATTTGTAGATATTCATACAACTCTCATAGGATAGCAAATCACCATTAGAGTTGAATAGATCTGCAATAAAAATTATGTTTTTATTAAACCATTTCTCAAGAAATAATGATCTATTTCTAATTTTAACATCTGAATTATTCCACAAGATGGTTTTATGGGGGGAAAAGTTGTGGTTGTAAACCAATTTCCAAGCTAACAGAGCTTGTTGATGAAAACTAGCCAATTTAATGGGTAATTTACCAGTGGAGTAATTACATTTCATCAAAAAGGAAAGGCCACCTATCCTTTTAAATATGTTATTTGGGATAAAATACCACAAATTGTCTAACCCAAGCAAGCATCTCTTTAACCAATTCATTTTGAATGTGTTGTTGGTATCGTCAAAGTTCAGGACTTCAAGACCACCCTCACTTCTTTTGTTTGCTAGAATATATTTCTTCTATTTGTGAGATTTATTATTCCAAACAAAATCAAGAAAAATTTTATCAATATTTTTGGAAGTGTGATTATCTACAGCTAAAGACAGGGAAGGGTACACAAACCTGGATAATCCCTCTGCTTTGGATAAAAAAAACTCTGCCTAAAATTGACAGATCTCTTTGTAGCCAACTATTAAAAATAAATTTAGTTTTGGACAAACGTGAAGAAAAATTCAGAAACTGTGTACTAATTAAATTTTTCATTATATGAATCCCCAAATATTTCACTTCATTTTTAACTGGTATATTTTCAATTTCAGATTCTGCATTGTCAAATAAGCACATAATTTCACACTTGGATAAATTAAGTTTGAGTCCAGAAGCATTAGAGAAGGCATTAATTGTAGCTAATTCTGGAGAGACTTGCTCTTTATTTTTCAAGAATAGAGTAGTATCATCTGCTAATTGTGAAATACAAATCTCTCTGTTAAAGACACTAAGACCAAAAAAGTTATCATTTCGCAAAATATCAATGGATAATGTTTCCACAACCACTAAAAATAACAATGGGCTTAAAGGGCAACCCTGTCTTATTCCGCGAAGAATAGGAAACCTAGGTGATGTTCGTGAATTTAAAATTATACAGCTATCAATCTCTTTGTACAACATTTGGACAACATTAATAAAACTGGATGGGAATCCAAAGGCCCTTAAAGAGCTTATAAGGAACTGGTGCTCTACAGTGTCGAAAGCCTTGTAAAAGTCAAGGAATAAGATGATTGCATCAGACTCAATTTCTTCTTTGTAATCAATAAGATCTAGAACAAGACGAGTATTACAACTAATATGACGTCCTTTCATAAAGCCAGTCTGTGTTTCATTGATGATGTGATGTAAATGTTGTTTTAATCTCTTGGCAAATATAGAAACAAATCATTTATAATCAAAATTTAAAAGTGTAATAGGACGCCAATTATCAATTAAAGTTACATCTTTGTCTGGTTTGGGAATAAGAGATATCACTCCTTGTTTCATAGTGGGAATCATCGTTCCAGATTTTATACATTCTTGAAGCATTAAAAAAAAGGGTTGCTCTAAAATTTCCCAGAAGTGTATAAAGAATTCTAATGTGAGGCCATCGCAACCAGGCGACTTCCCTTTTTTCATCGATTTCATTGCATCCCTAATTTCACTTAATGAAACAGGAGCCTCACATAATAACTTAAATTCATCACTAATTTGCGGTATATAGTTCTTAATTTGATGTAGGTATGAATCACTTTGGTTTGCTTGAAAATCAGAGGAGTATAAGTTTCTATAAAAATTTGTGACAAAATTCTCTATTTCTTCAGGGTGTTTTGATACAGAATTTTTAATTTGCAAAGCAGAAATGCTTTTCCTTTTAAAATTCCTTTTCTCAAGTGAAAAAAAAACTTTTTTTCTCTCCCTCCTCAATCCATCTCAGCCCTGGACCTAACGAAGGCACCTTTAACTATTTTAATATATATCTGGTCTAATTCTAATTGCATGGTTTTTAACTGACTAATTTCTGTAACAGAGAGATTCTCTTTTTTGATTAAGTTATTAATGTTGCTTAACAAGTTAGCTTCTTTATCAGCATTAACCACTTTAAGGGCCTTAGCTCTATTAATAGCTAGTGATCCAGCTTTAAATTAAAAAAATTCCCAATTAGCATCATGTGACTCAAGCTCATTTTTTAAAAATATTTGTTTAACTAATCTGATCATTAAATATTTTATCTTTTAGCAGAGTATTGTTCATCTTCCAATAACCACGCAAGGTATTCTTCCTTTGTTTTGTTTGCAAATTCAACTTAATTACTAAGTGGTCCGAGAATGGAGCATAATGGTGACTAACATCAAACACATATTGCAGTATCTGTTGAGAAATCAGAAAAAAATCTATTCAATTGCGTGAAGCCTCCACATGTGCTATGTCTCCGCGGTGACGCACTCAAGCCACGTGATAAAAAACGCGGAGCAAATGAGATTTGTCCTCTGCTACCTGGATTGGGGTGAGTCACTACACCACCACGTGGATTTAGAGCGCAATGGGAATTGGACATTACAAATTAGGGAGAAAATCTCTCTCTCTCACACACACACACACACACACACACACACACACACACACACACACACACACACACACACACACACACACACACACTATAAAGATAACAATAATAAAGAATGAGTAGTTGTGTCCTAAATTTCGACTGGTAGCATATATACCTGTTATTGATGTGGGACTGTATAAATTGCTCTTTGATTGATTGGTCAGAGAGGAAATGAAGAAAGACCACATTCTGAATCACCTTAAACTGTGCTCAGGTCAAGCACTTGGTGCAGGTGTTCAGGCCTATGTTCAAAGCATTGGGGTTCAGATGGCCACATTTGTGGAGCTGGTGGATGCTCTTTTAAAAGCTGTGTGTTCTTCTGACCTCCAATACATTGACCTGGTTCAGATTAAATACTATCACCAAGGCTCTAGTGGACCCATTGGGACAAGAGTCACTCCTTTTGATGAAGCCCAATTACGGGGAGAGCTTGAGGGTTATCTAGCCTACTCGACAGGTCAGAGGGAACCCAAAGGGGTGGACATGATTCCTGGAAATGTAGGCTGACCATATTTAATTACCTTTATTGATATTTTTACCTTTGATCTTTTATACTTTTATTATTCCCTTATGTGATCTATCAGTTTTTGTTTTTAATGTGATGTGAGCATTACTGTGCTGCTCTATAATGATAGAGTTAGGCAGTAAGAATTCATAATGCATAATGTTTTTATTAGAATGGATTTAATAGAACCAGGCTGAAAGTTTTCTCCCTTTGTTTGCATTCAGAATATTTATCGTAATACTTTTTTTTTATCATCAGACACATTCTTGCAAGATATTTGTCTTGTCTTGCATATATATTAGTAATATGGGATTGTCTAATTGAGTGTAAAAGGTAACTGTTTTGTTGCATCATGCTTTGAAACCGAGATGTGCATGTATTCACAACTTAGAGCATTATTGTAAAAAATAATAATAAAAAACTAAATCATGTAATTAAAAATAACTAACTAAATAAATTAATAGTATAAATGTGTAACTAAAAATGTACATGATGGAATTTGTGCCGTTAGATGGTGCTATAGCACAGTTTCTTATGTACTGAATTTCTCAGGTTTCTCATGTTTGGTCATTTCTGTAAAATGACAAAGGAATATTCCGTGTTCACTACAAATTAAGCTCAATTGACAGCATTTGTGGCATAATGTTGATTGCCACAAACAATTCATTTGGACTAAAATCACAAATCTGGGTTCCAGTGAGCTTTTTACAATGAAAGTGAAAAAGGCCAACCCATAAAAAAATATAAAAAGTATAGCCACAAACAGGGTTGGGAGGGTTACTTTTGAAATGTATTCCACTACAGAATACATGCTGTAAAATGTAATTTGTAACATATTCCGTTAAATTGCTCAAGGTCTGTAACATATTCTTAATACTTTGGATTACTTCCTCAGCACTGGCAGATTTTTTTTCACTTGTTTTGACTATAAAAACTTTTCCAGTACAGTAAGACACAATACACGTTAAAAATACATTCTCTGAAAAACCTAAATATCTTATGCAGTGTTGTTTCTAAAACAAGACAAATCAAATTGATATTGTTTTAAGGATTTTTCGATATTTTTACTGGAAGACAATAAAAAAATTATTATCAAGTATATGATTTTTGCCCTAATATCAAAGGTCTTACTAGAAAAAAAGAAATTATGATCCAACTTGAATTTTCTTGATAAAAAATATGATCGTGTCTGCTAACATGTGCATGTAAAATGGAAAAATAGAAATTGCATTTTAGTTTATCATAAAGCTGACAATTTACACAAGGTTTCTTTTGCTCCAAACTTACTTCAAACTCACTTCTCTGTCTGCTTGTATGAATGTAACATCATAAGAAAGTGTTTCACCGCAGTTCAAATGCACTTTGGATCGCATCATTTATATGAATAAAATGTTTTCATCTGAAAGGAATAAATGCAAAGTAATCTCTTCATTAATCAAAATTATTTTTGAATGTAACTGTATTCTAAATACCAGTGATTTATATTGTAACTGTAGTGGAATACAGTTACTTATATTTTGTATTTTAAATACATATTCCTGTTACTTGTATTTCATTACTCCCAAACCCTGAAAACAAGACATAAACAAAATGTGTCTTAACATTAAAACTAACCTTTATATGTTAAATTATAGAACATTTTACAACTTCGTTGCAAAACCCTAAAACAACCATAACAAATATGATTTAAACTAATTTACAGCTCAAATAATCAACAAGGTTTAACAGAAGAATAAATGTGTGTTTTTTTTTTATAAAATTAGAAGCTTCACATATCTACCCCATTCACAAACTGGCCCCATTTACTTCCATTGTAAGTGCCTCATTGTAACCTCAATTTTTTTCTAAATAAAAGGAGGGACAAGTTGAAAATATTTTTGTGATAATCAACATTATGCCACAAATGCTGTCGATTTAACTTGTATTGAACCCAGAATGTTATTTTAATATGACAAATGACATTATAAATATGACAATATCAGTGTTGCTCCTACATAGAATAGCAAAGCTCAATTTGACTGTTATTACTAATATTAAAGCAGTTAACAATGACTTGTGGGAGTGACTGGAAATGCCATTTTTTGATTTGCTGATCTTTAAAAGTGACAGGCTAGTTTTGATACGGAAGATAAAGCCATACTGTAGTTTGTTTAATTGGGCTTGAAATTAAATCAGGAGTCTGAGTTCCAGCACTAGCATTCTCTATGTGATGTCACAGACTGCAGGCCTCTGGAGCATGTCCTCATTATCAATATGATACAGTTGGGCTGTACACATGACACATCTGGCATTTAAAAGAGGTCAAACACTCCCTCAGGGTGCTTCCCATACTAACATCAATCATACTAACTAACATCATACTAACTAACATCAAACACAGTTTTGCCCAACTCTTAAACAATGCACAAATGTTTGAAATTGTTCTTAGGCTGCTTGACAGGAGAGTGTAATAAAGAGTGAGCGTGTATAGGGCTTAGTGTTTCTTTATATGAAATGAAAAGTAAATGTAAGTATAAACATAAACTGAAAAATACAAAAACTAGCATAACTGCAAAAACTGAAGCTAAATATTTTCATGGCTCCAAACATATACTATACACTGATGAGCCAATATATTATCACCACATGCCTAATATGCTGTCTGTCCTCTGCGTGCGCCAAAACAGCACCAAACTGCAGAGGCATGGAGTCTACAAGATCCCTGTATTATCTGACACCAAGACATTAACTGTAGATCCTTCAAGTCCTGTAAATTGCGAGTGGAGCCGCCGTGGATCAGACTTGTTGATCCATCACATCCCACAGATGCTCAATTGGATTGAGAACTTGGGAATTTGGAGGCCAGGGCAACACCTTGAACACTTCATCATGTTCCTCAAACCTTTCCTGAACAATGTGTGCAGTGTGCAGAGAGCATTACCATGCTGAAAAAGGCCACTGCCATCAGGGTATACCATTGCCATGGGGTGTACCTGGTCTGCAATGATGTTTAGGTAGGTGGCATGTGCCAAATTGACATCCACATCCACAGCTGAGCGTCCGTGGGTGGGACATAATCGCAGCATTTATCCAATGACCGTCTATTTTCGGAGCACTGAAAAAAACTGTTCAGAGCAGCCCCATTGAAGTCAATGGACACTCGGCTTCAACAGGGAAATGCACTGACGCTACGGGAATGTATGAGAAGTAAATCGAGTCAGCCGACCTGCTATATGTAATGTAGCTGATTCTGAACGAACTCGTCTTCGAGATGAACGTGTTCTAACGCATTTTTAGTCAATAAATTGTTTACACAATAGTACATATTTGACCATAATTTTTTTTGACATTATAGGGGAAGCTGAGCTTCCCTTGCAGTCTTAAAGAAATCCCCACTGGCGTGATCCCATTCCAAATTTAGGGGGGATTTTCATTACTGCCGCCCACAGGATAAACTGTGCATTGCACCCAAAATTGTTTGGTATTGTTTGGGCAAGCTTGTTGACAGGGGGGCAATGTCCTTGGTAGTGCATATGAGCTACTGCTTGGTAGATGGCCAGATACTGTCCCTATTCTTTTACTGCCTCTGGAGGCATTTTTATTTCAATAATGAATTGATGTGATAGGAATTCTCTCTCATTCATTTTCTTATTGCTTACCTCATAATCAACAGATAACTCAGACTGCAAATCTTAATAGAGAAGAGACTGCCCTCTAATTTGATATCAGTAATGATTTTGGCCTGCTTTACCCAAGCTCATGCATCATCCACCGGTGAGGCTGAGAGCAGGCTGTTATTAGATTGTGAAGATGGAGATCTGCTCTAATCTGTTGGTCGATAGGCTGAGAGCTGTACCCTGTGCTGTGTTTGCACATGACTGCATTAAACCACCACACACCCTCTCCCTTAATGCCATGACCATAGAAAGCTGCAATTCAGCCCGTCTGATTAAGTCCCTTAGGCACTAACGACCCCTCATTCAAGGCTCTTAAAAGCTCTCCCACCCACTCAGCCTCCAGTAAAGTGCTAAAGCACTTCACTTCAGCCTCTACAAACTCTGTCACCTGGCAGAACGAGCAGCCATGCAACACTAATGTTCCACATGGGTTAATGCTCTGTTTGTTTTGCTCCCTGATTTCCGCCAAACGCAATTCCTGCCTGCCCTGATCAATAGATTGCACAACAAAAGGGTCTTTGTATGGTGATTGCATTAAGCACAGACAAAAAGAAGTTAAAAGGCCCTGTTTTTTCTATAAAAGGAAAAAGGTTAAATGATGCATGAAACAAAGTGCAAACATGTGAGATGATTTAATTGATGCTCATGTGAGTGAGCGGTGCATGGTGACTGATGCAAATAAAAAAATATGTTGTTTCAAATTTGTCAGAACTTTGGAATCAAATACAAAGGGAGATATTTGCATTGATAAATTGTCATTGCATTGGATAACATTATTCCCAGCAGACAAATTATTCTTCCCACATATTATATACAGGCTGTAAACACATACATATGGATAGTTTTCCTTTGTGTTATAATGATATATTTTCTGAGATAAGAAACTGGCAGTCAGAGAAATTGAATCAACTCAAAAGTTGCCTTCATGATGCTAGGTTGGTGGCCAGGATGTTGCTACGGTTGCTAAGGTGTTCTTAGTGGTGTTTATAGGTAAATATGCAGTTATTAGGGTGTTCTGTGTGACTGTTTGTGTGTAACTAGGTGGTTGCTTGCTGGCCTATGTCAAAAGAGTCCACCCTGAAGTCTCTTTGATTTTCTATTCCCTAGATATGCTTTTGGACCCTCCTTCATTGTAAGTTTGTTTTTTTCATGCGTTTTATCATGCAGGGAAAATCGCAAGTTTTTTGCTTAGAAAAGTACAAATACCTCTCCACAACATCCTGCCAGATTTGAGCTATCATATATGTAAAACAAATAGTGTGAGATGAGTTATTCACCTAAGTTTATTACTTATGTTTAGGGGTTTGTTGAAATTCCGCTGAGCAATAGTATAGTTTAGAACCACTAATAAACACTATAAGTATCCATTAAACAGAGTAAGCCTATGACGCAGGTTTTGTTGCAGGGTGACAGCGGTCTACTGCCACAAGAATTTAACTGAGCCAGGACAGAACTCCACCCTGCCCAGTGTGGAGATCCCCACACAGTCAAATTATCTGTGCCTGGAGCAACTGAAACCTACTGGTCCATTTACCAATAGCAAAGCAGAAGTAAATACTGGCCAAACCCCAATCTCTTTGTCATCAACAGTCAAAGGACAAAAACACAGCTGTCTCCAGATCTTACTTTTTAATCCAGGGATCAGTGCTACATTGTGGATAGACTGTAGTGCTCTAATATGCATTCTCAGACACAGTCCAAACAGGGAGGAATGGGACAAAAACCCCGACATCATCATTTATTTAATAACAGAATGAAATATAAGTCTGTTTTGGAAATGTGTGCAATATTAATATTATTAATATATATATTAAGAGGGAGATGAAGGAAGGGTAAAGAAGATGAGAAAGTTTTACATTATTTCAGTGCAGCTCTGAAGAGTGCTATGTTATATTATCATTAACGGAATAGTTCACCCAAAAATGAAAATTCTCTAATCATTTACTTTTTTACCCAGATGTGTATGACTTGCTTTTGTCTGCTAATCACAAACAAAGATTTTTAGAAGCATATCTCAGCCCTGTAGGTCCATACAAGAATAGTGGCCAGAACCTTCAAGCTCCAAAATTCACAAAGGCAGCATAAAAGTAACCATAAGACTCCAGTGGTTTAATATATGTCTTCTGCAGTGATCCAATCACTTTGAGTGATAAATATATCAATATTTGAATCCTTTCTTACCATAAATCTCTTTCACATAAAAAAAAAGTTAAGGTGGAGATTTATAGTAAACAATGACTTAAATATTGATCTGTTTCTCACCCACACCTATCATATCGCATCTGAAGACATAGATTTATCCACTGGAGTCTTATGGATTACTTTTATGCTGTATTTATATGATATTTTTTATATGACTTTTGAATCTTGAATCACCATTCATATGCATTGCATGGACCTACATAGTCAACAAAAGTGTCGATGAAGAACATGCTTGAGATAAAAAATTAGACAAGTGATGGTTGAAGAAAACAAAGACAGATCAAGAAAAATAACACTTGTAAGCAGAATATATTTATTGAGCGTAATTTCCGATCAAGCTGTAATTTTGACAATTTATGCAAAAACTGTGATGATAATATTATTAAATTGTCTGCATTTAGGATACATAAAATGTTAGCTATTAAATTAGCTTTAGCAAGTGAAAGAAGTGTGACATTAAAATCTAAAAATGTTAAAGAAAATGCAATTTCCATCACTGTCATTTTCACCACAGAATTCTATTAAACACAATACAGAATGTGCTGGAAATGACACTGCGGTGGGAATTTCCATTTTCCAACAAAAACATAAATCTCCTGTGATGCATGGACATATACTGATTGAAATTGTTAGTAGACAAATAAAAAATTTAGTGAGTGCAATTTCTTTTTAATATGACAGTGCTAAATGTGCCCGAAGTCTAAGAAACACCCACCTATGTTTGATTTTAAGAAAATTTTTGTTACTTGTGTAACTGATCCTACTCGACCCACTCTGAGCGGGATTCAAACCGCCGTCTCCGGCATGGGAGGCAGGGGCGCTAACAAGGAGGCTAAAGGCTACAGCCCCTAGCGTCAGTCACTAGAGCACATCTTGAGACCAGTGAAGGGAGGTTTACACACTGCACAGTTGCCTACCAGCTGGCTACAATTACAGTTGGTATGATAAACAATTTTGCTACTGTGTTGGGTCACCACTTGATGTTCAGTTTAAATCTGGGTCCTGAAGCAAAACCATTTGAGAACCACTGGCCTTTATGGTAACTCAATAAACACCAGTAAGAAAAATAACAAGACAATGCACTTTTCTACTCATTCATGGGCAGACAGTTCTTCTTATGCCTCTTAAGCACACTTAAGAAGAGTTTTGAATAGATTCAGATCATTCCATATCAGCCCTTTACAATTTGTTTGGACTTAGAATGGCTAAACTCACTTTTCCAAATTTTTGGCATCACAATGGCATCAGTGCAATACTGGCTTTAAGTTTCATGCAAATACCCTTAAAACACTGCAGATCTGATTGTGTGCACATTTTGTCCTTATAGAGTAATGGTCTGGTAAGTGAAAAGCAGAGGGGAGTCGCCTCATTTTTCATTTTGTGTGGTGGGAGGGTGAGAGAGAGTGCCTGCAGGAAAGTCTGTGGTAAAGTGCCTGCAGGAAAGCATTGGTTGGACTGAAGCATCCTTTAGTGAAGGCACAAATAACTATGATCAACTAAGAGTGAGTGAGTGAGCACATATTAGTGGCACAAGTGCTTTTGTGTGGGTGTGTGTGGATGCAAATGTGCAACCGAGAGATTAATGGAGCAGTTCATACAGTGCTTCGTTAAGGAAATTGCAGTTGACGGTGACTGTGCTGGGCAGAAAGTCCTGTAACAGGGCCTTATCTCAGTCACACAGCGCAGATAGACACACAGCTCATTACGTAGCTCACAAGTCAATATGATAAGTTACTTTGCTGAAGGGATAACGTTCTACTTAAAAAAGGGTGAGAACAGAACTGTAATCGTACATTTAAGACATTCCTTGCTGGAAAAAAGCTTAAACCAGAATAAGATGGTTCGCTGGTCTTAGCGGGTCTCCCAGGCTTGTCAGGCTGGTGTGCATGCTGATTTAGGGGGTTTTGGGTACTTGGGTAGTATCTTAAAGCAGCCAGCAAACCATCTTATAAAGGTTTTCCATCAGATTATGAATAGCCTTTCTCTCCTCTTCAAATCGAAAAGATGTTTTTCTTGTTATTAAAATGTTTTAGTTGTGGTGTCAATGATTTGATAGGCATATCGCCTGGCTCATTTTTTTCTCAACAAAGTGGCAAGGGCAATTTGACTTCAGGTCAAACATTCCATTTATTATTGAATAAGATGAGAAGATATGAATTCATTTGCTATTTATAGCATGCTCATATAGTCAGCTTGATCACACTGGCAAGTCAGAGAGCATTTAGCAATTCGTCCAGAGAAGTAGAAAAGGTAGAATAAACTGATCTAAATTAACAAATACAGCACATCTTTGTTCAGATATTAATAGGGATGATCCTTGCACAATAGTCTTTGTCTTTCAAAGATATTTATTAACACAACTTTGGTAAAGTGTGTGTGGCCGGGTTAATTCAAGTGGGTCACGCATTGGAAACATCTGTCGTTTTAGGACTAGTTTTAGGACTTTTAGGGCTAGGCTGTTAAAATTTCTGCAGCACCACAGAGCTCAACTCGCATAGTTTTCCATTCAATTCAACCCATATCATTATCAAAGGACAAAGATTCTTGTCATTACTGAATGATATATTGTGTATAAGTATCTTTCATAGAGCCTGCACAATGTATTTTCAGTTACAAGTATGCCTTTTTGTTGTTTGACAGCTTGAATGAAAGACCTATTCAATGCTACATACAGAGAAATTTCATAATAAACGTTGCCATTTCTAATCGTTCAGTTTTAACAGTTACATCAGTTTCATACACTAACCTGCAAACTGTCACTTTGTTCATTCTTGAAGAAGTACAAAAGTCTTGGTAACTTTGGAAAGCCATCAGATCACAATGTGTATGTGATATGCTGCGACCGGCTTCAGTAAATGTTATATCACCCCCTTGTGGTCTCCCAGTGCTATTACGTCAGACTACATTGAATCAAAGGCAACCACAGTGAATTGAAAGCACACAAATTAGGCTTCTAACTTAAATGTGAGCTGATGTTAATAAATTGATGCCTTAAAAAATGTATCTCTAAAATAACATGCTGATCAATAATCTATATATGGCTATTTTATGACATCCCTAGTATTTCTTATTTTCTGATTACTCTGTTGCTTAGCTAAAGTGCTTGCAATATAGTACTCAGGCAGAATGTTAGGGACCATTCACTTTAATTCTATGGAGAAAAAAAAAAAAGATGTAATGAAAATAAATGGTGACTTAGGCAAAAATGTTGCCTAAATGTTGCCTAATATCTCCTTTTGTGTTCCACAACAGAAAGAAAGTCATACAGGTTTGGAACAACTTCAGGGAGAGAAATGCTTTGGACTGAACTGTCCCTTTAACAAGGGATAGGAAAAAATGCAGGTGCCAGAAATGCAGGCCTGTCAAAAAGCATAAAGACTACCATTATTTCACAACAAAATACTGTTTGCGCTGCTAAGCTTTCACAGACGTGAATGTTTCTCGGAAAACTAATGCATTTCAATAAAATGGTTGTGAATCTGCCTTGAACATTTAAAGGGATGCAATGTGTTCTTTACAAAGCAACGGGAAACTCATGTCAAATCAGTTGGTGTATCTGTACCCTGTTGTTATTCATAAAACTTGTGTGCCAGCATCTGGATTGCCATCTGCATGTAAACATGAATGTCTCAGCAGAGGCTTTTTGGAATGTGTCTGCAAAAAGAGCAGCTCATAAAAAGGTTCTCAATATGTCTATTATATGTTTCTCTATAGTGCAATAGGTGCCACTTCCTTTCCATTATGAGAGCATGAATCCTTGACGGCAGCACTCATGATCAAATGTACCATCTTGCCCCATAGTGCCCCCTGAAAGGAACAAAACAAACTATCTAGCCATCATCTGGCTTGCACTGGAAGTGGTCCTGTAACACTGATTACACATAATGTTCTTTTCGGTTGTGATTAAAACACAAATGCACCCGCCTTGTTTTTGACGTCCTTTTCCGACTGTGTGATACAACGTGTAATCAGTGGGATAGTGTGCATGTCTCTAGTGTTGGGAAGTAACTAACCAGGGATGTGATTTTTCTAGATTAACACGGACTTCCTTTTTTTTTTCTTGGGCCAAAAATGTGACTCGTGTGAACTTCGATAAACTGTGTATTCTGTGCCTTCTCAGTGAGCATTTTTCATCCAAATGAGTGTCATTCAGCCTTGCCTCAGATGGAGTCGCTGCTGATGTGTCATGCACATGCTCCAGAGTTGAGAACGTGTGAGACAGAAGCTAATGATTTTCATGTCAGCATTTTATTAAATAAATAAAAATAAATTAGGTTTATTTTAATTAATCCAGAGAAATAAACTCTCATTAATGGTTAGATATAAAAAGGGTTTGAACTGTTGCCACAGTCACTCACAGGTAAAAAATTGCTATTGTTATATAAATATGTGATGTTTGCTGTGAAAACATGAAATTCAACTTCACATTCAGTATCAGAATCAGAATCAGAATCAGAATCAGCTTTATTGCCAAGTATGCTTACACATACAAGGAATTTGTCTTGGTGACAGGAGCTTCCAGTCTACAACAATAGAAACAATACCAAAAACAGCAGCAAGACATAGGTAATTAAAAACAAAAAAGAACACAAAATAAATAATTATACATATACGTACATACACTCACCTTCATACATACCCACATACACACATGTAGTGCAAATCTAAAACAATCTGTATATAAAGAACAAAAAACAGTATATTATGTACAGAGCAATGTAAGTAATGGCAGAAGTGGATATGTTGGATAATATAAATAAAAAATAAACTGTGTATTGCACATAATTATTGCTCAATGGGGCAATTTAATTGTTCATTAGATGGATGGCCTGAGGGAAAAAACTGTTCCTGTGTCTGACGGTTCTGGTGTTCAGAGCTCTGAAGCGCCGGCCAGAAGGCAACAGTTCAAAAAGGTAGTGGGCAGGGTGAGTGGTGTCCAGAGTGATTTTACCAGCCTTTTTCCTCACTCTGGAAGTGTATAGTTCTTGAAGGGGGGGCAGGGGGCAACCAATAATCCTCTCAGCAGACCGAACTGTCCTTTGTAGTCTTCTGATGTCTGATTTCATAGCTGGACCAAACCAGACAGTTATTGAAGTGCAGAGGACAGACTCAATGACTGCTGAGTAGAACTGTTTCAGCAGCACTGGTGGCAGGTTGAACTTCCTCAGCTGGCGAAGGAAGTACAACCTCTGCTGGGCCTTTTTCACAATGGAGTCGACGTGTATCTCCCACTTCAGGTCCTGTGAGATGGTAGTGCCCAGGAACCTGAATGACTCCACTGCTGCCACAGTGCTGTTTAGAATGGTGAGGGGGGACAATGTTGGTGTGTTCCTCCTAAAGTCCACAATCATCTCCACTGTTTTGAGCGTGTTCAGCTCCAGGTTGTTTTGACTGCACCAGAAAGCCAGCCGTTCAACCTCCTTTCTATATGCAAACTCATCATCATCTCGGCTAAGGCCGATGACAGTGGTGTCGTCTGCAAACTTCAGCAGCTTGACAGAGGGGTCCTTGGTGGTGCAGTCATTGGTGTACAGGGAGAAGAGTAGTGGGGAGAGCACACATCCCTGGGAGGCACCAGTGCTGATGGTACAGGTGGTGGAAGTTAATTTTCCCTGCCTCACAAGCTGCTGCCTGTCCGTCAAAAAGCTGGTAATCCACTGACAGGTAGAGGTGGGAACAGGGAGTTGGTTTAACTTAGTCCGGATTGTGTTGAAAGCCGAGCTGAAGTCCACAAAAAGGGACATCCTTACGTATGTCCCCGGTCTGTCCAGATGTTGCAGGACGTGATGCAAACCCATGTTGACTGCATCATCCACAGACCTGTTTGCTCGATAAGCAAATTGAAGGGGGTCCAGAAAGGGTCCAGTGATGTCCTTTAGGTGGGCCAACACCAGTCTCTCAAATGACTTCATGACCACAGATGTCAGGGCGACAGGTCTGTAGTCATTAAGTCCTGTGATTTTAGGTTTCTTAGGGACGGGGATAATAACGGAGCGTTTGAAGCAGCATGGGACTTCACACTGCTCCAGTGATCTGAGTGAAGATGGGGGCCAGTTGGTTAGCACAGGAATGAAGGCACGCTGGTGAGATGCCATCTGGACCTGGAGCCTTCCTTGACCAGTACCAGTATATCAAACCATTTGTATGTATAATCATGAACCCCTGCAGACAGAGTCCTGATAATAGAAAATGTTAGACAAGTCTAGACCAATTTTTTTCCTGTCTAGTTTGGGAAATTAACTTGGCATGACCATCGTGAAAGTGGCACTTACAGTCCATGTAGAGAGAAAACCATCCAAAATGCTTTATATATCCATCAAGGCAGCATTATGGATTAAGACTGAAATCAAGATATGACCTTGCATGAACTGCAAAATGCTGCTTTTTAAACAGTCTGCATAAGTCCACTTAAGTCAGCGATGCGTGGGCTCTAGCTCCTTCTCGCAGCTGTATGCTGAACACGTTATTATTACAATTTAAATCACAAAGCTAGTTAAAGTGATCCCTTCCCAAATGTTGGATACAGATTTAGTAACTTCTACACTCTGAGTGGTTTTGTGCTGATCAGTAACAATGTTCTTTTGGGCGGCTGTGTCTCAGGTGGTAGAGCGGGTTGTCCACTAATCGCAGGGTTGGCCCACACGACTCCACATGCCGAAGTGTCCTTGGGCAAGACACTGAACCCCAAGTTGCTCCCAATGGCAGGCTAACACCTTGCATGGCAGCTCTGCCATCATTGGTGTGAGAATGGGTGAATGAGAAGCAGTGTAACACGATTTGAATACTGCTAAGGTTAAAAAGGTGCTATATAAGTGCAGACCATTTATCATTCTTGTCAATAATTAATTTAATAAAATATGCAATAAACTAAATATTTTGACTGTAATCTAAGATATTTAGTGTAGACAATCTTGTGTGTGTGTTTTTTTAGGTTTATAACAGGATCTCATTTTACTAGATTCATCCAAGTCCCCATGTTTTATTTGTTGTGCCAACATACTTAACTGCTGCAGTTCATCACTGTCAGTCATGTTCTGTAGTTTTATTATTTGTATTTTTTTTTTTTTTTTGTAAATTCATTTACTCACCCTCATGCCATCTCAGATATGTAAGACTTTCTCTTTTTTTCCTGCTGAACACAGATTAATATTTTAGAAGAATATTTCAGCTTTGTGGGTCTTCACAATGCAAGTGAATAGGTCCCAAAATTTGGAAGCTCCAAAAATCATAAAAAGGCAGCATAAGATTTATCTATAAGACTGTTTCACACACACACTTGAAATATTACTCTAAAAATCTTTGTTTGTGTTCCCCAGAAGCAAGAAAGTCATACGCAACTGGGATGGCATGAGGGTGAGTAAACGAGGAGAGAATTTTCATTTTTGGGTGAAATATTCCTTTGAGACCCTTAGTGTTTTTGTGCCATGTAAATACTGCTCTTATCTGATAGCTATATAATTATATAGCTATCAGGTCATACACTGACCCTTAAATGCAGTGCATTTAGATTTTGTGTTAGCTTATAATGTAGCTACTGACTTAACTGCTTTAAATTGTCAATATCTTGTTGCTTAGGAACCTACAGTTTTGCAGTAGCTTTTGGGGATTTTACTTATTTGGTGATGAAGACGCCTTTGTCCATCACTCTGTGCCAGTATTGGGGTCTAGAGAGTGTAGATGTCCAGTTGCTATTTATTGCCAGAACCGGAATATACATGAAGTTGGAAAAGCATATGGTGTCCTGATGAGCTCTAACAGAATTCACCTGTTAGAATCTGAGTCCTGATTGGTAGGATAGGGAAAAGGTATAATGTCCTGGTGAGAAATGTTTAACACCAGGACTATGTTGTCATAGATGCATCCATTTTTAATTTAGAGTGTGCCATACAAAGTTTCCCATTACAGCTCTTACCGGAAAGGCTCTGCGTATGTGTTTTGTGGGTTAAGCTGAGCCATACAGAATTAAGCGAAGAGGCTTAGCATCTTATTGTCGCAGGGTGTGCAGAGGTACAGTTAGACCGTCATGTACTGTACTAAAAAATATTAGAGTGGTGTGCTACAGTGGTTTAGGAGTGCCATATGGTCTAGGGACGTCTTTAGGGAGGATATTCTTAGAAATCCTCCTTAACGTCAGATGAGGGGAGAGACTCTTTGGAGTGACATAGATTTCTCTTAAGAAAGACAGGAGATGGATGTAGAGATTAATTTTACTAGCAGGCCCTATGCCCTTTAGGAGAAGTACAGTAGTTTTCTTCTGGCAACACTGGGCAAGTACTGAACTTTGGGAGAATACCTTTGGAGTAGTGATTCTAAAGCAGGGATAAGTGTACCCCAGTGACTACTTAAAGGGATAGTTCACCCAAAAAAACTAACAAAAAAAAAAATAACAAATCTGTCACAATTTACTCACCCTCATGATCCAAACCTGCAATTGCTCTGAAACTGAAATTAATACAATGGCAGTACATAGTAACTCACTTTAACACATGAACTAAAATGTTATATGTGACTTGTGCATCAAATTAGACATTTTCTTTACAAAAAGTCATACAACCACTTTGCATGATGATCTGATTGAAATGTATTAGTTTGTATATACAAACTGTGCTGAAAAATAAAAAATGGTGGCTACGTCAATAACATCAAACCTCATAAGTTCTTGCGCATCTCATGACCAAGCGCCATGAAGTCATGTCGCAGCCTCATAGGTTTTTCAGGTTCCTCATTAAAGGCTATATCCTTCACTTCAAATGTATTTGTTTTTGAAGTGAATACGGATTAGTGTGGATGTGGCCTCAGACTGTGTTTGAGTTATATTTGTTGTTCTAATAAATAAATTATGAGCACAAAAGTCAAGCTGCTATTTCTTTTTAAAGGAATGCATTTTATCATTTGGTCCTTATGTGTGAGTGTTGTAGTTGTACTACAGCAAGGGAAGGCCTTATAGCGTGAGCATCCTGGGGGACTGTGTTGATTTTGGCTTGTAACCAGATAGGCCAGACTGTGATTCCAGTGAGACTGATCCCAAATCAGACAAATGGATTGTCAAAGTTACATGGGAATGTCATACATAAAGCAGAAATATAAAATCCCACAAAACTATTTTGAAAACAAACTAATCATTTATGACAGCAGAGCATTAATTCAGTGAGGCAGTGATGACATGAGGCACATGTGGCTCTACATCAGTTTAGAAAACAGTCATGAGAGTCATTCATTATAATGCCTTTCCTGTCTTTTATTTGTGTTTAGTGAGCTGCAAGGCCTTGAGTTTAGGCTGCATTATGTGGGCACCGTATGTGAGTGCATGACTACACAAAGAACACCAAGAAATAATTTAGGAAAATAACTCATTGTCAATGGAGAGCTGATGCCCTTATGTCCTCAGTCCACATGTCCACAGGCACGTTCTCTTTTGTGGTCAGATAAGTGCAAAAATGAATGCAAAGTGAATGCAAGATTGTTGCAGAGATTAGTTGGTTGATTTCCCCTCTGTAACTATCAAAATATTGCTCTGTTTGTTTGAGCAGCCTGTCACAGTAACATTGGCTCAACCAATGGTGTGAGATTGGGGCGGGACTTGTTCAACGAATGGAAGATGGTGGAGTTTTTATGAATCAAGGGATTTGCCAGGATAATCGACTAATCCACTAGTCTTCCAACAACTGACTAGTCAATTATGGGGTCGACTACTGACATGAATAGTTTTAGTAGTGGTGGTTTTAATTGGAGATGCAATTCTCAAATTAATTAAGAGATATAGCTTCTCAGAAAGTGTTTTTGAGTGATGATAACTTGCTGTTCTTAACAGTGATTAACAGTCAGCACATAAAACACTCTACAAGATGTTTTGTCTCTTTACTGCTTTTGGTTTAGTCCGTTTATGCTGTTACAGCAATCAAAGCACCGAATCAACAATACATTTCAAGACAATTACTGTCAGACGTTGAACACCCAAAAAATGAAAACTCTGTCATCGTTTACTCAAGATAATAAGTGAATAACAACTTAAATTTCATTGTGTACAAAGCTGTTGTTGAATGGCTTCAGAAGACCTTGAATATGATACACAAGCTTTTAAGTCTTTTAGGAGTTGACAGATCCAGCCTTCATTCACTTTTATAATATTGACAAGAGTGGCCAGGATATTCTTAAACAATTATTGAAATGCATGTGTGTTTGGAATAACATGAGAGTGAATAAAGGATGACAAATTGTTCATTTTTGACTGAATTACCCTTTAAAGGTGCAGTATGTAAGATTCAGAAACCCTTGTTATTAATGACAACTGTGGCTGTTAAGTGAACTGCAGCCAGCTACCTGTTGCTCACGCTTGTGTACACACTCCATAGGGACACGAGAAAGCATCTGCCAAAACAATGACGTAACATACAAAGAGGCTGAACGTACTTCACTGGCATCATGCTGACAGATGAGATAGCGTAATTAAAATTACACAGTTATGATTGTTTCACTACAAACTTTGTGATTAATCTAAAACTACTTATAGCAAACATAGCATACTGATACACGCATACAGCTACATACTACCGAACTATACCAGACAGTTTACTGTTGCATTGCACTGTTATGTTGTACTAGGATTTGTATGTCATATGTTGTACTAGGATCCAGAAAACAGTGTTTACTTAAATGTATTCTTTATACCTCACTCTTAGTTTAAAGAGAAGATTGATGAAATTATTTGAAAGTTACGAAGCAAAGTAGCTTGCAATTCGTCAGTGTTAGCAGGCAAGATCAATCCTTGTGGCACTATATTTCACATGCTTTGCAGTTATGTAAGCTTACCTGTCCAATAAGAAGAATGCCAATTCAGGGTCGGTTTTGATCGCCAAAACCGAAAGTAGTTCCCTCCAGGAATCAAATGCCCTGCTGACAGTGGTGTGCCGTGCATTTTACATCTAAGCCTTCAGTGTGATTCATGCCATTAAGAAAACTCAGTTTCACAATTAATAATACATACACATCATACATTATGTCACAGCTAACTAGTAATAACAACTGGCATTTTAAAAACACATCCACACACGAAAGCCAAAACTTAAATCAACACTTAATGCTCAAGCAGGCTAATTTTAACTGCAGCATGACTGTTTTGTCAAATGAACGTCTCCCGAACAGACATTCAAAAATTCTAATTCTTCAAATGAATCTAACAAGGAGATCTGTAATACCTGGAAAAATCTATCTAATAATATTTGCGATTTAAATGTTGCTTGCAATACATTTTGTTTCGTCAGGGTACACAGTTATGCTGCGTTCCATTCAAGTTGGATGTGGGATATTCCTACTTGATATCGCTGACCATAAATGCATTCCATTCCCCAATATTCGGAACTGAAATGCTCCCTTTAGCTTAGCAGGGGTTTGACTCTCATTTGAGATGTTTCCTAGCAACCCAACTGATAAACAATGCTGCAGCACTAGCATTTGTGCTTCAGGTGTACATTTATCAAAAGAGATTATAATGTTTTATATACCTGTTTCTGCAGGTGTTTATTAAAAAAGCTTTAACATCATGTAATATGGAAATAAACTCATTTATCGATATTACTTTATAAAGTAAATGAGTTGAGAAATTATGCACAAGCCTTTGTAAAAAGTTAGAAGTTTCGAGAAGTTGTAATTCTGACTTAAAGATGCATCCATTGCACTTTTCCTAGGAAGTTGTAAAATCTGACTTTCCAAGTTGATTAGAACGCAGCGCTACTTTTCAAAACTTGATCAGACACTGAATGCTCAAGCAGCCTAATTTACACTTAAAAAACTCCTGATATTGCTGTAACAATGCAAAAAGCACTTACCAATTTACTTGAAGTGAAAATCAGTCCTCATTTCCTGTTTAATAAATTAACCAATCACACGGTCATTCAGAACATCTCCTGTTTTTAAATCCATAAGTATCTCTTTCTTAATTCCAATACCAGCAGTGATGACAGCCGACTGTCAGCAAGATCTCGCGCTCTTTGCTTTCAAATGACGTACATCACTTAAAGTGTGATTGTGTCACTCAAGGCCAGCTAGAAGGCCTTAATCGGGACATATCCTAAAGATCACACCAACCAAGAACAAATATATCAATCTGATTGGCTGATGAATCTGACAATCTGACTTTAGTTGCCATTCATTTGCTCTGTTGAGGGATTCTGAAGAAATTTTGAAGGCCTGACGGGGTGGAGCTCAGACTCACGTGCTGCTTTGGGCATGTGATTTGTAAAACAGTTGTCACATTTCGGTTGTAAGCTTCAAGGAATAAATTCTGACTGGATAAACTTTGGAAATCCTTTGGATTTTCCCGGCAAAACAGACCTGCTCCCTTTGCATCAAAATCAGTCTACAGGCTTTAATAGGCAACTTAGGAAAGGGCTAATTTTTCAAGTTGCGTAACAAGCCATTCACACGTTGGCAAAAAAAACATATTTTATTTACATATTGCAGCTTTAAACTCTAATTCCACCTTGATCTTCCAATATAGACATTTCTGTACATGAAAACTACCCTGAAAAACTCACAGCAGCAAGAGGTCTTGATGAAAGGAGCCGCTCTTGTTTAAAAAGGAGATTTTCCACATGCCAAATGAAAAGCAGTATTTATTTGAGGTTATAGACTTAAGACTTGAGCACACACAATCAGTCACAGCTCATTTCAGCTCCCTATATCAGACTGCACACTTTTTAAAACTGATGTTGAAGTGCAGACAGATTCGTGCCAGCTTTCCACATAGATCTCTTGACACAATAGAATTTGTTAGAGCCCAATTTACAAAATGTACAAACCCTTACTAAAGTTTCCAAAACACACTCTGAGGCATTGAAAAGAGATTAAATTGTTCCAGAGACACAGTGATCCATGAGCATAGAAGTGTTTGTCTTAAGTTTAACAATATTCTTGTGTTAAGAAAGCTTTAATTTATTGGTTCTCATAGAACTTTCATTTCATCTTGTCTGCTTTTATGAGAGAGCGTAGGATTGAACTGAGCTATCCCACAAAACATTTTCAAAGAGACTTTAAAGGAGGATCAATAAGAATAATGAAACTTTGTTTCTGTTTGTACGGTAGGTTTGGATCGTTCAGTTCTCTTGATTCAGTGACGCTCACATGCTACATTCAACAAGCATCAGAGCAGCATTTTCTGCTTTGGTGAAATGTAATCCACTAAAACACAGCAGAGAATGGTCTGTTTTCTTTTGCTGGAACATTTACCTCAGGCTGACTACTACAAGACTAGTGAGAGTTGTCTTACTAATCACTTTTTGCATTAAACAAGGCTTCAATTCTCAACAGGAAGGCTTATAAAACATTTAATATGCGAGACTGTGGAACAGGACAAAGTTTGAAGATCCTTTAAACTTTCCTTTGGTTCCTCACATATCCAGTATGGTAAATGGTCTGCACTTATATAGCGCCTTTTTAACTTTAACTTTAATTTAATGTGCTTTACACTGTGAAATTTCACCCATTCACACACATTCATACACCAATGGCAGCAGAGCTGCTATGTAAGGTGCTAGCCTGCCATTGGGAGCAACTTGGGGTTCAGTGTCTTGCCCAAGGACACTTCGGCATATGGAGTTGTGTCTACCAACTGAGCCACAGCCGTCCCACAAATTTTACATAATTTACAGTACGCAAAATGGCAAAATATTGGTGAAGTTACTGATGATTTTCTAATTTCCCTAGTCTAATTTCCCAGTGATTTAACCATAATACAAAGAGGAGTGCTTACTGCTCAACTGGCATAAAACGGCAATAGCAATTGCATGATAAAATAGACAAATGCTCAATAATCAAACTAAATTATTATCAATGATTTGCAGAATAAACAATTCTTATGCAAAATAATATAGTTAAGTAGCTGTAACTGTATGCAAGTAGGTATATCTGCAGACCTGAGACCTCCAAAATGGGTGCAGAATATCCAAAAGAGAGTATGGCTACTCCAGAAGGATGCAGGGTTACTCAAATAGGGGGTTGCACCAACTCCAAAAGGGGCAATCACTTCCACTCACGGTTATGCTTAGGGAAAAGGTTAGGTTAGGGGCTCCTTTTATCTTTAATGGAGGTTTGGAACTCCCACCACTTTTTGGAGCTCTGCTCAGCTATATCCTTCTCACACAATGTGGTGCATGCAGCCACAGGTGTGCATTTTAAAATGGATTTGAATTAAGTTACTCAATCAAAATTTAGAATAGAAACTATCTGTATTATGCATTTGGCCTAAGCCTTTATTCAAAGCAACTTACAGTGAATTCAAGGTATACCTTGTACGTGCATTCTCTGGGATACAAACCTATGATATTGCTGTTGCTTACACCATGCTCTATCTTATCAACAAAGAAGCACATCAAAGCACATGCTGTAGAGAAACCTTCTGTCCCTCAGTGACCATCTTACACTTACAAATGTTTGCTTTTGCAGCTCTTGATTCACTTGGCCCGAGATACAACAAACAGTAACCTTTTCTGACCATTCATTCACTGTGTACTTGGCCACAATGTAGCGTTCTGTTTACCACACGTTCACAGCACACTAAGACGCACTAACCGGGAGCACAGATGCACAATTTCTTCAGCTGTTTTTGCTGATCTACATTTGTAACAGATGAACCATAGGGAATAAAACAACAAAGTTAAATTCTGATTGTTAGGTTTCCACAATGGAGTATGTTTCATTTGAACATCAGGGGAATACATTTTGTTTTATGTTGTTGATTCCTAAAACGTTTGCTCTAGATTTTGTGTGCAATAAATGTTAATTGCATAATGTTAGTATTTGCTTGTAATGTGAGCATGTTGTGAAATAATGAGAATTGCTTGTATACAAAGTGGATATCTAAACGGTAATATTCATTCCGATGTTTATGTACATACTGTGATACAGTCAGTTCTTTGAGGCTACGTCCACATTAATCCTGAAACATTTGAAAACAGCGTTTTTGTTTTTAGAAACGTTCTCGGTCCACACTGCCTCTTTTAAGCATTTTTGAAATGTTGTTTGTCCACACTGAAAAGTATGAAAACCCTTAAATCCCCTTACTGTGAAATGGCGTTCCTTGTACGGTCTGAAACACAATTCTCCTTGTGTTCCATCGCTGGACTGCAATTTCGAGTAAACTCCCGTAGCCTTTGAAGGGATGCAATGTGAAGGTTGAACACTGTAACATTTACCTTTAACAACACTATCAAAGTGAATAGCAGGCCCAACAATGCTGCAACAACATGGGCCGCCATCTTGATTGTTTTGGGTTGAATGGATCACATGACTGCGTCACATTACAACAAATATGTCATTGTTTTCAGATACTGCATGTACAATTTCCCTGTCCACACTACAGTACAATGACAGCATTTTAAAAATGATCCATTTGGGAGTGTTTTCGGAAAGCTCAGTTTTCAGACAAAAATGTATTAGTGTGGACGTGGCCTGCTTGAGTTATTGCGCCATTTAAACCATTATTGAGTTAATGTTTTAATTTAGATTCAGTTTATTATTTATGAAACCTTGCACTATGAACCCTTTGCTAAAGACTCATTAAAAGTTTAAATTCACCTTCATCACTCGCAAGATGTCGGTAGAAGTCGATCTCATCCTTAAATTTTTTTCAACATAGTCCTGTCAACACATTAACATCTTTGCCTGTTGGATTATGTGATCCCTCACTCTCTCTGTTTCTCTTATTTTTCTGCACCTCTACCCTACAGACAGCTGCAATAGTTTGCTTTAAGCCATTTCCCAATGAGGGGTGTACTAATGAGACCTGATGTGTGGCTTGCTGCTTCATTGCTCATCAGACACATTCATCATGGTGTGTATTAATCTTCTGTTCAGGAACAGGGACTCAGAGACCTAGACAGAGAGAGAGAGAGGCTTGAGGGCTGCCATATGAACTTATCAGCTCCAAACAAACAAAGCCAAACAAAACAATCATGTTCAGCTGTTAGAGCATGGTGCTAGCAAAGCCAAGGTCATGGGTTGGATTCCCAGGGATCACACAATACTGATAAAATGTAAAGCTTCAATGCACCGTAAGTATTCTTAAATGTATGGGAAAAGAGGAATTCTTTTTATGCATCACAGGCATAAGGAAATAAAGCACTTTCTTATCACTTACATCACTTTTTGACACCTGAGACCTCATGAAAGTTGTAATTTTGTGACTTTAATTTTCCCTTGAATAGCAACATGAGAAAACATCCGCTCTTAGCTTGTACTGTTGCTAAATGTCTACCGTCACCATGGAGATCTGCACCACAGTACTTTTACAAAGCAGCTGCTTGCAGTACCTCAGCCTGCATTGCTGGAGGTAAGACAGTTACAGTGGTTAAGATCCAGAGCCTCTCAACCTCAATAGAAACTCTATAAAATGATTTTGCAAAATGTAGGTATAATAATGTGATGTTCAAATGCTCATTGTCATTAGATTCTGTGCATGTCCATCACAAGTGATAATAACCATGCAGCTGCAGGAATACTGCATTTATACTGAAACTGACTCTGCAAATGTCCTTACAGTAAATCTGAACTTTATCTGCAGGTGGAATTGTGAAGCTCCACTAATGATTAACCAAACATTGTAAATATTCATACGTAGCTGAACTTCACTTTGAACAAATAGTAATATTCACTGACATCCCTGCTGAAAAAGCAGCTTCAAACAGCCTAAGCTTATTTGCTGCCCGGTCTTTTTGCTAGTTTTAGAGGGCATTTGGGCACTTGTTTGTTGGTCAGGCTGGACCAATTGGCTAGCCTGCTGACCACCAGCTTGGCCAGACTGTAAGACCAGCTAGACCACCCGAAGACCAGCTAAGATTAGGCTTAGGACGGTATATGCTGTTTTTTGTTTTGTTTTTGTAGCTGGGATCACACACAAAGAAAGATTAATAGACCTGAAGAAAAGGCTCACCAACAGGGAACTTCAGTGCACCTGTCTCAATTTGGTTGGTCTAACTTAGTCCTTTAAAACAGGAAAGGCATGAGGAAGAGAACATAGAAGGATGTGGTCAAAATGCCTCACACGCCACAGTGCAATGTTTGAATTTACCATCACATCACCATATCCAGTTAGTTCTGCATTGTGTCTGAAAAGCCACTGCAGCAGTGAGGGCCAGCCCCTGCTTGCACGGTGTATATTTGTCTCTGCAGCATTTCCATAACCAGACCTTTGCTCTCACAGACAGTTTCATGAGAGCTGGCAGCATCGCTGCATTCTAAACTGCAACCTTCAACTTAGACCTATAGAGCAGTGGGTCAGAATGGATGTGGTTGTCATCATCTGGAGATGTTTATTTACATTCCGGTAAAATATCACTATGTGTGTGTGTGATGGTTGACGTCACAGTGTACACCCTCAGTGGGGTTCAGACTGGAAACAGCCACAAGAACACAAAAGATTTATCTTCTATCTCGTCTTCCAATTTACGAGGCTCTTCAGTTCTTCATAACATGTATAAACAGTTATAGAAAGCAGTTTGTGTGTTTTATGAGTGGAGAGTTCTGCAATGCTGGTGCTTAGACACTTTTGCTGGTACTTAGCTGAATTATGGGATGTGTGTTTGTGTGCCACAGGTGTTGGGTTACCACGGTGGTCACCGTGAGAGGTAAAAAAGGTACATATCTTTGTCAATATGCCATGTCAACATGCAGCTCAAGCATTTATTACTTAAACCTCCTGTGACCCGAGCATGACTGCTGCATCACATTTCTTTTTGATTTGTAATAGTAGCATCTAATAAATATGCATTTCACCTAATAAACATTTCTAGCAAAATGTTCTGCTTTAGTAGTAAAAAGTAGGATTTATTTTATGATATTGTTTATTATGTTTCTAGGAGTTTGGTAATTTATGTTTTTGAGGTGTAACTGATGTTACATAAGAAATTAGCATAATTAATTTTGATTCAAAGTAATGGCCAACATCATTTAATCACTGTTAAAATGCAAATATACATTATAAATTCTGAATCTAGGTATTGATTATCATTGTCCCATGTCTGCCAAACATGTTGAGTGGGCCAAACCTCCTCTGCAGCCTGAAACTGAACTTTTGGTTGGATTTTAGGAGTGAATGCACTTAGCTGCATAGGAAAGCTATAGGATGCTCCCTTTCTCCTTATTTAGGAAATGACTTAACCTCCTGTCTGTCTGCACTAGTTTCAGAATAGTTTGAAGTGCACCTTATTTTCATCCTAACTCCATATAAAGTCTCTGAAAGCAGCATTTTTCAGCATTTGGATGAACCCATTGATTCTCAATGTGATAATGTACAGTAAATATAGGATTTCTATGGGAAAAATGCATTGTGTTTAGCAGCATGGTGTTTCACGATAAATTGCTAAAGTTTAAAAAATAGAGACTTTCAAGTTTCATTGTAAAAACTTAATTAGGTTTCTTACCAGATGTAGTTTTGTTGTGTTTGTCTTCCAAAGAAAAACTCAACGATGTTTTTTTGTCACATGACTCCATCAAACATATCAATAGAATAGAACAATACGGTATGTTCAAAGAAACTGCCACTGCCTGATTAAAGCAGAACAGAACTGTCTCATTTTTCTTTTCAAAGCACCATGCTTGAAGTTATACAACATTTCTGTTGATTCAGTAGTGACACAAAATGTTTTAATTTCATTTCAGTTTAAAGAGGAAAAATTAAATGTTTCTTTATCTCAGGTTCAGCCTACTGTGAATTAAATCTGCATGAGTTTGCTGAATGATCATCTGCCTGTGCTGGAGATTTCTCATTTATAATTCATGCAGTCGTACTTGCTGTATAATTTAAGCCAACAATGTAGGCTTAGTTTTAGTATTTCAGTTGGAATCAGCACTCAAGGGAATAGGCCAGATATAGACAAGCTCTTCCAAACTCCATTAATGGGCAGGAATAGTGGAAAAAGCACAAGTATGGCATGCTTTCTTCTAATTTATATGAGCCAGTGACTTATCACAATTACATACAGGGCATATCTGAATCATAAAGAAGGCAGATTGGTGCAAACTAAGAAGAATGTGATACAATTTGGCTTCTAAATAGTGATCATACAATTGGAATTGTTTCATGAAGGTCATGGCTGCTCAAAAACCTTTCCCTCGTTTGTTATTTTTATCCTTTGTTTCCTCACTATCCACCCAAGGCTATCAGAGGCGGTACTGTCTTTTTCAAAAGATTATTCTGAGAGACTTCCTTCATAGCAATGGGACACTTTCATTGTCATTGAATGCTATGTGGGTGTGACACTTGTGGAAAACTTGTATAATATAGCTGCATTGCTGAAATACAATAAAAGGCCCTGTAGTTGTTTTTTATACATCCTGGCAGACAGTATCCCTGAGGTCGATACTGTCCCTTGAGCATCAGGTGAAAGGCCTGTCCAACAATGATAATCTAACAGCTGCCTACATGCAACTTAAAGGAATAATTAACCTAAAATGAAAATGATGTCACTATTTACTCACTTTCATGTCGTTTCAACCCCACAAGACTTTCTTTCTTATGCGGAACAAAAAAAGTAGACATTTTCTGTCATTTCATATACAATGGCAGTTGATAATAACTCACAGTTAAGCTTAAAAAAGGACCCAAAAAAACAGAAAAGTATGAAACTTTAGTGTCAAGTTTGTTAGCACGAGCGTAATGAGACAAGCTTGTTCACAGTGGCAAACTCAGGTGTTTAATGCTAAAAAGATATTGTGTGAACATGAGTGAAACTGTGAACAAACTTTCCTCATATCTTGAATGCATGATGGACATCAAAAGTTTCATAGAAAAATATCTTACATTTTGCTGCATTTCTCACCAAAACCCTATCTCATGCCTTCAGAAGACTTGGAATATGACACATGAGTCACATGGACTACTTTTATGATACTTTTGGGTCCTTTTTTAAACTTAATTTTTTCTCACTATCAACTGCCATTGTATTAAAAAGACAGAACATGAAAGTCATTACAATGTTTCCTATTGTGTTTCACATAAGTAAGAAGGTTTGGGATGGCATGAAAAGAAAAGGTGATAAGAAATAAGAATAATAAAGGTTTGGAATGACATGATGGTGAGTAAATGATGATGTGAAGCATTCTTTAAGACCCAATCTCTCAATCCCCAAACAATCCACCACACAATCGCATATCTTTATGTACCATACACACAACAAAGAATAATCCCAAGTCAATATTTTCTCTTTTCCACATTAAAGTGGTAATCACACTGCAGTGACAAGTTAAATGTACAGTAGGACAAAACAGTTTGTGTTGTGTGTATAAATACAGCTTATGTTTTAATGTCAAACAAAGCTTAATGTCACATACCCAGTAAATCTGATGCATTGTTATCCCTATATTAAAATATGCTGGCATTAATGGAACTATTCTAGTGTCTGTTCTGAAGGCATTAAGAATCCACTGAGAACAATAGCTCCAGTGCTGCCAGCAGTCTGACTGCAACACACCCAGCTGGAGCTGTTCCACATATAGGCTTTGTTTATTGCATTATAACCCCCCACATCATACAGGCCTAATGCATTTTGGAAAACTGAACACTCATCTTTTGTAGAAGGACCATTCTATTCATTTTTCAAAAGTATAAAGTCACACGTGGCCATAAAACTAATATGATAATAAAATATGGATATCAGGTGATTCTGAACTGTGACATCAAATGATTATGTGGCTATGAAATTATCGCATTTTAAAAGAATTTGCAATAAACCTGTAAAACCTCTTTATTACTGTTTTGAACTGTTCCAATTTCAATGCTGCAAAACAAGGGTCAGAAATTAAAGTAATATTCCGGGTTCAAAACAAGTTACGCTCAATGGACAGTATTTATGTCATAATGTTGATTACCACAAAAAAATATTTTGACTTGTCCTTCCTTTTCTTTAAGAAAGCAAATATCTGAGTTACAGCGAGACACTTACAATGAAAGTAAATGGGGCCAATCCGTAAATGTTAAAATACTCACTATTACTAAAGTATAACAACAAGACAAAAGAAATATGCCTGTTAACATTTTAGAGTGATAAAATCGCTTACTGACCTTATCTGTGTAAAGTTATATCCAATTTTACAAATTCATTGCCATGACAACGAACACTTTAAACCCTGCAAAAAATGCCCCTGTAAAGAATTCCTTGGTTTGTTTGTTTTGTATTATTATTATTATAATAATACAAAATATTATATTATTATATAATTCTGTTGTAGGCCTAATTAATATTATGGCATAAAATATGAGATGAGGTTGATTTAACTATATGGGTAAGAGATAGCCAAATAAATTCTCAATATAATTGCTTAAGAGAACTATGTAAATTAATCGATTGAAGTATTTGAAATCAAAGGCTCCTACGGATGATCATGAATATCTTCTAGAGAGGGCGTTCCTGGTCTAGAACAGGGATGATTTACGGTCCGTCTCTGGAGCTAGTTTGTTACGCGCCTCTACACCTATATCTGACCGCAAGACTTTACAATAGCCGTTCTATGGCAGACCTCTGAAATGAGCACAAACATGCCACAAGACGTGGTGTATGCATCCGACAGGCGGATGCAGGTGACTAAAGAGTTGACAGTGAACGAGAATCTATTGCATAATCAGACAGAGCTCAGCTCACACAAACAGAGGCAGCGCGAGCGCTTCATTTTGAACTATGGCGGCAACGCACCAGATTCTTTCGCGATTGTGTCGTGTTACGCGCTGGAAAACGTCTCAGCTTGGAGAATAACAGCGTTTAGTTTTCAAAGAATTGTTGGATAGGATGACAAAAATTATCCTGCCTCAAAACTTTGAAGTTTGCGTTTACTTATACTACAAATGCTCGCGTGCCGTGCGTGTGTTTTGTGTGATTTGATCATTTATTTGAACCTACCGCGCCGGGACGCTTAGGAGGAATTTGTTTGTTGTTGTTTTTTCCCCCACTGCCCCTCAGAAGCCGTTCAAATGCTGGAATGGATTGGTGCTGTTTGCATTATGGTTTTAATGGCCATACTCTGGCCAGTAGTGAAGAATTTTGGAGCAGAGAGTCAGTCCACGCTGCTACTGCAGGGGCTTGAAATTCCGCGCAAAAAATGCGTGGAGAGATGCGACTCCAACTGTGACACGGGTACCAAGCAGAAACTAGAGGGGCAAGGTGAATCGCCGACGGTCGCCTTGATATGCAAACCCTCTGCCCTGGCAAACTACCTTCTCAAACATTGCACGAGTTTTTGTAAGCATTTATCGATACCAAAATGGAACTGGCGAGTGAGTCCGTCTTTACAGACTGTTTTCGGTGCTCTCTGGCCGTATGGCTGTCCTGTCCATTTTATTCGGGATATTTTGCAGATGAGTGACGATGGACTGGTGGCGTTGGACTGGGCTGTAGTTGGTGCGGCACATCACAAGAGGAGGAGAACTTGCAGTAATTCCACAAGTCCAATTCTGCTCATTATACCCAACTCTTTTGGTAAAATCACCAGGAATGTGCTAAAGGTAATTAAAACCATCACTTCACCTGACTACTGAGTGTACTGTCCTAGGGTCTTGTCTTACCATTATCATGTAAAAATGTCCAAATGCCTGCTGTTTAGTAATCAGATAGGAGTTACCTGTCCTGGACTGAGAAACATTGTTACTGTGCTAAAGATTTAAATAATTGTACATCAAGTCAGACTGCATTATGCAAAGACCTCAGTTGAGAAATTAACTTCATTAATCGCAAGGGTCAAGGGGCACAATATTTGTGGACATACTGAGGTGCAGGTACAGATATTGCTATGTTTGACCGTTTTGCATAAAATATTCTTTAAACTGACACTTTGTCTAGGTTATTGTTTTGCATTAAAATTAATGCAGAGTGAATCACACTTTCTGAATGATTTAATTATTTGTGAGGATTGTACTCTGAATGATGAAACCCCTTTGACGTTTTGCAGCTAGGCAGTGTCAGAAGTAAGTAATATCTCCTCAGGATTATTACTCACCATAGTTTGAGCCCACTCAATAAGTTCCAGGCAACTTTTACTACAACCCCAATTCCGACAAAGTTGTTGGGACAGTATGAAAAACATGAATATAAACAAAAAGGAGTGATTTGTAAATTATATTCACCCTTTGCTATTGAAAGCACCACAACTACACATTATATTATGTTTTACCTTGTTCATGAACAGTAATTTCTGCAACATGCTTAAAAAATATAGGCAGGGGCAATTTAAGACTAATAACAATTTGACGAGTTGAAATAAGGCGATGTTAAACAGGTGAGGCGATTGTGTCAAAGTACTGTATACTGTATAAGGAGCCTCCAAAAACAGCCTAGGCCTTCGTTCGTTGATTGTTCAAGACTTTTAAGAATCTCATCAATTTGCCAAGCAATGCTTCAGCAAATAATCCAGCACTTTGAGAACAAAGTTCCCCAAAGAAAATTGGATGGATTTTGGGCATTTCACCATCTGCAGTGCACAATATAGATAAAAGATTCAACAAATCTGGTCAAATCTCATGCTTAAAGGGCAAGACGAAAACCACTTCTGAATGCACGTGATCTCTGATCCCTCAGACGTCACTGTTTTAAAAACAGCATTCATCTGTAATGGATATCATGAGCATGAGCTTGGGATAACATTAGTAAACCTTTGTTAGTCAACACCACTCACCACTGCATCTACAGATGCAAGTTAAGACTTTAATATGCAAAGTAGAAGACATACATCAACACTGTCAAGAAGCACTGCCGACTTTTCTGGGTCTCATCTTGGATGGAAAGTAAAATAGTGTAACTGCGGTTCAAAGAGTCCACATTTAAAAAAGTATTTGGAAAAACAAAGCCGTTGTGTTATATGGGCCAAAAAGGAAAAGGACCATCCAAGGTGTTATCAGCATCAGGTCTAAAAGCCAGTGTCTGTATGGGCCAGGGGTGTGTCAGTGCCCATGGCATGGGTAACTCGCACATCTGTGAGAACACCATGAATGCAGACAGATATGTAAACATTTTAAGCAACATATACTGCCATCCAGCACCATCATTTCCATGGAAATCCCTACATTTTCTAGCAGGACAACTTTGAACCACATACTGCCCGGATTACAAGTGCATGCAGTCACTCCAGCACTCAAATGGATAGTTCACCCGAAAAATTGTTTTTTGTTAATTTACTCACCGTCATGTTCATTTAAAGACATTTGACTTTCTGTCTGCTGTGGAACACAAAAGGGCTGTATAGTAGTCTCAGTAACCATTGACTCTCATTGCATCCTTTTCCATACAAGAGAAGTGAATTTTGACTAAGGCTGTCATAATGCAAAACATATTTTGTGTTCGACTGAACAAAGAATGTCATACATAATTCCAGATAAGAGTGCCATCTCGATGTAGACAGGTATATGAATTACATTTGCATATGTAGTATTGTATAAACAATCAATAAGTCAGTTAAAATTACCCTTCACACCATAGGTGGAGGACTCAAGTTACATGACTTGACTCCAGTCTGACTCAAGTCGCAAATTTAAGGACTTGTGACTTGCTTGACTAAATGAAGACTTGACTTTGACTTGAGAACCAGCGACTCGAGACTTGACTTAAACTGCATGACTTGACAATGACTTGAATGTTTTTTATTATTATTATTTTCAATAACGTATTATAAACAGTAATGAAATGCATTTATAAAAATATTGTGACATCAATTTATTCATATGCAAAAATGTAAGCCCACCAGCACCACAGATCTGCATCTGCACAGTTAACGCTGTGCTCACAATGCGACAAAATGACAGATGATTGTTGAGTTCACAAAATAATCTCCTTTGGATATAAATGTTTCGAATTGGACTGTGTGAATAAAAAAAAAGTATGAAAAGATGCAATGCAATATTATCCGATACAAACACCACAACCTCATCAGACATTTCAAAAACTACAAAGAAAGGTAAGTAAATAATTTCATTACCCAGAAAGATTAATATATAAAATTACTGTTTCAGGTTTGTCAGTAAATGAAAATGATTCTCGATTAATCTCATGTTTTGTAGTGTGACAAGTTTGAAATGACCCGATATTACCTCTAAATGTGTGCGCGCCTTTTCTAAACCTTCTGCACCATCAACAATATACCATTACCATTTGTTGGCAATATAAAACATAACAGGCAGATCTGCAGTCACAACACTTTATTTAAAACATGACAAGTAGTATAAAATATACAGAATGACTCGTGATGAAATCCAAGTGCTCACATAGTGATTATGACTTTATAACTATTTTATATAAATGTATCTCTGAAGGGAACTGACTGTCTTCAGAAAAGTTTCAATGGCATTTTCTTTTCAACTTACCTCCGTATAATGCCTAATAAAGTATTGTTTATAAGCACAGGGCTGCTTTGTGTGCAGGCGTTAGCAGGGTAACAGCTATATTTCAGAGCAGAAATTAATAATTATTTAAAAAATGTACTATTTATTTTAGTACTGTGGCTTGACTCGACTTGAAAGTCATCAGGACTTGACTTGCTTGAAGTGAGCCACTGACTCGACTCTACTTGCTTGATTTGTCTGCACTGCACATGAGACTTGATAGTTAAGACTTGAGACTTGCTTGTGACTTTCTCCCACCTCTGCTTCGCACATTTTATGAGTTTTGGGGTTTGATTTATCCCCATGGTATTAGGCTGTTACAAGATGTCCCTGACCATCTACACACTCTCCGGTTTTCTCATGTATTATTATAATGGTATGTTGTTTACACTGTGGTGCTATTATATAGCACACTAGGAAGAGGCTTCACCCAATCTGCACATCACAAAATAGTGTGGACTGCAGTAACAGCTGGTGTGTTTTTTGACAGTTCAGGGAAATTAAGTAGATAAGGGACATGAAAATACTGTGTCGAGAGGCAGGCCTATTTCTATTTATTTGCATTTCGGTTGGCACATTTAAACATTTGTCATCATGAACCGAATAGAGGAATTACTGTTCTTTTATAAACTAGGTGTTTCTGCCATTTAATTGATATTGAAAGTACTAGACAGATGACGGGAAATGATGATGGGTGATGGAATTTTCACTGGACATTTGAGGTCACTTTATGGCCAAATTCAAACCTGCTTCTCCCAAATGAGTTCTAAGGCTCAATGTGTCTGGAGCCTATGCGCTGACCACTAGGCAACAGCTCTGACAACTGTGCTCTTTACAACACTAAAACTATCCAGAACAGGTCAGATCACAAAGTCATAATTTGATCCTTTGAATTTACACAAAGAAAATTATCAACACACTCTTGCCTACAGAATTCGGAATATATTTGCACTAGGGATGTGCCACAGTGTTTGACTACTAACATTACAATTTTTAGTGGTGTTGGTTTTAATGGGAGACGCAATTCTCAAATTATCTGAGAATGCAACGTCTTTGAGAGCTGTTTTGTGTGATTATAGCTTGCTGTGCTAAAAAGTAAATAGTAGTTAGCATAGTTAAACTTTCTGCAAGATGTTTCTACTCTTTAATGCTTAAACTTGTGTTCATTTATGCACCACTGCTGTTACAGCCATCAAGGCGCTGCATCAACAATACATTTCAAGATGATCACTGTTGGGTATTTTTAAGGTGTTGTGGAGAGATTAAAGTAATTTGCTGATTCTGTCTGACATTGCTTGAATAAACGGTTGCTGTAAAAAAAATGTATCTGCTTGATGTCAAAAACTAGATGTTTACCTGCAATTATCTTGCAGTTCTGCACTTTTGAATGTGCAGCGATGATCACCTTGAAGCACTCCTGTAACATTGATGTGTGTTGTTCAGGATGCACATAAGTGATTTTGTGCCACTGTATTGGAGCCTTTCTTATTTCTTACTTCTCTTACTTTAAACGTTTTGAGCAATAAGACGTTATAGTTATTTAGCCGATATTTTTGTTAAATAGCCGTTAGTTACCATGCTGAAGTGCATTTACTTTTCAAACAACCGAACGACTAGTCTATTATGAAAATTGGTAGTTTTGCACATCCCTAATTTGCACTGTGATGGATTCTTGATTATGAAGATCAGACTTGTCAAACTTAAAAAATATTTATATTTTTTTATTTTATTTTATTTGGAATACCCAATTCCCACTACTTAGTAGGTCCTTATGGTGGGCTGTTACTCACCTCAATCCGGGTGGCGGAGGACAAGTCTCAGTTGGTTCTCCGACAGTCAATCTGCACTTCTTATCATGTGGCTCGCCGTGCATGACACCGCGGAGACTCACAGCATGTGGAGGCTCATGCTAATCTCTGCGGTCAATGCACAAATTACCACGTGCCCCATTGAGAGCAAGAACCCCTAACTGCAACCACGAGGAGGTTAACCCATGTGACTATACCCTCCATAGCAACTGGGCCAATTTGGTTGCTTAGGAGACCTGGCTGGAGTCATTCAGCTCGCCCTGGATTTGAACTCGCGACTCCAGGGGCGTCAATACTCGCTGAGCTACCCAGGCCCCCTCAGTCTTGTCAAACTTGAAGAATTTGGCAACAGGCAGTGTTGCTCTCCCTTGCTTCGAGTCTTGAGTTCATGTGAATTTAACACAACCCTGATGTTAACACTATGCAGTGGCAGACAAAACTATGGAATAGCAATGACCAAATTGTGGTTACAAAATAGATGGATATACTGTATGTAAAATATATATATATATATACACACACACATACATACAGTATATTGGTTTTTTTTTTTTACAAGCAATGACCTGCTTCAAAATGATAGTATATAGACCTAAGACTAATTATCACAGGTGTGGACAAGTTGCAAGAAAAACATCTGTTTATGTGACAGCATGTAAAGGCTTCTTTTTTCTCTTTCTTCAGCTCTGTGAGGCTGCTCTAAGTCATGGCTACCTTCCTGTGGTCTTCAACCGCCGGAGCCAGAATGGGACACCACTCAGTACCGTTAAACTACAGCAATTCGGTGACCCAACTGACCTGCGGGAAGCAGTGCGTTACATTCGGTACCGGCAGCCGGCAGGCCAGATCCATGCAGTGAGCGAGAGCACCGGTTCAGGCCTTCTACTGTCCTACTTGGGGGAATGTGGCTCCTCCAGCTATGTGACTGCAGCAGTCTGCCTGTCTCCCATTTTTCGCTGCCAGAGCTGGTTTGAAAGTGGCCCCAATTGGTCGTTTCACTGGGCTCTACTGCTCTATCAAAAGATCTGCCTCAGCAGGTAGGGTTATAGGCTTTACTAAAAGAGGACATTGTTCCCTATCAGGCATTTCTGAAATACTTCAGCTCAGGGTGATCACAATTTAAACACAATGCTGTTGCCATACTAATTAGCAATCCATATATGTATATATTCTTTTGATTTCTTTGATCTGTCTAAACAGCTTGCCTGCTTAGATTTGTAATACAAATCAATGATGCTGACAACTCTTCCTGTTTGATCCCATCTGCAGGTATAAAACTGTGCTTGGAGAGTTTGTCCATACAGACAACTTGTTCTCCAGCTGCTCCTTGAGGGCAATGGAAGAAGCGCTCTTCTGCCAGTCTGACTTGAAGGGGGCATCAGTGGAGGGAGCCTGTAGCTGGGAGGCATACTGGGAGCGCAACGACCCTTTGCGAGATATAGATGAAGTTGCCATTCCTGTACTATGTGTGTGTAGCCAAGACGACCCAATCCGAGGGGAACCCCGAGCCACTCTACCTTTGGAGCTTTTTGAGAGTAACCCGCACTTCTTCCTCCTGTTGACTGGGTATGGAGGCCACTGTGGCTTCTCCATACCAGATGAGGCCCCTACTGTCTGGAGCCACCAGGCCTTGTTTGAGTTTTTTCGTGCCACCACGGATTTCTTCGCTGTAGAGGAGCGTACCAAGCTGGCGGCCAGGCGGAGGGGTTTGGGTGGTGCTGGCAAGACATTTCGCCATCGCAGTGTGAGCACATGCAAAAGACTGCCTGTTTGCTCGCATAACATTCACGCAATTTACAACTGGCAGAGGTCATACACCAGATGATGATGTGCGTAGAGGTTTCCCCAATGACGAGACAGAACTTGCAAAGCTAAATTATACCGCATTCTGACCTGCTGTTATACACAGTCTCAAAATCAGCAGTCGAGAATTGGACTACCATTGTCAACATTGTTACTGCTTATATTTGAGTATGTTGAGACATTTCATAGTTTGACAAATGTTAAAAGCTAGTAGAAAGTTGAAAGGATTAGAAATGGTATGTTTTCAAATAATTTCTCTGGCATCTGCCATATTGAATGGCAGCATATAAATTAGCCTTAAAGTTGTGGGTGTCTGTTTCAAAGGGATTGGTCCAAATGTTTGTTCTGTACCTCATGAATGTTTCAGTACGTCATTCCAAAATTTAGAGAAGCATTATTAAGCACATGGTGGGCGTTCCCTCAGATATACTTTTATAGGTCTGCAGGAATTGTCTAATTTGGGTTAGTACATTCTGCGCATACAATAACAACAGTGACATTTGTAATTTCTCAGTGTAATATTCTTCTTCTCGGAGACTGCTAGTTTATTTAGTTTTCTCTGCGGTGTGTTAGAGGGATAGTCTGTGTAATTGGAGTAAAGAGTCAGCACTGCTGGAATTTTTGTATGGCGTCATTATGAGGTTTCAGGGAAAGCTGGTCTCCTGTTGACATGGGTGGAGCTAGCTTTGCAGCTTTTCACAATTTGTAACTCAAACGCTGATTTTTGTTTTCCCACGGGTGAGTTCTGTTTTTGTTTTCTACCTTTTTTTTTTTTTTTTCTGTAACCCAAAACTTTTAATGTTTCTCTGGTGCCAAACTCCATGCATGTTAAATTATCTGTGAACACAGGAGCTTTAATTAAAGGGTTTTGGCTAAATACATCCTCATATATTTCCACAAACCTTTATCCAAATAAACAGGGCATCATACAGAATTATAGGTCATACTGCTGCATTAAATGGACCCCGTTTAAAGACCAGTAGTGTTTTGGATTCTGCTGGCCCCTGGGGTGTGAGGAATGGTGTCCCCACCATGCATCTTAAATAGCTTAAATCCAAAAAAGAGAGCTCGCACACTTACTGCTCCAAAAAATATTTTAATTAACAACTAAGTGGTTAAAGTTTCAACCCACACAAGCACCTTCTTCATAATTCTGGTGTATGTGTGTTTTTGATATACTGTAAATTCTTAACTAGCCTAGCGAGATTTCTTGGTCAATCAGCTTCACCAGGAAGACCATGCTGGTTTAACAGCATTTTTTCCAGCATAGTTATGCTGGTCAACAATATAGACCAGCACCAAACTAGCACTAGGCATCTTTTCAACAAGAGACATGGGTCTCTTTCTGTTTACTTCAACAGCTTTTCTTAAAAACTGGATCACTTAGGTGAAGTGACACTTTAGAGAGCTTCTGAGGAAATGAATCTTAAAGCAAAGCAGTAGAATTTGTTCGCCAATTCATTTAATGCATGACCAGGCTTTTTATTGGACAGTACAAAATATAGCTGCAGCCTGGAGCCTAAGCACAGTGAGAGGAGATATCTGATTTGAAGAGACCGTCTCTGGAGACTCCAGCTCAAATGATGAAAGCGTAGAGCAGCATATGTGGAAAGCTATAGCAGCTCGCTAAAACAATAACAGTCTTTTCCTCCGGCTTTACATTTCTTAATTAACCTATCCCAAACTTTTTATATTTTTAATATAGGCCTACTCTCATCGTTCATTCTGTAATGGGGTGATTCTCACAAAACAACAAAAAACATCCTGGTCCTATTTTACTTCAAAATAAGAAGAAACAAACAATAAATTACTGTTTTATACTACACATTTAGAAAATAAAGCCCCATTTAGATTTTTTACACTGTGGCATTTTCATGACAGCACATTTTTCCCCCCATTCTCATTACCGCAATGCGAAAGTAGATGGTCATTAGGATATTCTCAATACAGCAATGTGAAAAACATTATTTTTCTTAGTATTACTCCCTTGAAACTGCCTTTAATTTTCAATTACTTTAATTGGGAAAATCATTGTATCATTTTGTTGTTATTGTTTTCTGTAACCTAAGTTAAAAACAAAAATTAATTAAAAATGGGCTTTTACGGCTATGAGAATCAACATTGAAAACAATAGGATTAGCTAAAGTGAAATGTCAACTGAGGGATAAAATCCCTCAGTTGACTAAGTTTTAGTGTCCTGAAATAATGTCACAATGCAAAAAGTCTTAATGGTCCTCAATAGGTTTAACTGATATATGTTTACGGGTTGGAGGACAGAGGAGCGAGGAAACGAGGATGCACAATTTCAATTTAAGAAATGAGAAGCACCTCATTTCTTCATTCATTCCCCTTCAGGGGCTCTAGAGAAACCTTTTTTTTTTTCAGTGTTCTAATTTAATTCCTAGAAGTTGCACTTTTGAGTTCCCAAACATTTTTTTAATGCATTGTTTATGTATCCCTAAATCAGTTTTAATACTTGTTAAGATTTTAATTAAGTTGGCTCCTAATATGACGCAATCGCTCACCTCGCCTGCTAGTGACACCACACAGAGGACGTCAAGCTTGACAAACTCCGTTTTAGTCTTTATTTGGTGGATAAAATAAAAAACTTTGTGAGTAAAACAAATTCTAGAAAATAGATTGTCATCCCTCTATGAATTCAGATATCTTTCCAGCCATCTGGTCTTCTGGTGCCATCTAGTGTATAATAGATAATAGTAACCACTACATATTTTATTTTGATCAGTGATGCTCCAAGAGTGGCGGATTCTTAAACTATTTCATTTAGACACAGGTTGAAAGAATGTGGACACTTGAACTTCATGCCCACCTACTTGGACATTTAATTTCAAAACCATGGGCTTTAATAGGGGGTTACTCCTCCCTTTGTTGCTGTAGTAGCTTCCACTCTTCTAGGAAGGCTTTCCACTTGATCAGGGGTTCCCAAACATTTTTGTCAGCCAAACCTCTTTGGCCTAAATGATTTATTTGAAGTACCCCCTGATATTTTAACCTTTAGAAATATAATTAATGTTATATCTTTGCACTTTATTTTTCATATTAATGTTATATTTAAATGAACCTTTATTAAATCTTTTCTTATATTTATATATTTCATATTTAATTCACCACTGGCCTATCTATCCCAATCAGAGACTATTACTTCCTAGTAGAAAACACACACACACACACACACACACACACACACACACACACACACACGTTGTGTTTCCATGTTTTATGGGGACTTTCCATAGACATAATGGTTTTTATACTGTACAAACTTTATATTCTATCCCCTAAACCTAACCCTACCCCTAAACCTAAACCTCACAGAAAACTTTCTGCATTTTTACATTTTCAAAAAACATAATTTAGTATGATTTATAAGCTGTTTTCCTCATGGGGAATGACAAAATGTCCCCACAAGGTCAAAAATTTCGGGTTTTACTATCCTTATGAGGACATTTGGTCCCCACAAAGTGATAAATACACGCTCACACACACATACACACACAAACAAACACACAAACAAAGAAAAATAATCTTATATAATTGTCTGTTTTCTTTCATTTATTTGTTAAAAAAAAAAAAAAGAGTGAAATAAATAATAATTATAAATCCATTCTATTTATGTATGTAGCCTACATTTGATATATTGATATGATATAGCTAATTTAAATTAAAAATATATTTTTATTGAAGTATCAAAGCCAGGGCTGTAACAACCATTATACATTTTGAGTTTTTTTTATTTTATTATTTTTTATTTATTTGTTTGGGGTGGGGGAGCATGTCCCCCTTACTTCTAGAAATATTTTATATTTTTTAGGAAATTATATATAATTAGCCTATATTTTAAGTTCCTCTGCCGTGCAAGGAAATAGTAGGTATATATATATATATATATATATATATATATATATATATATATATATATATATTTTTTTTTTTAAAAACATGATTGCGTTGCTGATAATGAAAGTAATTGTGGTACATCATAACTTTTTATGGAAATTAGCACATGATCTTCTTTTGCATTAAAACATTTCATTCCTCACCGTCAGTCCATTGCATTTTTTTTATGCGAATCCCTTTTGGGAAACCCTGAACTAGATTTTGGAACGTGGCTTTGCTCCCATTCAACATAGCACAAGAGTATTAGTGAGGTAAGTTTGGGCCTTGTGCAGACCAGTCAAGTTCTTCCACACCACATTTAGTAACTATTTATTTATGAAATTCGCTTTGTGCACAGGTACATTGCCATGCTGGAACAGAAAAGAGCCCTTTTCTTCTGAAAAGAAAATAGCATGTCTGTCTGTATGCTAGTTTTATGGCTAGTTGCCACCTTGGCCTAGAAATAAAACATTATTTATGATTGTTTACTTCTTGTTTGATATGGAAATAACCACATATATAGTAAATAATCCAATCAAACAACATCAATACACTCAAAAATAATTTGAGCCTATTTTTAAGATATGCAGTTTAATTTAATTACAAAATTCCATCAAAATGAATTGGGTATTTTTATTTATTTACTGCCAAAATTATTTTAAGTTTTGCTAATTTAATTTAGTTAAGGATCACAAAATGTAATTTGATGGAAATTGTTATGAAATTGAAATGCATAAATCTTAAAAATACCCCCTTTTTTGTGTTTGGCATTATCAACCTAATAGATCTTGTGGTAAAAGGAAGGAAATTCCAGAACATTAAAGCATTAGCCAGTAGTAAGTACACTAAAGTTTAAAGAATCGTTCACACAAAAGTGAAAAATCCAAACAAACCAGTTCACTATCATATGAGAAATCGTATGTGTTTGATTCTCCTCCTAGCATAGTCTGCATGTAAATAAGGGTCCATATGTTTGAAAGCATCAGGAAAATATTGAAATTCTAGGACATTTTGTATCCTGGAATGGAATTTAATTTTACTAGGACAGATGGCCAAAAACCGGGATGATCCTGTAACATCCTGAAAGGGTGGCAAACTTATTTGTAGTTAAAATAGACAAAACCATGTTCCTTTTGGCCATGTAGTGTTTGTCAAAATGTGAACAAGCAGTATCATGGTGAGTTGAGATATTGACACATTAGTTGACATGATACTTTTGTATTTTCCTGAATTCAACCCAGTTTAGGTGGTTTCTGGTGACATTTTAGCTCTGTCTGAAGTTGGATCCCAAATATCTTATATATTACAATCCCACAGGCCTAACCTAAGAACCTTTTCTGAGCCATTTGTAATATCTGCAGATCTTGATATTCTATGCATCCTCATGCACACTGCTTCAGAAGTGTGTTCTAGCAGCAGATGGCAGTATAGAAAACAGCCTGAGACTGTGGAAAACCAATGTAGACATGACTGACAGTTACCATGACGTAGAGCTCTCTCTTTTTGGCTCGGAAAGCAAGTTTATATTTAGCATCTATTTTTAAGCTGAAACATGACACATGTAGCCTAAATAAAACCCCTCTTAGAAATTCATACAACACTTTTGTCCTAACATGCAGGGTTTGGCAGAATGGGTTTTAATAGACCACATAAACCATGGGTGTGCACTTAGTCATTGTAGTTCATGATTCAGAGAAGTTCTTTAACATCATTAGTGGGTCATCAGTGACCAGTGTCATCGCCCAGTCCCTAATGGGAATGTATTGTAAGAAAAGCAACATTTTCATACCATGTTCTTCATTATTGAAATACTTCCACATGAATAGGATGAACAGGTAAAGTGGGACACTACATTTCTGATGTTTTTTTTATTTTTATGTATGATCCAAAAGGCTACATAATTTTTTAGGAACAAGTAATAGAAGAATATAGACATAATAATAGAAAAGACTGTCGTTTATTTACGGTAACTGTACTGTGATGACTAAAATAGTGATCAGGTTCTATCATCACCTTCTAAAGCACAATGTATGTAATGATATTGTGACCTGCATGACTCTTAAAAACACCAAATATTACAAATAAAATTGACATCTTTTTATCCATCTTGAAAGTGAAACACAATTAAGCAAAATATAGTTTAAGGAACAGAAATAGAGAAATACATTAGTGAGTAATTCTTCTATTGTTCCTAGATATTGATGTAGCCTTTTGGCTCATACTTAAAAAACAATGCCAATGACATTTTAACAGAAAGTGTCCCACATTACCCGTTCATCATATCCATGTGGAAGCGTTTCAATAATGAAGAACATGGTATGAAAATGTTTCTTTTCTTACAATACATTCCCATTAGGGACTGGGAGTAACTGGTTAATGCTGCACACTGGTCACAACCCTACTGTGCTGCTAAATCATTGGTTTGACTACTGTGGCTTTTAGGTGTTTACGTTTTCTTTTTTGGTATTTTTTTTGGGAGCTTGACAGCCCGGAGTCCCTCTTAATTTTTATTATAAGGCAAATAATTGTGTGAAGATTCTTCAAATTTCTCGTTTTGTGTTCCTATAGGAAGAAAGAGAGCCATTCCTGTTTAGAGCGACATAAGGGTGAGTAAATAATGACAGAATTGTTTTTGGACAAACTATTCCTTTAACATTAAAGCTTAAGACAATTTGACAGGTTTTCAGATTTGACCTGTTTTCATCCTACCTTAAAATTTTGGATAGAAGACTCAATTAAACTTTCATGTGATAAAATGATATGTCTCAAGACTAGATGAATCTGAACTGGATGTTTTGTGTGTTTTGTTGACGTAATCTGGGCTCTGCAGTTGCGAGAGCTCCAACACCTGTGTTTTTTGACCTGCCCTCTGTCGCTGCTACCCAGGTGTGACCATTTCCCAACTCAAGCAGCAAATATTTGCAGAAGCCTTAAGCTAAATTTTCACATGTGCATGACGCAGATGTACTAGGTGGGGTAAACTTAAAATCTCTCTCTACTGCTCTCTTTCATTGCTCTGTTTCACATACATTATGTATCTCTCTATTCCTGTTCCTCAATCGGCTATAATCTTTCTCAATAGATTTGGCTCTTGCTGTGAACTGGAGAAGAACTGGTAAACGCCTATATCCTGGGCAGAGACAAAAGGAGGACTGACAGCAAGAGATGTAATGTAGGGTGGCAGGTTTCCTGGCTTGTCTTTAGGGGGCCAGATCAGTCGAACAATTGGAGCCTGGACCTTTGCATTCTTGCATATTTGATTTTTCTGTGGGTGAATCACATTCTTTGCAAACTTTATGGCTGATTGAGAAGGAAGCAACAGAAGCTGTTCATGCTTAAACAGTCCTGTGGCCTGCCTGCCCTACCAGCAACTGCGTGGTGGCATTGCTCCCTTTGGTGGAGACTTGCATCAGGTTTTTTTTTTTCCATTGTGCAACTTCACGCCTGTGTAGCATGATCTCTGGGCACTTGACTGCTGACTGTCATTAGATACATCAACCACAGGCCAAAAGAGACATTAGTTTCCACTGTTACAGTCAAGTGTTGTTGACCAGTGTAAAAGATTAAGTCATAACACAACAGATTTAAACAGTCTTAGAATATTTGACTACTACAAACTTTTAGAAAAAAAGGGGTAAATGCCTATTTCTATCTTTGGGGGATTTAAAGGGATAGATCACCCAATATGAAAATGATGTCATTTACTCAACCTTATGCCGTTCCAAACCTGTATGATGTTCTTTTTTGCATGAACCACAAGCAAGGAGAAAGTCCAAGCTGCTCTCTTCTTGGTCAGCATTCACACGGATTGCATGAAAAAGAAGGACAGTGAAACTCAATGGTGACAAGGGACAGAGCAGCCTGGGAATTTTTCTCTTTTGTGTTCCACAGAAAAAGAACGGCATGCATGAGAAAGGAAGACTATCCTTTAATGCCATTAATACCTGGGAACACATTGCACGGCATAATCTGGTAATATATAAGGCCCCCAAAAGCTATATTTCTTTCTTTGCCTTCTTTATCTGTCAGTTAATATAATTAGAACGTAGTTATAATGCTGTCCTCTATTTAGATGTGGACCTGAAGCACTTGCCTGGCTTCCTAATTTATCTGTCTGATTTATTGGAAACATGCAGGGCCAGCACAACTCCTGGCTCCTGTCATTGGGATGTAGGCCTCTGGCTTTGGAGAATAAGGGGGAGGTAGAGGAGGGTGGCTGGGTACCCTGGGTACATGAGACATCTGTGTCCTCTGTCCACAGGGCAGCACCTTTCTGCTTTTCGTCCTCATAACAAAGCGATGAAACAGGCTGGGGTGGGCCGGGCCCCTCATTTGCAGTGCCATCAGAGCAATGCTCCTGGAAATGTACAGCGCCTGTCTCCTAGCTTATTGGATGCTGTGTCTCATTACATCCACATGAAATGGCCTTAGTCTCCCTGCCCCAATTCTAGATCTAATTTCTTTTAAAGAATCCTCCAGGAAACAAATACAGCTCAAAGGGAGTCAAGTAGAGGTCAGAAGATGCCCTTTCAATAGTTTTTCTGCAGCTTGTGATGTCATTAATGTATATTGACAGAACAGGGCCGCAGCACAGTCAGAGGTGTTGGGCAGTGTATGTGCAGAATAGTGCAGATGCCTTATTCAAACATCCATAATCTGATTTTATATATACATATTTTTTTCAGATATAAATAGGGCTGCTTGTTGCACAATAGTCTTTGTCTTTTCAAACTTTTTCTCAACACAACTTCGGTAAAGTATGAGCGGCAGAGTAAATTAAAGTCAGTCACATACCGGATGTGTCTGGCGGATGAAATGGCCCATTCTAAAATTAGAAACAATTATTTTCCATGAAGGTACACACAAACCACATACCTGTGCCTTTCCTACCTGTGACCGGACCGGCTTCAGTAAATGTTATATCTCGTTCTTGTGGTCTCCCAACCCTAATATGCTAAACTGTTAAACAGAAGGCCAACTGCATGAGTTGGACAGCATGCAAATTAGGCTTCTTATTTAAATGTCAACTAATTTTAAAATACCAATGCCTCAAAAATATATAGATAAAATATCGTGCCAATCAATAAAACAATAAATAGAAATCTTATGACATCCCTAGTGCAGAGCAGCAGAAGCCTTTAAATCCTTACAAGAAAACATAAGCATTAGTGGATACATTCCTCAACCTATAAAATAGTACTCCCGTTCATGTCCAGAAGACATATTAAAATAAATTAAACGTATGTTGCGCTAGCTGATTTAGCAGTCGTCTTATACAGACATGAAGTGGCATAGATGCAGCATCATACAAAGCAAAAACTTTCAGTTACTGAAGCCATTGTAGAAATGCACCATTTGAAGAGAGCCATGATTCATTTATTTTGAGAGAAAAATTGTCAGATAATAGGGGGTTACTAAGATAAAATAAACCGTATGTGACTGGTCATGTGATCATAACATGTCCTCCCCCATGAGGCAACCCACTTCATGTAAATTAAAACTGCTTTTATTAGGCTACTGATGTGACTGGAGTCTTCTGAGTGTGCATGGTTTTCAACATATTTCCAAAATAGTTATGATTTCTTCACAGTGCTGAATGTGTAAACATTTTTAATGAGGGAAAATTAAGGAGTGTAATTACTTGGTGCACCTTTAAAACCAAGTTATTGCCTTCATAAAATGAGTTTAGCTACACTAATGATTTTCATTCCCACAAGCTTCACAGCAGAGTTGGGGAAGCTATTTTGAAAACGGTAGCCTCCCAAGTTTTAAGCTACTTATAACTAGCTAAACTATATTCAACTGACTCTTTTGGAAACAGTAGATAACTTGTAGTAGCTACACTACAAGCTACTAACAAAAAGTAGGTAACTACAATGCAGCTTTTTAAGGAAGAAAATCTTTTTTAATACATAGAAGTTCTGATTACATAATACCATCTTATAAGTATAGTTAGCTATTCAGTGCATATAAATATATTTACATGAACTGTCCAAAAGAACCGATTCTCTAAAACAAATAGACTTCCCAGCGCTACATATAAATGAACCTGGAATCAATTTTAACCAAGTCATTTATGTGAACATTACACTGACAAATGTAGCATTTTGTGACACTGCTATTCTTTGAAAAAAGTAGCTAATTACCAGTGTTGGGTGTAATCTGATTTAAAAGCAGTTTGTTACTGTGATATAATTACTTTTAATTACTTGTAATCACAGTAGTGTAATGCATTTCATTTTTAATTATTGTAATCATATTACAGTTACTGACTTCTTATGATGGCCTATGTAGGACAGTTTTGATTTCTATAGTTGCATACAGCCTTTTCCAGAACATTACTTATAATTTCCAGTTTAGAGGTCATGTGTGAACACGACCCTTTTGAAAATACTGGTAAATTTTACTCTGCCAATTTTCCTTAATGCAAAGTTATATCATTACCTATACATTTCCTTATTGATGGTATGTGTAAACAGCACATTTGGTACATTTACCATGAAAGGCAACCAAATGAATTTCCTGTAATTTATCTGGTTGCAGGTGTGAACTGGGCTTATGACAGCTGATGGGACAATGACAGTGACCGAGGAAATATAGACATAATTTTGTGAAAATTGTTTTCTAAAGTAACGTAACAGGAAATTAATTCGTAATTTTATTACTTTCCCTTGATGTAATTGTAAAGTAATCAGATTGCAATTATAGAGAAGTTATTAGTAATTTGAAGTGGATTACTATTTTTTTGTAATTTACACAACCCTGCTCATAACTGGAAAAGCGACTCTATTGTGAAATAAACTACTGTCAAGCTACTGAAAAATATACTCCTGTTAGTAGCGTCTTTACTTTTTGTTAATCCTCAATACTGCTGTACAAAATCATTATTTTGTGTTAATGTAGGCTTAAATTAAACTTGTTTCAGTGGTGAAAGGCCACTTCCTGACTCAATATCCCCTCCATACGAACAAAACAGGTCCCACTGACATTTCTTGAGTTCTAGTCTCCAATCCTGACCACAGCGTTACAGATTAAACCAGCAAGTACAGTGTGTTTCAGCAAACTCACATGATGTGACTCAGCAAATATGTCATGCTTTCTTTACAGACACTAAAAGAACAGAAGGTGACACCCGTTAGGTCACAGCTCAGAGGAAACTGGTGACTTTGCATCTCTGTGAGAAATGATTTACATTTCCCTCAGTTGGATTTCTCTCTAAAGGGAAAAAAACCTTTCCACGCAATCCAGGGAGAGGTATATCACAGTGGAACAGAGGTGAAACAGATATTATAGCCATGAAGATTAAAAGGATTGACCTTAATATGGCCTAGTTCAAGTGCCTGTGTAGGGGCTTTAGAGGTACAGGCTGCTCTGGGGGGTGCTGGGGTGGTGCAGTGTCATCACTTGGCATTGTGGCACTTCCTTGCCTGCCTGCCAGGTTATGTAAATGTGGAGTGCTGAGCAGAGGACTGTTCTATAGTTGGAACATGGGCCCTATTTGTGGAAAATCAGCTGGGCAAAATGCTGGATCTGTGTCATACTGTAAGATTGGCTGGTGTGGTGCAAGAAGGGCTGCTTTGCAGACAGGTGCCGGTGTAAATTAGGTACAGGCTGAGCTCTTTACCCTTCTGTGAAAGAATTGAAGGAAAGTCTTAGTTGACCGTAGGGTGACCTCACTGGAGATTGGAGTGCAGGCACAACAAAAACAGTATTGTCGTTTGACACATTCAAGGTTTTCAAGGTCATTACAGCTCTAAAATTACGTTGTAAGATGTATATTTGCTCGATTAAATAAAAATTAAAACTAAAAATGAAAATTCTGTAATCGTGTATTCACCCTCATGTAGTTCCAAAGCCATATGCCTGTCTTTTTTCCATGGAAAACAAAGGGACATGTTAGGCAGAATGTTAGCCTCAGTTACCATTCACTTTCATTGCATCTTTATACAATAACGGTGAATAGTAATGGGGCAGTTTGCCTAGCATCTCCTTTTGTGTTCCATGGAAGACAAAGTCTTACGGGTTTGGAACAACATGAAGATAAAAAAGTAAATGACAACAACATTTTCATTTTGGGGTAAACTGTCCATTTCAGGACAGAACAAGGATGCATATTGGAATTAAAGAGACAAGAGTAAATTAAATAGAGAGATCTAAAGACACAGTATATTGTGAACAGGATAACAAGGTGATGTGACCTAGTGGGCAATCGTTGTTGGGAAGTGAATGTGGGTCACTCACACCCAAATCACTGTCACATGCTTAACTAACTCATATCGCACCTCCAGCCATCAGGGCCATTACATAACCTGCTGCTGATTCCATGGTACTCTCAGAAAACACAGCCGGTTCACAAATGACTGAAAGTAATTGCATTTCAGAAGGCAAGTTGAGTTTTTGAAACAGTTACACCTGCTCATTTGCTGGTCTTAGCTGGTTTAAGATGGTCTTAACTGGTTTTGGGGGGTCTCCCAGCTGTTTAGATTTATTGGTTTAGATTTACAGCTATTTAGTTGTGCCTTGGTCTTAATAGTGTGTATTTATGTGTGTTGTCAGACTTTGTAGTGATTATTTTCCTGTTTTGGTTATTTGAGCTGATATCAGGCCCTTGCCTAATGCTCTGATAAAGAAATCAAGGCAAGAGGTTTGGGAGCATTTAATTTAGGTAACTCAAGCTGCTTTCAAGCAGAATTTGGCTGTTTTGAAAGTCTCACAGATCATCTTGTCAAGGAGAGTGTGTTCCATTACATGAACAAGGCTAATCATATCTGTAAGTAGGCCTTGGCCTTGCATGTGGAAAGGGAGATAAATTCCTCTCAAACTTTCACTGCTGGTGCCTACAGTGCCAGAGTCCACCACAGCAAGCACAGTTAAATGTGGGACAAATGTGATTATAAGCCACCTATATGATAAACAGAGCCTACTAAACAACAGGTTTACGGGTTCAAGGGCAGAATTGTGTGAGAAATATAAACCACCTTGAATCGCCCCAACCATGGTAAGAACCTGCAGCTTTGTGTTAGTAACCGAGGTACCAACAACGTAAATACTATAAAGATATAAGGAATAATAAAACAGTCGTACAATATGTTTTCTGTACATGTCTAAATATGAGGTTTTGCATGTGCAGAAATAAAATGGATAAATGTTTTAAATAATGAATTAATTTAATTTAAAAAATCCTCTTTGAAGTTATTGTAAAATGTTTTTGTATCTGTAATATATTTTTTAGCAACAAATCTTTTTTCATGTGTATTTCACATAATCTGTTTGATTTTTTTACTGTAAGAAGCATATAAAAGACAGTCTGATTGTTATTCTGTTAGCTGATTCCACTAATACATGTTGTGGTTCAGTAAACTTAATGTTTTCTCTCCTGTGTAGCGTTGACCATGCACTGCACTATACAGTAGGTCTTGCTGTGTTTCATGTGATGCTAAATATTTAAGTTTAAACTAAATCAGGCCACACTGATCATTTCTTTAGCTGTGCCTTGATCATAAGCCCACTTACTGTACCAAAAGCACTTTTAGAAGACCATTTCAAACTGTGTTCACGGTACATCATTCTTCCTATTCCAAACAATTTTACACAGATTTCCTTGTTGGTAATAGAAATGTTAAAAAAAAAAAAAAAATTCTGTCATAATTTACTCACCGTCATACTGGTGGTGCTAGGGGGTGGCCACCATGGACCGAAGCCTGGCCACCCCATTGGACACCCCACTCGCAATTGCTGTTTTAGTCTTTTTTTTTTTTTTTTTTGTGCACTATTTAGCTCTTTAGAGGTGAAATCATCTCTGTAAAAATTTGCAAACTTAACATGTGTGCACACCAAGGTCATCAAATCTCTCCATCCCAGGTGTTAATGTATCCACCCCCCACCCACCCCCACATATAAAAATGCTGCCGAATATTTCTGTGCCACTACAGACTGATCGCTTGCCTCTGCCAGGCCACCCCTTTGAAAAACTCCTGGCTCTGCCCCTGATCTGAAGGCATATGATAGGTGTTTGTGAAACAAGCCAAAATGTATGTAATATTTTAAGTGAAATGGGCCACTGTGAACAAGCTCTCATGGCACTCGTGAACACACAATAGACATACTAAGGTCATCAAATTTGTATTATGGTAAATTAAAATTAAACAGTTTCTTTATTATTTTAATTAATAATAATTTTAATGAATAAAGTTCATTAAAATATTAATTTATTTATTTAAATTGTCATAATATTTTTTAAATATTTCAATTAAATAATAGTTTGAATAATAACTTTAATTGAATATAATGTATTTTACTAATTAAAATTATATTTAAAAATTTTCTATGCTATTATTTTAATATTTACTAAGTGACAGAGTTGTCACTCCTTCAAGGAGGTAATTGTGTTCTGTAAACACAACTTTCCCATGTAACAGTGTGGAAACAACTTAACGTAACATTCTGTAAAACATTGTATGCTTGTTCTGAGATATCGTGTAATACGTGGATTTGTTCATAACTGTTCCTGCTTTGCATACTTGGATGCTTGTTTACATTAGTATTTTATTTATTGCATGTCTGCTCATCAAATGTTTAGTTCAACAGAAAATCGAACTTAATATGGGCTTGTTTCATCACTTCATGATTAACTGAATATCATTCAAACAATGAATCCGATCTCACACTTGAAATGGCTTATCACATCTTGCACGGTTGACTGCTAAATCAGGAACCTGGAAAGTCCAGCCCTACTTTTAAACAAAGAGGTTGTTCTAGAACCCCAGCAATCAGCTCTGATGTTAACAGCATATGATGTAAATATAGCTAGTGCCTTGTCACTGAGGTATTGCCTTGCTGGCAGTTGCAACTATCCAGTTTAGAACAGCATTCATCCAGGACATTCCGAGATCCATCTATTCACTCATCTGGAATGTATAACAGCTTTTTCCCCTCTCACTTGTGTAAATCAATGATTGTTAAATGTCTTTAACAATCTTTAAAGAGATTTATATTTTTCATGAGAGACGCGTAATTGTCATGTTTGTTTTGCATGTCTTTGCAAGGCTCTGTCACATATCATTATTTGTGTTTAGCCAGTGCTCATTGTCATGATATGACATGATAAGTGCTGAGTCATGCTGCGACTATCTTATAGGTGTGGTCCTTCTTCTCAAAAACATAAAGTTGTTTTCTGCAGTGTCACTTTGAACAACATCCACAGTCCCCCTCACAAAAAGGAAAACTGCTGTTCAGATTCAAGAATGCATATTTTACCCTTACCTACTTTTACATGGTGTGCACTGGCTCTTTAAAATGCTGTTAAGTGTCATCTCGCACGCACTTGCCTGTGCTGAGTCATTGGGTTCAGGCTGGTTTTGTAACCTCCGCCCAGCAGGAATTCTCATTGGCTTGAGCATCCACTCAGCCGCCTGTGTGGTTGGCTGCCAGAACCACTAATCAGTTCTCTTTTGCAAAAGGCAGCTCTTAAAGTTACAGTGGCTTTACTCTGATTCTTGTGGGTGCTGCTTTACAGCAAACAGGGTGGGGTCAGTCAAAAGTTGGGGTAAAATGAAACAAAAAATTAGCAAGTGTGCCTGGGTTGATGAGTGCAATGCATAACATTAAATTATCTGAATTTGTAGCTGAAGTTTATGCAAAGGTTTCAATCATGAACCTGAATATCAAAATGTTCATTATAAATATACAAATCTACAGCTCCCAAAGTCCTATTTCACAAATCACAAGGTTACATCAGGTACCATAAGTACTATGACATAATTAAGTCAGGGAATAAAGCTGTTCTCATAAGCTACTGTAAATGCAAAAATGTGTCAAATAAATCAATCAATAAATACTGTACAACAAACAGCTAACATGGTGAAACATCCTTTTTTATACATGCCACAGAAAAAAATGCCACATACTTGTGATTATACTGAATTATTATTACAAAGAGATATTGCATATTCGGAAAAAATATGCTCTCTCAGAGAAATAAGATCATCCAGTTGGAGATAATTTCCATAGTATGTTCTCAGCATGGAGGTGCATTGCTGTACTTATGCAGGAAGGCACTTGCCTGGGAGTGGGCCGATAGATTCCTGGAATCCATTTAAGAGCTAGATTAATTTGTCCTAGGAGAGACCGGTTCTGTGCTCCTGGTATAACAACACAATATGTACCACAATGTAAGATGACATATTCTTTAAGTATTTTGATGTGTTCACATGGAGCAAACAGAGTGACATTCAAAAACTAAATTGAAGAGGTTTATTTTTAAGTCCCCTAACCCTGGGATGTGTCTATTAGGGACATGCCCAGGCAGTGGGCCGGAGCTGGCATTAGTGTATTTGACCTAATCAGGATCAGGCAGAGAAAGTGTCCTTCAGGAGATAAACTTAATGTCTGCCGTTTCTTGAATAACAGGATGTAGGATGTCTCACAGACACTGTCTATAGAGATACAGTAAATCGAATCTGTATGACTGAGTTTGACTTACCTTTTCTCCTGAAGGACATATTGTATAAGTAACACTTGTTTATTTAAATTGTCAATGGTTGTCAGAGGCTTCAAGGAAACATTATACATGTGGGAACAGAACAGGAAATTGCTTTGTCAAGGTTTGTGTGTCACCAACTCAATACAATACACATTTTAAACCAAGGAGTCTCAAATCATATTTGAAGGAATTCATTTGACTAATATTTCCCTCAAACACTTCCTGTTGGATCCAGGACTTCACTATCTCCTGTGTTTAATTAGGGACCCTTACAGCTGCAAATATTTAGCATTTCATTTAATTTGTTAATTTCTTGTATTAACATTAAAGGGATAGTTCTCCTAAAAATAAAAATGCAGTCATTGTTTACTCACCACTGAGTAAACACGACTTAATAATCAGGTTCCTATGAGGCACCTGGAGGTTAAATCCCTCCCGGCCAAGCCTGTTCCCCTCCTGGGCTCTCTCAGTGGTCCTCGAGAAACATAGAGAGAAAAGGAGAACCTTCTAGGGAACCTTCGGAAGCGAAGTGAGCGACAGACGGGGAATAGGAAACAAGCGATCAATAGAATGCACCGTTGCTCGTCATGGCTGGTTAGGGCAAAAACTCTGATTACCATAGAAAATATACCTTTAATTGCATGTCATTTGCTTTTAGGTTAGGACACAGTATGAATGTGGGTGCCTGTAGCCTCCTCTTTGTTTCTGTTTGATTTAGGAGTACTCAAAAAAAAAACAAGGCTAGGCATAGAAATACATAAATTCTACAACTACAAACACTTCAGACATGTTTAGTAAGTTCTGTTCTCTGTTTTGTGTGCAGCTGTGTTGTGTTATCTAGTCGCTATCGCTGTGGAGGACCTGTATTTAATGATGTCATGAGAAGACAGTGTGAACTGTGGCTCTTGTGCCCTATTATGAACGCACACAGGATATCAATGATCAGTTATCATTTCCACGAAATAATACATTAGATGTTTGTTTCTCACCAAACATTATCGTATGCTGTCATAACAATCATGACTCTCATGGAATAATTTATTAGACTTCTGAATTAAATTTTTGCTTTCTTTTGAAGCTTGAAAGTTGTAGTCATCATCAACTGCCATTGTATGACTTCACTGAGCACAACATTTTTCAAACTTTTTCCCTAAAAAAAAGAAAGAAAGAAAGTCATATAGGGATTTAACAACTTAGGCGTGGGTAAACAATGACTGAATTTTAATTTTTGGTTGAACTAATCTTTTAAGTAACATAGGCCTTTCAGGTTTATTCCTTGCTGTGCTGTGACTTTAATGCTGGACTTGATAGTCGAAGTGTTCTGAATGTGAGAATGTGAGATAAAGTGGAAGGATATGAGACACTGCCCATATAACAATGACCAAGCAGCTGTTTAGTAGTCATGGGATGGAACACCATCTCTTTCCCTCTTATTTACCATTACAGCATTTGCATACAGTGCATGCCACTATGGTATAGTAAGGACTTCTAAACTCATACACTTAATAATATTCAGATTGCACATGATGAATCACAAAATTCCTTTGATTTCACACAAGCAAACAGCTTTTCTTGATGTTATTATTTACTGCAGATACAATGCAACTATTGATGTTATTTTTGAGTATCAGAGAATACAATAATATTGAATAATATGGAAACACTTTACAGTAAGATTGTATTTGTTCAAATTAGTTCTATCTATTAGTTAATATGAACTAACAATGAGCAATTCTTTTCCAGCACTTATTAATCTGGGTTAATGTTCATTTCAACACATACTAATACATTTTTTAAATAAAACTGTGGTCAATTAACATTAGCTAATGCATTATGAACTAACAATGAACAGCTGTATTTATATGAATAAACATTAACCTGGATTATTGAATGTTAATTAATAAGTATGGTAACACTTTACAATATGGTTCTATTCATTAACATTAGTTAATGCTATAGGTACCATGAACAATCTATTTATTTACAGCATTTATTCATCTTAGTGAATGTTAGTTAATAAAAATACAATTGTTTACTATTAGTTCATGTTAGTTCATAGTGCATTAACTAATGTTAACATATACTAACAATTTTTTTTAATCTAAAGTTGTATATGTTACAACTAACATCAACCAAGATTTATAAATGCTGTAAAAGTATTGTTCGTTGTTATTCATACTAACTAATGTTGTTAACTTATATTAAAAAATGGAACCTTATTGTAAAGTGTTACCAATAATATTAATCCAATTCCTGAATTCCATAAAACACATTTCTCCTCCATTTAGCTATTTTTGTTCACACTATGGCCACAAACAAAAAGGATGCTTTTTCCAAAATTCTGATAAGAGAATAAAAGCCTGCACTTTTCAGTTCTTTTCTCTCCTTCAGTGACAGGAATTAGAATTTTTTTGTTCAGAAATCCCTCCAGAATCAGCAAGCTACCAATTAAGGTTTCCGCCCACAAAATAAGCAATAGCAGCTTTAAAGTCAGCTTTAGATTTCACCTATAATTTCATATGTATATATATCTAGATAGATAGATAGACAGACAGACAGAGAGAGAGAGAGAGAGTTAGATAGACAGACAGACAGACAGACAGACAGAGAGAGAGAGAGAGAGAGAGAGAGAGAGAGAGATAGATAGATAGATAGATAGATAGATAGATAGATAGATAGATAGATAGATAGATAGATAGATAGATAGATAGATAGAAAGAAAGAAAGAAAGAAAGAAAATGAAATGCAGCATATTTCCTTGCTGTTCCCTTTTATCAATTCTGTATAATTCTGACTTTTTAATGTAAAAATATAAATTTTCCAAATATACATGCTTCATTTACATAATCTGCACATCTGAATCTGTTGAGAGGGGCCCAATACTACTTATTGGCTAATTGGTTTACAGCTGTTGGTATATCAAAAACAACGTTTTACAGACATTACGCAGGAGACGGGTTATTCTGAATTATCAAAGTGAAGATTTAATGGGAGTCTGAAAACAGTTACACAGCCCTACTTGCAGAGGTGCTCATTGCTCTTTAGAAGAACCGTGAAACGCCAGTCAGTGAGAGATAACGTCATTGGCCAGCGTGTTTCACACCAGTCTGAGTCAGAGCATGCCAATGGTACGCAGACCTGTCATTCAATACTGGTCAGAAGTGGGCGTTACTTCTGTTTTTTGACGTTAGTGTTTGATTGGTCAGCTGTTGCTTTTGGCGTCATTGCGCTGCCAGCTGATCGGGAGGAGAAGCCGGTATGAGGCGAGTAGAAGCAGAGACTCGGAGCGCAGCGATAGACTGAGAAATTCAGGACGAAAGGTTATGGCGTTATGTTTAAGCTGAGTAATTTAATTGTGCGTGCTTCCAGTGGCACTCTCTTGAGTTGTCTCGGTAGCTTATGATCATTTGTTTTTTAGCTGAGTCAAGCTTTAGCTATTTGATGTCAGGAGTGATTTGGGGTTAAGGTGTGGCTCTCAGCAAAAGGGCGATTTACCCAAAGTGTAGCAGAAGTAATCATTATTTTTGGGGGGGGGGGGGGGTTGATGCGGCTGTCACCGGTAGGATTGGGTGAGATATTTAAATCCAGCAAGCGTTCGATTACACAATCATTCTGGAAAATGTTACAAAGCGACATTCGATGACCCGTATAACAACCGCTGTAACTTTTAAGAAGTATGCGAACCCACGTCATTAACGGATGGAATGTTACATTCCATCGGAAGAGATCACGACTTGGTCAGAGACAGCGCATGTTCAGTTCAGAGTTGATCCGTACAGGGCGTGAGCAAGTCCTCTGGCTGATTAGTAGAGTCTGTGGGAGAAAAAAAAAACTAATCGCGTTGAAAATAAAGGATGTTATGCGAATGTTACGCGTGCAATAACTGGAATGTGCACCACTTACTCTTCAAGACAGAAATCGACATTTCTACCAGTTGAAGTAAGTAGGTGTTGGACATTGCCTCATTCAAAAGTTTCATTCAAAAGGTGGTTGTCGATATATTTACTTGTTTCAGGGTCAGAATTCTATTAGAGGCACTATATCACTGCACTGATATCGATTGTGCGCGTGTAGATTTACAGATGTCAGAATGAAGAAGCTGATCGTTAAAACTGTGTTAACACAGGCTACTGATATAACAGTGGGCTTTGCTTTAAGCTGCAATATAATAAACCCCCATCGCTGGCGTGTTAAATTGATAATTTCATGTTTCGTTGTTATTATTGTAAATATTTGTTTGTTTTATTTAGTTTTTTTAATGTAAACTTTTTAACTTTTTTAATTGGACATGGAAGAGAAATAGGCCCTGAGTGTTTTTTTTTTTTTTTAAGCGTATTTAAGTTTTTAGTCTCTTAAAAGAGGAATAAAAACCGGCAGCTGGAGATTTGGATTGACGAAAATGGCGAAAATACTAATAATAAAAAAATCGTTTAAATTGATTAACATTAGATGAAACATGGGATTTGTTCATGACAGAAAGCTTATTAGGTGATCCGTATACATCGTCATTGATTTCTTTGATGCGCGAGCATGGCAAATTCCACGAGACCCCACCCTGTACATTGTGATGTATACGCGATTTTTTCTTTTTTCTCTCGGCTACTAGTTTCCTTTTTTCTTTTCCATTCGTGCTTGGCTTCTCTCACTTTTCCCTTTTCACACACAGTTGAACATCAGGAGTGAAGACCTCCGTTTCATACTAGTGTCAACTGTGTCATTAAATGGATTTCTTACGTCTGAATGACGTCGAACTGCTGAAGGTGAGATATGAAATATGATTGTTTAAGGTGACAGTTTGTACTAGTGACAAGGGCAGGGCGGGCGATGTGTCTGAACTAGATGTTTGAGAGCAGTTTTTCCCCCCAACTTTTTCAGCTTCTACAATTTTGTGTTTGATTTTTATCATTAAAGATTTAAGGAAATCTGTCAGAATTTCCAGGTCTTGTGAAATGTTTAATCTTTTACATAATCATACATGCCCATATATGTAAAATGACTAAGCGCACAATGTGCAGCCATCAAGGAATTTTCCAAATCATATAATAATCCATCATATCTCCAGACTACAGTCTGTTTTCTTCTCTTGAATTTGTGGATGGAATTATCTAAGTAATCAATTGTTAAGAAGCACCCTTAACTTATGTTTATGCAACTGTTTTTAGTCACTCCCAACTCTTCTTGTAAAGTAAAAAGATAACCATTTAAACTGTGACAAACCATTTTCTCTCCCAGTTTTGGCAGAATTATGCAAATATCAGATTCTGTCATGATATAACTTTTTTCCTTATTTTTTGTCAACCTTAAAGGAATATTTTGGTTTTAACACAAGTTAAGCTCAGTCATCAGCATTTGTGGCATAATTTTGATTACCACATATAAAAATTATTTTGACTCGTCTCTCATTTTCTTAAAAAAAAAAAAAAAAAAAAAAGCAAAAATCAAGGTTATTTTTAAAGGTTTAAAATAAAAAATATAAATGAATTCTTATGGTAAAACTTGTATGTTATTTGAGCTATAAAGTTCATGGCAACAATTTTGTAAAATTCTATATGACTTTACACAGAAAAGGTTAGGAAGTGATTTTATCACACTAAAATCATGTTGACAAGTATTTTGTTTATGTCTTGTGCCTGTTCTTTTGAAAAAGTGAGTATTTTAATGTTTATGGATTGACCCCATTCACTTCCATCGAAAGTGCCTCGCTGGAGCCCAGATTTTGTTATTTTTTTTAAAGAAAAGGAGGGACAAGTGGATGTAATTTTTTCTGTGAATCAACATTGTCACAAATGTCGATGAAGCTTAACCTGTATTGAATATGGAGTATTCCTTTAATCTAGTTTGCTTGGTAAAAATGTTTTTTTATGACATCATTTAAGAATAATTATTTTCTTTTGTGTTTTTTGGCTTTTCTCTCTCTAAAAATGAGAAAGAATTAGTATTGACATGACACTAATACCATCACCATGGTATTGCCACAGTACTACATTGTGACGTACTACATTATCCAAGCTAATTTACACACGTATGACTATGTTAGAAACACATACCTGCACTCCTTAAACTACCATGCCGTGGATTCTCTCTCTCTCTCTCTCTCTCTCTCTCTCTCTCTCTCTCTCTCTCTCATTGATGTTTAGATCCTGTAAGAGAAAGCTAACATTGCTAATACTGTACATTCCTGCAGGTTCCAGTATCAACATAAAATGTAGTTTAAATGCATAGTAACAACAAGTAACGAAGCTCATTTAATATTAATATCTGAATTTTAGGGGCCTGAGTAGCTTAGCGAGTATTGACGCTGACTACCACCCCTAGAATCGCGAGTTTGCATCCAGGGTGTGCTGAGTGTCTCCAGCTAGGTCTACTAAGAAACCAAATTGGCCCGGTTGCTAGGGAGGGTAGAGTCACATGGGGTAACCTCTTCGTGGTCGCGACTAGGGGTTCACATTCTCAATGGTATGCGTGGTAAGTTGTGCGTGGATAGCAGTGAGTGCTGTGCACACTCCACATGCTGTCTCTGTGGTGTCATGCACAATGAGCATAGTGATATGGTGTGTGGATTGAGGGTCTCAGAAGTTGAGTTAACTGGGACTTGTCCTCCGCCACCTGGATTGAGGTGAGTAACCGTGCCACCACGAGGACCTACTAAGTAGTGGGAATTGGGCATTCCAAATTGTGAGAAAAGGGGTTATATATATATATATATATATATATATATATATATATATATATATATATATATATGAATTGTATCAATAATTTTATTTTTAATATTGAAAATATAAAAATTCAGAAGCTTAACCATTTATTAGTTTTGTGTTTGCATCTAAACAAATTCCATAGCTAGATGGTCTGGATTCTAATATCTTTATAATTTATATAAAAATGTTCTTAGATTTTTTTTAACCTAAAAATGATAAACAAGTTTAGTTCCAGATAGAGCTCATTAAAGAAGTAGCACAGTGCAGTTTATGGATTAAAAAAAGAACATACGTTTCTTTGCCCTGTGTAATTGCCTTCCATAGGAAGGTTGTACATGTTGGATCTATATGAGCAGGTCTAATTTTCTTCATGTCAGCTGATGTGTTTTTTGTTATGCAATGAGTCCCTTGTTTCCTCATTCATATGTGTCTGTGTATTTAAAAGCACCAGTACAGTTGTTGTGAGGAAATGTTTGCTCTCTGATCCCATTGACTGGTGTCTGGTCTTGCAATTGAGTTCACTGCTAGAGGAGTTTGTCATCTGTGCGTGGCTGGAAAGACTGATACAGAAATCTAGCATTGGTGTCCAAATGTGCTTTCACATAAGCTCTTTCGGGTTCATTTGATGTCAATGTTTGGTTTTGTTTGGATGTTGTGAACGATGGCTTTCACACCACCTTTTCAAGAGGACTGTGGTGCAGTTCATGGGTGCACACCTGAGTCCATTTGGAAAGGTGGTATGGTTCATGTGAACTCTGGTACGGTTTGCTGCTGAGATGACCGCAATCCACCTAAATTATGGACCTAACCTAAAACTCACTGGACAATCTGTGCTCTAAATGGAGAAATCGGTAATGGAGGTTGTTTGATTGCTTTTCAAGGTCTCTGCCTTTTCAAGCGTTTCCTCTCTTTGGTTTTTGACATTTATCAGAGATGTCTTTACAGGGAGGTTTTTCTGAAACAGTGAACATCTCCAGTTCAAATGCTTTGCTTCCTCTATAACCTCTATAGTATTCATACTTGCATAAGTAGTTGGAAGGATTTCATAATATCTGTGAAGATGATCTGACCACAGCATGGTGTGTTGAGCTCCGACAACTGTATGCGTGGGCTGATCAGAAGAAATGTCATGGCATGGAGACTTTATAAAGCCACATCTTTAGCATCACACATCATTGCTGTAAGCCTCTTTGATATTTAGATTTTTTTTAAACTCTCATTTGTGAGAGAGTTTTTAAAGGGTTTTTTCTGGAGTCTTGGCACAGATTCCTCCATTCCCTCCGTAATTGGTGGGTTGTCGTGTCGCACAGACTGTGAGTGGGGTTTTTTTTTTTTGCAGATGAACTCCGCTCTGACAGTGATTTGCCTGTTTAGCAGGTGGCTGGAGTTGTATGAGTGTGGGAGGGAAGGATCTTAGAAGAAGGTCTGCTGTTGTCTCAAGAACAGAGGCGCTTCCCGTCTGTGCAGCCCACAGTCCTGTGGGACCAAATGCTGGACGCTCAGGCAGTATGTCGAGCTTCTGTCCACATTTTGTCTGTATACTAGCATAGAACAAGTCTTAAAATTATAGATTCTTTTTTCAGTGGAACAGAAAAACAAATGTTATACAGAATGTTATCCTCAGTCACAATGCAGCTTAATTGTTAGGCAGGATGTTCCATACATCTCAATTTATGCATGAGGTAGTCCAGTTACCTTCCTGCTTGAAATTCCATAGTTAGTGTTGGTGATGACTACTGCCTGGCAATGACTTTCAGTGTCTTGGTGTAGAGATAATTTGGTACTATCAGAGACTTGTAGGCTCCTAGAGAGAATTTGGTTTTGCTGTCTACCCTGAGGGGCCTGTATAATCTCCCTTTGATTAAATGGGCTGCAGGCTTTGTGTTCCACAGCGCCATGTAAGTTACCCAGTTCGGGGTTTTGTGTAATTGTTCTTCATTGAATTTCCCAACACACAGTGCGTACATACAAAGAGACGGGCACACTCATACATTGCAGAGATCTGCCAAACACTAGGAAGCAACAATTCATTCTTTCCAGTGGAAATGGGTTTTGCTTAAAAAACCTGTCGACTCCACTTGTAGACTAGTTCTCTTTTTCTCTCTCCTGTAAGGCGAGCTATTTCACATCGGCAAGACGGAGTGTGAGCTGGCCCAGCACTGCAGGAGGATGGAGTCAGTCCAGCACAGAGTACCTCAGACAGCATGGAGGGCCTCTACAGACAGAAAGGAATTTTTACCATATGTACCAGGCATCCCAAGAATGCTTGGCACAGAGACTTGACCAACGGAAAGAAATGCAGAAAGTGCAATGGAAAGGGCTGCTAGTTATTGAAAGAAAGGGAGAGGGAGGGAGGGAGGGCAAACTGCAGGAATGAACCTGTTGAATATAATTCCATGACTGTTTCCAAAGGAAATGTTTATTCTTTAAGTGGTGGTGATGAGTTGTGGGTATGCAAAGATAAACAGTTAAAATTGCAGTTTCTGGCACTTTTGTGATATTGCATCCTCTTGCTAAATCAGTTGTCCTTGGTCATTAAGTAACTATTGTTGTCTGTCATTTGCTGTGTTATCTAAAACAGTATACAAGTTTATATGCATACATTTTTGTATAATGTTCATATAATTTTTTTTCTGATGTTGAATGGAGACATTCCCATTAAGTCTGATTTACCCATGGCACACTATTCATTAATTTCGCATGAATAAGTCGAGTCAAAGCTTATGCTTCCTTTGCTGTCCTGGGAGAGGCAGCTGCCACTGTGATCGCTGCTAACATTGTGAGCTATGATTCAGAGTGTGGAGGGTGGGGTGGGGGAAACAATCAATTCTTTGTCATTACTCCAGCCAACATTATGAAAGAAGCTTCATTTGAGACTGCTTATTCATGGTTTACCAGTTGTCATCATGCCGGCTTCCTCTTTCATTAGATGGCAAGTTGATCTTTACTGGTAATACAGAATGTTCCTCTGAAGAATGTAGTCCTGAGCCATCGGTGTAATGGCATCAGATCTAAAGAAAGTAGGAGGGGTGAGTTCTGGACCTGCTAAAGCTACAGTATGTACTAATGCAGACATGAATGCAAGCAGCATGGCAATAACACCCCAGTGTGTCTGGTTCCCTCTAACTTTCATTGAACTGTATTGAAATAGGTTGTTGACTTTGCCACATAAGCTGTGCTTTACAAAATAACAGTAAAAAAGAAGTTGAAGCCTCGTATTTAATCTTGGCCAGATGTTCTGCATTCTTTGGTGCTGCAATCTGCATTTCAGAAGAGCAAGCTACAGAAAGCACAATTACTTCTCAATTTCAAACTTCCCTAATTCATGCAAAGCAGTAATTTCTTCATACTCTGTAGCATATGGCAGCCATTGCAGTTCAGATATGAATGTGTCTGTATGTTTGTAATTTTGTGTGTGTTGTAAGTATGACCTTAACGAGCTCCATTTTCTTTGTGGTAGGCTGTGGTCCGCAAACTACAGTGTGAATGTGTGTGTGTGGGATGCTCATTGCACTCTTAAAGGCTTTGAGTGTCTCCCACATTTCCTCTGGCTTCATGTGGGTCTCTGGAGCTCTTTTGGAGATTTATAGAAACCACACCCCTCAGTCCTGATATTAGCAGGAGATTACTTGAATTCCTGAAATTACTTTGCTGCTTCCGCGTTGCCCCACAGGCATTTCCATTGTATAACCCAGCTGGAATTTCCTACTTTATATCAAACCGTTTCACCAGCATATTTGTCTGTTTAGTAAGTGTCTGAAGGAAGTCAAATGGTGGCTTAGAGACACAGTCTGTCTTGAATGTCAGAGACACGAATAGGAGGCAGCTCTTGTGTCAAACAAGCGCCGAGAGTTTCCTAGACATTGCACAACCAGCATCTTGGTTCACACAGACTCCTAGTTCTCCTAGCAGTGACAGATGAAAATGCACACATAAATGTGCCACACCCCTTTTTCCTTCAAGGTTCCTCTGATGAATTCTCATGGTCTTCCTGAATATGCTCCTACAGCTCAGGCTGTGGATAGACCTTTTTTATGGTTAAGATTGCCTTCCTTGAGCGCTTTAGACTCTTTGGCAATGACTTGGCCACAATGTTTAGTGTGTCTATGCTCTTTTAGATTGTTTTTCTGAGCTATATATATAGAGATTAGTGTGTCGTGCCCTGTTAACACACACACACTGCCATGCTCGCTCCATCATTTCTGAGACAGGTTATATCTTTACGAGAGGAGAAACAGGATGTATTTGTGACGTCTGTGAACCGGACGAGTCCCTGGTAAGTCTTCCTGTTTACCACCTCCTCTTCACAAACAAACCGACTTCATCTCAAAGCCCTTTAGGTACAGGTGTGCTTTTCTGTAGAACGGATAATTCCCATCTTTTCCCCTTCCTGGCATCTGCCGGTTTTTGTCTTTTCATATGTGCATTAGTGAATGGCATCTATTTCTCAGTGTCTGCACTTCTTTTCTCACTGTTGCCTGCATGCCGGTTGACTCATGCCTTGATTCATGGCAGAATTACCAGAGCTGCCTCAGCATTTGAGGCATCACTGCTGGGACACCAGCCCTCTTTGATTGCCTGGGCTCCTCAAAGGCCCTGATGCAGACACAACTAGGTGTGATTGAGGAGGGAGCCGAGACACAAGTGGATGTGTGGGTCAATGCATATGTAAAGGGTGGTGAATAACGCAAATGATCTGCATGACATGGAGGTGAATGGGTAGTGGAGTGGATATTACAAACCCCAGCTCAGGAATCGACACAGTGCATCTGTGCCTCTGCAGTCGCATGACAAAAGCTTTGGACATTTGGAGAATAGGACCAGATGGTTCTCTCTTTCGCCTCAAGAACTGGCTTCACATGGCAAACTCTCTTTTAAAATGTTTCAAATAACTGCGCTTAAAAGTTTTGCAGTTGCTGACTTCCGGTTAAGAACTAGACATTTTTTGCCACATGCTGATGCTTATGCATGCTGTCATGTGGCATTTTATAACTAAAATGTATTCTCTTATCACTTAAGAGGTTTCCTTCAAGAGATTCTTGCTGCATTCTGCCAATTTATGGTTCCAATCTCGATTTGTTTTGCTGTTGCATAAAGACAAGAGACTTTATTGCAATTCAACTGCTGGGTGTGGTTCTCTTCTCTACTTTTCCCTACTGTACTCCCACTGAGAGCCCTGGCTTGACAGGACAAGCATTACAGGAATATACCATTTCCACCACTGGCCCCTGATGAGCAGCGAACCTGTGGAATTTGCACCTTTTAAAGCCGGTTTCCCTTAATAATCAGCCAAGGACTGACCTTGCATTTCACATTAATCAAAGATCCCTCCTCCACCCACCCCATTCAGTCTCTTGATTATTCATCATTTGGAAGCTGAAGGGAATGACTAATGCATTGATCTGCAGCTCACTTCAGTAACTATTTATGTGGGACATTTGTTGCAATCGTGTGGCAGCTGAGGGATGTTTGGGATGACTGAGTCAAGCAGGTAAACATGTATCTGCCATGCTTCTGTTTAGATAGAGGGTTTAAGAGCACTCACTTTGAAAATGTGGCTTCCCACTGTCTTCCAGATGTTGGGCAAGCCTCGTCACTTGACCCTAAACCTTGTGTCTTTGCCAATTGGATTGAAATGCACTTTTGTCTCTTACCTGCCATCCAAGCTGTTTGTTGTCTCCTGGTGATGTGAGCAAGCTGTCACTCTTGGATGTAGTTGCTGGACAGCTGATGCCACTGATGCAACAGTTTGAGAGCAATAAAAACAAAGAGAACACGGGAGATGAAGTATAAATGTGTTTTCACCTCCATCTACCCCCTATATTGAGCTTTCTCTGGGCTATTGATTAATTGGTTTATTTTATAGGTTTCCTGGATTGTGAAAGGTAGGTTGATGAAGAGGTAGAGCTTAGAGATGTAGAAAGGAAAATGTGTGAGCAGCCGCTGCAAAGAGAAGGGCACATACTTTACCATTTTCCCTTGGCTTGCAGAGCAGCCTGACGGTAATTGTTTGGGAAGCTTCCACAGCTTTACAATAAATCACTTCTTGGGAACACAGTGTTCTGTGTGACAGGATTTGCAGGCATTGTGTGTTTGTGTATGTCAATGAGTCAAAGAGACAGTAAGAGTTTAAAAATGCTCCATTGTGTCAACTTATCACTGAAGCTTGTGGGTGACTTGGTGGGGGCAATTCAAAGGCCATTTAGTGGACCTGTGAAAATAAAATAAAAAATTCCTGCCCAATGGAAAAATTAAGGGATGGAGAAAAGTGTCTGTCTTTTCAATAAATGCATGTCATCAGTACTGTTTGGTCTGTGCCGCCCATTTAATGGGGTTAAATCAATGGGTGTCAACTGTAGACAGCATATTATAGTGTGACGCTGGACAGAGGAGTGTGATTGTGTTTAAGTCTTGTAACCAAAGCCGGCAGCCCTCCCTGCCTGCAGTGTCCTGATCACAGAACGATCTTATCTCCGCCTTCAGACAAGGAACGATTCAGCCGCCTGGGTGTCTGATAACAACATGCTTAAGACTCAGCGGAAGGAGGAAGCGGCAACTGAATGTGATTTTCTTCACTGAAAACAAAATAGATGCATTGAGTGTCCGTTTTTCCCTGTCAATCCACTGCAGTTGTTTCTCCAATGGGTAGATATGCAAGCATGGCCATGCTGTTTGGCAGGAACCATTGTTTCCAAGTCGTGTGTGTGTGTGTGTGTGTGTGTGTGTGTGTGTGTGTGTGTGTGTGTGTGTGTGTGTGTGTGTGTGTGTGTGTAAAGAGAGAAAAGGAGCAAAGCTGAATGAGTGTGTCTATGTGGAGGGAGTGCCCAGTCCAGGGCAAATCGGAATTGCTTTTTGCGGACTGGCCCTTTTTAGTGGTTCAGCAGGGTCAATGGTTTCACCGAGGCTGTACCCCTCCAGCACTCATCCTTGAACTGCAGAAAAAAAGCACAGAGCTTTACCGCCATCTTTAATGCTGTGTGGATCAATGGAAGAGTGAGGCCCAGAGACTGCCTGTTTCAGAGAGGGAACACACTCAGGAAATGAAACCATACTTCACGTGCTACCCTTGTGCTGCGCACAAGATTTTCTTATTGCAGGAAATTATTTTGTTAAATTAAGCAAATGTGTTTGAAAACTAAACCAAATCTTTAAGTCAATTAGATAAGGGGATACTTTTAATGCCTTGCCATTGGTGTATAGTCTCTCTGTAGAACAGTACTAGCATGATCAAAAGCCTCAGTCCTGCACACAGGCAGCAAATCTATCTGTACTCAATTAGAGCTGAGTGAATGAATGCTGAAGCAGTAGCAGTTCTGCAATACCTTGGGGGCAGAGATCACATGACTAAACTGCTCACTCTCTCACTCTGTCTCATTTGTCTTCATGGCTGTGGCAGTAAAAATGGGAAAGCAACTGTTTAAATTTCATACAGATTTTCACATTTTCATAATTCACAAAATCTTTCATTTTTTTTCAGTCCGGTCTTTTAATTGTTTTGGATGAAGGCTGATGTTTAAAGTGTATTTAATAAGGCTTCTAAGAGATGATAACTAAAATGTTTTACTGTGACATTTGTTTTCTTATGTGCTTATTTCATATTAGATCTGCCTTTTTAAACTATGTTTTAGCACTTTCACAAATTGTTTGTTTTGGTGTACCTCACACATCTGTTTCTGTCTTTCTTTTCCCTTGCAGGTCCAGCCACACCCCATTCCCATATTTTCTGAGGAGTATCGGGAACAGTCTCTGGGAGGCCTATTGGCTGACCTGCAGCAGTTCTTCACTGGCAAGCTTTATGTTCTTGTTTACCAGCTAAAGCTGCCAGCTGAAGAACTGTTGTGGTTTGCTCTTTCCTGGCACATCAGCTGAGAGATGACTGTACGGAGGTAAAGGCATTGTGGGCTCAGGAATTAAGTCCTACCAGGCAGTCGATAAGGCTGTCCGAACCAATCCAAGATGAGACTGATCCCATTTATTTTCTTATCCACCACCAGCCTTCCCCCATCCACTCACGTGAGCTGCCCAAGCTTGGCTATTCGTTCTTCTCAGGCATTAACAACAACAACTACTAAGCAGGGACTATCCTGATTCAGCAACATTCCTGGCCTGGTGAGGTCTCAATGCCTTTTTGTGGGTGGGGAAAAGGCAGGGAGTGGCATTATGTGCTCTCATCAGAGCTGACAGAGGTGGCCATCTTCCTGTTCTGCTGTAGCAAATGAAGAGAAAGCTGGAGGATGGAGGCTGTTGTCTTGTCTTATATGTAGTTGCAAGAAATCATATGTAAATCTTAAGAACTACTGAAAGAGGAGTTTGTGTTCTTATAAATGTTTGTGTTTTCTGGACACGTGCCCAGGCTTTGACGTGTTTTTGTGTTGAAAGTTGCAAAGTTCCTCCAGGGAATGACTGATGAAAGCCTGCAGTGTGAATGTAACTTCCTCTTTCCCTTCCGAGGCCTTTCAGTGGCATAAATTTGAGTTTTGGTTGGTTTGTTCTACTTGTGCACTATGTGTTCAACTCTGACTTTGGTCACATTCTGTATGCGTACACGCAGACTTTATACACATCCTCACCACGTCATCTAACCCTAGACGAGCTGTAAACATCACCTTAAGGCCAACTTCAGTGCTAAAAACAGGATATGAAAATGTGTCCTTCTAAATCCTCCCAGCCAGATGAAAACATTCTCAGCATTTAGCATAACCAGATGTGCCATGTCAGTGTTTTGCCAAATCTTACCTGCTATTAAATTCCAATCCCCTTGGACCCTAAAGCAATTTGTTTGGCTGACAGAACTTTTTTTGTTGGACTTTCTAATTGGTGCCGGAGAAAAACTAATATTTGTTTATGCTTGTTAATGTCATCTTGACCATTTATAGTGCTTAAAGGGCACCTATTATGCCCCTTTTCACAAGATGTAATTTAAATCTTTGGTGTCCCCAGAATGTGTCTGTGAAGTTTCAGCTCAAAATACCCAACAGATCATTTATTATACCATTTTGAAAATGTCAATGTTTAGGTGGCAATACAAACTAGCTGTTTTTTTTTGTGTGTGTGTCTCTAAATGCAAATGAGCTGGTGCTCCCCGCCCCATATCCTGAATAGGGTGGAGGTTTGACATCTCTGCTTCAGATAACTAGACATTATAAGCAATATGACTGATAGTGAAAGTAGTGGTGTTCAGCCCTATATGTTTGGACCGGAGTCGGACACTGATGAGGGAGAGACTCCGTCAGAAGTAACAACTTTGAGAATGAACCAGGACGTTTCCGAATATTTGTTTTAGAGTTTTTTTTTCAGCAGTTTTGCAACGATGGATGAGCAACACACAAATACTGTTACAACGTGCGCTATAACGAAACAACACAAACAAACATGTCCGTCGGCAAGGTCAATCAACAGTCGTGGGCAGGGCCTGCAGATTCTGCAAAAGGCTTGTTCTGAGACAGTAAAAGTGACCATGTAAAAGTGAATTTTGTGTAATAGGTCCCCTTTAAAAAAAAGTTTTTAAATTATGTCACATTTAGCAGTTAACCAATTAGCCTGTTAGCTTAGCATGCAGCTAACTGATTAGCCTACTAACCTATTATACTCTATGCAATTGTCTTACCCTACTACTTTCTGTTTCTGATCAGTTATTGCAACCCCTTGGGGTCTGAGGTGGTAAAATATGGCACAACAGAAATGTGCTCCCCAGGGACCCATCCATTTCTGACAGTTATTAAAAAATATATATAGGAGTGGAGGTGGTGTAGTGGGCTAAAGCACATAACTGTAAATCAGAAGGTCGCTGGTTTGATCCCCATGGCCACCACCATTGTGTCCTTGAGCAAGACACTTAACTCCAGGTTGCTCTGGGGGGATTGTCCCTGTAATATGTGCTCTGTAAGTCGCTGTGGATAAAAGCGTCTGCCAAATGCATAAATGTAAAAATGTAAATATATCTTGGACAGAGTTATGCCACTTTTATGAAGCTCTCATATGGACTGGCCACACTGTTCTGCACATGTAACTGTACCTTACCTTTGGCTCTGACCTCCACACAAGGGCCTCTTCAGGTCATGGGGAAGATTGCCTCCCTGATCCGCTGTAGTCTAATGTCAGTCTTCCTGCAAGTGCATTAAAAGATTGTGAAGGGTCGTCATCTCAGCTCCTCTTAAAGAAATGGCACACACATAAGAAGCTCTGCGTCTGTGCTACAGATGCATTTAGGCCGTAGTGAACATGTTACTGTCAGAACTCCAATCTTCTATCCATTCATAATAAGGCTAGAGTCAGACTGTTTTATGAAACATTACATTATGATTAATTAACTAGCTCATCAGGATGACTGTTTTGGGTCTAAATCAGACTCTCCATGTTTGTCCTTGTCAAAATGTGAATAAATAATGTAATGCTGGAGTGATTGGTCAAATAAATGAATAAATTGGCTTTGGGCAAGATATACCTTTTTTTGAATTTGTATTTAATTAAATTGTAAGTAATATGTGATTGATTTATGAATGTTAACCTTATTTGTAAAATTCCTCTCTTAGATGAACTAGAGAATGCATCCTGTTTTTTTTTTTTCTTGTTGTATTTCCTGAAACTTTACAAGGCAGGGATGCAATTTATTTAAGAAAGGTTAGCGATAATCTTCTTATGCTGGAGAAGATTATATAAGGCTAAATAAAATGCAGAGATGTTAATAATATTAACGTTTTAATGAAAGTTATTATAAAGTGTTACCAAGAAAATCATACTCTGGGTCTCTGGGTTGGCTGGGAGTCTAAAACTGCCTTGTATGCAAGGAATGTTCTTGCTAAATGCTGTTGATTACCATAGAAAATTACAAACGTATATCAACAAATGCCCCATTGTCTTTCACTGTAAGTGGATTTCTATAAACCATTTTTGAGTTTTTACAATCTGAGGTATAAGTCTAAATTATTTTTGTGCTAACTGACAGCATGTCACAGATGCTACCAGTAGAGCCAAGTTATCCCGCAACATTCCTTTAATGTGAGACAGCTCACAGAGTCTTTGTTTGTTGAGTAAAACTTGTAGCTGGGGCCCCACAAGTGCAAAATAAACCCAAATGGCAAAGGTCAGATACCTCACAGTAACTGTGCAACAGGGTGAGGGGTGCCTTAGATTACAAGTCTTATGATCTTTTCCAAGTACTTACTTTTAATGCTTTAGATAATGTTCAAACCTAACAGGGTCATGAAGCTAAAAGCACACAAGCAGTGATATTTCTGAATCGGTATGAGTCATTTGTCTGCAGTTGGTCCATGTCAACTCTTCATTTGTTACTTTGTTTTTTCACAAAGTGTAATGCATCTGAATCAACTTGTTGTTGAAAAACTTCATAATCCAATTTAGACTGAAAAATTGGAATAATAATTTAAGATGGCACATTAGTACAACATGTTTCACAACACAACATGTTCCAATCTATTTCACACCAAATCTGTTCACAAAGAAAGTCAATTTGGTAGGACTGATGAAACATTTCTGTCTACATGGACGACTTGGACGAAGAGAGGAAATGGCTCCAGACCTGGTGCAAAGTGGTTTTACAACTCTTATAAATTCCCTCTTCCACGAGGTTAAAGCTGCTTAAACAGATTACCTTAAGTTCCAGGCAAGCAAGAGATCATTTACCTGATGAAACATCCATGTCACAACACCGTTCCAGCATTCCGCAAATCTTCCTGGCCTTTGCCCTCAGGCTTGTGCCTTTTTCCTTTTACCAGGTCAATGTACCAGAGTTTACCTCTCGCACAGTGGGTGTCATGTAACCTGTCTGATTGGCAAGAGTCACTGTGAGTAATGCAGCACTGTAAAATACCCTGATAAGACTTACAGGGTGATTCACTGTCACTGCTTGGTCTTATGAATAAAAACACGTATTGAGACAGCTAGAAAGAATATCATTGTTCAGAATTTTTTATTTTTTTTAGAATATGATGACTACTGTCACGTTAGCAAAAATAAGTTCAGGACAGAGAAGTCACATGTATTTAAGTAATAATGTAACGTGACTCTAAATACTGCTTCTTTAGCTTCCTCTCTCACGAGCAGACATGAACAGTACAGCGCTCCTTATTTGTGCCCCACCTGTTATTTGCTGAACGCCATTGACACACAGGGGTAAAACCATTTAAATTAGGAAATCATTTCTAAATGCAACTCAAACTCTGGATATTCTTTAACCTCTCACCCAATCTCCCTGAAAAGAAGTATTTAGAGGCTTGGATTCCCCATAAAAAACTTGCACCCCTCACACCATGTCCATGTTCAGGCTGTGTGATTATAGCAGCTCCCCACAGTCTGGTGAATTCATTAGATGCTGCTGGAAAATCCCATATGCATGGTGTCTGATGACTCATAGCATACAGTGTGTACTCCTACCAATTTGTGAGCAAGTACCGGTAACTAACCTCATGGTTAAATAAAGCAATGCGATACATATAACAGCGTGCAGCCAGCAGACCTAGAAATAGAAAGGGGTGGAATAGTAGGAAAAGGTGAAATGTATGGGAGATGGAGCGAGGGATGGATGGAGTATGTAAAACAGTCTTCATTTACACACCCATATGATTTTCTTTCTTCCGTGTAACATAAAAGTAGATATTTAACGATGTGTCCAAACTGCTCACCATACACCATTCGCTTCCATTGTCATTCTTTTTCATACAATGAAAGTGAATGGTGACTAGGAATGGAGCAGCATGTACCTTCAGCTAGATAACTAATTTTGTGTTCCACGCAAGCAACGAAAAATCATACAAGTTTGGGATGAAAACCGAATTTTTATTTTTGGGTGAAATATTCCTTTAAACCATTAATCTGCCATCTCTGTACCTTCATGCTCAAAGGAATGTTCCGGGTTCAGTGCAACTTGTAAGCTTAATCGACAGCATTTGTAGCATAATGTTGATTACCACAAAAATATTATTTAGACTCGTCCCTCCTTTTCTTAATAAATAAATAAATAAAAAATACGGGTTTTAGTGAAGCACTTACAATGGAAGTGAATGGGGCCAGGGATATTCTGGAGGGTTTAAAGGCAGAAATGTGAAACTTATATTTTTATAAAAGCACTTACATTAAATTTCCTGTAAAAACATGTACATTATTTTAGCTGTAAAGTTGCTCAAAGTGTCATTTTAAGGTTTCAGGGTTTTTCAGCGTTACACTGTCATGGCAACAACATTGCAAAACTGGATATAACTAGAAAGTAAAGATTAATACGCAATTTTATGACACAACTCATACTAACACACATATTGTTTACATTTTGTGACTATACTTTTGAGTTTTTTAACGTTTACGGATTGGCCCCATTCTCTATTGCAAGTTCCTCGCTGTATCTTTATTTAAAGAAAAGGGTGTAAAAGTGAAAATTAATTTTTGCAGTCATCAACATTTTGCCACAAATGCTGTCGATTGAGGTTAAATTGTATTGAACCCGGAATATTCCTTTAATCCCAACAGTGACATCACAACAGTTCCTGTCCACCCAGACATTCCCTTCTAATCTTGAAGGCTGGTTATGTCATTCCATGGAAAGTCTGACAGGGGAGCTGCACCAGCTAGACAATCTCATTAAAGGGACATGATGCCTCAGTGCACGCTCTTCACGCCTCCTTATGCATAGTTTAGCAAGCTTATCTTTTTTGTCAATGCTTTCCAATGTATTTTTTAAGTCATTTCCCATTGGCTTGAAAGCACAGTACAGTTCTTTGAATATTTGTGACACTATAATTAAAGTAACCTTTTTAAATATTCTGGCCTCACTTTCTGATTTACCCTGGTACAACTCTGTCTGCCAGGGTGTCTCCAGCAGTTTTAATAGAGATGAACTGTTTCTGCTAGGTGAAAAAAAATCATAACTTGACAGTAAATACTAATTTTTTGACTCATGTATATATTCATCTAGTAATTATGTACATTTACACTCACGAAAAAAGACTTTGTTTGTGAAGCTACTTTAAAACTGTCAACCTTATTCTTTTGAAGAATTAGTTAGCTATGTAAGTTACTAACTACATTATAAGATAACTACATTGAAGCTACACAAAGGGACGATATGTACATGGGGGCGGCACAATTGTGCTTTGCCTAGAGTGGTCTTTCCGAACTTTTGGACGGCCCTGATTACTTAGAGCTAATCATCCCCAAAAATGTTTTTTATTCTCTGCGTATGATAAACAACAGACTTTAAATAATGCTAATAAGCCAATCAGAATTAAATAAGTACTGCATAATAAGGTAATGCAAGTTTTCTTCAGTTTTGTGCACCTTCAAAAATGAGCAAGAGAACAGTTCAAGGCAATCTTTTGACTTTCTTTAAAAATAAAAAAACGGAAGGTAAGATATTGCTATGACAACTGATTTAGGACATTTCCGGTGAATTATATCATAGCTTCCACCCCCATCATGGGGTTCATTATAAGGTTACCCCACATATTATAGGGTTGCCCCACATCATAGGGTTACCCCATATTATAGGGTTCTCCCCATCATGGGTTCCATATGGTCACCCTATATAGGGGTTCCCCCACATTATAAGGTTATTCCACATTATAGGGTTACCCCACATTATAGGAGTATTCCCATAATAGGGTTCCCCCACAAAATAAAGTTACCCCATTATCGGGTTCCCCCAGATCATAGGGTTACCCCAGCTCCAAAATTCCAATTTAACTCCTGCTTAAATCTAAAAATGTTCTGGTGATCAACCAATTAAAATAGAAGATTCCAAAGTGCTGCGTAATAAAGTTAATGCAATTTTCGTCTGTTTCATGCACCTTCAAAAATGGCCAAGAGAGACAGTTCAAGGCAATATTTGACTTTCTTTGAAAAGAAAAAAAATAACAGAAGGTAAGATATTGCTGTAAGTCCTGTTTTGGACATTTCATTTGACATGAATTCAATTAATTTCAATTCAAATTTATTTATAAAGTACCAATAAACAACAACAGTTGACCAAAGTGCTGTACAGCAGCTGATTAATACACAGAGAAACATAAAATATTATAAAATATAAACGACACAAATACAAAATACCACTTCTAAGTTTGGTTAAAAACCAGCGTGAAAAAGTAAATTTTCAACTTGGTTTTAAAATCATGTATTGTTGAAGCAGTTCTTATGTAAAGGGGTAGACTGTTCCACAGTCTCAGGGCAGCTACCGTTAAAACCTGTTCACCCTTCAGGGCCACTAACCACATCACAGAGTCCTTATATCATTGGGTTCCCCGAATCATAAAGTTTACCAACAATATAGGGTTACCCTACATCATAGGGTTACCTCATATTATAGGGTTCTCCCAATCATGGGTTTCATATGGTTCACCCTATCATAGGGTGCTCTGTATCATAAGGTTACCCCATATTATAGGGTTACTCCACATCATAGGGTTACACTACATCAGGGTGACTCCATTATCAGGTTTCCCCCCACATTAAATTAACTCTGACTTAAATGTAAAAATGAGAAAGAATTGGTATTGACATGACACTGATACCATCACCATGGTATTGCCACAGTACTACATTGTGAGGTACTACATTATCCAAGCTAATTTACACACGTATGACTATGTTAGAAACACATACCTGCACTCCTTAAACTACCATGCCGTGGATTCTCTCTCTCTCTCTCTCTCTCTCTCTCTCTCTCTCTCTCTCTCTCTCTCTCTCTCTCTCTCACACACACACACACACACACACACACACAAAAACACACACACACACACACACACAACCAAAAAGCTGTTCTGCGGCAGTGTGGTTTGAAGAATGTTGTTCCTGTTTCCTTGTGAGGAGTATGAATTGTGAACAGGGTGACATGGCAACCAAGAGCAGGATGGCATGGGGCCTAGTGCTATTGTTTAGTGAAAGAGGAACAATGTTTTTCCCACACTGGTCTATTGTTACTCTCAGCTGATCTGTCTCTTAAACGCTGTTAACATAGACAAGCTAAATTATACAAACAGTGAAGGAATATGACTGTTTGCTATTTGGTGCAAATGCCATTGCACACCCAAGCTTCAGGGCACAAAGCCTACATGAGTTAGGCACTTGCATACTTGAGGAAATTGTTGATAGTTTCTTGCAAACTCAGGTTGGAGTCCTCTGAAAACAGAGCATCTTTTTAAATTCAGAATAAAAGGCGGCAAGGTTTTTTTCGTCATTTTCTAAAACTCTCTGGTATTCCTGCACATATGCTTGCTAACACGCTCTCACGCTCTTTCTCTTTCTTGTGGCTAATTGACCCATTTTTTACCATGGGAGAGGTTGTGTTTGATTCAGGGAGATGTCAGTGAGTTCGTCTGAGTGGGTATGCTGTCTGAGACCCCCCCTTGAGGCCTTACCTGATCTCTCACTGTGTAATTCTTTGCTTGCATCCACACGCACACACTACAATATCAGCTTCAGTGATCTGTGTATTTATGTTTATTTATAGCCTTTTCCATGAACCATGGCAAGTATGCATGCCCTTGCTCACCTATGTAGATTCACCTGACAGGAAGGGTGACAGGAAATAGCCATCTGAAATGCTTGTCTGAGCCATTGGAGCACTTGAACTTTAAGCATGGAGGGCAAGACCAGCAAAGTGCTACTCATCTAAATAAAAGCCCACTAATCCCTGTTTTAAACCAGGATAAACCTCAGATTTATTTATTTATATCACCCACCATCCCCTGGTAAACATAAAACAAATGGGTTCATTTTAATATTACATAATTATTCAGGACTCAACAATGAAGGTTTCAACATTATATACGAAAGTAAATAAACGTAGACTCTTCTTGCAACTCAAGCACAATTTTGTGTATTGTTGCATTCCAAATTGGGTCATAAAACTATGCAAGTAGGAATTGAATTCTCAACATTGCCACAAGGGTATACAAGGGTTACCCCACATTATAGGGTTCTCCCCATCATGGGTTACATATGTTCACCCTATCATAGGGTTCCCCCACAATATAAGATTACCCCACATTATAGGGTTACCCCACATCATAGAGTTATCCTATATCATAGGGTTAACCCACAGTATAGGGTTCTCCCTATTATGTGTTCCATATGTTTCACCCTATCATAGGGTTCCCTGCATCATCAGGTTCCCCCTCAATATAAGATTACCCCACATCATAGAGTTACCCTATATAATAGGGTTACTCCACACTATAGGGTTCTCCACATTGCCAAAAGGGGCGCTAAAGCAGACATCAGTCTGAATGGGTCGCTTCTACAGTGAGTTTTTTCTTTCAAGCCAACAACTGTCATGGCAGAGCAACAGTTTGAAAAGAATATCGCTTAACAATTCAAAGTTAAATGTATTCAAAATATAATTATAGTAACTTACCTGAATCATAACACATCCAGTTTAAAGGCACAGACTTTTGTAGGTATCTCTATCGCCACCTTGAGTATTGATGATTATTATCGGCACAGTAATGTAAGAATGCACGTTATGTATGTTCAAAGTGACCGCATGTTGGCAATGCTTTAGCCATATTTTTATATAAACAAAACTATAATACAGTGCCTGACAGCTAAAAAAATCATAAACACGTTTTTTCTGGAAAACGGTGCAAAGCATTACTGATTTTATTTATAGTTTTGAACCCTGTTTATCTAATGATCCCAAGACTCATCTGTCAGTAAGCTACATAACGTTATCTTGAATAATTATTTCAAATAGACAGAATTCACATTGACAATGTTCAATATATCATTCAAAACCAAATCTTTAAGTTTAAAAGGCATAAAAACACACATACATCAACAAACATAAGATGTATTGACAAATTAGCACTGGCCCTAAAGAGCATTTTTTATTAACTGGCCTGAAACTTGCATTTCGTGGATCTAAAAGTGGAGTTCATGTGCTGATATCTCCAAAGTCACATGGCCCACATTCCACACCAACACTGCTACATAAACACTGAAAATGTAGTGTTTTTCCACAACTTCCCTGCAGCCCAGATTCTTCAGAGTGGACTGTTTAGTGGACCTTTAGCTCTGGCTCTCGGCATGGAGGAATGTGATAATGCATCCCAGCTTTGGCTCAGCCCTGCAGCTGGCTGCCTCAGACTCTGGCCTCTTTAACATGTGTCTGGCTCTGTCTCTGCTCCACACGCCCCCCTGGGAGACCTGCGGGACCCCAGAACACCACACACTGTGCTCTCACCCAAGACAGCTCGTCTCTGCTGTCATACTAGCAGCATGTTCAACCAACAGCTGCGTATCTGAAAGATCTGCTCATGCAACCAAATGTCAAAAGGTCTGGACAAGTGTGTGTCTTTGAGGAGGGGTGTAAAGAATATTTGAGAGGTAACAGTGTTCAGGTTTTCAGTCTGAACACATTAAATGAGATGTATATGGAGAGGATTTGCTAGCATGTGGTCTTGAGGTCTAGCATGTTATGGGCTTTTAAGATTGTACTTAGGTTTAAGACTTAAACGAAGCACTCTTACTTTGTAATATTCTAACAATTTTGAAGTATTAGTGCCTCCCAAACTGAAAATGATGTTATCATTTACTCACCCATATGTCATTCTAAACATGTATGACTTTCATTTGAATAAATGTGTAGGATGTTTTTTTCCCTGTAATTAAAATGAACAGAGACTGAAGCTTTCACACTTCAAAATGGATGCAAAAGCACCATAAAAATACCACAAATGTAAATCATACACTGAAACAATTGTAGTGGGGGATTACTTAAAAACCTAGGAAACTAGTACATTTAACTGACCATATTTTCAAAAAAAGGCTACACACATTTCTTGGTGGCTTTAACAGAAATTCTCAAGTTTCAAGTAAATTAAAGATTTGATTTGTAGAACAAATGTAGAAAGTACTTAATATTTTCTGCTATATTTACAATATTTTCAGTGTAAGATTTGTGCTGTGTATTCCAAGTCTTCTGAAGCCATATGATACTTTGTGTGAGGAACAGACTGAAATTTAAGTTGCTATTTACTGAAAATCTTGACCTCCACCCTAACTCTCCTTGGCATGTTCTTGAGAGTTTATGAGAGATGTTGTGATATCTGATTCATGAAAATTTTTTCTTTTAACCTGTTGACGGAACGATTCAGTCAATGATCCAGTCACAGCAGTTAACAGCTATTATCAGTGAATAAAAATATAAACTTAGGTCTTTTTCTCATCCAAAGCTGTTGTGTGGCTTCAGAGGACTTCTAATATTGCACAAGAGTCAAATTCACTACTTATACAATACTTTTATGATGCTCATTTTAAACAGCAATTACAATGGCCTTTTATGTAACATAGAAGAAATTAAGTCATAAGAATTGGAATAAGGGTGAGTAAACGACTGAATTTTCTTTTGTGGGCTAACTATTAATTTAAATACTAGTAAGGCTTATTGTAGTTAGGGCATTAGGGTAAACAAATGAGTACCAAAAAGTAAAAGTAGATTTGGTTTTGGTTTCTTTAAAAAAGAGAACAGGAGATGCACTCCACTCTCAAGATTTTACATTATGAAACCAGTCATTTATACAATTTCACAGTAACTCTGGAGTTACATGCCATATTCTTTTTTTACTTTGTCGGTCTACATGCTGCTGTAATTGCCAGTTTTCTGATTGTGGTCTTAATTACATAACAAACTCCAGTCTGGTGCCAAACGCTTTTGGAAATTTGTCAATCATCTTGGACAAATGACAACTTAATATTTCCTGTCAGAAGTGATATATTTCAGGAGTGAAATTTTAATTCCCTTCCAGTTTTGTGGCAGTACAGAGGAGGGTGACCTGTCTGTCTGTTCAGTAATGCCATGCTTTGAGTGTATTAGCACTAGACTCTTTACTGATTCGGCTTTGGCTTGTAGAGTGTCCATGCTGTCTGTCCAAGATCTGCAGGTCTCTAAAGTCCAAAGAGGTTAAAGAGCATGTAGGGTTCAGTGCTGGGCTGTCTGATTCTATGGCCATCCCAGAATATCCCGATCAGCTGGTTTCCCCGAGTGACGGAGCTTATAGAATAGCTCGTCCCATGTGAAGGTGGGAAGGTGGCTGTGTCAGCAGGCCCTCAGTGTGTGAGCACTCGCTCAAGTGCCTGCTGTACTGCCTGTTATGTGCACTGGTATGTATCTAAAGGTCGAGGGGAGGTACATGAGGCTCCAGCGGGGAGGTATCGGGCCACTCATTGCCCTGGATCCCAAAGGCCAATACAGCACTGTCAACTTTGTACATATCTTTTAAATGCCATGTCATATCTGGGACCAAAGAATACTGTGGAATCTTGGCATATCATCTTTTGTTGTATATACAAAAGCATAAAATTAACCTTTAAGTTTGTTACTATTTAGTGACAAAGAGTGTATATTAAGGGTTGAGTGAGAGCTGCTCAAGGGCACAATCGTCACAGATCAGGTTTGCCAGTCTCCAGTTTCTAGGTAACCCTTAAAAGGATAGTTTACCCAAAAAATACAAATTCTGTCATTATTTACTCCATGTTGTTCCAAACCTGTATGACTTTCATTCTTCTGTAGAACACAAGAGTGTTTGACAGAATGTTATCCTCAGTCGCCATTCACTTGCATTGTATGGAAAAGCATTTGAATATAATGAAAGTGAATAGTAAATAAGTTGAAAGTTCTACTTTTGTGTTCATATGGAAGAAGTAGCCTCTTCTAGTTTTCCTTATTAGACAGAGCTGAATCTAGAACATTCATGTGTCTGTTTTACAGGTGTGTCTGCCTTGCAGGCCCAGGCAGCTCTGATCTACTGTGCTGCCACTCAGTACTGATCCATTGATTTTCAACAGACTCCCTCCAGCTGGACCATACAGGTATTACACACAGTTTTATCTGTCCCTTTTACATTAATGAAGCATACAAACAATGCAGTTCAACTATGTATTCATTCAGTGAATAACAGTGCCTTGCTGTTATTATTAAAATATGGGAACTTAACTAGTAAGGATAAGATGGCATTTTTCGGTCAGTTTTCCTGAACTGTACATTTTAAATGTGTATATCTGCTAAAAGATTGTTTTCTCAATTTGAAGGAGTACACTAGCACATAGATGGCCTCAAAGCTAACACACAATGACTAAAAGCTACAGAACTGCAACTTTGATTTCACGGTGTCTACATAGGCCATCTTCTTGCATCTTCATGTTCATGTCCTGTCTTTACGTGCACACACACACACACACACACAATTTGTTTCAGGATCTGCCATGTTCATTGTAAAGGAACAGCGGTGGCAGACTCGTAATCCACGGGTGACTGAAAAGCGTCTTCGCTCACACACACGTGTCCTGCTGTCTGAAAGCAGAGCGCAGGAAGTGTGAAAAGGTAATAGAAAATAAGCTCCCTGAAGGGAAATGGTCTCATATACCAGATCCTCTCTCCACACAGGATGTTTCCTACAGTTTAATGTAGTGTCAGGTAAGCACACTATCTATATTATGACAGGTCAAGGAGAGATGGACAGCTCACATTTTCCATGGACTTCTATTGTTTTAATACTGAGCTAATGGTGTTTTCTATTCCCTGCCCCTAAAAATAACCTAAAATTGTATTTAGTATGTTTATCAAGCCATCTCCTTGTGGATACAGTTAGCCAGTCCCAACAACATCACAATAGCTTAACATTAACTAACCCATCACAGCAGCACCTGTATGTTCCTGAGCTCTCTCCTCATCTCTTAATGGATATAGCAGTGAGTCACATTACGTGAGCGGATCACTGATACATTTTCATTATGAAGGTTTTCATTGTAGCATCATTTTGATAGTGCACATGGCGTTCTCCAAGCAGGCACACACGCACAACACAAATTGCGTGGGTGAATGACGCAGTCTCCATGACTCACTCTGACACCAAACCTCATTGATAGCATCATTAATGTCCTGTTGCATCTGTGGCAGGTGAAGAATCACAGACTCACTTACAGCCATTCCACTTCAGCAGCCCTCAAATCGCTGCTTCATTGAAGGATTTAGCAGTGCTACAGTGCGAGAGCTCAATTGAGAATTCTAATTTATCTGAGAACGTTTTCAGTACAAAAAAATCTATATTTTTTCTGATGGAGTCACTTCTAAATACAGGGTCCCCACACTTTTTGAAGAAGAAGATGAAAAGAAAAATCCATGAACCCTCCAGTCATAAATGATTACTGGAAGAATTCTTTTTAGAAATCATTTTGCAGAGATTATCACGCAGATTTCCATTTTTCAGGTAGCAAACTTTTTTATTAAAAGATTTAAACGTGTACAAATGTCTTCAATAAGTCCCTCAATGAACAGACTAATTATATTCACTAAAACTATAAAAATTTCCACGACTTTTTAAGATCTTATTAATTTACAAATCTTTTCCAGGCCTGGAAATCACAATTTAATAATTCCCTGATATAAATAGGTTTTCCATAACCATGGGAACACAGTAAATATCAATCTTTTTATGACAGTGAAATGATGTAATATGCATTTTACATGCCTGATTACAATTGAAGTGCATGCATTTTTGTTGTAAGTTGTAAGAGTAAACTCATTTGGCTGGCTGTCCATATTGGAAGGGCTCAACCATGAAACTCAACAGTAATAGATGAACAAACTATTTTCAAACTCTCATTTAGAGATCATTTGAATTTAAAACGTAATTTAATGTAATTTTTACATTTATTAATAAACAACTGGGATACATTGCAATCCAACTTATAAGTAATAAGTAATACAAATAGCACCGTAATGCTTTTATGCTAGATTCAGGCCTGTACCCATGGAAACACACTGATAATTGGAAGCCTTTAGAAGTCTTTTGAGAGTAGAAGATGGATTTATTATGTCTAAAAGCCCACAAAAACTCTTCAGTATTACTAAAATAATTTAAGCTACTTTATCACTGGGACCAACTACAGTATAAAGACTTATTGAATAATAAGTGCTCATTCATTTGTGCTTTTAACTAAACGTACATAACATAAAAATATAATGATTGACAGTGTACTTAACCTTTCTTCATTTTTATATATGTAATAGACAAACCAGTGCCTTTTGAAGCAATATGGGCCAAATATATATCTGAAAGTGCATATTGTGGCCAGCAGAGGGCACTACACGACCTCAAAATTAAGATTTAGTGATCTACGTCCAACTTCTCGTAAAATGTTGTGCAACATCATTGACCACCACTCTGTTGGGCGCAGGAAATGTGGAATGCCTTTTAAAACAACGAGGCATCCTTTACAAGACAGCCGTGGCCAACATTCTTCATAAGACTACAACAAGTTACATAACTAATATAGCATAGAGCAATGACTGGTGTTCACATATGTGATTGGCCAGTACACAATGTTCAGACAAGGCTAGTAAAAAACATAATTACATGTAATTGAGTGGCTCTCTTCTATAATCCATGGCAATCTTACAAAGCCATAAAGCAGATGGGTTGTTCCGAGCTTTTTACTCTGCATGGGCCTTGAGATCCAGCTGTCTACCACATGTGTGTGATGGGTCACTGAGTCCATAGCCAGCTTTACACTACATCCCCTTTCTCAGCTTGCCCGCAGACCACCATGTTGGTTTGTACGAAAGATGACAGAAGTCAGCCACAATGAAAGGCAAGCAAGCTTTTGTAACCAATGCCTTCCGGAAGGTTCTAGACCAGTGATTTTCAACTAGTTTTGTTTCAGAACCCAGAAGTTACAGTACAAAAATTGTTACCATGCAAAAGTAAACTAAAATGTCCATTAAAACATTTAATTTTACTTGCATAGTTGTTGTTCGTTTTCGAGGATGAGGGGTTGTCATGTATCATGTCTCTGTTGGTATCTGCCTAAATAACTTTTGCCAAGTTCCAGATTAATTTGCATTAAAATACTGGTAGTTTGACTAGACGAACAGCCTTTGAGACCAACAACAAAAGATATGAGATGTTTCTTCTCTTGCCTTTTAAAAGTTGAAAAGTCTATTTATGTTGCTATTGTAACTATGCATGGTTATATGCTTAGTTGCATTTTATTATTTGCATTTAGCATTGTTTTTCTTGCTGTCTGCAACCCTATCAGAACAGACATGGATAACAAGCCACCAGTTAAGAACCACTGGTCTAGAATCTTCTGGTTCTGATAGTATAAAAATGCTGAGTGAGGCCCTTCTGTGGATGAAACGGTTGGGAGAAGGTGGAGCTGCCAGGTCTAATCCTGTTATCCCAACCTTATTAATCCAGCCAGCCTTTACACCTCTTCAATCACCCACTGTGCAAACAAACACTCATACATATACAAAAGAAAACATATACTTGGCATAATGGAAGACAGCATGATGCTAGGTGTTGAAGGGATCAAGAAGACGATATTGTATGGAGGGTCCAAAGAGATGCCCAAATTTGTCACAGGAACTAAGGTACAGCCATTCCCAGTCATACTGTGTAGGATCAAATTCAATACAATCCAGTGTGCTGTTGTTGTATCAAAAGAGTAGTTCAGTGCTAATCCTCATTGTGTAGCTTCTGTATCTGCCATCTACTGTAAAGACGGTTAGAAACTGTTCCAAGATGTGAAACATTGCATTGTTTGTTGAATCAAATCTAGGGATCATGTCCTTTTTCATTACACACATAAGAAGTGGTCTTCTTTATGAGGTCATAAGGTCTATTCCAGTGCAGACACAGTAGTTTTCTTGGCTCTTAAATGTCATAGTAAATTTATCACAACAGTTGGAATGTCTGGGTTCAGCCCTACATGTAAAACATGACATGAGCAGAAACTAAAAGTGCTTATTAGATACGTTTTGGCAGTGTCTTCAGTTTTTTTTGTTGAAAAAAGCAAAAAAAAGCTAATGTAATTAATTATGACTATAAACAGAATATTGACCAAAATGTTCTTCTACCAATAAAATACTGATTATAATAACGATTATTACAAATATACACTGATTAATCAGTTATTGGTGGAAAAAGAAGATAACTGATTAATTGTCCGATAGTTTTTCAAATCGATTAAATGTATTGCCACTGATCGGCAAAACCGATATATCGGTCAACCTTTGTTATCAGTATCGGCAAAATGCAATATCATTTGACCTCTATCGATAAACAATATGCAGATTCTTGTCATCTATCAAAAGAGATCAAATATTAAAGAACCAATAAAGTATAAACGTATGAATAATCAGTAAATTATCTTGTCAAACTGAATATCAGTCTATCTCTAATAAACAGTTCTAACTCTTTCCTTTTTTACCAAAACCCTTCTACCACCTCTTTTTTACTTTTCCCGTGCATTCCTTACAGGTGACCTTCCATTTCTGCACCCAGCTCTGCAACGATGAGCACACCATCATAGATGACAGTAAAAAGGCCGGTACACCCATGGAAATGGTGATTGGGAACATGTTTAAACTTGATGTCTGGGAGACTCTGCTCACGTCCATGCGCATAGGGGAGGTGGCCAGGTTCTGGTGTGATGTCATCGTAAGTATTGTGATCCTCCATGTGGCCCTGGTCAGTAGTGCATCAGTGTTGCTCATGTAAATAACATACTTGTATGTAGTGTATTGAAAATAATTATTATATATATGAATATTATTATTTTTTTAATTTAACCTTTTCGATACAACGGTTTGAATCAAACAACAGGCAAATGATGGACAGTATATGTGAGGTTTTATTTCCTCAGCTTATTTATTTTCTGGAAAATGTGTTAAGCATTATGCCACCAAGAGATAAAACCAAATGGCACACAGCTTAACTAAACCCAGCATCACATTTAAACAAATGAGCATTCTTGTGTTATATGTACTAATGCAGGGCCAATGAAACACATCACACTCATGCCAGCATTATTTATGTAATTAAAGATAAAGTAAATAGATAACCAATGTTTTCAGAGGAGACCAGGTGGCTGACATTTCAGTCAGTGACCTTGACCCTTATTTGCTGGCCCATATAAGCTCTGGAATACCACGTGGGTTCCAGACTTGAGCCTGTCATACATTAGCCTGATGGAGAGCTTAAGCTCTTACAAAGTAGGATTAATCTGAGCCTGTTTCACATGGCATAATCATCATTATTTAATACTGGTCCCAGTTGCACCATCTGAAATAGATTCAAATGAAAACAGCCTGTATGTAGCATTATGAACAGCAAAAAGGATTTCTGGATACATCAGGCCACACTTTGTAGGCTTTGGAAATCAGTACAAGTTGTGCTAATCTTTGGACTTATTTCAATACATGTAACCTTTAACATGAAAAATCACTGAATGTTTGATGTTGAATGTTTTTTCCTTTGTGGCCGATCAGCACACTGGGTTGTACCCTATAGTGGCAAAGAGTCTGCGGCGTATTGCGGAGGGGAAGGATCCAGTGGACTGGCATATTCATACCTGCGGCATGGCCAATATGTTTGCCTACCACAGCCTGGGCTATGATGATTTGGACGAGCTTCAGAAAGAACCACAGCCTCTTTACTTTGTGCTAGAACTTCTAAAGGTCCGAATTCAGAATGAATATTCTCATAGACACACAGAGACTTTGGAAATTAGCAAATGTTTGAGTGAACATCCTTTGATATGCTTTTCATGTGGATTTTATATATTGCAAAATATATACTTATATATAACTTATTACTAGGCAGATCCTAGGTGCTTTTGGTGCCTATGGAGCTTTAATTTACAGGATTCCCACACTGCTTCACTACACAAAATCTACCACTAGGTTGAGCTATGGGCATATTTTCAAATCTACTGTATTTTCCCAAATGAACTCTTAAAGAATATTTCACCCAAGTATTTTAATTCTCTCATCATTAACTCACCTTAATGACACACCAGATGTGTATGACTTTTTTCTTATGCGGAACATAAAGATTTTTAGAAGAATTTCTCAGCTTTGTTGGTTCTCACAATGCAAGTGAATGGTGGCCAGACCTTTGAAGGTCCTAAAGCACATAAAGGCAGCATAAAAATAATACATACAACTCCAGTGTTTAAATCCATGTCTTAAGAAGCTATATGATTTGTGTGTGTGAGAAACAGATCAATATTTAAGTCCTTTTTAAATATAAATCTTCATTTTCACTTTCACATACACATTCTTCTTCTTTTGTTTTTGCGATTCACATTCTTCATGCATATCACCACCTAATGGACAGAGAGGACATTTTATAGTAAAAGAGGACTTAAATATTGATCTGTTTCTTATCCACACCTATAACATCACTTCAGAAGACTTGGTTTTAACCACTGGAGTCATATGGATTGCTTTTATGCTGCATTTATGTGATTTTTTGAGCTTCAAAATTTGGTCACCATTCACTTGTATTGTATGGACCTACAGAGCTGAATTCTTCTTCTAAAAATCTTTATTTGTGTTCTACTGAAGAAAGAAAGTTATACATATCTGGGATCTCATGAGGGTGCGTAAATGTTAGAATTTTCATTTCATCTCTTTAAGAGACTCTTAGAAAAACACTTTTTTAAATGCATATAACACCTGATATTAATTGAAAGTTAATTGTCAATGTGAAACATGGTAATACAAAAACAATAATCAAATTGTAGCCTACTTTATGACATCATCATATGCGATCAGTCCATCACACTTCTTGAAAACAATACAAACATTCTGAAGTTTTTCTCTGGGTCATGAAAAATATGATACACAGATAACTGGGCCTCGGTGTATGATGCTGTATGTGTGTGTGTGTGTGTGGTTCAGGTACAACAGCCCAGTGAGTATGACAGAGAGTCATGGGCTCTGAATGATGAGGAGAGACTGAAGGCAGTACCTGTGCTTCATGGTCAAGGGAACAAGCTCTTTAAACAGGGTCGTTTCGAGGATGCCACACTGAAGTATAAGGAGGCTATTGTGTGTATCAAGAATGTGCAGACAAAGGTAAGAATAGGCTGCTGCAACTAGTTGTTAATTTTCTACATAACCAGATTCAAATCTTCAACTGACCCTTCACCAAGCTCCGCTCCTGGTTAGTGTCAGACAAACAATAAATTGGACATTTCTATCATTTCTATCAATATTAAGTCAAATATGCTCATAAAGAGGTAAATAATGTATGTATATTATTGTAAAGTGGGTTGGAATGAAGTTTGACATTGCAAACCATTGCTAAGGTAGAATTGGTCATCAATGTTTTTAAGGCGGGGCTTAGCGAGCGGTCAACTGTTTATGGCCATTAAAGAATACAAAAAAATCTCATTGTAAAATGTGTCTGTTCCTCAGAAAAAGGCATGGGACGTTCCCTGGTTAAAACTGGAGAAGATGGCCAACACTCTCACTTTAAACTACTGCCAGTGTCTGTTGCGCATGGAGGAGTACTATGAGGTCATTGAACACACATCTGACATCATCAACCAACATCCTGGTGCGTATACTGAATATACTCACTTACTGTATGTCCAACATTTTAAAACTAACATGACATATTGAAATGACATGAATACATCGCATTAATGGTGTAATTATACTGTACAACAGTAACGTACTAGCAATGCACAGAAGAGAATTCAAGGTGTTATTATACTGAGAAGATAATACCTGATGTGCTCCATGTCAAATACGCTAGCTGAAAGTATTCAGTGTGTTTTGTAGGGACGATGAAAGCCTTCTACCTGCGTGGCAAAGCACATATGGAAGTGTGGAATGAAGCAGAAGCAAGAGATGATTTCACAAGGGTGCAGGATCTGGACCCAGGCATGAAAAAGACAATCAAAAAGGAGCTAGCAGTTCTCAAAATGCGTATGGAGTTAAAAAATGAGGAAGACAGACAGACGTACAAAGGCATGTTCACAAAAATAGCAGGAGAGCAAAAGACTCCAGATCAGGAGACTTCTGCTGAAACAACTCTGGCTGAAGAACAAACAAATGTAAAACTAGCAAACTCCAGAGGAGTTTTTCCTCCTGAGGAAACCACTCCAGATCAAATGACTGTGCTAACAGGCTTTGATTATGTGATCCCAGATCAATCAACTCCAGAGGAAGCGATTTCAAAAGAAACCACTTTAGAGAAAGCAACTCTAGAACAATCATCTACAGAGATTGAGACTCCAGAACAGACTACTAGAGAACAAGCAACTCAAGAACTAACTAACACAGTTCAGACAATTCTGGAGCCATCAACTCCAGAGCACATAACTCCAGACCAAGCAGCCCTGGTATCACTTTCTCCAGAAGAAATTACTCCAAATCACACAGCACCAGTCAATGAATCTCCAGAGAGTTCCAACAATGAAGCTCAACAATGAAGGAAACAGACAAAATTAAGCATTTATTAACTCAATTCAAATATGTGTCTAATGCTTTTCTTGTTATCACTTTACCATAGAGATTTTATACTAGTCAAATCATCCAATTAAAATAGTACTCCCTCACTTTCTGGTGGTTGATTCATCAGTAGCATTTAGTGTCTCAAAACTTCATGGTATTACTTCATAAACCTAATGATAACTGCCCCAATCTTATTACTGTACATATCCCTGTGTACTGTAGAGAATGTCAATATAATTAAAGTAATAATTTAAATTAATTACTTAATTACATGAGCAATTAAAATATTTTAATTAAAAGTACATGTATTTAATAATATATGGCTTTCTTTTAGCTACCTATGTTTTTCATGTTTCCTCAAAAATAAATGTAGCTAATGTAGTTTTTAATGCACACAGCAATGTCTAAATTCACATTTTTTAAATTCTCTTCAAGTAATGTTTATCACAGTCCTTAACTGAAAACTTATTTCCTGGAGAGAGAAAAAAAAAAAGGAAAAAAATCCAAAAGGCATCCCATGGCTTGAAAATATGAATTCACTTTTAGGATAACAAACTGAACAGCTTTATAAAGCCAAATACAAGTATGGTGGGGAACTCTCATTTTATCAAATGAATTCAAAAGATGATATAAAGATAAAAACACACATGTTTCTGGACCTGTACTGTAATGTATGTTGTACAAATTATAGACTAGACTAAAGTTAGTTTCTCTAATCATCAGTTTTCTGGAGAAAGACTGGATGAGAAACTCTATTACAGATCAAAAGAGCAAGACATGGGTTCTGGAAACATCAAGGAGGATCAAGTTGTTTAAAGGTGCACTCGGTTATATTTTTGTTTGTGTCATCTTGCACTTACACTTTGACACCTAGCGGCATAGATGCAGCATCATGCAAAATCAATTGTTTTCAGTTGAAGATGCCATTGTAGAAATTCACTATTCACAGCCATGATTACATTAATCCACGATTTTCAGTGTCAAATAACAGGGTGGTTACTGACATTAAGCGAGTAGTATTTGGCTGGTCATGTGATCCAAACATGGCAGCCCACATGAGGGGACCCTCCCCATGTACACAGCTTTTTATAAGGCTACTGTAATGGCTGGAGTCTTCATCTCATATAAGTGGTCATGACTTCATAAATATGTTTCGAAATTACAATTCATTTCTTTAGAATTAAAACTTTATTATGGAGGAAAAAATTACTGAATGAACCTTTAACCCACACCAGATCTTTTAGTTAAAAGGTTTCAAGCTGTACACGGAGTGCAGAATACTCTTGTGTTTGTGCATGTGTGCAGTCAGTGCTGAGATAAGTAATGCTCTAGGTTTCCTGAAACAGCTTGCAATGAGATCTGTTGAGGGACACACAAGGGCCACAGGCTGGATCAATGCCACTACATCATATGATATTGCTTTAAGGGGGATTCCCCTGTGTAACTAATTTTTCCCCATATCTTCCCCGCACAACCACATGCTAATGTAACAATCATCATGGTTATGGAAGGCCAAATTATATTTTAACGTTCCTAGCACTACATTACATTACTAGTAAGAATTCCAATTACAGAGCTCTACAATTTCATACTGACTTGTCATATGTTTCTATTGACCACCCTGCAAACCACACAATTGCATGGGGCCCCAGACGTCGGGGGAGCCTCCGCCACAGTAGAAAAGCTTGAGGGATGACATGATGCAACCCGGGTACACGTGCAAATACATTGTTGTCAGTGCTCTCAGAGCGGTTCACATTAGAGGTCCGCCGGGTTTGGGTCAGGACTTCCAAACTTGATACGCCCATGAGTTAGGGGCTGCTCAGACCGAACGTGTATTTGGGGATGTACAGTATGTTCTGTATTTTTCCATAGTTTTCCTATCTAAACATGCTGGATGAACGTCCTTGACAGCTGCACAGTGTCTCGCTGTTTCTTCAGTGTCTCATGCAGGACCGGCACCTTTTTAGACACTATGTCAAGATAAAAATAACTTCAGGTCCCAAAAACGCATGTTGAGACACCTGCGTTCTGTTTCATTCTTTGCGATGTGTCTAGATTATTTTTAGCCCAGGTGTCACAAAGATTAAACTTCTTTAACAATATTCTTATTCATCTGAATTGTATACATTTGCAGGAGTGAAAATTTATACAATTATTTACAATTATGCAAAATAAAATTTTTTATATATTTTTTATTATAGCATATTATTATTATATATTTTATTATCATATTTTAATTATTACATTTTATTATAATCAGTGTTACTCGGGGTGTTTTATTTGCTCTTATAAACAGAGGTGAATTATGGGTAGGTCAGCAAGTATTGACACTGACAACCACCCCTGGAGTCGCGAGTTAGAATCCAGGGTGTGCTGAGTGACTCCAGCCAGGTCTCCTAAGCAACCACGCCACCACGAGGACCAACTAAGTAGAGGTAATTGGGCATTCCAAAATTGGAGAGAAAAGGGGATAATCATAAATAAAAAATTATAATAAATAAAATATTTCATGCTAATATCTAATCATGCTAATATTACACATGGCCTGGATTTTGAAATGTAGCCTACCTCTAGTGGGATTTAGAAATGAAATCTGTGTAATCGCTTCTGTTTTGCATCTAATGAATATGAGATTTACTAGTAAGAATACAATTGTAGAGCTCTGTAATTGGAATTCATACTAGTAAAAATTAAATTGCAGAGCTCTGTATTTCAATTGTAGAGCTCTGCAATTGCATTCTTACTAAAAATGTAATGCTCTTACAGAGAGCTCTGTAATTATAATTGTTTCTGGTAAAAACAAATCAATTGTAGATCTCTAAGCTGTTAGAATTAACACGTTAAAGAATGTGATTAATTTAAAAAGTTTAACGCTTACATTTATCTTAAACCTGATTAAAGCAGTTACCATTAATACAAAATAGACAAGCATAAACACTTGTTGGGATGGGCGAAACCTCTGTAATGTGTCAATACACTGACGCACACTTCATTAGACACACGCTGTTGGCATTGATGCTCTGACATGCATCGTGAACATGGCTACACGATTGCTGTAGGAAAGTGGATACCCAAAGTCTACCAGCAGATTAATACTGTGGAGGATGAGAGTTTAAGAGATTTAATGCCCATTGCAATGAAAATGCAACCTATGTGGGGACTAGTTCTTTCAATTAGTCAAACTCCCAGTTAGACTTTGGGAAACGTTTAATGTTACTTGAATTGTTGACATTTTAGTGCATTTCTATCTTTATACTTATATATAACTTTGTTTGGAAAATGAAAATAAAGTATTATATTGTTACATTTGGTTTTGTTTTCTTTCGTAATATGGAAAAAATGCATTTTGAGAGGAAAATAAATATATATAGTGTCAAATTTCAACACTTTCAAAATCTGTGATTAATTGCGATTAACTACACATTTTAAATGACTGACAGCACTAATAAAAATGCAAACATAGAGCTCAGTAATTGGAATATTCACTAGAAAAGAAATCTTTTGTATAGCAATTTAACTGAAATATTACTAGTAAATATGCAATTATGATGAATAAGGGTGGGAGCATTAAAAGTTAAATTGGCTTGCCATAAGGTTAAATATGAGGAATACAACACTGATCATTCAGACCACAAGCATCATCCACTATTTTATTTATTTTTTAATCCCAATTCTCCTCATTATGGCACGGTTACCTCAATCGGGGTGGTGGAGGAGGACAGTCAATCCACGCATTTTATCACGTTGCTTGTTGTGCATCACAGCATGTGGAGGCTCATGCTACTCTCTGCAATCAACGCACAACTTACCACATACCCCATTGAGAGCGAGAACCACTAACTGTGACCATGAGGAGGTTACCCCATGTGACTCTACCCTCCCTAGCAACCGGGCCAATTTGGTTGCTTAGGAGACCTGGCTGATGTCACTCAGCACACCTTGGATTCGAACTCGCAACTCCAGGGGTAGTAGTCAACGTCAATACTCACTGAGCTTCCCAGGCACCACATCCACTAGTTTTAACTTCACTGTGCTTATTGAGATATTATTATGGATTTGTTTAAATGAACAAAAAACTATGACATAATGTATGCAAAGCCTCGTCTCATTTTTCAAATAAACTAGTTTAATACAGTAAAGTCCTGTATAAAGGCTATTTTCTTTCCTCTTTCATTTTCACCTCTTATTTATTCAACTAACTAAAGAATAAACAAATCAACTAAAAAAGCAAAAATACTGTTTTATATTTGCGTATGGTGTATAAAATATTTCAGAGTTAAATTGCTGGTAAAGATACAGGGAGTTATTGCAGACCATGCCCTGGTTTGAAGAACATTCAAAAGAGGTCCTGTAGGACCATCACACATGATTAAGAGGCAGGTGAGAGATGAGGGTCGCACTGTAGGCTACCGACTGCTGATGTGCAACTACTTTAACCAGACATTCTGTCGCTGCAACATTTCAAAAGAAGATTTCTCCACCTGAAAACTGAGTTGTGTGCGCCTTTATGCTTTTTCGACTAATGCGACGTGCTTTGTGAGGTAGCCTAATGATGCTGATGGTTGAGTGAATGATTTGCGTCTCTGTGGTTTTAGTACAGCGTGCACACTGTGTGGGCAGCGTGCACACTCAAGAGGAGATTTCCTTCCGATCCGAACTGGGGAAAACTGCGGAACTGAGCCAAATACATCAAACGCGATAAAAAGGGAACAGATGGCTGTAGCTATCGAAATGGGACGATGCTTATGTTGTTTTATCGTTAATTTCGCAGTGCCTCTTGACTTTTTACATTAGTTTAGTAGTAGATTCCAAAGGAAAACATTTTTGAACCTCTTTTATTTATTCAACGAGTCATATTAATTAGCAAAACTAAGCTTTATTTTAAGTTTTAGAAATCAAGCTGCTCGACCAGCAGAGAATGATGGGAAATTAGAACCGGCTCATCACTTTTGAGAATATCTGATATATTTGATCAACCTAGGGGAGTTTTTCTTACAGAAACAGTCAATTTGGAGTTGCAGAATGGCAATAAACACCGATACGGAGTTTGCGAAATCCAACCTGGGGGAGAGCGGCGGCAAGCAACCGGTCGAGTCTCACGAGACCGAGAAACTTCTCATGACCACCGAACCCACCGGGGTGAAGACCTCCTGCTCGTTAACCATCAGTGCCGGGGCTGACAAGTCTCTCGATGCCGATCAGAACGGCCACAGTTTGCCTCTGAGATCCGGATCAGTGGGGCAGCTCGGCTCGGCTCCCCACTCCCCATCCCGAGTCAGCCTAAGCCGCACATCATTCACAGGCAATGCCGTCCAAGATCAGCAGAAACCAAAGGACTACCTCATATTGGTCATTTTATCCTGCTTTTGTCCAGTGTGGCCGCTGAGCATCGTTGCATTGGTCTATTCAATTATGGTGAGTTGAGTGTGATCAGAGAGTTGCATTTGACATTACTTTGCACTTTTTTCAAATCCTTTAGGACTAGGTTACATTCTCCAAAACGCTCCCAGATTATAAATATTGCTGCAGCTAAAAGTGCTTTAATCTTTTTCACTTCACATCAATATATCAATGGCTGTCTTCTTGCAAATTGCCCTTGTGCAAGGGCGTAGCAGGTGCTAGGGACATGGGGGACACGTCCTCCACACTCTTTAAAAGGTAATTTATTCCCCAGCACTTTTTCATGCTAAACCCATATCGAGCCCAAATGGTGGATTTGTATACAGTATTCTTTGTGTTTTGTTACTTTGGGCTGATTGAGCGGCCATCCAGACAATCACAGTTGTGTTTTATGAGCCAAAACAACCGTTACGTAATAGGCCGTCAGTCATAGAGTCTAATCAACACAGCTCCATTCATTTCTACAAAGTTGCTTTCAACAATGCTCATTTATCCATGTTTTTTATCTGCATTAATTTGTCCTTTGATAAAAGTCATGCTCAGCAGTTCAAACTGTAGGGAAATTATAGATTTGCTTTGTTCTTATAATGCTTATAATCTCCAATAAAGTCTCTTTGTAGATCTGTTGACATACAAATTTTAAAGGATTACAATTTTCTTTTGATCACTGATTCAGTGGCATCCTCATTTCACACAAGACACACATTTTTTACCACCTTCTGGCATCACCAGAAATGGTCACTGAATAAATCATTAAATGGATCTGAACGAATTTTGGTGAATGTAGTCAAACACTCGAGTCATTGGATACATTTCAATCCCACAATGCTCAAGCACAGAGTAAAAAATTAAATTGTGCACATGCACAATTGTCATTATTGTAACTGATTATATAATTTATTCAGCACCAGAGTGTGCTCAGTCTTTTATTGCCATGTTTGAAACAGAAGCAAGTGCTCCACAAGATACCTTTATTTCTGTAGATAATTTGGCAAAATTTGCAATACTTAACTTTAAAATACTACAAATATTAAAAGTATATCATATGTATATATTCATATAATACTTATATATTAATATATACTGCAATACATTAATACTGCACTGTAAGTGTTGGGTCTTTTCAAGCCACCTACTGACAACTGTGTCCCCCCACTTTTAAAATGACTGTTACGCCTTTACTCATATGCAAATTGGCACTGCAGTCCAGTGACACCCACAAATCCCTCTGACATGTGTGATTTACAGCCCTGCATATGCTTAGTAAATTGACCTGACGCTGGCTGCTGGGGATCTATTTGCCAGAAAATTGGTGCAGACTACCTTCACTGCATCCGAAGCACCCACACCTAAATGGTCATTTGGTCATTTTAGGATGCATAAAAGTGCTGCAAAGGTTTTTTTTTTTAAGTATTTAATTTAGTTCGAAAGCATTATATTAGAATAAGGTTTAGGTTAATACAGAATTAAAAATTGAGGTTGCTTTGATGATGCCATGGAAAAATGTATCTAAAGCATGACCAACAGCTATATCAGTGCTTTGAATAAACAATTATTTATCCAAAATAATCAATAAACCACATATGCTCATGGTTTCTTCCAAGCACCTGCTTAAATCTAAGGTTGCAGTGCCAAATTTGCCATTATAATAATTAAGATCACAAAACCTACAGTATACTTATAAATGATCCAAACCTATACAATAATAAAGCGGCGCTTTTCCATGTTTAGTCGCTTATGAAACATAATGCTAACAAGAGACAAATGTTCTTTATTTAACTTTTTCAAATGAATGCATTATGTAAGCCTCAGGAGTCACAGGAGTTCATTCTGTGCTGGACGAGTGCACTGTGAGGGTGTATACATGTAGGGCGTGGTGCCATTCATTTGTGTTTTATGAAGGAGTTTAAGAGATTACATTGAGAGATTGTCCCATATGAGATGACTGGAAATAAATGTATGTATAGCAGGACCCTGAAATCAATTGATACAGGCATTTAAGTCTTGCTTCTCTGTAAGATGATTACTTTTGTTAGGGGATAACAGTGTGTCTGGCTCTCACACTTTGTTATCATGATGAGTACCTTTGGAGAACCTTTGTTTTCTCTTCTTTCCACCACTGTGTATACACAGTGTACAGCAGTGTATACACTCAGTATGATCATACAACTGTAACCACTGGAGGATGCAAATAAGACTTTCCAGCATAGTCACAGGAGAGAAGCTTTACGCACATAATTTCAGTAAATTTAATAAGGCACTGTCAAATTCTGCCTTAAGTTAAATTTGACCATTTATGCGCAGAGGTTATTATAGTGTATACAGTGGGACATAAGCCATATGGGAAATGTACTGAAACACAAACTAGAGGACCAATGTTCCATAAGTGGATAGGCATCATACAAATGTGACACAATTCTTGGCAGAAGAAACAAAGCAATGCACATCTGGGATGCATTAAGGTGAGTAAATGATGCAATTTTAGTTTTGGGTGAACTATCCTTTCATGTAAGGTTTTAATTAAAACTATAACATTTTATAATTTACTCACCTTAATGCCATCCCAGATGTGTATTACTTTGTTTCTTCTACTGAACACAAACAAAGATTTTTAGAAGAATATCTCAGCTCTGTTGGTCCAATCTTGGCACAATCATGATTTCAAGCTCAATTAACCTTCTTAGTGTTTGACACATGCGCAGAGTACTTGAAAAACTGGAAATTTGAAGAAAATTACAGTATGATCGCCCAGGAGACTGCTCTCAAGATTACAAAGAGGAGTTACATTTTGATCTATTCTAACCCAAAATCAAATAGATCCCATCAAAAGTCTTATGAATTACTTTTATGCTGTCTTTATCTCAGTTTTCAAGCTTTTAGAGTTCTTTATATATATATATATATATGCCCTTTTCGCCCCAATTTTGGAATGCCTAATTCCCATTACTTACTAGGTCCCCGTGGTGGTGCGGTTGCTCACCTCAATCTGGGTGGTGGAGGACAAGTCTCAGTTGCCTCCACTTCTGAGACCATCAATCCGTGTATCTTATCACGTGGCTTGCTGTGCATGACACCGCAGAGACTCAAAGCAAGTGGAGGCTCATGCTACCCTCCGCGATCCTCGCACAATTACCATACGCCCCATTGAGAGCAAGAACCATTTAATTGAGACCATGAGAAGGTTAACCCATGTGACTCTACCCTCCCTAACAACCGAGCCAATTTGGTTGCTTAGGAGACCTGGCTGGAGTCACTCAGCACGCCCTGGGATTCAAATTCGCGACTCCAGGGGTGGTTGTCAGTGTCAATATTCGCTGTGATACCCAAGCCCTCCTGTTTTGGAGTTCTGATCATTCACTTTTATTGTATGGACATGATATATTCTCCTAGAGCTGAGATATTCTTCTAAAAATCTTTGTTTGTGTGCAGGAGAAGAACGATAGTCATCCACATCTGAGATGGCATGAGGACGAGTAAATTATGAGAGAATTAAAAATTTTGGGTGAACTATCCCTTTTATGTACTCCCCACACTTGACTGGGATCTGACTTCATGCTATTTGCAGTGTCTGCATGTTATTAAAAACAGACTGGACATTTTGAGTCCTGAATTCCTCATTAACCTGATCTAGGTCAAGAAGAGTGCAGGGAGTTTTTCATTGAAAGCTGTGGGTGCATTGTACAAATATTCTACTCAAAACACCTGTACTCCTATCCACACTCATGCAAATATCTGGTGCCCACCTCATCTGTCCACACAAATTCAAATAACTCTTCCTTCCCTAGCATCAGCAACCAGGGCTGACTGCCAGTTCAACAGAGGGAAAGACACAGCAAATTAGAATATGCGATCATTCTCTACAGCACATTCAATCAAATGTTTGCCCCTATGCCATTGCCAACTGATGTATCTGTTACATACATTCTAAACTTTGCACCACAGTGGGAAAAGAAACCATAACCATACCAACTAGCTCAGACCTTTCTCAACAAGAACCATTCGGCCCGATGGTGGAAAAGCGGCTTAGGTGTCTCAATACACGTTTTTAAAAGTTTAACTTCTTTTAACATGACACAGCATTTTAAAACGCAGAGCTCCTGCATGGAACACTGAGAAAAGCAGACCTCCATCTAGCACCTTTACACAGAAAAACTATTAAAAAAACTGCAGATGAATGTAAACATGTATTTGATGTGAACGGCCCCTTACTTATGAGCTACCCCCCCAAACCTGATGAACACCAAAATATGTAATACACATATAAGTGCTGACAAAGCAGTGAATAAAACACTACAGGTACATGTACTCTATATACAATATACTGTGCACACACACAAAGTAATGATAAAACAAGACACAGGTCAAATGCCTTAGACATAATGGGCCTTTATCCAAGAAACACCAGCGGAATGGATTTCTGTGTATATCGTTCATAAATCCATTCATAAGTAATGTAATGTATTGAATTGAATGAAGAATTGTGTTATAAACTATTTATAGAAATCCATTCTGCTTGTTTATCATGAATAAAGCCCACTGAAACTTTGCTAACTCCATCGGTTGCTATAGGGGACTGACGTCTTTGGAAATGCTTCAAAAATACTTTTTATTGTATGTTGGAATCCAACAATAATTCCTTAATTAACAATTCAATAATTCCTAGCATTTAATAGCACTTTTCTAGACTCAAAGCACATCAGAAAATACCCATTAGGATCGGTCCCATTAGAATTGGTTCCAAATTGAAAGAAATTCCAATTGTGAACTTCTTGCCCAGGTGCTCTTAGGCTCACAGCAACAGACATCTGGGGCCAGATGCAAGAAACCCCTTAGTTATAGTTTTTCTTAACTTTAAGGGGTTGTCAGGGGCCTGGGTAGCTCAGCGAGTAAAGACATTGACTACCACCCCTGGAGTCACGAGTTCCAATCCAGGGTATGCTGAGTGACCCCAGCCAGGTGTCCTTAGCAACCAAATTGGCCTGGTTGCTAGGGAGGGTAGAGTGGAGTAACCTCCTCGTGGTTGCGATTAGTGGTTCTCTCTCTCAATGGGACACGTGGTTAAGTTGTTCGTGGATCGCAGAGAGTAGCATGAGCATCCACATGCTGGAAGTCTCTGCGGTGTCATGCACAACGAACAACGTGATAAAATGTGTGGATTGACTGTTTAGGAAGTGGAGGCAACTGAGACTTGTCCTCCACCATCCGGATTGAGGTAAATAACCATGCCACCACGAGGACCTACTAAGTAATGGGAATTGGGCATTCCAAATTCGGAGAAAAGGGGATAAAAAAAATAAATAAATAACTTAAGGGTTTGACTTGCATCCAACTGCTGAACTGAGACCTTAGTCTAAAAAGCAATAGTAACCAAAAACATGTTACCAAGGTGTTGTTGTTACACCATCAGAGCTCTGCGATCAATAAGCTTACAGAGGAAATGCAGTGGTTGAATAAGATGTTCTTGTAAGCTGAAGCTCATGGAAACAGAAAACAGTCAGTTGTTGGGAGTGGAGATGTGGAGTGATATGATTTTACTGGACTGAGCGGTTTCACAGTGCAATTGGAGGGCCAGTAAGGCAGTAACAACTGCACAGTTGGCAGGTTCTGTGGTTGAAATACTGAAAGGTTTCATGTCTGGTAATACATATTACAGGTTACACTATAACAGGAATTTGGGACTACAGTGGACCACCATTTTCTGCACCAAGAGTTTCAAACCTCCGCCCTAATATAGAATAGCATGGAAATATTGATGTATTAAGCAGCTTGTTGCTTGTCTCAAACAAGAGTCCTGAGTTATAATGTAATATAATGTCATCATGTTCTCAGCGCTGAGTGAAACATCACATTATGAAAGCAAACAGTCAGTGAGATCATGTTTCCACTGTACCTGCTCATACACTGACAACAGACACTTTCATTTGGCTAACTAGAGACACCAGAAAACCCAGGACTCATATTTTTAATAAAGGCATGTACATGTGATTTTGTTTAGTGATGCACCAATACAAAATTTGTGTGCCGATACAGATATCCAATTATTTAGAACAACAGATCATAATAGTTTGGTGGTTCTGCGTATTTTATGCTACATTGTTTTAAATGACTGATAATTAACTTGCATTGATTAAATTCTTAGTTTATTATTTTTTAAGTTTAAACTGTAGTTCCACCTCGAAATTCTGGCAGTGCAAAGACTCCTAATTGGATCTCTGCTGTCATTGTCATCTAATTTAAAGTAGTTCTTCACACACAGCATGAGTTGTAGGCTAATGTTCCGACATGTTTTTTTCCACCCACTTTTGACAGGAAATAATCTGCCCTGATTATTGGCAGTTTTAAAACATTCAGCTGATGTCCGATATCGATACCAATGTTTGACCGATACATCACTAGATTCATCTCTATTTGCAACCTAGTCTCATAGAATGAATGTTACTATAACTATATTTTTGCTGCAGTTTCTGGTTAAATTAACACAAGAGGCACTACAACAACTGTGAGTTTTATTAACTTTCACACAAATCATGAGTACAACTGCTGATTATGACTTTATAAACACTTATTTTCATTATATTACTCACACACTATGTTATGATATTAAAACACCTTTACTATACCGAATAATTAGAAAAACTATACATTTTACTGCATGAATGACAGACCATCTTAATTGTACACACTTATTCCAATGTAATTAGCTTCTGCGGTAGCTCACCTTAGAGAGTGTTGGACTTTGGACTCAGCAGACCAGTCAAGCACGCAAGCTGACACGTGAGATGAAAGTGTCATGGAAGCGACATGAGAAAATGTGCTTTTCATGTCGTATTTCATTTTACAACACTTTCGGTTAGGCTCAGGTATAGGTTTAGGGTAAGGATGTCTGTTTTGTTCACCTCTCATTTGCTTTTTTAAAAAACTATTGGTTAGGTTTAGGTTAAAGTTTTAGGTTAAAGAGGTATGTTTTATTCATTAATACCCCAACTAACATTTACCTTTCACTCACTTTTTGGCACCCCCCACTGGACAGAAGCTCAACGTATGATGAAGTGTGTAATTTAGTTTTGCAAAAATATTGACACATTCATGTAATGTTCATGAGACTAGGCTGTCTAGTTTTGTTTCTTATGGGCTGTTCAGACTGAACTCATTCAAGCATTACACTAGGTTAAGTTAAAAATCTTTGAACTTGACATGGCATCTTAAAACGTGGTGCTTATCAAGACTTGGCAATTAAAAATTAGCACAGATGAAAGCAAAAACACTGGGTTAATGGCACACACTGTACACTGGTGCTTCTCAACAACAGCCTATATGGGATATGCTTCCTATATCTTATGTTGCTCACATCAAAGTTGTAAGTCCAATCAAACTCTACAGTTTAATGAAAACTCAAATTAGGTATATATTGTACCAACATAGACAGATTATGTGACATGCCCTCATCCTCAAAATTCAGGAACAAAACTAACAACAAAACTACTATTGGTTGCCAAAATAATAAAACCATAAACATTCAAGAGACATTTAATTTCATTTAGTTGAATTTTCCTAGTTAACCTGTCATGTTAATAATTTTGTTAATAAAATATTGCTGGGTCTATGCAGTTCATGGGAATACTGATACATTTCAATGTTAGACAATTACATTTTTTGGTACTATGTTGGGTCGCCACTTGAAACTGGGTCCTGAAGCTAAACCAGTTGAGAAACACTACTGTACACGGTGGTGATTTGGGCATGGCCGAGCAACATCTGTGGAGAGCGAGGCTGGAAGTGGTAGAAGGGTAAAGATTGACACCTGTGGGAAATCACCTCTAACAGCTGTTTTGTGTTGCAAAGGTGGAAGCCTCGGTTTCCTCAGCCCTTAGAGGATTCCCGGCAGGGGATTTCTCTCTGAAGCAGATGTGATATGAGATGCCTTTGATCAAGTGGAAGTGATTGATGGTCAACGCCTCCAGCCAGACATTTCACTCACATATCCGTATTTTTCAATTATCAAGGATTGGTTGTACAGAGTGATACAACCCAATTGTTAACACCGTGGAGCTGTGGGGAAATGTTATTCCAGACTGCTCATTATATTCCAATGGGGGATCACTTAGGGTAGGAAAATACACTGAACTGTCTTATAGCCCGATTGTACTGGCTGGGCATTCGTGGGGATATTCAAAGTTGGTGTGAGGCATGCCGTGAATGTCAGGTGGTGAATCTGCTGGCCACTACAAGTGTGCCATTGTACCCCCTTCCATTAATCGAGGTCCCCTTCGAAATAATTGGTATGGACCTCATTGGGCCATTAGAGTGAACGGCACACAGACATTGATTTGTATTGGTTCTGATGGACTATGCAATGTGATAGGGTGGGAGCAGTACTGTCCCAGTTGGTGGAGGGGGAGGAGAGCCCTGTACTGTACAATAGTTGAAAGCTTTCACTGGGATAGATTAGGTACACCACAGTTTAGGAGTGTTTTGCCATCAAGTGGGTGGTCCTCACTCTCCGGTACTATCTGTTGGGACATGCTTTCATCTTCTGTTCGGATCAAACCCTGCTCCAGTGGCTCCATTGCATGAAGGATACCATCAAGTGGATCACCTGTTGGTATCTCGCTCTCCAGCCTTTTAAGTTTGAGTTGGTTCATAGGCCGGGGGCGCAGATGGCTGTGCCGGATTTCCTTTATAAAAATGATGTGATGTGGGCGTGGCCGGGAGAGGAAGAACATTAAGGAAACCTCCTCCACCAGCTGTTTTGTGTTGCAGTGAGAGCTGGAGAGGGATAAATGGGCAGTCCAAACCACCGGAGGGGAGAGAGATGCACGGAGCCGTATTCATGTGTGCATTAATTTATGCTATGCTAAAAAACAAACCGTGTAGGTATACAGAAAAGTATTAAAAATAAAGATTTACGTTGGATTGTTTGCCTGGCACTCCTTTACAAGAAAGCCAGAGAATTGTCACATACACCATTGTGCAGGCTTTCTACAGTTATCCTCACAGTCAATTCTCCCTGGCCACTAGTGTGGCTGTTTATAATTAATGGCTCAGGCTTGTGAGGGAACACTAAGAGCTCCTGTGTGTGTTTATGTGAAATGGAATGAGGCGGAGAGAGTGAGGAGAAAGGCGGGTAGTCAAATCTCTCAAATGACCCACACAAACGGCCCAGAAGAATTGGCAAATATTTTCCAGTTCATAAGAATATGATTACGGGCAAAACCTCTTCAGAAATCAATTACATCCATTTGCTATGTCATACAACCACACACCCCCTACTCGAAAAAGCCACACACTCTGACTATTAGAATCCACTGCAGTTTCTGAGTATCCTCCAAACCGCAGTCAAGCAAAATGGACCTCAAATCACAAAGAGCCGGAAGCCATTTGTATAGAAATATAACACGGCATTGCAGCTTCACTACGTCACAGATTGAACTATTCCCTTTGGAGATACACTGCACCATTATCCCGCTAAATTAAAGTAGGTGAGAACTAAAAAACAAGAGAGGCAGATAGTATTTTACTACTGTATACAGTATTAGGACTTCCACTGATTGAAAGTGCTGATATGGCTTTTCGCAGTGATTAGACTCAGGGATCAATAATGTTGTGCTGCTCCAGGCACATTTTATACCCCTGCTAAAATGTCAGAGCAGAGTCTGCAGTATTTGAACTGAGCAAGTCTGGGTAGGATAGCAGAGATGGAAGGGTACAGGTCATGGCTTAAATAGCAAGATTGGTGATGGGGCAGTGTGTGTGTCAGTTATTTGAGTAAAGGGCTGTTCAAGAGATACAGTGGTCCTCCAAAAGTACTTTGGAGACTAAAACAACACTTAAAAATGTACAAATGTTATTATATAATGAAATATCAAACCAAGTGGTTTTTATTTTAAAAGAAAGACAGCTCAAGCACACCTTAAGCAAGTATTTCACAAAAAAATTTTTATACACTGTTTTTGTATTTGGATACTTTCAGGTTCTCAAACCGAGTACTTAATGTGATGAATGTGGTTACTCTGCTTTGACACTTTGAGCGGAACTGATGTATATATACATCCACTAAAAATTACACTTTGCACCAGTTGGCTACAATTAGTTGCTAAAAAAGTGAAGTGTGCCTTAAGTGTCCAAATAACTGTGACCACTTTTAGATCACTGCAGCATACTAATAATCTTCTTGTGGGGAACCATTGTGCAAACAGAGCCTCCCTATGGGTGATGGAATATTGTGTATATGTGTGCAATTGGGGGAAGCTCCTCAATAACACGAGTGTGATAGGGCAGTAATCCTATCTGCTGCTGTCCTAACCTCTGCGCTGAGTAAAAGTATCTACAGCACTGAAGACATTATAACAGTAATATTTCTTTGTTTTTTGGTATGCATTCTGCATTCAGCATTTTCAGCAAGATCCACATGAGATGCCGTGGTTAAAAGCTGCGAGTCTTAATTTTTAGACGGATCATCGCCCATTTCCCAAACAGTACACAGATTACTCATTATGAAGTAGAACTCAAGTGAATTGTTATGTCTGGCTGTCAAGTTCCAAGGTGCTGAATTTGAAAAAAAAATCACCAATATCTCCAGAATTTGTCTCCAAAATACAAAAATAGTGTGAAGATACTGCCAAAAATTTTAAAGTGTGAAACCTACTGCAGGGTCACATATATCTTGTGAAATGAACATAATAGTTTTAAAAAAAAAAACGTTTTGAGAAAAATCGGCAATTAGTTAGCTATGCTTATAAAAGTAGACTCCCAATATCGGTAGTGTAAAATGAGGTATATATTATAATGTGCACTAATTTTGCAATAATAAATGCTGTGGAAACACTTTACAATAAGGTTGTATTTGTTAACTACAATATTTAATGTGAACTAATAATGAGCAATACTTTTAAAGCACTTATTAATCTGAGTTACATTTTAAATATTTAAAGTTATATACATTAACATTACTTAACCTCATGCAACAGGCGTGGACATTGTATTTTAGCCACGCTATATGCAATGCATACAATAATTTAATGTTAACCGACTGATCTCACTTCAGGAGACTCTGGGCTGTCAGTAAATGGTAAAACATTTGGTGTACGGAGTCACGTGACAAAACAATATGGCGCCGATCACAGCTTTGTTAGAAACACCAACAAACCACATCTGGTAAGAAACCCAATTAAGTTTTTACATTGAAACCAGTTTGTGTCAAAATACTAGAGTCTCTAATTTCATCCCATAGGCCATTTTATCGCAAAATGTCATGCTGCTTAACACAATTTACACTAATGCGTACAACAGCACAAGGTTTAAATCCTATATTTACTGTGTATTTTCACATTGAGCCTTTTTTTGAGGCTTTATATGGAGATAAAAATTCTGTGAATTTAGAACTACTGCAGACAGACAGCACACTGGAGGTTAAGTCATTCAATAAATAGGAAATAAGGGAGCATCCTATAGCTTTCCTATGAAGCCAAGTGCATTCAATCCAATATCAATATCAAAAGCTCTGTCTCAGGCTGCAGTGATGTTTGAACCACTCAACATGGTTGGTAGACATGGGACAACATTGTATGTATGGATAAGTTTGAATTTATAATGTATAATTTTATTTTAACATGTTTGTCAGTAATTGGACGATGCTGGCCATTACTTGTATCAGAATTAATTATGCTATAGGTCTGATAGGTAAAACGCTTCAGCACTGGCTATCAATTATTTGTTTGATAAAGCAAAGAGAGATCATTGAGATTTTGTTGCCAAAGTAGGAAAAAAAATTACATTAACTAAGATAGATAAATGCCTGTAAAAAATCATGCTAATTGTAAGTTCATGATACCTAATGCATTAACTAATGAAAACAAATAGAATCATATTGTAAAGTGTAACCAATGATGTTTAAGTTGCATGTAACGGTCAACAATTTTTGGTCTAAATCATTTGTAAAGCCACTCTTGTGTAAATTTTCGGATTCATTTCCGTGATAGATAACAATGCTTTTGGGAAATGTGCTGCAAATATTGTGAAACTTATGTGCTACTTAAGTATTACTGAGTGCTTCGAGAAACCCAACCAATGTTATTCAGAACCTTGGACAGCGCCACCACAAACAATGGAAGTCTGTTGCTACTCAAACATGAGGATATTGCCAGAGATATGAGGATATTGTGAAATTACGTCACATTTTAAGAGGAAAAACCACAGCGAAGTGAAGGAGAATGGAATTAGCATTTGAGTGTGGGGAGATTGGTTGGCCACTGTGTGTCAGAGGCTTTTTCCTGCAGGATCTATTGCTCAGTATTGATTACTTTAATGCAGTCTACTGGTGAGGCCCTCTCTAGGGTACACTGACTGTCTAATGGGTGGCTGTGGCATAGGGCTTCACTAATAAGGAAACATGGTTATCAGCTCACCCCATCCTGAATCCAAATCACTTGGACAAGTCACAGTCTAACCTCTGACCTCTACTTTTGCTTCCTTGCTTTCTCACATCTGTATTTTGACCACTAGCTAACTTTTTATTCAGTCGCACTGAAAAGGTGTGCTTTTGCTGAGTGAATCCTATTATGAGTGTTTTGTGAGATATGAGGTCTAGAGAGCTGCATCGCTGTCTCCTGCCTACATAGGCAGCTGTCTTATGGCAGCATCCTTATTGAAATACAGCCTCATAAAAGAGCGATTTGGAACGCCTTGCATAGGTGGCAACTCCACTCATCATACAAATCGACTCCCAACCCAAAGCAGACGGGACACTTGACTCTACAATACGTCTTAATCAGTTTTCGTGACAGCACTAATTCTAAGCTAAATTTTCATGCCAATGCACAGTGCAAGTGGCCACGGGTGTGAGTGTTTGCACTAACTGTGGGTGTATTGTGTAGTAATGAATTGGTGTAAAGCACAATTTGCTATTTTTCTGACAAAACATTTGAAGTGTAATTTGAATTTATTTGGTTTCATATTTATGTTTAATTCTTTCTTGTGTCAATAAATTAGTTTATTGACTGACTGTTAGAAGTGCAGTGCGTTCCGATACAAACACTTTTAATGCAAGCCATGATTTGTGTGCCAGTAGATGAAAATTATTCATAATACTTACATTCTCTATAATTTAACGGAGGCTACATCCATTTCCTGCACCACATTTTTCATGTGTAAAAGGAGCGTCACATTTAACAAGGATGCAGTTAATGCACAAAATAATGTATGTCGATATTTCTATTTTTCTAATTCATTGCATACAGTCCATTTACACTACCAACTTCTTATGAATGTGATGTCTTATTTTTTATCACTGGTGCTTGACAGGGCATGCACTATATAATAGGACGCAGACAGAGAAGAACCTCCTAATTAAATTGCACTTGACCCTGATTAGTGCCTTGCACGCATAATTTCACCAAACCCACTTGGGCCTAGACTTGGCACATGGTTGCACGATAATACCAAAACTTTATGGCCACACCTACTGACTTTGCACTTATAACTTAAATAGGGCCCTTAGTGTTTTTAAATGGTTTCAAGTGGCATTTATTTTAAACAAAAAATAAGTTTGTAAGGTTTCAAATGATGAAAACTGATATACTGTTCAGAATTAAGACACTTTCTGGCTGTCAAACTTGAACATAAGGGTTACTGACTCCATAAATCCACTTTAAATTACTTGGGACCAGATAAAAGTCATTGCAAAATTAGTTGAGTTTTTTTACATTGATCATTGAAGTTTTTTTTAAATATTATTACTATTATTTTTGTCTTGCTACAGTCCAGAAACAGTCAACAGCAGGGGGACATGGACGGGGCAAGGCGCCTGGGACGTTTGGCTCGGCTGCTCAGCTGTGTGTCTATCATTCTGGGCCTCCTGATAATCATAATCTACGTGGTGGTTGCAGGTATCCCTAATGTTGAATTACAAACCTCTAATGAATTTGTCATCTAGCCAATATTAAACGAGATAGAAATAGTTTGATAAAATGCATACTGCTCAGCTAGCAAGAAACAGTACTGATTCTTCTTTTAATCTGTTCTTTCCTCAGTAACTGGAAAACAATAAGGATGAGAAACATGAATCTACAGCACTGCAAAAACTCACATATTAATTACTTAAAATAAGAAAATAATGCCTCAGAAGTAAAAAAAAAAAAAAAAAGGAGGGCTACAGTGAATAAATTAGATCCAAATAAATAGCAAAAATGCATGCAGTAGGATAGCATGCTCAATGAAAAGGAAAACTAAAATCCCATATGTTACAAAGAACAGTGATGGCTTGCATTATGTAAATGAAACACATTGCTGTTTCGGAAAGAACTCGATTGAGGATGACAAAGACAAGGGGACGTTACTGCAAAGATGGTTTAGCAGAATCTTTGAAAATATGAAGATGCCCAGCAAGCTGCATTTTAACCTTATATTACTCCTGGTTGACCTGGCATTTAAAAATTGTGCACAGATATATTTGCAATATAACTACTGATCTATGTTTTATAAAAAGATTTATATGTGGAGTTTAAGGTATGGGAATAACCTGTGGTTGACAGGACTGATGGACAAAGACCTTGTCAGACTTGGAAATAGAAATGGGGAATGAAGAAACTTGGTTGTTTTTATGTTTATTTATTTTGTATATTCTGATTACAAAAAGTGACCAAAATGACCACTTGCATGCCTGATCTTGTATGTGAATAGTCAACTAAGCATTTTTCGTTACTATATATATTTTATTTTTTATAAGAATCTATGAGTAGTGGATGTTTAAAGAACGGAATGTACATGATTGTCCAGTGTGTGTCCAATGCAAATCTTGCCATGTTCTCTCAGTGGTATAAAAAAATCATTGAGAACTTTTCCTTAGCCTCCAGGTACAAGTATAGTTACCCTCAGAGAGGTAAGACTGTAATGTTACGCATGCCGGCCCTCTGTTTCCTGACAAAACTACTGGAGCATGGACATTCATCTAGAAGCATGCAAAGGCCAGCACCATTTTGCCCACTGTGCCAAGACCTTTATATCGGTATGCTAAACGACTCACAGGACTATTCACATTCGTTCCAGGATAGAATGCCAGTCTCTCCAGAGTCATAAGACTCTCCTACTTAACCCTTATAAATATGAGATATATATATCAACATATTTATAGAAATATTTAGGCATGCCGTGGGTGGACAATACAACAATTTTCTATCTTCACCTAGAATGAGCTTGTGTGTAAGGGACTTTGCTTTAATATGACACATTTGATAGTGTTTGTTGCATCTCTGTGATTACTGATCCATCACTGACATGCTGATATCAATAAGACAACTTAGTCAATATTGCAACAATCAAATAGGAGTCTGAAAAACTGAGGTACAGGGGCCATATTACAGAAACATTTGAATTCTCCTATGTGATCTACCTTGAACTTGTCAAATGTTCAATTAAAGGAATGTTCCGGGTTTAATACAAGTCAAGCTCAATCAACAGCATCTTTCGCATGTTTATTACCACAAAAAAATATTTCTATTGTCCCTTGTTTCAAATAAATAAAAAATAAAAAATGCGGTTAGAGTAAGGCACTTAAAATGGAAGTGAATTGGGCCAGTTCATAAATGTTAAATACACAACATCAAAAGTATAGCCACAAGCCGTGAACTTTATATGCGTCACATGATTATAGTGCACTCAAAACAGTGTTTGTTTTTTTGCAGGTTCAATTTACTTATTTAAAATTAACTAAAGCACCACGTGTTCAATCCAATTAAATTTGTAAAGTTGAAGATTACTTAATCCATTTGAGTTTGAACTATATGAATACTTTTTGTAGCATCACTTTCAAGTGATGTTTGATTCGAGTGCTGCTTATATGCAGGTGCAAACAAATAGTAAGTGCTGCAGTTTCACTGTCTTTACACTTGGTTATCTGGCTTAAACTAATGATTAATCAAATAAATTAAATTAGACCAAAATAAGAAAATTAATTAAATTAAACATTAGTAAATTAAGTCTGACAAACCTAATAAAGTTGAGTTAAAACTACTATAGTACATTGATTTGACCTAATCCAATCTAATTATGTTTGCTGAACTAATCTGAATCAACGAAATAAATTGCTTGTAAGAACTCTCAAATTCAGTTAAGGGCAATGACTAAGGGTAAAACACATTTCTTTAAGGTGTAATAAAATTAGAGATTTACCGCTGTTAATGCGTTTACCAACATTATGTTGTCATGACAGCTAAGTTGTAATATTGGATATACAGTAAATGTACACAGACAAGGTTAGTGATTTATTTTTTGGGGCTAATTAACATTATGTCAGAAATGCTGTCGATTGAGCTTAACTTGTCCTGAACCAGAAACATTTCTTTAAGACAGGAAGTTTCTGTAATGCTGCCTCAGACACATAACAGCTCTTATCTGTTAGTTCAGTTGGGTGACTAATGAAATACAAACGCAACAGGTATCGAATTCTTTCCAGAGCAGATTCTATTGATTTGCTTCATTCGTAAGCATTTTACTGCCCTGTCATTTCAAAGCACTTTATTACAGTTTTCATCAATATTCTGATGATGGTAAGCATTAGTCTCATAGCTCATCAATTTTTTTGTCTACCGCAACTTTGGTTTTATGTTGTTAATTAGCTATGAGTCCTAAACTTTCTGTGTTTTGCATATCTTGCCATATATAGAATTTTAGCACGTAAACCCTTAAAGGGAACACCCAGAAATTGAAATTGTCATAATTTGTTCACCCTCATGTTGTTCCAAACCTGTATCACTAACTCATGGAGCACAAAAGCAGATGTTGGGCATAATGTTAGTCACCAATCACTTACATTGTTTTTGTAAAACAATTTTCGGGTGAACTATCCCTTTAAGATGGTCATATACATGTTTGTTTATTTGTTTGTTTTTAAAGCAGAACATATTCAGCTGTTCTTAGTTCAATTTGACACATTTTGGCCATTTTTTTTTCTTCTAAAAACATCAGATGCTTTTCTTCTCTTATTGCACTTTTGTTCACTAACCTGTTGTTATTCATAATAACCTTTATGCCAATATGAATGAGATGCAAAATGCTGCTGTGTGTCTTTTAAAACTGTGATTTATTATGTACAAATTTTGGAACCTTATTTCACTTGTATATCTGTTTTTCATTGTTATTGTGTACCTTTGCAAGTGTGAAATAAACATTAACGTGCATAGTCCACATTTTGCTTGCAATTATTGGTCTTTCTTGGTGGAGGAATACCATATTAGCAACAAAGGGAAAAGTGAGTCAATCACACAAAGAAACACAGACAACACTGTAGTCTCTCTCTTTTAAACCCTTCCTGCCTACATATACACAATCTTCATGCTGTTGTAAATAATGCATGGATAAGGAAATGGCACAAGATCTACAGAGTGATTTTGCACTTCCCTGCTGTTCTGATCTCTAAGTATGGCCTTTTGCCCAGCTACACTCCAGCACTCAGCACTAACTGCACCCACACAGTGACACAAAGTGTAGTATGCACAAATGATGAGCTTGAATGAGACTAAAGTGTCATTATTAGTTATTTAGAATCAGGCTTTGAAATAGATTTTCTAACAAGAAGAAGAAACCAAGCAAGGTATAATGTACAGTAGGTGACCAGTCTGAAGGGGTTTATTTAGGCAACAATTTACAATAAGGTTTCATTTGTTAAAATTAGTTAACAATATTAGTTAACATTAATTGACAATGAACAATATTTTACAGCATTTATTAATCTTGGTTAAAGTTAATATCAAAATATACTGTAATAACACATTTCTAAAAATCTAAATGTGCATATGTTAACAATAGTTAATGTACTATGAACTAACATCAACTAAAAATGAACAATTGTATTTTTATTAACTAACATTAACAAATATTTAAAAAATGCTGTAAAAAATATTGTGCATTGTTATTTCATGATACCTAATGCATTAACTAATGTTAACGAATTGAACCATATTGTAAGTTTTACCATTTTGTTACAATGACAGAGCTGACAGTTTAATGTCAGTAATTTTAACAGTAAAATACTGTAAATATGCTACAGAAATAAAATGTTAATTGATTAAAAAATATTAACTGTAAAATATATTAATATATTTTAAAAAACAATACAGTAGTTCTTACAATAATATGTAAAACTTAAATTATTTAATTGTAAAAAGTAATATTTTCCTGTACAATTAATCGTAAAAAGAACAAATCGTACATGTACTTTTTTTTTTTTTTACAGTAAATTGTTAAAATTACAGTTAAAAAAAAAACAGTAATCGGGCATTCCCACAATTCCCTGCGTGACCCATTACATTTCATTATATTTTATGGGAATAGTTAAGCTTCATCATATTTTTAATATCAGTTATGTACACTGGGGTGTTTTGTGTTATATTTAAATGTAATTTAGTTCATGTTTACTGCATTATTTAAATCTCACACGTGTCTCTATACATTTATTGGTCATTACTCATGGAAGAGCCACTACTGATGAACATGTCATCATGTGCCCTTCTGTAGTTACTACGGGATTAACAAAATACCTTATAAAGTAAACAACAGATTTATACAGTTTCAGAAGCATGTTTATGATTTTTTATTTAACTGTAAATTTAACAGAATTTTATTATTTTTTACAGTGCCAGCATGTAAATTACAACCATTTTAAACTGTAACATGTACAGGTTGTTCTGTAAAGTGGTTTACGGTTGAACTTTATTTTTTACATAATTATTCTGGCAACCACAGCTGCCAGATATTTTTTGTAAAAACAACAAGATTTTTTTACAGTGCATATTACCCCACTTATTACACTGCTTCATAAATAAAGGGACAGGAAATGTGAATGAGATAAATTACTTTATTAGAGAAAAGATGAAATAGCAGTGTCCAGGAAAACTGAAATCGGATGAGCAGTCAGTTATACTGAAATGCCAAGGAAAACGGTCATTACTCAGACATATATTTCACCGGTGAATGTTGTTATTGCCCAATCAGAATCAAGTATTAGAAAGCAGTAAGTATTATCAGTGTAATAAAGACTTAATACTGAACCAGCTCAACAGGCTTTTACATACACTGGGTCGCCTTTCCATCCTACCTTCAATTCCACCAAGGCCTGCCTCCTGGGTGAAAGTTTCTGTGCTCTTCTGAAAGTAAAAAAAACCTTGTAATATCATTCCCAAAAAGGCCTTCTATTGTGATAGACCTGCCATTTTGCAGATAAATCTTTGCTGATTTTGATAAAGTAACAAAAGCGTTTATATCGTTACTGATATTTCAAAATAAGTATTTGCAGAAATGAAACAACTTGTGCTTGGTTGAATTTTTTTTTTTACATTATTTTACAGAAAAGTCACATTGAAATGCATATATAAAATATGATACAGCAGGCTTTTGAGGTATATATCACAATCATTATCTCTCACACACACACACACACACACACACACACACACACACACACACACACACACACACACACACACGATTAGATCACTTCAGAAGACACAAATGAAACCACTGGAGTCTACTGGATTACATTAATGCTGTTTTATGTGCTTTTTGGAGCCTCAATGTATTGGACCCCTTCACTTGCATTGTATGGACTTAAAGAACTAAGATTTTCTTAAAATCTTTGTGTTCTGCAGAAGAAAGAAAGTCATACACATCTGGGATGGCATGAGGGTGAGGAAAATGTTTAGATAATTTCCAATTTTGGGTGGACTGTTCCTTCAACTTACCCTAAGATTTCCTACTGTGCCATGTATGCTCTAAGATAAACTTATATAGCTAAACAGTTCTAAACAAAAGTGCATTTTTGTGTCTCATGAGGATACTGACCTTTAAAGACTGATTTATCAAACATGATAAAAAATATATCAAATGAAAAGAATTCCATAAAAAAAAAAAATAAATAAAAAAAATCGATTTTCTGACTATTATTTCTTATGTCAGGTTTTATAGGGTTAAGTTTAGGGTAAGGGTCCTACTTTATGTTCTGCTTTTAACAGCAGGAAAAGTTATCAAGTGTGATCTGTCTTGCAAGTCTCTTTTTTTATACCATGGCCAGACATACAAGCTCTTTGCAAAATTAACAATTTAAGACGTACAATACAGATACTAACAAGGACAAACTGACTTGCAACATAAAATTGCATTCCAGTATTTACTGAATGTACATTACTTACTACAGTTGCCCTGGATTAACTTAAAGTTAAGTGACTTTTTGAAGAGCACAACAGTAACAGAGAAAGCTTGCGCTCTTTATAGAAGTCTCCAGTTTCAGGCTCACCCTGACTGCTCAGCATCTATAACGTTTTGGCCAGCAGCCTATGAAACAAATTATTTTATGACCCCCCCTCATCCTACATACACAACGCACACGTTACAATGTGTCTGGAGTTACTGATGGAATTAAGCAGAGGTGGCATAAATTTTAGGAGGTGTCAGGTTCAGAGAAGAGTTGTTCTATTATGGTTCGGCTTTTCTAATACGGAAAGCAGGCAATGTGTCAAGTCACTGTTCTCATCTCAGATCAAATACATTATCACAGACGCTGAAGTAACTCAAGTCATCATAAGATAATTAAAAGGGTTCGAAATAAGAGCAAAAAAATGTAAAATTAAAAAAATGGCCTGGACATTTGAGGGGAGGAACGGTCCGATTTTTTTCTGGGTTGTTGGATTCGGCTGGGAATGAACAAAGAACATGTTTCATAAGAGTGGAATGGGCTCTTCAAGACAATCAGCAGGGGTGATGAAGAGACTGAGGACAGCTTTCTGGGGAGTTCTGTGGGTGGGCTACAACCTTTTTCAATATCTCTAGTGCAGATTCAATTTCTCTAACACAAATACGTGATAATGATGAAACTAATATGTGCCTTTCAACAAACTGCCACCTGACTCAAATCTAAAATACTTCCATATATATTGCTGTGAAATGAGAAAAAAAAAAAAAAAAACTGTGGGCTGTCCTTTGACAGAACAGTTTGGCTGAGCTTTACTCAGATTCAGAGAAAATAAAGTGCAAATATTGATGAACTACAAATCCACACTAACACAGCCACATTAATGCATGGGCTTGCCGTGGCTTAAAGGAATATTCCGGGTTCAATACAAGTTCAGCTCAATCAAGAGCATTTGGGGCATAATGTTGATAACCACAAAAATTTATTTTGACATGACCCTTATTTTCTTAAAAAAAGAAAGCAAATATCTGGGTTCCGGTGAGGTACTTACAATGGAAGTGAAAATACTCACCATTTCAAAAGTAGAATCACAAGACATAAACAATATGTGTGTTGACGTGATTTTACTGTTAAAATTTAAAAAATAAAAATAAAAATAAATAGCTTACCAACCTTTTATGTGTGTATATTTATAGCCAATTTTACAACTTCATTTCCATGATGATGTAGTCAACAAACTCTAAAATTACAGTAAAAATTATGATTTAAACATGCTCAAATATTACATGAGTTTTAAAAATAATGTAAGTGCTTTTATAAAATTGTAATCTTTACATTTCTGTCTTTAAACCCCATTCACTTCCAGTGTAAGTGCCTCACTGTAACCTTGATTTAAATTTTTTGTGGTAATCGACATTATTCCACAAATGCTGTCAATTGAGCTGAACTTGAATTAAACCCTGAATACTCCTTTAAGCCCCAGGGCCCATGGATGCTGGGGGCCCACAACTACACAACACCATTCACATGGTGATATAAACACGGAGATGGCGGGCAACAGTGAAAGCTCTCCGTGTAACACATTGTCATAGAGGCCATTATTCTTAGTCAAGTGTTGGTATAGTTACTGTATTTTGCGTTTGAAGGCAGTACAGACATGTTGGAACCACAGGAAACAAACTGATTTCAGTGTAATTGCAGTTAAAACCACTAAAAGACTGGATGTCTCAGCCTGATCCAAGAATGTGGCAAGGACCATCTTCTATGGTGCATAGACATCAATCATCCTTTCAATCATTCCTTTGATCATTGAGGGCAATTCAATACTCTTCCCACCTGACTCGACCCTTAGTCCCTAAACATTAGTATTGAATTTTAGGCCACTCGATCAACATATTGGATTTAAAACGTGAAAGACTGATGCAACCTAAGCAATAGAGAATAGGGGAAAATGAAAGAAAAAATAATGTATCTGTTTGGATTATCGTTGTTGTGACACTGATGTCTCCATGTCACTGTCTCTATACATCTATGGAAAAACCTCAGGCAAACAGACTCCACCTGCCTGAAGAACTACGGTACAGCAACACTTTGACTGCTCCAGTTGTGACAGACACAACAAAAAATGGATTAGTACAAAGTAGAGTAGCTGCTCAGCTGGCTGCCTCAGCAGAGTGGCCCACTTTTATGGATGAGACATCATAGGAAAGGAGAAATAGGCGGTGACAATAGGATACCAAGACTAATATGAGCCCCACACAGCTTCAAGTCTTCACTCTGCTTTCTCCTACACCCAACTGCACAGTGTGCCGGTCTTTTCTCTACATGCAATCACGGAGCAAGTTTTTCAATTTCCTGAATTGATTTATTTCAAATTGTATAATCATCATGTTTAAAGCTCAGGAGAAGCTGTATGGATGCAAGTTAGTTGAGACTTACATATGTGAGGACTAAAAGCTGATACACAGACGAATTGAAGGTAAGACATGACTGGAAATGGTGTTGGGCATTTACATATTTGAGCCAAAGTATAAACAGCACCTTGAAATAGAATTGTTAGAAGTATCATGAGCTAAAATTCCATTTTATTTTAAGACTCCAAAACACTAGTGTAGAAATATCAAAAAAATTGAAGCTTTAGAGGACAGGCCTCTAGTGTTTGACACGCATTTTTAATATCCCGTATATGAATAATTTATTAATTCACAAAGTACACAGCATGATGAGAAACCCTTTCGCTAAAAGGACCTTGAAATTAAAACTCTCTTCTGATTAATAATAACATACAGGAACAGCACAATGTCAGGTTCACGCTTTCTCAAAGCCATTGTGTTTTAATATGCTCTTTGAAATCTACTCCTGTAATTTGGTCTCCAGTCCCAGTTCACATTTGAACTGCACATTTACATTTTGTAATACAGAAACAAAAACAGGCTGTTTGAGCTAAACCCCTCCCGTTGCTAAATACATATGAAGGTCCATGCTGGCCACAATCAATCCTGTTACCAGACTAGGCCAAGTGGGCATCTGCTTCGCGGCCCCAATAGTCCACCTCCCATTGAGCCCTTTCTCAAGGCTTTGCCACAGTTCTGCAGAACACCCCACCAAAAGAAGTTGGTTAGCTCCCATGTCCATCAGTGGAACGCATATAACAGCACAAGGATGGTGCAAATGCCGATGACTGCTCCCAGAATTAATGAGTCCCGCCTTTTCCTCAAATTGACTCGCTGTATTAGGTTATTGATGGCAGGGAAACGGTCTGAAGTAGGGCTCAGTTAAGGAACAACAGGGATACAGTAGATTTCCACAATTTTAAAACACAATATTTGTCTGGGTAGCAATTTTGCACTTTTTGTTTTGTTTTTTTTTGCTTTATTTGTATGCAACTCAGCTGTAAACACTTTGGCAATACGAATGTAAGAATATTTGCCATGCCAATAAAGTACATTAAAACTCTAATACCTTTATCTTTCTTTGTCAATTATACACTGTATATTTTGTCTTTTCTTAATTTATATTCATTGCTTTGCACTTCTTGTTTCATTTATATGCAACTCAGCTGGTCATGCTTCAGCAATATGAATGTAAAAATATTTTTCATGCCAGTAAAGTGCAGTACAACTTAAACTTGAAGTGGTCTTTCTCAATATTTATAGGGGCAATAGAATGCAACACTACCTGTCCACTTTCAGTTGTTTTGATTCTGTAAGTATTTTTCCAATAACATTTTTCCATAGGGCTAAAAAGACACAAAAAAAAAAACTGTGTACTTAATACATCCACAAGTACACCTCCAATTAGCCTATCAGAAGCTAATTGTATAAAGGCTTGACATAATGTTCTGGAATTTTCACAGTTAACTTAGTGTATGTGAACTTTTGACCCACTGGAATTGTGATTTAATTATAGTCAATTAAAAGTGAAACAATCTGTCTGTAAACAATTGTTGGAAAAATTACAAAATTAAGTAGATGTACTAAACGACTTACCAAAACTATAGTTTGCTATAGTATAGTAAGGGCTGTCAATTTAATAGTTCTACAGTTGGAAACACCTTGTTGATGAGAGAGGTCAACAGAAAATGGCCAGACTGGTTCGAGCTGACAAAGGCTACAGTAACTCAGATAACCGATCTATACAATTGTAGTGAGCAGAAAAGCATCTCAGAATGCACATCGAACCTAGAGGCAGATGGGCTTCAACAGCAGAAGACTAGGTTAAGCACTTTATTAGGACTATAGTGTTCCTAATAAAGTGCTCAGTGAGTGTATGTACATAGATTAACAACTTCAGAGCTTACAGTCAGCCTGTCTTTAACTCTTTCCCCACCAAACACGGAATTTTCCGGGTTTCCGTGTTTTAGGTGTTATACGGTAAGGAAGACCCCTGCGCATGTTTTGAAAGAGTACGCAACTCTTTGATCAAAGAAACAGACTGCGATCGTCTCAAACATGAAGAAGTGGAGTATGAGAAGCTCAAAATATCAGACATAAACATGCCTTTTTCTCAGCTTTTTGTCTGAAATGTTGTTTTTTGACAAAACCTACCTCTGTTCAAGTCGCAATAAAAAAAGAACAAATGAAGATAAAATAAAATCGTTTTTTTTTGCCTAAAAGCAGAGGCCCAGATCTTTATTTTGTTATATAGCATCTTCATATATTCATGGAAGAAAATATTCTGCGGGCCATTAAAGTTTAGCGAAAATCGTCAAAAACCCTGGCGGTGGCTGGCAACTTTTTTTTTAAAACGCTGGCGGGGAAAGAGTTAAAGGATTAGAAGTAATCGTTAATAATTAATTCCCCATGGAAATAAATATGGGATTCTTACTTCTGGAACATGACTTGTGCTCTAAATGAAAAGAGGAAAGCACTTCAAACTAAATGTTATTATAGCAATCAACAGACCTACGTTAAAAAAAAAAGGTCCTGCGTGCATACTTGCACACATGCACAACAGTTGATAATTAAGGATACTGGCCAGGGTGTTGACCCTGCTCTGTATAGACTTCAACATACCTCGCTGGGAAGTCATGTTCTCCTTGGTTGCCATGGCGATGCTGTGTACAAAAAAAAACAGAAGAGTATGTTTTATTGGCACCAGCCCCTATGAATACCTCATTTTGGAAAAAAATTGTTTTTCCTGAAATAGCTACGTAATGTAAACAAAATAAAAATAAATGAATAAAAAAGGTAGGTATTTTTGAACACTATTCTGAGAAAACACTAGAGACTGTTGTACATGAAAATCCCAGGGGATCAACAGATACAGAAATACTCAAACCAGCCGCATGACACCATGGTCCAAATCACCGAGATCACATTGTTCCCCATTCTGATGGTTGATGTGAACATTAACAGAAGCTCCTGACCTGTATTTGCATGATTTTATGCACTGCAGCCACATGATTAGCTGATTAGATAATCGCATGGATGATTGTTAGTGCCAGGTGGGCTGGTTTGAGTATTTCTGTAACTGCTGATCTCCTGGGTACAGACATGAATACTCAGACAAGAAACTTCTCCAATGCTGTTCAGTCATTGTACAAGTAGGGAGTGACGGCTGGTCAGTGTGGTATTTGTTCTGCCCCTCCTTCACTGTGATTGTACGGCTGGGTAAAAAGTGACAGCGACGAGCGCTGCGTTTTACTCAGTCTAAAAATTTTCAACTCTCTGCGACCAGAATTAGAATTTTTTTTAAATAACGGCAAACGCACAGCACTCAGCGTAGAATATACGCTCAGCGCCTAGTCACGCTGCTGGCTTTTTTAAATACACTGCGCTCCCATTGCAAAAAAAAAATAAAAAATACACTTTGGTGGACACACTGCATTAGGCAGATTTTATTGTTGTGGCTGATCGATGTATATCTTATTTGTTCTGTTTTAGCTAGACTCAAAAAGTATGCACTACAGTTCTGGGTTATAAAAATGCTGCAACTGGAAATGTTTTAAGACCAGACATGCGCAGCAGTGCTGTTGCTTTGTTATTGTTTATGTCTGTGACATGGTCTATATGCCGATATACCAAAATATGGAATCTTTTGAGAAAACAAATCTGTCAACATTAAAAGTGAAACATGGGCACCCACACTTCTGTGTGGCTCCAGGCTGTGGGTGGTATGGAACGAGAAGATTACAAGCAGCTGATATACCACACGATTTTGCTTAAATAAGACTGGGTTGGAATAAAACGAACTGCACGGACCAATAGCTGACTTAATTAAGCACCTGTGCCCACTGGCAGCTTTGGGCTTCCCCTAGGTGCAGCAGTCAAAGTGTAGGAGAGGAGCATGTGGACTGTTCTAGTGCATGATTAAGGAAAAGATAGTGCCTAATAGCATGATATTCACTGCTGCAGTGCCTCTGGAGGAGGTAAAAAATGTTTTTTTTTTTTTTTTCAGAGATGGTGTTTTACGCAAACAATTATCGATGTTGTGCCAAATCCTAAACCCCATCAGAAATCTACCACCTTGAACACCAAATGTATTCCTTTGGTTCACAGAACTTCTTTTAGGTACCTTATTCACCACCTGATTTGAAAAACTTTGTAATATATAACAATACATCAATTCATGTCTTTTTCATTTTATATCACAAATCAGAGTATATTACTGAAGCTAATAATGGTCAAATATTTTTTTTTCTTCATGTTTTCTGTAAGCTTGTGATCAGCAACTTAACATGTTAAACCTTTGTAGAAGACTTTTTGATCAGGCATTACAAACTGAAGCATTGTGGGGGATGGGGGGTGAGATCTGGCAAGAACCCAAGCTTTTCTGTCAGTTTCATCATAATGTTAATGGTATCAATCAATGTACAAGCAAAAGGTCAGGGGTTTGTAACCCTCCATTGATTGATATCTCTCTCCTTGAAGAAATGGCCCATGACAGGCTTCCTCATTCAGCAGATATCTGAGCATCCAATTATTAATTTTCCAGTCAACAAACAAATATGGAAACTGTTGTCATTTAAAACGGTACAGCCTGTGTTTGTGGGAAATCAGACTTACCTTATGGTGTCATCGATAAGTCGATCTGAGCTGCAGGTAGAAAAAAAAAAAAAGGGTTAAAACAATGATAATCTGGGCAGTAATATGATAGACATATTTATGGATTGTCACTGCAGTTATTGCACACTAAAGCTAATTCTCTAGTGTGTAAACACTTTTCTTTTTTAGGAGAATTTCTTGCATAACTGTAACCAACAGCTGCTGAATTGACTACTGTTTTGAAAGACAAGTTTGATATTATAGGAAAGTGGATTTTAGAAAACAAACTGATACTTAATACATCTAAAATGAGAAAGTTTTACTATAAAAGAGAATAGTATTTGGTTCAAATAATTATTTAAGGTCTGAACCAGAGCTTAGACTATACATAATTAAAAACGTATTCAGCAAGTAGAAGATACCAAGTAATTGGTTCTCACTCTTGATAATAAATTGTCTTGGTCAAAACACATTGACAATACAGTTAATAAAATATTGAACAAGGTTTGAAATGAACAACCGCCAAATACAGATTTTTCATGCCAAGTATTTTGCTGAAGTACCAGCCACTGTGGAAGACGACCTGTAAGACTTCTCGGAGTGATATATTAAAGACATTAGACACAAAGATGCATGTAAAGCAGTCCATGGAAAGGAGGCAGCGAGAAACGGCTTGACAATGTAAATAATATTTTAATAATAAACTGAAACAAAAGACACAAACGACGGACATGTCCGTAAACTATCTCTCTCTCTCCGGCACAATCCTCCGCAGTCGGCCTTTATACGTACCTCTCAGAGGCATAATTAGCCTGATAAGGGACCGGGTGTGTAGAATCACGACCCGGCCCTGCCCTCCCACAATGCGCATTTGACAAAACTTTATTATATTTTGAAGAACAGACAAAAGAAAGCCGCAAAATGCGTGTCTGATTTGATGTGTGCGCAGTGAGCTCTGAGTGCAATGAAAGCTTCTCCAACACATGCACATTCATAGAGTTCTGGGCCTCGTTACCCAATAACTATTGATCTTAGCTGTTAAGAGCATTTTCTGCGAGCGATTTTATGAATGTTCGTTATTTTTAAACGTGCACCCAGGGTGTGAAATATCACCTGCCACCTGCAAAATGCAACGAGGCTCAATCCAGTTCATGAGCTCCTCGTCCAAATGTATTTCATGCGTGAATAATTTTGCTCATATACCCGCAACAGGTGGGTCACTTACTGGTGACCAGTTACTGGTCACTTACTGGTGACCAGTAAGACATCTCGGAGTGACACACTTTATATATTTTTAAGAACAGACAAAAGGAAATCCGTCAGTGCTCGTGTCTGATTCACTGTTTGTTCAGAGGCATGCAACGGGACCCTGTCTTCGCCAGAATGTGGAACACAAGGGAATTTATTAGACTTATTATGATAATTATTATAATTATCTTTACATTTATAATTGTCTTAAGTTCTAAATATAGTCTATTAGTTGTTTAAGTTTTTCAAGTTTCAATAAATAAATTACATTTTTAAAGCCAAAATCAATCAAGCAAAAATATTCACCATATAATCGGATATTGCAATATTTTAAACACGATTATCAATAAAATATTTTTTACATATCACGCAGACTAAAAGCGAAGTTACGTTTTTCATGAACAATTGAAAAACAAAGTAATTTTATGGAGACTCGCACAAACCCGTGTACTCAATTCCATATTACAACATGTTACCTATTAATGTTTGCATATTTGTTTGTTTTGAGTAGTCTTTGGGCAATATAAACATTCTATTTTATTGAAAAACGTTTTTAAAATAGTAAATTATTCATTTGTAGTATGGCTCTTTCAAAAAATGCATAAACCAAAAATGTATAAATTGGCTCCCGAGTGAAAAAAGGTTCCCGACCCTGATCGGGCAAAGAAAATATGGAATTCTTTACCATTGTCATTAATTCAAATAACACAAATGTATTTATTTTTTTTAATTATTTGGATTTGCATTTTGCATTTACAGATGGTTGTAATGTTGAATATATGTTAAGTGTGTTGTTTATTGGACCATGATGAGAGCATTTTTAATGTTTTTGTGTATGTTATAAATAATGTGTGTTTTTAAGTGTTGTGTGGACCCAAGGAAGTCTAGGGGTGCTCTTGGGCATAGCTAATGGGGATCCAGATAAATAAATAAACAAAATATACTGGAATGTCATCAACCCCATACAACTACCGTTCTTCTCTCTGAAACAGTGCTACAGGCCTGCAGGCTAGGAATGAAATTCTACGCTGACTCAAAATCACATCCTTCATCAATTTAGATGACAAAGTCTCAGGGCCAGCGAAACCTCAGGGGAATGAAAGTCCTCAATTCCCAAACAAATGGTTCGGGGTCTGACAGAGAGCTCCAATTTTGATTACACAAGCAAAAATAAGATAGCAAATTTTCCCCCTGACGCCAGTGAACTCTCTCTCTTTCCCTCTGTCTTCATGTTCTGTGAGACAGCAGCAGTGAGAGAACAATGGCACACTCAAACAGCAGCTGGAAGAATAGCATCAAATGGGCCACGTGCCATTTATTCCAACTACTGCAATACACGACCTGTTTGCATATACCAATTAACATTGAAAATATGAATGAGTGTCCCCGGTTGGAATAGCAAAAGTACCGCTACTTGGGTATCAAGTCGATGCTAAAATAAAGGGGGTGGAAAACCTTTGAGTTGCGCTCTGTAAAATAGAAAAAAGTCTGTTGTGTGGTATTACATTAAATTGGGTAATAACGACAGCAGATCTACAATTTGTATGCGTCGCACAGCTAGAATTTCATGAGAAAACCACTTACTGCTCTGATTCATTTTACCATTTACTGTTTTTCATAATTACATAAATGTGTGTGTTCAATAGTAGGACTGGTTATTGATACTACATATATTCATAAGCACTCAAACTCGATTCGATTCCTATTCGATATTGATTAATATAGGTATATTTCAGTTATAATGTCCCTTTTGCTTACATAATATCTTTCCCAGAAATTCTCTCCCAGCTAAGGTTGTTAATTATACACGGGACCCTCTAACTAGGTACATTACGAAATCATTAATTTTACTAATTATATTTTTGTAGTTTTTCATCATTTTGGTCACATGTTAGCTTTTAAATATGAGCAAATCAATGTATTCAATCAATAAATATGCTAATATATACATTTTATTTTAAAATGCTTATTGTTTAATTGCATAATTTGCACTATTTATGGGTATTTACGTTGATTTGTTGATCACGTGCTAAAACCAGTACTGTCTCTTTAAGAAAACATGTATTTCTGTAAAGAGCATCTGTAAATACATGTTAACGAGAGAGACTCTAATGGCTTTTTCTCATCAAAGCTATGCATGATTAAAATGAAATTTTTCTTTCTTGTTGTTTTTGATCAACAAATTACTGTATAGAACAGAAAAGGTATTAAAAGGAGGCATTATTCAATGACGAATGGGTTATGAGGAAGTCATCTTTGGACATACATTACAAAAAACAACTTTTACTCTCAACACGCAGTGAAAGGATCTCGCTGCTGAATACTCCACTACACAACACAATCACTGGTGTGTGAAATCTGAAAATGTACCAGCCAGTTGTCAAATATATACATATTAGTCACATAGCGAGAAATTTTGATACAAATGTGAGTGATTTCCTCTCATTGTAGAGGGCTGTGCATCGAGATCATCCAAATGAAGATTGCAATTCATGGGAAAATCTATATTTTTAAATTCCTGTTTTTAAACACTTTAAAGACAAGAAAGGTGCAGCAAAACTGATCTGAGAAGCTTTGAACCGTCACAAGGCTATCATCTTAAGAGCTTCTGGCTTTGATCTAAAAGCCAAAACAGCAAGACAAATACATCGCTCTCAGCTAGACTGTTCCAGTGGGAGCTGATGAAGCTGATTTTGCAGTTTAGTTTGCAATTAGCAGAGCAACTATTCAGCATCCTGTGGGACACTACCAAACCTACCAAGTCCTTTTCCTTGATTTGCATTCTATAAGAAATAATTAAAAACTTTAGACTCATTAATCAACATTATCTGGATCTGAAATAGATCCATTTGGTTTACAGCAATTTCAGTGTTAACATAGTATTAGCAAAATTAAAGTTAAGTCTGAAGATTAAAGTTAGAGGATGATGCAGTCTGAAAATGTGCAAAGACTTTTAGCAATGTGGTCTGTCTCCCAGTTAAGTCACATCAATTTTAAACTTAACAGCAGGGCTATTGGTTCTATTACATTAGCTAGTATCACACATGACTGCAAGGATGAAATTTACTGCAATTCAATTTATGTCTGCAAATCTTTCAGTAAATTTGGGTTGCTGGCAAACATATCTAGGCTCTGTGGGAGTCTTCAATTATGCACATAAAAGCAGAATTTTGGAATACTCAGATTATTTGAAACTAGACTTTTTCAATTAACTGAATAAAACGGCTAAGTGTAAATGAAATATGGCTCAGATGACTACTAAAGCATCTGTTTTAAGAGACAGATGCGGTTGTATAAAATCAAATGCCATCATACAGAAAATTGCTATTAGGTATGGGCATTTTGTCTACTGGAGTACTCGAGGGGCAATGACATGAACATAACTGTATATATAATAACATGTCTGACAAAAATCTTTGGTTGCTGCAAGCTGCATTGCGTCTTGCTCCAGTGTATGGTCTATTCATTATTATAGGCTGTTATACAATAATCTGTTAGAAAATGTATAAATACAATATAATGCATCATATTCTGTCATTATGTGAAGATTCGCTGCCCAAATCATTGAAAGAATGTGCACAACGTCTGTCTGTTTTTCCTTCAGGTTACCGTAGTAATCTTAGTTAGCATGCACTAGTTTTTTTAGGTGGTTTTCACATTGGGCATGTTTGCTGCAGTCCGAATCAGAGCGCGATTGTTCCCGGCACCCCTGCAGCGTTGGTCTGGTTTCAGACTCATGTATGATTCTGTCGAACAAATTTGATGATTACGTCATCAAATTGCATTACATGCTGTAATTCAGCAGTTGTCCAGGGCAGGTGCCAGGCTACTGTAATTAGTCTGTGGTGGGGGGGTAGTTTTACATTGTCTGACAGGGGGTGAGTGTTGTATTGTCTGCCTTGTGGCATTCTGTGAGTGGGGGGCCAGGCTTCTGCCCCCCAAAAAAACCTGACACTGGTCCAGGGGAAGGAGACTATATCTGATGCTCACAAAGAGCATTTTTTTTTGAGGACACAGCTGGTTGCACGCTCACTCACACACATATAAAAGGCACCTCACATTTTCTCTGTCCCACAATGTTTCCCTGCCACTCATGATGCACGTGAGTGTGTTTGTTTTTGTGTAACTGATGATGTCATCATGCTTAAATCGGCAAACACATGCGCAAGCCATTTTACTTCCTGAACAAGTGTGGACAATTGAGTACAGGTTGCTTTCTCACTCATGCGAACCACGTCACAGTCCCAGTGCGACTGAACTCAGACCACCTCCCACAGGTAGTCTCAGGTTCGGTTCCACGGTGTGCTTCATGGTCCGCATGACAGCTTGCACATCACCTACTTCTCATTACAAACCATGCTTTATTTCGGACTCAACTTCCAAAGCCACGATGCACCATATTGTTGTTGATGTGATGATTCGTGAACCATTCCATTGAACTCGGGAGAGTCGAAATTTCCACCTTTCAACTGGGGAAAGTGCAACTGAATGACACTTCGTCACACTATTAACTTGGAAGCTCCTGCGGAAATTTTCAACTACTATTTCGTCGGGATGCAGGTGTGTGTTGTCACCCAGGGCAGGGAAGTTTACAGTCAGTGACAAACATTCACTTTTATTGAATAATATCCATTAACGAGTCAAAAGTTCTAACATTAAATTATTATAAAACGTGTTAGCAATTATTTTGCAGAGCCAGGTGTTCAAAACATGGTTAATTACACTCTCTTTTGATTATCTTAAAAAATAAGCTCCCTCTTGTTGTCAGGTAATTGTCACTGAATTTCAAAATTTAGTGAAACTCATCATGTGCAATCACCATTGTTCATCGTTTTCATGATTGACCATTGCTGCCACGTCAGAGTACTCGTACCCAACCCTAATTGCTACATATTGAAAAGTAATCACACTGTGTTAATTTTTTGTAAAATTGTATAATATTTCAAAATGTGTATCATTGTCACATGACCTACATCCCTCCACATTTCCACCAAAATGAAATCATTTTCTGTTAAAAGGGCAAACTCTGATAAATTAAATTATCCTGTTCATTGACCTATACATTTTTATAACAAATAATTACACCCATGTGCTTTTAGTAAATTGTATCAAAGACGTTTGCAAGTTATTAAAAATGTGTAATGAAGTCTAAGATAGTGCTGTTTGGAAATGAGACCCACCGCAGTCCCCACTTTTTCACCTGAGAAACTCTCATGAGCGTGGAGAACACAAAATATGTGTGAATGGCTTGGTATAAAGTCCAGTCCCAAACGGCCCAATAACCAACCCTTCAGACACAAATGCATAGCCCATTACCCCCTTGATGCTCTTGTTTCAAGTAGTGCTCATCACAAACAACCTACTCAGCAGTTTATTCAACATTTAGGATGAAAAACAAAGCGGTCAAGTCATTAGTTCAGTGCCTCCTGGGTGCAAGTAGGAATTCATCTGCAACAAATTTGAACTGCAAATTGTGTGAAGGGTTTCCAAATTCAATGAAAATAGACCAAGTGCATCAAAGAATCTACAACCTGATTAGAGTTATCTGGATCTACAGCCACTCTCTCAGATTTAAGAATGATAAACTTAACTATGTGGAACCTCATGACATGCTGCATGGAGGCATGAGGACTGAAGATGTGGCTAGGGTAATAAATTGCATTGTCCATACTGTGAGACGTCTAAGACAGCACTACAGGTAGACAGGAAGGACAGCTGATCGTCCTCGCAGTAGCAGACCATGTGTAACACACCTGCATAGGATCGGTTCATCCGATTATCACACCTGTGGGACAGGTACAGGATGGCAACAACAACTGCCTGAGTTACACCAGGAATGCACAATCAGTGCTCAAATTGTCCGCAATAGGCTGAGAGAGGCTGGACTGAGGGTTTGTAGCCTGTTGTAAGGCAGGTCCTTATGGGCACAAACCCACCTTCGCTGGACCAGACAAGACTGGCAAAAAGTGCTCTTCACTGATGAGATGTGGTTTTGTCTCAACAGGGGTGATGGTCGGACTCACGATTATCGCCGAAGGAATGAGCATTGCACCAAGGACTGTACTCTGGAGCTGGATTGATTTGGAGGTGGAGGGTCCGTCATGGTCTGGTTGCGGAGAGTCACAGCATCATCGGACTGAGATTTTTTGTCATTGTTGGCAATCTCAATGCTGTGCGTTACAGGGAAGACATCCTCCTCCCTCATGTGGTACCCTTCCTGCAGGCTTAACCTGACATGACCAGCCATGCTGCTCATTCTGTGCGTGATTTTCCAAGACAGGAATTTCAGTGTTTTGCCATGGCTAGCGAAGAGCGCGGATCTCAATCCCATTGAGCACATCTGGGACCTGTTGGATCGGAGGGTGAGGGCTAGGGTGAATTCCACCAGAAATGTCCGGGACCTTGCAAATGCCTTGGTGGAAGTGTGGGGTAGCATCTCACAACAAGATCTGGCAAATGTGGTGCAGTCCATGAGAAGGAGATGCACAGCAGTACTTAATGCAGCTGATTGCCACACCAGATACTGACTGTTACTTACCATTTTACTGTTAGTCACATGACTGTGAAACTTGTTCAGTTTATGTCTTCGTTGTTGAATCTTTATGTTCATAAAAATATTTTCACATTTTTGCTGAAAATAAAAGTAGTTGAAAGTGAGAGGACGTTTCTTTTTTATATTGTTTATATTTGTTGATGTACGTCAATTTATTTTTAGAAACGTTAATATATATTTTAAATATAATATAATGCAATCATTTGAGCTGTGAAGCTACATTTTATCTTCAGTTAACTTATCTTCTAAAATCAGCTCAAACAGTACATAGTTGTCAAAAACAACAACTTTTAAATAAAATTAAAAAAAAGTTTGTTTTAATCTTTCCTACATTAATCTATGCAAACAAGTGCAGCACACTACTGCTACTTTACTGACAAGCAGCCTTTCAGGGTTAAGCCATTTCCTGTGCTGCTTAATGGGTCCAAGCACCATATTGATGCATTTGTCTTGGAAATGTGAATAAATAACACAGCCCAAGATTTAACCAACAACTACAATATACAGAGTATTTCAGGACCCAACTAATGCATATGTCCTAATTATATTTGATATAATCAAACTAAAAAGAAACAATAAAGAACTGAATTTAGGTTCACTGAATGGGTGTTACCAACTACACTAGTTTTAAAATGATAGTCAAGACAGATTCTGGCACCATTCACGTCTCTATCAACAGACATACTGTACAGCACAACTGTATGAAGCCATGAAAAGCTGGCACTTATCATGGGGAGACAGTGTTTGGCGATTTCCATCTGTCACCAGGCTTGCACTATAAAATGTGCATTACTGCATCCGGGGAGAAGTGTCAAGCTTCGATTCTTGCTGTATATTTACAGGCCAAGACAACCCCAGGCTGAAGGATTTACAGTAGCCCTTTATCAGCTCTGAGGCAGACAGGCAATGGAAAGATGTCATGGTCTGGTGCAAAATATGAGACACAAAAGCTCCAGTGGTGGAGAAAACATCCCTAAATCTAAGCCTAAAGCTAATTTAGAACCATTCTTAAATCACCTGTCTTGCTTTTTCTTTAACCTTCAGCCTTAATGTTTTGCGCTAAAGAAGGACTTTACCTCATGACAGAAAACAATTTTGGTTCTCTCTAAATTGCATCAGTGTAGTCTGCATCAGGATTATAGGCTGATTGTCATAGTTGCTCCTCCTCTACTGCCATGACATCATCTTAAATGCGACACAACAATAAACAATAACACGACTGCTAGCTGTTAGCTACTAGCTCAGTGTGCTGCATAAAGCAGTTGTTGCATGGTGATTTTACACAAGTGTATCAGTTAAATTGGCCTGGTTGTGTTAGAAGCAAGCTTTCCAGCAGCTGGTCAATTAAAAGTGAAACTTTCAAGCCGAGTACAGAGTTAACGTACCATCCTCCATCGTGGACACCAGCCATGGCTGAGTCGATGGCACTCTCCTTCCCATTGCTCGCCTGTCAAGATAGCGTCCACTTCCACTTTTTCTTGATGGTTCTGTAGTCAAAGTTTTTTTTTACTTTTCCCTACACTGTTGGTAGGTCCAGTGGTAGCCGTGTCTCAGCTGTGCGGCCAACAGCTGAGACACTTACTGAAAGAATTTTTCGTTCGTCGCTACGTCTGTAAGGAACGTCAGCAACTCGTTTATTGACCACGGCGTGGTTTTGCGCACAGCCATTTCGGAAAATCACATAAACAAATGATACTGCTATCTCTGTATCTAACTTTAAAACTAGCGGGTTGATGTCCCATGTCGAAAATCCAGTGATGCTGGTAGTGACGATTCTCTCGGACCAATCAGTGATCTGCAGGTTTTGATGTCACATTTAGTATCGCGTCAAGTTGTACCATGCAGTGGAAAAGCCCCATTAGAGTCCATTTTGTGCCTTGAAAGAGTACTGAAAACCTAAACAGCTGGAACTAGAAACTGGACATTTAACATGGTTTCCAAATCTGGACATGCACTCAAATGAGTCTTCATCATCAGTCATTAAACTGGCCTCTCTTTTTCTCCCCTGAAGGCAGCAGAAACAGTAATCTTGCAGGCTCATCAAAGAGGCTGCCTCATTGTTATAGGCCAGCCTTTGTAGGGCAAGATTTATACCATGGTTCCACATTTATGTAAAGGAGTGAGAGAGTGCCTGCCTGAGTGTTCCAAGCATGTCAGAAGAAAAACGGCTGATAATAGATGTCACTTCAGTGGTAGCTATGTAAATGCGAATGCAACAGGGGAAAAGACTCCTCGGGTGTTCTGTCCCTCATACAAGTTCTCATCTATAAAGTTACTAAAAGGAAGAGTACCAGGACTGTAGGTGGGAAAGGGCTTTTTGAGCTAGATAATGGCAGGTATGGCCCTACCCATCCTCTGACATAAGCATGACATTTCTCCAAGTATTCTGGTTGGTATTTGATGTTTTCCAACACAGCAGTGTTCGAGAGTGGATGCTGTGGGCTTGATAACTGAACAACAAAGGTTGTTGGCACAGGTCTCTCCATTTAATGGTGATTCATTCCCAGCTTCCTGGGACACCATGAAAATTATTGTAGAAATTCAGACTCAAGGTAATTTATTCCCTTCTAAACTACCTGGTTTTATCATTAGAAATACTTTGTCTGAGTAGGCATATGTCTGAGTAGGCATATCTCACATCAAGAGACAAAGAGTTTTATTTCTAGATGAGCCAACTGTAGCTGTACAGACTCAATACAAATGCATCTCCAATGCCATAAATAAATGGATATCTTGGCAACCATACAGTGATATGATGCCAAATGTCCACCTTAAGAACAATAACAACTGCCTACAGAATAATAACAGCTTTAAAACGGAATCAAGGGAATATAAATATTGTAAATCTATTCAAAATAATACACATTTTAAACAGCTACCTAAAACTCTCACACACATCTGCAATTTCATTGTCTCACAGTTCCACATAGTTGTCAAATTCTGAATATGACTTTCAAAGAATCTCTTTAACCTGATATCTGCTTGCTGCATCTGATGAGTGGAGATGGGCCAAAACTCACACAGGCAAGTCTGTGGAGCCCTTCTGGATCCTTCATGCTTGCCCTCTGCCCCGAGAAAGAAATGTGCTTAGCACTTCAGATTTGGTGCCATTCAAGGACAGTAAGAGGGTAAGCCAAACGGCAAATATTTAAATGATAGATTTATGAATACAAAACAGTCCACTTCACACCTCTGTATTATGTCCTTTCTTTGTATTTTTCTATTTTGTATTTTTCTATTTTGTAAAATCACAAGTTCTATATTGTGAGCCAAAATAAAAAAAGTTTAGCGGAGCACAAATAGGCAAAATTACTGTCTACATTATCTAAAATTTAAGCTACTGGATATTAACTTCTTGTTTGAAAACAGTATCACATTTGCAATAATGCTGTACTAAATATCAGTACAGCTGTGATTTCATATTGCTTAACACGCATACAACTTTTGTAGTTTTTATGAAATGAGGAGATTCAAGTTAAAAGGAATATTCCTGGTTTAATACAAGTTAAACCCAGTCAACAGCTTTTGTGACAATGTTGATCACCACAAAAAGTATTTTTGACCTGCCCTTCCTTTATGTTTTTTGTTTTTTTAAAGCAAAGATCTGGATTTCAGGGAGGCATTTACAATAGAAGTTAATGGGGCCAATCTGTACATTTTAAAATACACACCGTTTTAAAAGTATATCCACAAGACATTTTTACACAATATGCGTGTTAAGATTTTAGTGTGATAAAATCACTTGCTAACTTTTCCTGTGTAGTGTTACAGCCATGCAACTTCATTGCCATGATGTTGTAATGTGAACAAACCTTAAAACGACGATTTAAATAACTGTACAGCTCAAATAATACACAAGTTTTAACAGAAAATCTAAGGTGTGCTTTTATTAAATTAAAAAGGTTCAAATTTCTGCCTTTACACCCTCCAAAATTTGGCCCTATTCACTTCCATTGTAAGTGTCTCACTGTAACCTCAGTTTTTTATATATAAATTTAAATGACGGACAAGTCAAAATAATTTTTGTGGTAATCAACAATATGCCACAAAAGCTGTCGATTGAGCTGAACTTCTATTGAACCTGGAATATTAAGATATGCTTTGATCAACACATCTAAAGCTTTTCTACTTTCTGTGAAAGAGATAAGCTAGACTTGAGCATTTGCTATCAAGTTCGTTCGGGACACAGTGGCACAACATCTGTTTTAGTTTCCATTTTACAACAGCAACAACAAGCCCTGACATAACTGCATCTACAGTAAATGTATAATGGACTCTGCTGTAAAGTGTTCTCTTCAACATCAGATGCTTTTCAGGCAGAATTTTCCCATCACACACAACATATCAGACAAAACCAATCGAGAATAAAAGTACTGGCGTTCCTCTTGTAGGATTAAAAGCAACAACATACGCTGTCAGGAGGTCTTCTTTCCTAATGTATTCTGATAAACCTCCTCCTTTGAAAGTGCATTTCTATTGTGCCTTCAAAGATTCCTTGAACATCAGTAAGCATTACAGTTGAAGCTGCACAGTAAGAACCTGCTTTAATCTTGAGTTCATCAGGCCCTGAGCAATGTTTGACACATCTGTACATCCCTAATACTCAGTTTCAACACATCCTCAGAGTCTGAATGGATGGCAAATGTGTTGGGCAAATTCTAAAGGAGAAAAGATGAGCATTCGCTCCTTTTCCACAATCGGCCAGTGCGAGCCAGGGCTATCATCTGGCCAGCTGAGGGCAATAGCTCCGGAACTCAAGCCACAATACCAAAATCGATTTGTGTTCCCACCATTTGGCCAACAGCTCTGCAGTGTTGCCCTAAAACCTGCCCTTAACACCAGCCTGGTGACAACTTCTCGCACCCCGCCCATTTCACAAGCAAGAGGGAGCTGAGGTATAATGTTATTTAGTTATCTAGAATGTCAAGTTTCTATCATATGCATACATTAGCTAGCTAGCATGATAAGTTAGTGTTGACAACTCACTGACTGTAACTTCCACGGTTTTCCGTGTGGTCTCTCCACGAAGAGCGGGACGATGTCCCAGCACATAGTCCATGATCTCTAACCATGGAAATGTCTTTCTTTGGGCACCGCTTTGTACATTTAGCATTTTAACAGATTTGTACTATACCCGCAATGTTTTATTTTTTCCACAACCTTTACAACGCTGTGCTGGATATACAACCTGGCAAGTTCTGCGAAACTCTGCCTTTGACATTGAATCCACCTCACTCTCCAGTTGGCCTTGTTTTGCAAAGGGTAATCGCAGACCAAAAGGTAATTGGCCCACAGAAAGTCCCAAGGAGGCATGATGAAGCCCTGGAAGTGACAGCAGGAACGTAACTGGCCCTGGCACCCACTAGCACACCCCCATTTGGCCCGATAGAGGAAATGCAGCTTTTAATTCTTTAAAGAAGAGATACAGGCGCAAGTGTTATCAATTTAACTACAAACAACCTTCAATAATAATGTACTTCTACTCAAACACTTATTCTGAGCTGTACATCTCATTCTCAAATGACTGGTATTTCAGACCAGTCACTTAAATCTCCAAGTGTACGCCTCTGAACTTGAAGAGCAGAACTGAACAAGCAACTCAAGAATATGGTATCTGACTGGCTCACAACGAAATCCATGAGTTTTGGAACTGACTGTACATAAGATGAATACGATGCATCTAGTAATAAAATAGGAACTAGAAACTCCCTTTCACTGATAGCAAAACAGCTTTTCTGATGCTGCTAAAAATCTTTGGGACAGCCTCATTTCCTGTAACAAGTATTCCATTTTATTTTTTAATTGCTCTTTTTTTCTCCTTGTGTCTTCCCTTATTTGAATGAGTAATTGTCAGCAATGTGTTTCCACTATGTCTGCATCCCTGTTTTCCTCTTGAGTGCTCAGTGTAATCTATGAGTCAGCCTGTCATAGCTGTTAATGTTTTTAAATGGCATTCATGAGGACATCGTGTTCAATTACGGTTTACACTGGAATGGGCTCAAGCAAAAACACCAGAGATTACTCCCTCTCTGAGAGCTGAGAATTATGCAAACGGAAGATGAGGAGATATGAGCCAAGTCTTACATATGCAGCTCTTGTCCCCTATTTTTACATCTTTTGAATGTACATCAACACTACCAATGGTTTGATCTTCGATTTCCTTCTTATTTTCACATCATGTCCAAACCATATCCTAAGTGCTAAATGTGAAGTGTCTATGCTCGGTGTTTGCCCTTCAGCAAAGGCCAAGCTGTGAGAAAGAAGGGCACACAGAACCCTATAAACAAACTGGGCAACTGGCCATCCAACGCACACACAGCATTCAGCCAGCTAACAATCACCTAACTGTGCCAATTACCAATTTGTGCACAAGGAGCAGGCCAATGGTAAGGCCTTCTGCAACCCTTCACCCTACACTGGTAGCCTGATTGGGATGAAAAGCTTCATTTGGAAATATTTAATAGATGCCAGCTAACAGGACGAATATTGAATATTAACTACATTCTATTTAGTGTTTAATAGATATGCACTCATATTCCTATAGATCTTGTGTTGTTCCTTATTTGAACAAGTTGAAAAGGAACCAAACATTTTAACAGCATATACCAGGGGTCGGCAACCTATGGCACACGTGCCATCATTGGCACACAGAGGGGTAATCACTGGCCCGCCAGCAACTCTGAGTTTAGAAGACTATTTTATTTATATAAATTCTGCACCTGCATTCCAATCTACATCTTGCTGTAATCCTTCCTCATGATCACTCAGCCTGTTTTCATGAGCTGAATGGGAGGCTAAACAAAAAGTTGAAATGTGACTAGACTGCAGTATACCCAACAGACTTGTGCAGCGTGTGCAAGCCATTTGCGCATCACAAGCCGGCATCGCGTCACTTTCTGTTAATCGTGCGAGTAAATGCACCCGCTATGCTTCGGTCAGGTTGCCCAACAAAACAGCCCTAACAAAAGTGTAACTCCGATCCCGGCATCCTCAGCCAGTGTTGTTGATTCCGGTGATGCTGATATTGAATCGCATGTTCCAAACATGTCTGAAGAAAAATGGCCGATACTAGATGATGTCACTTCAGTGGTAACTATGTGAATGCGAATGCAACAGGGGAAAAGACTCCTCGGGTGTTCCGTTTATAGATGAGAACTTTATAGTTCTCATCTATAAAGTTACTAAAGGAAGAGTACCAGGACTGTAGGTGGGAAAGGGCTTTTAGAGCTAGATAATGGCAGGTATGGCCCTACCTATCCTCTGACATAAGCATGACATTCCTCTAAGTATTCTGGTTGGTATTTGATGTTTCCCCAACACAGCAGTGTTCGAGAGTGGATGCTGTGGGCTGAACAACAAAGGCTGTTGGCACAGGTCTCTCCATTTAATGGCGTTTCATTCACAGCTTCCTGGGACACCATAAGTGTTGTAGTAATTCAGACTCAAGGTCATTTATTCTCTTCTAAACTACCTGGTTTTATCATTAGAAATACTTTGTCTGAGTAGGCATATCTCACATCAAGAGACAAAGAGTTTTTTTTCTAGATGAGCCAACAGACTGTAGCTGTACAGACTCAATACAACTGCATCTCCAATGCCATAAATAAATGGATATCTTGGCAACAATACAGTGATATGATGCCAAATGTCCACCTTAAGAACAATAACAACTGCCTACAGAATAATAACAGCTTTAAAACGGAATCAAGGGAATATAAATATTGTAAATCTATTCAAAATAATACACATTTTAAACAGCTACCTAAAACTCTCACACACATCTGCAATTTCATTGTCTCACATTTCCACATGGTTGTCAAATTCTGAATATGACTTTCAAAGAATCTCTTTAACTGATGAGTGGAGATATCTGCTTGCTGCATCTGATGAGTGGAGATGGGCCAAAACTCACACAGGCTAGACTGTGGAGCCCTTCTGGATCCTTCATGCTTGCCCTCTGCCCCGAGAAAGAAATGTGCTTAGCACTTCAGATTTAGTGCCATTCAAGGACAGTAAGAGGGAAAGCCAAACTGCAAATATTTAAATGACAGATTTATGAATACAAAACAGTCCACTTCACACCACTGTTAGTGTATTAGTATATGTGCTTTTCTTTTGTCTTTTTCTCCCTTCTTTCTCCCCAATTTGGAATGCCCAACTCCCAATGCGCTCCAAGTCCTCATGGTGGTGTAGTGACTTCCCAGTCATAAGACATAAACAATATGCATGTTATCATGGTTTTAGTGTAATAAAACCACTTACTAACTGTCCCTGTGTAAATTTACAGCGAATTTTACAACATCATTGCCATGACGACGTAATGTCAACAAAGCCTAAAATGACAATTTAAATAACTGTACATCTCAAATAATACACAAGTTTTAACAGAAAAGTTAATGTGTGCTTTTATAAAATTAAAAACTTCACATTTCTGCCTTTAAACCCTCCAAAATTTGGCCCCATTCACTTCCATTGTAAGTGCCTCACTGTAAGCAGATTTTTTCCTTTTCTTTTTTTATTATTTATTATTAAGGACGGATGAGTCGAAATAATTTTTTGTGGCAATCAACATTATGCCAAAAATACTGTCGATTGAGCTGAACTTCTATTGAACCTGGAATATTAAGATATGCTTTGATCAACACATCTAAAGTAGGGCTCGGCGATATGGCAAAAAAATATATCACAATATTCATTTTCATATCATTCGATATCGATATTCAAATCACATTTTCACATTTTTTTGAATTTCCAAAAAAAGAAGAGAAACCAAAATCCTAAACAGTCTAAATAGTCTTTACAAAAATGCATTGGGGCCCAGACACAGCCAATGCAGTGGTGTCTGAGGGACCTTCTATGAAATTATTACAATATTTTATAGAGTTTATCAATTGAGTGCAGCTGGATATGAATGTTATAAGATGATCTGTTCATTTTGAATCATAATGAAGGTATAATATATATATATATATATATATATATATATAATTTTTGTATTTATTTTTTTTACATTAAAATTATTTTCATATTTCTTTACATACAGATATCCAAGTATGGGGGCATAGAAGCCCTTGTGACTGAGGAATGATACTGTATGGGCGTTCAGGGGTATCTCCAGAGAGAAACTTTTGAAAATGTAAACGTCTGAATGGACAATTTTTCTATTTTCATTAAAGTGAGAAAGACTAGGCTACAAACTAGTAATTTTTTTGTCTTTCATCCTTGTCAGAGATGATGAAATCTGAATAATTTCACAAAATTAGAACAAAAATCTATTTGTTTATTATTAAAGGCTTGGAACATGCTGATTAATAAAACTAAATTTGTTAAGAAAAGACTTTATGGTTTAAAGGTGCTCTGGAAACACGCACCTCATGTTTACTCACATGTGGTGAAAAGATGAAGTGGGTACAGACCGGAACAGGGCATCAGTGAAGCGTGTGTCAGTGCTTGAGAAAAATATTCAAGAATACAGTGCAGAAAGATCAGATATGATGTAATCGGCACTGTTGTTTTGTCATGCTGCTCACTAGAGATGTTGAGAGGGCTTAACCGTCATCATGATGTCTTGCAGTCAAGATGGAATCAATCTGGGATCCAGAACGCGGTGACCTGCATAGTGGGGGCAATAGTAACTGCATACAGTCTGAAGCTGCGTTTACACTGACACAGAAGAAATCTACACAAAGCCACTCCCAACACTAGGGACCACTTGCCCCGTGCTGCTGCCGATTTTACCTTCCACCTCGCGAGCTTGACGCTCAGCTTCCATAGGAAGGAATTGAAAGTGCTCGCTCACTATGCGCCAGTGGACATACACGATAAGAAAGCCAAACTGCTAGTGTTTTTAGCAACACGCATGTCTAGATGTAGAACACAGGCTAAAAATCGATCATCGAATTATCATCGATATCATGGAGTTTGTTTTATTGCGATAAATACTGATATCATTTTATCGCCCAGCCCTAATCAAAAGCTTTTCTACTTTCTGTGAAAGAGATAAGCTAGACTTGAGCATTTGCTTTTAGTCCGTTCGGGACACAGTGGTACAACATCAGTTTTAGTTTCCATTTTACAACAGCAACAACAAGCCCGGACATAACTGCATCTACAGTAAATGTATAATGGACTCTGCTGTAAAGTGTTCTCTTCAACATCAGATGCTTTTCAGGCAGAATTTTCCCATCACACACAACATATCAGACAAAGCCAATCGAGAATAAAAGTACTGCCGTTCCACTTGTAGGATTAAAGGGCAAGATCATCTGAGGCAACAACATATGCTGTCAGGAGGTCTTCTATCCTAATGTATTCTGATAAACCTGCTCCTTTGAAAGTGCATTTCTATTGTGTCTTCAAAGGTTCCTTGAACATCAGTAAGCATTACAGTTGAAGCTGCACAGTAAGAACCTGCTTTAATCTGGAGTTCATCAGGCCCTGAGCAATGTTTGACACATCTGTACATCCCTAACAGAGTTTCCGCTAGAAAAAAATGGTGCCGGTCACGGTTTCGTTTTACGGACATTTTGATGATATGTCGGTCATATATATCGCCTCTTAATTAGTCAAGTTGAGGAAAACTGGAGGCAGTCTATGTAACTTAAAAAATGACATAATCAGGCCGTATAGAATGCAACATATTATTATTAGCTTAACTTTCAAATAGACGAAAAAAAAAACATGAACGTCCGATTGGCGTCAATCAACGCCAATTGTATTTTACTGTGGTTTCACACACATTCACTTTTTGAAACATTGAGGCACGGATGTACCTAATACAAATAAATAAAACATCTCCAGTTAACTAGCAGATCATTCATTTAGTCCGTTATTAAATAAGAGATCTAGCGCTAAAATCTGTTGTTTTTGAAATCAAGCTGAGCTTCGTGTCCGCTGCTATCAGTTGCATGGACGACGCGCTGCGCGAGTTGCGCAATCTTCACTAGGACGCTGCGTTTCAATCTATCGCCGTTGTGGAGACTCTCTATTAATTCGGTGAAATCACAAAATAAAATGCACACAAACGTGTCCCTGCTTGATATAGACTGTAACCATGCACTGATGAACATAGGCTATTCAGTTTTGATGATAGAGAAAAAAAACTGCACGAATGCGTGGATTAGAAGCACTGATCTATCTATAATGAGATGTTCCTGATTCACCATCGTCTGGCCTCTGAAAAAAGCTTTTAAAGCTAGTCTGCCTGGGCCTGGCCATATTTGAAACGTCTCACTCAATCGTTCGTTGTTTAGGTCTATATTGTAGCCGTTTTAGGCGTGCGCTTTATTTGAAATGCAGCACGCGATGTTGTTTCATAACTTTCAAACGATAGAGCCTGTTCCTGTATAACATAGCAAGAGATCGGTGTATTTTTGCTTAATACATTTTAGGCTTATTCTCAAATTCAGATTGTGTTAGGGGGACGGGATTATTAGGCAATTTTAATCGGACAATTTGACCGGAGAGATTTAATTTTGTCGGACATTTAATTTTTTTACCGGCCAATGTCCGGTAATTACCGGACAACGGAAACCCTGATCCCTAATACTCAATTTCAACACATCCTCAGAGTCTGAATGGATGGCAAATGCGTAGGGACAAATTCTAAAAGGAGAAAAGATGAGCATTCGCTCCTTTTCCACAATCGGGCCAGTGTGAGCCAGGACTATCAACTGGCCAGCTTGGAGCCATAGCTCCAGAGCTTGAGCTGCGACACCAAAATCGATTTGCGTTTCCATCATCTGGCCAATAGCTCTGCAGAGTTGCCGCTTTGTACATTTAGCATTTTAACAGATTTGTACTATACCCATAAAATAAAATGTTTTATTTTTTCCCCAACCTGTACAACTTTGCGCTGGATACACAACCTGGCAAGTTCTGTGAAACTCTGCCTTTGACATTGACCCCACCTCACTCCCCATTTGGCCTTGTTTTGCAAAGGGTAATCGCAGGCCAAAGGTCATTGGCCCAGAGAAAGTCCAGAGGAGGCATGATGAAGCCCTGGAAGTGACAGTGGGAACGTAACTGGCCATGGCACCCACTAGCACACCCCCATTTGGCCCGATAGTAGAAACGCAGCTTTTAATTCTTTAAAGAAGAGATGCAGGTGTAAACAACTGAACTACAAACAACCTTCAATAATAATGTACTTCTACTCAAACACTTATTCTTGTGCTGTATATCTCATTCTCAGATGACTGGTATTTCAGAACAGTCACTTAAAATTTCAATTGTACACCTCTGAACTTTAAGAGCAGAAATGAACAAGCAACCATGATGATACTAATGTCCTCTCGGACAGCCTCAGTTCCTGTAACTAGCATTTTATTTTTTTCCCTCCTTGTGTCCCTTCCCTTATTTGAATGAGTAATTGTCAGCAATGTGTTTCCACTATGTCTGCGTCCCTGTTTTCCTCTTGAGTGCTCAGTGTAATCTATGAGTCAGCCTGTCATAGCTGTTAATGTTTTTTAATGGCATTCATGATGACATCGTGTTCAATTACGGTTTACACTGGAATGGCTCAAGCAATAACACCAGAGATTACTCCCTCTCTGAGAGCTGAGAATTATGCAAACGGAAGATGAGGAGATATGAGCCAAGTCTTACAAATGCAGCTCTTGTCGCCTATTTTTACATCTTTTGAATGTACATCAACACTACCAATGGTTTGATCTTTGATTTCCTTCATATTTTCACATCATTTCCAAACCATGTCCTAAGTGTTAAATGTGAAGTAACTATACTCTGTGTTTGCACTACAGCTGAGGCCCAGCTGTGAGAAAGATGGGCACACAGAACCTGATAAACAAATTGGGCAACTGGCCATCCTGCGCACACTCAGCATTCAGCCAGCTTGCAGTCACCTAAATGTGCCAATTACCAATTTGTGCACAAGGATCAGGCCAATGGTAAGGCCTTCTGCAACCCTTCACACTCCTCAGTGCAAGACACATAAAAGCACCTAAAGGACTCTTAGACTGTGAGAAACAAGATTCTCTGGTCTGATGAAACAAAGGTTGACCTGTTTCGCCTCAATTCCAAGCATCATGTCTGGTGGAAACCAGGAACCACTCATCACTTGCACAATACCATCCCAACGGTGAAGCATGGTGGTGGTAGCATCATGCTGTGGGGGTGTTTTTCAGAGGCAGGAACTGGGGGACTGGTCAGGGTTGAAGGAAAGCTGAACACCGCAAAATACAGAGATATCCTTAATCAAAACCTGGTCCAGAGCGCTCAGGATCTCAGACTGGGTCAAAGGTTCACCTTCCAACAGGATAATGACCCTAAGCACACAGCCAACACAACACAAGAGAGTGACAACTCTGTGAATGTCCTTGAGTGTCCCATTCAGAGCTTGAACCTAATCATACATCTATGGAGAGACTTGATAATGGCTGTCCAACGATGATCCACATCCAACCTGACAGAGCGGGCTTCAACATAACAAAATGTGAAAAATTTAAGAGGTTTAAATACTTTCTGAATGCAGTTTATATACACTCACCAAGTACTTTATTAGGAATACTATGGTCCTAATAAAGTGCCCGACATAGTCTTCTGCTGTTGTAGCCCATCCACTTCAAAGTTTGACGTGTTATGCATTCTGAGATGCAAATATAATTGGTTATCTGAGTTACCATAGCCCTTCTGTCAGCTCAAACCAGTTACCGAAGCCTTTGTCAGCTCAATTTTTTTTTGGCAACATTCGGAGTAAACTCTAGAGACTGTTGTGCATGAAAATCCAGAGAAAACAACAGTTACAAAAATACTCAAACCAGCTCGTTTGGTACCAACAATCATGTTCTAGTCGAAATCACTGATATCAAAAAAACATTCCCCATTCTGATGGTTGATGTGAACACTAACTGAAGCAACTGACCCGCATCTGCATGACTGTATTCACTGCAATGCGGTCTCATGATTAGCTGATTAGTTAATTGTATGAATAAGTAGGTGTACAGGTGTTCCTATTAAAGTGCACAATCAGAATATTACACTCAATATACTCTCTCTTTGTCATGGGTCTCTTTCACTTACCCCTGGTTACACTTAAGCTTTTCTATTAAATAAATGGCACAGAGCAAATACATTGTCAAATTCTGCTAATGTTTTAACATAAATACCCAGGGTGAGTTTTAGACCCATTCTCTGTTATACAGAATCCCCTTATGCCTATACGAGCAGCCAGACATTAACTTGAGGACTTCACGAATTTAAGCCATCTATTTTTTACAGAATAGTGCAAGAGAGAGACAAGTGGCCTTGCAAAATTACTGATGAATGAGAGCATGTCTATTAAACGTAACCTTCTTCTGGAAAATGTCATTCCTCAGGTAAAGTGGCTGGGACACTGAGTATTTGACTAGAGTTTCTTATTCCTCCTTTCTACTCCCTTTAAAAATCATTAGTGATCTCTGGATCTCAATAATTGAATAGCACCACCATCTTCACTGATCGTATCTATAAGTGGGTGGGTTGATCTTATAAGACAGGGTTGAAATTGAGATGTAGTAGGCCACAATGTGCAATTAATTTTTTGTCCTAAGATGCAGGCACACCATAGTACTAATTCAAAGCCAAAATTTTGCTGACAAAGGTTTCCTTTGAATGGATTAATTTCCGGTATCTAAGAAGATAAATTTTTTCCTTTACTAGGCAATATAGAATTGACAGGAAAGTGAAGGAAGAGAGAGAAAGGGATTGGCACATGATCCTAGGAGAGCAACGTATTACTGCCTGTTCCGTGGCTCATAGGAAATGGTTTTGCACACCAGAGGCGACGGGATAACACGAAATGATTAACCGACGAATGGACCCTTCACATTAAGAGAGGAAAATGATCACCGTTGGCACATTCATGACTTTTCAATAGGATCCGCAAATCAAGAAACAAATTTACCCCAGTACGGTAGGTGGCGCAAAGCACCTTTCAGTCCTGTCCTTTGCTCATCGTGGATGAGAAGAATAGTAAACAACCATGGAAATCACAATACAAAAACAAGCAAGCATGTTCTCTAGAGAAACGATTGATGAAGCAGCAGCAGTGATGATGAGTGTGTTGTTGATTTGCTCAACGAGGAATATTGCAATACACCTGCTGGACAAATTAACTGACAGTATTATCACGTAGATACAGTTTGAGGGTTTAAAATTACTGTGCAACACACAAAAACACATAATGACTGTTACAACAAATCTTGTCTATTGGAACAATACTGATTGTATCTTATTTACATGTACTGTAAATATCTACTTTTATTATACATTTGATCAAAACAGTGTATGTTACAAATTAAATGTGACGACATCCAAACACAGAATCCATCTTCAGTCTGACCCATTATTAGATACTTTACTGTTAATGACAGTTCAGCTGTGAACGATAGCAAAGCAAAAACGATAACATAATTTTGTGGAGAAACCACCACGTTTATGGTATACATAGGCAGAGTGAACTGCAAGTCACAGTAAAAGTATTAATATTATGAATATTTGGCAAAGAAAAACACTTAAGATCTGTAAAGTTGTTTATTTAAAAAAGTGATAAAGGCAACAAATGCTGCAATATAAAATACATTATAAAGACAACCCATGTAAGATCAGTTTTTTAAAGGGGATCCAAGGCATTGATGCAACAACATAATTTACATGTTAAGAGAACCCATATGAGAAAAACAATATTTAAGTTAAAGCAATTGATGATGTCTCCTATTCGCAAACATTTAGACACCCGCCACACCCCTATTGGAGGCATTTAGAGGAGCACTTAAATATGATGATGCTATATGTAAAACCTAAACTAATGTGACATTAAAATGTGTTATCAATGATTTTGTGCCTCATTCTAGGAGTATAATTGACACGAGGTCAAGTTGTTTTAACCATCGATGATGCTTTAAAGTCATATATATGCAGTAAACAATGTTTATTTTGTCTTGTTTAGGCTACATTTTGAATTCATGACACTAATGTGCCAACATGCTACACACGGCCATAATATGCATCGGTTATAACGTTATTATAATTTATTATGACACGCTACGCTTTGCAAAGACGAGAGTATAAAGTTCATGCGCAGAAAAAAAGACAAAAGAACAATGATAAAAAAGGCATATCTTACTTTGGGCAGATATGTGAATGGCTTTCACTGCTGATTGCACATGAGTAAATGGGCACTTAAGAGTATTTGAGTAGATTTGATTTATTTTGTAGATTAATTCAACAAAAATTGCATAACGGTCTTGGAAAACCTCTACGCGAACGATCGTACAGATCAGGGTAAATTTGCACTAGCTCACTTTTAACACTGCACGGCAGTGTGTTCATGTTGTCTGATCTTGACTGACTGAACAACATAAACAGAATTAGGTAGGTGGAGCTCCAGGTCATGATGTGGTCAGTTAAAAGGGGTTAAGCAGCTTGTAAGAATTTTTCCTAAAAGTTTGCCCAGGCGACCTGCCACGAACCACAGAAATGAACGCAAAATCAGTTTCTTTTTGGCCAGATTTTATTCTAAATTATGTCACACCTGTTCATTCTTTGAATTCATATGAAGAATATTGTGGCTTTCTGTGTTTAATGTTGGTGGTCAAAGTTGCATTCTGTGCATTAGCGCCACCATTTGTGCTGGTTTTGATAACACGAATGTTCGCTCTAGGTGTGAATCAGCTTCATAGGATTCCATTGTTTCTATTCACAATGTTAATCACGGCGAAAATCGCATTTGGTGTGCCAAGGCTTTAAAATTGAGATTCAATTATCTACGGACTCTGATTACCCTTAATTTAACAACCATTCCAGTGTAGCTAAATAGGCTCCAGTACATGTTTCCATACAATATCTATCAATTATATAGTATACTGTAGAAGCATACATTCTTATACTAACATGTAGGTATTATACAAAAGTTTAAGTGAAGTTGAAAACACAGGTGGAAGCATCTTACTTTCTCAGGTGGTCATGTTCTTTCAGGAAAAGCTCTGTCCGTCTGTTATTCACCCCCGATCCACTCTTATATGTCCTGACAAGATAAAAAGAGCATTGAATAACAATTAAACAAATACATGCATTCTTAGGCAGCTAACTGTATAAACATTATCCTATAGAAGGCCTGTAATTTTAGATGTGATGGGATGTGGGGGCAGTGTGTTGTGCACAGGGTCTCTCTCTCACACAAAGAGCATTCAGTGTTAATAATGAATGAACACAGTGCTAGGAAGAGTAACCCTTTCCCAAGAGTTCTTTAGGAAAAGGGAAACTAAAGACAAAAACAGCCATGTTCACGCAACACCAGTCCATTCTTAAAAGACACCCAGAGACTGGCCTGACAGCACTAATTAAAATACATCTCAGACGATAAGGCCTGCTTCACACATACTGCTTCTGCGGCACATGTTCATTATGGTTCTCATAACAGTTACAGAATTCACACTGAATAAACACTTTTACTTATTTTAAGGCAGTCCCTTTCTTTGACTTTTAATTTCTGATATGTGAAGCACTGGATATTTGAAAGCAGTTAAACAAATGTATTATTATTATTATTATTATTATTATTATTATTACTACAGAGCTGCAACTCTGTGATGCAGCATACATGTTGTCTGTTTGAAAGCTCTACAAGCTCCTGCCCCACAGATGTAGTATGTGTGAAACAGGCCAAAGAGACAGCGACCTGAACAAAAATCTCAGTTAAACTTAAACTTGGAGTGTTTTTTTGCTCTCTGCACCTTTTGTAAACAGACTGATGTCGAAGGGATATTTATCCAGTTTCTATGGGGTTATCCCTGCCTGTTGGTCTAATAAATTGTCAGTCCGAAACAACCAAAGCGACAGAGTGCTGACAGCCAACTTAATAATTCCAACAAGGCTTTAAAGGGCAATGCACCAAATCGCACAGGGGTCTTTGTCAATTCTGCCTGCTGACATTTGCATAGTGATGTGATGCAGAGTCCTGCCGATCGATGGGGGGGCAGGAAACAGGAGGTGCACAGCACGTGCCGCACGAACTTAGGAAGTAAGCAGAGTGGCAGACAAAGGCTCCAGCAGTGGTCCAGCTGAAACTAGAACCTCCACGGCCTGCACAACAAAAAATGGCTGGGCACGAGAAGTGTGCAAACACTGACAAATTCAGCAGTGTGTTACATAAGGTACATTATCACCCCCTGGTGGTAAATACAAATAATACAACTATTGTACCGGGATGGTTCACCCAAAAATGTTAATTCTGTCATAATTTACTCACCTTCATTTTGTTCCAAACCCATACTACTTTTCCCATGGAACACAAAAGCAGATGTTATGATGTACCAATGTCAGTAACCTTTCACTTTCATAGCATGGAAAAAAAAGATGAAATAAAAATTAAATGGTGACTAATTTCCAACATACAGTCCCGGTATTTTCCCCTTGGGAACTTTCTAGATGAGAACTCTTAAGAACTCCACATCCGTGGAGACTTTTCCCTCTTGCATTCGAACACACAAAAGCAACCCCACAGTGATGTCATCTAGTGTCGACCATTTTTCTTCTAACGTTGTTTGCACGTAGTAACAACAAAATCAACAACACAGATGGAGAACCCCAAGATACGACCTACACTTTTGTTTAGGCTGTTTGACACAAACTTTGTCTTCAGGTTACAGACTTTACACTGGGTGTCAGCTGCACAGAGCTGCGTCCTTGGCTTCGTTTCACTTTACATTTAACATCCACTCGCTAACTCCGCCAAGCACATCCCCTCAGGGGAATCACTGCTGCCATTTTGGAAGTCCGTTCTACTTAAGTGAGCGAGGGAACTTTCTGTTGGAAGTTTTAACAGCATAATACTTGTAGTTACCATAAACTGCTTATCAAACAGATATAGCCTAAATCTTCATCGTTATGTTAACATTTTTGTTATTGTGTAAATCTTGATTAATCCTTTTAACAATTCATTCTAATGAAAAATAAATTAACACGAGATTTATACATAAGCCTCTGAAATCAATCTCTGAAAACACTGTTTTCTTAGTTGAAAATAAAAATAATTTCAAAATAATCCCACAAATTGACATCAGCCTTCAACATGCTCCAAATGATCAAGGGTTAAGGGTGTTCCAGTTAAAACCTTTGCACGTCTTCTGCCAGCAGTGGACACTTGCACAACGTAAGCAGTGACGTACAGGACTTTGCAAAAGTTTTAGGCACTTAAGATGCACAAAAACTTTTGTCTTAAGATGGTTACATACATTTTAGACTCCCAAACATTAATTTTGCAAATAGAAAAGATTAGAATAGAAGAACAGGGTGCTCTGCAAGAGATGGCATTGCCCCCACAAAGCCCCCCAATGAACATTGAGTCAGTCTGGGATTATATAAAGAAACAGAAGCAATTGGGACAGCCTAAATAGAAGAACTGTGGAGAATTCTCCAAGCTTGGAACATCCTATCTGCCAACAACCAAGAAAAAATGTGTCCTGGTGTATCTAGGAGAATTGGGGCTGTTTTAAAAGGCAAAGGTGGTCACACTGAATATTGATTTAGCTGATCTCTGTTTACTGGACTTTGTATGATGTTAATTGCTAAATGAAAACTATTTATGGCATTATTTTTGAAGACATCCTCACTATGCAACATTTTTCACAAGTGCCTAAAACTTTTGCACAGTACTGTACATCGGAGTCCATGAGACAGAGTGAAGTTTGTGAGGGAAGGGAATAAAAATCTAAAATGAAACAGAGCCATTGAATCTGCAATGCAGGCAAGACTAAGATAAGACTCACGCTTAACTCAGTGGAAACCATGTTGAAAATGCACTACAAAACAATTTTTCATCATGATCTTGATGAAAGCAAAACAGTTTATAATGGATTTCAATTACCCACTCTCAATAAACATTTTATTATTTATGCCCATCATCCCTGGAAAAATACAATGTAGTAATGTAATGTAATGTAGTAATCAGAAATCACTTTATTTTTCAAAATACATTTCTCATCTCTGCTGTCATTGCGGCTACAGGGATGCAGCACCGTGAAGCTCATGCACCGTTATAACCTGCAGACACAGTTTAGGTAAAAAGACCTAACAAATGTGGTGAATTTGAACGGAAGCAAAGCTTTATATATGGTTCTCAACCAGCGGGCCAGGACCCACTTGGTTTCCTCAGCACACTTACATGGGGGCCTCAAGATGACTTAAAACTAATTTAAAATAAGAAATATTAAAATAATCCAACTTAATTAAAATGCTAAAAAAAAAATCTTTAAGATGTATGCCCACAAATTATAGACTCTTTCTGAAACTTCTAGAATACAATATTATCCATGATTAATTATTTTAATCAGACACGTCTAGTTTTGGGCAAGGGGACCTTCAAATATTGTCTTGGACAGTAGTGGGGGGCCTTGAGTCAAAAAGGTTGAGAACCACCATTTTAAATAATGAGGACGATTTAAGACGAAACTTTTCAGTTTACTCGCTGATATTAACTGCATGCAAATGCAACGCACTGTGTCAGCACACTTAAACATAAGAAAAAGTGGCATCTTTATTTCATTACTTTAAAATTAACACAGCTAAAAATATTTTTGTTGGATGACTAGTGGAGCATCCTGTCTCATGTGTAGAAAGTGTTTATTTCTAGGACTTCTGTCTGCTTGTTTTACATTTGTCATCTTCAGTCAGTCATTTAAATGCTGCCAAACAGCCAATTTTTGTCACTTTTTTGATGGATACGAGTCTGGTAGATCCAATTCCTCTGTTACAATTCGGAATTCATATGTTTAATCTTCAGTTTCACGTGTCACCACGCGCCACCGTCTGTAGCCATAGCAAAAGCTCCAGTACCCACACTGGCACCAGAGTTTCCCATTTAGGTTTACAAAATCTTATAAATATATAATATAAAAGAGTTTTTCATATGTTATGTATAATATTTTGCCATGTGTAAATAAAGCTTTTCACGGTTTCTAACCATGGATTCTAAATTTGTACTGTTAAATTAACCGTGATATTTTTAATTTGAATTAATTACTATTCATTTTAATAGTAAAACCGTATAATCTCGTCATCCCTAATTCAAAGCATACTCTTAATTATTTAAACACTGTATCATATCAAACATTCAGAAATATCATTAGGGTTAACGTTTCATTTAAAAAATTACCCTTACCTGCTCATCTGAAATTCCTGTCTGATTTCCTCACCATGAAAAACAACTGATCATTTCTATGGACAACTTTACCATCTCCACTGACTCTACATATGACTCATGTGTTATATTTCAGGTTTTCTAAATTCATACAAAAGTTTTTTGTGTATAATAGACCTACAGATGGAAAATGAATATGTTGTCAGCCACTGACTGTCTTGGGTGTTTTATTCCTGCAGGGGTCACTTGACCCTTCAAAACCAAATCCTCCATTCATCTGCATGCTTTAAGAATGCTTTATATCCATTTGGAGACATTTTACACTGGATAATTATTTAAAGAAAACTGATAATTGCAAGGATTCATACCTGTGAATGAAATCCACCTCAGCATTATCTATAAAAGCATTTTTAAAAATCCTCATCCAGTAATAAAAAATTAGGTACCATGTGACACTGCCGTCTAGTTGGGTGATACCAACTCATCCAATGGAGGGGGACATCAGTTTTTGTCTCAATATGTCAGACTCACAGCCACGCAATTACAAGGTATCTCATACAAAATAATTTTTAGCATTTATAAAAATATATATACAAGGACAGATACATGATTGGGGGGACAAATCACCCCCTTCACAGCATGACGTGTGCCCCCCGTCTCCCCCAATTCCATGCCAGTGCTGAGATGCCTATGCCCGGCGAAGAAAGGCTGCCACAAAGACTGATAATAAGGACCGTTTCACCGCTCACACGGTTTTCCCTTTGCCTTGTCGCATGTGAAACGCTACATTAACAGCAAGTACACAAACTTTTCATATTCGCCATACCTCTTCCACTGCATCGTTCTTAACTGCTGAATTAAGTTTGTTGTCTTACAACACTATGCCAGTATTCCCCACACCCTGTGATGCCATGAGTGCTGCTCAAGTCTTAAAGTAGCTGCGTGTCTTTTGCAACAATTATGGCACGATCGGCAAAATTACAAATCAAGTCATAGAACGTGCATAGCGGCCGATACCGATCGGAGCATCCATAAAAGGGACTATTCTGCCTAACATTCTGTCATTCTGCTTTCTTTCCACAGATGACAGAAAGTCTTGAGGTTTGGAGCAAATGATGGTAGCCAGAATCCACTATATCTGACCATCCATATAAGCCACCCACTATAACACAGTAAATCAGGTCAAAATAAATGGGCAAATCTTTACCCGAAGCATAAAAATAAAGATGGTTACTACAAATAATGAGGAAAAAAGCATTTTATCACAGACTGTTCCTGTACAATAAAGGCTGGAAATTGTTAAGCCTACACGCAGTTTAACAATACTCATTGGAAATAAAAGGGGATACTTAATTGTGTTTAAAACAAAGCAGAAAAGTTTCATAACTGTGACCTCATAGGATGAGCATTTCAACAGTCTTCCTTGTAATTCCAAGAGAGAACATGAAAGCACACACATTTCAGCATACCAAATAATAATGGTGCTTAAGAAGAAGCTTAGAAATCTTGAAATCTCTCACCCTTAAATTCTTATATATTAACAAGACTCATTCACAATGTATTTTCTGGATAAGGTTCAGAATAATCTACATACATAATAGAGGTCGAACGATTAATCGGCCGTTTTTTTTTGCATTTTTTACATAATCGGCATCGGCCAATATCCAAGTATATCAAGCCGATTATTAGGCAGGCGCATCTGTGGGCAGCCTAGTGTTGTTGTGGAACACGTGTTCGACGCACGCTGCCCCTAGAGTCATTTTCCAGCAGAGTGAGCAGACCTCATCAAGTTCCTTGGAGAAAACAGTAAGGGTTAAATTTGTATTATCTTCTTTATATTTAATTAAAAACTTTTGATATGTTACTGCCAACTTCAAGAAAAAACGTGACAAACGCGATAGTTGACATGACGTTCGGCTACTTTGGATATTGATAGCGTAGTTGAAGTTGCATTATCACAGCAGAAGGGTTGCTATCATGTCACAATAAGCAAGCAAGAATTTTGCAATTACAGACAGTGAATCTGAGACTTTTATTTGTTCTGTTTGTGTCTTATATTTGAGAGGGTTGTCACTCAATGCAGAGAAATAAGTAATAAAAATATACCAACGCACTATAGGCTATTGAAGGACTGGCTTTGGTAAGCTTGGACGTTATCGGTTCTGCTGTCGGTACTGGAGAAATTAAGAAAATACATTTATTATTGCTATAAAGAGAAAGTTATTTTATCTCACCAGCCATTTCTATGTATAATAATATGAAACCATTTGTCTGTGATGCAATTTAGCTATTCGCAGTCAGAGAGAGAGAGAGAGAGAGAGAGAGAGAGAGAGAGAGAGAGAGATCTCTCACGCGGTGCTGCAGCGAGCACAAAACGAGCCCTGCTTAATGAGTGACAGAACTAAACATTCAAATGTAGCCTGGTTTAGATCTGTGATATTAGTCTGATTTTATTTTAGATTTCACCTTCCAAAGATTATAAAAAGAATATTTATACATAAGCCGCATTCTGTCTAGCACACCTTCCTTCCCTTCACAGCGGTGCACTGACATTTCTCCCTAAAACTCAAACTTAATGTCAGAATCAGCACGATCGGTGATTGTTGTATAATGCAGTCTAGCTACTGTTGCTAAATTGCGGGACGCGTTTAATAATAAATAATAATAATAATAATTCCTCTCCGGGAACCAGCACCTTATCGTGGTGGAGAGGTTTGTGTGCCCTTATGATCCTGAGGGTTGTGTTGTCTGGAGCCATGTGCTCCTGGTAGGGTCTCCCAAGGCAAAGTGGTCTCAGGTGAGGGGCCAGACTAAGAATGGTTCACAATGACTCATGGATAAAACGGCAAGAGGAGGAGTTACCCTGCCCGGAGGAAGCCCGGGGCCCCCGTCTGGAGCCAGGCCCAGATGGAGGGCTCGTCGGCGAGCGCCTGGTGGCCGGGTTTGTCACGGAGCCCGGCCGGGCACAGCCCGAAGAAGCGACGTGGAACCCCCCTCTACATCCCTTGGGCCCACCACCCATTGGAGGAACCGCAGGAGTCGGGTGCGCTGCCATATGGGCGGCAGTGAAGGCCGTGGGACTCGACGGACCAGACCCGGGCAGCAAAGGCTTGCTCTGGGGACGTGGAATGTCACCTCACTGGGGGGGAAGGAGCCGGAACTAGTGAGGGAGGTGGAGCGTTACCATTTGGATCTGGTGGGGCTTACATCGACGCACAGTTTTGGCTCTGGATCCGTACTCCTGGATAGGGGATGGACTCTATTCTTCTCTGGAGTTTCCCAGGGTGTGAGGCGACGGGCGGGTAAGGGATACTCACGAGTCCCCGGCTGAGCGCCACTACGTTGGAGTTTACCCGGTGGACGAGAGGGTCGCCTCCCTACGCCTCACGGGTTGTGGGGAAAACTCTGACTGTTGTCTGTGCATATGCACCGAACAGCAGTTCAGAGTATTCGGCCTTCTTGGAGACCCTGAATGGAGTCCTGAATAGGGCCCCAGTAGGGGACTCCATAGTGATGCTGGGTGACTTCAACGCACACGTGGGAAATGACAGGGACACCTGGAAAGGCGTGATTGGGAGGAACGGCCTCCCTGATCTGAACTCAAGTGGATGTTTGTTATTAGACTTCTGTGCTAGTCATGGATTATCTATAACAAACACCATGTTCGAACATAAGGATGCTCATAAGTGTACGAAGGTCGATGATCGATTTTGTAATCGTGTCGTCGGATCTGAGGCCATATGTTTTGGACACTCGGGTAAAGAGAGGGGCAGAGCTGTCAACCGATCACCATCTGGTGGCGAGTTGGGTCAGGGGGTGGGGAAAGACTCTGGACAGACCTGGGAAGCCCAAGCGAGTAGTGCGGGTGAACTGGGAACGTTTGGAGGAGGTCCCTGTCCACGAGATCTTCAACTCACACCTCCGGCGGAGCTTTTCAGGCATCCCTGCAGAGGTTGGGGACATTGAACCGGAGTGGGCAATGTTCAAAGCTTCCATTGCCGAAGCCGCGGTGGAGAGCTGCGGCCTCAAGGTTTTAGGTGCCGCAAGGGGTGGTAACCCTCGAACACCGTGGTGGACACTGGTGGTCAGGGAAGCCGTCCGACTGAAGAAAGAGGCCTTCCGGGATTTGTGGTCCCGGAGGTCTCCGGAGGCAGTTGCAAGGTACCGACAGGCCCGAAGGGCTGCGGCCTCGGCCGTGAGGGAGGCAAAGCAGTGGGTGTGGGAAAAGTTCGGAGAAGCCATGGAGAAGGACTTTCGGTCCGCACCAAAGTGCTTCTGGAAAACCGTCCGCCACCTTAGGAGGGGAAACGGGGAACCATTCAAGCTGTATACAGCAAAGATGGGACGCTGTTGACCTCAACCGAGGAGGTTATTGGGCGGTGGAAGGAACACTTTGAAGAACTCCTAAATCCCAACACGCCCTCTATGGTAGAGGCAGAGCCGGAGGATGATGGGGGATCAGATTCTATTTCCCTGGGGGAGGTCACTGAGGTAGTCAAACAACTCCGCAGTGGCAAAGCCCCGGGGATTGATGAGATCCGACCAGAAATGCTGAAAGCTTTGGATGTGGAGGGGGTGTCATGGATGACAGGCCTCTTCAACATTGCGTGGAAATCTGGGACAGTGCCTAAGGAGTGGCAGAACGGGGTGGTGGTTCCCCTCTTCAAAAAGGGGGATCAGAGAGTGTGTGCCAACTACAGGGGTATCACACTTCTCAGCCTCCCTGGTAAAGTTTTCCTCCAAGGTGCTGGAGAGAAGGGTTAGGCCGATTGTCGAACCTCGGATTGAAGAGGAACAATGCGGTTTTCGTCCTGGCCGTGGAACGACGGACCGGATCTTTACTCTCGCAAGGATCCTGGAGGGGGCCTGGGAGTATGCCCATCCGGTCTACATGTGTTTTGTGGATCTGGAGAAGGTGTATGACCGGGTCACCCGGGAGAGACTGTGGGAGGTGCTGCGGGAGTACGGGGTGGGGGGGTCCCTTCTTAGGGCGATCCAATCCCTGTACGTCCAAAGCGAGAGCTGTGTCCGGGTCCTCGGCACGAAGTCGAGTTCATTCCATGTGGGGGTTGGTCTCCGCCAAGGCTGCGCATTGTCACCAATCCTGTTTGTGATATTCATGGACAGGATATCGAGGCATAGTCGGGGTGGGGAAGGTGTGCGGTTCGGTGGGCTGGGGATCTCATCGATGCTTTTTGCAGATGGTGTTGTCTTCATGTCATCATCGGTCCGTGACCTTCAGCTCTCACTGGATCGCTTGGCAGTCGAGTGTGAAGCAGCTGGGATGAGGATTAGCACCTCTAAATCTGAGGCCATGGTTCTCAGCAGGAAACCGATGGAGTGCATACTCCAGGAAGGGAATGAGGTTTTGCCCCAAGTGAAGGAGTTCAAGTACCTTGGGGTCTTGTTCACGAGTGAGGGGACAATGGAGCGGGAGGTTGGCCGGAGAATCGGGGCAGCGGGGTCGGTATTGCACTCGCTCTATCGCACCGTTGTCACGAAAAGAGAGCTGAGCCGAAAGGCAAAGCGCTCGATCTACCGGTCAATTTTTGTTCCTACCCTCACCTATGGTCATGAAGGTTGGGTCATGACCGAAAGAACTAGGTCGCGAGTACAAGCGGCCGAAATGGGCTTCCTCAGAAGGGTGGCGGGCTTCTCCCTTAGAGATAGGGTGAGGAGCTCAGTCATCCGTGAGGAGCTCGGAGTAGAGCCGCTGCTCCTTTGCGTTGAAAGGAGTCAGTTGAGGTGGTTTGGGCATCTGGTAAGGATGCCCCTGGCCGCCTCCCTAGGGAGGTGTTTCAGGCACGTCCAGCTGGGAGGAGGCCTCGGGGAAGACCCAGGACTAGGTGGAGAGATTACATCTCCACACTGGCCTGGGAACGCCTCGGGGTCCCCCAGTCAGAGTTGGTTAATGTGGCTCGGGATAGGGAAGTTTGGGGCCCCCTGCTGGAGCAGCTGCCCCCGCGACCCGACTTCGAATAAGCGGTTGAAGATGGATGGATGGATGGATGTTTAATAATAAAAAGAGCGCAAGAGATATCGTTCCCAAGGCGGCGCGCGCTCCGAAACAGAGCGCAAAGGGACAAGCAAACTATAGGCTACTTTGGGTTTCATGTGAGCGTCTAAACGATCAACAATACACAAAAATATGTCAAAACGACCAGCTTGGAGATTCACTTAAACACAGTTTATGTCTTAAATGGACGTAGTTATGGAAATAGTCGGGAGAAAATATGCTGCATCAGGAGCCTATTAGACTCGGTCTTAAAGGGTAAGCATCCTAATAAAAATGCTGACGATTGAGCCATTACTGCGAATCAAACAACAAAAGGCAAAGAGAAAATCACTTACAGCTCTTGAATGAATAACTTCTGCATTAATGAGCATTAATCTATCTATGATAAACTATGCAGTGTTATCTTACAATTGATTACTTTATTAGATTTCTTTTTAGACCACACCTGAACAGTATTAGTAGACCTTCCTGAAATTAAATCACTATGCCTATATAACGTTTATATTTGTGTAATATATATAAACATATATATATATATATAACAAAAAGAACCATTAAGAATACCGTTAAAGTACCGGATCGATAATCAGTATCGTTAAGAGTAGTAATACCATTAAAACCTTAACGATACTCATCCCTAGTTATGCCTGTGCTTCTCTTGGATGCTCAGAATATTGGATTATGTGTCTGGATTGCCCCTTAATTAAAGCTGCATTTGGATCTCAACCTTCGTGTCTCGGAGCAGTTCGTAACACCTGCTTTGTTTATTTAATATATTTGTTATACATAATTTATACAATATGTTTTTACATTATACATTTTTAATTTAAGTGTACAAGTGCAGATTGGTCAAGTGTTCAATAAATGTATTTGTTGAGAAATCTTGTCTATCTTAAGTAATTATTTGTGTTACATTTTATCTTTCAAATAAAAGGTTCAAATAAGAGGTTAAAAACAAGCACATATTGGCCAAATAAATCGGCAGCATTAATCGGCCATCGGCCGACCCGGATTTCAAAAGATCGGCATTGGCCTGAAAAAACCAATATCGGTCGACCTCTAATACATAATGCCTAGCTACACTGTACTGGACAATTAGCTTGAAACTATTTAATATTAGGGATTTTAAGCAATAGCCGCAGACGGCTATGTCGTTCTGTGTTCTACGGAGTATGTGCAACTTTAATTCCCTACTTCCAGATGTTGTTCTTCCACCGTCGACTATGGGAGGTTGGCTGCAGCCAATACTATACGACAGATAATGGATGTAAATGTTAACTTTTTTCAAGAGATTAATTGAAATGAGCGGAGACACATCCTCCTCAAAATGCATGTTACATGTATTACCTATGGAAGGCCATATTAGCATTTTTACTAGTAAGAATTTAAATTACAGAGCTCTATAATTGAATATTTATTAGTAAGATTTCCAATTAGAGCCCTCTAAATTAATTGTTATTAGTAAAAAAAAATAAAAAACACTTTAAAAGAAAAATTCATTGCAGAGCTCTTGAATTGGAATTCTTACTTGTAATTGTAGAGCTCTTTAATTGAATATTTACTAGTACAAATGTAATTTTAGAACTCTACAATAGTGATTCTTACTAGTAAGAATTGCATTGCAGAGCTCTCTATTAAGTGCCATCTCATTATGGTCATGGCACCTCATGCATATTCATATTCATCTGGCTTGTATGCATTGGCAGGTGGAAAAATGTATATTAATATGTACTGGGGGGCACAAAATGTATTATAATATATAAACATATACTATATATTCATATCATATATATTATTATACATTTATTAAAATGAGATCAAAATCAATACGAATTATGTTATAAAAAAAATATTTGTAAAGTATTACACATTTGGCACAATTTGTGAATGAAGGAAAAACTATGCTATAACCATGTTTGTCTCGTGCATCCACAAGTGTCTAACTGGCAGGTTTCTAAAAACTATACTGTAGATCGGGATACCCAAATTAGTTTTCACTAAGGGCCAAATTCTGTAAACAATACAAAAGCAAGGGCCATGGCCGTTGATATAATGACATTTTTTGTGCTGCTGCTATTATTATTTTTGTTATTTTTATTATTAACTCTGTAATCAATGCTCCTTCTAAACAGACTGTCCTCATACACAGACACCCTGCTGCCCGAGGCCCAGTGTGGCTTCCACTAAGGTAGAGGCACCGTAGACATGATATTTTCCCTCAAGCAAATACAGGAAAAATGTATTGAGCAAAATATGCCACTTTACATGGTCTTCGTGGCCTTCGACACTGTCAAATGAGAAGCTCTAGGAAAGTCCTCAGGAGACAACACATACCAAACAACCCCATCCTTGAGCATGCAACTTTACCAAGCATGTATGAATTCCTTGCCCAGCGAAATCTGCGATGGCTAGACAACCACCGACTACACAAACTAATCCTGTACTCACAACTTCAAGAAGGGTTTCACAGCAGAGGCAGACCTAAACTGCATTACAAAGACACTATCAAACGAAACCTAAAAGCAAAACAGATTCCTCTCAACAGCTGGCAAACCCTCGCCAAAGACAGAAATTTGTGGAGGAAACAGATTCACAGGATGTCTTCCTCGGACATGATGGACAGCAGATCGAATTGGAATTCTTACTAGTAGAAAATATATTGTAGAGCTCACTAATTGAAATATTACTAGTACAAATACAATTACAGCAAGATGCGTTAAAAGCAAAATCGGCTTGCCATAATTACCTATGGTTGGTTAGAACAGACTTTAAATTAAACCGAAAGTAAATAATATTAATAATAACAATAATATCTAGGTTTTTAGACTTACTAGTGACATTGTTCAAATGTAAAAACTGACAGAAGTCTATCATTAACACTAAAAGCATCCCATTTCTTACTGTTAGAATGACATTTTTCATATTTAATTGATTGCTCCATTCCAACGTCCTCAATGTGATTGCTTTTTTTATTTTTGCATGTCATAGCAATGGTGGTTGATCAGTTTATTTCCAGTACACTTAGACGTCCCATTAATAACCAGCTTAAAGCCGGGATGAATGGGTCTAAAAAACATGACAATCTGCGGTTCACAGGAGATCTCCTAAACTGTAAACTGGAAGCTTATTGCTGGTCAGATGAGTAAGTGTTTTAAAGCAGGGGTGGGTAATACTGCTCATTTACGTAAATACAAAAGTATTCCAGTGCTGAGAGCCCAAATCCTACTCTGACAATAGTTTTTTTTATTACTGAACAAATATGTTCAAGATCAATGGCAGGAAGATATACAGAGCTTATTGATAAAACATAGTAGTGCCACAACAACAATTTTTAGGCACACAAATGAAACAAGCAGTCCACATAGGTACTAAAATATGGCTTTGCAACTCAGATCAATAAGTAATTAAACAGCCCTCATGATTTGAGGGTTATGGCTCATTTTATCAGCTTAGGGGATCCCAAAGTGTTAAGAGATACAGGTCAAAGTGACTCCATTAACTGCAATTGTGCTCATGAACAGGATTATCACTCAAGATATGGGATGGTAAATCACAATTCATCCTATATTGAGTGGGTTTGATATTCATAACAAGAAAAAAAATTTATATAGTATTTTCCAACTTTAGAAAGATATTTAAGAGAAGACTTACTCAATGTCTTTTCTGACAGATCCCAACAGATCTTCACGCTCCCTGATTGCCATGAAGTTTAATTTGGTTTTATGAAATTCATGTGTGTAGTCCTAGAATAAAGAGAGAAAAAAAAAAAAATTGAAGAGGTTCAAAATAACATAAGCTAGGTCAGCTATATTGATATCAAAATACAAGCGCCCTCTAGTCCAGGGGTTTTCAAAATGGGGTCTGCATATAATTTACATTATTTTACATTTTTACAGTGTTATTCTGGAATCATTAGATTAATTATGATTATTTTATTGCATTGACAGCCATAGTAAGAAATTAAAATGTAAAAAAAAAAAAGAAATTCATATATTATATTTAAAAAAGATCGTATTAAATAAGGGTTGTAATTCACTATTCTCTGTAAAGCTGCTTTGAAATACTATTTTTTGTATAAAGCGCATACTTTAAAAAGTATCATAAAATATAATTTTATTATATTATGTTTTAAATTGAACTGAATTGAAAATGATTCTCTTTGGGATATACATCTAACAGTACTCCAGCTTAAGGAAAATACACTGTCAACCTAAGAAGTATCTTCCAGATAATACTTTAATCACTTATTTTAATTTAGAAATACATTTAAATTTTAAAAATAAGATGTATTTATAAAATCATTTACATACAATTTTTCCCCTCACACAGGGGGGCAATTCTGGGGTCCTTGGCATCAAAAAGTGAAAACCTCTGCTCTGGTCAATGATATTTTCAATAAAAGTAGTAAAATGTTAATCCTTTAGATTAAAGATGATGTGTGTAAGCAATACAAGTAAACAATTTGTAGGCTGATTCCCTTGAAAAGAGAAAAACACTGAAGCTGGGTACAATTATCAAAACATTGCTGTTTGTTTGAGTGTCTCACTCTACCAACAACATTGGCTCAACCAATAGCATGAGTTTCAGGCAGGACCACCAGCTTGTCCAATTAATAGAAGACAAAGAGAGAAGTGAAAATGATGCAATTTCACTTGGTGATGCTAGAGGGGCACAAATTACACACTTCACCTTAAATCTAGTATTAAAGTCTCAAGAAAAAATTTAAGAATATGCTTATCATATCCATATATAAATAAATACATGCACAACAATGGTGGGACAGCTCTTTGTGGAAGATCAGTTCTGTGCTTTTCACAGGAAACTATAAGAATCTCACCTGCAGGATATCTCTGTGCCTCTGGAGAGTGTGCATTAGAGCAGCATTAAGAGACGTTACTCCTGGTGTGCTCGTATACTCAGCCATCTTGTCATTCACCCCAGTAAGCTAATAAATGCAGGAGAGAAGAGAGACAAAGTTGTTACTCCCTCAAACCAACCTGGACATTACACTCAAACCTAAATCTGTAGGTTCTAATTTGCTTAAAGAACCTAATTGTTACTCATAATTACGTATTATTTCCAAATAGAGCTTCGTTAATTGTTTATGAAAATGTATCAATTGACGTAAGTAGAGCAGTAATGCCAGCTATGCTACAAACAAAAGAATATGGACTGTGACTGATTCAGAAACATCAGCAGACAAAAGGTCTTACTTTTGCAAGTAGCTGCTCGATCTCCACTGACATGGTCTCAAACATTCGGTCCTGAGTGGAGTTGCAGAGGAGAGGTGTTGTATCACAACTATTAAAAACAGAGATAGAAGAGAACCGTGTTATCACAAACCTCTAATGCAGCCTTTGGAAAGATATCTTGAAAACATTGTAGCTTTTTTTTGTGAAATACAAGCACATCAAAAACAAAACAAAAATCAGATGCTCATTACACCTGTCTCCTCTGCGGCCGTCTCGTGAGCTGTTGTAACTGGTGCAAAGTTTACTGAAGGACACCAGCTTCAGGTCCAGCTCATTCTCCAACTGCCTTGCCTGCTTCCGAAGGTCTGTCAAAGTGCAATAAAATAATATAACATGCAGCATTTGTATTGCTTCCCTTTGTAAGCAATCTCAGTGGTTACATACAGATATCAAATGTAAGACTATAAAATTAAATAACACAAATCAATGAAATTAGATAAAATTCAGAAAAGCAATGGCATTACAAACTTCAGTAGAGTTGGACACATTTATAGAGCAATCAATAAAATTAACATTCAGCAACAGAGTCAGTGGTTATTTATATTTATGCAAGCCAAAATTATAAAAGACATAGCCAATATCCTGTGAATCAAGTGGCTATATATTTACTGTCATGACTGTCTACATTAGCTGAGCTGACTGCTCTCATGTATTTTTTGGGCACTGTGGACTATGAAGATGCTGTCTAGGTAGGAAGTTCACAAGGTTTCGGTACGAATCCCATGAGTGTGCTTTATTTTTGTGTAAAAGCTAATTTCAGATTCACAAAAGTGATCTGAGCTAACAAACTACTACACTTTTCAGACACAATATATCAGATCATGATACATTTTATTTCCTATGTGTTATAGAGAGTCTGTATAAACTGAAATAAATGTAAGTGTCTTGCTCTATCAGTACTTCAGATTTCGGCTAATCGAAACCACCGATGTCTGCTGACTAGCGAGCTAATGCTAACGACGACAGCTACAGGAGTTACTGGACTGCGTTTCCAGCGAAACATTATTAAAGACCATTAAGAACAACACATTGCTCTGAGTTGTCACAAAATGAAATATATGTTTTGGTCGAGTGGGATTTGTAATGCTTTGCCACCTCACCTTCCCAATAGTTGCTGCTTCCTCCTGCCATCTTTGTTGTTGCACGTCATCCGCGGTGGTGCTGGCAGAGGCGGGGATGTTCACTCCACACTGCGCTCTTTCACGACAGCGCCTCCGAGTGATGTTAAAGAGATAGTTCACCCAAATATGTAAATTCTCTCTTCTTCTTCTTTTATTTTTTGTGCCAGTCTATGTGCATATTGCCACCTAAAGAACCGTGATGTAATCGTGATTTATGTAGTTAATCTTTTCATTTATCCTGCCATTCTTTAGTTTTCATTCTCTCCATGCTTTCACATACAACTCCTTTAAAAAAGAAAGAAAGATGCTTTGTCCCCACTCTAAAAACCCTATGATTCAGATGGTGTTGCGTGTTCAGCTCCTCCATCCTCCTCACAGAACCCCTCATGATCCTTAAAGTGTGGAAACGCATTTTTAATCTAATGTAAATTAAATTATTTTATTCAAACCTGTACTATTTAAGTACTGCATCAAAATCCTGTACCATACTTGATCCCTATTATACTCCCAACTCAATAAAATCTTTATTTAAATATAATATTTACCGGTACTCTCTCCTCTTCATACATAGGCCTACTGCATTCAAATATTACATGATCAACTGTTTCTATTCCTCCACAATACTCACATAAACCAATTTCACGTACACCAGTTATATACAGTGATGAATTCAAACCTGAATGCTCAAGTCTTAGTCTTAGCCTAGTTATTATAACCTCTTTTATTCCTATTTCTTCCACAAATATTCCTTTTACTATCTACCACATTCCTAGATACTTAAACACTTTCTCACATTCTATTGATTTTCCATATGGTAATAATTCTAGATTATTGGGTATAGTCCATATAACATGATTTGCTTGTTGACATTGACCATTGTTCCACCTTTTTAATGGCTGTCTGCATACTTAAATTCACATGAGAAATGTTTTGGCCACTCTTCCATATAGCACCATCATCTGCATATAAAGCACACCCTATACCTGGACATAAGATTGCAAATAAATCATTAACCATTATGTTGAAAAGCAATAGACTAATGACACTACCTTGTGGAATATAATTTTCAGCAGAGAAAATAGATGATAAACATGAAACTGCCTGTACCACAAATGATCTATCAAATAAAAACTGTAGTAACCAATTATAAAATTTTTCCCACTGTTCCTAGTCTTGATGCTATAATTAGCAGGCCCTCTCACCATATCATATCATATGCCTTCTCAATATCAAAATAAACCACTGCCACAACCTCTTTTAAAATAATAGATTTTTCTATTTCATTAATCCTCATTAGCGCATCCATTGTTGATCTTGCGCTTCTGAATCCATATTGATATTTTGAATATTTACCCTTTCTTTCTAGATCATATGATTAATTCTCTCATCATTTATTCACCCTCATGCCATCCCAGATGTGTATGACATTCTTTCTTCTGCTGAACACAAACATAGATTGTTTAAAAATTATTTCAGCTCTGTTTGTCCAAACAATGCAAGTGAATGTGTGCCAAATGTTTGCCAGAGCCAGAGGCAGTGCTATCAACTGGCCAGACGGGGCCAACAGCCTCGGACCATGTGCAGTGAGACCAAAATAGATCTGCATTCCCACCATCAATCCAAAAGCCCCACAGCTTTGCCCTAAAACCCACCTTTAACATGCCGCCCTAGTGCCAACGTCACACACCCCGCCCATTTCACAAGCAAGAGGAAAACTCAAACTGATGTAAACTGATCATGTTATCTAGTTATCTAGAATATTGAGTTTATATTGTTTGTAAACATTAGCTAGCTAGCATATTATCAATGTTTGTAAACATTAGCTAGCAATATAAGTTAGCATTGACAACTCACTACTCTCTCCACTAAAAGTAGGATGATGTCCCAGCACACCATCCATGACCTCAAACTATGAAAAGTTCTTTCTTTGGGCACCACTTTGTCCATTGTGTCCATTTGGATTTGTGCTGTACCTGCAATTCTTTTTCTTCTCCAGAACTTGTACCATTGTGCGCTGGATACACAACCTGGCAAGTTTGGTGAAACTCCGTCTTTGACCCCTCCTCACTCCCCAGTTGGCCTTGTTTGGACCAAGGGTGATCAGCGGGCCAAAGGCGTTGGCCCAGAGAAAGCCCAGAGGTGGCACAATGAAGCCCCGAAAGTGACAGTGGGAATGCAGCTGGCCCTGGCATGCACTAGCATGCCCTAATTTGGCCCGATAGTGGAAACGCAGCTAATGTACACTATAGGAAGTGTAATCGAGCTTGAAATAATGATCACCAAGAAGACTGCTGCAAAGATGAACAGTGAAAAAAAAAAAAAAAAAAAAAAAAAGAGTTCGATTTTTGTCTGTTCTCACCCAAAACTTACTGAATCACTTCAGAAGACATTGATCAAACTACTGGAGTCTTTACTGATTTACTTATATGCTGACTTTATCTCCTTTTGGGAGCTTTTGGGGTTCTGGTCACAATTCACTTGCATTACATCGACCTACAGAGCTGATACATTCTTCTGTTCAGCAGAAGAAAGAAAGCCATACATGTTTGGGTGAGTAAATGATGAGAGAAACGTTTTGGGTGAACTATCCCTTTAAAGAAATAATTCAACCCAAAATTATAATTCTGTCATTATTTTCTCACCCTCATGACATTCTAAAGAAATTTTTTCTTGTTATTCACTGAAAATCTATACAATATTGTCCTTTTTGGAGCTTGACAGTGCAAATTGCCAAACACTTATTTCCAAAAGAGCAGTCTGGTTATTGTTGGTTTTGCCATTAGCGAGAGTAAATGATAACAGAATGGACCATTTTCACAGACAGTAATGACACATATCTGCCTCATTTAATAGAAGTGTAATAGTGGATTTTATCTTTTGTTGTTGTAGCAAACGTGTAAACACAAATTATACTTGCTATGGTCTCCCATTCATTCACTGCTACACAATCCAGATATGTGAAAAAGTGTCCATTTTCATTTTTAGGTCATCCAAAATGTGTAGTACTAGGGTACTCCAGGATCAAGGTTAGGAAGTGCTGGTAATGCTGCTATAGAGTAAGACTGTGCTGTTCCATCAGCTGTTCTGAAGGCCAATGTCAAATCCTTGATAAAAATGATGCTAATCAAATATTCAGAACCATTTCAGTTTTATTTACATCCCATATCACCAGAAAGTCATTTAATTTCTTTTGCACAGTTTTTTCACACTTGACAGAAATTGCACTTGTGTAATGTACATGTAGTTGGCAACAATTTACTATCTACAATCATTATTTTATAAAAAAGAAGGGAAACATCAGCTCAAACATACAAAAGTTAAACACATTTGTTCAAACATACCCAGTAATTTACATTCAAGCATGACAATCAACATCAAGCCAAATCCAGATTTGTAAAGGGGTCAATTACTAATCAAATCATGTAAATATAATCCTCCCAGTTATTATCATTTGACTTGTAAGGATGATTTATCTGGAACAGCCATGATATGAATTACACAAAATTTTTATCTAACATTAAAGAGATAGTCTGGGCAATTCTGTCATCACTCTCTTGCTCACTCATCTTTCTTCCGAAAGGCAGAATGTTGGGGACTGACAGCCTCATTCACCATGCACTTTCACAACATCTTTTTATCTTTAAAATATCCTTTCGTGTTCCACAGAAAAAAATCTGTTTTGGAACAACATGAGTGTGAGGAAATGAAATTTTATTTTTGTCTGAACAACTAGCCCTTTAAAGTGTGACACCTCCTGTGTTTAATGGGGTGTTTCTTGCTTTTCCATTTTAAAAGCACAAGGTCAAAGCATCATCTTCTCCATCCCAATTATTATATTTTACTTCAAGAGGGGAGAACATAAACAACGTTTCAGATAAATTGATAAGAAATTTGTCAGAAACAAACGGAATTGAAAACCTGCCTGCACATAGTTGGCAGTACTTGCAGGTTGCTCTGCTGGTTTCAGATTGCTCAGTAACACTATATTGACACACACTCAACAAAATCTCATCTTTACGTTCAAGAAACTCACTGTGGTGCACACAACACAGGGAAACTAAAAAAGAAATATTAGATTAGCATGTTCCCAGATGATGATCAGTGTTTCAATCAAACAGGCAACTGTGGACTTTATGGAAATGCAGATGCAGGATACAGAGACATTCAGCACTTTCCAACTCTACTGATGCATAAACATACAATGTATGTTTCTCCTCTTCTTGTTTCCTGAATTGCACACAACATTTATCCATGTCAACAACAAAGGTTTGTACAGCACTGAATTTTTTTCCAATCATTTTAGGATGCCTGAGAGACAGTAAGCAAAATAAATTTTGCATTGGATGGATGTAGAAACTAAAATGACTTCAAATGAATGGAATAGGGATGGCATTTTCAAGAGTGAACATTAAAGAAAAACGAAACACTTTGGGGGTTGGAGATATTAATGCTTCACCATATCCCTGAAAGCCAAAATAATGGTAGAGAAATGGCAAGGCAGTGGATGAGCATGTTTATCAATCAACATATAAAATACATTATCTATACAAATAATGTGCTTCTGGATAAATAGAATCCGGTAATGATGGATTGCTTAATGTAAAAAGTATTTAAATCCTGTATGTCTAACAAGCTGTTGATATGTATGGCAAACTAGAAGTCTCACAGTCTGTGACATTTAACGCTGAGCCACTGTGAGAAATGTATACATGCTCAAATTACATACCTTCTGTCACATTTACCCACCCTCATGTCGTTCCAGCCTCAGTCACCATTCACTTTGATTATAGGGAACAAAGATGCAATGAAAGTTGATGCCAACTGAGGCTGTCTTTCTGCCTAATATCATCTTTTGCGTTCCACGCAGAAAGTACGGTTTGGAATAACATGAGGATGAGTAAATAAAGACAAATTAAAATGTTTGGGTGAACTATCCCTTTAATTGGATGAAAAACATTTTGATGATGTGAAATGTTTTGGACCACTCTGGTCATTACTGCAGATAAAGAGAAATCACGCAGCAGTCCGTATCTGTTTTTTCAAAACAAAACTGATGTCTATGAATATTGAAAAACAGATTATGAGATGGATCAATTAATGTTGACTCAAGTCCAAGCAAAAGGAGAAGATTCCATTTATACAACAAAATCCTCATTCACACATTTCAACAGCAGCCAATACGTAACCACTAATCTAACAAGGCACAGTGTTTCATAATCCTGTTGAGATTTATGCATTTTCAATTTTCAATTTAAAGGGTGGAGAACTCGCATAATATAGACCCAGATGAATAAGCAGGCTGGTTGAGAGCAGGTTGAACAGTGGTTAGTTGCATACACTATGGTGCAAAACAGTTGCCCGATTTAACTAGGGCATTTAAGTGCATCTCATGGTGGTTTTCATGGTTTAAACGGTTTGGACGATTATAATGCAGGCTGTTAAGCTGAGCGCCCTCTAGTGGGACTGCGGGCAGTGGACAGATTCAGGGGAGGAGAGGGCGCAGTCATGGCTCAAAGTTTGTTAGTGTATAGTGTGTCCTCATTACTTTCACTGTCATCTTGAAATTCATTGCTCAGAAGAGACTTTTTGGAGCCCATAGATGTGAGACGGATCTCATCATCGTAGTCATCTCCGTGCTGTCGCAGCCGATGAAATCCATCCTTGTGTCTGTTTGACTTGGCTGAGCAAACGCACCAGATAATGCAAGCTGTGACTACCAGGGCCGTCATTGCTGCAGCTGGGGATCAGTAAATAAAAAAAAAATCAGCCATATAAAATGTGTATATTAAAGCACAAGTCTGTAATTTTTTCAATGTTAAAATACTATTCCAGCTTAATATGGCAACTATAAGTAAGCCATTCATAAGTTGATTCCCTTGAAAAGTGTAAACTCTGTGGCGAAATAAAAACATTGTTCTGTTTCTCTGAACATTCAGACGAGGCCGGCATGTCAATATTGGTTCAAACAACAGTCTGATTTGGGGAGGGACAATCTGTTTGTTCAACAAACGGAAGATGTGTTTGAAAACCCATTTGAAAATGATTCATATTTTCCTTATAATTTCATTTGGTGACGTTAGCGATGCAGAAGTTATACACTTTAGCTTCCTTTAAAATTTGTTATTGAAAATAGCAAAGACAATCAATATTGAGTACTTTAGCTCTAGTAAAACTATTCAAAAGTCTACTTAAAGAAAATGCTCACCCAAAAATGATAATTCTCTCATCATTTACTCACCCTATTATTGTCTCAAACTCGTATGACTTTCTTTCATCCACGGAACACAAACAAAGATATTTGATGGGAAATATTATGTGTTTTTGTCCATACAGAGAATGGTGACCAAATTTTCAAGATCCAAAAAGCACATAAAGGCTTAGAAAGGTAATCCATAAGATTACATTGGTTTAATTCCTGTCTTCTGAAGCAATCCATTAGATTTTGGGTGAGAAAAGACCAAAATAAATCCTTTTTCACCACAAATCTTTACATCAGCAGTTTCCTAGTCAATCATGATTTCAAGCTCGATTAAACTTCCTAGTGCCATTTAGTGCTCTAGGCATGCCTCAAGTGCTAGGAAGTGTAATAGAGTATGAAATTATGATTGTGCCTAAAGACTGCAATGGCAAGATGTACAGTGAAAGTTATTTTTATTTTTGGTCTGTTCTCACCCAAAACTGACCAGATTGCTTCAGAAGAAATTGATTAAACCACTGGAGTTTTATGGATTATCTCCATGTTGTCCTTGAGCTTGAAACTTTGGTCGACATTCACTTGCATTGTATGGGCAAACAGATAAAATAGCTCCATTAAAATATCTTCATTTTTGTTCTGTAGAAGAAAGAAAGTCATACGAATTTGAGATGAAACAAGGGTGAGTAAATGATGAGAGAATAATAATTTTTGGGAGAACTATTCTTTAATCTCATCAGGAAAATGTAATATTATAATATAATTAAAGGATTTAAACACCATAAAAATCTAAGCCTCTTGCCATAAGAGATTTGATCTGCATACCTGCACTTGCCACTACTAATTCTCTTGGAAGGCCAAATATCTCGTTCTCCATGTCGAACTCAATGACTATGAAACTTGCTGCTTCAAACGGTGACACAGACACCTGAAATGACCAACAGGAGTTGTTAAAAGCATATGCATAGACAGCACATAACTCATCACTCATCCAAATCAATTACCTTTTCTAAATTTCCCCACAAGCTATACTCACCTTCTGGGACTGTTGCTGGTAGCCATCAGCTACTGCTTCAATGTTGTGTAAACCTGGGGCTAGAAGCGCATGGAAGTATCCTCCCTCACTGGTGAAGACTCGCACACCACCATTCAACACTATCATTGCGCCTACAATGGGCTTACCATTCTTATCCTTGACCACTCCACGAATTCCTTTGTGCACCTAGAACAGAAAAACCAGCTTCAGCATGGAAGAAATGAGATGCACTGTAAGGAGAGGCAGAGAAGGAAATTGACTGACCTCCACCAGCATGCTCAGCAGAGACTTTCTGTTCTCGGCCCAAAGCATTGGCAGCTTTTCAGCCGATGGGAACAGGCAGCAGCTGGTGTAGACAGTGATTTCGGGACAGTGACCAAAGTCCACACTGAAGTCCTAAAGCATGGAAAAGAAGCACTTAGATAGTCAAAGAGAGAGACATTTATAGTTCAAAAGAGAGATATTTATAATATTAAGAAAAAATTAAGATGCATCTCAATTTACAGAAAATTTGACCCAGTCTATATATTAAACATGGGTTAAATTTAGGGATGTGAAGGTGTAATCGACTTATCGGGTAGTCATTCTGCACCAGGCTAGTCAACTATTAAAAACACTTCACTACGACTATAGCTGGTGTGTGATGAGCGTACTGGCGCACTATGGCTGCCGTCGCATCATCCAGGTGGATGCAGCACACTGGTGGTGGTTCAGGAGAGGCCCCCTATACTGTAATGTAAAGTGCTTTGAGTGCCTAGAAAAGCACTATATAAATGTAAGGAATTATTAATTATTACTCGAATATCTCAAATATTCACCAGATCTCGCAGTTACAATTCAGTCCACTGGGGGATCAGTGCATGTGTGTCATCGAGGTGTTGGATGAAAGAAAGAGATACCATTGCATCTGTGCTTTAAAGCAAAGCCAAGTGTGGCAATACATGTAATATTTTGATTCTTACTGAATTCTACTCTTGTAGAGGTTCTTGTTGATGTCATACAAACCAATGAATGAGGATCTCCTTTTATGGTGGAAAGAAAATGTGAAGCCGTACAAGAAACTTGGAAGCTTACCAGACCAGTATGTGCATTTAATCACTGGAAACGGGCAGAGTGCATTTTATAAAAACTTGATATCACCACTTGATTTTCTGTAAAATTATTAAAATGTGATAAAATTGTATGTAGGCTCAAAGTGTATATATATGTGCATTAGCCTAATGGCATCAGTATTGGTTTCTCTGTATGTTTCGGGTGAGTGCAAAAGTTTTTTTTTACTGTTCTTTTTACATCATTTAAAAAAAAATTTTTTTAATTTATTTATTAATACATATTGTTCATTTAATTTTTTCCCCTAAAAGAAAAGCATTTGTTGAAGTTAGCTTATTCTGAAACTGTTCTTGGTATGTGAATAAAACAAAAAAACTAAAATTTCAAGTACATGTCAGACAATTTTTAATTTGCATTGCAATTTATAAGTAATCAATCCCTAGTTTTTTGTGGGGTAGATTACTCACCTACAGAATTACTCGAAAATGCCCATTCCTATTTCACATGCAACTAGGTTAAACACAGTTAAACCACAGTATGTTTTATATACCATTGGAATTCAAGAGATATAGGTCATGTTAATTATTTTGCATATTGTTTTTACTTTTATATGATAAAATGTTGGTATGTCTTGGATCGCTAATTGATGCAGATGTAAAATCTGGTTGCTGAAACAAATCCATTTGAGAAACACTGATTTTAGATACTGTTGGCTGAACTGTAGCTGTAGTACTGTGGAATACATGTCAATGTCATCATGAGAGGCAAGGTCAGAAATTTACTTTTCCATTAATGGGCAATATCTGGGATTGATTTCCACAGGCAATTTTTTCTAATTTTAAAAATTACCCTGTGGCATCCTTCAATGTCAAATACTTGAATTGAATCAATTGAGATACTGTAAGCTGTTATCAATAAAATTAAACTAGCATTTGTTGGGCTGGGTATGGGCATTGATTTTCCCATTTAATTTGTTTCAATTAGATTCCAATTTTGATTCTGTTCAAAATCAATTAGTTTGGGATTATTTCAGTTACAATGTCAACAGGCATGTTTCAATAATTATATATTGCCTACCTGATCTCTACACTGAATAATGACAGTGACAAACAACCCGGGATCACAAATTTTCCCGTCATCTACCTATTTCCAAATATCATGGCGATTAAGTTAAAATAGCCTACAAAATGAATATAATGCAGCAATAAGTATTATTTAATTAAAGTTGATTAAACATTAGGGTAATTTAACATATCTAGCAGGTGAGGAGACTTTTTAAAAAGTGAGATAGGCCGATAAGCAGGGTAATATAGCACAGGGAGTGATAGTGTTACTCACTAACATAGTTTATTTTGAATGAGAGAAGAGAACGGTCATGGAATTTAGCATGGTAGCACGACTCCGAAATGATGCAGAGTGAGAAAAGCGGAGTGCCAGTCTGTGCGGGTTAAATTTTAGGTGATCCGCCAACAGACTCAGCAACATTTGCACGATGAATGGCTCACTGCAAATAATATTGTGTAAATTCAAATGAAAATCATGATGTATGTATTTGTAACTACATCAGATTTAATTAATAAAACATTTTGTCAATTTCGGTGGTGTAGTACACAATCTACCTTCATGCTGCCCATGTGACTGTGCCACTCAGCTGCTCGGAGTACACCATCAGGAATGTTGCCCACTTGGGGAGTCAGGAAAAAAAAGACAAACAATTTATAACCTGAAAAATGTTACAAGTATCTGAAGTATGAACATACTGAAGAGGTCAGCATACCTGGGCTGCTGTTTGGACATCCAGTATTGCCCAAGTGCATTATGGGATGGTGACTGGCATACACAGTAGCCAAGTATCTTAATGTATCCTCGTTTTCAACTGCAATTGAGAAGCAAGAAACACAACACATAAATCAGGACATTGATGCCAAAATATATGGGTAAAACATCTATTGATGAGAAGGAGTACAAAAATACCAGATTGCACCGGTTTGTCATATGGGTATGTGACCAATAAAGAGCCTCCATCCAGAGCCACAGAGAGAGTGAAACCTCGTTCCTGTATCAGGTCCATTACAGCACGTGTTTCAGGTTGAGTCTCTACTGCAGGCTGAGAAGCATTACCTACAGAAAACCACATAAACCACATTGAGGCTACACAAATCACCACCAATGTTAGCCATAATAAGCAAGGTATTATTGAATGCAATCTTACGGAAGAAGTCATTGTCAAGGTCTTTGCCGCGCACGTTGGTCATGCCAGCAGTGGAGGCGCAGTCATTCTCTTTCGCCAGTTCACGCCCATCTGGGTTGATGCTGGGCAGGATAACAATTCTGGTTTCGTTTATTAGCTAAAGAGAGCATAAAGAGTCCATAAATTGTGAAGAACATCCTACTATGTAAAATAAAATATTTGTCAGCATCCTACAAACATAATTTTGCAACATTTGAGAGAAATATGTTCTATTAAAAGGAATATTCTGGGTTCAATACAATTTAAGCTCAATCAACAGCATTTTTGGCATAATGTTGATTACAACAACAGCAAAAAAATTTACTCCTTTTCTTTAAAAAAAAATCAAAGGTCAAGGTTACAGTGAAGCACTAACAATGGAAGTGAATGAGGCCAATTTTTGGAGGGTTTAAAGGCAGAAATGTACAATTTTATAAAAGCACTTACATTAATTCTTCTGTTGAAACTCATTTATTATTTAAATTCAAATTTGTTTGAATAGTCATTTTTATCCAGCCATTTTAGGGTCCGTTAACATTCTATCGTCATGGAGTTGTAAAATTGGCTATAACAGAAAATGTTAGTAAGGGATTTTATCACACTAAAATCATGTTAACGCACACATTGTTAACATATTGTTGTCTTGTAGCTATACTTTTGAAATGTTTATGATTGGCCCCATTAACTTCCATTGTAAGTGCCTGAAATGTGAACACTGTGACTGTGTTTGAGCACTCGACCAGCCCATCACAGCAACAATAACTCTACCAATGGTGAGTTTTGGGGTTTGAGTACCTGTTTGTAGACCAAACCTATTTGAAAACGATCATTATTTTTGCTATTTTGTTAGGTGGTGCAGAAATTACATACTTTTGCTTTAATTCATGTTTTCTTTTGTTAGGAATTTTTTCCCAAATGGAAACCATGACCATACAGTAATAATCATGGGGGTCATTTTTGCATCTCACCCTGGTGATGGCTGCATTCTTGCCATAGTTGATGCAGAGACTGGCAGCAAACTCCAGAAGCAGCTCAGTGCCCACTGGGGCATTGCCATGGATGCCTGCCACAAACCGGATCTTGGGCTTAGATGGTTCCTGGACTTTGGGGTTGTTGGAGATCTCCAGAGCCCAGACAGTTCTAAACTCCACACTCTGACCAAGACTTGACATGTGTATATATATATATATATATATAAAAAAAAAAGATTTTCTTTTAGCATCTAATGTTGAATGTGGAATATGCAAGAAAAAACACCAGCCTGCCCTCAAAAGAAAATTGTGTGAAAATTTGCACAGCTTTCCTAATTAAAAGTGGTTTCACATCATTATCCAATTTATCACATCATTACAACTGTCATATTCAAATTACACCAATAACATATTTTAATCTATAAACTGACAAGTATATCACAGACTGTTACAAATCAAATTTTTAAACTTGCCTAAGAGATACCCTGCTTGTAATTTAAACTTGGTGACTTTGAACTTTGTTCTGTAAATAAAGTAATTTCCTGAGCTAGAGAGACAAATAATACAGTTAACCATGCCACCGCGAGGACCTACTAAGTAGCGGGAATTGGGCATTCCAAATTGGGATAAAAAGAATGTGAAATGTCTGAATAATAGTATACAGAATTATTTCTTTCATCACATTCCCAGTGGGTCAGAAGTTTGCATACACTTTGTTAGTATTTGGTAGCATTGCTTTAACTTCCTGGTTGATGTCTTGAGATGTTGCTTCAATATATCCATATAATTCTCCTTCCTCGTGATGCCATCTATTTTGTGAAGTGCACCAGTCTCTCCTGCAGCAAAGCACCCCCACAACTTGATGCTGCCACCCCCATGCGGTTTTGGAGCAGTGGCTTCTTCCTTGCGGAGCAGCCTTTTCGGTTACGTTGATATAGGGCTTGTTTTATTGTGGATAAAGATACTTGTCTACCGGTTTCCTCCAGCATCTTCACAAGGTCCTTTGCTGTTGTTCTGGGATTGATTTGCACTTTTCGCAACAAACTATGTTCATCTCTAGGAGACAGAATGCATCTCCTTCCTGAGCGGTATGATGGCTGCGTGGTTACATGGTGTATATACTTACGTAATATTGTTTGTACAGATGAACGTGGTAACTTCAGGTGTTTGGAAATTGCTCCCAAGGATGAACCAGACTTGTGCAGGTCCACTTTTTTTTCTGAGGTCTTGGCTGATTTCTTTAGATTTTCCCATGATGTCAAGCAAAGAGGCACTGAGTTTGAAGGTAGGCCTTAAAATACATCCACAGGTACACCTCCAATTGACTCCAATTAGCCTATCAGAAGCTAATTGGCTAAAGGTTTGACATCATTTTCTGGAATTTTCCAGCTGCTTTGGCACAGTTAACTTAGTGTATGTAAACTTCGGACCCACTGGAATTGTGATTTAATAATTGTCAATTAAAAGTGAAACAATTTGTCTGTAAACAACTGTTGTAAATTTACTTGTGTCATGCACAAAGTAGATGTCCTAAACGACTTGCCAAAACTATAGTTTGCTAATATGAAATCTGTGGGGTGGTTAAAAACTGAGTTTTAATGACTACTTCAACCTAAGTGTATGTAAACTTATGACTTCAACAGTATTAATCTATCAGTCTGAAAGATGTTTTGCCCCTACAGGGTTTATCATCACACACACAATTTAGTTTAGGTTTCAGATCAGATAAAATGACTCATACTTTTGTTCAATGTAATAGGTGTTCTCTGAGGGAACGTCATGGCACATGTGTTTGAATACTGCTCACCAGAGAATTTTAGAAAAGGTTTACAGAACTGTTATAAGGATTCACAAGTCCCATATGATCAGGCTTAGGGAGTAATGGAATACTTGTACAGTAACGGCACTACGTACAGTAATTAGGTAACAAAAAAGTGTAACTGTAATCAGTTACAGTTACATAAACCCCTAATGTAATTATATTACAGTTACATTTGGTAAAATTGCTGATTACTAGCAGGATTTCAGTTTTTAATTCATAACAAAAGAAACAAAAGATCCTCTTGCCATGAAATGACAGACCGCTAAATGACTAGTTCACTGGACAAAGGAAGCCCTGTATAATTCAGCTGGTTTACCTGATCCTGATCAAGATCAAAGGGATCATTTACTTAAGATTCTTGCATTAAAAAACTATGAAAGTATTTTCTGTGCAATTTTCAAAACAAATTGCAAATTGTATTTGCAATTGTGCTTTCTATTTGTGGACGCATAAATTGTAACATAATTCAAATGCAATTGCAAATCGCATATTGCATTTTCGTTTACGCAAACGTACAATGTCGTTTGTATGTTGTTCCACATTTTAAATGGAAAAGAAAATTATATTGTGGGGAGTATTATAAAATTTCATTTTGCCCCAGACTCTGTAATATAGGGGATAAATAAAGAATTGGGTCCTAGCCAGTGATATGATCGGCAAGCAGGTCTTCCTTAGAGGATGGATGTCAGCTGGAGTGCCCTCATTTCAGGAGTGGCGCATAGAGATGGGCAGGGTGGCGGCATTCAAAGAAAAAAAACAACAAGAAAATTGCCAGGAAAATCCTTCCATAAAAAATGGCTAGACTAAATCCAATGGAATGAAACTGAATGGAAGCTTTTAACGTTTTTAAAACTTGACAAACCATCTAAAACCAACGAAAGACCTAAAAGCATAATGTGATGTACCTGTGAAGTGAGGTAATCTCTGGGAAGTTTAAGGTGAGTCCACGCAGGAACTCAGAAATTTCGCTGTATCGTCGGTAGCGAAAGCTGCTCTGGGTGGGAGTGTTCTTGATCAGCTCATCTAGACCGGATTCTCCTGAAAGTTGCTTGATAAGGCTCTGTAACTCCTTCACGTTGGGATCCTGTATTGGGGTGGCATCTTCAATTGTCCGCCCATTTGCGCTGCTGTGAATCCGGGTCAGTGTGAAATTAACAATCTCTACTCCATCTTCAGGCACATAGGCATAGGTACTAACTGAGGTGTAGCTGAAAAGATGGAGAAAAAAAAAGGGAGCCATTTATGAGTGGAATGTTACAAATAGCATGAAACTTAAGAACAGAATCACAAAAGAACAATATTTTTTGTAGAATAATAAGGTATATTTTGCATAAATAAAAATGGCATAAAAAAGATGTTTAGTTTTGAGTTCTGAAAGTATGTTTTCATAGTACATCAAGATCTTTTATCACAACAGGTCAAGGAAAATTTGATGTTATCATGATATGACCCCTTAAGTTGAGTTATTATTTATTGTTAATTAGGGGTGGGGAAAAAAAATTGTTCTTAGATGCATCGTGACGCGGACGTGGACAATTCGGAATCGATTCACAAATGTCAAAAAGCGATATTTTAATGTTAATTGATAATGTAATGTTGATTTTTGTTTGGTTTTCTTTTGTCTGAGGGATTCTATGCTCAGGATTTAGTTTGAAGTGAGAAGTCTTGGACTCTTTATTATTTATTTGTGAATAAGGGCAGCTTTTTATGTTATGAGTAATTCAGAATTCCACAAGCATTATTTTTGTATGAGAGCTGCTGGTACAGAATTCAATATTTTAGTATGAAAGCTGTTTGGGATTTTGGTACAGCAAAATGTTTTGTTTTTTTTGTCTGAAGGATTATATTGCTCATTCCACATAACAGGAGGATGTTGGTTAGAAGTCTATTATTTTATATGTTAGTTATTCAGAATATGCTGAAGTCTGTATTCATTTACTACAAGTATGCTGCTACAGGCACACTTTTCTTTTCCTGTTGGTTCTTTGCAATGCTGGGATATATGCTGGCAAATGTAACCTTCCAGTTGACTTGCCACATCACTTCCATTTGTTTAATTAATTAAAGATATTGGAAGTAAATTCATTATGGATCATTACAAATACTTTGCTTTAAAAGTACCATGTAGTCACACAGTGTGAAAAAAAGAAATCCTGTATAGAAAAAAAAGATGCATCAAGATGCATCGATAATCATTTTATCATTGCATTGAAGCCCTCTGAATCGTAATCAAATTGAATCGTGAGTTACCTAGAGATTCCCACCCCTATTATTAATACATAACTCTTGATATATTAAAAGGGGAAGTGTGCAATTTCTGAGTTGCTAACAGCACCAAAGTTCCTCTTACCCTTGGGCAGAGGCAGTCAGGTGGTATGGTCCTGACTTGAGTATGCGCCAGTAGTCCCCTGCAATGTTTGATGTTATGGGGTGATTGATCGTGTCCATGGTGATGGTCGCATTGGGGATGCCAGACCCATCTTTGCTGTCAATCACCATTCCTTTCACTCCACGGTGGACCTACAAGCCCAAAAATAGGTATATATGGCGAGTAGCAGGATAAAAGTACATAAAAAGAATGAGAAAGACTGCTAAATGGAGTAACTGTTAATCAATGCTGACCTGATGGATGAACTGCAGAAGTGATTGACGGTTTTGCTCCCAGTACTTTGGCAGGTCTGCTGCTGGTGGGTACTTATAACAGCCCAGTTCAATGGTCACCTCAAAGCAGTTAGTGTTCAAATAATTCCAGTCCTGCATTCCCCCTGATTGAAAAGCACACAACACATCTATAGTTTACATTTAACATTTGTTATTTTCATTTTATAAACTACTTTTGTCATATAATGTTATCTGATATAAAACTTTAATCTTTTATAAAAAAATTTTTTTAGCCCATTTTCTCCCAATTTGGAATGCCCAATTCCCACTACTTAGTAGGTCCTTGTGGTGGTGCGGTTACTCACCTCAATCCGGGTGACGGAGGACAAATCTCAGTTGCCTGCGCTTCTGAGACCGTTAATCCGCACATTTTATCACGTGGCTCGTTGTGCATAACACCGCGGAGACCCCCAGCATGTGGAGGCTCGTGCTACCCTTTGCAATCCACGCACAACTTACCACGCACTCCATTGAGAGCGAGAACCACTAATCGCAATCACAAGGAGGTTACCCCATGTGACTCTACCCACCACAGCAACTGGGCCAATTTGGTTGCTTAGGAGACCTGGCTGGAGTCCCTCAGCACATCCTGGATTCAAACTTGTGACTCCAGGGGTGGTAGTCAGCATCAATACTTGCTGAGCTACCCAGGCCCCATAAACTTTAATCTTGAAATAATAACAATTAATTATTTTTCATGAATAATTATTTTTCATTAATATCGAGATTATTAAATAAATGTCTGATCATTTACCTTTAAATTTCAATCACATTTTACTGTCCAAATAAGGGAATGAACAGCATGTTTGAGTGTCTCATTCAACTGAACACACAAACATTAAAGAGTTTAATCAGCTATTCAGGTTGGCTGAGTTCCAACAACAACAACAACAGTGTAAATTCAAAATTGACGAAGGTGACCAAAAAGATAATTATTTAAAATATTATTTTTAATGTCATTCATAAGTTTTTAAATCCTAAAAGGAAATCATTAAAAAGTTAAATATGAAATACAGCTGCAAGCAGCGATGACAGGCCCAAGCACCATGGGTCCATTTCCACTCGGTGGCTTTCGGAAAACAATGCAAGGTGGACATGCATTTGGCATTTCACATTATTCTAAACAATATTGAAGCAATTTGGGTAAATATACGAGCACTATTTTAAAGTCTGTTGTAAGAGCCACAATTCTGCCAGGTGGTGGCGCTATGAACGTGACCCATAATAGTCACATCCATGTGGTTAGGCCCCTCGACTAAATGTTCATTTCGATTTTGATCTAAATTACACACTGCACACAGAAGATATGAAACCTCCTTTTTCCAAATTGTTGCCATTAGTTTAATGCCTTGCCAAGGCAAAACCATTCGATAAATAAAAAAATCTGTTCACAATTTAGCATCTTCAATATCTTGGCATAATGTTGTCTAAATGTGGTGACAGATTTATGAATCCCCTAGGGTATCACCAGATACTGACTGTTACTTTTGATTTTGTTGGGCTGCATTTATGACTGTCAGCATGAAAGTTGTCCGGCTTGATAAGACCTATATCTGTACAAAGTTTGATAGCTCAAAACGGATGTGCTACAAAGCCCCCCGAACATGCCCATTTTCTAGGTGGCGCTACAGAAACCCCTCTACATGCCCATGTATGAACATTTACCAAGCCCTAATGGCAGATAAAAAATAATAACAATAATCCTTAGAAGAAAAATAGGGCCTCCGCACTTCCAGTGCTTTGGCCATAATAACAATCCTTAGAAGAAACTAATAATTGTTAGAACAATAGGGTCTCTGCAATTTCAGTGCTTGGGCCCTGATAATCCTTAGAACAATAGTGCTGAGGCCCTAAACAATAATAACCCTTAGAAGAAAAATAGGCAAGGCAAGGCAAGTTGGGTCTAATAAATGACTTCTTAAAGTTTATGAAACACACATACACCTATGACAAAATCATGACAATTTGGTGACAAATATTCATCATATGCGTGAAAGCCTTAAAACAGACAATTAATCGTCATAATCGTGAGAGCCCTAAAACAGACAATTAATCGCAATTATTTGTGTGACAATTAATCGTCAGCCAAATTTCATAATCGTGACAGCCTTATCTACAAGTTAGCTTGTTCTCACCATGAACATTGTACCATGCAGCACCATTGGTGATGCCATCTTGAAAATACTCTTGGTATGGTTCCATATCCTTACAGGGGTGACCATCATGCATTTGTGAGTTTTCCTGAAAAAAAAGACACACAAGAGGATGTTGCACTGGCTGGTCCTTTAGCTAAATCTGGCTGTTTATAAACATAATAGTAATCATGCATAAATGTGCACTGATTAACCCTTAAGTTGAGTTATTATTTATTATTAATTAGGGGTGGGGAAAAAAAAATGATTCTTAGATGCATCGTGACGCGGACGTGGACAATTCGGAATCGATTCACAAATGTCAAAAAGCTATATTTCAATGTTAATTGATAACGTAATGTTGATGGAACACAAAAGGTGGAACTTGGAAGTGCAGCACCCGGACAGTCTGCGAGTCTGTGGCGTGCACATAACAGAGACACAAGATGGCTGAACGAGAAATCCGACTGGCAACCTCTGCATTAAAAGCTAGCGTATGGAAGCACATTGGCTTCTATGACGTTGAAGGGAAAAATGACCTGGACAAGAGCCACACTATATGCAAGTTGTGTCAAACTAAACTAAAATATTTTGGAAAGATGACAAACATGAGAAACCATATTACATGATTCCACCCGGAGAAGGAAGAAAAACATCCATTTGTAGTTGCTGCCAACCAGAGGACCATCGAGCAAGCAATGTCAAAGCTTCCACCCAACTCGGAAAGGGGAAAGAGAATTACAAACTCTATCGCAACTTTTATTGCCAAGGATTTGCGTCCATATTCAGTCATTGAGAACCAAGGCTTTTGCGCAATGTTGCGCAATTTGGAGCAGAGATACAACGTCCCATCTCGAATATATTTTACTGACATAGCAATACTCACACTCTACAATGAGAGCTTTGGCAACAACAGTGTAAATGCAAAATTGACGAAGTTGACTGACAGCCAGTTCAGTGAGACATACATATTTACCTGAGAATAAGCGAGAGCCAACATCTTGAATACATTATCATCAGTAGACTTGCTGTATCTGATAACATCCTCAAGATTGTCGTCAAATGGATAGTTCACCACCAAAGAGCCTGAGAGCAAAAAAGAGAAAGAGATTATATGTCTATGTTTAAAGGAGACCTATTATGCCCCTTTTTACAAGATGTAATATAAGTCTCAGGTGTCCCCCATGTTATAAATGCCTCTTTTTGGTTGGAATCAAAAACAAGCTGATTTCGTGTGTGTCTCTTTAAATGCAAATGAGCTGCTGCTCCCCGCCCCCTTTCTGGAAGAGGGCTGTGCCTTTACAGCTTGTGCTTCGGTTACTACAACAACAACAAATCAGAACCTATATGATTGACAGCGTAAATACCGGAGTTCAGGCTGGGCTGGACAGGGAAGAAACTGGCCCAAAAGTTGAGCGGGGTTTTCGCGGTCCTTTTCTGCATATTGCGGCACCGTTTTTTTGGTCCGTTCTACATAACGCGGCGGCTCATTTTAGCTTATCGTGGCCCATTCAGCCCGTTTCGTGGCGACCCACCGGCCCGCTCGGTTCTCCCGATGGCCAATCCGCCCCTGATCAGCCCCAAAGTACGTCGGCCCACCGGGATAATGCCCAGTATGCCAGATTACCAGTTCAGCTTGTCCAGCGTCTTCAGTGGCTCTGATGCCGGGAGTACATGAAGACTCTTACGTTAACTTTCCAGCCAACAACAGAACACTTAATGACGCTTACGAAGCGAGACATCACCGGTCGTGGGCGAGGCCTGTTCTAAAGTGAAGTCACTTTAAGGCAGAAATGAAAACCATTCATTTTGACACACTGTTTTTGATTAATAGAAATATAAGAAAGAGGAGTGGGTGGACTTTTAACATTGTAGGGTGGTTGTGTACACACACACTGCCGACTCATATTTATGTACAAATACCATGTAAAAGTCAATTTTCCATAATAGGTCCCCTTTAAAGCACTCTTGCAATCAAATAGAAGGCTACCACTATAAATGACTTGCCTCCATGCAGGTTGGCAGACAGCACAAATGGGTAGCTCTTTGCCCAGTTCATGACTGCAATGGTCTCTGGCTGTCGGGGATCAGTGACAAGGCTGAACCGGTCAGGAAAGTTGCGGTTCAGGTCAAAATTGTTAGAATTGTTACGCCCACGGATGCCATTGATATCTCCTGTACACAAAATTTTTTTTCAAGTTTTAATTCCTATTCACAATTATATTCAAATAAAATAAGGTTTATCTATTTCTGTCAAAGATGTGACCGTATAACACATATAAAAACATTAGTCAAGAAAAAGCAGCGTTTCAGGCTTTTACACAGATGAAATTAACTGACATGGCCTTACCTTCTTGGGCCACTTCATAACCATCCGGGTTCATAGAAGGCATGATGTGGATTCGCGTGGAGTTGACAAGCTGGGTGACCTCAGGGTCATGTCCATAGTTACGACACAGGTACTCAATGAGGTTGAGAAGCAGCTCCCGCCCAACCACCTCATTGCCGTGCATGTTTCCAATATACTTAAACTCTGGTTCACCTGGTGAGACAAGACAAGATGCCAGTTCACTTGAGAAGCAGTCTGAAGAAATACAATACTGTTCAAAATTTTAATCACTAAGGCATTTTTGTTTTTGAAAGAAAAAGATGCTTCTGTACACTGCTGCTACCGGGTGTCTATAAAGTAACTTAATCCATCCAATAAAATTATACCCGAACCCGTATATTTCCAAAATCTTAAAAAGATAATCCCATTCTACCATATCAAATGCCTTTTTGGTGAAATGGCAGCGTCCGGATTCAAATAATTTGCCACCGGCCACATGATATTGATGAAACTCATAATGTAATCGGAAGAGCTGCGGCCCCAAATAAACACTACCTGATCTATATGTATAAGAGATGTCATAACTTCACTTAATCGGTTAGCCAGAATGTTTTCTAATATTTTTACGTCTAGCTGGATCAGAGAAATTGGACAGTAACTCTTACACTCACTTGGATCTTTGTCCTTTTTAAGAATCAGACTGATCAGGGCTTGTGTCATGGTTGGCGGAAGCTTCCATTCTCTAATAATTCTGTATAAACTTCTAGCAAAAGTGGAGCCAATTCTGTAGCATAAGATCTAAAATATTCAGCGGCAAAGCCATCTAGCCCCGAAGCCTTGCCTGTAGTCAAGGTCTTAATTACCTCATCAAGCTCCTCCAATTTTATCTCTGAATCAAGATACGTTTTTGCTCAGTCGTCAGTTTAGGGAGTTCTAATGGTTCTACAAAGTTTCTAATATCGTCATCAGTACACGAAGACGTGGAACTATAAAGATCAAGATAGAATTCTTTAAAAGCATTTTTAATATCAATAGCCAAGGTAAAAATTTCACCACCAACAGATAGAATAGCTAAACCTCAATTTTTTAATCTATAAAACAAACTCCAGGCAATAGGCGTAATAAACACAAAGAACATGTATATTAATCCACACAACTGTTCCGAAGGAGTGTGCCTTCACAAAACAAGCTCCTGCCGCTAACGAAACCAGCACAAAAAAAAAAAAAAAGCTGTTCAGTTTCCTTGGGCAGTCAATCGAATGTTCAGTGAGCCAGACCATTCGGCTGTTACACAAATTCCCTAATAACTCCAATGTTTTGCAAGAAATATTCAACAAAACAAACTTTAACCAATAGAAGGCATAAGCACAAAGAACATAAAGATTCATGCACAAACTGTCCCGAAGGACCACTCCAGCCACTAGGCATAACCAACACAAAAAGAAACAAAAAAGGTGCTCAGTTTCCTCAGTGAGTCAGGTCCACTCGGCTGCATCGAGAGTATCACACAATGACTTACTCATACCATTGACTTTATGAAAGACATCACTTGCTGAGGGCATATAAATATCCTTAGTATCTATTCTCAGTTTCGACGGGAACATAAGTGCAAAAGTGCCTTCCGTTGATGTAAGAGTTTTTTGCATTCCTTGAATTGATCATGTTTCTCTTGTCGAATTTGCAAAGTCTGGGAACAAGAAAATGCTGAGGTTCTTCCAAGAAAGCCTTACTTTACTCCTCACCTCAAGTGATACGAGATCTTTTTCTCATGATCTCAGAAATTTGGCCAGAAATTATGGGGCCTGACTCCCTCCGGCGGATCTCCGAGCCGGAACCCTATGAGCTTGCTCGATTTCCAGCTTATGGCCTATGTTGAGCAGACTCGGGAAGAGCCGGTCTAGGAATTTCACCATATCTCTGCCTTCTTTGTCCTCAAGAATTCCAACAATTTGGACATTGTTTCGCCAGTTACAATTCTCAAGGTCTTCCAACTTTTCCCAGATGCGCTCCAAGTCTACCTTGGTTGTTAGTGGATTAGCAGCTAATTCCCTCTACGATGACTCCAGATAATCTATTAGTTTCTAAACATCTGCCTCTCTTGTAACCAACTCAGTGAATTTTGTCTCCATGGCAGTGATCAATTGACGTATTACAGCAAGATCCTCAAAGTCAGCAACAACCTTCATCAGCATCTCCGACATGTTCAACAGTTGACGCTGAATCTCTTTCACCTCACTGGCCAAATTGAGTCCAGATCAGGGGCTTCAGCTTGAGCATGTAAGTGTCTTTCAATGTCTCCAGAGGCAAAGGATTTTTAATTCTTTGACATATTGTCTTCCAAGAACTGTTATGGAACAGGGTGTATCGGATCTCACCAATTTATGACAAAAAGTATTAAAAACTAGCAAAGTGGAGGGCCTGGTTAGCTCAGCCAGTTTAGAAACTAAATACCACCCCTGGAGTCCAGGGCGTGCTGAGTGACTCCAGCCAGGTCATCTAAAAAACACAATTGGCCCGGTTGCTAGGGAGGGTAGAGTCACATGGGGTAACCTCCCCACGGTCGCTATAATGTGGTTTGTTCTCGGTGGGGCACATGGCGAGTTGTGCGTAGATACCGTGGAGAATAGGGTGAAGCCTCCACACGTGTTATGTCTCCGTGGTAACACGCTCAATAAGCCATTGGATAAGATGCACAGGTTGACGGTCTCAGACGGGGAGGCAACTGAGATTCGTCCTCCGCTACCCGGATTGAGGCAAGTCACTACGCCACACGAGGACTTAGAAAGCATTGGGAATTACAAATTGGGGAGAAAAAGGGGCGAAAAAAAAATATATAGATATTATTTAAAAAAACTAGCAAAGTGCGCAGAGCTCGCCGTTCACACGTCCGAACCTCACATGGTGCCACGCGACTCGATGCTTCTGTACACTAATGTAATTTAAATATTTCTCCTCCCTGCCCCGTAGATGGCGATATGCACGAAGAATGTGAATCGATTTTCTAAAAAAATCTTCTTTTGTGTTCAGCAGAAGAAAGTTATATACATCTGGGATGGCATGAGGGGGAATAAACGATGAAAGCATTTACATTTTTGGGTGAACTATCCCTTTAATGTTATCTAGCTGGCTGGCATAGATGATGTTTTGTTAAAATAGCAAAAATTACTTGAAATAGTCTTGGAAGCATCGGAAAAATTAATAATGTTTTTGTACCATATGCCATTTTTTTTCAAGCAAAAGTGTGTGAATTCATAGTTTTCATGCTGTAGTATATTGTAATTTCCAGCTATAATTGCAAATTAAAAAACTTAATACATAATATGTAGTAGATTGAATGGTAAATGAACTTAACGCTACTCAATGTTAAATGAAAGAGCATTTGTAGAGCCTGGTTAATATTTTAAATAATTATGACTATTTAAAATTGTGTTCCTATTTTTATATATTTTAAAAGTAAAACAACAACAACAACAAAAAGATCAGAAAAGAGTATTATAGATGGTTGAATGCAAGTCAGAGTGGTTAACCTGGTTGATCCTAAGGTTTGGAAGAAGAGACCAACAAGCCAATCACACCCATGGGTAGTGTTGCAGAAAGCACATATTAACTTTTACCTGAATAAATAAATCTTAATAAACTGATTGCTAGAATGCCTAAGGTCTACCCAGCTGTCATTGTTGCAAATGAAAGATTCTTTGATGAACAGAAAGTTTGAAGAACAGCATTTATTTAATATTACATATGTAATATTATAAATGTATTTACTGTGATTTTTGACCAATTGAATGCATCCTGGGTGAATAAAACCATGAACTTCTTCAAAAACTATTTCATAGTGATGGCAACTTCTGAACAGCAGTGTTCACTAAAGATGGATGTAAATTAAAGCCAAACAAGACTGGAGGAAAGTACCTAACTCATGTATGCCAGGGTTGTCGGAGATCTCCATGACCCACAGGAGACGCCCCTGTACGGACTTGCCGATAGAATACAGCCGTGTGATGGAGCTGTATTCAGAGCTGAACTTCTGCAGGAACAGCTCCATGTCGCTGTTGTGGTGATGGCGGAAGTCCTGGGGCTGGACCAAAAGCCTGGAACTCTGCTCTTTGTCCGTTTCTTCCAGACTGTCATCATTTACACCGGTACTGCTGCTGTCTGCACTCGCACTGTTCACAGAGGTGGCAGTGGGGGATTCTGGGATTGAAGGAGTGGAAAGATTCTCATCAGTCTCGGCCGCAAGGGTGAAGTTCAGTTCAGTGGCTTTGCCCTCTTTCACCTCCACCCCAACCACAGACACTGGAATGTAGCTACAGAAAAGAAAACACACCAACACACAGACATAAAACATTCAGAAGGAACATTTCAATGTGAAAGAGGCAGAGTATATTTTTAGCTTTACTAAAAAAGGAACAGATATCAGATGTATAATAAACACAGATCAAAGGGCTTTCCTCAGGATATTTATGATATGTAGTTACTAGGGTTGCCTTTTAAATTCAAATTCAATTCCTGATTTTTAATTGCGTTTGAATTTAGGTAGCAAACAGGATGCATAATACTAACTTGATTTTTAATTAAAGGAAGTAGGATTAAAAAAGAATGAAAATCCAAGAAATAATGTGGTGAACATTTTGTTAGTTTGATGTATCTGTGGCTCAGATGGTAGAGCGGGTCGGCTACCAATCGCAGGGTTGGTGGTTCGAATCCCGGCCCACACGTCTCCACATACCGAAGTGTCCTTGGGCAAGACACTGAACCCCGAGTTGCTCCCAATGGCAGGCTAGTGCCTTGGTGTTTGAATGTGAGTGTGGATGGGTGATTGGGACACAGTGTAAAGCGCTTTGGTAACCTCTAAGGTTAATAAAAAAGCGCTATATAAGTGCAGACCATTTAACATTTACATCTTTAAAAAAAATATAAATAAATGACCAACTAATTTCTTGCATGTTATTTATGACAAAGAATAAAGTAAATATATTAATGATTATATTTAATGTACCATATACTATGATTAATCATAAAAATTGTGCGATTGATTAGGCAAATTCTTTTAATCGATTTACTGCCCTAGTTCAACAATGAAAAGAATTATACTCATCACTTTTTAAGTGGTGCTGAAATTGTAACACCACCAATACAATTAGTCAAACTTAATTATGTATTTTTATTCTATTTTATATTTAATAATGTTTTGTTTGCAAGACTTGAACTAATCATATCCCTATGTTGTGTGACTATGTTGAACATTTTGATTTGTACTTCAGTAAATGCATCTTCCTATCATAATTCAAATTCCAATTTACTTCCCGTGAGATGTGGCAAATTCGAATCAAATTCCAACTCATGAATTGAAAGGGAACCAGTTGTTAAATTGTACATTATGCCCAACAAAATTACATAATTTTTCACATATGTATTGATTTAGAATACATATTTCTAATGTATTTTATGCATATTCTATACTAACCCTGGGGCTAAGGCTGTGATGTTGTAGGTGCCAGGCAGCAGCAGCCGATAGTAGTCACCAAAACGTGCAGTGCTCACATTGTGATTAATGCCTGCCACCAATATCACTGCATCTGCAAGAGGGGATCCAATCCTGGCTGCCTTGACAAAGCCACGTACTCCGATATGAATCTGAACACACACACAGTAATAAAGTGGAAACTCAGACACACTGAACTACAACAACATTCTTGTAGGGCTCATTAAAACACACCATGCATGTCATTACTGGCAAATCAAGATACAAATGAAGCATTGGTGCCTTAGTGCAAATACTGTACACTAACAGTGTTGGGAAGTAGCTAACTAAAAGTACTAGGCAACTAGCTTAACAATATTTTTCAGTAGCGTGGCAGTAATTCAGCGGTTTTCAAAATAGTGTAGCATTACCAGTAACAAGCTAATTTTTCCAACAAGTAGTGAAGTAGTTTGACCAAACAGTTGTTATTTGTCATATTGTGCATGCAGATTTACAGACGAGTGAGCTCAAGCCAGTGTTTGGTGTATCCGATTACAAAGTAATTAGTTACTGTAATCTAATTACTTTTTAGTTAAAAAATTAGTGTAAAATATTACATTTTAAATTCTTGTAATCAGTTTACAGATACTGACTTTCAAAAAGTGGCTTAAACTGACACCTAGTGGTCTGGATGCAGCATTATTCAAACACAGAAGTTTTCAGTTACCAATGCCATTTAGAAATTCACTATGCACCATAAGCCAGGATTAATTGAATCCATGAATGAAAGTGTCCAATAATAGAGGAGATACTAAGATTAAGTGATTAGTATCCAGCTGATCATATGATGCAAACATGGCTGCCCCCATGAGGGGACCCTCCCTATGTAGAATAAAACAGCTTTTATAAGGTTACTGATATGACTGAACTCTTCCTCTTACATGAGTGGTCACAATATTATACATACGTTTCAAAATTATTATGAATTTCTTTAGAAATAAAACTTTTTAAATAAGGAAAACAATAACTGAGTGAACCTTTCATTATTTTTAAGTACATTACTTAAGGAATATGTATAATATATATTCAAGGGGCATGGGTAGCTCAGTGGTTAAGACGCTGGCTACCACCCCTGGAGTTTACCAGTTCGAATCCCAGAGCATGCTGAGTGACACCAGCCAGGTCTCCTAAGCAACCAAACTGCCTGGTTGCTAGGGAGGGTAGAGTCACAAGGGGTAACCTGAGCAGACCAAGAGGACTCAAAAGCACATGGGGAATTGGGCATTCCAAAATATAGAAAAATAAATAAATTAAATAAAATATGAATTCATATGCATGTCTGTTAGAGTTTCCATGACAGCTGATGGGTGTGTGACAATAAATGACCAAAAACTTTTCTGGGAAAAATGTAAAAATTCATAATCTAATTACATTTTTTTGAGAAGTAATTAGTCATTTGTAATTAGTAATTACTTATTTTAAGTAACTTAACCTACACTGGTTCAGTATATAATCAATGACAATCTCCTGTCATATTTAATGGAGGAAAGTCTCATTCATTCAAGTGAATCAGTTAATTAGGACAGTTCATGCAAATGTACCAGAAAGAAAAGAAAAAAAGATTCAACGATTCAAGTCCCTGCACAACATTTAGGCCTTTTTTAAATCGTTTTTAAAATGTTTGAGAATATTTTGGACTTAGTGAATTATATTAATTTGTAATATAGGCTATAAATTAGGGTCAGTTATATAAATTATTTTAGTTTTGTTGTTGTTGTGTTTAGGGTAAATGTATTACGATTCAAAAAGTTTAATGCTGTCATGCTAATTTAATGAATTAATACATTTTACACTTATATAGTGCTTTTTCTGACACTACGCTCAAAGTGCTTTACATAGTGAACAAGAGACTCCTCAAACACCACCAGAATGATGCGACGGCAGCCATAGTGCGCCAGTACGCTCATCAAACACCAGCTACAGTATTGGTTTAGAAGACAGAGAAGAGTGATAGAGAAGAGACAATTCATGGACAGGGATTATTAGGAGGCCATGATCGATATGGGCCCATGGGGGAATTTGGTCAGGTCATCAGGGTTACACCCTTAATCTTTATGAGAAATGCCATGGGATATTTAATGACCACAGAGAGTCAGAACCTCAGTTTAATGTCTCATCCAAAGGATGGTGCCTTTTTACAGAATGGTGTCCTCATCACTACACTGGGGCATTATGACTCACACAGAACGCAAGGTAAGCACCCCCTGAGCCTCACTAACACCTCTTCCAGCAGCCTACCTTAGATTTCCCCAATAGGTCTCCCATTCATGTACTGACCAGGCTCAGCCCTGCTTAAGTGGGTAACCAGTTTAGAGATACAGAGTGATGTGGCATTCATTCAAAATCTACAGCTTTAAAGTAGCTTCCCCAACATTCAGTGGTTGTACCTTCTCCATGTAGGCAAGCAAGGCCTCCCGATTGTTGTCCCATTCTGTTTTTAGTTGTGATGAGGGAGGGTACTTGCAGCAGCTGAGCTCCATAGTGATTTCCAAACAGTTCCCCTTCATGTAATTGTAATCCTGCATTCCCCCTGAATGGAAATAAAAGACAAACTATGTACAAAAGGTGTGGGGAGAATTGACATACCGGGGTTGTCATTCTTCAAACAACAGTCTGTAAACACAAGAAACACCTCATAAAGGCTCTTGAAAAGGTGCAACCTCAAGAATGAACTGCAAACGTAAGTACTTTACCAAATAACGGATGTTGAAGTAGAAAACAGCTCTACTCCCATTTTGTAAACTAACCTATTTTCATTTGCTTTAAAAATAGCACCAACCCAACTTTAGATTGCTTCAAATGCACAAAGAGCTGACAGATAATGGTTAGCGCATAGTTGCATACAGTGGCCTTCTGTCTAAAGAAGGTGAAAACTTGTCTAGGTTATACTTCACCCCAAAATCAAAATAATCAAAAAATAAGTTATAATTATAAATTACATTTTGCATAACAAAAGCAGATTTTAGGACAATTAAGATTTTTTACATTAGTCTTTTGCATGTGACATTATCCCCCTCCCAATTCTCATTACCAATACATGTAATACATGTAGCATCTCACTTATTATTTAATTCTGAGTTTGTTTGTAATTCATAATGTCCTCAATTTGATTGAATGGTGATTCTCATTAGATTCTCACTACTGTAATACAATTTATTTACTGTAATACAATGATTTTTTTTCTAAAAAACCGCATTAATAAAGGGTTATACAGCATATATTAACATGCTGTATAAAATACTTTACAATTTAAACAATATGTCATTATTTGTTCACATCAAGGTAATCTGACTGATTTGCATTACAGTAATGAGAACTGGGCAGAAAATGTGCCAAATTGTCATGACAAAAATTTTACAAGGCATACAATCTTAAGGGTCATAAAAACAGGCTTCAATGTCTTTAGGCAAAATAAAATTTCGTATTTCTTTGTTTTGATTTGTGATGGCATGACCATTTGGTTCTTGACAAGTTTTGTGAGATTCATCCAAAGGAGACCAGAAGGGCCACATTTATAGCATGCTGCCATCCGCCGCTTGACAACATTTTTCTCAAATGCTTCTGAAGGGGTTGCCATGGCTATGTGTGCAATTATAAAACACAAACAGAAACCCTTAAAACAGACAGTGTGTTCTTCTTGCCTCCAGCCACAAAAGCAAAACTAAAAAAAGTCAGGAAAACATCTTGTAAATGTCCTTTAGCTAAAATGCAGAGTGTGCTGCTGAAGATCCTAATTATGCTAACCAAGCGTATTCGGTTTAAATGCATCCTTATAATCATTCCATTCAAATCTGTGAATGAAGCTATTTTTAAAACTTTAAGTGTGTAAGGGGAGTTAAAAACAGTCTATAAATGAGGACCAGTCACCAATTTCTTCATGTATCACACGGAGCATGAGGAGATTAGGATGAGATGACCTACTGTGAGGAAGCATTTCATCTGTAATCTGTGTGTGTACAAGGAAAACAACTGAATACAGCTCAAAGGATAAAACAATGGTGGCAGTGAGCAAGGTACTAATAAACAAGGTACTAATATAAAATGACTTTGAAGACCCTTGATTGTGAGCTTTTGCTCTTTGCAGAATTAATATTCGCAGATTGGCAAAAAATAACATGATGCTACATATTGTACTTTTGACCTAGACAGCAGTGAGAGGCCAACAATATCTGCTCAGTTATTTTTTTATGTAAGTCAGTACACTCACTCATAGTAATGCCCTGAGCAGCTATTTCCATGAAATACATCTCAATGAATAAGTAAAGAAGAAAATAAAAACCTGTTTATCCTAGCTAACATTTCAATAACAAAGCTATAGTCAAATCACCAATAAAAACAAAAGCGAATTTTGCTTGTTTAGACCTTTGCCAATAAGGTGATTGGTTCTGATTGGTTTTAAATAGATAATTTCCATTTTTGGTTAACTATCTCATTGTTTACTCATCCTCATGCCATCCCAGATGTGTATGACTTTTTTTCTTCTGTTGAACACTAAGATTGTTCCAAAAATATCTCAGCTCTGTAGGTCAATACATTGCAAGTGAATGGTGAAAGTTCAAAAAGCATATAAAAGGCAGCATAAAAGTAATCCATATGACTCCAGTTGTTAAATCCATATCTTCAGAAGCGATACGATAAATGTGGATGAGAATGTTTTGTTTTGCTGATTTGCTTTCTTCATACATATTGCCACCTACTGGACAGGGAGGACAATTTATTGGGAAAAAAAAAATACTTAAATATTGATCTGTTTCTAACCCACACTTATCATATCACTTCTGAAGAAATGGATTTAACCACTGGAGCCATATGGATTACTTTTATGCTGCCTTTAAGTGAGTAAGTTTAAGTTCTGGCCACCATTCACTCCAGGGCTCCAGACTGCGCAAATGCGACCAAACATAATTGAGTTATGTTTAACTTTACAATAACTTTAAAATCTAGTCGCCAATGGGTTGTGTGCGTTCATATGCAGTTTCGTCAGATATCATCTTGTGAGTTATTGAATATATTTTTAGAATGCACACAACCAGTGTGTATCGCGCCACTTTTCACCTGTTCTGTTTCTGGCAAGCTCACTGCACCGTATGCAACAACAAACCCAGTACGAGTGAGTCCTGAACAAATTACTCTTTTGAACTGGGTATTTTTCATGAATCGCTCGAAAGTGTTTGAACTCAGGAGCTCAAGTTCGCAGTTTTATTCAGATTCACTTTCTCAGCGAATCAGCCATCAGTAAGCTCACAAATGGGAGTGAAGACATTTCAAAATAAGAGTCCCATGTGTATTTTGGGCTTTTTTATAATTAAACGTCCCATATTGTGTACCAATTTTATTGGTTCTGGTAATTATTAATTGGGATTGGAGTAGCACAATAAACTGTATCTGGGATTTCGTTCAATTAAACTTGATTAAAATTCTCTCTCTCTCACATATATATATATATATATATATATACACACACACACACACACACACACACACACACACACACACACACACACACACACTGGCAGCCAAACATTTGGAATAAGGTACAGATTTAGCTGTTTCTAAAGGAAATTGGTGTTTTAATTCACCAAAGTGGCATTCAACTGATCACAATGTATAGTCAGGACATTACTGATTAAATAAAACAGCACCATCACTATTTGAAAAAGTCATTTTTGATCAAATCTAGACAGGCCACATTTCTAGCAGCCATCACTCCAACAGCTTATCCTTGAGTAATCACGCTAAATGGATCATTTGGTACTAGAAAATCCCTTGCCATTATATTAAACACAGTTGAAAGCTATTTTGTTCGTTAAATAAAGCTTAACATTGTCTTTAAGATGCCACTGTATGCAATAGACTGGCATGTCTTAAGGGCAATATTAGGTAAAAAGGCAAAAAGAAACTCGTCAGTCAATCATGGTTTTGAGGAATGAAGGCTAAAATTGACAAGATTTCATAAAAATTTTCATTTTTGGGTGAACTACCATTTAAAAGGCAGGTGAGGTCATATGCAACTTGTCTATCATGTTTAAAGAGGATGTCAGAAGGCCAGTTCTTCTGTTTGCCAGCACATATCCTTGCTAACTGTTATTCCGACTAATATGGTGACACAGAAAACAAACATTTGCGGAGACATCCTGGTTAGTCCAAGAATAGATATCCTGTTTTAGACGATGTGTTAATTTAAGTATGTGCATTTAATGTACAATTAAGCATTAGGTTAAACTTTATTAATATGTGACTTGTTTTAGTGTTTTATTAAACTGCAATCTTTACCAAATATCTTTGGGGCACTGAATTGCAGAAACTCATAATTCAGGTCATTGAACAGGCTGGTAAGGTGTTTGTACGGTTATGGCTAGCCAGATAGAACATCCGTTTCCAAGCAAAGAGAAAACAATACAAAAAGACTGAAACTCAAACTTAAAAAGGAAAATCAATGTCACATGATATGTGCACATAACACTTGTCTGCTTTTTCAAAGATAGCATTTAGTTTAATGTTATTAGGTCAATATGTGTCATAAAACAAACAATTAATGCTCAAGTGATATTTTTATGGGATTAAATAGATCTTGGAGTACTTGAGATTTGTTTGATAACCAGAAATTTCATTGAATTATTCATGTATGCAATTCCACTGATTCACAACTTTCACCAAGAAAAAACTCCTATAACAGTTAAATCCACATGGTGCTCACAAGACAGTGCCCTTAGGTTCTTGAATGTTCCTAAAGGCAGATAAGACCACCAGTCTTTATCTTCACCAATAGAAGGCCTGTACTCTCTAAATTGAATAAGCAGCATGGTTAAATTGATTGTAAACTCATATGTTTAAAACACAATTGCATATTCCCAAGAAAACATAATTAGCCCAAAACTGAGAGGCTCTGACAATAATCTGCAATCAGATCTGGACAAACGAAGTTCACCAGGAGACTGGTTGTGCATGTCTTAAGGCACATAATAGATCAGACCTGCAGGTTTTGAGGCACATTAAGGATCATGTTTCTGTAGTTGGATGTGATAATTCAGGACTGTAGAGACTGAGGTTACAGTGACTTGTTAGGAGAGTAATCAGAGACCAGCAGGGGTATATTGCAGAACAGTAAGCTTACAGGTTTTGGATTACTTGTTAGACTTCTTTCTAATGAGAGAACTGTCTGAGCACACTGTACACATTACTAAAAACCAAAGCACTTCCAATTCCAGCATTCCACAATTGTTTTATTTTTCAAAAGAGATATCTTAAAGGAACAGTTCACCCAAAAATGAAAATTCTGCAACAATTTACTCCCCCTAATGTTATTCCAAACCAATAAAATGAAAGTGAATGGTGACTGAGGCTGTCATTCTGCCTGTTGCATGCAGCAGGCAGGACCCGATGCAGCTGCCCGATTTCCCTTGAGCCGCTTAAAATATCAAAACGCTCTCCGTGAAAATAACCTCAGAATCTAAGCATCGTTTCGGGCAGTATTTGAACTTGTTTAAACAAGTAGTACGTGCTTTAAGTAATCGCGTGTAACAGTTTTTCATATTGTATTTGCTTCATGAAAACGTATTTAACTTTGTTGCACACAAATAAACAGCTTTTAGTATGCGAGTAAAACAATATGCCTCTTGTATTCTATTCATTTATTAATGTTAACGACTGTCCACCTATTGTTATTTCTTTGCAACCCTCTTTGCTATGCACTAATTATCTAGTTCACTGACTAACTGATTTTACTATGAGTGTGATGAAGTGTCATTTTGTGGGCATGTGAACAGTTGTGTTTGCCAGTAGTCTAGAGTTTGTTAGAACAATAATATTATGATGGGACAGAATATTTAAACTACTTGCATTAAGTTCTTAAGGCAATGCTGCTTTAAAACACTACTACTGTCTCTATGACTGATGTTTCCATTTGTTTGTGTGTAAGCATATGTGTTTTGGTGTGTGTGTGTGTGTGTGTGAGCATGTATTTATCACTTTGTGGGGACCAAATGTCCCCATAAGGATAATGAAACCCAAACATTTTGACGGTGTGGGGACATTTTGTCATTCCCCGTGAAGAAAACAGCTTATAAATCATACTAAAATATGTTTTTGGAAAATGTAAAAATGCAGAAAGTTTTCTGTGAGGTTAGGTTTAGGGGTATGGGATAGAATATAACGTTTGTACAGTACAAAAACCATTATGTCTATGAAAAGTCCCCATAAAACATGGAAACCCAACATGTGTGTGTGTGTGTGTGTGTGTGTGTGTGTGTGTGTGTGTGTGTGTGTGTGTGTGTGTGTGTGTGTGTGTGTGTGTGACAGGCCAACATCAATTACATACAAATTACGGAAATAAGTCACTCGACCTTACAGATGATGAAAAAAAACAAGACTTCTATTTTGAAAAATATGGTAACTTATACAGGCTTGGAATGACATAAGGTTGAGTAACTTATGACAGAACTTTCAGTTTTGGGTGAATTAACCCCTTTAAAATGTGTGGCCTGGAGCTGTTTGGTTTATGTAATCTATTACCAGCTCTCCTACTAGGAAAACTGTAGAGGAATGTTCTAAGAAAAGAAAAAGTATGTTGGCAGGGCCAAACACTCTCAGTTCCATTGACCTGCCCACAGTCTACAAGAAATTGCCCCCCTACATGAGCTATCAGCTAAACTGAAAACTAAGGAGCAGAAAACCAAAGATAAATCAATTAAATAGAGCAGTTTAAGAACAACAAAGTGAGGTTAATAGAAAATGAAGCTCATGCAACAAACACATCTTCAGCACTATGGAAACAAAGAGTTTAAAGTCCCTGTGACAATGAGGGTGAAATGCAAATAAAAAGAGCAAAGAATGTGGCAAAGTGAGGATTTTAAGCATTATCTACGAACCTGTCACATCATACCACTTTGCTCCATTCGTAATGCCATGCTTGAAGGTCTCACTTAAGCTTTCATCACATTTCGGCTGCCCCGTATTCATGACAGGGTTATTCTCTGCGTAAACCCGTGCCAAGTATCTGAATAGAGCATCATCGGGAGACCTGCTATAGGTGCCTTCGACATCATGTGATGCAGAGTCATCATAGGGATAACTAGCCACCACAGTACCACCATGGAGATTCCCAGAGAGGACAAATCTGGAAAAGAGCAAATCAGTTAAAATCAGCTATTTTACCTATTTGCAATTAGAGACAACAACTTCCAGGGAATCACTGTGCAACATGATAATACATGTCCAAAGGGCATTTTTGTGCACACTCTTTATGAAGTCCCAGTCATGTAAAACCTGTAGAATGTGTAGGCTATTTATTGTAAAGTAAATGTGTTATTTTGGATGGATGTATGGATAAAAATGAGTGACAGAAAGAGTTTGTGACTTGTCTTACTTGTTCTCCAGTATCCACCTCATGACAGCAGTGCCTTCAGGAATATCTTCTACATTCACGAGTATATTTTCAAACTGATCAGGGAAACTTCGATTGAGGTCAATGTGTTTGGCGTTATAGCGACCCTCAACACTGCCCACACAATCCCCCTCAACAGACCTCTCAAATCCATCAGGGTTCATGCTCGGCATGATATAAATATCCGTGCTGTTGACCAGCTCGGTGACCCGCGGATCGTCGCCGTACCCCACCAGCAAGTGCTCCAGTAGATAGATGAGAACCTGCCGGGACACGGTCTCGTCTCCGTGCATGTTGCCCACGTACTTGAATTTGGGCTTTCCAGGTACATCAGCAGTGGGGTCCTTGGTGATTCTCATGACCCACAGCTCTCTACTTTCAACGGATCTCCCAATACTGTTCAAATTTGCGATGTTTGTGTATTTCTGTGCAAGACTTTTGAGAAGATCAGTTAGTTCCTCATAATTGTAGTATTTGTTGTAAGTCTCTGCCTCCTGCCCTGTCTCTACACCTAAAGCAACAGAGTTGGTGGAGCTGATCAAAACAATAACTAGAGATAAAAGCGAAAGTGTACGTTCATAGGTCAAGTTGTTTCCCCTCTGTTCCGACATGTTTCCGAAGACTCATTGACATACACATGAAATCCTAAAATTTGTCCGCCTTCAGACAGGTCGTTTCTTTAGCCTGACGTCGGGGTATTTTTAGTAGGGACTTCCTGCTAACGATTTACGAAGGGTGGAGTTTCCATGACAGCCGGAAATCTTTCAAAATAAAAGTCACGATCGATTTCTCCCATCCTGCTGTCGACCGAGGGCTTTCCCAACTTGGTCGTGTCTAGAAAGGAACCCTCGAACTAGGAAAGTTTCGCGAGATTCTTAGGCTGTTACTTAGTTTAGGTTTGGGGTAATGTTCATGTTAAGATAAGAATTATGGATCAGTTAGGTTTGGTGAAGGCGTAGGGGTCCTGTGGGATTCTACATAAACACAGCGTGCAAATGCCGCACGCTACTCTCGCGAGACGTTTTCCAACTCGATGGTTCCCTTCTGGACAGGACGCAACTTTTTTTTGTAAGATGAACCCTTTTGACCTATTTGCTTACATTTTAGATTATAGGCCTAATTAATTCTACGTCTTTGCATGCTCACTTTTTAAATGATTATGTTGCTATTATTTTACATTTTAAATTAATTAAACATTTTAATTTAATTTTGACATTTTATCAGTCTCACAAACCACATGCATGAACCCAGGTTTGGGAAACCCTAGATCAGAGCAGTCCCCTGTAATTTTACTATATGAAAAAATTAATTCCAATCTGATCCAACCTGGTTAAGACACAGCATTCAAATAGAAGAAATAGAGTAATAAAAAAAAAATTAAAAAAAAGGTGAAACCTTTCTAAAATCACATAAATGCAAGAAAACAAATACATATAAAATACATATTTGTGGTGTTATTAATGTATTAAAGAAATCTGTATGCCTGTTCTCCTTTTAAAAAGATAGGATCAGATGAACTCAACAATAATAATAATAAAAAAAATCCTGATTAACTTAAAAATATGTATATACAGTAAATAATCAACTTAATTTAAAAACAGAAGTATCATTTAAACATGTTTTGCACTGGAAACTGGGGTAGGGTTGATGTTTACAATTTGTTAGTGTATACTACAAAAATCTATTTTACAGAATGTGATAAATATAGATCCTTCAGTTCACTTCATCTAAATGTCATCTGCACTAAATTGACGTATGCAGTATTGTGCAAACATTTTAGGCACAGACAAAAACATTTGTCTTAAGATTTTATATCTTCTGACTGTAGGAAACTAGATTTTTAAACATTCCTTTTGCAAATAGAAATAGATAAGTGATTCCAAGATGCTTGAAACAACATATCTGCCAACAACTTCGAAAAACTGCACAAGTGCACCTAGAAGAATTGGTGCTGTTTTAAATGCAAAAGGTGGTCACACCTAATATTGATCTTGTTTTTTTGTTAACTGCAAATATGAATAGCAAAAAAAATGTTTTACAGTCACTATAAAACTTTTTCGTAACTGCCCAAAATCTTGCACAATAATTATGTCACTCATAACAACTAATATCCAAGAATGATCGCATATACTAAAACCTAAAATCTTGGATTTGCAAACCCCAGTATCTACCTGTCCTACTAGCCACATGAAATGTTTTGTTCTTTCCTCTTGCTTATTCTGAATGGTAATTATTCTTTAATGCAAAAGACAAATCGATAATTTCATGAAAGACTTAGTTCTGACTGATTTATCTGACCTTGCAAGGTAAATCCTTTCCAACAAATGGAAATTTTGTATTTCAGGTTGGAAAGGAAAAGCATGTGGAGGAAATAATATAATATGTAGAGATGTGGGGGGAAAAAAGGAAAACATTTAGAGTGCAGAGGAGCAGGTTAAATATTTTACTCGAGGCAGTTTTATTTTAAGTGAATTGTTAATTCCATGCTGTTTCTTGGTAATACAGATTTTAGGTCTGTGGTTCCAGTCAGACATCCAGTAGTACAAACTAGTTTCAAGTTAACAAAGAACAGAAGAAAATAAGCATTATGTAGTTTTGGGGGAAGAAGAGAAATAGACTATTTCATGTAATCATGCAGGCTTAAAATCAACTTTATTAGTGCTTTTTTTTTTTTTTTTTCTTTTTTGAGACAGCCAATGGAGACCTGCATGTCTTGGTTCTAAAAGCAACAAGGCTCCTTCAATTTTATAGTGCTGCAGCTATCCACCCACCATAATCAGCCTATGTGAACAATACAGTATTTTAGCACAAATTACAGTCCAGACCACTGGTAAATGTTACTACATAACTACTACTTTGTAATGTTAAGCATTTTGCTCCACAATGAAAGAAATTTGCTTTGACTTTCTCTGAAAAACTAAATTAACAAAAAGAGCACTTTTAAACTTGCCCTTTTAAAGGTTTGTTTTCTTTAACTGCATTTGATAATTGCACTAACACAGAAATATTACAGCTTAAACCACTAATAGTAGACATATCAGTAATAAAAGTTAATTTCTGTAATTACATTAAGAAAAACTCAAAATATATCCAGCAACTGATAAAAATGTAGAGAAATAAATCAAATGAACATAAAAAAGGAAAATGTTTTGTACCAGGGAAAAATTAAAATAAAATACAAACTTTTTAAGTTCTGACCATTCAAAAATCATAATTGAAGTTTGTTTCATAAGTGGTATATTTTATTTCAATTTAAGGGGTAATAAAACAGAATAATATTAAAAATCAAACAAAGGGAGAGAAAAAAAAACTGGAGGCATCAAGCTGTTGAGTGCCAGTCGTAAGGTTGGGCTTGGTGGCTCCCTTTGTGAGTAGGGTCTGGGGAAGAGAGGGGAGAGTGCGGTGGAGTCTCATATTGGCTGTGTTGTCTCATTGGTTTTCATCCTCCACATCTTGCAGCGCCTCTTTATTCTGTTCCTCACCTATGTACAGAGAAACAAGGCCAGTGTTATTCTATGTTAAATAGTTATGTCCCTTCTAGCAACTCAATCTGTGATGTGTTGTACAGTTTTGCACATCAAGTTAAACCCTTGCAAGATCTGTGCATTAGGAGTTTGCTAAAATTATATAAAAAGCAAAAACATCTAGTGAACACATGCTGTGAGAAATTAATCGTGTTAAAACACAATTTTTTTTAAATATCAAGCTAAAAATAAATAAATCTGGCTTAAGGCTAATTTGAATGCTGTGTTATCTTGTGTAGACATTTCATTGACAGATATGAATAACTGAAAATCGATACCCTCACTTTAGATTTTATAGGAGCACATACCATAATTTCCAAACTGTAATAAACTGGTACAACACAGTCATTCCATTTGGACAGAGTGGCAGTGATCATGCAGAAACGGTTTCACACATGCTGAACATACAGCACTCCTGTGGCTACAAAAATCGCAACACAAAGCTTACAAACGGGTGAGTGATGATGCAATTGTGGACAAAAGGTCAAGAGCTGGAAAGAGTGGCCTCACTTACAAATAAAGTTTGTGGGTAATTAACATTTTCCTTTAGGAATCTAAATAGTGGGAATGAAAAGGCAAGATGGGTTAAATTGGATATCATGAGTTCGGACACATCATGTAGGTCCCTATGATTTCCGCAATGGAATCCAGTCATAAAAACGGCATCAACAAATAAACGCAGGTTACGGAATTTGACATTGGGATAAAATTAATGCATTAATGCTTAAGCAAATTAAAACTGCGATATGCCTTGATATTGACAATTAAATCAAAAAGGCTGAGATGTATTTAAATATTCAGTTTGCATGTGCTGCATGCTTCAAAAGGGAGTTCGTGAAGCCGGCTGCTCACACACTGATAACACCTCATCATAAGTATAAGCATCACATGCGCTCTGTGTTTGTAATAGATTACAGACAGCAGAGCGCGCATTAAGGTTGAAACACACCGCACATGCAGACTACACTGTATATTTATAAATTAAATTGCAGCCTTTTGCAGTTTACTATGTACATTTAAGCTACATAGTGAACTACTTATCCAAAGGTGTGAAGCTGTAGTCAAAAACATACAAACTCGATGCGCTTCATTCGGCTTTCCACCAAAATAGGAGCTTAATTTAATTAGACGTGTGAAATCACAAAAGAAAAATTGCGAAAGAAATATACTACTACTGTATAGTAAAATGTGATATTCAACGTAGTAATAATTAATAATTATTAAATAACAATCACAATATATTAAAAGCAATATCTTACCAGCATGAATGCTGTTGTACTAAAAAGTTTTCATCAATGCATTCATAAATACCATGATGCTCTGCTAAGCAACACTGTATTTGACCAAAATAATAACTCCAATATTGTGTTTGACTGTATAGAAGCACTTTATTTTAATTTTATCCCCTTTCCTCCCCAATTTGGAAGGCCCAATTCCCACTAATTAGTAGGTTCTAGTGGTGGCGCAGATACTCGCCTCAATACGGGTGGCAGAGGACAAGTCTCAGTTGCCTCCGTTTCTGAGACAGTCAATCCGCACATTTTATCACGTGGCTCGTTGTGCATTACTCCGCGGAGACTCACAGCATGTGGAGGTTCATGCTACCCTCCGTGATCCATACACAACTTACCACATGCTCATTGAGAGAGAGAACCCCTAATCGCTACCACAAGGAGGTTACCCCATGTGACTCTACCCTCTCTAGCAACCAGGTCAATTTGGTTGCTTAAGAGACCTGGCTGGAGTCACTCAGCACACCCCGGATTCGAACTCGCGACTCCAGGAGATGGTAGTCAGCTTGCTGAGCTACCCAGGCCCCCAGAAGCACTTTATTTGATAAAAAATAATGTCATGGTATGTTGAAAAACAATTGTTTTGTTTTTCATTTAATTCTATAAATTCATTTTAATTACACATTTTTCTGACTATAACAATTATATTTGACTTCAAAACACGGAATTTGAAAAAACTAATTATGGATCCCATAGGGCCCTAAAGATGACATGAGAATGTAGTAGAGAGATTATCCTGACTATTTTCTACAGAGATGTAGTGATGTGAACCGCATTTGGTCAGTATGTTCTTATAAAAAAAGCAGAACACAGTCAAAGATGTTAAAAAGCTATTTGCTTTAAGAAAATACAGCATATGGTTCCATTCTTTCTGGTGCAGAAATAAATGTCTGCATAAGACCAATAACATATTTATCCTAACAAGGTGTCAAAAATAGCACCAACACAAATGCATTCTAAAAGAAGTGATGTTCTTCCAGCAAAAACAAAGTCTCTTCATGAAAACTAGCTTGAAAAGGGGCTTATTTAATAACCCTTTAAAAATAGATCTAAGTGATGGCGGGAAACTGTGCCTTACCATTCCTAATTTAGGATGCTCTGAAACAATCACTTTAAAAATATCTTTGGCTTTTAGTAGAACTTTAGAAATATATATTTTTTTTAAAGAAATGTTCTTCAAATTAAGCATCTCAAACGTCAATACCAAAGCTTTGTCTTACCATCTCCCTGCATATCTGAAGTCCATAGTGTCAGGTTATCACGTAACAACTGCATGATGAGCGTTGAGTCCTTGTAGCTTTCTTCACTCAATGTGTCCAGTTCAGCAATAGCATCATCAAATGCCGCCTTTGCCAACCTAAGATGTACACATGAACCGTTATTTAATTTCAACATCCATGTGTACACTGAACAGAAATACATTGACAATAAACATGTTCTTTTTCAATCAGTAGCCCAACACACCTGCATGCACGGTCGGGAGAGTTGAGGATTTCATAGTAGAATACGGAGAAGTTAAGAGCAAGACCCAAGCGAATGGGGTGTGTTGGCTGAAGGTCTGTCATTGCAATATCACTAGCAGCTTTGTAAGCAACCAAACTGTTTTCTGCAGCCTCCTTCCTGTCGTTTCCTGTGGCAAACTCGGCAAGATACCTGTGGTAATCACCCTTCCTGTGGCATCAAAGGGAGAAAAGCCCTGTTTAAAAAAACTCACGAATCAAGCCGTGACCTTAATTTGCGACAGTGTTAGATTCACTGAAAAACCAATGGCTTTCATACATTTTGTAGTAGAAGACCTTGGACTCTCCCGAAGTCGCAGCTGGGATTAGGTGCTTGTCCAATACATCAAGGATGTCATTGCAGATTGATTTCAACTCAGTCTCAACCTGAAAATGAGAGGGTAGAGGTTAGAGGCACAAAATGAATCATCATAGTGAGGTTGAGAATCTGTGCAGGGGTGACATCTTACCGTTTGCCTATATTCACGAATCATTTTCAGTTTGTCCTCTCCACCCTTATTTTCCTCTTTCTGCTCAATACTACTGATTATCCTCCAGGATGCTCTTCTTGCCCCAATCACATTCTTGTAGGCCACTGAGAGCAGGTTTCGCTCTTCAACCGTTAGCTCAACATCCATCCCAGCCACTTTCTTCATGGAGTCAACCATTTCTAGAAAATTGAGAATAATCTTGAGACATTTTGCTTAGTGAATTTAATTATGGGCCAGATTTTTAGCTTATACCCATTATTATTTCACAAGTCAATCAGAAAGTATAGGGCATGATCCACTTATTGACATATTCAAAGAGATGAATATGTCAATATACAATAAAGTACTTTTAAATTTAAAATTGAATTACTTTTTTTTTTCTCTGCTGAACACAAATATTTTAACTCTGTATGTCCTCACAATGCAAGTAAATGGTGGCCAGAACATTAAAGGTCCAAAAAGTTTTTTTTATTTTTATTTTTTTACAATAAATCACCACTTCCACATTTTTCTTTTGTTTTTTGGTGATTCGCATTTGTGCATATTGCCACCTACTGGGCAGGGAGGAGAATTTAAAGTAAAAAAGGACTTAAATATAAATCTGTTTCTCACCCACACCAACCATATTGCTTCTGAATATATTAATTTAACCAATGCAGTTTTATGGATTACTTTTATGCTGCTTTTGTGCTTCTTTAGCCATCAAAGTTTTGGACCCCATTCACTTGTATTGTATGGACCGATCTCTGTGGGTAAACAGTCGCTTTAACTGCTCCCTCAAATTGCACAACAGTTTTGATATGGTATGAAGACAAAAGTCTCTCCCAAATAACAAGATAAACTTCTACCCTTCACCAAGGTGCTGTTGGAATATTTCGTTAAAATATATAATGAAGCCAGTGACCCTGTCCTCACAAGCACCACATATTACAGTATGAAATGAAAACTCACTGCATCTCAGCTTACTAAGCATTTGTTGTTTTACTGTACTGTGGCTTCTAGCCCTTTCAAGTGGCTGGCTGTGCCTCAAAACCTAGTGAGTTAACTGCCAAGAAAGCATTTTTGGATATGAGAATTAAAACGCGAACTATAATACCCAAAATGCTGTTTATGTAGGCAGCTCACCGGGTCTTGCGACAGCCACTCTTCATGTGCCGCGAGGGTAATCGAAGTAATGTGAGCCCGAAGCATTTCTCGTGATTTACTTGTGTCGTTTAAGACCGCTGTTAATAAATGAAGAACTGTTATTTGCCTACATGAGGCTTAAAGACCGCAGCCACCCCCTCCGCCATGGCTAGCAACAAGCTTGCCTCACCCACTAACTCTCCGCCATTTTGTCTCCTCAATAAACGTCTCCATCTTCACATGCCATTCTACGGTTACCCCGATATCACATCGGTAGAATAAACAGGTGATAAACACGAAAAAGCCACGTTATAAAAAGTCAAAAGAGATCGGTTTGTCATTTATATGATGCTCGCTTTTATAATCGCAAATGCAGCTGCTAATTAAGCCAGCTAACCTGACCGCCAGTTAGCCTGCATGAACACTCGCTTTGCAAAAATAACGTTACCGTTACCTCGCACTGTATCTTACCATCGTATCTCTCCGCCTGCTCTGCGAGTTTGGCTTGATACACCAGATCCTCCCGATCACCCATGTTGGAAAGCGCGCGTCAAGCGTGTTTTGAGCGAGATTGAGAGCGAAGGAGGAGTGTGAGTTCACCGGCAGGCCCCTATGCGAGCAACAGCTGCGGCGTGAATGGTGGAGTAAAGATGGCGTTACACCTTCATCCGGGAACTTTCACTCAGAGCATCTCCACACTCTCCCTCTCTCCCCTCACGAAGGATGGATTTTTAACCCTCTTTATTTGAGAAGAGAATAAAAACCACGCGTTTTTGTGTGACCTACATCTTGCATTTTGTTAGCGGACTGGCATACGCTGTAAATTACTTTGAAATCAAATTATTGCTTTGAGGTTTGTGATTTTAATCTGCCATTAACCATTGTCTTTTAACGTTTGTTTTTAACGGGATAGTTCACCCCAAAATGAAAATCCTCTCATTATTTACTATCCCTCATGCCATCCCAGATGTGTATGACTTTCTTTCTCCTGCAGAACACAAACGAGGATATTTAGAAGAATATTTCACCACTGTAGGTCCACACAATGCAAGTTAATGGTGACCAGAACTTTGAAGCTACAAAAGCATAAAGGCAGCATAAAAGTGATCTATAAGACTTCAGTGGTTTAATCCATATCTTCTGAAGTGATCCAATCGATTAACAGACCAAAATATAAAAAACAAAATTAACATCTTGCCATTGCAATCTCCAGACAAGATCAAAATTTCAAGCTTGATTACACTTCCTAGTGCTTGATGCATGTGCAAAGCATAGTTCATCTTTTCTTTACTGATAAAACAACCTCCGCAGTTCTATCATTGGAGAGAGGGTAACAGTCAACTAGCATCAAGGGCGTAGATTTGGCTTGAACATTGTTAGTTACCTCACCCCCACCCCCCTGGAATCTACACCCCTGACTGGCGTTACGACATTAAGACACTCTATGCAGATACCATACGAATAGGGGGAGTTGTAAACTGACACCTACCTGTCGCAATATTTTCTGTGTATTCTCTTATAAAATAGCTATTTTATTGCAGTAAACTCCACACAGTTAATACCAAAAAGATTGTTTACTGTAAAACTTGTTGAATTAGCAAACATGCCGTCAATTCATTAAGCAATGAACTGTTTCCTCACAAAAGCAGCATTATTCAGCACAATGAAGCCTCTCCTCCATAGACATCCTTTTTAAAAAAATGGCCTTTTGTTTCCTCACCAGTGTACAGCCCATAGAATGCCTTATTCTATTTTATGCTAAGCTTGTAGGCTCACTTTGGAAGAAGGGCTATGGCAGAGCACTCTGTGCTAGGAAGTGTAATCAAGCTTGAAATTATGATTACCAAGGAAACTGCTGATGTCAAGATTTATAGTGAAAATTTACTTAGATTTTGGTCTGGTCTCACACAAAATGGATTGGATCTCTTCAGAAGACATGGAATAACCACTGGAGTCATATGGATTACTTTATTTAGTATTTGCCCCTTTCCTGATTTCTTCTATTTGTCATACTAAATTGTTTTAGATTTTCAAACATGATATAACATAAAACAAAGGCAACCTGAGTAAACAGAAAATACAGTTTTCAAATATATATTGTTTTTACTGAAGCAAAAGTTATCCAATACTTATATTACCCATGTGAAAAACGAATTGCCCCTTAAACTTAACTGCTGGTTGTGCCACCATCAGCAGCAACAACTGCAACCAAACGCTTCCAATAACTGGAGATCATCAGTCTTTCACAATGCTGTCGTGGAATTTTGGCCCACTCTGCTGTAGTTCAGCTACTCTGGAGTGTTTTTGAGCATCAACTGCCCATTTAAAGTCCTGCCACAGCATCTCAATTGGGTTCAAGTCAGGACTTTGACTAGGCCTTGTCTTCCAAACTGTTCCACTATCGACTCATCAGCCCACAGAACATTCTCCCAGAAGGTTTGAGGATCATCAACGTGTGTTTTGGCAAAATTCAGAGAAGCCTTAATGTTCTTCTGGGTTAGTAGTGGTTTTCACCTTGCCACCCTTCCATGGATGCAATTTTTGGCCGGTGTCTTTCTGATCCTGGAGTCATGAACAGTGACCTTTATTGATGCAAGAGAGGCCTGCAGTTCCTTGAATGTTGTCCTTTTTTGTGACATTCTGGATGAATCATTGATGTGCTCTTGGAGGAATTTTGTGCCAAGTTTTTCCCATTTGGAGATAATGGCTCTCACTGCAGTTCTTTGGAGTCCCAGAGCCTTTGACATAGCTTTGTAACCCTTCCCAGACGGAGTTAATTCAATCACCTTTTTCCTCATCATTTCTGGAAATTCTTTCAACCTTGGCACAGGGTGCTACAGGGTGAGACTTTTTAGACAACTTCATGCTGCTGAAAAGTTCTATTTAGGTGTTTATTTCTTTGAACAGAGCTGGCATTAATCAGGCCTGTGTGTGTCTAGTCCAGCTGAGCCCCGTTATGAATGCTGTTTCATATATTTGGGGACTTCATAATTAAGGGGGTAAATAATTATTGACACAGGCCCATTATTATTATATAGGTTTTAGATAACGTTTTTGCATCACTAAATAACATTATCATTTAAGAACTGTATTTTGTGTTTACTCAGATGCCTTTGTCTTATGTTAGATTTTAGAATTTTGGAAACAATTTAGTATGAGATATACACAAAAACAGACGAAATCAGGATGGGGCAAATTATTGGAACAGCACCGTATGTTCTTTTCAGAGATTAAACGTTTTGAACACCATTCATTTGCATTGTATTGACCAACAGAGTGGAGATATACTGTTATTACAAAATAGCACACCATTTTCTTTGAAGAAACTTGGAGTACCATGCAAATAAAATGGCACATAATTATAGTGATCTTTCAGTACTATGGTTTTATTATCAGATACCATCACTGTGCCATGGCACTGCTACAGTACTTTTGTTGTAAGCAGTGTCATAACGTCACAGTTTTCTACCAATTTGGGAGCAAAGATTTAATAACTATAGGAAACCATTTAGAAATTATAAAGCTTTTGATAAAGTTGATCATAAATGTCAAAAACTATTATACCATAATAGAATAACAAAAACTTGCTTCTCTGTCACGTTCTATGTTGTATGACAAAACCGAGTACTAAAACAGGTTTTACTATCAAGGCATGCAACCTAAAATTACTGGCAGATAAAAGGTTTGCGTAGCATTACTATAAGGGTCAACTTTATTTCATGTACAGGAATAAAACTGTAACACAAACGAAGGGTTTTTGTGTATGACTTAAACACTGTTCTGACAGACTTGGATGAACATATAGGATAACACAAGATTAATTTCACAAAATTACTGTGTTGATATTTAGGTTCTAAACATAATACTTTGGGTACAATTAAAATGTAGACACAAATTGTGATTACTGTTAACCCAGTCATAGCTCAAAGTGATGCTCAGTCTCACAGAACAGTAGAGACTTATAAGACTCCAACACCAGCTTTCCTTTGTGACTGATTTTAGTGATCTTGTTTGAAAATGGGCAATTCTGATTGAAACATAATAGAGACTTAGACAGTTAATAAGACAGGTAATGAACATCAAAGTCCTTCATAATTATGACTTAAGTGACAATTACATAACATGGCTGGCTTGCTGTCACATCATGGCAACATATAGCTAACCTACACACACACACACGACTTAGGTTTCTAACATTTAGGTGTGACATAACAAAAGCGAGAAGAATTTCCAGGTGATTGTCAATGTTACTGAACAAAGTTAGTCAACTTTTTAAAAAGCAACAACATATAAAAGGTAAAGGGTAAAAACATTAATATTTCATAGTGTTGTTCTGGTAGCCTGTCTATTAGTGTTTCAACTTAACGACTTATATATTTGTCCACAGACATTCAAGTTCTATTCCCTATGAGCAATAGTAATGGAAGTAGGTTACAACAGTTAAAAACAAAAAGTTTCTGCCGGTTCTACAACTCTTTCTCCCCTTTTTGTATTTTCTAACCAATTAGGTTAAAAACATTGCAGATTTGGTCATTGCCAACAATTTGCAATTAAGGCAGGCAGCTAATTAGGAAAACAACATCTGCATTTGACTTGGTACATACATATTTGGGCATTACAGGAGAAAATATCCTTTCTCAATCTACATCAATTCAGAAATAAAAGGCTTGGAGTTTGATGTCTAAACAAAATATCTAGCCAGGTTACAGATACATTAAGTCAATTGTAGATAAAGTCTTCTTGTCTGTGCAAAGTCAGTTTTGAGCAAGATACATTTGAGGTATCAGGTTAGGCATCTCAGATTAATGTGACACTTCATAAAATGTCAATATCTAACAGTAGTTAGGGGGGTTGAGAGTTGCTAAATGAACCACTTACTGTATATTTAAACTTGACAAGGGATGTTTTGTCAAAAATGCATTAGTTAAATTGAGAGGATGAAATTTAAAAACAAAAATTCCTATCCATCTTGTCTTAAATTTACTTTTTGTAAAGATCAACAGCTGAAACTAGCATAAGAAATTAGGGTTACACATTCAACAAATCTGCATTTAGTGTAATAATTCCAAGTACAGCAATAATGGTGAGCAAGTAGCATTTCCCGATAATAGATAATGAAAATGTAGTAAAACTCTAAGTTACTTAGCGGTACTAAAAAATGATGATGCATGAGAGACCATGTGTCCAACCGACCCGTGGCCCATCCTGTATTCATCAGAAATGGTTGTGCATACATAAAACTTAATGCGGTGAAGGCTCAGGCTTCTCAATCTGCTCATTTTTGCTCAGTGTACCGCCCAGTAGGAACCGCTTCATGATACAGTTGACAAGCGGTGAGCCAGTAATGACAAGCCAATCAAGAAGACTGTACTGATCGGAATGGTAAACATTAGCATGTTTGATCTGCAGTTGTTTTTCAGACACTGAATATTTTCATGTAGTATATGATTTGTAGTGTGGAAGAGGGCTTGTTGTCAATCCTGAAAGCTGTTATATAAGTAGTGTAAGCAACTGCATTCAAATAAGCAAAGGAACAGTCCCTTGTTAAGACACCAATCTTCTCACATTTTAAGTCCAAGCAGGCATCTCCTCTTTTCTTATTAGTTCACAAGAGGCCACACACTAACAACACTCCTCTCTCTGTAGTGTATGGTGTTGCATGTGGACTTGTAGTGTTTACCCAGCAAATAACTTCAATTATAGCATAAAATCTAACAAGTGAATTGTTGCAGATACTGTGTATGTTGGCAAGACAGACACAATGGCACAAGGTAATGACAAAGGCGGGGAGGTAAAGGAGCTCGCAGAGGGGCAGTTGTGAGGACTTGTGAGGAACTGGAGTGTGTGTGTACATCGAAGGGCTGCTAGGGAAGACAGTCTGCTCTCTCAGCTCAGTTCGTCCTCTGGATTGTGCTGGTCCAGCAAGCGGACGTGGGTAAAGGGAAAATGGCCATGCTTTCCCTTGCACTCACCCTCCCACTGCCCGTTTACATTGATCTTGGTCACCTTCACCATGTCTCCGACCTAAAGCACAGAGTAAAATTGTGAACACAAGAGCACTTCAGAAAAATAACACAAGACAAGAGCAAAGGCTGTCAGAACTACCCTTAGGAAGCAATTGTGTTTGTAAATCTGTCTTTTAAAGGGATAGTTCACCCAAAAATGAAAATTCTCACACCATTTACTCACCCTCATGCCATCTCAGATGTGTATGATTTTTTCTTGTACTGAACACAAAAGAAGATTTTAAGAAGTATATCTCAGCTCTGTAGGTCCTTTCAATGCAAGTGAATGGTGATCAGACCGCTGAAGCTCCAAAAATCACATAAAAGCAGCATAAAAGTGGTTTAAATCTATGTCTTCTGAAGCGATGTAATCACTCTGGGTGAGAAACAGATCAATAGTACTTTTTACTATACATCTCCACGTTCACTTTGACTTTCAGAATGTGAAATTAAAAGGAGATTTATGGCAAAAAAGGACTTAAATATTGATCTGTTTCTCACCCACAGCAATCATACTGCTTCTAGAACCACAGATTTAACGGAGTCATATGGTTACTTTTATGCTCCCTTTATGTGATTTTTGAGGCTTAAAAGGTCTGGTCACCCTTTACTTGCAATGTATGGACATACAGAGCTGAAATATTCTTCTAAAAATCTTAGTTTGTGTTCTACTGAAGAAAGAAAGTCATACACACCAGGAACGGCATTAAGGGTGAGTAAATGATGAGAGAATCTTCATTTTGGGGTGAACTATCCCTTTAAACATAGAGGATCACAGATCCACAAAATCCAAATCAGAAATAACCTCCCTTCTATTTCAATGTTTACAGATGTTTACTGTTAAATTCTACATAAAGCACATTTGTATAAAATATAGAGTCTGTTTCATTCAATGTTGTGCAAATACTTGTTACCTCTAAAGCGAGAGCAGTCTTGTCATAGGCATTGGGAACTCTCTTCTGAATCGCCCTGGCAAACACTGGACCATTCTGAAGGTTGGGTAAGGATGTGGGCTGAGCATACTGGCCTGGCTCACCAAGCAGAGGGGGGGACTGAGAACAGTGGCCATCAGAGTTGCCGTGAGCACCTGGTCCTCCGACAGATCCACTTCCAGGGGCCCCTGATGTTGGCGAGGCTGGCCGGTACTTCTCCACATAGGGCACAGGGATCATCCCGACACGGCCTTCTGAATTCTGAGCATTCCACCACTGCTCCTCTGGCTTCTCCAGGACTCGTAGAACATCACCCTTTCGAAACGGAAGATCCTCATCGTCGTTGCCTGGGAAGTCAAACAGGGCACGGACGTGCTCCTCCTCCAGCCTCTGTGGAGCTGCTCCTGTTCCTGCATTGACACTAATGAAGGAAGAGTGCTTGGATTTGCTAATGGGCTCTATGAGAGTGGTGGTATCCAGGTAATGGATCTTGTAGAACTCCAACAGGGCAGGTAAGGCATCGAATTCCTGATCTCCAATGCGGAACCGAGGAGGAGCGAGTCCTAAAAGATGACAGCAAACATAAGTTCATTTGATAAGATTCAATTCTATGCAATCTATGAATCACAACAAAAATAGTGGGAGCACTACAGTATTGTCTATATTGTCTCTACTTTAGAAAATACCAAATAGTTTTGGCCTAAACCAGGGAAACTGTCTAAAGTAGCCTAAAATGAATCTTCCAACACAATCAGTGATTCACCAAAAAAATCTTAGACATCTAAATGACAACTAAAATAATTGCGTATAAAGAAAAACAGTAACTCTGCCTCCTATTTGAATTTTGAAAAGATCAAATCTTAAATAGGCCTATATCTAAATTGTTGAACTAAATTGGTAGCTTTATAACCTGAATCACTTTGATTCCTATTTGATTTCTGAAAAGACCAAAAGTCTTAAAACATCTTAATTGCTAAAATAAAACAATAACAACAGCGGAATGACAGAAGAAATGATCAAAACTGTACCAAATAAGTCTATGTTACATTTACGAAATGAGATCATATGCTACATTCATACACTATTACAATCATAAAACAGCTAAATGTGTTCATTCATCCAGTTGTTGCCAGTGATGAAGTCCCCTCTTTGCATGTACCCCTTACCTGGTCCGGACTGGCGATTGCTGCTGATGCTGTTTATTATGTAATGAGAGACTTTGGAGTTCTCCGAAACAGACAACACGTAGTCCCCGGGAATAGTGATCGAGTCCCGCACCAGGAAGACCCCGTGCCTCTGCCCTTGGAGCAGCGAAACCGCCTCCTGTCGGCTTAATCTCCCCCAATACCAGCTCCCCCGGTCCTCTGAATCGAAATTTCCGGCCATGACTAGCACAAGACAAAAGCCAAGGCTTCACAGGCCTTTCCTTCGCCTCTCCTTATCCGCAACCAGCGTTCAACTCATGCACAAACTTTACCGCGTTCCGTTGATGAACACGTTTGGAATCCGCGCACCATTCGCACAGTTTTCGACACGTTTTGTTCCAATCGAGCGAGAAATGAGCAAGACACTGGAGGCCGAACGTACACGACACGCTAAAATCTACAACTATTCGCCAAGACCCTCTGATTATCTTTCAGTGTACACCAAAATGTACATTGGAAGTTGTCACAAGGAAGTTCAAATATTTCAAATGGCGGACAAGGGAAACAATTTTTGACCTTATTTCCCGGATGTGATGCAATCCCAAAATCGGTTCTCATGGTGCCTGTACATCGCCATATTGATGCGGTCAATGTTAAAAATGGGGCCGTAGCGTTTATTTAATTTACATAGCTGCGTGTTTCAACGATTCAATTGGTATTATGTATTTACTAATATAGTTATTTTTATTCATAAAGACTTTACCTCATTAAAATGTTTTTTTACGAATACCGATTTTCGTAAAAAAATCGTTTTTGTGAAATATTAAATTTCACAAAAACTCAATGTCCATTATATTACGGCATTCTACACTTACAATTGAGAGTTCATAACAGTACGTATGGCAATTCATTAACGCGGATCTACTTATTTATTCACAAGTTGTTCTTGTTTTAAGTTGTTAAACATTGTACCGGAAGTACGTAAATCACTGCACGGTGAATCCGTTACCGACCACTAGATGTCGACATCAATTACTGATTCGTTTGTTGGTTCTGCACCAGCATATTTAAAGGAATATTCCGAGTTCAATACAAGTTCATCTCAACCGACAGCATTTGTGGCAAAATATTGTTTACCACAAAAAATAATTTTGACTTACACCTCCTTTTCTTTAAAAGCAAATATCTGGGTCCCAGTGAGGCACTGAACAATTGAAGTAAACAATTGAAGTCTACTTACAATTGAAGTAAATGGTGACAATCTGTAAACATTAAATAAAAAGTTTTATAGCCACAAGACATAAACAATATGTGTGTTTATATGATTTTAGTGTGATAAAATCACTTGCTAACCTTTTCTGTGTAAAGTTATCACCAATTTTACAAATTTGTTGCCATGAATGTCAATCAACACAATAAAAAAACCTAAAATTACTGTAATGATTTAAACAACTTCAAACAAAATCATGTGCTGTATAACAGTGAACTGTGAATTTGTTAAAGGTTTATTGGTTTTGAAGCCAACAATCAAATACATTTTGTTTACAAGTGATGATATTAACATAGCCTATTGCTGTTCCTGTTTTGCACTTGTATAATAACATTCTCCTGGCTTAATTAACCATTCTAGGAATACAGGACAGAAATACAGACAAAAAACAAACAAATTACACTTTTACTCCTCACAGTTCTTCAGTGCAATTGTCAATATACACATCTCCCTTTCTGTAATGGCTGAACTGGTCTAAAAGTTATGGCTTTGAAACAGAGCAGGAGGCTTTGAGACTACATGCGACCAGAAGAGCACAACTGGCTCTAAAAAACAATGGAAATAAAATGATGTCACGACTGTCAATGGTATCTGAAATATGTTGGTTAACTTCACTACAAGAGCAACCACCCATCTATTATGAAAAGAAATTCATACCCATGTTATAAACCGTAAATTCAACTTTAGAAAAACACTGAGGAAGAATTAGCATGTAAGATCACGAGATACTATACAAAGTATAGAATAAATGAGTAAAATTGAGAACTATTCTCAATTAGGATTTAAATACTGGAATATTGTTTTCTATGACAAATAGGCCTACTATCTAATCAATGTACACTGTCATTTAAACTTTTATTGAAATTACACACTGGCTTATTAGAACTACTTTTGAGTAATGTAACTATTTAAACTTCAATTGATAACTAGGCACTAAATAGATGTTTATATTATGAAATATCTTAATCTTTAAATATCAATAGATAATTAATAAATCCAACATTATTGTAATTTTAGTGGTTAGTCTATTTTAAGGAGTGCTGAAAAACCTTACAATGTCTTCAAAATCCACATCAAGCATTCTCTCGTCAAGTAGCAACAATAGACTATCAGCATTATAGTCCTTATGTAGCCATGCAACACCTTGTTATGTGGAAGGAGTCTTTTCTCTTTGGCTTCTGTCCTTCTTAAAGGAATATTCCAGGTTCAATACAAGTTAAATGGATAGCACCCAAAAATGAAAATTCTCTCATCATTTACTCACCCTAATGCCATCCCATATAATGCAAGTGAATAGTGATCAGACCTTTGTTGCTCAAAAAATAACAAAGGAAACATAAAAGTAATCCTTATGACTCCAGTGGCTAAATATATCTTCAGAAGTGATATGATAGACGTGGATGAGAAATAGATCAAAATTTAAGTCCTTTTTTATACTCTAAATCTCTATTGTCACTTTCACTTTTACATCAGAAACGTACATGTGGTGTCTGTTTAATTTCACTTTCGCATCTTACAATGGAAGTGAATGGGGCCAATCCGTAAACATTCAAATACTCACTGTTTCAAAGTTATAGCCACAAGATTTAAACAATATGCACGTTAACATTATTTTAGTGTGATAATATTGCTTGATAGCCTTTTCTGTGTAAAGTTAAATCCAATTTTACAACTTCAGTGTCATAAGGACGCAACGCTGTAAACCATGCAATCCTGCAAAAATGACAATAAATAACTTTAAAGCTCAAATAATATGACATGTTTAACAGAAGTATTAATGTAAGTGCTATTATAAAACTATCAGTTTCACATTTCTGTCTTTAAACCCTCCAAAATCGTGGCCCATTTAGTTACATTGTAAGGTCTGTAACCTTGATTTTATTTCTTTCTTTCTTTAAAAAACAAAACAAAAACAGATACAAAACAGGTCAAAATATTTTTTTGTGGCAATCAACATTATGCCACAAATGCGATTAAGTTTAACTTTTGTTGAACCTGGAATATTTCTTTAAAGCACTGCTCTGTATTACACAAAAGATTATTTTGGGGCAACACCGTGACAAGACATTTTGGTTTCCCACTGTAAAAATTATGGCCACTTAATATGAGCTCATTAGCATCCCATCAATCTGACACCTGGGACATGCATATTATATTCATTGGATGATAATGAATGGCATTTAGATTTGTCACTGCAGGAGAGAATGTGGTGCTTGCAACAGTCAGATGCATACACGGACAAATACAGTAGATTAGTGTGATATCTGGAGGTACCAATCCACCGCTGATTTTTTTATTTCCTGCACAAATCCATCTCTTACGAGCAATGAAAAACAGCAAAATGTGCACCTGCACACACACCTCTCAAGCACACACACCTCTCCAAACAGAGTTTGATAAGGTATCTACTATATATATATATACATATATATATATATATATAAAATATGTAATCTGTGAATATTCTTATAGTTGTGTACATTTATTTTTCTCCTTTTGCAACAATAGACAATCATTAACAATAGCAACAACACTGTGATATCTTCTTCAATTACACATACGTTTCAGTGATTGTCAACCCTATGAAACCTGTTGAACTCCATGACTACTTGGATAATCCTCTCTCAGTTTAGGTGCCAAACTGAGAACATCCAAAAGCCTGGCAGGCTTTTCCTTTTTCTTAAAGGGACAAAAGGGTGCCATGTCTAATCAAATTAGACACTGGCTTTGATCAGGTAGGGTTGTCTGAATGACCAGCTAACTGGTCTGGGACAGAGTCCTCTCTCAGATGCTCAAAGGCTCCAGAAGAGTGCTGAGACTGGCTGAAGCAAGACAGGTGGGAAGACTGACTATGTAAGTCATCTTCGCCCTCTGCTTTCAACGGCCTCTTCTCTTTGCTCCATCCAATGGTTGGATTTTTCACTAACCTTTGCTCCTCCAAGGTCCACATACTGTCGTCCTCATCCTCCTTACCCTGCACCTCCCTGTCAAAGTCTAGCAACTCCTCCATCATGTCTTCGATCTCTGTCTCACCATCAATCTCTTCCTCCACCTCAGACCTAAGCTCTCCCAGGCTCTCTGTCCTGTTTGCATCATCTGCGTCATCCTCATTCACTCGGCCTTCTGGCTCACTGGCCTGGCTCTCTCCAAACTCAAGGATGGTGGGAAGGTTGCCCTGTTTGGGACAACGTTTTCGCAGGCTCAGCAGGAAAGGCTGTGGGAGGGAGAAGATGTCCACATTGTTCCCCAGGTCAATCCAAGTTATGCTGGGGAAGCTGTCTGGGTCCTTCAGTGTGTCTGTGAGCTCTTTAAGCACCGCACGGGTTAGTCTGTTGCCATTGAGGGCCAGAGTCTCAAGGCGAGGAAGGGACGTCAGTGTAGGGAGGAGCAGGAGGAAGGCATCATCTGTGAGCTCGGTAAAGCCCAACTCTAGGCTGCAAATGCGGGATGCGTAGTGATGCAGGTAGGCACAGAGACGTTCCATATCTTTTACGCCAAGAGGGAAGCCAGAAAGTTCTAATGTCCCAGTTGATGGAGGGCCAGAAAGAACAGATTTCAGACTGGGTATGAGATAAAGAGGAAGACAGAGAGTAAGTGTCTGTAAATTAGCCAGAGGTAAGAAAATATTTTTTACTGATTCTTCAATTTGGGTCAATCTTGAATTGTTTTTAATTATATGTCCTGGAATAAACACTTAATAAAAGTTAAATAGCAGTCAATTAACTTGAAAATAGTCTGAAGTTCAATTCTCAAATACTGAACAGTTTGGTGATGACACCAATTTCTGCAGTTAATCCAGGATGGACTTCAAAGGCATTAGTCATTAATCTTACAGTACATACAAAATCTTTTTTTTTAAAACTGGGCCTTAGCACTTACTTAGTTTACTCATTTTAAACCATAACTTGCTCTGCACACAAATAACTAATATTGCCATTATATTCATGTTTTTTAGCCAGAGGGGTACTGTGACCCCAACAGTAAGATTATTTTTCTCCATTAACCAACATCTTATGGAGTTCTGTGTTCCTTGCCACAGTCTCCTTCAGCTTTCTCATTGGGTTTCTAAATACAATTATGATTTAATTATGTATTTTTATACACAATTTACAATCATATTCTATCTAATTACGAAATATTACAGTTTCATTTTCCGTTAATGCATGATTTTCTGTAAAGCTGCTTTGAAACAATGTGTTGTGAAAAGCGCTATACAAATAAAAACGACTTGAAAAAAAAAATATACCTAATAAGTCTACTTTCAGATAATAATATAAATTTTTTTAAATGAGTTACATTTCTGACCTGAAAACTCTCATTATAATATTCCGGCAGATGTGCTCATCGGTCACTTCTCATTTCCATCATAACTAATATAAACATGTATTATTTATTATAATAATAATAATCAGAATTTACTCAAATACTCTCAAAATGGGGAAGTAATTAAAGTTTGAAGTTATTATAATATTTGCTTTAAATCTAGAATGATTGTATTTTTACTGCTTGTTCTCTTTAATGGAATAGTTCACCCAAAAACAAAAATTCTCTCACCCTCATGGCATGCCAGATGTGTATGACTTTCTTTCTTCTGCTAAACACAAACAAAGATTTTAAGAAGAATATCTCAGTTCTGTAGGTTCACACAATGCAAATTAATGCTGACCAGGCTTCTGAAGCTCCAATAGTCAGCATAAAAATAACCCATAAGACTCCTGTGCTTAAATAAAAGTCTTCTGAAGTGATCCAGTTGTTTTTGGGTGAGAAATTACCAAAATGTAAGTCCTTTTTCACTGTACATCTTCTCATTGCAGTCTCTACGCACCATCATGATTTCAAGCTTGATTACACTTCTTAGTGCTTGACATGTGCAAAGCGCTAGATGGCACTATATATGACTCTCTGTGGTCATTAAAAATCCCAGGACACTTCTCGTAAAGAGTAGGGGTGTAACCCCGGTGTCCTGGCCAAATACCCCCCATTGGCCCCTATCTACCATGGCATTGTATTAATCTCAATCTGAATTGGCTACATAAATATACTCTCTCCTTTCCACCAATAGCTGGTGTGTGATGGGCGTTCTGGCGCACTATGGCTGCCGTCGCATCATCCAGGTGGATGCTGCACACTGGTGGTGGTTGAGGAGATTCCCCCTATACTATGTAAAGCGCTTTGAGTGCCTAGAAAAGCGCTATATAAATGCAAGGAATTATTATTATAGGAATTATTATATATATCATTAATGGCAAAGGAGACTGCTGTCAAGATGCACACTGAAAAAGGAGTTATATTTTGGTCTGTTCTCACCCAAAACCAACTTGATCACTTAAGAAGACTTTGAGAAGACTTTGATTAAACCACTGGAGTATTATGTTATGTTTTATGCTGACTTTATCTGCTGTTTAGACCTTCAAAAGTCTGGTCACCATTCACTTGCCTTGCATGGATCTACAGAGCGGAGATATTCTTCTAAAATCCTTAATTTGTGTTCTGCAGAATAAAGTAAGTCATACACATCTGGGATGGCATGAGGATGAGTACATTTACATTTATGCATTTGGCAGACACTTTTATCCAAAGCGACTTACAGTGCACTTATTACAGGGACAGTCCCCCCGGAGCAACCTGGAGTTAAGTGCCTTGCTCAAGGGCCCAACAGTGGCATCTTGGTGGTGCTGGGGCTTGAACCCCCAACCTTCTGGTCAGTAACCCTGAGCCTCAACCACTGAGCCACCACTGCCCCGAGTAAATTATGAGTAAATTGTAGGAAATGTTTTATAACTCGGCTGTTAAACCAGTTTTTGCTCAAATATCAAATAAATGTGCAAAATTCCTAAAAAATGAAAGTATTTGAATTGCTATTTGAGGGAAAATTATAGTCATTTTAAAATCAATTAGTGCCTAAAGAAGACATGTAAGTTGAGTGAAAACTGAAACTTTGCTGTCATCTGCTATAAACTTTGCTAGACCAGACTCCCAAGTGTACTGCAAAATGAGCTGGAAAAACTATTGAGTGACTGTTTTAATAAGAGTGAAGATAGACTATGCAGCTTAATTTTATGAAATACAAACTACCCGTACCTTTTTATTAAAACTCATAGAAGACTATTTAACACTAATTATATCAGAAGGGAAACTGATATCTGATTGAAAATAAATGCATTACAGATATTTAGAATAGAGACCCTGGATATAAAATGTTAATATAAGCGTTAATCTAATCATGTTCTCAGTTGTTATTGTTATGTCAAATATGGATTTACCTACAAGAGATAAATGGAGTAATAGGAGCAAATAGAAGATGAAAGTAGGAAGAACAGCTAATGTTTATTTTCAGGAGGAAATATTAAAGTGATAGTTCATTCAAAAATTAAACTTCTATCATTATTTCTCAATCCAGTCTCTTTTCTTCCATGCAAAACAAAAAGAGGTGTTAGGCAAAATGTTACTCTCAGTCATCATTAGTTCCCTGTCACTCACTCAACGCTGTGTCGATGTAGAGACACTAGGGGTCGCCCTTGGGAGCCCCAGACACCTCTGATCTTTGAGAAAAGGGAATTAGCGAGTGGAATTTGCATGCCACTTCCCCGGATATACAGGTATAAAAGAAGCTGGCTTGCAACCACTCATTCAGATTTGTTCTTCGGAGTCAAGCGGTTGTGTTCAGTGAGCTGACTTCTTCTGCCGAATCCATTCACCTCTGCAATCAAGCTGTTGGATTTAAAGCGCATTACAGCGGTTTCTCCCCTCCTGCACCGGTGGTGTGCAGAGAACGCCCCTGGGCGCTTCAGCAGCTAAGAGAATATATTCTTTCTAATAAAAGAGTATATTTTCCTACTAAAAGAGTGACACTGACCAAGCGTCTTTTTAAAGATGCCTTTCCGTCTGTGTATTATTCCTGGTTGCGGTCACTACATCTCCGCTTCTGACAGTCACGATCGCTGTCTCACATCTTTCGTGGATGAGTCATGTCCTCATTGCGAGTACATGACGAGATACATAGCAATGTTGCGGTCGGTGGAGGGCCGGGAGAAGAATCCTTGTTTTCCTATTCTTTTGATATTGCCCACATTTTCAAGATTAAGAGTGGTTTCCTCACTTCCTGGGTCACACATTCAGTGTTCACGGCCATCGTTATCATGACCGCTGGGCACCATTTCTTTTGTCTGGCACCGCCAGTCCACGTAACACAGTTCAGCTAGTTGTGCAATTTTGTATAGGGACCCCTAGTGTCACTACATCGACACAATGTCGAGTGAGTGACAGATAGGGAATGTCCTGGTTACTTTCGTAACCTCAGTTCCCTGATGGAGGGAACGAGATGTTGTGTCCCTCCTACCACAACACTGAACTACCCGCTGAAATGACCGGGACCTTGTCTCGGCTCCTCAGCACAAAACCTGAAAGAGTGGTTGCAAGTCAGCTCCTTTTATACCTGTCCAGGGGATTGGCATGCAAATTCCACTCACCAAATCCCATTGGCCTTTTCTCAGAAGTGTTTGGTGCTCCCAAGGGTGACACCTAGTCTCACTAAATCGACACAACGTTCAGGGAACGGAGGTTACGAAAGGATGCTTTCATTGCATATGATTTCCACACAATGATGATTGTGAATGGTAACTGAGGCTAGCATTCTGCCTTTTAACATCTCCTTTTGTGTTCTACAGAAGAAAGAAAGTGATAATGTTTTGGAACAACATAATGCTGAGAAAAGGATTTTCATTTTCATTTTTGAGTGAACTATCCCTTAAAACAAAAGAGAACAAGTGTGTTGCTGTAACACAGTAGCAGACTCATAATTAGCTCAGTGTGCCACCACAGCAACCAGTGAGCAAGCTAAGAGAGAAAGAGTGAAAGCGAGAAAAGAACCAGGGAGAATGATAATTTATAATGTGGCCATCACTAATTTGCACCAGGACATGCATATATTTCATAGAACTGGCATTTGAGGAAGAGAGAGAAGTAATGAATATCCTGATTTGACATGCAAATCTCATTCTGAATTAAATATTTCCTCTCCCACTTTGATCCTGTCATTGACCCAGCGAATAAAACAGCAGCAGTGTCAAGGAAATGGATAAACCATAACAGGATATCAACTCTCCTGATATTACAAGCCAGAATTCCGAATCCCACGCTCTTTATGAGAAAATGCCTTTCCCTCCCTCAGCAACCTCACCCTGAATGCATCTGACCCACTTTTTGTCCTCTGTGTTTTATCATTTCCAGCTATTCTAATTGACCATAAAGGAATGTTAACCAAAACATCAACAACAACAATACAGTCATGGCTGAAGGTATCGCAGGCACTCTGCTGCACGTTGTGCCTAACAATGCCCTTTAGCCATGACTACATTCACAATATAGCACAGACTCTCATACCTTACTGCTTAAATAACACTTGGGTCTGACAAGTTATTGGTTGCATATGAAAGTACAGCCTGATCTCATTAATATACGTAGCTATTTGTATATTAATATTTGTAACATTTAAATGTACATGTTTGTACATTTGGATAGACACTAAAACGTACATTTGGGTGTTTGAAAGCATCTAAACCATTTACCAATCACAAAAAGCAATCTGAATATTTGGATTATAGCTAAAACAATGTGGATACATTTTATTATTCTTTTATCATGTTTTTTGTGGTTTATTTAGTTTATTGGCATATTCTGAAAACTTTGTGTCCTATGCACTGTAAATACTAATAGTAATCTCAAATTGTAAAAAAAAATGTTTTTTCAATTTAAGTGTAATTCTTTACTATTCTAACTAGTTTGAATTAAGTTAGCTTTAATCTCTTAACCCTAAAAATGTCATTAATAAAAACATTTAAGTGGTTCTATTTAAACAGTACATTAATTTGTCACATTTTGGAATCATAACTCAAATATATACGTTCTTTAAACTTTGGCTTCAAGTACTACAAACTCAAAATTATCAAGTACAAAATCACAGCTGTGTGGAATACCCATAAGCCTTTGCACTTATGGGAATTTACATAGAAAAATTATAATTTTTATTTGAAAATTTATTTAGTTGGAATTCTAATGACTATTGTTGTTATTGTGTTAATTTACACAAATAATCTCTAAACTGTTTATGCAACACTAGAACTAAGGTGATGGTTGTGTGGTAGACACTACCAGATAAAAAAGCAGCTTTTTAGAAAGTGTTAAGCAGGAAAGGATATATGAAGCTGTATATAATCAGAGCTTTGCAATCTTCTTAATGCTTAATTTGTTAAATGTAGCTTAATGTAGAATTTAAATTTAAATCACTCCTTCAATTAACAAAAATGTACCCTTTAATGTCATTTCATTCCCCTCTCCCCCTTAATCATTACCCTCAGCACTTATATTTTCTCACACAAGACTGATTATTGCCTAGCAACAGGTGTGTGCTGTGAAAAAAAAAAACTACTTTTCCTGTGAAAGTAGTCTGGTGATCATCAATATGAAAGATTCCAACAAAAGTGTGTGTGTGAAGATAAGGTTAAAGTTTCTCACTTTTGCTTATGCAATATAGAGACAACCCATTTCAATTTCTATTTTGAAACTCAAAATAAAGCAGAGACTTTGAGCAGCAGGTGGGTGGGAGGGTTAGAGTTATGAGCAATACTGTATCGCATTTAAAAAAAATTGTTTATATTTTATATAGAGGAAAAGAAAAAAGGAAGTAAAACTCACACACCCACTGCTGTGATTGTGTCATTCTCTGTCCACTTTCAGTAAAATTCAAAGCTATTCCTCTCTTGGGCCTGTGAGCGCCTGAGGTGATAATCTTACCAGTGGGCAATCATACAGATGTGCTCACTGCATGTCAATGAAGAGAAATCACGTATCAAAATTACCTTCACATTGCCAAATTTATTTGGGGGCAAAATAAAACGACTATAAATTCAAAATGTGTCAGGCTATAGGTAGAATTTTGGGCAAATATATCACTGAATGTAGGTGTTCTCCACAAATCTGTTGATAATAAGTGAACTAAACATGACCAATTAAGTGCGGCATCTATTATTATATAGCCGATTCTCCAACACACTGGTGAAAGGTAAGCACTATGTAACTATTCTTAAAACTAAAATAAAATTTCCTTTGCAGATTCAAGGTTGCCTGAACATGTACTATTAATACATTTTAATTACTTTCATTCATACCAAGAAGAAAAATAACAAACATGTTTAAAAAAATTAATTATAACTGACAAGATATTATTCTATTTTTTTAACTTACTGCATAAGAACACAGTATATTTGTCTTTTCGGTGCGTGCTCAAACTCGCACCAGGTTCCAGTGATGCATCTAACTCTCACCAGACCCTCCCCGCTACGTTCCTTGACCTGTAAAGAAGCCAGCAGGTATAGACCAGTCTTCCGAGGAGTGGCACGCTTGGTGTTTAAAGGCAGAAGTGATGAGGCTCTTCTTCATTGGGATCACGCAAGCCCCATCACGTGAGGCGGGGCGACGATGATACACGGGAAGGGTGTGTTGTTTCGTCACAACTGGTATAATAAATTCTGTTTCTTTACCTCAGATTACGCAAAAAATGCAATTATACAATCTTTTATAGCTAATGCACATGCGTGTTCTCGAGTTGATTGACGGGCAATTTCTGTATCTAAAAGGCGATTTTACCTGTAAAGCGGGATGACTGTTGGCTGAAGTTGAGCGTTCCAATTTCTACCATTCATTTAAAAAATAGTCTCTGTTTTGACAAGTAGGAAATTTGACACGTGATGTCACCAACGAACAGTCCTTGAAATGGTCTACATGGATACAGCCTAGGGAGCACAGTGTAGAGCATAATATGAAAACTTATTCTATCATTATGTTGCCTTGATAAAGCCAACATACGGTTATTCTGTTATTTTTCAAATCCTCTTATCCCAGACAAAAATGATCAATTGTTACTCTTCCTAGAGCTTTTAAAGCTGCATGCACCAAACTTGGCAGACTTTCAGACTGTTCTGACTCAGGTTGCTACGTCTTTTTTAACTGATCATGCAAATGGTTTTCCTGTAGCAGATGATGGAATTTAAACGGCAGTAAACGGCCATTTATCTACTTTATCTACTAATTTAAACACTCATGCAAGAAATCTCGTTGTAATTCAGAATTCAAATTTGATAAGCAAATTATTTCAGTGGTAAATTGTAGCTTTTTTCAACTCAGGGCCATTGCTAATGTAGCGTCTGGAGGAATCAATGGACTAATCATTCTGAATAACAAAGAACCCACTGTTAAAACTCCCCTAATCACTGAAATAGCGCCAACTAGTCTCCACAGCACAATGCGCTATTGACAAAGAGACACTCCAGCTATTGACAAGCCCCTTTCCCACGTGACTCGCCTCACACCGCGTACCATGTGAGAAAAGCCATGTGAGACTTTGAACGTAAAAATGTGTGTGTGTCTTTCAGTTAAAACCTAGAAATGTTTATTCTTAAGGAAATATGCGTAATCCCTGTACGTTGTGTATTTCTGATGATACATCAAAACTAGTTGAAATTTGTTTAGTTGTGTAGTAAAACTCTGAGGCCGTATATTTAATAGCCTAAGAGTGTATATCCACATTTAAGTGTACCAAATACACGTTTCTTGGTATCAAATTAAACCTTACGACTTGTCCTAGCTGAATATAAATATAAGATTACCTTAGAATTGTATTCTGCTATGTTTTACCATCTTTTGAGTTATTCAAGCCAAAGCCGGACCCGGTCATGCAAATGAGCCTTGACGAGACAAAGGGACCATCTCATGCCCAAAATAAGGGAGACTTTTACGACCGCCAAAGGAATGTGCAGAGATTGCTGATTCTCACTTAATTCTTACTGAGAAGGAGAAATGAACCCTTTTAATCCTATATATTCTATATATATATCCATGTGATAAATGTATTGACATGTATCTAATGTTCCATCTCATTATTTCCCTTTATGTTGTTTGGTCTATGTTTTCTTGCAAACTCTAATGGGTCAATGTTTCAGACTTTGCATACTATGGTTAACCGAAATCATTTGTGTGGCACATTTGGTCTCTATAACTTGGTATTTTGAAGATCGAAATGACTGTGTACATGATATGTCGATAACAACAACATATTAGTATTACAAGAATATGTCCTAGTTTCTTCATTGGCTACCACCCCTCCAGGGTGCACACCAAGGAGCACCCTTAGAACAAAGAGCAATAAACCAAATTCCCGCCTGGAACTTCCACCGTTCTTATTGGTCGAGCCAATGAGAGGTGGGACACGATTTCTAAGGTTATAAATTGCATCCACACTGGCCCTTCGCTCTCTTATCTCTTCCTTCTTGGCTGCTCCCAACTCCCAACTTACTTCATCTCTCCTCCCTTCCCCTTGGACTCCCCCCGGCACCCCTCTCTCTTCTCTTCTGCTGAACATTGCAACTTCTCGGAACAACCCTTCAACTCTCTCTTCAAGTGAGTTTCAAATCCACGCTCTGGAAACACCGACAGAAAAGCCCATCTCAAGGACGCCACGGAGACACGACATCCACGCAGTCTTGCTCAGCCACACATAGATCCATTGTGCAAGTATTATTCCATTGAAATTCAAATGCATCACAGTGTGTAATTTCCTTGTTGGCTCTAAAGGGTTAATTGTTGAAATAAGTTTGCCATACCTCTAATAATTCTTTACTTTCCCTTACTGTGTTTATTTTGCTTATTTTATGTTTATTCTATGTTAAATGTTTGTTTGTTGAGTTCGTGATATATCCTAGTTCCTTGTATTAAACCCAATTATACGCTTTATTGTCTGTGTTTGTTGATCATAAAACAAAGCCTCTTTAATGTGCGATTTTAAGCTACGAGCTGATATTATCAAAGTAAGTTAACGTGCTTTGATGAGTAAGCTTATAACTAAGAATAAACCTTCAAGAGAACTAATCAGGAATATTTAGCAAAGCAGTTCGCTGGACGAACTGACTGATTGCGGTAGCCTACGAGTCAATTCCATTGAGGGTTTAATTAAATTAATATAGCCTGTCTGCATATAATGTATATTCCTAATTAATTATAATTCGTTGTGTTTAATTATCTATATATATTTGAAGCAGACTCTTGGACTATATAAGCCCTTTTTAGGGTGTTTTTGTATGTATTGGTATCTGGGTCAACCCGCATGATTAATCATTGATTACGATCATTGAAATTAATTGTACATTCCCCAAACCTGATCTGGATACCCTACACTAAAATGAAACATCTTCTTTCATTCAGAGATCTGGAGATTGTTATTCATGCGTTTATTTTATATAGCCTGGACTATTGTAATGTTTTATAATTGGGAATATCAAATACTTCACTCTCACGTTTACAGTTAGTGCAAAATCCAGCTGCAAGTCTCCTGACTGGCACCTGGAAGTATACAAGTATCTCTCCAGTTTTAGCCGCTTTGCACTTGCTTCCAGTTAAATACAGAGTTCAATTCAAAGTACTTTTAACAGTTTTTAAGGGTTTACATGGAATGCACAAGATTATGTTTCAGACCTCTTACAGCAACATCAAAGCACTAGACCTTTAATATCTTCACAGGCCTGCTTTTAAGTGTCCCTAAATCCCATTGGAAAACCAAAGGGGATGATCCCTTGTATCCATTGCATTCTCTGTTGCAGCCCCTCGCCTTTGGAATAGACTTCCGATTCATATTAGATCATGTGATAGCATTGAGCCTTTTAAGTCTCAGTTGAAGAATAATATTTAATCTGTTGCTTATAACTTGTTCTTAGATTTACTGTTATTGTTTTGGTTATACAGTCACAATTTTAAATTGTGAATGTATTTAAAATTGTGCTAGTGTAAAGCACTTTGGTCAACGTGTGTTTTTTTAAAATGTGCTATACAAATAAATTTGATTGACTGATTGCATGTGCTGGCGCTACTCCTGCCACAGGTAAACGGTTTAGAACGTTAGTTTCTACACGTTCAGTGTCAGCCTCAAGCCATTGCAGCGCTATGTGACATTGCAAGCATCCGGCGTAGACAGGGTGTTAGGCTAAATCCACACTAATCCATTTAAGTTTATAACCTCAGTTTTCCGTTTAAGTATGCGTTATACAGAGAATGTTTTGAAACGCTCCATTTTTGGTGCGTTTCAAAACATATTAGTGTGGGCATAGCCTTATTAGTTTTAAGTTTGAAAATTTTCACTTTCCTAACATCACTGTTTTCCAAAGTATGTATCTATCCGTCTGTCCGTCCATCCATCCATCTATCCAGCATTAAAGTTTGTTTTGACAAAACTTTGCCAATGTAGTTTACAATTGATAGCTTTAATTCTATATAACTTATAACAGCTTTATTTAAGCTCTTTATGTGAATTTTAAAAGCTCTGTTCTATCAATTTTGCATTGTCAATTGCAAAACAGCTCTCTTACTCAGCCTCTTAGATGACAGCTATCAGGGTGGGGGTAATGTCCTGTCAAACGACATGCAAATGTCCTTCCTAGACTAAAGAGAGACAGAGAATGAAATGGAAATACCCAGGGATGCAGAAAGATGTAAGGAACAGGGCAGGAATGACTACTTAATGCCCTGGTAAAATTCCTGAGAAGTTCTTCTGCGTTCTCCATTCAGGGGTTAAAAAAAAGTAAGCCGCGCAACAGTATACTATTTGCGAACATTCAGACACCTGCCAGACCACTTTGGGAGGCATTTAGAGGAGCATTTAAATATGAGGATGCTCAAGATGCTAATGTGATATTAAAATGTGTTATCAATGACTTTATGTCTGAGTAGAATTCACATGAGATCAGTAAAATAACATGTTTTAACCACTCAATGATGATTAAAAGTTATATATAAGCAGTATAAAGTTTAATTTGTCTTGTTTACATTCTGAATTCATGGCTTTAATGTGCTATACGTGGCCAAAATATGTGGCGATTAAACACTGTTATTGTAATTTATTGTGAAACTGTTTATATTGCAAAGATGAGTGTATAAAAGTGTTATTGTGCAGAATACAGACAATCGAATGATGATAAGGGAGGCAAATCTTACTTTGGGCAGTGAATGACTTTCACAGCAGATGGCATATGAGTAAATGGGCACTTGAGAGTATTTGAGTAGACTTAAACAAAAAAAATTAATTGCATATAATGTCTCTACATGAACAATAGTACAGATTTAGGTAAATCTGCACCAGCTCATTAATAAGAGCAAGTTTACCAAGGCGAGCTGTTACGAACCACCGAAATGATCTCAAAAAGAACTTTTATTGTCCAGATTTTGTTCTAAATGACCTCACAAACGATTCTGTATGAAGTATATCAGGACCTTTATACAGCAACTCCATCAGCTTGTCATATTCTGAACCTGTTTCCTGTTTCAAGCAGTGAAGAGGTTTGGCAGAAGAGGACAAGAAGACATAACAGAGGCACAAAATGGAGAGCTTAAAGAACTGAACATCTAGAAAAAGGCAGAACTGTGAGGTAATCTGTTGGGGAGAGGCAGCTTTAGAATGACTCAAGAGAGGAGAAATAGGAGGTGGAGGTGTGGGGGGAAATTTGGGAGAGAGTCCAGGAGAGAAGCTGAAAGAATTTAGCAGACATGCCTGAGAGATGACACTACGATTTCACAACAGCCTACATTCCACACCCTCTTTCTTCTACTCTCCTGTTTTATTTTCTCAAATCTGTTTTACTTCTAACACAACTCTGTCCTAAACTAATTGATGGCTTGCTTACATTCTCTCCCAACAGTTGTACAACTCTGCACATAGGATGAGTAGATCTCTTTAAAGTCCCAAGTGTTTCACCTACACAGCAATACGATTAAATGGAGATCAAAGTGAGAATTTTGCTACTCAGTCTCCTGCTTCCCAAATGTTTCTCCTGAGAAAAAGACCCCAGTAATCTTACATGTGACTTCTCAAAAGTTTAAAAGAGATCTCAAATATGTCTCAAACTGTTAAGATTTGCCAAGTCTGCGATAAAAAAGTCAGATTTCAATATGAACTCTAACATCTTTTATCCTATTCTTTCTAGGCAAAATGATACAAGTTATGCAATGCACATTTAATTTGCTATGCTTATTTGTGTCAATTTTTTGAAGAAATATAACTGAGAAATCCAATAAAGGGATAGCTCACCCCAAAATAAGAAGTCTGTCATCATTTACTCCCCCTTATTTACTTAGCAAGACTATTAGCCTTAGTCACCATTCACTTTTATTGCATCTATAGTATGTTCCATACAAAGAAAGTGAATGAAAACAGAGGCTGTGCTTCTGCCTTATATCTTCTTTTGTGTCCACAGAAGAAAAAAAGTCAGTTTTTGTATTATCATGATTGAGAGTATATGATGATTTTCATTTTGTAAGTATTCTGAGCAATGAAAGATCAACTTCTGAGCAATAAATATTTCCAAACTATCAAATCCTACAAAAACAGTAAGTTTGTACATCTCTTAACGTGGAGGCTGTGCAGGCATATCATATGCTAAAGCTAGACAAAACATTGTCACCTCTGTGGTCCTAATAAATTGTCCAACACGGTCTTCTGCTGTTGTAGCCCATCTGCTCAAGGTTCGACATGTTGTGCATTCTGAGATGCTATTCTTATAATTGTACAGAGTGGTTATCTCTAGAGACTGTTGTGTGTTAAAATCCCAGGAGATCAGCAGTTACAGAAATACTCAAACCAGCTCATCTGGCATTCAACAATTGATGTGAACATTAACTGAAGCTCCTGAACTGTATCTGAATGAGTTTATGCTTTACACTTCTGCCACATGATTGGCTGATTAAATAATCGCATGAATAAGTAGATGTACAGGTGTTCCTAATAAAGTGCTCAGTGAGTGTATATTGTTTCAGTAACATGGCTCCCATATCAATCTATTTGGTCTTACATTTATAAATGAACCTGAGTCCTTTTCCACCCATAGGGCAATTTGTATTGCTCAGAGGCTGTTCTTTCATAGATCAGGAGGCTTGATGGAGTTCTCTGTTACATTTCATGAGTGTATTAATGGTGTCTCAGATGTTTCACTTATAGTAAAATACCTTGAAATAGAAACAAATGACAAAATTGTTTACATACTTTAAGGGTAGAATATAGCCGTCATAGTAGAATAGTTATAAAATGAATGTGAAATGCATAACTCAAACTATTTGAAATAGATGAGAAATGTTTGAATTCATATTAAAATCTCTGACTTTTGATTGCAGACTCTGGTATAGTAGCAAATCTGAGCACAGTTTCAAACAGAGAAATTAATAGGGGCTTGGGGCAAAAATGCCCCCGAAATTCTAAATGTAGAGGCAAAACATGATCCCATTATCCCAACATATGTCTAATAATTTATTCTAAGCCTAATACATACTATTACTGATCAATGATTGATGCTGATCTAAATTTATAGGTAACAAAGACAGCAAAATATTAAAGAGGAATCATAAAAAGGATTCACAAGGAAAAACAAAAGACATCATATAAGTAAAAATGCCTTTAAAAATCTGATCCGGGGGACAAATATTGCCCATAATATAAAAGTACATTTCTTACGCTGTAGTGTTGAAATCTCTTCTTAATCTCTAGAGGAGAAACATATGTGATTAAGGGGGTCTTTTTCTTTGTAGAAAAATCTGAGAGGCAGAAGATTTAAGTCACCATTTGCTCTCCATTTAATCTTATTTCTTGTGTTTCTAGAAACAACTGAGATGTTAAAGAGATCTCATTTGTAATTTTCTATGGGGGCCTCACTCTTGCGATAACCTAAAATGCACTTTCCACATTAAATTATGGACTGTTTGGAATTTATATTTAAATATTTTATATTCAATATCATAGATAACGGTTGATATTTTGCCTATATGGGATTCCTTTTTGCGCTTTTTTCTTTCCTACGTGCATCATCAGGTGGTGATGGCTAAAATGATTTAAACTTCAATTTCACATGGACAGTCCCAATCAGTGGTGTAGCCAAGGGTGGGCCGGGGTGGGTCTGGGTCCACCCAAATTAGAACCCAGTATATTATGGCACTTTTCCACTGCACGTTACGGTTCGACTCGCCTCAACTCAACTCGCTTTACTTTTCTGAGTTTGCATTTCCACTGCAGTTTAGGGCCATCTCAACGTGGGTGGGATTATAGGCTGATCGTCATAGCTACGCCACCCCTACTGCCGTGAAATCATCTTAAACGTGACACAAAACAATAAACAATAACACGACCGCTAGCTGTTAGCTACTAGCTCATTGTGCTGTATAAAGCAGTTGTCACATGGTGATTTTACACAAGTGTAACAGTTAAATTGGCCTGGTTGATTTAGAAGCAAGCTTCCAGTAGCTGGTAAACTAAATAAAGCGAATAAAGAGTATAGAGCTAACACAACAAAACATACCATCCTCCATCGTGGATCGACGACAGTCCAGGGCACTCTCCCTCCCATTGCTCGCCAGTTTATATAGTGTCCATTTGGTCGAACCACTTTCACTTATCCTTGATAGTACTGTAGTCACTTTTAAATTTGTACTAAAGGTGGTACTAAAAAAAGTATCAGGTACTATCCACAGTGGAAAACAAAAAATAGTGAGAATTGTCAATTGCAAAACAGCTCTCTTGCCTCTTAGATGACAGCTGTCTGGATGGGGGTAATATCCTGTCAAACGACATGCAAATGTCCTTCCTAGACTAAAGAGAGACAGAGATGCACCCAGTGATGCAGAAAGATGTAAGGAACAGGGCAGGAATGACTACTTAAGGCCCTGGTAAAATTCCTGAGAAGTTCTTCTGCGTTCTTCATTCAGGGGTTAAAAAAAGTAAGCCACGCAACAGTATAATATTTGCGAACATTCAGACACCTGCCAGACCACTTTGGGAGGCATTTAGAGGAGCATTTAAATATGAGGATGCTCAAGATGCTAATGTGATATTAAAATGTGTTATCAATGACTTTATGTCTGAGTAGAATTCACATGAGATCAGTAAAATAACTTGTTTTAACCACTCAATGATGAGTGGAAAAACCCCATTAGAGATTATTTTATGACAAAATATATATTTATAAAATAGTTTAAAAAATGCAAAATATCAGATTTCTGAAAGTGTGAAAGAACTGTTTGAATGTGCCGCCTCTCTGTTGTTAAGGAAAGTTTGGATTAAAAACATTTGGGCGAAAATTTGGTCCATCCAGTTTTATTGAGGCCCACCCAAAAGTAATTTCCTGGCTACACCCTTGGTCTCAATATAACAGAATGGCTAAAATCACATCGGTACACACTGAGTTCAGGCAGAACAAACAAAGGTGCTTGAGAAGGTTCAAACAGAAAATAAGGAGGCCCACAGAGACACGCAAAGGGATAAGAAGGAGCAACTATTGATAAGAAGGAGCAACTATTGAATTGGTTCCACACAGAAAATGCTTTCAAATTTCAGCTTAAACACAAATGGTATAGTAACAATATCAGCCAATGCAATTAATAAACTGTGGTGGGGGAGTTCAATTCTGGCAGTTTGTGACTATGTTCAAAATACTACCATACTACTCTTAATATTGCTGCAATATTTATTAGATATACTGTGTATGCACAGTATAGGTATTTTCTGTATGCATTGAATACCTGGATGACACACTATTTGCCAAGATGAGCAGCATACAACAGTTTAAAAGACTAAGAATGTATGCCACAGTGCAATGTGCTCAACTTGACATTTCTATTTGGTGTGATGGATAAACCAGAAAAAATATTAGCTAGTTGTTTGACATCACTTCCATCCATCCATCTTCAACCGCTTGGATGGATGGAAGTGATGTCAAACAACTAGCTAATATTTTTTCTCACTTCCATGACTCATTATTTGATCAGCCTGACAAATGTTGACATTTTTACACAAAATTGGATTAAAAAGGTTGTTATTTCCCAGATGATAACTGAATGGCACTCGCGGAATTCAACATGCAATGTGATGAGGTCATGTGATAAATGTAGTGACATCATGTGATCCCTGCTGAAAAGACCAGTATTGCTAGTCACCACTTTATGTTGCGTTTTAAGTGCTGGTTTCCCAGCACAGAATCCTGGTGTGCTGGTGTCCCCACCAGGTTTTTTAACTAGGCACGGTTTAGCTGGTGAAAAGCATGGTTATGCTGGTCAAACAGATAGACCAGCACCAAACCAGCATAATCAGCCAAGGCCAGCTGGGAATTGCATGCTGGTTAAGCTGGTCTTTTCAACAAGGATAACAATGTAGCATACTACAGTTTGAAAGGTTTATCAATAAAATAAAGCCTTTTGTTTCACTAACTATTTAAAAATGACTAATAGTACGCTGTATGCCTTATATACTGCAGTCTTTAGAAAATATTCAGCCAGTGTTCCATTCTGCACATAGCCTATGTGTTTTTTCGATTAATGCGTAAGTTCAAACATGTTTAACTCACTAAACATGTTTCAAACATGTTTAGTGAGTTAAGCTCTGAATTAAGTGTTTAGTTTGTCTTCAGTGTATCCATTGGCACAGGAAATAAATCGAGTCCAGTATTTTCTCATGTCTGTGTTATGACTTTATTAATGGCAGCTGGAAGGCAGCCATATACGTATGAGTCTACACCACAGAAGCATGTGCTAGTAAAAGACCACACGGCACGTTGTGGGAGCCAAAAGCTCTCACATTCACTGACTCACTCTGCAGAGTAAACACTGCTCCTCTCATCAATGAAAGGAGTGGAGACCGCTGAAAGCCTTTTTGAGGTACCCTTTCACAGGTGATGAGATTTGGTATACACAGCTGCTCTAGCTGTAATATAACATTAGATATTGTCCAGTAAATCAATTTGGGGACATCAGGAGTGCAGGACCCAAACCTCAAACGAGACGCTCCATTAGCGATGTGGTTTTTAAAACAGTAATTAATCCCTAAGTGCTGACAAATCAGTACATAAGCAAACAACTGGCAGAGTGATGATTCATTTTGTCTGGTTGCTCTGCAAAGCCAGGGAGCCTTTTATTTTCATACTAACTAATCACTTTAATTAATGAACAAAGTGAGGCACTTGCGAGAAACTAGATTAGTGTGTGGGCTGGAGGATATGCCCATCATCAATTTACAATGTGATCTCATGAGAATACAAATGTATTCAAATGTATTCTTACGTTATGTTTGTTTCAAGCAAAAACATTCTCTTACGTACATTTCTGAAACTTACAATATTGATGTACTGACAGCATCTAAACATCATAATTTTATAGAAATGTACAAATGTTTATGTGTAATGTTTGAATTGATTAATATTGAATAATGAATAGAATTCATCAATTAATTATATTTAATTTATAATCAGTGAGATTAGTTAAATTCCATCACATTTCTTTAACGCAGTTGACATTATAAAAGGACATTTTAACAGTTTAATTCAGTTCAGTGTGATTTTTGCTGCCATATACAACATTTTAAAGGAGTTTATCACTTTAACCAAGAGCAAAGTGTTCCTCTGGAATGAGAAGATAAGAGAAGAAATGAGACAGGAAGAAATGAGAAGAGACATAAAGAAAAATGACGAGACATGATGTGAACATGGCAAATAATTATGAGGCGAGAAGAGATGAGACTATAAGAAAAGAGAGGACAAGAGACAGGAAATAAAGAGAAGAGATGAGACACAAAGAGATGAGAAGTGACATGGCATGAATAGACGAGATGATTAGAAATGCGACGAGACAAGAGACATGAAGAGAAAAAATGAGACGATTTGAGAATAAAAGAAATGCGAAGAGAAGAGATGAGAAAAGATGAGATGTGAAGAAAAGTGACAAGACGAAAGAGACATAAAGAAGAGACGAGTCAAGATGAGATGAGACGTGAAGAGAACAGACAAGAAGAAAAGACAAGATGAGAAAAGATGTGAAGCGAAGAAACAAGACATGAAGAGATGAGAAGAGATAAGAAGAGGCATGGAGAGAAGGGATGAGATAAGAAGAAACAAGATGAGCTGAGAAGAGAAGAGACATGAAGAGAAGAAACTAGATAAGATAAGAAAAGAAGAAATGTGAAGAGAAGAGACACAAAGAGATGAGAAGAGAAGACACAAGATGAAAAGAGACATGAAGAGAAGACAGGAGATATGAAGAGATGAGAAAAGAATAGAAGAGACGAGTTGACATGAGAATGGACAAGGTGAGACGTGAACATTGAGAACAGAAAAGAAGAGATGAGACGAGAAGAGGTGTGAAGAGAAGAGATGAGATGAGAAGGGACATGAAGTGAAGAAACTAGACAAGATGAGAACAGAAGAATGTAAAGAGAAGAGACATGAAGAGATGAGAATAGAAGAAATGAGACAAGAAGAGATGTGAATAGAAGAGAGCTGAAGAGAAGGGACGAGAAGAGACATAAGGGAGAAGAAACGAGACATGAAGATTCGAGAAATGAAGAGATGAGTAGAGACAAGAAGAGGCATGAGGAGAAGAGACAAGATAAGAAGAAACGAGATGAGAATAGAAGAGATGTGATGAGAAGAGGCATAAAGAGATGGGATGAGAAGACACAAGATGAGAAGAGATATGAAGAGAAGAGAAACGAATAGAAGAGACATGAAGAAGAGACAAGTCGAGATAAGAACAGATTAAACAAGACATGAAGAGAACAGAAGAGAAGAGATGAGAAAAGATGAGACATGAAGGGACGAGAATAGAAGAGACAAGAAAAGACAACAAGAAAAGAGACGTGGAGCGACAAGACAATTAGAGATATGAAGAGAAGACACAAGATGAGACAAGGCATGAAGAGATTAGAGAAGAGACACGACGAGACATGAAGAGATATGAAGTGACGAGACATGAGGAGAAAAGAAATGAAAAGATGAGAAGAAAAGAGGTGAGAAGAAAAAAGAAGTGGACATGCATTATAAACTAAGACCCAAATGCCATTTTAATTTATTGTGGCAAGTAAGGCAGCAGATGCCTTCCCTGCTGAAATCTGAGCCCCCTCTCTGCCTGTCTGTTCAGCTTTCTCACCAGGCCTGCGGCTTCCTCTTCAGCAGCCCCTGCCGTCTCCACTGTGAGTGTGGGCTCAGGTGGTAGGTCAGCTGACGGCACACCTTCTCCATGGAACCCAGAGCGTCCCCCTCCTAAAACACAGAGACAGAGAGAGTGCATAACTCAAGCTGTACAACACAGCAGGCTAATAGAAGCTGGCAGAAGATTAGGCACTGTCAATCTGGGCCCTCAAGGTAAAATATGAATTTCTTTGACATCTGTGATGACAGAGGAGCAAAGCTATATGGACTGACCGACATGTCACTATCTCTGACTCTATCATTACGCCAGTGTGAGCGAGTGAATGAGTCTGTGAGCAGGCTTTCCTATGCTTGTGAGGGCCAATTTTTGGTTAAATGCCCTCACTATTATAAAGAAACTGACTTGTAAAGACATTTGAAGTAGTCCTAACTTTTTAAAATGCTCATAAATCTAGCAAAACATATACCTTCTGTACAAAATTAATGGCGTATAAAAGATCATAAAGTGAAACCAACGCTAATAAAGTGAAACTTAATATAACAACATACTGTACTGTATGTGTTGCACACACTGCCTTGAGTAACTGCCACACTACCTCTGCATAGAGACAATATATGTCAATATTTAACACCTACGTTACATCACGTACTCGTGCAGAGCTTCCAGTAATTACAGTAAATCCACACCAGCATGTCGTGATATTGGAACACATATAATTATTAAGACCTGCAAAGGTGAAATCTTGGTTATTAGTTCTCAGCAAGGTTACAAACCCCTCACGCCTCCCAGTAACAGTTCATCAACTCAAATGACAACTGTTAACAAGAAAAGGTAACAGCCCAAAACTCTTTCAATTAATAAATGTACCATCACAATAGATTAGTTATGGGTGGGAGAGTCCAATTTAACAGTAATTTTGTCTTGTCACAGTAATCGTAAATAAAATGTACAGAGGTTTATTAATATGATAACATAGATTTAGCTTCGGTAATAAAGCAGCATCAGTGTACTGCAGTCAATGAGAGGGCACTGACCACACATGACCGGATTACCAATTATCGGTAGTCTTACAAGGCAGCACTATACTGATATTCCTCAAGCCTTCTGGTAAGGGGTTTGTCTTAAACCCCAACAGTAAGTATTAATCTTAAACAATTAATTTATCCAAACCACATAATTTAGTAATTTGGCAGAAATGTCATACTTTTGTAAACTTTATACTTTTAAAAATGTAAGTATGACAAACGTTGATACAATGATGAAATATTCAATATAAAAATCTAACCGACAGTGTTGAAGTCATTGGGATATTTGAATACTGAATTGCAATTGATCTGCAATTTTTCTTCTTGCTTAAATCTATTTGCATAGTGAATTACGGTGTGTGATCCTTTCTTTCTTGCATCTAATTTACCATTATAGCCATCATTACAGTTACACTGCAAAGAACACTATATCTCTGTGCACAGCAAATGGAAAAGGAGCAAGTTCATTTAATCCAACTTATCACACAGCCAGAGTAAGAGAATATAAAGAGCTGCTTACCTACAAAGAATTTAGAGTTTCTGGCATTCGGCCCCACCCAGTGCCCATGAACCGACCCATTCAAGTGACTTGGATCATCAAATTGCAACTCCGCTGCAAACCATTTGCCTTCATCAAAACAGCTCTTCCATCTAAATCATCTTATTTAAACAGAAGCTGTTGCAGTAGCTCATTCGTTTCACATCATCGACTGCTACCACTTTAAGTGCTACTTTTACTCTATCTTTCCTCCTAATCTCTATTCGCTGGAGCACATCATTGTGTGAAGCTGCTCCCGCAACTAGCTGCTTCGATGCTGTATGCATGTGAAACCGCTCTCTATGACTGTTCATATGTTCTCATCTAAAGTTTCCACCTGGTGTGGTCCGTTCGTGTGAAGCTGCTTCCACAAACCGGCTACTTCGGTGCCTCATACATGTGAAACAGCTCCCTGCGTCTGCTTATAGGTGCTTACATCTACTTTTCCACCTGTAATGGTCCGTCGCGAGAGCTTGTCTCCGTGAACGGACGCTGCTCTGGCTTCACGCTACTCAAGCTCTATTACAGCTCTAGTTGAATGCGTGAAACAAAGATTAACTTTTAATTCAACCATAAAGTCAATGCTCCGCAGCGTTTCAATCTGGTTCTCCTGCACAGGTGATTCCTGTCAGCCTCATTACCTCGCCACGCAGCTTGTTTAGGGCATGATCCATTCAGTGATTCAGTTCGTCATCTTTTAGCATGAATATCACAATTGTTCTCCCTTCGAGGTGCCCATCGGAGTGCGATTTATTCCATTCGAATGTAACATGTAACAGCGAACTCCTTCCAATCGACTGATACCCTAAATTACAACTTCTTTCAAAACAAACGCAGACATTTTTACTCCGACCACACTTCAGTTCACCACAGCTATAAACTGCCTCTGTCTGAATAGACACGAGCCAAATTTGGCTCCACAAGAGGCAGATTGTGCACCATGTCCAACTCATTCATAATCATTCCGCGATGTGTCTCGCCTCCTCACGGCATCAGAGCTTGCTTCACAGCCCTGATAACTATGAAGCAACCGCTTCTATAAACTTCTATTCATCTCTAGACCATAACATAACTTTCTCTCCTCCCGCCCAGGACAAACACTTCACGCATCTATTTTATTTTACAGTCTTCACCCGAATCATTGGATTTCAAACTCTTAACAAGCTTGACCATAGAACCTAATTGCTCATGACTTTAAAAGTGCTCAAAACACTGTCATAATCTTATGCTCCACCCAGGTTAAAAGTAACAGGTTTAATTAAATGCTGAATGATTCTGCTTGGCACCTTGTTTATACTCCAATATTTTTGTTTTTTGTAAAGTATGTATTAAAGTCATCAATATAAAGAAGTCGTTTTATTCACCACACTACTGCAAACTGTAATAGTATCTATTAAAACCAACTTTCAGGTACAAACTGTTACTATTTCATATGCCCTCATCAAAATGAGACTAGTCACCCCAGGCCAAAAATATGTTGGAAACAATCTACAAAGCTGCAAACCATATGCTTAAGTTTATAACATCAGACTACAGTATTCATCTGGGCATTCGGTTTAAGGTGCCTTCTAATTTCATGACAACCAACTTTAAATGACATCGTTCATATGCACACGCAAGCATATTTCCTGACACTGTTTCACACATGTTCCCGACATTTAATCTAGCAGCAATTATGTTCAGGCATCCGCAATCGCTACGTTTTCCACATTTTCTATTGACTCAACACATCCCTAAGCAGCACAAATGTGGTGTCCAGGTGCCGCAACTGTGACATCTTTTGGATCGTGCATCTAGACCTCCAACTACACTGCAAGCAGTGCAATGCACTGTCCAAACGCCGCAACTGTGGTGTCTTTCAGGCTATGCGTAGACTTCCGCTACACCGCAAACAGCGCATGCGCTGTCCAATCACCGCAACTGCGGCATCTTTCAGGCTGTGCGAACAAACCTCCTACTGCACTGCAAACAGCACATGTACGCTGTTCAACCGGCGCAACCGTGTCATCTTTGGGGCCAAACGACAAATTCCATCTACACAGCAAACAGCGTAAAAGCATTGTCCAAGTGTCACAACCTCGGCACGTCTTTCAGACCATGCGTCTCAGCCCTCATTGCTCCTTAACCCATACTATGTCACTCATACTAAACAAACCATCACCACCTAGTGATGACCTAGACAATTGGGCCGCTTTAGGTCTTCCCTAAACAGTCCGCCATATGACAGCATCTCAGAATCAACTAATTTCATTCAAATATTACCTACTATGCGCCCTCATGCCGTGCTTGGCGACTCAACCCATTTGTATCGCATGAAAACATAGGCTCTTCCTGTTCATGCCATGTGATCCCATGCTCAAGGTTTCAGCCCTTTTTACAAAGAGGCCTTCCCATTTGGATGCTGCTGTAGTGAATGCCCTCCCACACACATACATCAAGGGCTCTCCTGTTCGAATCGCAGTGGGGGTCCTCCCGTGCGAATGCTGTGTGAGCTTACAACTATCATTAAATCAGTCGGTTCCTCTTATTCCTTCCAACACATCACTTCAGTGCCACGATGCCAGCGACTCTCTGTTCCGTTTCTTGGCTTCTTTAGGGGGGCATTCAAGCTATGGTCAAGTCTCGAGCCTCAAGACCTCCGCCAGGGACAGCAAGCCACATATGTTTATGCTATCCTCACTGGAGGATTACATTAACTTGCAAACTACTGAACCTACAAAAACTACATGTCACCACCTGATTTTGGGGTTCCCTCACCTCCCAATCATCCCAATTTAACCCATGCACATAACCACTGAACAAATACAGGAGAATGTCCCTTACACTTATCTATTCTACTCTTATTTATGTATCAGCAAAAAAAATAGACTTTATACATTTACAAATGTGTCCCCTTTGTCCAGATCACAATAACAAAGAATTTAATCAAGGACACATTGTCTGTGCTCAGGTGCCTGTATCAGTACCGAGTCAAACAAAATACATCAATATTTAAATCAATCCTGCAATCACATTTCTTCACTGCAATATGCCTTGACCTCTGCAGTGGATCAGATGTAAATCCACTACTGTGGATGTTGAGACATCCAGAAAACACAATGTATGTGTTGGTAAAGACAAGTGGCAGCTGACGGTGAAATTAGCAGTGCCACATGGCTGGTCAGCTCTGGTGCGCATCCCCCGCACACAGACATTGGATCCCCTGGAACTGTAATCATACACACGGCATGCTGTAACAACTCAGAGAGCGTAACAGACAGCACAGCTCTCCCTTCACCACATCACTGAGCTTAACTTTACATTCTTTTTCTCCATCTTGATTGTGTTTATCTTCATTTATAACAACATAACTTAAAGTAAATGTCTTTCAATTGTGCAAACTCCAACTCTCCCACTGTAAGCTGACATTTCATTATATTCAGTTAAAATTGCTTTATATGCATATTTCTGAGGCTGGTATTATACAGTATATACGTGTTAACATATACGTATACACGTAACGTGTATGTATGTATATATATATGTGTGTGTGTGTGTGTGTGTGTGTGTGTGTGTGTGTGTGTGTACTGTTTATATATGTATAAGGTGTATATACACAGTGCCAGACATGGTCTTCTGCTGTTGTAGCCCATCTGCCTCAAGGTTTGACATGTTGTGCATTCTGAGATGCTATTCTACTCACTGCAGTTGTACAGAGTGGTTGTCTGAGTTACCTTAGCCTTTCTGTCAGCTCGAACCAATCTGGCCAATCTCTGTTGAACTCTCTCATCAACAAGGCATTTCCATCTGCAGAACTGCCACTCAGTGTTTTTTTGCACCATTCTGAGTAAACTCTAGAGACTGTTGTGCATGAAAAGCCCAGGAAATCAGCAATTACAGAAATAATCAAACTAGCCCATCTGGCACCAACAATCATGCCATGCTCTAAGTCACAGAGATCACAATTTTCCCCATACTGATGGTTGATGTGAACATTAACTGAAGCTCCTGACCTGTATCTGCATGATTTTAAGCACTGCACTGCTGCCACATGATTGGCTGATTAGATAATTTCATTAATTAGTAGGTGTACAGGTGTTCCTAATAAAGTGCTCAGTGAGTGTATATATATATATATATATATATATATATATATATATATATATATATATATATATATAGTATATATTTAGCAATTATGTAACCAGGAGCCTAATTTCTCATGAAAAAAATGCACAAGTCATATTTCTCATCAAAATAAGAAAGAAATAATATAATATTTAATGTTTAAATAATTTTATATAATATATCAATTCTATTTAATATGTATTTGATAAATAATAAATAATATATTTTTCAATAAGAAAATTAAGCCTATTGTAGGACCATCAATATTTTTGGCATTTTTTTGGTGTGCGTAATTCACATTACTGTAATGCATTTTAAATTTGAAGTTGTTTTTGTAATTCTCATAATGCTAAATGAAGAATCCCATTAGATTGAGATTACTGTAAAACAGTATTTAAAAAAAATCAGCATGATCTAAAGGCAGTATAATAAATACTACCATGGTGTTTAAATACTTAACAATTTGAAATATTATTTTTCACATTAATTAGAAGATGAGATTTGTTGCATTACACTAAAGATAATTGGGGTGTGAGTGTGTGTGTGTGTGTGGGGGGTGGTCAGGGTACATGATTCTAATGAAAAATGTCACAATGCAAACAATCTGAATAGGCTTTGTATTTTTAAGCTAAATAAAATTACTTATTTCTTTGCTTTTTTTGTGGTGGATATCACTAGGATGTATTCTTGACAGGTTTTTGTGAAATTCACTCCACCACATTTCTTAGAGAAGAGATGATCAGCAATCGCCAACATCTACAGCATTGTTTTGGTGGACATCAGGTGTTTGTGCAGTTCGAAAAAGGAGCAGAGCTGGGTGTTATGGTGTGATTTAGTGCCTGATTTGCTTCATTAAGTGCAGCAGCAGCATCAACAGCGGTCTTGGAAGAGGACTGACTGGTCTTTAGTGTGTGTGACTCATCCACAAGTAAACCTCCCTCTGCCTGTACCCTCTTCTCTCTCTTCATCTCTATTTCTCCATCACACAGACACTCATACATGCCTTAGCAACTCAGTTTCACCCTCTTTGTTGCTCACTGCACTGGAATGGTATGATTTCATACCGTGTGTCATTTTGCTGTGCTTTCCTATCAGTGCTATAAAACAACTTCCATAGAATGATATAATATACATATATATATATAATGTTACGACATACTAATGAAATGCATAGAAATTCACTAATAAAGCAAGCAGCAGTATGTTTGTATCTGTATGCATGGGACTAGATTTAAGGGGATAATTCAACCAAAAAATTATAATTCTGTCATCAATTACTCACCTTCATGTTATTCCAATCATGTATGTCTTTGTTTCTTCCAAGGAACAGAAAAGGAAATGTTAGGCAGAATGTTAACCGTAGCCCATTCACATTCATTGCATCTTTTCTCTATACAATGAAAGTGAATGGTGACTGAGGTTCTGGCTAACATTTCTTTTTATGTTCCATGGGTGAAAGAAAGGCATACAGGTTTGGAACAACATGAGGGCGAGTACCCAGTGACATAATTTACATTTTTGGGTGAAATATCCCTTTAAAATGTCTGTGGTTATCAAAGCTGGGCACTATACCGTTTTTGGGCAATGAACGTATTTGGCAAGGCTAATTATGAGGTCATGTGTAATGGGATCCACCAGGTTGCGGAAACTGGCATATCGGTACAGAACATCGTCCAGAGAGGTTGATTCCATTCCCAGATCCTGAAAAAAGACACAATACAGAGAGTTCATGAAAATTGGAACTGAAGACTCTACTTGAGTCTGCAAGAAAAAATATTTTCAGCAGATCACAACTAATGCTTATGTCTGACTTTTCAACCTGCCATCTAAGAATCTTTTAGTTGCAGATATAGGGTTAGTTGCAGGTTCCAGGTTAGTTGCAGGTAAAGCGTAAGTTGCGGGTTGCAGGTTAGTTGCAGGTATAGGGTTAGTTGCGGGTTGCAGGTTAGTTGCAGATATAGGGTTAGTTGCGGGTTGCAGGTATAGGGTTAGTTGCGGGTTGCAGGTTAGTTGCAGGTATAGGGATAAAGTTATCAAATTAAATATGTGAAATATTTATTGGATAATTTGTCATCAAGAACGACAAATTATGCATAACCTAATTAATATTCATTACTGGGACCTAGCCCCCCCATAAAATTAAAAAAATGTGATATCCATACTGAATTATTGTTAAGCTAAAGGCGAAAATTACAATTATAGATGTAATTTCTGTTTACACCTGAAGGCCATGTTCATACAGCATACTAACAATATCTGAGTTTATCTGTTCATGTGTATATAAATGTCCCTGAAATCATAAACTGCAGCTCTATCAATGTAGCCATAACTTTAAATGTCAAAATTTGGCGTTAGAAGGAATTGATAACAAATCCTTTACCTCTGCATCCAAGCTAAACTGAATGAAAAATTAATCTACAATATTGAACATTTGCAATTTATAAAGCAACGTGACAGGGAGGGGGATCAGCAATTTATAAAATTGCAAATGTGTGTGGGGGTGAGAGCTTTAAAGCCAGAGCCAACTAATCAACAAAGAACAAATGGAAAATGGATGGACACAAATAAAACAAGCAAATCATCATTAGTCTGAAAAAGAGGAAAGATTTCTCTTGTTGAGAGAAATATTTTTCATGCCACAACACATTAAACATAAAGTCCTGTTCCCCTTCTGTCGCTCTCTCCACGTTGTGTCGGAGAAGCGACACTAGGGGTCTCTCTTGAGTGCCGATATCCACCTCTGATCTATGAAAAAAGGCCAATGAGAGTTGGCAGCCAGTATTTGCATGTCCCGCCCCCGGACATACGGGTATTTAATACGGGAGTTCATTCAGAAAATTTCTTCAGAGCCGATGGTCTGTCTGCAGTTTGCTGCGAGTTTACACACCACTACGTTCCTGTTTCCTCTGACGATCTGCATGCTGTTGGATTTGACCGCACACAACAGCGGCTTTCTCCTACTTTGCACGCTGCATTGTTGCCCCTGAGCACTTCGACAGCGCAGACACACACACATACTGTGTATTAAAAGAGTTATTACCCTTAAAAGAGTGAATTTCTCTAAAAGAGCAAAACACAGCGGCGTTGAACGTCCTTTTCAGGATGCGTCTTTTTCAAGATGCCCTTCCGCCCCTGTGTTGTTCCTGGATGCGGTAGAAGCCTCTCTGCTTCTCTGCTCGTGTGTTTGGGCCGCGATCACACCGAGGCAGCGTTTGTGGATGGTTCATGTTCTCACTGCGAGAACATGACCATGACCATGTTGCAGTCGCGGCTTGCTTTCAACGGAAAGCAAGCCACCCCAGCTGCACCCCGCATTGTTCCTTCTTCCCACGGGATTGAGGACGATGCAGTTGGCGCTGGGGGCGATTTGGGGGCGGCAGCGGGTGCAGTTTCGCCGGGTAGCCCCCCGCGAACCTCCTGTTCCCCGACACGCTCGCTGGTCCCCGTCCACGCTCGCGGCGATAGCGGCTCGCCTCACGGCCTGGCTGTCTATCCTCCCGAGCCCGAAGCAGATGAGCTCGCCGCCGCATCGGAGAGTGTGATGTCTGATGCCGAGGACTCCCCTGGACTGCCGCCTTCGGGCCAGCAGGCCCAGGCTGAGGCCGACGCTCAGATGTCTGACATGCTTTCCCGGGCTGCCATGAGCGTGGGGTTGGATTGGAACCCTCCATCCTCCCCACAGCCTTCACGGTTGGATGACTGGTTCCTGGGGGCAGCGGCCGTTCGCGGCCACGCATCCCCCGGTCCCGTTTTCCCGGAGGTGCATTACGAGCTGACGCCTACGTGGAGAGCCCCGCTCTCCGCTCGTCTAGGTGCCACCCGCTCCACTCTCACCACCCTCGACGGCGGAGAGCGCCACGGATACGGGGCGATTCCCCAGGTCGATAGGGCAGTTGCGCACCATCTATGCCCCGGTAGCCCTACCTCCTGGCGTGGCCGCCCCGTACTCCCATCCAAGCCCTGTAGGACAACATCCTCGCTCAACGCGAAGGCCTACAGTGCGGCTGGACGCGCTGCCTCCACCCTGCATGCGATGGCCCTACTGCAAGTCCACCAGGCCAAAGCACTCAGAAGCATGCACGGGGGTGGACCTGATCCTGATGTGCTGCAGGAACTGCACTCAGCGACCGACCTCGCCCTGAGAGCGACGAAGGCCACAGCGCAGGCACTCGGACAGGCGATGGCCACCCTAGTGGTCCAGGAACGCCATCTCTGGCTCAATCTGGTTGAGATGCGTGAGGCTGACAAGAACCGCTTCCTGGACACACCTGTCTCCCAGATTGGCCTTTTCGGCGACACTGTCGAGGACTTCCCCCAACAGTTCTCCGCGGTGAAGAAGCAGACGGAGGCCATCTCTCACATCATGCCCCGCTGCACACCTGCCGCTACGGGCCCTGTCCCGTCTGCTCGCCGAGGGCGTCCCCCTGCGGCGAGGAAACCAGCTCCTGCTCCGCCCCAACCCGGTCCCAGCTCTCAGCCCCAGCGTCGAGCACCCCGCAGGCGGTGTACGCCCCCTGTCTCACGAACCCCATCTAGAACCGGAAGGCTCCCAAGCGTTCCTGAGACAGCCGACCCAGAGCCGAAGACGTTAGCTCCGGAGGTGGTAAGACTGATCCGTCCCCGGTGGAGGGCCGGGTGGAGAATCCTTTGTTTTTTCATTTACCACACCCCCTGACGGGGGCTGTGGTACCCACATTCTCAATAAAAGAGCTATTTCCTCTGCCTCTGGGTCACCTGGCCCGCAAATACCATTCTCACGGCAATGTGCTTTCAGATTACGATAGTCCCGGTACACCGGACGCGGCGATCCCACCTTCCGCCTGCCCACGACTGTCCCCCGGCCGGCCGGTTCAGACGAGTCCAGAGGACGACGACGTCGGACCTCCTCCTCAGTCACGAACCTGCCCCCTGCCGGGTGCGCGGAGCAAGGTAAGTGCTTTGAGTCTATTCTCAGCACCTCAGCCTCAGGCCGCAACGAAGCCACCCGACGCTGCATTACCTGTTCCGCCCCGCTGCGAGGCCCCGCCGGGTACATCCAAAATACTCGTCCCTTTGGTGCCCCTAGCGCAGAGCTGGGAAGCATGGCTTTCGCTTCCCAAGGCATCACGCTGGCTGCACCGGACCATTCGACTCGGTTACGCAATTCAGTTTGCCAGGCTCCCGCCCCCCTTCAGGGGCGTCTGCTTTTCCGCAGTACACGGCGAGCATGCCTGTTCCCTGCGCACGGAAATCGCGACCCTCTTAGCCAAGGGCGCGGTAGAGCCCGTCCCTCCAACCGAAATGAGGAAGGGTTTCTACAGCCCTTACTTCATTGTACCCAAGAAAGGCGGCGGCTTACGACCAATCCTGGACCTGCGAGTTTTCAATCGGGCCTTGTTAAAACTCCCGTTCAAAATGCTCACGCAGAGAAATATTCTGGCTGGCGTTCAGCATCTAGATTGGTTCGCAGCGGTAGACCTGAGAGACGCGTACTTCCATGTCTCAATTCTGCCACGACAATGACCCTTCTTACGGTTCGCGTTCGACGGCCAGGTGTTTCAGTACAAAGTCCTCCCCTTCGGCCTGTCTCTGTCCCCTCGCGTCTTCACGAAGGTCGCAGAGGCGGCCCTTGCCCCGCTACGAGTAGCCGGCATCCGCATTCTCAACTACCTCGACGACTGGCTCATCCTAGCACACTCTCGAGAGTTACTATGCACATACAGAGACCAGGTGCTCCGGCACCTCAGCCACTTGGGGCTTCAGGTCAACTGGGAAAAGTGCAAGCTCACTCCGGTTCAGAGCATCTCTTTTCTCGGGTTGGAGTTAGACTCAGTCTCAATGACAGCACATCTCACGAGCGAGCGTGCTCAGTCGGTGCTGGACTGCCTCGCTTCCTTCAAGCCAGGCACAGTGGTCCCTCTAAAACTTTTCCAGAGGCTCCTGGGGCATATGGCGTCCTCCGCGGCGGTCGCGCCGCTGGGGTTGATGCATATGAGACCACTCCAGCACTGGCTCCAGACTCGAGTCCCGAGACAAGCATGGCACCACGGCACGCATCGGGTAAGGATCACCCCCGCCTGCCTCAAAACACTCCGACCCTGGACAGACCTCTGCTTTTTACGGGCAGGAGTGCCCCTGCAGCAGGTGTCCTGACGCGTTCTGGTCACAGCCGACACCTCCCGGTCCGGGTGGGGTGCCGTGTGCAGCGGGCACGCAGCAGCGGGCCATTGGAAAGGGGCCCCGCTGCGTTGGCACATCAACTGCCTGGAGTTTCTGACCGTCCTTCTTGCCCTCAGGAAGTTCCTCCCGTTAGTTCGGGACAAACACGTCCTCGTGAGATCGGACAGCACCACGGTGGTGGCGTACACAAATCACCAAGGCGGCGTACGCTCCCCGCCACATGTCACAACTCGCCCGCCGTCTCCTCCTATGGAGCCAGCAGCGACTCAAGTCGCTGCATGCCACTCACATCCCCAGCAAGCTCAACGTCGTAGCGGACGCGCTATCACGACAACGCCTGCCCGGCGGGGAGTGGAGGCTTCACCCCCAGTCGGTTCCTACCACACCCTTCCGAGATCAGGTAGTGAACCTGCAAGCGCTGCCCCGGGAGGAGGCAGACCCAGCCCTTTCGTTGCTGTGTCCAGTGCGCGCCCTGCGCATTCACCTGGACCGCACACAGAGCACCAGACGATCTGAGCAGCTCTTTGTCTGCTTTGGGGGACGGCAGAAAGGGAATGCCGTCTCCAAACAGAGGCTCGCCCACTGGGTTGTCGATGCCATCACACTGGCTTATCACACCCAGGCCGTGCCCCTACCCTTGCGGGTCCGAGCTCACTCAACAAGGGGTGTTGCGTCCTCGTGGGCACTGGCCAAGGGCACCTCCCTAGCAGACATCTGTAGATCCGCGGGTTGGGCAACACCCAACACCTTCGCAAGGTTTTACAACCTCCGCGTTGAGTCGGTTGCGTCTCGTGTTTTCTCAGGTCCGAGCCCGTAGAACTCGGTAACACGTAGACCGACCGGCCCAGTGCCCTTTTCCTGATGTCAAGGTAAAGTAGTGCACCTTCTTCCCAGGGCGCCCCACTCCGAGTTGGGACCCTGGTCGATTCCTCCCCAGCCCTCCGGGTCCGCGGTTCAACAGAGGAACTCGCCGACCCAAGCCACTGCGGGTACCCTGATGGCCACCCCGTACTGGTATAGGGGCTCCACAGGTAAAATAAGAAGGCCTCCGGTTCGGACTCCCCCTGTGTGTAATTCCACGGTTCTGTCCCCTTACGAGCGGACCCCCGTGTCTCCCTTAGGCAGTTACAGCTTCCCCGGTCGCCGTGCTGTAGCAACTCCCCCCTTTCGAGGCTGGATCTACCACCGCACCATACTTTCCACACGAGCCCTAAGACGGCCGTGTGACGTGTCTACCACTTTTCCTCCCCAAGAAAAAGGGAAGGTGTGGTCTCCGCAGGGTCTGGGTAAGACCCCCTTCCCTATATGCGTGTAAGGGCCCTGGCCGTGATTGCTCTATGCAAGAAACATAGAGAGAAAAGAGGCCCAGCCAGGCTGGCCCGTTCCCATGTTGGCAAACATCGCCTTGTTCCCCTCCCAGGGTAACTAGAAGGATCCCGATGTTCTTATGGGGCATTGGGGAAGGGTACGTGCAGCCAGGTACAGACGATGCGCGGCACTGGATGAAATCCCTGCCCGCCTCTGTATCGGCGGTTCACGTACACGGTTCAGCGCATGGCAAGATTGGAATGGGTCCCCTAGTGTCGCTTCTCCGACACAACCATGTCGCTGAACCGAGCCACTGTTGTGGCCGGACCATTTCCGGCTCCTCAGAAAAATCCTGTATGAACTCCCGTATTTGCGCCGCTTAAATACCCGTATGTCCGGGGGCGGGACATGCAAATACTGGCTGCCAACTCTCATTGGCCTTTTTTCATAGATCAGAGGTGGATATCGGCGCTCAAGAGAGACCCCTAGTGTCGCTTCTCCGACACAACGTGTTGTTCCCTCCCTCGGGGAACGGAGGTTACATACGTAACCAAACGTTTAAGACCTAGGAGGTGACTGAGTTTCTACTTAGTAATTAATTTCTCCCTACCTGGATATAACACTGGACTTTAACTGTGGACACTGAGAGCAAAAGCCTTTTGGTTCATCATTATCCCTCTATATGAAGCAGAATCTTGATTAATCGATTTCCATTTAATCAAAGCCCATCCATTTTCATGGTTTCTGGGCAACGAGGTACACTTGGTAACCATAGGACAAGAGAGATGCTATACCGTTTGACTGCCTTTCTTGCTCATTATGTGCTTTATCCCCATTGTAGGATACACAGCAATTTTAATTCCTTTTGGGAACAAAGCCTGCAGTGTGTTTCAAAACCACATGTTGCTTCATCATTGCCCAACAACTCACTTAATACAACCAGTGGAGGATTAGAAATCCCCATCAGTCCAGTTTCAGCTAGCTAAGTGCAGCAGAACTGACTAAAATGACCTTTATGAGTCTATTAGATGATCATTAGTCTTGTAGAAATTATGAAAAAAAAATAAAAAATTAAATAGGGGCAAGAATTCTTGCAGCATATGACTACACAATACTGGTACTACTGCCACAGTATAAAGTAGAGCTTTGTGCTTATTGGCATGATCCATAATCACTACGCAAAGTAATCAGTTGGTATTTATGCAGTGCAATGTTCCAGTGTCACCAGCATTTGCTGTGTCTGATCTCACAGGTTCTCTGTAGCCAAGTGGCTGTCTCATCAGCACTGAATTCTGTGACAAATTCAAACTCTGTAAAGCTGCAAAACTATACCTTGTTGGCAAGCCGAGTGCCTTACTGTGTCTCAGATGCTTCTTCTATTTAAAAAACACTCACTGAGCACTTTATTAAGAACACTTTGGTCCTAATAAAGTGCAAGACGTGGTCTGCTATTGTAGCCCATCCACCTCAAGTTTCGGCATGTTGTGCATTATGAGATGCTATTCTGCTCGCTACAATTATACAGAGTGGTTATCTGAGTTACTGTAGCCTTTCTGTCAGCTCGAACCAGTCTGGCCATTCTCTGTTGACCTCTGTCATCAACAAGGCATTTCCATCTGCAGAACTGCCACTCACTGGATGCTCTTTGTGTCTGGCACCATTCTGCGCAAATTCTAGAGACTGTTGTGTGTTAAAATCCCAGGAGATCAGCATTACAGAAAAACTCAAACCAGCCAACCTGGTACCAACAATCATGCCACGGTCTTTCCCAATTCTGATGGTTGATGTGAACATTAACTGAAGCTCCTGACCTGTATCTACATAATTGTATCCACTCCATTGCTGCCACATGATTGCTGATTAGATAATCACATGAATATGTAGGTGTACTGTTCCAAATAATGTGCTCGGTGAGTGTATAAGCACTGTATAAACTGCAATGATGTAATGTTCTATTTGTATTGTGCATTTTAACAACTTCTGCTTGCACAGAGACAGATATTTGAACTCTCCTCATAAAATATCACCACCTTAAACTGATTGGCAGTTTGAGCACATGGCAGAACTGAACAATGAGATGGAGATAAAATTGACAGCTACATTTATCAAATCTGACTGTGTTTACTTTCTGTAATGCAATGCTTTGATTGAGAATTGGACCGCCAGGGTGATCATCATGGACTGATATGTACCTGCCGGAGAGTCTTCAGCATCTCTGTCGCCTCATCGTGTTTCCCCTGCTTTGCCAAAAGCATCATCTCTTGTATCATCCCGATGCGTCGCTGGTAGGGAGGAGGAGTCCCGCTGCTCCTCAGTTTATCCCCTGATCTTAACATTAAAGAGGCGAGGATGTCGCCCCGCTCTTTCGTCGGTGTCCGTTTCCATCCTGCACTCTGAGGACTCGCACCAGCCTCCTGTCCCGCGGCCTTCGTCTGTTTCGCTCCCATATTTGGTAATATAGGCTCAAAGGGCCTCCTGACAGTTCATACTTTTAAAATGCGTTCACGTGAATAGGATAGCAAATGGAGGTAACTTTTAAAAGTCCTTTACATTCGCTCCTATAAAGTTTGTTAGTGAAAATAGTGTGTAAGGGGCAGTTCGGTATGAAAAGCTACACGCAGCGCAATGAAAATAACAGAACGCATGTGTCTCGAGACACGTTTTTAACAGCTGACGCTCTTTTTAACTTGACACGCCGTTTTAAAAACGCGGCCCAACTGTCGAAGACGTCCGTCTAGTGCTTGTTTACATTAGAACACGATTCTCTCATTAATGAAAATTAATTTCGCGCCAATTATCTGCTCACCTCACTCCTGTCATTTCACAGCTGATACAGGAAATAAACTTAAATCATATGAATTTATTAAATAAAACAATAAACACTTGCAACATATGACGTTTTAGTAAACGTTTTAATTTGCAAGCAAAATCTATAACAAAGTGCCCACTCAATATCCAACTTTTTCATCATTCACACCTGACTCGTGTCACGTCCGTTGTTCAGTTTTAGAAATGATCGGTTCCGCATGCGCAGAATAATTAGAATTTCTTATTTGGTCATTTTAAGTTCTATTGTAAAATAATGTATATTATGCCAAATATGCAACAACTAGTATCCCAGCCAAATTAGGTCAAAGCTCCATGAATCAGATGTATCTATTCTGTGGAAAAACTTTAGAAATCCTCGATCCCCTCAGGTAGGGAAGAGATCAGATAAAGCCTGCGGCATGACCGCAGATTAAGAACAACAGTCCCGTAAACCTCCAGAAAGTCTGACAGCCACGTTCAGCAAACAATTACAGCGCAATCTTGCAGAAGGAGGATTCGTTTTCCGCCCGTGTTTTTATTTCCATCGTTGTTAGAGCTTAAAATTCCTCTGCATTCTTTCTACATTCGCGATGTATGTGTCTTTATGAGTTAGTCGACGGCAGTACTGCTGTGGACAAGGGCAAATGTAAACATTTACGTCCTCGTTGACTGTTTTCCTCCCCGCACAATTCACCCCAGTATTTCCACACAACGCAGCCCGCAGAAACATCAGTGTTCAATTCAGTTCTGCTGAATTGTGTCAAGTCGAATTAAATCCTCGCGTTCCCATTTGATACGACCTCTACCCAGGTGAGTCCCGTCTGAGGGTTGGGTGTGTTTTTTTTATGGAGAATGAACGACTTCTCATCACTCAGATGGAGCGGGTCTCGACACAGGCTCGATGGGAGGGGTGGAGCGGTCTGCAACATCATCCACTTGTGTTTCATGTCGAGAGCCATTGGGACACGTCCAGTTCCGCGCCACACAACATAAGAGAGACATTTTAACACTTATAAAGACAATGAAATAATCACTCACACATCACGCCACAATACATGCTTCGTCATAGATTCTCATAAAGTCCTAAAAAAATTAAGTGACTTGTTCTCTGCGTTGTCAATAGGCTGTTAGATTTTTCTTCGTATTTCTTTGCTGACATCTGGTGTTTAACAAATGGTATGTCATCTTAGGGAAGCTGGACCTCAGCTGTTTTTGTGTCAATAGTGCAGCATGGGTTCTCTAGCAACTAAAATTTTGATCTTGAAAAGGGGCGCAGAATCAGGAGGGGATGGGGAGAGGTTGCATCCCTCCCAATGTTCAAGCCAAATCAACAGGTGAAACTCGAAAAATTAGAATATCGTGCAAAAGTTCATTAATTTCAGTAATTCAACTTAAAAGGTGAAACTAATATATTATATAGACTCATTACAAGCAAAGTAAGATATTTCAAGCCTTTATTTGATATAATTTTTATGATTATGGCTTACAGCTTATGAAAACCCCAAATTCAGCGTACACCACTGATCTTGAAATAAGCATATTAAACACTAAGGGGTCGTTCACACCAAATGCGTCCTTGCTCTTAAAAAAAGCTAGATGCAGCACAACTAATGGAACAGAATGCTTGATTCGAGATGCGTTTTGAACAGTTCTTTTTACATCGAGACCGCATCTAAAAATGCAGCGCTCCAGCGCTAGACAATGTAAAAAAAAACGAGAAAAAAAAAACTGTGATGCATCGCAACTGTCAAAGACGTCTGTCTAGCGCATTCTTACATAGAAAACAATGGAAAAAGTATGTGTTCAGTGTAGCCCTTTACACCACTATTTTGGAATACCGTTCAAAAGTTTAGGGTCACTTACTCATTCTTTATTTTATTTTTTCACATTTTAGAATAATAGTAAAGTCATCACAACTATGGAATAATAGAAATGGAAATATGGGAATTATGTTGTTACTAAAAAAAAAATCTAAAATAAATATAAACGATGTTATACATTAGCATCTTCAAAGTGGCCACACTTTGCCTAGATTTTGCAGAAATGTACTCTTTGCATTATCTCAACCAACTCTTGAGGTATCACCCTGGGATGCTTTTTAAACAGTATTGAAGGAGTTCTCATCTATAATGCTGGGCACTTATTGGCTAATTATTTGATCCAAGTCATCCATTTCAAAAACTTTTTTTTTATATATATATTTTTGTACATGTATTTTTTAAATTAAATATATTAATATGTTGGCACAATTATATTTTTGTCTACAAAATTAATTTCGGTAACACTTTATTTTACGTAGTCCTTGATACAGAGTAATTACTTAGTTAATTACTTAGTAATAAATGTTGTAATTACATGTACCAAAATGTAATTTACATGTAACTAAGTTATGGTACAGCCTGTACTTACAGATTGTAATTACACACATGTAATAGGCAGCTACTGTTACAAATATGTAACAAGCCGAGTCTGTTTCATACGTGTTACAAACTTGGTACACTGTAATTATGTAAGAAAGTACTTAGTACCACACAATGTAACAAGAAGTACTTAAATATATTAGGCTACTAGGTACAAATGTGTACGTTTTGTAGCATTACATGTATGTAACATAAAATAAAGTGTATCAAGATTGTACTTGAGTGCAATTCATGTGTATCTACATACCTTATCCATCTTAAATAACCCACTAGTTCACCGCTAAAATACATGCATTAGCTTCTTTATTACATTAAAATTACAGAAAATTACACAGGTATAAGCTACGTAAAATAAAGTGTTTCAAGACTGTACTTAAGTGGACTTCATGTGTATCTACATACCTTGTCCATATGTACCTTAGTTTGAATTAACTCTGTAGTTCACAGCTTAAATACATGCATTAGCTTCCTAATTACATTGCTAATTATATGTTGTATTTGAAGGGGGAAAATAAATTTACAATTTGACTTGTCATTTTGATAATGTCACCTTTTGTGTGCAGGCAGGTGGATGGAAAGGGTAACCACATCAATTCAACTCTAAACTATTGAGTTAAAATACAGTATTCTGTAATTGTAATGTAGTTGGGAAGCTACTGCTTGTATTTATGCTGTGAACTAGTGAGTTTACCCAAACTAAGGTACATATGGACAAGGTATGTAGATACACATGAAGTCCACTTAAGTACAGTCTTGATACACTTTATTTTACGTAGCTTATACCTGTGTAATATTCTGTAGTTGCAATGTAATTAGGAAGCTAATGCATGTATTTAAGCTGTGAACTAGAGAGTTAATTCAAACTAAGGCACATATGAATAAGGTAAGATAGAAATGAAGTCCACTTAAGTACAGTCTTGATACACTTTATTTTACGTAGCTTATACCTGTGTAATATTCTGTAGTTGCAATGTAATTAGGAAGCTAATGCATGTATTTAAGCTGTGAACTAGAGAGTTAATTCAAACTAAGGTACATATGGATAAGGTATGTAGATACACATGAAGTCCACTTAAGTACAGTCTTGATACACTTTATTTTACATAGCTTATACCTGTGTAATATTCTGTAGTTGCAATGTAATTAGGAAGCTAATGCATGTATTTTAGCGGTGAACTAGTGGGTTATTTAAGATGGATAAGGTATGTAGATACACATGAATTGCACTCAAGTACAATCTTGATACACTTTATTTTATGTTACATACATGTAATGCTACAAAACGTACACATTTGCCATGTGTAACTGCAGACCTTAGTAGCCTAATATATTTAAGTACTTCTTGTTACATTGTGTGGTACTAAGTACTTTCTTACATAATTACAGTGTACCAAGTTTGTAACACGTATGTAACACACTTGGCTTGTTACATATGTGTAACAGTAGCTGCCTATTACATGTGTGTAATTACAATCTGTAAGTACAGGCTGTACCATAACTTAGTTACATGTTAATTACATTTTGGTACATGTAATTACAACGTTTATTACTAAGTAATTAACTAAGTAATTACTCCTTTTCAAGGACTACGTAAAATAAAGTGTTACCCTAATTCCAAACATTTAAGCATACGCCTTCAGATCAAAAGGTTTTTAAGATCATGAGAAACTTTTCAGGCAAGTGACCCCAAACTTTTGGACAGTAGTGTAAGAGAACTTAGTGAAAACATTAGTACCATTCACACAGCATAGGTTTACCAAAAATTTGTGAGTCCTAAAAATCTAAAGGTGTCAGTTTAGTAATAGATTGTGTGTTTGAACATCACCGTATTTAGAACAGACTTAAGGCCTCAATATACTTCTGTAAAAGTCCTAATTTGTAATTCTTTTGGGGTAAAAAGAAGTTCTAAACAGCCGAGCAACGGCATACTGTTTCCGAACATTCAGACACCCGCCACACTGCTGTGAGAGGTGTTTAGAGGATTATTTAAATATGATGATGCTGCATGTAAAACCTGAACTAATGTGACATTAAAATGTTACCAATGACTTTATGCCTCATTCTATGTGTATAATTTGCATGAGATCAGTAAAAGACTGAGTTTTAAACACTCAACGATTATTTAAGTAATATATGCAGTAGAAAAAGTTTAATTTGTCTTGTTTACTTTATTAATTCATGACGCTAATGCGCCATAATATGAGTCGGTTATACTGTTATTATAATGAATGGTGACACTGATAATACTGCAAAGATGAGTGTATAAAAGTGTTATTGGGCAGTGGGCAGTGAATGGCAGTGGCACACAAGTCAACTGGTACTTGAGAGTATTTGAGTAAATTTGATTCCTTTTGTAGACTAATTGAACAAAACAAAAAATCTTGGTTAATTTCTTTACATGAACGATTGCACAGATGTAGGCAAATTTGCACCAGCTTGTTAATAACGGCATGCCAGTGTGTTCTTGTTTACTGATTTTTACTGATTGAACAGTATAAACAGAATCAGCTGTCAGCATCAATGTAGGTGGAGCTCCAAGACCATATCATGCAATTTTTTGTTTTGTTCAATTAGTCTGCAGAAGGAATACAATTTACTCAAATACCCTCAAGTGCCCATTGACTCATGTGCCATCTGCAGTGAAAGCCATTCACTGCCCAAAGTAAGATATGCCTCTCTTATCATCATTCTTTTGTCTTTATTCTGCACATTATACGCTCATCTTTGCAATAGCATCAGTGTCACCTTAAATTACATTAACAGAGTGTAATCGGCACATATTATAGCCACATATAGCGCATTAGCGTCATGAATTAATAATATAAACAAGACAAATTTAATATTTTCTACTGCATACATATTACTTTAAATCATCATCGAGTGGTTAAAACAGCATTTACTGACCTTGTGTGAATTCTGCTCATAGAATGAGGCATAAAGTCATTGATAACATTTTAATGTCACATTAGTTTAGGTTTTACATGTTGTGTCCTCATATTTTAATGTACTTATAAACACCTCCCAAAGTGATGTGGCGGGTGTCTCAATGTTCGCAAACAGTATGCTGTTGCTTGGCTGTTTAGAACTTCTTTTTACCTCTGAACGAAGAATGATTAAGAACTTCTCCGGAAGTATATTGAGGCCTTTACGAACCACCAAAACGAATGCAAAAACAGTCTTTTTGGCCAGATTTTGTTCTAAATGATGTAATTCGTTCTTCGATTGCAATGAAATATATTTGGGCGTTTACAACCGTATTATGCTACTGTGAATGTGACCGTGTTATTAATCTGCTTAGTTAAAGGTGCTGTAAATTATTTATTTTATGGAATGATATGCAGAAAATTTTCCTTATCCATTATCACAGGTCTCTGTGACAGCACTAGATTGTGTAAACAGCGAACACAAATGTGAGCACGGGGCACAGACACATTCTTAGATCCAGGGCCGACCCGACCCAATAAACAACCTAAACATTTGTTTAGGGCCCCGTGATTGGTTCGGGGCCACACCCACCACCCCCAGTTATTTTATTTTTTGCCCATCAATTACTCTAATCAACAAAACACACAACTGTATCAATGAAACGTAGTATGTTTCATTTAGTATATTTTTTCTAAATTAACTAGAATTTTCTAGAAACCTGTAGGGCCCCATACACTATTTTTGTTTAGGGCCCCCAAAACCCTGCTTAGATCAGCCAATCAGAAGACTTTGATATGCTTTCTGACTGTCAACAATTTGTCATTTGTCATAGTGTTGAAGCTGAAGCAGATCTCTCCAAGTCCTTTTTACATTTACATTTACATTTATTCATTTGGCAGACGCTTTTATCCAAAGCGACTTACAAAAGAGGAAGAACATCAGCGAATCATCTTAGGGAGACAGTGGTACAAAAAGTGCCATATTACAAAGTTTCACTATCATCAGAATAGTATACAAAACAGATTTAAGTGCAACAAGAAATGTAAATAAATTTTTTTTTTATTTTTTTTTTTTTTTTAGTGACCGGTTAAGTGCTTTTGGAAAAGATGTGTTTTTAGCCGTTTTTTGATGATAGAGAGTGAGTTAGCTTCCCGGATTGAGTTGGGAAGGTCATTCCACCACCGTGGTATGATGAAACTGAAAGTCCGGGAAAGTGTTTTGGTGCCTCTTTGTTTTGGTACGACAAGGCGACGTTCCTTAGCCGACCGCAGGCTTCTGGTGGGAACGTAGCTCTGCATAAATGTTTTTAGGTATGCTGGAGCAGACCCAGTGACTGTTCTGTATGCCAGCATCAGGGCCTTGAATTTAATACGTGCATGAACCGGCAGCCAGTGGAGAGAGACAAAGAGTGGTGTAACATGTGCTCTCTTAGGCTCATTAAAGACCAGACGTGCTGCTGTATTCTGGATCATTTGCAGGGGTCTAATAGCACATGCAGGAACGCCTGCAATGAGAGCGTTACAGTAGTCCAGTCTAGTTATGACAAGGGACTGAACGAGCAGTTGTGTGGCATGTACAGAGAGGAAGGGTCTTATCTTCCTGATATTGTAGATATCTTTTTTGTTGCTCTGCCTGCAGCAATATACTTCTCGATTATTCAGGTTTAATGCTATACTCAGATTCATAACAATTGTCAACTGAGGGCGCAATTTTGCTACTTTTTGTGTTTGACAACCATGAGAAGTGGCACACTTTCCTTTGAAGGGCAGGGTTTTGGAAAGAGGGGGCGGAAAATCAAGGTTACAGTGAGTCATTTACATTTGCAACTCAACAAAAACATTTCAAGCTTTTCTAAGCAACTGGAAAAGTGCTTGGTAAAAGTGTCTTCATTTTTATATGTATAGCTCTTTTCACAACACATTCAAAATGAGCTTTTCAGATAATAATGCTTTAACAGAAAAATAAGACTGTAACCAGACTCACTGTGGGGACCAGTTCCCCTCTGACTAACATCATGAATATAATGCCAATATTAGTCATGGTTTAAAATGTGTATACCAAGTATTAGGGGCCAATGTTTAAAAGTGTATGTGCATGTGTTAAATTGTGCATTTTAGTGGCCCAGTATTTGGAAAATTGTATTTAGCCACACTCTAAAATGTTAAACAGCATTGCTTTAGAAAAAGGTACATTAAACCAAGCAGCACAAAGGATGCAAGACCTTTTTTGCACTTGTTTTTAAAGGAATATTCCCGGTTCAACACAAGTTAAGCTCAATCAACAGCATTTTGCCACTTTTTGGAGGGTTTATAGGCAGAAATGTGAAGCTTAATTTTATTAAAGTACTTAATTCTTCTGTTATAACTTGTGTATTATTTAAATCTTTGTTTTTATGGTCTTTTGAGGGCTTTAGGTATTAATTTGATATAACACAGAAAAAGCTATTTTATTACACTTAGATCCTGTTAACACATCACTCATATTGTTTAAATGTTACTATTCTTTTGAAATAGAATTGTAATGTTTACGTATCGGACCTATTCACTTCCATTGCAAGTGCCTTACTGTTACCCAGATTTTTACAAGATAAAAAAAAGGGACAAGACGAAATAAATGTTTGTGGTAATCAACATTATTCCACAAATGCTGTTGATTGAGCTAAACCATATTGAACCCGGAATATTCCTTTAAAGTTCTCTCTCTAGTAAAAGAATGTCAGCTGCAATTATATAACCACACAATTACTTACAATAATGAAAAATAAAAAAGACAACAGCAACTTCAAAATGTCATTTTATTTATGCTTTTACAAACATATTTACAGTAAACAGTAAAGCAGTTCATTATCCATCAGTTGAATTCAAATGTATGATCAACGATTGGTCTCAAGATGACAATCTCGAATACAGTTTTAGCCCACTAGGCTCTCTTTAAGCCGACTTTGGCATGGCTACAGAATAATTTTTCTGGCAATTTGTACTTGGAGAAAATATATAATGTTCACCCCAAGGATAAACAGACCATCTCATCCAGGGCAGAAGAGTAGGCTAAACTAGATTTCAACGCAGCTCAAGCTAACCAAAGTCTGAACCAACTAAGAAATGTACTGACAATTAGCTTTATTAACTCTCATGCTTATTCCACTGATGAATACAGCAGTTCAAATAAATAAAAAAAAGAAAAAAGAAAATCACATTTAAACTCTCTCTCAATACAGACTTTCGAGGTGCGAGGGAGAAAGTTAGCCACGCCCCCAATTCGCAGTCTCAATTCTTACCAGACTAATTGCATCATACCATATTGTATTTTTACTGCTTTTACTTTTGTGCGGTATACCTCTGCTACAAATCTCCTTTGCTGCAGTTAAAGTCAGGCTGGATAATGTTTAGCTAAATCCATCATATATTTATGGAGCACTGATAAAGGTCAAATCTGGATCTCCAAATGAACAGCCTAGAAAGGATGCTGAGATGTGATGGGAGTCCTTTAGGAGCATGTTTCTTACAAGGGATAGCCAGGAGGGGAAGCTTTGTCATACTTATTGCTCTCTAGTGAAAAAGGTGGAATACGGACATCAAAGTGTGAGCCATCTGTCCTCTCAAAACAGAATGTCCCCCTAAACAAGAAAAACAGTACAAAACATAATTCTGTTAACATAATTTATTCTATGAAAAAAGATATATTTAATTATTAATAGATGTGCAGATCAACTGTACTGTTTTTTTGAAAAATTAAAAGTTAATACAATAGAGGCTGGCATGTTATTAAACTCACCACATGTGTCCACTGGGTGCTTGTAGTGAAACATGACTGCTGTACTGAAAGGCTGGCTGTTCTCTTGACAAAACTGGCTCCTGGTGAGATAATGAAGGTTTGTATTCAGCAAACAAACAATATTTCCATATTCCTTATTTGGTGGTTATTATCCAACTCACCTTGCCAACCACTCCTCTGCCACGGACTGTTTCCAGAGTCCCTGAGAGACTGAAGATCCTCCAGTGTCTTTCCCTGAGTTGAAACACCTCATTGCCCAGGTTCTCCAGACGAATGCAATATCGCCACTGAGGTAAAACATCAGCAAATATTCTCCATCATGTCAACCAAGGCCACTTTTTGAATATTTATTTTGTAGTGAAGTATTCTGCCCTACAAGGACAAAGTGCAGTAACAACTGCAAAACTGAAACTGACACCCTGCCTACATTTACCAAATATCATATGTGTGAATATTTCTGCCATTTCGTATTTCAGACTGTTACGTTAAAGCCAACTTATGATATTCCTGGTCTCTTGTCTACTAATTTAATTAATCTTTTATTTCTTACCACATGTAAATGCAGTTTTAGCAACAATAACATTATAATAATAATTATACAATATAAGTAAATGTTTATGCCAGTAGATTTCCATAAAAAGTATGACACAGGTTATTCACCCATTTAACCATTACTCAAGTCTATTGTAGCACACAGCTATTTGGTCAATGTAATCTGCACATCATCTAGAACAGGGGTTTTTAAACTGGGGACCAGCGACTCCTAGGGGGCTGTGAGGGGGTGCTAGGGGTTCAGTGGAACATTTCAGTTAAAGAAGAAAACAAAACAAAAAATTCATATTTGAAAAACATATTTACCAACTTTTACATGATTGCCATTTCAGTTTAATCTTCTCAGCTTCTCTTTAGTTCTCTATAGTTCCACATCTTCGTCTACAGATGGATGAGCAAAAAAATTCACTACATTCTGAGAAAAGGAGCTTGGCGAGGTAATTAAGGCCTTGCCTACTGCCGCTGAGTTTTTAGATCTGATGCTACAGAGTTGGCTCCAGATTTGCTAGAAATTTATACAGAGTCATTAAAGAATGGAAAGCTTGGATCAGTTAAAAAGGACAAAGATCCAAGCGAGTGTAAGAGTTATCATCCAATTTTCCTGATCCAGCTAGACATTAAAATATTGTCAAAAATATTGGCTAACTGATTAACACTTTAAGGTTATGACATCTCTTACACATATAGATCAGGTGGGGTTTATTCGGGACCATAGCTCTTCTGATAACATTAGGCATTTCATAAATTTCATGTGGTCAGTTACGAATGATCAGACTCCGGTCGCTGCCATTTCACTTGATGCCAAAAAGGTGTTTGATATGGTAGAATGGGATTATCTTTTTAAAATTTTGGAAATGTACAGGTTTGGGAAGTTTTATTGGATGGATTAAGTTACTTTATAGACACCCGGTAGTGGTAGTACAAACAAATGTATTCATTTCAGATTATTTTACTCTGGATAAGGGCACCCGGAAGGGTTGCCCTCTTTCCCATTATTGTTCTGTCTTCCACTGGAACCAATAGCAGCCGCGATAAGGGGAATGATTTTCTAGGGGTGGTGGTGGGAGGTGTAGCAAATAACCTTTTGCTTTACGCAAATTATATTTTATTATTTGTCTCCGACCCTAATAAATCTATGCCTTGCCTTCACAAAATTATTAATTCCTTTTCTAAGTTCTCAGGATACAGAGTTATAGAGGGCTAAATCCGAAGCTTTGTCTCTAAAAGCATACTGCACGGTAACATCTTTTCAGCCGGGTGCCTTCCAGTTGCCCAAACAGGGAATTAAGTATTTGGGTATTTTATTTCCAGCAAATTTGTGTGATTTAGTTAGAGTTAATTTTGACCCTTTAATTAAAAGGTTTGAGCGATGTGGTCAGTTGGGCTTCATTAAATTCAACTATGATTGGGAAGGTTAATGTTATTCAAATGAATTGTATTCCAAAATTCAACTTCCTGCTACAATCTCTCCCTGTAGATGTCCTCCTTTTTTATTTCAAGCAATTTGATAGCAGAGCGAAGTCCTTCATTTGGAATGGTAAACAGATTACATTTCAGTAAATTGATTACATTTCAGTAAATTGATTACATTTCAGTAAATTGCATAGGCTGATTGACAAAGGTGGGCTAGGGCTACCCAAGATTTTGTTTTATTATTATGCATTCTGTCAAGATTTTACAATGATTCTATTGGACCCCCCCTCTAGATTATATAGGCTTGGTCTTAAAGACACACCCACCTGCTGGTGATGCCAATCAGAGGATGAAGACACAACCTATATTTTTTGGTAGTGTGTTAAGATCCAAGAATTTTGGTTGAGGATTCAGAGTTTTATGCGTTACATATGGGACACTAAAATTTCATTTTGCCAAAGACTCTGTATTTTATGCGGTCATCGATATAGGGGATAAACACATAACAAACTGGGTCCTGACCAGTGTTATGATAAGCAGACACATCGTTTTAAGGGGATGGAAGTCAGCTGGAGCACCCTCATTTTGGGAGTGGTGTGTGGAGATGGTGTCATATAGAAGGCTGGGGATCTGGGATTTGTTTGATGGGAAATGAGGCAGTTATTTGGTGTTTCTAGAGAACTCTCTGGGAGGGGATGTGGAGAGAAGCATAGTTTGAAATGTGAATGATTTTTACATTTAGTTTTTTGTGTGAGTGTATATTTATATGTGACAACTGGGATGTTTGTTGAGGGTCAGGGTGGGGTGATAGTGGGGGTTAAATGTTGATTCAGTGTAAATGTGTTTTGTTTTTCTTTGTTATCTGTACGAATCAATTACAAAATTTGAATTGGTAAAAAACTATTTTTACTGAATTTGACATTGTTGCCATTTATGATTGATCTAAATGTTTCTGTTCAGATTTATACATTCAGTATAACTTAATTACTGGGTAGAAAAAGGATATGTTGTCAACATACTACAAAGTAGGCTAAATATTTTCCAGATAATTAGGGAGGCACTGACATAACATAATTTGACTGATACGATACAAATCTACACAAACAACTATAGCCCAATACTGATATTTTACCACTTATCTTATTTTGTCAACAGATTAGTGTTTTGTTTAGGAATAATGCATTAAAAAAAAGGTGCAAAAGCTATTTTACTGTTTTAACATTAAATCATTTCCTCTAAACATGGATTAGATCTGTTGAACATGACATTTATTTTGGTAGGTTTTCTTTATATTAGACACAAAATTATAATGAACTTAATACAACACAATAAATATATGTAATTAATTATAAAAAAAACTATTTTTTTATTTTATATGAAAAACTAATGGTTGATATTGGCATTTTATATTCATGATTATAGCTGATGGTTGTCAATACTTGCCCGATAAATTGGTGTATCCCTACAGATAATATTTTAATAGTTTTTTTTTGGCTTTGGTACAATAAAAATATAAAAGCTAATTATTTAAATTGCATTTATAATACCATGTTTAAATTTGTTTATAATTTTTCTCCTGTCTTCATCCACAAAAATATATAGCAATCATTCTATATTTTAGGACGGGTCCTTCGCAAGTTGATCGTCATATTTGAGGGTCCTTGACATCAAAACGTTTGAAACCCCTGATCTAGAATATTCACTTCGACAGCCTGAAGCCTTTGCTTGCTAGTTTAGACAAGCAAAATTTGCTTTAAAATGTTTTGATTGTCCAGCCAAATGTAGATTATAAAAGTGTTATTGAACAGATCATAGTCCAAGAGACCCAATTTCAGTTCTAACTAATTTTGACAGAATGTGTAATTACAGCATTTTGCCTTTGAAGGGCAGTATTATATAAGCATCAATTTATCTCACTGTGCTTACCCAATACACATGGGAGCTCTGAGCTTCCTGTAGACACACAAAAAAAATCCACAAATCTGGATTAGTTTCATACAAATTTCAAAAACACAAAGAAACCTGCCATGATAAAATACACAGAAGCATTTGTCATTTGCTACTCTTACTCTCATGCCCATGTAGAAGGGGATCACAGTGACACGGATGTTCTCTGTGGTTTCTCTGTGTACATCTGAGAGCTCCAGCCAGGGATGGTTCTTCTCCTGCCAGGCCCTCAGTGTATCTCTTGCATTGAATGGGGGATCTAAGAAAACAATATGAATGTGATCCATCAGAAACTTTTTATCAGGGGCAGTAGTTGAATACTCTTGAAAAAGTTATTCGGCAGCACAAGAATGTTTACTTCTGGAGGGGTTGAACATGAGGAAGCGTTCAAACAGTTCATGCTGGATAGGAACTTGCTCAGTGGAGTTATAAGGCAGGATGTCTTCATGACTAACATAATCCAATCCTAAGAGACAGACAAGCAGAAAAGGAATAAAATGAGTTACCAGCAGCTAATGGTCAAATACAATGAACAGCCCTCTGTACAATGGAATGGTTGAATATTTAAGTGACTGTTTACAGTATCTTGTTTTTACCTGGTATAGCATACAAGGCCCTGCTGTCATCATGATTGGCTAGAAACGTAACGGCTTCGGTCTGAGACCGCTGAGACTAACAGTGTCACAAAACAGCCATAAAAATACAAATAATGAACTCACGACTACGCCAAAATGAGCAAGTCATCCAAGCAAAGCGTGAACAGACAAAAAACATTGAATACATTTCTTTTAGCAGTTAAAGTCACATAACAGACATTATTTAGGGGGAATTCAGGTAAATGTGGACCACTTTTGCTCAGGGACTGAAAACATTCCAAGGACTGAAAAACCAAAACAACATTTTTTTTTGCAGAACATAACCGAAAATTGTATTTTTAAATGTTGGTAAAGGGTTAATAACCAGTTAATTTTGTTCTGATAATGTTCTATCATGAAACCAAAACCTAAATGGTTTATTAAAGTAATTCTTCAGTATTTCACTGCTTCCTGTGGGATGAAGCCATTTCTGTCATTTCAAAGTCTTCACTGAATTGCTGTTAGATATGATGCATTGATACAGATTTTACACTGCTTGGTTTTGACCAAGAACCAAGGCAGAAACTGATGTGAAAAAGTTCTTATGTGTACGTCAACTGACAAGCAAGCGTACAAATGTTTTTTTGTGTTTATGCTCCAGTGTGCCATTGAGTGCTGACTTCATTGTTTTTTTTGTGTGTGATGCAAGTACGAGTCAATGACTGACTATATTTATTAATAAACGAGTAACACATTTACATGTACACGAATATTCTGAAATGAATCCGAATGTTGATTTACAGATTATGCGAAATGCAAATGTTTTATTTTGGAAATCTGCTGTAACAGACAGTTTATTTAGGCCTATCTGCACGTTTCCATTAGAAAATAATTTTGAAACCTACGAGATAAAAAATAACTTGCACATATGCTTTTATTGTATTCTTTCACACCATATTAGGATTTTGTGGGAGTTCTGTAGGTGGAGTCTGTGTGCATGTTTTTAAGCTGAATTGGGATTTATAAAGTAGGATGCATTTATGAACATTTCTCCACACGTACAGACATTTCATAAATCGTTTGTAGGAACATTTAAGATCATTTTTCGAATGTATTTATAAACGAGGCCCCAGGTCCCTTTTTTCTTGAGAGATCTGGTAACACTACAACTGGTACATCACCCACCCCAAGCACAATGTACGGTCATTAAAAAAAAACATTTTTTTTTATTAACCATTCTTTTATTTTGTTCTAACCAGTTATCACTTGGAACAGAGGCAGCGGAACGCTAGAATCGGAGTGTACTGAAATTAATGTTTTTAGTCCCTGCTTTTGCAATTGAAATGAAAGGCAAAAGTACTCCAAATTACTTTGATTCACCCTCGATATTGATGTTCTAGTAATGTAGTTTGACGACACTTACTATGTGTGGGCAGTCTCTGGTGTCTATGAGGACTTGGTAGTATGTATGCATTTTCCCCTTAACCTCTTTGGACCCATGACCCACAGAGTCCGGGTTGCTGGAATCACACAAATAGAATCATTTAATTGTGATGTAAGCTAAAGCAACTTTTTCAGGTATAAGCCCACAGAAATGTAATGCATACCTGTCAGGTGCAGCAGGGCTCACATCTCGATCATAGAGTCGAGCATGCCAGGGGAACAACACTATTCCTCTGTAACCAAATACACTGTGCAGGAAAAGCTGTGGATGACATGATAAACAGATGAAAAGTGGAATCAGAAATAGTTCACAATCGATGCATTATAAAATGAAAATGATTGCTCTCCCTCTCTCTGACCTGGCCGGTTTCATATTTGCCATGTTGCTTCAGGGCCTCAAACACTCCAACAGGTTCCAATATTTTTCCTTCTGGTCTGTTTCTACCAAAAAATGATGCAAGAGACAAAATAGAAAAAAGCATCTGTAATATTCTACACATAGGATATCTACCTGTGGACTAAACGCTGGCTGAGAATGGGTTTGGGTTGGGTAAACGCTGGCTGAGATTGGGTTTGTGCAATCTCGGTCTGCACATTGCACAAAAAAATGGAAAAAGGTTTGGACATAGACCAGGCTGAATTTGAAATGTCAGTTCAAGTGCAGGACAAACTGACAACCAAGTAATCTGACCACAGGATCAGGACTTGTTTACTGTCTGTTGGCTCAGAACCACACTGACACCAATGTAAACAAGAGTGGCTTTGTTGGTTTAACGCAAGTCTGAGGTTCGTCCTTTACGTAGGCCTCATTGTGTTCTGTTATCTGTCCAATGTAAAATGGAGCCAATCACATTTTAGGCCAATCACATTTTTAAGAACTCAAAAGTAGTCTGAAATCTATATAGGCGTCAAAACAACATAAAAAAATAAATAAAGTGCAGCGTTCAATAACACAATTATGTCACTACGTACTGAAAGGATGGCAGCACTGTTGCAGCTCTGCTAGCACGTGAATCCTTCAAACTACAGTCTTATTTAACATTAAACACCTGGCAGCTGATATTAAAGCCTCCATCACATACTACCGATTTCATAGATAAAATAAAAATGTTTGTGCAGTTAGAACAATTTGCTGAAACTACAACTCTAGCATGTTATGTTATGCAACAACAGGACATTACAGTTCCTTTTCTAGCTCTTACCGTGATGACATAAACCTCGTTGGCTGAACACTGGACAGCCCGCAAGCTGAACACAACGCCTGGGGTCTTTTCGCATCTAATCCGCTGCTGAAATCAATTGCACTCAGTATTCTATTTGTGCATTTCTGCGTGTTATATTTACTGGCGGTGGACAATAAACCCCGACGTATTGCGCACGCTGCCATCTTCCTTTAGCTATCTGCAAAACAACACATTAACACAGATAATACCATTTAAAATTCAACCAAGACTGACGTTTGAACGCTGGGAAATGCACGACTAATGATAATAAATAACGCTCTACTGGAACTTTTAGGTTTACCTTTAAAAGGCGAAATTGGACATTACAATGTGGGACTCTATTTCCCATCATGCACTGTGACCCGGAAACTCTTATTTATTTTGATTGTGACATCTTTAAAGGAATTTTAAAAACAAGAATTCAAGGAATGATATTAAAAACAAATGAAAATATACAATCGTAATATGAATCAATTTGAAAAAAATTAAATAAAAATTAATAAAGCATTTTATTTGACAATTGACACAAAGCGGAAGCGTTTCATCTTACGTCACCAAAAGAGGATAAACAGATGTCAGATGATGTTCTGAAAAAGAAGTCTGTAAAATGCGTAATTTAGGTCAAATTCTGTAGAACATTCGTTATGCGTCTGTAAAATTTCAGGGTTATATATATCAGTGTTGTTGGGGAATATTTTTTGGATTTGCATTGATAAATTTAAGCTTCAGAGCTTTTGTCTTGCATTAGGTTAAATAAGGAAGTTCTTCTCTGCTCTCTGAAATGTATTCCTACTATTCGGTTTGATGTCCATATAACCTAAAAAATATAACAGATATTAAATTCCAAATACACTTTATAGAATACTGGTATAATTGTTAGCCATGGCTTCCTCATTTAAAATCAGAGAGCGATTTCATGAGAAGGTGAAACGTTTACTGGAGGGAGAGTCTTCATTATCTGCAGATCTGAGGGAAGAACTGGAGGACCTGAAAGAACAATCCACCATACCATTCAAGACTGTGAGAAAACTCCACAAGCTTCTTCAAGAAAATGGTAAGTGAAAAATTCTGATCAGTTTGAGCCTTACCTGGACAAACCTAAAAAATATTTCTTATTACTCTGCTATTTCATGAATCTGTATAAAGTTGGTTAAAGAGATATTGTCTCATCATTCTTTCTTCTGCTGAACACAAGTTAAGGTTTTTAGAAGAACATCTCAGCAGCTAATGGTCAATACAATACAAGTAAATGGTGGCCAGAAAATTCACATAAAGGCTACATAAAAGTAATCCATTAGACTCCAGTGGTTAAATCCATATCTTCAGAAGTGACATGATAAGTGTGGGTGAGAAACAGATCAATATTTAATTCCTTTTTTACTGTAAATCTAAACTTTCACTTTCACATTGAGTCACCTACCATATCACTTCTCAAGACATAGATTAAACCACTGGAGTCGTATGGATTACTTTTATGCTGCCTTTATATGCTTTTTGGACCAACGTTCCAAAACTTTAATTTCTAAAAATATCATCTAAAAATATAAATTTGTGTCCAGCAGAAGATAGAAAGTCATATGCATCTGATATGGCATGAGTTTTGGGTGAACTATAAATATGACAGAAAAATAAGGAGAGGATTGCTGATTTATTGCAACAGGGCATCCATTGTACCTTCATGAACTGCTTGATGACAGCACACTTTATCTTCCAGAGGTCATTACACCTCCAAGGGTAAGGGATAAGCGCAACATTACTATTTGTAATTGCATTAACCTTGGCAAATTACTGTTTTTGAGAGCTTGATCTTCATAAAAAAAAAAAAATATTTGCACCCTAACAGAACCCCCAGCTGGTGGCCCGCTTAGAAAAAATTAAAGCAAAACTTGCCAATGAAGAATATAGGAGAATTACACGGAATGTAAATCCACAGGTGAACTCTCTTGTGCGGTCTACAGAAAATCTGCTTTTTAAAAATCTTTTTATGCATTTTTCAAAAACACATGTATATAATTCCTAATAAAATAAATTTTCTTTTTTACTCAACAGGAAATTAATCAGCATGGAACCTTAGCAGACTTTGGAAGACAAGGTCTGTATGTTCTCCTTTTTCTGCTAATTTTGTTAAATCTATTCCTCAAATTTTAGATAGATTTTTACCTTACTTGTCATTTGTGTTCTACAGTGCGTTCTGTCAAGGCAGTTGTTGTTACGGTGTTCAACTTCCTGGTAACCATAGTTGCAGCATTTGCCTGTTCATATCTGGGCAGCCAGTATATCTTCACTGAGACGGCAGCGGTAAGTGCACACACCAATCAACGCAAAAATAAAGTTCACAAAATGTATATGCAGCACTGTATAGGCAAAGAAAAGTGTGCAGTGCAACTTTGCCAGGTGTTTTGGAACCAAGCACATCTTTCATAGGCTTTGCTCACATTTCATGAAAAATCCTAATTTATTCTCAAATCCTTTTTTTTTTTTTTAGACTGACTGTTCAAACAGCAGTCGCTTTTGCTAGCACGTCAATATTAGTTATCACAGTAATGATGCAAACTTGAGTATTCACCATGCATGAGAGTTGGCTGTGACTGGAGGGGCATTTGGAGGAGCCAGGCTTCTATCGGGCCCCCACCACCCCAACTGCCACATGTAATAAAACGGTCAATCTGAACTCCCATTTTCAGTCATTTTTTAAAAATATTCTTGTAACGATTCTACAGCATGGTCATCATTATTGATTTCCCTTCGAAGTGTCCTGTGAAGGCATCATTTAAGCCGTTTCAAACGCAGTATGTCTTCTCGACGAAACAACCCGTTGCGCACAACGAATGATGAAAAAACGCATAAAAATCCGATCTGATCATTCAGACAGAGGCGCATTAATAAACATCTGATTTTTATTGGATTCCAAACCACCTATAAATGTGGTATGGATCAGAATTATAACAATCTTATTTGTTTTGTGTGTTTTTGTACTGTTCAGTCTACAAAAACCTAAACAAATTTGAGTCAGATCAGACTTTTTCTACTTGTGTGATAAAAAAAAGAATTCTGTCATTTTATTTTTCAGAGAGTGATATCCGCAGTGATTGCAGCTTCAGTTGTTGGTCTGGCAGAGCTTTATGTTCTGGTTCGGACTATGGAGGGAGACCTTGGAGAGCCCTAACACCAGATAGCAACGAATTTGTTAGTTATTGTGTCTTATTATGTCATTGTTATGTCAGGTATTATATCAGTATCAGTCTTTATGAACAATCAAAACATGATTTATGTGTGTGTGTTTTCACCTCCACAGAAGTACAATACATTCCTTGTGTTGTTTTTATTGCATAAACAAAAGACACGATTGTAAATTACCAAACAACTATTATTTGACGTTTATTGTGATTATTGACTCACAAATAGCACTGTGGGAAATTATATGTTATTTAAAAAAAAAAAGTACAATAAAAAGGCAAATCTAAAAAGCAGAGCTGAGTCAAAAGCATTCAAAAGAAAAGAAAAAAAACATGTTTATGACACACTCCTTGGTGATGTGTGGCCACTGTCCACATTGATTTAAACAAGTTTACAGCATTTCTAGTAATAACGCAGATCCAGTGCTTTAATTGTCCGCAAATACACTTAGTTGTGCACTGTATGTCGTGCATGTGCACCTGTGTATTTTAAGCTTTGGCAAAGCACATAAACAGTATAAAGGACAACCAGAAACTTGTGACAATCCATCTCATGCTGGCATGTGAAACCATGCTTGTATGCCACTGAAAATGGAGGTAAATAGAAAAAATGGCAAAACAATTATAAAAATATGCCAATCTATCTGAGAACAAAATATACACTCACTGAGCACTTTATTAAGAACCCCTGTACACCTACATATGCATGTGATTATCTAATCAGCCAATCATGTGGCAGCAGTGTAATGCATAAAATCATGCAGATATGGGTCAGGAGCTTCAGTTAATGTTCACATCAACCATCAGAATGGGGAAAAATGTCATTTCAGTGATTTCGACCATGGCATGATTGTTGGTGCCAGACGGGCTGTTTTAGTATTTCTGCAACTGATGATCTCCTGGGATTTTCACACACAACAGTCTCTAGAGTTTACTCAGAATTGTGGCAAAAACAAAAAACATCCAGTGAGTGGCAGTTCTGCAGATGGAAATGCTTTGTGATGGGAGAGGTCAACAGAGAATGGCCAGACTGGTTCGAGCTGACAGAAAGGCTACAGTAACTCAGATAACCACTCTGTACAACTGCAGTGAGTAGAATAGCATCTCAGAATGCACAACATGTCAAAACAGATGGGCTACAACAACAGAAGACCATGTCTGGCACTTTATTGGGACCAAAGTCTTTCTAATAAAGTGCTCAGTGAGTGTATACTATACCTTATTTCCTGTTGATTTCTGTTTCTTTCTAGCTTTAATTGGTAAATACATATGAAATACACTAATAGATTTCTATGTCTCCATTTTTACAATCTAAAAAATTGCTCCATAATTGGAAACTTCTTTCAAGTTGTGTTGCCTCTGTTAACAAATAAATCAGAGCCAACAATTAAAAAAACAATAGAGCACGCCATACACAAAGTCATGTCTGTCTCAAAGTATTGTGTAAATAGTTGACATTTTCATAATTAAAATGCTAAAATAGAAGCATCATGCTTGAAATGGCAGAAAATGACATGGCAGTTTAATGACATTTAGAACCCCAAACCATAGAGACTATAGCCGAGTTTAAATTTTTTTCCAGCAGGGGACAGTGCAGCATTGCCAGATTAGGCTGAAAGAGCAGAGACCTCATTCGAATTTGCGCAAGTGGTTATATAGAGATTGGACGTATGTAAAGACACACATAGGGTCTGGCTTTCTGCCCATAACCATCATGTCCTCCACCTCAATTAGCCTGTCACAGCCAGCTTTCTTCCTATAACGAGAGGGCAAAGAAAAAGAAGAGCCGATTAGATGGGTGGATGTGAATGGTTATTTTTTCTCCATGTCTTTTGACTGTTTCATACAGTTCCATACAAGTTAATATGATCAAACTAGACATATGTTTAGATGATGTTTATGATGCAGTTTTACATCAGTATGAATATTGAAGAATGTGGGAGTTGGGGCAGAGAAGTTCTGAGGAGCATGATGCCATGTTGCCAGACTGTCAGAGTAGTCGGTAGTGGGGAAGGGGAGGTTCCTCTGAGCTGAACAGGGATTTGTTGGCATGTATTGCTTGTTTAAAATGCGGGTTACAGATATCAGTTGCATCGGAAACTAAGTAACATTATCTTTCATGCCATACTGAGAGGTGACGTGTTGCACAACTGTGGTTGATTTGTGTGAACTGTGCTTTAGAGTCATTCTGTACAGCTTGTTTGGTCAGGTCACATTAAGTTTATAACTCATGTGTCCGTTCTGTACTTATTAATAGAGTTTTAATACTTCATGTGCTACTTTAACATCCTACAAAATTGTTTACTACTGCCTCAAATATCCATTTTTTCCTTAAAGCTATCTGCTACAGTGTCTGATGACAGCAAGACAGACTGCAAACCTTTAAAAGGCTATTAAAACACTATGAACTGTGCTGACATCTGAATGTTTTTGTCAAAAGCTTGAATAGAGTTGCCTATATTACAATGACTTACTCTGCTGTGCTGAATGCCAACTCAAAGTTATGTTTTCGCTCAGCAGGTGACAGGATGTTGTAGTCGAACTCTGTGGGGAAGAATGAGTGGACTAGGGCACAAAATGCCATGCCGTCACTCCAGCTGGATGAGAAGTTTTGAATGTCAATGTTCTGCAGATTGATGGAAGAGAGTGAGGTTGTTATATTTCACAGACCACTGATATTTTTCCCCCTGTTCCTTAAAGGTGAAATGTGTCATTTGTGCCTTTAGCAGCATGAACAGAATAATAAAATAATGGCTGTTTTCAAACATATGTAAGCCCACAGAGGGGTCATTGAAAGGTTGTCTGAGATTATAAAACTGAGAAATCTTTTAAAAATATAGTTTAAAACAAATGTCATAAACAAAATGACAAATGTTTTATTTTAAAACAACATTTATTGTTTTATTTTATTTATTGCCTTTTGTTTTAAAATAAATAAATAATACATTATTATTACAATCTTCTTATCTCAAAATTTTTTTTCAAGAATTTCAGGTTCTAATGACTTTAAAGGAATATTCCAGGTTCAATGCAAGTTAAGCTCAATCAATTTGGCCCCTCCTTTTCTTTGGTAAAACAAAAATCAGGGTTACAGTGAAGCACTTCCAATAGAAGTGCCAATAATTAAATGTTAAAATACTAACTGTTTCAAAAGTATAGCCACAAGAAAACATGATTTTAGTGTGATCAAATCACTTACTAACCTTTTCTGTTTAAAGTTATAGCCAATTTTACAACTTCGTTGAAATGCCAATGTCAACAAACCTTAAAGCCCTAAAACGACTGTATAAATGATGATTTAAACAACTTTACAGCTCAAATAATACACTAGTAACAGAAGACTTAATGTAAGAGCTTTTATAAAATTGTAAGCTTCACATTTCTGCCTTTAAATCATTTTGGGGAGACTTCCACAAGTTTATCTAGTTGCTGGAAATTTGGCCCATTCCTCCAGACTGAACTGGTGTAAATGAGACAGGTTTTAGGCCTCCTTGCTCGAACATGCTTTTTCAGTTCTGCCCACAAATTTTCTATCGTATTGAGGTCAGGTCTTTTTGATGGCCACTCCGATAACTTAACTTTGTTGTGCTTAAGCCATTTTGCCACAACTTTGGAGGCATGCTTGGGGTCATTGTCCATTTGTAAGACCCATTTGTGATAAGCTTTAACTTTCTGGCTGATGTCATGAGATGTTGCTTCAATATTTCCACATAATTTTCCTTCCTCATGATGCCATCTATTTTGAGAAGTGCAGCAGTCCCTCCTGCAGCAAAGCACCCCACAACATGATTCTGCCACGCCCATGCTTCACGGTTGGGATGGTGTTGTTCCATTTGCAAGCCTCACCCTTTTTCCTCCAAACATAATGATGGTCATTATGGCCAAACAGTTACAATTTTGTTTCATTAGACCAGAGGAAATTTCTCCAAAAACTAAGATCTTTGTCACCATGTGCACTTGCAAACTGTAGTCTGGCTTTTTATGCAGTTTTGGAGCAGTGGTTTCTTCCTTGCCAGGCAGCCTTTTAGGTTATGTCAATATAGACTCATTTTATTGTGGATATCGATACGTGTCTACCTGTTTCCTACAGCATCGTCACAAGGTCCTTTGCTGATGTTCTGTACACCTATCGGAAGCTAATTTTCTAAAGGCTTGACATAATTTTCTGGAATTTTCCTAGCTGTTTAACTTGCAGTTAACTTAGTGTATGTAAACTTCTGACCCACTGGAATTGTTATATAGTCAATTAAAAGTTAAACAATATGTCTGTAAACAATTGTTGGAAAGATTACTCGTGTCATGCACAAAGTTGCCAAAACTACAGTTTGCTAATAAAAAAAGTGTATGTAGATTTCTGACTTCAACTGTACATGAAACTGCTGCCACAAAAGACAATAAAACTAAACTTCCATTTAAAATTGAGAGTCCATTCCTCTGGACTGGCATAATTCCTCTTGCATGATTTTTGCCTTGATCTGAGTGAACTAAAAGGATTAGGGCAATGAAACAACTTTCTTTGATACTCTGTAGACCTGAGTTTTGTGGTTAGAGCAGATGACTGAATGTTTTATTGTTGCCTGGCTCATGTCTTTATACTGTGGAACTGTCTCTTTACCTCATCATATAACAGTGACCATTTCACATGCTTACAAATAAAGGCCTGTCTTTGTCACTGAGGGAAATCTAAATCGTCATGCGTGTTGCGAGCTGGCCCCTCTGGTTCTAATGTTTACAGACAGCTCACTCTCGAATCTAAATTAGCCTTGACCAATACATTACTATCTCTAACTAGAGCCACATGGAATGGTTTGCAAAGCTGGACCAGAGCTATGCAGAGTATATACATACAGCTTAACTCTAATAGATCACATGTAATGTCCATAAACACTCTTAGCATTGTTAATAAAGTCACAGGTTGAAGCCAATTAAAAGAATAACACTTTACAGTGTGCATAATCTTGAAACAATAATATATCAAGCCCTATGATGCATGGTAGTCCTCATCCTACTGGCCCAAAGTGTTCTTTCATAGTCCCTGTTTCCCTAGCACATGTGCAAAGCTCTTGGTCATGTTTCTCTTTTGCTATAGTCCTTGATTTAAGATAAAAACCATTACATCTAAGGAATGCCTTACCTGGTACCCAATGGTCTTGGATCTGCACCACTCCAAAAGAATCTGCTTGATACTGCTAGCACTGGATACTCCAAAGCTCTGAGAGCGCTTCAGCTTCGGTTTGGAATCCACAGGCTTGGGTCGACTAAAATAAGCAGGATGAAAGCAAGAATTACTTATTGAGAATGACTTAGCATAGAATACAAATGTAAAATGGGTGCATGGACATAGAAGACTAGATGAGAAGATAAACAGATCAGAAGATTCCATTACCTGTTATTCTCTGAATCCAGTCTCTCAAAAATTGACCTGCGTGCTTGGGCTCCTATGTTTCGAGGTAGAGTTTGGGACCTAACAAGCTCCCTTCTGCGCTCAATGCCTCTACCAAAGGATATATCTCCTGACATATCCACATTCCTGATACAGAAGGATAGAAACAGCATTATTAGACTGTACAGCTCAGTTCTGTGTTTTTAAATTGTTTTTCTATGTAAACCTGCTGCAGATGGACATTTTTGACCATTGTGCCGCATCATGCTGCTTTTTCAGCATCTCTCACATGAACGCAGCAGTTTTTCGACAGTATGTCCAGTTAAAAGAATGTTCCAGGTTCAATACAAGTTCAGCTCAAACAACAGCATTTGTACCATAATGTTGATTACTGCAGAAATATTTAAATTTTCTTCATATTTAAAAATACAGTATATCAATTATACAGTATATCACACTGATACAGTAAATCACTTACAATGGAGGCGAATGGGGCCAGTCCATAAACATCAAAATACACATTGTTTATCAACAAGCATAAACATTATATGTGTATGTGTGATGCTTTTGTTCAACCCACTCCGTACGGGACTTGAACCTAGGTCTCCAGCGTGGGAGGCGGGTGCTGTAACAAGGAGGCTAAAGGCAAGGTTTACACACTGCACAGCTATCTACCAGCTGGCTCCCGTTACATATGCATGACTCCAGTGTGATAAAATCACTGTTCTACATGATATTAGTGTGATAAAATCAGGTTTACCGGCATTGAGCAATATTACAACGAAGTTTTAATATTGTATATAACTGTACACTGATAAGGTAAGCAATTTAATCACACTAAAATCATGTTTTTTTTTAAACAATGTGTTGTGACACTCTCAGGTCAGCTGAAGGGAAATGAGGAAGCAGAAAACAGCTTGCACTATTTAAGATGATTTATTATATATGGTCGCTTTTCAGCTTAAACACAAAACTGTTTCAGTGTCACAAGCATAAATTCACACTGCACAGTCAGGTCCTTCTCTCCCGACTGCCGCTCTGGATGCTCTTTGTCTCTCTCCAGCTCTTCATTGTAACACAAAACATAATTCCCCCCAGGTGTCAATCCTTACCGTTCTTCCTCTCCCGATCTCGCTCGGCTGTATTTGAATGTTTATGGACTGGCCACATTCACTTTCACTGTGAGTGCCTTACTGCAACTGTGATTTTTTGCTTTTTATAAACTAAAGATGAGTTAAAAATATTTTTTGTAGTAATCAATATTATACCACAAATGCTGTTGATTGAGCCTGAAATTTATTGAACCTAGGATGTTTAAATAACTACCCCACTTCTGGTTAAAAGAATCCCATGTCCCCAGCCTTCTGTTACCTCTTCAAATGCTGCCACCCTTCCCATCTCCTGAATTTAGGGCATTCTCACCAACTTCCAACACTTTAAAATAATCTGCCTGCCTATCATCACACTGGTGAGGACCCAAACTTTTATTTACTTGTTGCCTATGCTAATGGCCGCCCCATCACACAGGACACAGAGTCTGAGACAAAACGAAACCCGAGTACCCAACACGTCACACACGAAACATTAGACCAAAATTCCTGGATCTCACTGCACCACCAAAAAATCAATTGGTCCAATTGGCAACGCCAGCAGGTGGATGTGTCTTTAGCCAAAATTTTACCTCTAGATGGATCCGGGAAATTGGACAGTAACTTTTACACTCGCTGAACCTGGGATGTTTCTTTAAAAATAACTTTAAAGATGGATTCTGTTCAATTATTCCACTGCATCTAGCTTTTTAAAGCGCAAGAATGCATTTGGTCAGAACGGACCCTTATCCTACATTAAATAACAAGGGCAATTTGGCTAAAAAATTAGACAATGTTTGTTTTGGTAGGTCAACATTAGATGACTACGAATAGTAGCCAGGTGTCATAGTGGTCAGCTTGCTCTGTAAGCACTGGTCCGATCCATAATCAAACCTTGATCTGCTTTTAAGCATATTTAAACATGACATACCTATCTGTATTGTGTGGGTAAAGCCCAGAGTAGGTCACTGTCTTGGCTGGTGCTGAAGATGCTTTCTCTTTGTATGAAACACCAGACAACACATAGAGTAAAACAGAAACAATGAGAAACTACTATTGATAAGTACATGCTGAATGAGTCACATAGTAAACAAGAGTCTGAATGGTAATATTTGTCCTACCATTGAGCCGTGGTGAACCCATAGTCCTTATAGGAGTTGGAGCCCATGTTTTTGCAGAGGATACTGTAACCACAAGACCAATGCACAAATTCAGAAGCTATTTAGTGCATCTATAGCCTTACTTTGTGAAGTTGTGATAGCCTCAATTCTCATACCTGCATGAACAGGAGACTCAAATTGTGGCTGTTTGTCATTGTTGACCGGCTGACTGTTTGTCAGTGGATCTGTTATGATTGAGGGCATTGCTTGCATCGGGCTACCAGGTGACTCTGGACTCTTCATAAATGTAGAGTCAGCTACTTTGGTGGTTGCTGTAATGGGCAAGTGTGGCATTGCCATAGATACTGGGGTTGAGTGTTCCTGTGACACACCATTGGGTGGTGAGATTCCCCTCAATGAGATAGTGGAGTTTTCTGATTGGACAGATGGAGAGTGACATTAATTTCGGGTCAGCATGTTACAACTAAATAAACATAATTCTATAGATGTGTCCCAAATCGCACACTTCTGCACAATTCTATGCCATTTTGTAGTATAAGTAGCGTGAGTAGTATGTTGACACAAAAAATGCAAACTATGAGTACCCGGATGATATACTTCTTAAACAGAAATAGCGGAGTGAAGAATGTTGGATACTTCATTCACTCAGGGCTCGTGGTTTGCCTTGAATAGCGGAGGTTATCTGGCACGACAAAGCAATTGTTATTAATGGTGAATATGGTAACTACCGACAGATCTGTGAAGATGGCATGATGCAAATGTGAGTTGAATGGTTTAACATCACTTCTGGCTGTGAATACAGTATGTTCATTATTTGAGAAATTCATTTTGGACTGAGGTAAGCTAACATGTTAAAGCAAACGGCAACATATTGCATGAGTGTGAAATGTCACTTCTGTCTGCTGAAGAACGGAAAATGCTTTCCGTGAAAATTCATATACTAGATGGCCGAGTGCATTGTGTAGAGTGCAAGTGGACAGAGTATAGTGTGTTATTTAGGACACAGCTTATGGGATCATGGGTTATACCTGCTGAAGACAAGTGTCCATTCTCTAACCCTTGGGTGATTGGAGCTGGATCCACTTCAATGGGCTCATCCCGCTCAACGCTCTGTAAGAGTGAAAGACAGCATTTACTGATTTGCTTAGAAATCAATCTGAATATGAGCTTAGATCAGCATGAATTTCCAGGCTGGTTTATATGGTTTATGCTGATTTGGTGCTGGTCCAGCATCCAAAATGAAACATATGCAGGTGGCCAGGTGGGGTTTCACTCTTTTGCCTAATAAATGTTTTCCAGACTTTGTTTACTCCTATGTTTTTACTCTTAGAGATATTTATCTGCAGATGCTCCTTTTACAGCACCCTCTCTGGCTATTTCCTGCCGCAGTGCCATTAACAAGCCAAAAGAGCTGACAGAGACCTTGCAAGTGTTTGTTTGAAGGCTGACTGACAAGTATTTTAATGGATTTTGAACCATATTTCTTCAAAATGTTTCTTTATAAGCACCTAACTGTTCATGGCGATCAAAAGTATTCTTCAAATGCACCTAAATTCAGTCATCAGATAGCTTTGCAATAGTATTAAAGGAAAAGTTCACCCAAAAATGAAACAATTGTCATAATTAACCCACCCTCATCTCATTGCATGTAATTTCTCACCAGTACGTTTGATGTGAACGTGAGAACATGCATTGCTTTTAGCACTAAGGAACTCACTTGAACACTCATGCTACTGTGATTGAGCTTCTCTCATAGCACTCACGAACGACTTAAATCTCGGGTTGTTTCTCAACAAAACCTTTTGTATGCCTTTAGAAGACTTGAAATATACAGTATATGATGCACAATTCACACAACTTTGATACTTATAAGTCCTTTTTTACAGTTCAAAGTAAGGCATTATCCACAACAATTGTATTGAAAAGACAGACCTGGATGTTCATTAAAACATCTCTTTTTGTATTCTGAATAAGAAATAAAATCAAATGGGTTTGGGACACCATGAGGGTTAGTACATTTTGACAGACTTTACATTTTTGGGTGAACTATTCCTTTCAATGTACTCAAATGGCCCTGTTTGTCACAGATGTACCCTGTATCAACTCATAATGCCACTAAAAAAGCACAACGCTGAATGATCCTGTTCTAGATAAGCAACAGTGTAAGAAACACAAGGCAACTGATGTGCTTATCCAATAAACTGCAATCAAGGAGATGAAAGAGCCTGGTATTCACGAGTGGCTCTAAATATGTTCTTCAGGAGGGTACGTTAGGCTGAAGTAAAGGAATGATGTAATCTAATCAAAGAATCCTGACACAATCTGATTGACGAGTTCACTATGAGAATCACAATGGGTCTAATGTTTAAAGGTGACTAATGTTGCCTGTCTCCTTTAAAAGTTAATGATGGCTTTGAATCAGGGAAGCTGTAGGTCATCAGTAAAGATATGGCTGCTTTGCTAGTCTGTTTTAATCTTTGATAGCCACTCTTCTGTGTGACCTAAATACACAACCTTAAATAATGAATAGACCATTTTGATACTATAGTGCCTTGAAGTTACACACTGACACATAAAGGTCACACTTGCTTCATTTACAATAGACATCAACCATCAAATAGTTGCAGATACAGATGTTTGGCCTCTGCCTATGAAAATTTAGCTGCACTGAGCCAACCGTAACAAAAGCAGATTGTCTCCCAATGAGTAGCTGACTAGTTAAAGCAACCCAAAACAATGATTTGACACATTTCAAGAAACTTGTATGCTACATTTACATTTACATTTATTCATTTGGCAGACGCTTTTATCCAAAGCGACTTACAAAAGAGGAAGAACATCAGCGAATCATCTTAGGGAGACAGTGGTACAAAAAAGTGCCATATTACAAAGTTTCACTATCATCAGAATAGTATACAAAACAGATTTAAGTGCAACAAGAAATGTAAATTATTTTTTATTTTTTTATTTTTTTTAGTGACCAGTTAAGTGCTTTTGGAAAAGATGTGTTTTTAGCCATTTTTTGAAGATGGAGAGTGAGTTAGCTTCCCGGATTGAGTTGGGAAGGCCATTCCACCACCGTGGTATGATGAAACTGAAAGTCCGGGAAAGTGTTTTGGTGCCTCTTTGTTTTGGTACGACAAGGCGACGTTCCTTAGCCGACTGCAGGCTTCTGGTGGGAACGTAGCTCTGCATAAATGTTTTTAGGTATGCTGGAGCAGACCCAGTGACTGTTTTATATGCCAGCATCAGGGCCTTGAATTTAATACGTGCATGAACCGGCAGCCAGTGGAGAGAGACAAAGAGTGGTGTAACATGTGCTCTCTTAGGTTCTAAGGTATGCTGTCATCAATTAAGACAAAACATGTGATGCAAATCTCGTCATCAGCAGAGTACTGGTGCACTGAATGCAAGCAGTCCGATTTTTCGAATCACATGTTTTGAACGTGCAGAATGCACATACACCTGGAATTATTTGCACAAATTGGTAGGTCCAAAAGGTGGCAACACTTACATTTTTACAGAAGATGTAATCACCGCAAAACATCAGGAGATGAAGGTAAATATAACAACAGTAGATGTGCAAGTCAAGAGCGTATGTGTGAGAAGGTCTGGAGACATCTTTATGGGTCTAAACTCCTGAAGAGAAAGTTTGGTGTCTCATAGCAGTTGTAGCATGCATGCACCAACCACCTGTTTATGCGCGCACAGTACATGGGGTTTACTTTGACAGGCTCGCGTTCGTCTGTACACAGACATTGAGCATTTATATAAAAATGGAAGTATACCTAGGGCTTGTGAACTGGCTTGACTCACTCACTAGCACATGCTAATATACGCACACCCATGAACAGTTTGAAACGTTTGCCTTCATACTCTCTGTGGGAACATGTGCATGCATGTGTTCATATAACACAAAACAAGCAATCGGACAAACAGCTTCCTAAAACAAGTTTGCTCTTTTAAATGGAAATAGCTTGTTGTGAGTGAGATTCAAAGAGTTATTGGAAGAGGCCAGGTGACATCACATCACAAAAATGCTAGAGGTGTGTGCATTTATGGGGAAGTTTGCTGTGAGCAGCTGCTTGTCCCACAGAGAGAATGAGATCAGGGGAGACAAAATTTACCCCAGCCATGAAATGTATCCAACTCTGATTTGCTGGCTGAACACGCAGGTTCTCGGCTTAGTCCAATGTTGAAGTTGCAGCACTCCAGACTTCTGTTTATGGAATACGACTTGCATCTGTCTCAAAAGGGACTATCTGCACACACATGAGCCACCAGAATGTGAGCTTGCAGATAGACAACCTCCATTATTGCAAACCTCAGGAATTGCTTCTAAGGTCGTTTGCATCTGAAAGTCCTTCCAAAATGCATTAGTTTAGGGCACTATTTTGGCAAATGTCTGCTGCTGCTTGGCCCCAGAGCTAAATTAAAAGGTGTAGGGGGAATCCAACCACACCCATTTCACATGTTCACTGAACTGCACACGTATACGCATCAGTTCCACTTTTTTTCCCTCTAGGAACAACAAATTCCCCATCCCAGAGAGTGCCTCATCATATTAATAGAGAAGAGCTATAAAACAAGCGGGGGAAACAGGGAGGTGGGGTAGAAAATGTGGAAAGCCCCTATAGTCTTGAGTCCTCGAGTTATGCAAAAGAGGGAAAATAGGGGACAGTGCAACCCTTTGTCCTCAGGGAGGGTCACTTGTCCCCTGTATGTGCTGTCCCTCCATAACTGAGGCAGTGAAAGACAATAACGGCACTGTGGAGAGCAGTGCTGTCTCCCATCCTAGACAAAATAGACACTGGAGGACTGAATGCAGCCCCTTCAGAGGCACTGTAATCTCAGTCCTGTAGGTGAGAAGACTAGAAGAGACCTTGAGGAGTCTTTAGTCTTTGTTTTGTCCTGCATCAACAGTAGGCCTACATGAACCAAATGCCTCTACATGTGGTTATTATGTACAGTCCATTCTACAGCAGTGATGAAAATACAATGAACTCTCCTAAGAAAACCTTTCATATGGGTCTATAGCAATAGACAGGGTGTGATGTCGCGCATGAGGGTTTCTGATTTGATAAATACATTAATAATGACAAATAATATTATATTCTAGGGATGTCCCGATACCATTTATTTTGCGACGCCAGATGCCTGTTATCTTTCCTGAACTGCATATCAACAGTTTATTAAAATTTGATCATCAAAATGGTGTTTAAAAAAATACATTAATTCAAAATGCAATTAAATGAAAGTATAACAATTAATTTTCAACATGATATTGTACTATTTTCTGCAGGGTACTTCAAAAGGAGCACAATCCATGCTGTAGGTCAATTCCAAACAGATTTTACGATAAGAATCGTTTAAAAATTTGTTTGGAATTAACATTATCACATTTCAGCCTTCTGAAGCTCTCACAGTGGAGGGTAATTGTCTTCGCAATGAATAGGGCACAGGCATGATGACTTCTAAATAAGACATGCTGAATGCCGAAGCTGGACGAAAGGAAACATGCTGGAGTCTATTTTTCTGCAGACTGAGGTTTCTTGGACATATCGCTCGAGTAAGTGTTCTTTATTCTTTATGTTTAGTGTATTGTGATTCAAAACGTGGACAAATGTCCTAACGTCCCCGGCAACTTTTTTTCCTTGTTCGAAAAGCCGTTTAACTTGTAAATACGTCACAATACAGTAATAAAGTCGGTCATAACTTCTGTTTCATGACGACTTTAAAAGGTACGTGCAGCCGGTTGGTCAAATGTCTTCAGTGTCAGTCGTCACCCCGATTCACAGGTCAAAGTTCACCAAACTTGAAAGTTCATCTGCAGCATGAGCTTGCATTTCTGGTCTCCCATGTTCAGATGCATTTGAATGGGAGTAAATTAAGTGCAAATTGTAGTGTGAACGTCTACACTGCACCACATCATGCTATAACATTACAGTTATGCATTTTGCAGACGCTTTTATACAAAGCGACTTATAGTGCACTTATTACAGGGACAATTCCCCCAGAGCAACCTGGAGTTAAGTGCCTTGCTCAAGGACACAATGGTGGTGGCCGTGGAGATCGAACCAGTGACCTTCTGATTAACAGTTATGTGCTTTAGCCCACTACGCCACCATCACTCTATAACAACTTGCGGCTGTTTACACTGGATGTGTAGAAGTAAACATTCTATGAAGATATTGTGCACAGACAATCAGCTGTGAGCTGAAGCACCAAGCGGGTCTGTAAACTGGTGTGACGAGGCAAGGTGTGAATGAATTTGGCTGCAGGATAAATGTCCTACATTTGTCCCCTACTGCAAAACTGCCTGAGCAATGCTGGCCGGGGAGCAAAATATTGTGAAGATTTTTTCACAATAATGTAGTGTAATCTCTGAGTGATCTCAATGATAACTGAAATAAGAACATAAAAAAGGCCATGCAGAGTGTGGAGGCCCAAGCATTGTTTCTGCAAGACAGATACAGATGGCTGTTGTGTGTATTATCAGAGGGAGATTGAGATTAACTCTGGTTTTGATGAAGTTCTGTGTGTGTGTGTGGGTCTGATTTTAAATATCTGGTGGGATATTCTTGCCTCTCGATGACATCTGATATTCTTGGAACGTTGTGGTGGCAGGGGAATGGAATGGAACATAAACAACAATAGAGGGCATGTTTGGGGGAAAACTCTGTAGGCTTCAGAAGGCTAATTCCAGTCTCTGTCACTCAAAATCCTACAGATAGCTAACTCTTACAAGACCCTCTCTGGTATTAATAAGCCATGCTGATAGTGCTATTTATATTTTTCCATTGCACAAACAGCTGAGCTCACTTTTGGAGCAGGCGGATTTCATGATCAGTCAACGCCAAGAGAGTGGATGCTGGGATAATTCACCCAAAAACTTCTCTTATAATTTACTTACCTCATGTTGTTCAAAACCCGTATGAGCACAAATGTTAGGCAGATGACTGACAGCCTCAGTCTTTTTCTTTACAATGAAAGTGAATGGTGACTAATTAAAAATGTCTCCCTAACATCTTTAGACTTCGACAGAAGAAAAAATGTCACACAGGCTTGGAACATCATGAGGGTGTGTAAATAATGAGAGAATGCATTTATTTTTTGGGTTAACTATTCACTTAAGGCATAGATTTATAAAAAGCATATCAATCATGTTGTGACTGAAAAGAAACGTGTTTCCCACAATTTGACAAACAGTAATTTGCTTGTTTTTCCTGTTTTTGTTTTTTACTGAGGTTGGAAAGTCAAAGGGTGCTATGGGCCTATAAATTTGTAGCAGAGACAGACAGGGATGGAAGGCTTTTAAAACAGGGGTCTGTGAGGGTCTTGCTCTGTAATTTCCTCCACAAACTTATGTGTGCATGGAGAAAACACCCAAACACCTGTTTTTTAAAGCTCAACAAAGACTACAATGTCTCTCCTCTTACAGGAGGAATGGAAAGAAAACCTGTGCGAGGGAAACAGAGGGAGTTTTTTAACACTCTGCAGTGGGTGGACCCAACAACAGGGATTCCTCCTAATATTTCAAGGAGTTGGGTGCAGTGGCCCACCCAAATTAGACCCAGGCCCACCCGGAATATTAGAGATTATTTTTTGACTTAGTTCATCCAAAAATGAAAATGTTCTCATAATTTACTTACCCTCATGCCTTCTCAGATGTGTATCACTTTCTTTCTTCTGCTCTGTGGGTCCTATGAAAGTACTGGTGGCTAGAACTTTCAAGCTCCAAAAATCAAATAAAGGCAACACAAAATTAATCCATATGACTCCAGTGGTTTAATATATGTCTTCTGAATCAATGCAATCACATTGAGTGAGAAACAGATCAATATTTAAATCCTTTTTTACTATCAATCTATAGATTTATAGAAAAAAAGGACTTCATTTCTCACCCACACCTATCATATTGCTTCTGAAGACATGCATTTAACCACTGGAGTCATGATTACTATTTTATTTGTACTTTTTAATGTGATTTTTAGAGCTTGAAAGGTCTGGTCACCATTCATTTGCATTGTATGGACCTACAGAGCTGAGGTATTCTTCTACAAATCTTTGTTTGTCTTCAGCAGAAGAAAAGACTTGTTTGAGATGCCAAACATCTCGCCTTGAAAGTAGATGAGAGTAGGCGGCTGCAGTCAGAGGAGTTAATAAATGTTGTCAAGCCAGACAATTCTCACTCCTCACAGAGGATCATACACCTTCGAGATCAAAGGCAGATATTGCAGGATACACGTTGATGCACTGTTGCCGATAAAGTGGATATCATTTAAAGTCTGTTGCTTTAAAATGAAAATAAATATGATGAAAAAGACACTTAATGTACCTGTTATTTAATTTAGCTAATAAGACGTGTCTTTCCATCCATTTTAATCATACAGAAATATGATAAATATCACATATCACATGGAGAGATTGTCAGAGTGTTGGAATATTCACATATGATTTATACACATATAACATGATATTAGAGATAAAAAAATTCAAACAATTTAGAAGAGAACGAAACATCACATCATGGTTGTTGTTGTTTTTTAATTTGTTCAATGGCATACGAACAAGAAGCATTTATACATAGTCACCATAATAATATAAGTTAAATTGCCAGACACAAAATTTTACATGCATTTCAAATCTTTTAAAACTTTACATGTTTTTAGTGCTTTTTTGTTATTTGTTTTTCATCACGGTTGTTTTGGCCAATGAGCATTGAGCATGTCTATGCCATCAGCAAGTCATTTCCCATCATGCTTTCAGTTTGTGCAGCTGGAAAAACACCTGACTATAAAAACTATAAAAACTGAGACTATAAAAACAGTCATGCAGTTCTTGATGATGATCCTTTGCTACCCAATAAACTAAATTTATTTTATTGTAGATTTGAAGGTAATTCTGAATGTACAGTCAGTTTTAATCCCCTTAATGATATAGCTCCCCCTAAACCACCTTTTCTGATAGAAGAACATGAGGTCAGGCATCTGTTGAGAAAACAAAACAGCAGGAAGGCAGCAGGCCCCGACCAGGTCTCTGCTGCCACTATTAAATGGTGTGCCATTAAATGGTCGTATGTCTTCACTGACATTTTTAATTGGTCTCTTAGACTATGTAAAGTCCCAGCGTGTTTTAAATCAGCTATAATCATTCCTGTGCCTAAGAAATCGAATGTAAGTTGCTTGAATGACTATAGACCAGTGGCTCTAACCTCTGTTATTATGAAAATTTTTGAACGAATAGTGGCCAATCATCTCACAACTACATCTCTTGATCCTTTCCAATTTGCATATAGGGAGAACAGGTCTGTTGAAGATGCTGTTTCTCTTTGCACCCATAACATTCTTCAACATTTGGAAGGGACAGCTACATATGCACGGGTACTATTTATTGATTTTAGTTCTGCTTTTAATAATATTATACCAAAGAGACTGTGTGACAAACTCCTAGGGTTGGGTGTTAAAGAGTCCTTATGTAGGTGGATCCTTGATTTTTTAACTGACAGATCACAAGTGGTTAAAGTTAATAACCTCTTGTCAAAATCAATGTCCACCAGCATTGGCGCCCCCCAAGGGTGTGTTCTGTCTCCCCTTTTGTATTCATTTTATACTAATGACTGTTTTTCTCACCATGATTCAGTCAGGATTTTAAAATTTGCTGATGATACCACTGTGGTGGGCCTCATCACCAATGATGATGAAACGACTTACAGAAAAGAAGTGTCCATTCTGGCTGAGTGGTGCTTAATAAACAACTTGTCCCTTAACATCTCCAAAACCAGGGAGATGGTTGTTGATTTTAGGAATAAAAATAGTATGTCGCTCCAGCCCCTGGCCATCAAGGACAAAACTGTGGATTGGGTGGAAAGTTTTAGGTTCCTTGGGACCATTATATCTTCCAACCTTAAATGGGAAACCAATGTCAGCAAGATTGTTAAAAAAGCTCACCAGCGACTTTTCTTTTTAAGACAATTTAAGAAATTTAAGGTGTCCAAGGTGGGAATGCTCCACTTCTACAGAGCTGTGATAGAGAGCACACTTACTTTCTCCATCACTGTATGGTGGGGAAATTGCTCAGCAGAGGATAAATATGCGCTGAATAGGGTAGTTAGGACAGCGTCAAGGATAATTGGGTTGGACCTCCCTAAGATCTGTGACATCTACAACATCCGCCTACTTAAAACTGGACTGAAAATACTTAAAGATTATTTGCACCCTTCCCTTTTAATTCCTCTACCATCAGGTAGAAGGCTAAGAAGCATCAGATCCCGAACCACCCGTTTTTCAAATAGCACTTATCCACAAGTTGTGAGGTCCCTCAATTTACACCAACAATCGTTATCTGCTCTGCTTACACAATTATGTCCTTCTCCTCAGTATCACTAAATGCATTAGCATTTTATTTGATTTATTTATTTATTTGATCATTTATTATACTTATCCATTGGTAGCAACCCAAGAATTTGTTTTTTGATTTTGTTTTGTTTTTATTGTATATGTCATGTCTGATGATGTGTTGTAATTTTGGTCCAATACTGTCTTGTACTGTCCTGAGTGAGCCAAATCACTAAAATGAATTCCAGGCGATTTGCATCATTTTGGCAAATAAAGACTTGAACTTGACTCTTACAATTGCACGTGCCTCACTCTCACAAGACTTTTTTTGGCATACGTCACCATTACATCACAGCAAGTCAGACAGATTTGTAACTGACATGAACCTGCCACTGATCGCCGCTGATCAGATCTGCACAGAACTTGCTCATCTCAAACGAGCCTAAAGTCATTCACATCTGGGATGGCATGAGAGTGAGTAAACGATGAGAGAATTTTCAGATTTTGTTTTCTTTAATTATGTTTTTAACTACCAATATAAGTGCAGTTCTTTAAGCTTGGTTAACACTTTTAACCATATTTAAATTCATTTAGCAGTATTATTATTATTCCACTCGATGCATTGAGTTCCAAGAATTTTGAGAAACCGTATTAGAATATATCTACGTGACCATGCAGTGAGTCCACTTCAACATGATTTGCAGCGGCATGAGTGACAAGATGAAGCCCAGAGGGACGCACTATATCTACAGCCCCATCTGAAGAAGGACAGCACAGACTTGTGCAGTGGTCAAACATACCGCCTCAGGTCCGATAGAACAGGGATCATGGGGTTGACCGTTCCAGGACTACACAGCAGTTTGCACCTAATATTTAAGAGCTTAGCCTGGTTTAGACATTCTCGCCACCAGCTGAGATATCAACAGCTCTAGTGACAAACACATGGACAAACACAAGCGGTAATATGACTCCATGCATAGTGGACAGGGCAAGGCTTTGTGGTCAATACCACAAAGACTGCATTAGACAGTTCACAAAGCCAAAGTGGGGCTTCCTCCCTTAAACTCTCTATCCATATGCATTCCTACTAGGTGGGACACTGGGTCCTGAAGGGCAGTGAGGTCATCCCGTAAACAGAGAATTATTAACCTGTAACCACGGAGATGAAAATACATGGCAAAGTCTGGAAGTAATTAGGAGAGCCAGGGGCAGCATGGGAGTGGCTGAATGCCATTCTCGAGTCCCCCATCCACAATCCATTCTCTTTTTTCCACCCTCCCTCTCACATTCTCTCCCTCTGTCCCTCTTTTGCTCTCTTTCTCAATCCCTCTCTTGCATTCTCTGTCTCTCTGTGCTGCACTCTACTGTATTAATAGCTGTGCAAAGGCTTTTTTTCTACTCCTTTTCTGCCAGGAATCCGTGCTGGACACAGAGATCCAGGCAGGGTGATAGGAGGAGATTAAACGATCTGTTCCATAGTGAGAGCGTTGGCCCTGGGCCAGTGCTGGGCTAGAAATCCTCAACATATCTCACATGAATACATACAAACCAACACACTAAAAAGCACGTTCGACTAAGCTCCTGATAACCCCCAGAGCATTTGTAAAACTATACAGCTGCATTTTCATATGCTTTGGTCTCATAAATAAAGGCCATACGAGTACAGCAGGTTCTTTGGAAATAAATGCTCAGCCTTAAAGCCTTTAGAGGCATGATTGGCTACCTGGCAGACTCTCCAAATCCAGAAAACTCACAACATCAAAACCGAATTTAAAGCAGAGCATGTCAGATCAAAAGACATTCCTATGAGCTTCATGTAACCAAAGTGAACAATTTAAAAAAACAGGTTGTCTTTCACTTTATTAGATGGCTATGCAGAAGGAATACTAGATGTACCGGCATTCTGGTTGAGGCAAACCAAAATGAGTAGGGCATTTTTCACATTTGGTGCTAGTCAGAGCCAAACATGACGGTTTTAAGAGCTATTATGGGGAAGACTGGCACTATGGGTTAGACCTGCCAATGGCGAGAGAAATTTAACTGTCATAAATATTTCTTAATGACCATGAAATTGTATTTTGCATTATTTTTATAGTACATATATACACTTTAAAAAACAAAAAAATCTAAATAAATGTTGTCAGATTAACTCAATTTACTATCTAATGTAGAACATTTTGAGATTACTTAATAAAAATCAACAAAGTCAACTTTTATGCCATTCAAGTCATAGCAACTTACATTTCAACAGTGAGCACATACTTTGTCAAGTACACAGCAATAAATTACATAACTTTTCCCACACATTGCAACAGTGGACTGTAGCAAATTTGTGTGTTTGTGTGTCAGGATGCTCTGGAGTGTGCGATGAAAAATGGGCTGTGGGGATATGCACTGTTACTGGCCAGCAAGATGGACAACAGAACACATGCCCTTGTCATGACCAGGTAAACCATAAAAAAACTTACAGTCTTTTGAGCATGCTCAGTTTGATCACTGATGATCAGTCCTTATGAGGCCATTTGTGGCAGAATGATAACAGGGAATTAAAAAATTAATATCAGGAAATTTTAAAACTGTTTTGACTCATGTCTTTAAGGATGATATCCAGTAGTCATATACATTTTTTAAAGAAATGGAAAGGACTTGGAAAGGAGAAAAGGAGAAGTATAGTGAAGGAAATACCCACAATCCATTGCGCTTGAATTTAAAACAGAAAACACCACATAGCTGCAAACAAACCAGAGATCAGAACTTACAAAACATGTCTGAAGAGTTTGTAGTCAGAAAATAGATGCATTTCTATACCCAGCCTTATTTGTTTGAACCATAGTAGTAAATCAAACGGAGAGATGGGGCTGAAGGTAGCCACACACACACACACACACACACACACACACACACACACACACACACACACACACACACACAAACACGCTACAGTCAGACAGAGAGTACAGGAAGTGAAAGAACCGGAAAGAAAGGCAGAGGGAGCGGTCAGTAGGTGTAACATTCTCAGCCAAATTCAAGTAGTTTTAACTGGCAAGTGAAATTCTGGCTTCAATATAATGTTATCAGATTGATTTTGGACCATTGCCAGTTCACAGCAGACAGGGTTACCCGTCGCGATGCCAAATGTAGAAACCAAGCAATCAACAGAATGTCCAATCGCTCGTCGCAGCTACTAATGACAAAAACTCTTATTAACATAGAAATATAACTTGTAATGCATGTTGTTTGGTGTCTGGTTAGGATACGGTGTGACTGTAGCTACCTTCAACCCCATCTCTCTGTTTGATTGAGGATTACTACTTTTCCTCTTGTATAAGGAGCATGCAGACTCATGAACGTGTACAGATCGATGGTCGGTCAAGAGTTTCACTTAATACATTAGATTTCCCTTTCAATATATAGAAAGTTAATGGAACTTATAATCATCATCATTTGTTAAATTGGTATAACTTATTTGCCTGAAGTTGAGTAAACTCAAAAATGCTTTGCGGCTGGTTTCCTTACTTTTTTAAGTAAACTCAACAATTTTTTACAGTAATTTTTCCATATGGCAATTCAATTATTTAGCTATTTTTCTTTGCTTATTAATGACAAACATGCAGGTCATTGTGTCGCTCACTTATAACATTTTATTTACTCACCAATGCCATTTTTTCCAGCATTTGATGCTTGACAAGTGTTAATAAAGGACAAAAGGCCTTAGATACACATGTATAGTGTATATAAACATGTCATAGGATGTATAAATGTTTAAAGACATGTCATAACATAGTGACAAAACAACTTTAAATATAAATTTCTTTTCCAGTTTAAAAGTTGTTTAAATTCTTCAAAAAATACTTGCAATATCACTTAAAATCAAGAAACGTAGTCATAGTTATGTTAGCGTTCTTGTGTCTATGTGGGTGCCTGCATGTGTCTGTATCTTTTACTGAGATTTTGAGTGTGCTCTAACGGAGTTTCCACAGATAACTGCCATTCAAATCTTATCTTTCTCTCACCTCAGTCTCCACTCTCTCCCTAACATGCCCTTGCCACACACACACACACACACACACACACACACACACACACATGTTGGTCTACCTATCATTATGAGGACTTTCCATAGACATAATGACTTTTATACTGTACAAACTATAGATTCTATCCTCTAAACCTAACACAACCCCTAAACCTAACCCTCACAGAAAACTTTCTGCATTTTTACATTTTCAATAAAACATTGTTTAGTATGATTTTTAAGCGATTTGAATTATGGGGACACTATAAATGTCCTCATAAATCACATTTATAGCATAATAACCTTGTAATTACCAGTTTGTAACTTACAAAATTGTCCTCGTAAATCACAAAAACAGGCACACACACACACACACACACACACACACACACACACACACACACACACACACACACACACACACACACACACACACACACACACAACTCCTCTAATGGGAGTCAAAGTGAAACACGTGGGAGTCATAGCGTTTGATATTTATAATGCAGCGCTATGTTGTGGCACAATAGGATGGAAGATAACCCACTGACCCTTAAACAATTTATCCACATCACCAATTAGTTAATGAAGGGAAGAGACATTCCTGTGCTTGGGGGCGCAGATGATGTAATGTGAATGTGTGGTGGGATGGGACCCATTACACAGGTGTGGTTCCCAGCCAAGCACCTGTCTTCTCCACTAACAAAGCTGTGAAAGCCATGTTTGAGACTCAATAGGGGCCTAGCTGTTCTACATCTACAGCAAATCCCAGTGGAAAAAAGGGAGAAGGAGGGTGTCCTGGGTATTCTTCAAACCCTGACTCACCCAATGTACTTCAAATGAGGCAGAATGTCAACACAATGGCTCATTGAATCCGCAGAAATGCTGCAGTAATTGGCAACAGCGGTGCAGGACTCCTCTGTGGAGAAGGCACAAAGCGGGTGCAGAGCAAAGGCATTCTGCTGATCTCTCATCCCGAACTCGGAAAGGGGAGAAGAACACAAGATGCTCCCACCACAATATGGAAAAATGGGATAATAGGGCAATGGGGACCACAGTTTGAGACAAACTTGGAAAAACCACAAGACTATGAACTGTAATGAAAGAGGCTGAGTGTAGAGTGACTGAGAGAGATATATTATATATTTGCATATCACATTATATGCAAATACAACTTTCTGTATTGATAATCATGTTAGGCAGCAACATTTTGATGCAGATGATGTGGCTCATACTATAAACTAAAAACAGTTGATATGCCAGTATTTTCATTACAGCAATGGAACTTTTGACCAACAGTGGCGGAACAAATTGAGGTACAAAAGGCAATAGAAGTATGCTCTGTGTTTTCTTTGTTGTCAGTGTTACAATTAAAAGACAAAACAAAAAACAAGCTAAATAGGAGAGAGAGAATCAGCACTAGTGGGAGAATAGCAGGAGAATATAGATCTCACTGCTTGTAACGAGGATTACTAGGTGCCCAACGTCACAATGCAAATGTTTGATTTAATTTGTGTCACTTTGTGCATCTGCTTAATGAAAAGAGAAACTAGTTTCCAGCAAGATTTACAAAGTTTTGTTAAAGGCAAAGTTCACCCAAAAATCAAAATTCTCTCATCATTTACTCATACTCATGCCATCTAAGATGTGTATGACTTTCTTTCTTCTGCAGAACACAAACAAAGATTTTTAGAAGAATTTATCAGCTCTATATGGTCCATACAATGCAAGTGAATGGGGATCAGTCCTTTGAAGCTCCAAAAAGAAATAAAAACTTTTGAGTATAAAAGTAATCCATCTGAGGTTTAATCAAAGTCTTATTAAGCGATTCAGTTGGTTTTGGGTGAGAACAGACCAAAATATAATTTCTTTGACAGCATATTGGCAGCAGTCTCCTTGGCGATCATGAATTCAAGCTTGATTACACTTCCTATAGCGCCATCTAGCGCTCTGTGCATGTGTCAAGAACTAGGTGTAAGTGTAATAGAGCTTGAAATCAATTGTGCCTTTAGACTGCAATGGCAAACTGTACAATAAAAAATTAGATGCATTTTGGTTTGTTCTCTCAGAACCAACTGCATCGCTTTTGAAGACATTGATTAAACAACTGGAGTCTAATTAATTACTTTTATGCTGCCTTTTAGTGTTGCGCAGTTTACCGGTACTAACGAAGCATCGCGACACCAAAAGAATTTCAATGGCACAATATTATCTTGTTGCTAATTTAGGTACCATATTATGGTATGCTGTCATTGGCAATATAGACAAATGTGATCATTAAACAGCAGAAGGATTTAATTTAATTAAAAATATACAGTCAAATGCGCTGCACACTACAAAATGATGCTGCTCTGTTCTGTCATATGATTCAAACACACACAGGTGCACGCATGAGCACACACACACACACACACACACACACACACACACACACACTACTGGTGCTTAATTTTCATGCAGTGTGTTTAGCGTATAAACAGCTGTTGACACTTAAATTAACTCCTCCTCCTTTGAGTCGTGATAGGATTATCCCAGCACTAATGGGAGGCTTGATATAACTACCCCAAAAAACAGGAAGAACTCAAAGGTCCCGCTAACATGAATGCTCTTTTCAACTGGATGCGTGAAATTGAAGACAGAAATATATAACTACTGTATAAAAATGTAATATTCAAAAGTACTAAATACTTATAATAACAATTATGTAATACTAAATGGTTGTATTATTAATATTATTATTATAATTATTATTATTATCCGTAAGCAATACACAAACGCACAGGTGCACGCATGAGCACACACACACACACACACACACACACACACACACACACACACACACACGCCTTGTGCCACAGGTAATCAGATTTTTGTTCTCCCATTAATGTTTTCATTAATACTGTGAAGCTCTGTTGTGCCACATTTTAATTGACCAAAAAAAAAAATTTATAATAAAAAAAAAAATATTATATTTTGATTTGATTAAAACTGTATTTATTAATTTTATTAAACAACATTTGATCATAACATTTAATTAAACATTTAATATGGAATCCAGAAAAATGAAAATGGAAAACGCATCATTTGTATCTGTGAGACTTTATGCAGTTTTTTTAATCAAGTTATTTTCTGTGTAATTTCATCAAAAATCTGAGGCATTGTATTTATACATTATAGTATCAATTTAGTATCGATACCGAGGTACCAGGGCTGGTATTGTACCGAAGCAAAAATGTTGGTATCGGAGCAAAAGCTCCAAAAGCCTTTATTCAAAGGTCTGGTTACCATTCACTTGCATTGTATGGAACTGCAGAGCTAAAATATTCTTCTAAAAATCTTCTTTTGTGTTCAGCAGACGAAAGATATTTCATACTCATCTTGGATGGTATGAGGGTGAGTAAATTATGAGAGAATATTCTTTTGGGGTGAACTATTCCTTTAACGAGGAGTAACGTTTACATATGTGGCCTGAACAACCACATGTATTACACTTGGCTGAGTCTTGTATGTGTTTTTCGGATTACTATGCATAATCGTTGTCTATCTTGCATGCGTCATGGATGGTATTTGCACTTGGTCTTTTCATGATCCGATAGCTATCTGTACAGTAAAAATGCTTGAAATGACCAAGTGTAAATACCCCTAAAGATATAAGAGGACTGGAGACAGCTTATCGTGTGAGTCAGAATAATAGGTTGCTTGAGAGACAAGAACAAAACCGGCACAGATACAGTGGCGGCAGTTTGAAATTAAGTGCAGGATAAACTGTTAGTTACCCGGAACAGAAAGTACAACAGGGCTCTGACCGTATCAGACAGACATGGAGTTAGAAGGAAGAGTGTGAGATAAAGACTGATACTCATGATATCTGCAGGTGCTCATAGCATAGCCACGTGGAGACAGGCTAGCACACATCCCCACGTAGAGTTTTGCTGACTTTTTCTAACTGTGTCCTTCAGGCTGTGGCTCAAAGCAAAGGGAGTGGTCTAAAGACCTGCCACAACAGTCTCTGAATGTTTTACAAGCCCAGAATGTAGCTCTCTCATTATGTGGTTGGCAGGTGTGGATGTGGCAGAGAAGATAACAGCTTTGCAGTCTGTCTCCATTGACTCTCCACTTACAGCCAAAATCAACTGCTCTCCCAGCTACTAAAATTTTGATTTATAGCTAAAGTGTATAATTTCTGCACCACTAGCGTCGCCAAACGGAACTGCAAAAAGGTTCCCCAAACGTTTCTCAGTCCACTATTGGTCGAAAACAGATAGTCCTACCCCAAATGCACATTGGGTGAGCCAGTGTTGCTGTATCGAGCCAGCCGGGATGCACAAATAAACAGAGCAATGTTTTGAAAGTACCACAGTTTTTACACTTTTGGGAAAATCATCTTACTTCAGTAACATTACGTGTTCAATACAAGTGAAGTTCAATCTACAGCATTTGTGGAATAATGTTAATTACCACAAATTTAATTTAGATTTGTCCCTCCTTTTAACCCTCCAAAAAAAGCACAAATCTGGGTTCCAGTGAGGCACTTACAATGGAAGTGAATTGGGCCATCTGTAAATGTAAAAAAACTTCAAATTTTCAAAAGTATAGTCACAAGACATAAACAATATGTGTGTTAACATGATTGTACTCTGATAAAAATCACTTAATAAACTTTTCTGTGTAAAGATAAATTCCAATTTTACAAATTTGCCATGACACAGTAACACCATAAACACTAAAATCATAAAATGACTGTACAAATGGCAATTTAAACAACTTTACAGCTCAAATAATACATTATTTTTAAAAGAAGAATTCATGTAAGTGCTTTTATAAAATGATAAGCTTCACATTTCTACCTTTTAACCTTCCAAAAAAATTATTTGTTTGTTTTTTAAGAAAAGGAGGGATGAGTCAAACTTATTTCTTGTGGTAATATTATGCCACAAGTGCTGTTTATTGAGCTTAACTTGTATTGCTCCAGGAGTATTCCTTTCTAACTGAGGCGACTAACCCTTCATTTATTTATTTATCTAATGTAAGACATGTTAAATAATAATGTTGACTTGAATAAAACCAGTTCATTTTGATATTACCACATTGAGAATGTTTTTCAATGTATAGGAGAAAGTATTTTACAATTTAAAAAATCACACTTAAGCAAATTTTAGTTTTTTTGTTTTTGTTTTTTTACAAACATATGATCTAAAATTTGGCACACAAACAAGACCATATGAAATGCGCATGAAAGTATTTTGGTACTTCATAGAAAAGCTTTAGTGGACATTAAGAATAGACAGAGGTGTAATGACACCATGAAGTTTCAAGTTTTAGTGTCTTTGAGTTTTACTCTGCAACAGGCAGCAGCTGTTAAAGACTTAAAACTGACAGGTTGAACTGCTTGGGACAACCAAGACAATCTCAAACAAAATACAGCAGTAAAACAATCTGACTTCTGAATAGAGCCATTATTGGTCATGACAGCACCATGTGAACACAAAAGGACTTGTCCTAAAATATCCCCTACTTGGCAGAATTTACAGTATAAATATGGGACTATAAACTCTGAAATAGATATCAAATAAGACATGTGCTTTGAACAAATTACGTCTGTTAAAACTGCCTCGTGGATATTTGATCAATTAAAATATAAAAGGAACATCTGATTTGTTTTTTATTATTTGTGACAAATCAATCTGATTTGTGAATTTATTTATTGGCAGTTCTGAACAAATGGTAAATAGTAGTGTGGTACTTGTAGCTGTGCGACTATGGCAGTTTGGAGGCAAATGAATGAAATGTTTTCACTTTCTAAACGTCATTCCACATTTGTCTAAAGCAATGCGTGTGCAAAAGTCCTGAGACATGTTCTGCCTTCACACAAACATTCAATTAATCTTTATATGTGCTCTAACTCTGGACTCCTCTATATGTCTAAATATTTAGTTTTCCAACATAAAATTCCTTTCACACTGTTCATATCATACTGTTCCTGGAAAAACAAAAGGACCTCACTCCAGATTCACCTTCTGCACTATAAAACATGTTTTTGTCAGGTAACCTAAAAAAAACGTGCTCCATGTGAAACATCTAAATTAACCAGTTTTGTTCAAGTCAAAAATATGAATTCATATGACTGAATCAACCTGACTACATTAGGTCATACCAACAAAAGTCAATTTTAAAGGATAAGCTCACACAACAATAAATATTCTGTCATAATTTACTCATCCTCATGTTGTTTCAAACCCATAAGAAATTTTTATGAAAATCAGTCTGACTTTAAAGATTAAAAAAGGACCCAAAATAAGGAAAGGAAAGGAACCCATCCTTTACAGTGCCATGCATGTTAATGCACGAACTAGCTGGTTTTTTTTAGAGGCAAACATGCAAGCCATTGTTAACCCTTAAATGCATACCTAAGGTCTTAAGTGACCCCGGACCTCATTCCACCCCTGCATAGGGTCATTGGAGACCCTAGGTATGTAAGAGTGTCATGTTTTGTTTGTTTTTTTGTGCCCAAAATTATATTTGTATGAATATTTCATATCTATATAAGTGTACTATTACAGGATATCTATTTCTTTGTTTATTACAAGAGAAATGAGTACTATATTCATACAAATTAGAAATTATGACTACTATATCACATTGATTTTCTGTGCAATGGTAAATTATCAGTATTCAATATGCGTGTACACATACATATTATACATGCTGTTTCTTACTCAAGGTGGTGCTGTTGTTTGAGTGATAGACTTGATATACATTTGACATTTCTATTTGATGAAGATACAATGTGGAAGTAAACTAGAGCAAGTACATGAACAGTATGATATGACTATTGATATTTGGGTGTTTTACTGAATTTATGTAAGATGTGAATCTATTTAGACTCAATAAGTGCCTGCAAAAATATTTATGTTAAACTTATGTGTAGTTTATGTGTATTTTACGTGTTTATGTGTAGCTCAATATGTTTTTGACAGCCAGTTGCGTCTCATGAATATTTATTTTTCAGTGTGAATGTAATGAATCCTACTCTAGATTTGTCCAGATTTGTTGCATTGATTTGTTGCATTTGTTGTCACTATCAACTGATATTCTATTGAAATTCTTAACATCATTCATGCTGCGCATAAGGAAAAAGTAAAAAGGTGAACATATAGTTAAACTATTCTTTTAAGGGATACATTAAGTACAAATAACTTTTAAAGGTAACAACTGCATGTTACCACTTTTACTATGAGAAACACACATTCTCACATTTCACAAACACATCCCAAATCCCTGATCTTGTCTACTCACGTTAGATTTGCTGGTGACGGAGAAGGTTGCTCTGCTGGAGAAGCGTGTGGTGGTGGGGCTGGAGGCAGAGCCGCTGGCTGAACCTGTCAGAGCTGCCACACTGGGGGCCACCACACTGCTCAATGAAGGGGGTGACTGGTGCCCTGTGGTGCTGCTATTGGTCTGTGGTGGTGCTGATTCTCCAGAGAGGAGGGCGCTTCTGTCACACACCGACCCCGTCAGCATCTCCACCTGTCGGGTCAGGGCCTCTAACTGGCCCCTGAGCTGCCGGTTCTCCTGCTGCAGTTGGGCCACAGCTTGGCCCAGTGGTCCACTCATATGAATGGTCTCTTCTAGCCTCCGTTCAATGCCATGCTTGAAAGCGCTGACGTCCACGTGGATCTCACGCACGGCATCCCGCAATGTGGTTTCGTAGCGGGCCAAAGCGGCACACACCGTCTCCCCTTCCGGAGAGCCCTCGGGCACTGATGCCAATGGGCCTGCATCCATCTCTGCTCAGAGTACAGGTACTGCCACCTTCCTCCCTACGTTGCCTTACCCAGAGTCCAACAGCTGTTGTTATCCCTGTATTTTATCTCTCTAATATTGTTTAAAGTCCCAGATCCATAGAATCCACAAGGATCAACCATAAAGACCTGTTAAAGCAAAGCTTGGTTAGAAAAAGCTCCACTGGCTTACTCAATTAACAACAAACAACTTCATTTCAAACCTTTAAAAAAAACGTAACTAACATAAAAGAGAAAGTAGATGCCCTTCTTTTCTTTCACAGTGTTAGTATGTGAATATGTTAACATACCTGTAACTTTGCTTTGAGTTTCAAGATGAGTCCTGTGTTATTTCCCAGTTGTGTGAATGAGTGTGAAAGCTCTGCCCGCCGTACTGTTTTAAAGTACAGCTCTCACAGTCACATTAACCTCCTACTACTCCTGCAGACCGGGGGAGGGGACATGAGAAAAGAGGAGGAGAGATACCGCTCCATTTTATCCCAACACCCCCTCCTTCTTTCCACTGTATTTGTGTTAATCTTTACTTTCACAACACAGTGCACTGTCTGCTCTCCCTCTCTCTCACACACTCTCACACTCACTTTTCCTCACTCTTTTGTCTGACAGATAACTGCTCATCCAGATCACACTGATTGTCTCACTGTATCACCAGTGCTGTCTTGTCCTACATCAGAGAGGAACAGACATGTCTATTGTTTTTACTGTCTCACTTCCACTGAATTTGGAGTGATGTGGGTAGCTGGGGTCAAGTAAGAGACAAGATTCCACTCTAAAGGTTTAAAAGTGCCTGTCTACACCATAAAATGGGCAGTTTTTAGCTTAACATAGAGCTATTTCTACCCGATCTGAACCTTAAAAATAACTTTTTGTTGGCGTAATCAAACATCCGCAGGTTAGGGAGGCCTGTGTAGCTCTGCAAGTAAAGACGCTGACTACCACACCTGGAGTCGCAAGTTCAAATCCAGGGCATGCTGAATGACTACAGTCAGGCTTCCTAAGCAACCAATTGGCCTGGTTGCTAGGGTGGGTAGAGTCACGTTGGATTAATCTCGAAATGGTCACTATAATGTGGGAATTGGGCATGCCAAATTGGGGAGAAAAGGGGAGGAAAAAAAACCTTTGCAGATTAATTCAGTCACTTTGAAGAAACAGTTCATGCAAAAAAATTTATTCTGTCATCATTTACTCACCAGGCTTGTAAAATGTTACTCTCATGTCATTCCAAACCTGAATTTAATATAAAATTTCTTCTGGCATGCGCCAAGGAGGGCTACAGTTTGGTTGATGTCAATATTTTCAGTGAAAAACAAATACAATTTCAGTCCGTTTTTTTCATAAAGCTATCATATGACTTCAGAAGCTTTGCAATTGAATTTACAACTCTGTTTCAGATTTGGGATTCTTTTATGGTGCCAATTCATTGCAATTACATGTAAAAGAGCAACCAGTACATTCTTCAACATTTCTCCTTTTGAGTTCCATTGTGAACAATAAGTCCTTTTCCTTTCCTACTTGTGGGTCCTTTTTAAGCTCACAATATCCTGCCATTTTTTTTAAAAGATCGACCAAGATATTTATATATAACATCTTTTGTGTTCTGCTTAAGAAAGTCATATGGGTTTGTGGTGACATTTTTTTTTTTACAGGTTACACTGCCTGGTTGCATTTAAATACAATGGCTGAAGTCATTTAAAAGTGGATATAAAAACATTTCAGGTCATTCCCTGGTGAATTCTACTATTCTTTGTACTTTTTTATGAAGTCAATGTCTTGTCATTTCCAAATTCAACTAACTATCTCATGATCAATCAGTCAATGGATCTTTAAGATGTTTGTTGATTGGATTTCAACAGTTTACTGTTTAGAAGAAAATTGGGACATAATGGATTTGAGGAAGTGGGGTGTTGTGTTTGTGTCTGTGTTTGTCTTTGTGGGTGGAGGGGTGAGAGCAAAGCTGCTCCAGAACCCAGGCAGGGCAAACAGGCCTAATCAGATAATGAGGCATGGAGGAGGGAGGGGTAACGGCCTGTGGCACAACCCTTACAATGAGTCCAGGCCAACGGACTGAACTAACTTTACATTCCAGCCCACTGTTTACTGTAAACACTGGGAGCCACGGGAGAGTGTAGGTGATTTATCGTCGTACACATTGGACATGTGCTCATCAGCTTTACATAACAGACCAACGTGTGAACATTACACACATGAGCCCAAAAGGAAGGCTACGCAGAGAAATGGGTTATCTATTAATCTTTCAGAGCTGTCCAAAAATTTCTTGATCCAATGACAGATCTAAAAATCAGTTGTTAGGAAAAGCAGAAAAACTTTAAAAGCCTCTGCAGAATTTTCATACTATGCCTAAAAATGCCAAGACAAAAATTATCCAAGACAAAATGATCTTTTCAAGAATCTTACATAAGATTTAAGACCTTTTTTTCCCCTTATAATATATTTTTCTTACCCCATCTGAAAGATGTTTTTGAGCATAAATCTTTAAAAATCTTATGTAAAAATTGCTTTAAAAAAACAATTTGCCAATGGGGAAAGTCAAATAAATGTAATTGAATTTCAATTTCAATATATTCTCTAAAAAAAAGTTTGCTTCTTGAGTAAATATATCTTATTTTAAGATTTTTTTTTATTTTTTTACTGCAAAAAAAAAATATTCTTAACCAGTATTTTAGTCTAGATTTCCAGTAAAAAAAAAAAGAAAAACATAAAAAAAAAAAAATTACAAATTAAGATTTGTTTTCAGAAAAACATAACTGATTCAAGTTTATTTTTATTACCCCGTTGGTAAATCGTTTTTTCCCTATATTAAACATAAAATAGTGTATTTAGGTTTATGATTAAAACAAGAAAAAAAAAAACTATTTGCCAATGGGTTAATAATTTGTAATTAATTACAAAATATACTGAAGTTTGTATCTTAAAACATTTTGCTTCTCAAGCAAATATAGCTTTAAGGATTTTTTGATATTTTTACTGGAAAACAAGACAAAGATACTAATTAAGAAAATGCTTATTTGCAGTGGGAAGTCTGTCTATTTGAAATCTCTGCCAGTTGACTTTCATACCAGACTCTGAGCAGCTGTTTTTTTCCCCTCCCCTTCCCCCTTCCAAATATGATTTCCATCTTGCAATGATGTCAGTCAAGCTTGGATAGTAAATGTGTCTCAAGATCAGCAACAGGCACAAGCAGGAACTGCATAATGCTGGACTTCCCTCTGCCAGTTTGTTATGGTATCTAATGCAGGCAGCATCTCTTTTCCTTCACCCTTATCTGCTCCTGAGAGAGATGGTTGGGATTTTCAGGAGAGGAGATCACGGTAAGCTGAGCGGAATGGATCAGACACGCTCTTCAGTGAAGTAAGCACTGAGTAGTACCCCTGCAAGACCTCACATGCTCATGTAAGGCCTCTTATCTGAGAGGAGATCAGTCATAGTGATAACTTGTGCAGGTATTGCAACACTGAGATGAGAGAAGGATGTGACCAAGACAAAACTATGACACAATTTTTAACTGATTTACTATGGAGTTGTTGAGCCCCAGGGATTTTTGCGTGTTAGGCAACCGCAGCTGTTATACAATCCTGATATGACTCACCAAGTTGCAGCGTTATATTGTCTGATTTGAAAAATACTCATGTACAAAGCAATTGTGACAAATTTATGCCAGACATGACAAACAACCTTAAGGCAAACAATGGCGTCTGCTTATAACTGAAAGAAAAATATCACTGGTTTGTTTGTTTCCAGTAATCTAATAATTATGTTGGACACTATCCCTGGCTGTTATTACACACAAGAGACTGTTTTTTTTGTCTCAGTCTCTGAAAAATATTACCAACTATGTTAAATGTTTTGATCTTTTATAAACTGTTCGTTAGTTGACTGCCAAAATAACCAGCCTTTTCTCATTCGCAAAATGAGGCATGCTGGGAAACATGTAGTGAACATAAAAATTTGCAGCTAAGTTAACCACAAATCATGAATTCTACATCACTAAACTTTAACTCACACCTGTTGACCCGCTAAAGCTTTGGAGCACACATTGGTTTCCTAACCACATCCAGCCACGATGACATACTGACTGAAACTTCTCCCGTTCACGTTGAGAAAAATGTCAAACCATAGTCTAAAGAAAAAAGTCCTCAGTTTGAGTGATATAATGCCTCTGGTGTCCTGAGGAAAGATCTAACCCATGTCTGGCTTTCATCTGCAAGAAAGCTGTTGACAAACCCCTGATCCTTCTAAAAAAACAAAACTCCATCAATTTTCCTGAAAACAGGTTTGCGTGGCCATTACATCAGAGTTTCCATGGGAACCCTAAAATCCAAACACGTCCAAATGAATAACAGGGTGCTGATGATGTCATCGTTGCTTTAAAGTCAATTTAATTAAGCACACATGGTGCCAAGTAACAGAGAGGGAGAGCTTTCGAAGCAGATGAGAGAACAATAAAACTGGTTTAAAGTTTTTTTTTTTATATATTCTTGGCATTGTTTCTGAGGCAGTTTCTGGCAAGCTGAATGTCAGTTATGGCTAAAATGTGATTATATTGTATCTGAAGCAAAGAAGGCTTAATTAAGGCTCACGCAAACCATGCTTTCTTACACATCAGATCCAAAATAAACGTTTTGCCACACCTTCCCGATGGCAAGTTAATTCCGAAAAATGACTGGCCATAAATATTTCTTAACAGCCATGAAACTATATTTTTTATGGTTTATTTTTATAAAAAATATATGTTTGCCTTATGACAATGTTATGAAATGTTTTTTCCAAGCATATTAGTGGCAAATAGTGCATGGTCAATTGTCACTTGCAGTATCATTGGTGAAACTGCACCTTTCACAAATATGTTAAAGGAATATTTCGGGATCAATCAGTTAAGCTCAATTGACAGCACTTGTGACATAATATTGATTACCACAAAAATACATTTTGACTCATCCCTACTTTTCGTTAAAAAAAGCAAATATCTGGGTTACAGTGAGGCACTTACAATGGAAGGGAATGGGGACAGGGGTAGACCATAAACATTAAAACACTCAAAAGTATAGACATAAGACAAAAACAGAATGTGTGTAAACATGATTTTAGTGTGATTTAAATAATTTACAAACCTTTTCTGTGTAAAGTTAATAGCCAATTTTACAACGTCGTTGCCATGATGATGTAATTTCAACAAACCCTAAAACGACTGTAAAAATTAAGATTTAAAGAACTTAAAAGCTTAAACAATACGTGAGTTTTCAAAGAAGAATTAATCTAAAATTGATGAGCTTCACTTATCTGTCTTTAAACCCTCTAATATTTTGCCCCGTTTACTTCCATTGTAAGTGCATCACTGTAACCACGGTTTTTGCTTTTTTTATAAAAAAAAAATGTAATCCCCTTTTCTCCTCAATTTGGAATGCCCAATTCCAATTGCTTACTAGGTCCTCATAGTGGCGCGGTTACTCACCTCAATCCGGGTGGCGGAGGACAAGTCTCAGTTGCCTCCGCTTCTGAGACAGTCAGTCTGCGGATCTTATCACGTGGCTCGTTGTGCATGACACCACGGAGACTCTCAGCATGTGGAGGCTCATGCTACTCTCCGCGATCCATGCAGAACTTACCACACGCCCCATAGAGGCATTGAGAACCACTAATCGCGACCACAAGGAGGTTACCCCATGTGACTCTATCCTCCTTAGAAACCAGGGCAATTTGGTTGCTTAGGAGACCTGGCTGGAGTCACTCAGAACACCCCAGATTCGTTTCCAGCCAACTGGTGAGTGACATTTTTATTTACTCATCCAGGCGGATCTCATTAGTATATGTAGATATTCTTAAATAGCATTTACACATGCATTATTGTACTTTTGGATAGACATTGAAACATACAATATGAATGTATTGACAGCATCTAAACTGTAAATTCTTTTACTTATGTACAGCTTTGGAGACCTACAAATCTTTACAAATCATTTATGGATCCAGCTTATACACATCAGTGAGAATGGCAAGTCCGGAGTGGCTGCTGTGAAGTCATTACATGCATCATGTTTACATGCAGTTTTCTTTGAGCTACAGCTGGTTTTTGCATAATCAAGCTACAGTCTTTATGTCTGTCCAAGTATACATGACACAAATGTGGTCCGATTATTGTGTCTACTGTAAACACTGGACAAAGCTGAGCTACAATTGCATAAAATCTGTTAGTCTGACTTTAATCAGACTGGTACAATTTCATTCAGTCTAAAGCGTTTACATGAGATTTAAAAAAACCAATTACTTTTTCAATCTGAAAGAATCAAACTTTTGAAGTGCATGTTAACGTATTGACTACAACGAGTAGCGCTTAATATTTGCTGGTGTGGCATTGTGAGGATACAGATTTTCATGGAGCACTCCAACTGAAAAAATGCCCTTTTGCTGGAAGAGAGAGATTGCAAAGAAAGTTGAAGAGGTGTGGAGGAGGGGGACACATTCCCCAAACCCCAGCCGACCTCCTGAGAAGACTGGCTCCGGATAATTACAGCCCAACTCCCAGTGTGCTTCAGCGGCCTTGGATGGGCTGACTGAACCAAATTTCACTGCTCGATGGGTTCCATTGCAGCTTGCACACACATAAAGGCTCGTCTTTTATCAATCAAACCACACACACACATTGAAATACATACACGCATAAGCATGCCTGTGAGGAATCGTATGAGATTACAGCATACCACATCAGTACTCACCACAACACAATTACCCCCTGAAGTTTACTTAAATCCCACCATCAACATGTACTTAATCTTCAGTAAAAAAGTGGTCTAGTGGTCTACTGGGACATTATTTTGCCCTGGAGAAAGTGATCTTATCCTCATCTCATCCATGAAATGAACTTCGTCTAAAGTTGGCTTTATCTGTAAACAGAAACTATTGCTACAACAAGTGCAGTGTAATTATTACTATGGGATGACGCCTTAATATCACATTTGGGTTAAGTTTGAGGTTTGTTAATATTCATTTCTCTAATGACTCTCAAAATCACAATATCCTTTATAAATTAAATAAACTAGGCAGCACATTGCTCAACGTTCGATTAGAACAATGGGGAAATTGACAGTATCCAATGAAAACATGCTGGATAACCAAAAAGTTCTATCAGCTCAGCAGGACACACAAACTACAGTGGGGACCAAATATCACATTTAAATGTGGAAATAAACAGTTATGACATAAAAGAAATCTTAAAGATTCAGCACTACGGTATTTCGAAGTCACTTATCAAATTTACAATAGGTACATTTGTGACATTGACCATGTGGTCCACTTATACAAAAGTTCAAATTTCCTTGCTTCCATTGAAGCACACAAGATGCTCTTTGGAACATTTAAAATTCTTGCTGGGATAACATGGATCATCAGTTTGTGTGGTGTTGCAAGACAGTCTTAATGACAATTACTTGACAAAATTGTAAGATATTGTACAAGCCATGTTGGACAATATCTTACGATTTCGCAATCTTGTACGATGTACGACTTTTAGACAAAACAATCAATAAACAGAATTTCAAATCTACACAATACATGCATTGTTATTTTGTATTACTAATTCCATATTTATTTCTGTAATAAAAATGGCTATATACACTCACTGAGCACTTCAATAGGAACACCTGTACACCTACTTATTCATGCTAATAGCCAACCGTGTGGCAGCAGTGCAGTGCATAAAATCATGCAGATACGGGTCAGAAGCTTCAGTAAATGTTCACATCAACCATCAGAATGGGGAAAAAGTGTGATCTTATCTGTTGGTTCATGAATTTTTTTCTATGGGAATAAAATTGTAATGTTTTTGAATGAACCAACTCGATTTCTTATAATTTCATCACTTTTATTATTACTACTTTTCATGAGATAGGGATTTTCAGGTTAATTTATATAATTATAATATATAAATAACCAATTATATATATATATATATATATATATATATATATATATATATATATATATATATATATATATACATATATATGTGGTCTCAGATTTTTGGAAGAAGAGAAGCAGGATCTATCAGTCTGTAGCCAATGCCAAGACTAATACTTTAGCACTGATAGGTTTTCTAGGAATTAAGAGTGATGTAATAGAGGCAATTCGAGCCAAAACACATTTATGTCATATCCATCTATTGTTTCTGCACCCTGCGCTGCTGTACTGAAACCCAGCTGTAACCCACCAGGCTCCTCTGCCCTACAGCAGCCTCATACAGCATGACATCATCCGTTTCCCTTTAACCATTAGAATGTGAGGCCTCTTAGTCTTTATCACAGGAACACCGACATACACAGTAATTCACTTGGAAAATCATCTTGGGCATTAGTGTCACCATGCAGAGAGTGATGAGCTTATGTACTGTCGTTCCTCAGGAGTCATTTCGACGACATAATGATGGGCTTCTTTGACCTGGTGCAGGAGGACCTGATGAGAGTATTATTAGTGGTTGATGTCAGCATATTCGATAGCTGTCTAAAATGGAAGACAAAATTAGTTGTGAGTTTGTGAAAAATCTAAACTAACATGCCAAGATCATGTTGGAATTATTGGAAAGGGTCAAAAGTCACAACCCCTTGTGGCAGAGGCGGCGGCAGCCGATTTTGCCGGGGCTTCAGCCCCGAATGTTTTGAGTGTAGCCCCGAATGTATTTTGAAAAGTTAACTGACAAATATGAAACCGGACAATAGCCTATGTAAACCTCCGAAATCATAAGTTGCCTTATTTCATTGTGCTTTGGCTTTGCACATACTGCATACAGCCTGTAAAAATAGACATAGGCATAATCTAGCCAATAGAATAAGTTCCTTTGCTGTCGTTAGCCTATGGGCGACTCCGTTTCTTGCTCTCTGTTGAATATGCAGCAGGTAGGGGAGGAGCTGACATCAACTTACTTTACTTAGTGACGAGTTAACAGCAGTTAGCAGGAAAGACAGCAAAAATGAAGCAAATGAGGCTTCTAAAATTTCCGAAAGAAGTCAGTGGGTAAGAATTCGCATTTGTTTTTGTCCTTAAAGTCTAAAGATCATCATCTGGCTGGCTTTCACCCACAGTAGGCTAAACCTCAAGACATCTGCTACTGACTGACATCACATGTTGTAACCTCTAGCCTCGTAGTTAGCGCATCTGCCTCTCATACTAGAGACCGCGGTTCGAGTCCAGTTTGGAGCAAAATTTTCTTGTTTATCAGGTGTTATTTTCTCTAAGGATAACCAATAAGCATTAGCATAAAATGTATGTGTGACTTGTTTTGTGATATTAGTTTGTTGTAAATATACACTTTGAGGGTAGCAAAGATGTGCCAGAGTCAGGCATGGAAACTGGTAACAATTAATCAGTCACTTTACTTTAGAGAAAGTTAAAAGTGAAACATTTCTTATCCCAATGATCCTAATGAAAGGATTTTGACAGATGAACATGGAGAATTATATACAATTCGATGCCATGGTGTGTCAATGAACTTAGACTTAAGTGATTCATGTATTGCTTTAACTTAGGATCTTATACATCATTTTGACTATTTATGTAAAAAAATGTAAATTATTTATATAAAAAATTTTTTTTTACTTCACTTTACTCACTATAATATAACTCTTTTGTGATGAATTTATTGTAATGTACATGAAAATTCAAGAATCATGATAGATCTTAGGGCAATCCCACTGATCTGCTCTTCCCAATACATTTACTTCAATGGTATTGGTCTACACTTTGAAATATGTAGCACTTGATGAATTAGTTGTTTGAAGCTGATTTGCAAAAAGTTATGTGCTGTATCTGTTCTTTTGCATCACAGATGATTCAGGGAGGAGAGAGGATGAGATAGTCGAGGATAGAACTAGAGTGGAAGATTTAGGAACTGTAGAAACAGGCCCAGCAAGAGCAGAACTCAAAGAATACCCTCTCACCAGCTTTGGACTACAGAGAAGTGGTTGCTAGTGTGAAAATAAAATTGTCTGGGCTAAGCCCCGGATGTCCTTCAATGCTGGAAACGCCTCTGCCTTGTGGTTTGGATGTAACATCACACCAAGGGCACTTGCAATAATAAACCTAATAAACTTTATATCTGGGGGTCCGGGGCATGCTCCCCCATGAGATTTTTTTATATATAGAATTTTTTTTTTTTTGGCAAAAAAAACAACACCATAGCATTCAACAGTTGTTTTATTTTCTCGAGTATGAGTAGCATTCATGTAACTATTGGCTATAGCATTTCTACCAGTAACCATTCAGACAGACGCGTTTTCGCTCTAAAAAAGCAAAACGGACCACAACTAATAGAGCAGAACACAGGTAACTCGAGATGCATTTTATCAGATGAAGAATCTTTTTTTTAACTTGACACAGCATCTACAAATGCAGTGCTCCTGTGAGAGATGCTAAAAACACAGTGAAACGTGACACAGTTGTCAAAAGATATCTATCTAGCTATTGCATGGAAGACAATTGAAAAACAGCGTGAGTGAACGCAAAAACACGTTCAGTTTGAACAGCCCCTTGTTCAGTAGCGGTTTTAACTACCATGCAAACCACGCAATTGCGCCCCGGTAGGAAAGCGCTGCAAAAAATAGCTTGAGGGGTGATATATATTTGATTTCGCACACGCGAAATCGCTTCATTCGCTTATTCGCATGAAAAAATTTGCATGACATGCTGTTGCGAAAGCCTATCAGCATTGAGATTGTCTGGATGTCACTGAAGTACTGATGTAGTAGCAGAAGAAATCTCGAGACGGACGAAAAAGTGAGCGAGGAAGTTGAACTACCTGGTAAGTTCTGAAAATATGTGCGTCTACTTGATTCCAGCTGTTGGTTGTACTTTACTATGAACCAAGTTGTAGAAGTCCACCCTCCTGTCCTTTTAACGGGAGTTTAAAAAAAAATTATAATCCAGCGGTCAAATTCGCGTGAGCAAAAATGTACTTTGGTTGTATGTGAATGCACCATTGGGGCTGTTCACACCGACTTTCCATTGTTTTCCTGTGTAAACGTACTGGATGAACTCATTGTTTTGTAAAAATTAGGGCTGTCAATTGATTAAAATGTTTCATCGACTTAATTACATGGTGTTCCGATTAATTAACCGTGATTAATCGCATATACAAATATTAGCTGAGAAAGCCCCTCATATAACAATAATTAAATATATAATGATTATACATATTTATATCAATATATAATTATACATAGTTATATATATATATATATATATATATATATATATATATATATATATATATATATATATATATAAATAAAAATATTCAGAAAATTTAAATGCATTATATTCTTGTAGCAGAAGAGTTAATCATTAATAAGACAATACAAAAAGTGGCTTTAGAATACAATGTATTGTTTACTTCCATATTATTGATCATAAGTCAATCATTGGCATACAGTTCACAGCAATCCATTTCACAAGTGAATTTGTCAATCAGTTGGAGATTTATTATGAGGGCTTGTTTAAGGACCCGTCAATGTACACCTGCGTCAGACATTTAAAACAATTTTTTTTATTAATGCTTACAAATCTTTTACATCTAGAGCCAAGAGGTATATTAAAACAAACAACAACAAAAAGGAAAATAAATAAATAAATAAGCAGTTTAATAATAATAATATCAAATTGTTTACATATTTCAATACACTTTACATCTTTCTTGTTACTCAAATTGGAAATTGTTCTTATGTATTGCTGAACCTCTGAATTAAAAATGAAAACTAATGATTTATAACCACCATACTTACATTTATGAATACTAAACTTTGCCAACAAAAGCAGAACATTAATCAAATAATATTCCTTATGAAGAGACATGTCATAGCTAAAAAAAAAAATGAATAAAACATTTTCAAAACAAAGTTGAAAGCTGGGAATAATATGATCTCTAACAATCTTGCAGAAATCAGACCAAAAACAAGTCGAGTAGGGACAACTCCAAAATAAATGAAAAAATGTGTCCTCCTGCAGACCACAAAATGTACAGAATATATTGACATCACAATTAAATCTCTCAACAAGAAAATAATTAGTGAGGTTGTACTTATAAATAAGTTTGAAGTCCAGCCACACCCTGCGTCAGACATGCTTGTATTGTGTCTCGGGTGTGTTGCATCATAAACATAAAATGTTTAGGTCACTGTGTAAAGTTAAATATAGTTTAATACTCAATCTTTAAACACATCTTGAGATCCCTTAGTTCGCATTTGCACTCCTTCAAGTGTTTTGAACGCAAGAACATAACGCATGTTTGTGTTGTTCTCCCTACTGAAGTGTTTTCTTCACTGTATAAACTGTGCGTTGCTCATACAGCTGAAAGTTCACTTACTGCCCTCTGGAGTAAACAGGTGGTACTACAAGCTTGCATTTCTCAGGACTCCCACTTATTATGTACTTGGCTACAATGGTTGATAGGATGAATTGAAAATTATGATTTAAAATATATTTTAAGCAAACATTTTCTAAACGGGACCCCGGCTTGGTCAGATGCTTGGGGCCTAAGAAATTGTAAACCTGCCCCTGCCCTTGTTCACATGACACAGCACTAGCTGAAGTTTCTCAAAGTTACCTCTCAAATAGACAGCCTTTTGTTTCAGTTGACAGTAGGTAAATTACCCTGTATCCAGCGCACTATTCATAAATATACCGGCACTGTTTTACTGTGTGAGAGACCGCTCCAAATGATTCAGTCAGAGAGCGCTCTGAACGAATTGTACTGAATCACGAATCAAATTTTTTTTGAAAGCCTGTTTGGCCAATGCACTGAAAAAGAACTGACTCAATAGAATTATTAATTCGCAAATTGGGGATTGATAGTTCTTTTAAACAGCCAACAGAAATACAGGACACATTTCGTGATTGGTGAAATATTCTGAGAGTAAATATTTCTCAGGTCAGTCAGAGCGCTCATGGTACGCACTGTGCATGCAGCTGTACAGCTGCAGGCACCACTGCATCACACCCTTAATGGTTACAAATCGCTTTTAAAGATCTATACATTGTAGTGGACACCGTATCAGATGGATAATGAATACACAGATATCATGTACCAATATTCTGAATTTAATTCACACATATCAGATTGAAATATAACTCTTCCTGAAGAAACACAAAGATGACAGGTAGAATGTTAGTCTCTGTCACCATTTACTTTCATTGTAAGATGCAATTATAGCGAATCATGGCTGAAACTAACACTCTGCCTAACATCTCATTTTATGTTCTACAAAGGAAAAAACTGTAATACGGGTTTTGAGCAACATCAGGGTGAGTGAATAATGTCAGAATTTTATTTTTTTGGTTGAACTATTTCTTTCATTCCAAGCAGTGCTCGACAAACAGTTTTAGCCAAACAAAGGCTTGTGTCAAATGACGGAATGCAAGTCCCTGTCAAATCTTTCATTTGGTGTGAGCTGTTCACCATGACAGTTGAGAGGCCCTTTACAGGCTAGAGCATAAAGGCCCCTCCAGGTGAATTAAACTAGGTGTCTGTATGTGTGTGTGTGTGTGTTTCAGTATGTGTAACATTCCTAATTGTTTGAGCACATACACACCAAGAAATGAACACATAGAGAGGTATGACAAACTATTAACATGAAGTCTTTGCACACAGACCAACCTTTGACTAAATGTTCCATAGTGAACGTGAGCTCAGAATGAAAGTGTTTCTGATTTGTGAAATAACAGGCTTTGACGTGGCATACGTGCATGTGCTCACCTGCGAGGGGGATCAGAGCCAAATATATGTAGTCACTCATGCACCTGTGTATGTGTGGTCGAGCTAAAGTAACAGCATCTACCTCTGGCGATGGGTTAGCACTTTTTAGTTCATTAACAACAGCGTACCCTAGTAAAAAATACAGCGAGATGATATGATAAAACACACAGCTGAAAGTGAAAGAAAATGTGAAATAAATGTCAAAACAATTGTATATTTGTATTGCATGGCAACTGGATCTGACAACCAACCACATTTGGGTATTTGATGCCATTTTTCAATGACCATTTTTTTATCAACATCATGATTTTAAGTTTAGATTTCTATAAATTTATAGTGGAAAGTATATATTTTAGATGTTGTGACTTTTTAGATGTTGTTTGCCCAATTATTAATCGTCTTTACTAGTTTACACTTTATACTATATAAATATACATATATAAATTTATATTTTGGGGGTCTTTCATATCTTATGAATTTATGTGTTGTAGTACAATGACACTATATCCCTACAGTATTTCAGTAGCCTCCAATACCAACTAATTTCTAGCTGTACAAAACTACATGCATATATACAGAATATAATGTTATAAATCTTAAAGTTCATCAAATTTTTATTTAATTAGGCCTCAGTGACCACATGCATTTAAGAAAGCAGTTTATTCCAGGCTTTTCCAAATGTCAAAGGATCATTTGTCAAAGGAGCCCAACAACAAGTCAACAGAGTGGAAAGAATTCAACATTTCTGGGAGTAAAGTGGGAAAAGCACATACACTATAAACGATTCCCAGTTATTCACACCAATGCAAAATATCGACTGTCCCTCGTGTATATGTGCTTGCACATTAGGGGAATCCTGAAGTTTTACATAAGAAGCAAATCCTTATTTTGCATCACAGCTCCACTGCATATCGCAATAGAAAGTTAAGGAAACAAACACAGCAACAACTCTGGAATATCTGGAAATCATTTAGCATATTGTTGGGCCTGTGCAGTTCAGGGTAACAAATGCATAATGTTTGAACTGTACTATAGACAATTTTGGTACTGTGTTGGGTCCAGTGTTGGGGAGCAGCAACGCTACCAACTTAGCACATTTTTTTAGTAGTGTTACATTAGCTCAGCTATTTTCACAATAGTGTAGCTTTTCCAGTAACGACTTAGATTTTCCAACTAGTCATGGTGTATCATCACAAAACACTACATCTGCCACATTGAATTGTTAACACAGTAAATGTGCCTAGACAGTAATCAAACTCACTCACTCCCTCTCAAATGTACCTTTGGGAAATCCAAATCATTTAAGTGAATCGGTTCTTTCAGACAGTTAATTTAAAGTTTTGATCCAAACATGCTCACATTTAGAGAAAACTGATTGGAAAATTACACCATCTACAAAATCCACACTACAACCAAGTGCATTTAGCCTTTGTTGGGCAGCACTGATTTATACCACTCCTTATTAAAAGCAAAGAAAGGACAGAGAGGGCTGTGATGGCACCAAAGCTATTGATGACTCTCTCTCTCTGTCTACACTGCAAACACACTTGATAGAGTTGACAGTGGAGAGGAGAGTGGCTTAGACACAATAAGATTAATGGGAGAAAGATAAACAGACACAGAAAAGACAGACAAAGTGAAGACATTTACTCCCCCCCCCCCCAGCAGACCTGATAAAACAGTGTGGATGACTTCATTTCCCAGCACTAGGTCCAGAGGGTGTACAAGAAGGCGGTGGGCTGGTGAGGGGGGTCAGGAGAGGGCGGTGGCCAGCAATGCTTTTCCATACCTACCATGTTTAATGGCTGGGAATCTGGCCCAGTGACCCTTCTCGTGTAGCACTGCAGGGGAGGGTGTCTGATCCTGACCTTTGCATCCTCAGCTGGTCTTCTCCTCCAAAAGGAATCAATTTCTTCAGTCTGTTCAGAGCAAATCACACCACATCATTGGAATCAGATTGCAAGCAGGTAAACATCAAAGCAAGATGTTAGTTGGTATGATGCATTTTTTACCAACCAGGTTCTGAGTTTGACTACATCCACAAACAGATATGACTGTTAATAGGAGCTCAGGAGAGAAAGTTCTTGGTATCTATTAAATAGCCATTACCCTTTAGTTTATGCCATGAACCTTGATTCACTACTTGCTATTTCTAGAAAGAGAAAGAGAGGGTGTTATGAGAACGGGACATTCTCATTCTAGAGAGCATTTTATTGGACAAACATTTGCATATGTCCCTGTGGACAAAACGAGTCTAAAATAACTTGGTCTGTTTTCCTAAAAGAGAAAGATAAAATGTTAATAAGTATATATCTACCAAATGTCTGCTAAAATCTGCTAAAATAGTTAATTTGGTCAACTTTTTTAAGTATACTAGCACAGTGGTTCTCGACCATTTTGACCCAATTTCCAAGACAATATTTGAATCTTCCAATTTTCGATAAAAGCAGTCAATATAGTAAAAGAAAAATATAGTGTCATATGATGTTTGCATCTAGCTTTTTTTTTTTTTTTTTTTAGCATTAATAGCTATATTATAGCTTATTAACTTATTTTACATAATTTTAACCCTTTAAGCTCGGATAGCCCGTCGAGAATTTATTTTTAAACCTAAATACAGTCTTGACCAACACAATATAGGTATAGTTGTAAAGCTTAGAAGTTGTACTTTACAATGCATGTAGGCATTATGACCAAAACTGAACAAGTGATTTGAAATTTACACACAAATCAGAAGTGTTCTGTTTTTATAATATATTAATAATTTTGCACTGCACATATTATTGTAATCTGTAAAAACATTAAACTGATCAAATAGCCATATGTCATTGGAAAACTCCCAAAGAGTATAATACAACCAGCCATTTTTGTTTTACTCACAGACAAAAATAAAGTGAGTAATAGTTGAGTATTTGACATACATGTTACATGTTAATAAGTGTTGCTTAAAAGCTGTGCTTTCGCTTATAACTTCACGAAAAATAAACAGACTATAAAATATCACATACCACTACTAATGCCTCCTACACACTACACAACTTTCAAAGACGTCGGATAGTGGTACCGTTCATATTACACAACTGTCTGTCTTGTCATGGAAGTCGTAGAGTTTTCAAATTATAAGACAAATCGGCGATAGGGGTGAACACATTACAAAACATTTCACTACTGACGAATCCCCGACAACTCTACATGGACTCCAAATTATGTTTCACAACAGAGTACACGCGAGAAGTGATATGAGATATGAAAACAAATGCATGATCATATGTTATTCATTTCAGAATATGATGTGTATGTTTTAATCGCCTAAAAATAATCATATATTTTATTGCTTACAATATGAAAAGTACCTCCTACTGTAAAATCTACCTATTTGCTGACCACTGTCCAAGAGAATTGGCAATTTCTCTCCAACTCTTCTCTTCCTCCACCCGGTTGTGGTACAGTTCAGATGAAACATCAAATATGCACTGGTGCTCCTGCCAATGTTCCACAAATTTTTCCTCCATTTCTTTGGTCCAATGAGACTTTCTTGATACTTTTTCTTGAATTGGGAATTGGACATTCCAAATTGCAGAGAAAAAAAAAACACATTCAGTGCTTAAAGGGTTAAATAATCATTTAAAGTCATTCTGCTGAGGTCCCCTAATGGCCCTGACCCCCTGGTTGGAACCACTACACTAGCATACAGCTAGACTGATCTAACATTGAAATCGGAAAGAGCTAAAAAAGCAAAAATAAACAACAACGCTCAACAACAAAAGTGAGTGTTAGAGTGAGCTGTTTTGGAGTAAAAATGTAATGCTAGGGGTAAAAATTCAACCTCCGTATCGCATTTGTCACTGATTATGCAAACATGATTGTTCCCTGGTTTCCATGCTGCTGACGCAACGCTCATCCGGTCGTATCACAAAAGAAGGTAAATGTGGTTGAGCCGATGCAAACATATTTGGTAGATAGATGGCGCTTGTCAATAAGTCTGCATAATGTCGCCGATCCAAGGGTAATGGAACTTTTGGAAACAACATGCCGACTTAATGTGGGATCATGTTGCAAACAGATGGCCTTAAAGCCAAGAGATATGGAGATATTTTTTTTTTTTACTTTGCTTAGTGAAGATTCCAGTGAAATGACATTTAGAAGGCTAACTTTAAATTACAGAATAGAACTGCAAAATAGAGGCAAACCATGTGGATGTTAGAGCCATCACTCTGTTTGTGGCATCAAATTCTTCTGAAGCTCACTTTCAGCTGACAGCTTCATCTTTAATCACCTCTGTGTCTAGAGAGCCAAATGTCTGAAGGAAAAAAATCTGTCAACATTTCCTGGCAGTCCTTGGAGAACATAATCATATATGGTCTAAAGCTTTGAATGATTGCTAAGCATTTTAGTATGCCTGACCCATGACATCATAACAAAGTATGCACGTAGACCAACATATGTTTAACAGCATGTGCTGTCAAATTTTTTAATAAGCCGGTAGAAAAGCTGTGTGTAGCAGTGCGTGACTGTGTTCCTCTTATCTGTTTGTGCTCCCCTTTAATGTTTAAACGTGTGTTTTTGTTTCAGCTAAGCACTTTCATCAGGTTTTGCTTTGAGTTGACTATAATTTAACATGGATCAACAGCTTTGTTCCACAAACAGCACAGAACAATTACCTCTTCTGTTCTCCCACCCCAGTCTTCTCTTTACAAAAAACAATAACACTCACAGGCAATGTGATTTTAGCTATACATTGTATTTTTACCATCATTGACTAATAAACACCAAAGAAGTGGTTGCTGAGATACAATATCCTAATACCCTCACTGATGTAATTATTTCCTATAGCCATTCAGTCTTTCATACATTTCATTCACATGGTCTCATGTGTCGATGTGCAGTATCCCTTTTCCGACTATCTTCCAGTCTGTTTATGCATAGACTGATAACACAAGAAAGCCATTTTCCTGTGGCAATACTTTCTAATCAAATTCATTTTAACATAAATGTCATGTTATATGTAAATCCCTCCTCCCTTTTATTTATTGTGAATAGCATATTGATTTTATATGATTTACTCATTTTTAGAACTTGCAATGAACTTTCCTTAGCACCTATTCTTTTATGATGTCATGATTCAATATGTTAAAAATGGTATAAATCATCTTCCAGATGCTTAAATGTTTACACATGAGAACATGCTAAATTACACAGTCATAAACTTGTTTATATCTTGGTAGTATTTATATTACCAAGCATTTTATTTCCAGACCAGCTCGCTGAGCCCATTTAACCAACTCTGTAATGACTAACTTCTCTTTGTTTAACTTTAAAGGATCTTTAAATCAGATGAGGGCAAGCAGAGATTTGGTGAAACCCTTATTTAGTGCTGGACATCCCAAAACGGTGAAGTGGCCATGATGGTAATTCATGTTTTTTATATATTTGTTTAGGATTTGTAATTTATTTTGTCCATTCAATATATATATATATATATTAGTTTTGAAAACCATTAGTTTTCACTCTAGGATTGTTAGTTTTAGTTTAGTTTTATCAGTGGATTCAAGTTTCACTTAGTTTTAGTTTTTCAGTATATTTAGTTTTAATGTAGTTTTAGTATATTAGGGCTGTCAAAGTTAATTTGTTTACTTATTTCTTTTATCTAATGTTATCACTGTCTAGTGGCATTTTCATGTTAATGAAGGCAGGTTGTAAAGGTTTCAAATTTAAAAATGTGTTTAATTTTTTAAATAAATAAAATAATTGTGGTAATTTGTTTTTATTTTTGTTTAGCTTTAGAGTCTTTAGAGTTTTATTTTTTGTATTATTTCCAATTATGTTGGTTTTTATTTTAACTTCATTTATTATAAAAAATGTCATGGTTACTGTTGTAACTGCTGTTCCCTGATGAAAGGAACAAGACATTGTGTCGAATGTAGTGACACAAGGGGTCTTTCTTGAGAGCCTTGCATACCTTTGAACTTGAGAAAAGGCCAATGAGAAATTGGCAGACAAAATTTACATGTCCCGCCCACAGACATACGGGTATAAAGGGAAGCGGGAGTGCGTCTGTCAGTCAGGTTTTTGCACTGAGGAGCCGAGAATAAGGTATGGCTGTTTACAGTGGTAGGTCTAGAGTCGTGGCAAGGGGATACAACCAGGGCTTAATTTAGATCCGGCACCTGTTTTGAGGGATCCTTCAGCTCATGTAGCACTGAAAGACATTAATGTTGACCTGTAACCTACATATGTTTAATGAAAAATCAAGTGCCTCCGATGCGCCCGGAGAGGCGGGGCTGTCGTCCGTTAGAGTGTGGAGGAGTGGCCGAGGAACAAGCTACGGCGTATCGGAGAACTGGCAAGTAAGTTTTTTTTGCAATCTCTCGCTCCTCTCTCTCTCTCACTACCGCGTTGGCCTTTTCCCTCTCGTTTACATTTTACAGTGTTTTTTGGGGGGGTACTACACTGTTACAGGAAGTACCCCCCCCCATTTAATTATTTCTGTTTCCCTCCCCTTGTCCCCTCCCTCGTAGGGTAGACTGGGATGACCTACCGGCAGACGGGGCAAAAGGAATGCCCCTCCCCAGGGAAAGGGGGGGTGTACGTCATGCTGGGGGCTCCCCTGCCTAAGAGAACGAGGGAGGAATGTGGCAGGGCGGAGGGCGGGGCCGGGTCGTGATTATACACACCCGGTCCCTTATCACGCTAATCAAGCCTCTGAGAGGGATAAAGGCCAACTGCGGATGATTGTGCGGGAGAGAGAGATAGTTTACGGACATGTCCGTCATGTGTGTGTTTGTGTCCTTTGTTTAAGTTTATTATTAAAATATTATTTGTATCGTCACGCCGGTTCTCGCCTCCTCCCTTCCATTGACTGCTTTACAGGTATTATTAAATTAAATCGTCAATAACTTCCTATATACCTTTTACATGTAAAATAATAATAAAAGAAAGATAGCTATATGGAGTGTTCCGTCCATGCCATGTTTTGGAGGTGATCGATTAAATTTTACCGCTATAACTATTCCTATTTCCATGGTAATAAACGACCTCTCTTCTATAATTGGTGGGGTGCAGAATGATGGTGAAAAGACATCTTAATTTACTGGATTATTTTACACAGGGCCCAACATCTGAAACCAAACAGGCCAAAGTAATTATATATACCACAAAGAAGCTGAGTCAATTTGTCAGCAGTTTGGCATTGAAAGCTCTCGATCTGCCATTTGGTCAATTTGTGATTGCGGTCAATACTGTTCCGATTTCAAGTGCAGAGTGTGAAAGGGGTTTTTCTTAAATTAACTTCATTTGCAATGCTGACCGAGCATTTCTCTACACCTCCACAATTTCATCACTTCTATTTCTCTGCCTTGTTGGACCCCCACTATCTCAGTTTAACCCCATTCCATACATGAGGTCATGGATTTCAAAAGGACACAGGACTGCAAAACACACCTGAAGCAAAGCACGAAATAGAGAGACAGAGGGGAAAGCAATGTCTGTTTTATGGTCTATCTTAAACAACTAAAAGTAACTTTACTGTGGCATTGCTTGTGTTGAATACATTGTTGTAATCCACATCCACATCCTGCCCAGACTGGCAGGGAGATAACACGTGGCCAGTACGTCACATGGGTTGTCAAGCCACACATGGAAGTGGCGTGGTGGCAGGTCCTACCTGATGAGGGAGCAGCTCTACAAACACAATGACCGGGGGCAGAGGGACTGCCCAAGGTAGACGCGGGTCCGCAGACAGGGGGACTGTACCATGGAAAATGCATCACAGGGAGTTGGCTGAAGAGGGAATTAGGCCTGTGGTACCCTACCCCAGAACAGAGCACTTGAGGCTCGTAGTGGGTCTGGTCGCAAATTCCTCCACTGAATTCGCCGGCCAGAAGGCTAGGGAGGAAGAATATCCAGGAAGCGAGAGCTTAGTTTCTAACCTGGGAGAGAGAGTGCACTGGATAATTTTGTGCATGCGGAACACCCGGTCGGTTGTTCCATATTAACGATTCTACCGGCTTGGACCTGACAAAACACGGGATGAGGCCGATTCAACCCTGAGATTTTAGAATCTTGCAAAGGTAATGCCCAGCTTGCTGCTCTGCGGATGTCTGCTAAGGGAGGTGCCATTGGCCAGTGCCCACGAGGATGCCAAACTTCTCGTTGAGTGTGCTCAAACCCGCAAGGGGGTGGGCACTGCCTGAGTCTGGAAGACCAAGGTAATGGCATTGACGACCCAGCTGGCAGCCTCAGTTTGGAGACAGCGTTCACTTTCTGCCATCCGCCGATGCAGACAAAAAGCTGCTCAGAACATCTAAAACTCTGCATGCGGTCAAAATAGATATGCAAAGCATGTAACGGACACAGCAACGAAGGCTGGGTCTGCATCCTCCCGGGGCAGCTTGCTTGCAGGTTCACAACTGGTCCCTGAAGGGGGTCGTAGGAACCTTGGGCACGTAGCCCGGTCATGGTCCTAGGATGACGTGAGTATCTGCCGGCAAGTGTCACTGACAGAGAATGATTGCAGGTCTCCAAACCTCTTGATGGAAGCTAGCGCTATCAGGAGGGCCGTCTTCAAGGAGAGGGCCTTGAGCTCAACTGAGTCAAGCGGCTTGAAGAGGGGTCTCTGAAGGCCCGAGAGGACCACTGAGAGATCCTAGGAGGGGAACAGGCTTGGTCGGGGAGGATTCAGCCTCTGGGTGCCTCTAAGGAACCTGACTAAACAAGTCTTGCTTACCCAAGGACTTGCCATCCACTGCACACGTTAACACACGTTATGTCCATGCCCATCTCGGGACACGAGTCTGAAGCCAGTGCTTAAGTGGTCTCTTATGCATCAACCCGAGCGGCGCGACCGCGGATGTCATATGCTCCATGAGCCTCTGGAACTGTTTTAGAGGAACCGCTGTGCCGGGCTCGAAGAGAGCGAGGCACCTTAGCACCGAATGTGCGCGCTCATTCGTGAGGCATGCTGTCATTGAGACTCCATGCCGAGAAAAGAGATGCTCTGAACTGTTGAGAGCTTTCTCTTTTCCCAGTTGACCTGAAGCTCTAGACGGCTGAGGTGCATGAGCACCTGGTCCCTGTGAGTGCATAGTAACTCTCAAGAATGAGCTAGAATGAGCCAGTCGTCGAGGTAATTGAGTATGCAGATGCCCACTTCCTGTAGTGGGACAAGGGCTGCCTCTGTGACCTTGGTGAAGACACGAGGGGACAGGGACAGGCCGAAGGGGAGGACCTTGCACTGAAACACCTGGCTGTCGAACGCAAAACGTAGGAAGGCTCGATGTCAATGCAAAATGGAGACGTGGAAGTACGCGTCCTTCAGGTCTACCGCTGCTAACCAATCTGATGCCGAATGCGGATTAAAATCTGTTTCTGCGTGAGCATTTTGAACGGGAGTTCTGTAAAGCCCGGTTGAGAACTCGCAAGTCCAAGATTGGCCACAACCCAGCGCATTTTTTTGGTTGCGATGAAGTAAGGGCTGCAGAGACCCTGAAGTGGCTTTCCCTCAGAAGGAAAAAGCTGCGATCGCACGTGGCCATGGCAATGTTCTCGCAATGAGAACATAAACCATTCATAAATGCTGCCTCCGTGTGATCGCATACCAGACACGCGAGGCAGCGCTTATGACCGTTAGGAGCGGAGAGAAAGCATCCAGGAACTACACAGAGGCAGAAAGACATCTTTAAAAAGATGCGTCCTGAAAAGGACGTTCAACGCCTGCTGTGTATTGCTCTTTTGTGAATGAAAATACTCTCTTTTAGAGGGATACACTCTATTACAGAAGCGCTGTCGAAGCGCAAAGGGGCATGGACTCCACAGCGTGCAGTGAGGGAGACAGCCGCTAACGTAACGTGCCGTAGATCCAACAGCAATACTCTGATAGAGGTGATTGGAACAGTAGTGAGACTCAGATTGCTGCTGCACAAGCACTCGGCTCCAAAGAAAAAATCTGACTGACAGATGCATGCCCGCTTCCATTTATACCCGTATATCCAGGGGCGGGACATGCAAATTCTGTCTGCCAATTTCTCATTGGCCTTTTCTCAAGTTCAGATGTACGCGAGACTCTCAAGAAAGACCCCCCGTGTCACTACATTCCACACAACGTTGAGTGAGTGACAGAAGGGGAAAAATCATTTAGCATTTGTTTCCGTTTCCATTAATGATTATAAAACTGTGCTGATGTCTAGCACATATCCATCATGATCTTTACTACATATATATCAGTGTACTTCATAAGTGTCATCGGGTGTGAGAAGAAACCATGTATCATCCAACTACCGCACACTCTAAAAATAATATAAGTTGTAGTGTCAACTAGTCTTAGCAGAGATGACCAGAGGAGGAAATCTGAGCTTGAGATGCAAGGAGGATGGAAAGCTAGTGGGGGGAGAGAGTCGAAAGAGAGGTTCAAATTTAAAGGCAGACACCAAAGACAGATTGATGCAGCTTGACAGATAAGCAGGCAGACACAAGCATGGAAATCTTTCCATGTCATTTAATTCCACTGAATAAAGGAATATTCCAGGTTCAATACAAGTTAAGCTCAATAGACAGCATTTGTGGCATAATGTTGATTACCACAAAAATTTATTTTGACATGCCCCTCCTTTTCTTTAAAAAAGGTAATTACAATGGAAGATAATGGGATCAACCTGTAAACATTAAAATACTCACTGTTTTAGTATTTTAATTATTGTTAAAGTATTTAGACACAACATATAAACAATGTGCATTAACGTGATTTTAGTATGATAGAATCACTTACTAACCTTTTCTCTGTAAAGTTATAGCCAATTTTATAACTTTGTTGCCATGACGATGTAATGTCAACAAACCTAAAATTACTGTAAAAATTACAATTTAAACAACATTACAGCTCAAATAATACACAAGATTTAAAAGAAGAATTAATGTAAGTGCTTTTATAAAATTGTAATCTTCACATTTCTGCCTTTAAACCCTCCAAACAAATTCCCATTCACATCCATTGTAAGTGCCTCACTGTAACCTTGGTTTTTGCTTTTTTTGCTTTTTTTAAAGATAAGGAGGGATGAGTCAAAAAATGTTTTTTTGTGGTAATCAACATTATGTCACAAATGCTGTCGATTGAGCTTCACTTGTATTGAACACGGAATATTCCTGTAAATGAAGTCCCAGATTGATCTTAAGGACAGTGCCCAAGAAGTCTAAGGGAAAGCCTCCTTTTTGCATCTATACACCACCAGAATAAACCATCAAACACAGGCCACACAGGCCAATGGGTCAGGACATCAAAAGAAAAATAAACATACATACACATACATGCACAATCAAACACACCTGCATGCACCCATACAGACAGACACAAAGACACAGGATAGGAGGGAGGAGCAGACATACAGGGAGAGGAAAATAAAGTATAGACAGGATATTAAGATAGAAAAGACAAAGAGTGTGAAATAATCCTTATCATTAGGGGAAGAGTTTGAAAGAAGAATGGTAATACTGTCTGTTGAAACATTTAGTGGAAAGTTGGAATTTTAAGGGAGACTAATGCCTTTCAAGTTTATGTGACACAAATGAAGTCATAGATAAATGCTGGGCAACTACTCTATTGGTATTGGTAAAGCATTGGACAATCAGAAAGAGCAAATTTGCTGCACATAAAAACACTTTACACAGCTTTAATTTTCTGTATCTGAATAAGGCAATATGAAGCATCATCCACCCTGATATCTGAGACTGCAGATTAACTGTAATAAAATGTGGCCTGTTTCCTTGAGAGCAACTTTATTTCACTGCTTGAAAGTCAGATTCGCTTATTCTCTTTTTGAGCCTGAAAGTCCCTTAGAAAAATATTTACCAGTCAATTGTGAACAATCAATTCTGTAATTTATTTCCCCAGTGTATTGTCCACCATCAACAATCTAAGAGGTGAATCTGCTGGCACCTGGTTCTGTCTGTCTGTATTTCTGGGATTTGAAAACAAAACAAGCTTTCTCCCCTTTTTTCCTTTGAATTATATTACAAACAGTCTCCCCACCTCCTATTGAACAGCCCTGTTTGTTTTTAAAGCCCATCTGTGGTGAAGCCAGGGCCACATGTTTGCCTATTGCGGCACGTGGAGGTTGGGGTGAGTAGGAGGTTAATCAACTCAAATCATTCTTCAGCTCAGTTCAGCTGATTAACAAGACTTGAATTTGTACTAGACCTTCAATTTTCCCAACTTCCAAAACACATTAGCCAAAATAAAACAAGCTATTGCAGCAAGTTGGTCTAAATGTCAGCAGGACGAATGGAAACTGACAGGGCTAATAACAGACCAAGAGCCACCAGCAGGCAGTCCCTCATTTAATGAGTACTGTTGGTGTAATAGAGACTCTTGATTTCTCAAGGCATACGCCTCATATGGTCGCAGGGCAGCTGTTTCCATAGAACTGCAAAGCTTGACTCGACATTGACCTTACTCTGCCTGCTGACCCATCAGGCATGCTAGTTTCCACTGAGCCTGTTCAGCCACAGCCCACCACCAGCATCACACCAAAACAAAAACTATCCCATTGTTTCAGTGAATGCACAATAAAGTAGCTCGTTACTATGAAACTAAGAGAAAGCAACTATTTGCATTTAACAGTTAGGTATATGATATGCAGTCTTAGTACTGTCCTGTAAAACTAGTTTAAACATCTAATTCTTGTAAATAATTATTTCACATGCATCCAAAAACAGGATTTTTGCTGTTTGTTCAACTTACTAAAATGAATGAAATCAGCACAATTCTAGAATTTTTTGTCACAACATGATTTCATTGCATTCTATCCATTTCCAATTGTAATATGGAAGTTTACTTAATAAATTTGAGTTTGGACTACATGAATACTTTTTTGGTGTTAATGTAGCATTGATGAGGTGATTTCAATTTCTCAGCATGCTTTGCATAGGGAAAGTAAAGGTTAAAATTTAGTGTTATTTTACGTGTTTTGTGCAAGATTAATACATTGAATTATATACATTTGTCAAATTGAGATTAAGAAGAGTGTCTGTTATGCTGGGGTTGAAGCAGAAGACTTTATTTTGTTACACATTATAAATAGTTTTGCATATATACAGTGAAATTCTTTTTTTTTTTTTTTCACATATCCCAGCATGGGGTCAGAGTGCAGGATCAGCCATGATACAGTGCCCCTGGAGCAGATAGGGTCAAGGGCCTTGCTTACCCAGAGCCTTAACCGCTGAGCAACCACAGCCCCGATTATGGTAAAGAGTGGAGCTAGATGTAACGATGAGGACAGGTAAATGTCACCATGAATTTCATTGCTCGCTACATTAAGCAATCGCTGTGCTAACCATAGTATAGTTACTAAACTACACTCTGTAGTGCAACCACCCAGCATGTATTTACTAGTTAACTTTCACTAGTTAGCGCAAAAAAAAGTTTTATTTGAGTTACTTTGACACGTCTAATTTTGTTGGATTTACTCAATTCAACTAGGTTCTTTCTACACAAAGTGTTCATGTTGAGATTACATAGTAATTTTAAATTAAGAAAACTAATTTCAAACAAGTGGAACCACTGTGCACAATTGAATCAAGTTCAGTCAAAGAGCAATTTTTTAAGTGCTTATGATCTCATTTTAATTGAGAGATCACATAGAATATTTGTACTTTTAGAAATTCGTTGGTCACGACACAGGACTATTTAAAATGAAAATGTTAATGCAATGGGTGTTTAAAAAGTTCATGGAAATGTAAAGGGTCGTTCTCACTGAACGCGTGTTTGCATCAGTCTGCTTTGTTTTTTTGTAAACATGCTCATTGTCCATCTTTGACAGTTGCGATGCATTTCGCTGTTTATTTTTCAGCTAATCAAGTTAGGGGCCAAAGTTATAAATTTTTAAGATGCCATGTCAAGTTAGGGGCCAAAGTTAGACCCAGCACAACAAATGAAACAGACAAAGGTTTTTTGAGATGCATTTAAAAAAAAAAAAGAGTAAAAAATTTAGACAACGGTCAAAGACGTCTATTGAAAAAACTATTGAAAAACAGCGTAGACGGATCCAAAACCAAGGTTGGTGTGAACGCTTCAGAACTTAAACTTTTTAAAAAGCATCTCGAGAGACACCTGTTGGATAAAATATAAATATATATATATATATATATATATATATATATATATATATATATATATATATATAGAGAGAGAGAGAGAGAGAGAGAGAGAGAGAGAGAGAGAGAATTAGGGTACTTTGGAAGAAGGGGAATGTGCTAAGTGCTATTTGGGAACAGCTGCCGTTCCAGAGTGAAGTGTTTATAGTGTAGCTAACTGGGAGTCAGGGAGATGCCTCACAGTGGCTACATGTGGACCAGAGATGAGCATTTAGCCAAGAATACTTCAAAGCCCACAGGCCTCATAGTAACATTACAAACATCAAAAACAGCATATGTTCTCTGAAGATTGATATTCCATTATGAACCTACACAAATGTAAATTGTATTTCCCTACATAGAATTACACACAAAATCTTACAAGTATAGTTTAAGTACATTATTTCTATTTATATAACCACTATTACAAGCAGATTTTGTTTTAAACAGGGTTTCCACGCTTTTTGACAAATCAATTTCCATGACTTCTCCAGCTGTTTGTGATTACTGGATTAATAAAAAATTTTTTTTATAAACATTGCACTGTAGAAAAGCAAGTTCTAGTTGATAAAATATTTAGAGTGGAGAACAACTAGAAAATGTTCTTTATACTATAGAAACATTGATGACCTTTCTATGACTTTTATTTCTTAATTCATTATTCCCTCTCCGGGAACCAGCACCTTATCGTGGTGGAGAGGTTTGTGTGCCCTTATGATCCTGAGGGTTGTGTTGTCTGGAGCCATGTGCTCCTGGTAGGGTCTCCCAAGGCAAAGTGGTCTCAGGTGAGGGGCCAGACTAAGAATGGTTCACAAATGACTCATGGATAAAACGGCAAGAGGAGGAGTTACCCTGCCCGGAGGAAGCCCGGGGCCCCCGTCTGGAGCCAGGCCCAGATGGAGGGCTCGTCGGCGAGCGCCTGGTGGCCGGGCTTGTCACGAAGCCCGGCCGGGCACAGCCCAAGAAGTGACGTGGAACCCCCTCTACATCCCTAGGGCCCACCACCCATTGGAGGAACCGCAGGAGTCGGGTGCGCTGTCATATGGGCGGCAGTGAAGGCCGTGGGCCACGACGGACCAGACCCGGGCAGCAAAGGCTTGCTCTGGGGATGTGGAATGTCACCTCACTGGGGGAAGGAGCCGAACTAGTGAGGGAGGTGGAGCGCTACCAGTTGGATCTGGTGGGGCTTACATCGACGCACAGTTTTGGCTCTGGATCCGTACTCCTGGATAGGGATGGACTCTATTCTTCTCTGGAGTTTCCCAGGGTGTGAGGCGACGGGCGGTGTGGGGATACTCACGAGTCCCCGGCTGAGCCACTACGCTGGAGTTTACCCCGTGGATCGAGAGGGTCGCCTCCCTACGCCTCACGGGTTGTGGGGGAAAACTCTGACCGTTGTCTGTGCATATGCACCGAACAGCAGTTCAGAGTATTCGGCCTTCTTGGAGACCCTGAATGGAGTCCTGAATAGGGCCCCAGTAGGGGACTCCATAGTGATGCTGGGTGACTTCAACGCACACGTGGGAAATTACAGGGACACCTGGAAAGGCGTGATTGGGAGGAACGGCCTCCCTGATCTGAACTCAAGTGGATGTTTGTTATTAGACTTCTGTGCTAGTCATGGATTATCTATAACAAACACCATGTTCGAACATAAGGATGCTCATAAGTGTACGTGGTACCAGAGCACCCTAGGCCGAAGGTCAATGATCGATTTTGTAATCGTGTCGTCGGATCTGAGGCCATATGTTTTGGACACTCGGGTAAAGAGGGGGGCAGAGCTGTCAACCGATCACCATCTGGTGGTGAGTTGGGTCAGGGGGTGGGGAAAGACTCTGGACAGACCTGGGAAGCCCAAGCGAGTAGTGCGGGTGAACTGGGAACGTTTGGAGGAGGTCCCTGTCCGCGAGATCTTCAACTCACACCTCCGGCGGAGCTTTTCAGGCATCCCTGCGGAGGTTGAGGACATTGAACCGGAGTGGGCAATGTTCAAAGCTTCCATTGCCGAAGCCACGGTGGAAAGCTGCAGCCTCAAGGTTTTAGGTGCCGCAAGGGGTGGTAACCCTCGAACACCATGGTGGACACTGGTGGTCAGGGAAGCCGTCCGACTGAAGAAAGAGGCCTTCCGGGATTTGTTGTCCCGGAGGTCTCCGGAGGCAGTTGCAAGGTACCGACAGGCCCGAAGGGCTGCGGCCTCGGCCGTGAGGGAGGCAAAGCAGTGGGTGTGGGAAAAGTTTGGAGAAGCCATGGAGAAGGACTTTCGGTCCGCACCAAAGTGCTTCTGGAAAACCGTCCGCCACCTTAGGAGGGGGAAACGGGAACCATTCAAGCTGTATACAGCAAAGATGGGACGCTGTTGACCTCAACTGAGGAGGTTATTGGGCGTGGAAGGAACACTTTGAAGAACTCCTAAATCCCAACACGCCCTCTATGGTAGAGGCAGAGCCGGAGGATGATGGGGGATCAGATTCTATTTCCCTGGGGAGGTCACTGAGGTAGTCAAACAACTCCGCAGTGGCAAAGCCCCGGGATTGATGAGATCCCACCAGAAATGCTGAAAGCTTTGGATGTGGAGGGGTGTCATGGATGACACGCTCTTCAACATTGCGTGGAAATCTGGGACAGTGCCTAAGGAGTGGCAGAACGGGGTGGTGGTTCCCCTCTTCAAAAAGGGGGATCAGAGAGTGTGTGCCAACTACAGGGGTATCACACTTCTCAGCCTCCCTGGTAAAGTTTACTCCAAGGTGCTGGAGAGGAGGGTTCGGCCGATTGTCGAACCTCGGATTAAAGAGGAACAATGTGGTTTTTGTCCTAGCCGTGGAACGACGGACCAGATCTTTACTCTCGCAAGGATCCTGGAGGGGGCTTGGGAGTATGCCCATCCGGTCTACATGTGTTTTGTGGATCTGGAGAAGGCGTATGACCGGGTCCCCCGGGAGATACTGTGGGAGGTGCTGCGGGAGTACGGGTTGGGGGGATCCCTTCTTAGGGCGATCCAATCCCTGTACGTCCAAAGCGAGAGCTGTGTCCGGGTCCTCGGCACGAAGTCGAGTTTCAAAGGCTGCGCTTTGTCACCAATCCTGTTTGTGATATTCATGGACAGGATATCGAGGCGTGTTCGGGTGGGGAAGGTGTGCGGTTCGGTGGGCTGGGGATCTCATCGCTGCTTTTTGCAGATGATGTTGTCTTCATGTCATCATCGGCTCCGTGACCTTCAGCTCTCACTGGATCGCTTGGCAGTCGAGTGTGAAGCAGCTGGGATGAGGATTAGCACCTCTAAATCTGAGGCCATGGTTCTCAGCAGGAAACCGATGGAGTGCGTACTCCAGGTAGGGAATGAGGTTTTGCCCCAAGTGAAGGAGTTCAAGTACCTCGGGGTCTTGTTCACGAGTGAGGGGACAATGGAGCGGGAGGTTGGCCGGAGAATCGGGGCAGCGGGGGCGGTATTGCACTCGCTCTATCGCACCGTTGTCACGAAAAGATAGCTGAGCGGAAGGGCAAAGCTCTCGATCTACCGGTCAATTTTTGTTCCTACCCTCGCCTATGGTCATGAAGGTTGGGTCATGACCGAAAGAACTAGGTCACGAGTACAAGCGGCCGAAATGGGCTTCCTCAGAAGGGTGGCAGGCTTCTCCCTTAGAGATAGGGTGAGGATCTCAGTCATCCGTGAGGAGCTCGGAGTAGAGCCGCTGCTCCTTTGCGTTGAAAGGAGTCAGTTGAGGTGGTTTGGGCATCTGGTAAGGATGCCCCCTGGCCGCCTCCCTAGGGAGGTGTTTCAGGCACGTCCAGCTGGGAGGAGGCCTCGGGGAAGACCCAGGACTAGGTGGAGAGATTACATCTCCACAGTGGCCTGGGAACGCCTCGGGGTCCCCCAGTCAGTGTTGGTTAATGTGGCTCGGGATAGGAAAGTTTGGGGCCCCCTGCTGGAGCAGCTGCCCCCGCGACCCGACTTCGGATAAGCGGTTGAAGATGGATGGATGGATGGATATGTTAAATAATTCATACATTTTTTAAATCATGGAGAACTTTATTTTTTAAGATTATAAATGTTTGTCTTTTACAGGACAAAAAAAAAACAGTTATAAAGTTTTTCATGACCTATATAAACCCTTAACGCACCCAATTATTTAATTATTTTGCTAAGTTAAAAGACAATTTCACTACAATTGTATTAGTGTATTTTGCATGTAATTTATGAAACTACATTGTAAAATTATCTATTAATTCTAGGCCTACATACAAAAATAAAATAACCCACAAACCCTTAATTAAATTGTTCTTTAATTCAGGGGAGTCTGAATAATGTTATGAATAATGTAGCCTTAACAGCTACTGTAAAAAAGAACATAAACCGTGAGATCTGGAATTACACTCTCAATTTTCCCATGCAGAGCACCTGATCTTGGAGAATGCAGCGGGAGCAGCAGGATGAGACGGAGGGACGAGGGGAGAGGATTGGATGTTTTGTCGGTTTCCATGCCGCTGAACATGAAATCCTCAGGCATGAGCACTCAGATCTTCTGCACACAAGAGACAGAGTCTAAACATACAGTGTGTGAGACTGGAGATATAGCAAATACACACACACACACTTACATCACACTTCCACATATGCCAATAATTACATGTGCCAACAGTACAGAGAGATGATTCATCAATCATGTCACTGTTCATTTGAACAAAGAATGCTGGTAGCAACTAAATTTTTTTTTGCAGCTTTCCGTCCTATAAGAGATTAAATAGTGCAAGAATTATAGTTCACAGTGATCTGATCAATATAACAGAGTCCAGAATTAAAGGAATTGTGTAAAAATCACACTTTTTGTTTACAGATTTGGTTATACTTATTTATAAATTACAATAATTTTTTGTTTTAATGGTTTTCAAAGGCATCTTTTACAATAGTTGCCAAATATTTATCCTTGATTGATAATGAACTTATAAGCCACTTTATATTAGATTGCATTATAATACATCACTAATTACACATGTATTCAGACATTACAAATAATTTTGATTGGGGGGCTGGAATATGGGACGCTGAGAAAAATAAATAAATTATGCAGGTGCTGAATATTAATCAAGACTCATTAATGATGTAACATTGTTTTCCTCAGAGCAGAAATACATATGCAAATTGCTTATTAAGAAGAGCAACTCTTTAAAATTTTTACAAGTTACTTGTTCATGACAGATATAATTGTTTATACAAAGCTTGTCAAGATATTGAAAAAATATGTTGGAAAAGGCATTAAGCATCAATTTGAAAAACCCTCTTTTTTATGAAATCAAAGATCAAGAAATATTTCCACCCTATTGTGACATTATTGATTAAAACAGACGTGGCATATATCTCTGCATATCACGTTTAAGAACAGGAATATTGTTAGAAGAGTAGTGTGTCTATTTACATTCTGAAAGCAGAAAAAGGAAATCAGGAAATGTAAAAAATTCCTTTGGGCTCTAATAAAATAATATGCTCAAAAATACAGATACATTCCAAACAAATTACAACAAAATCTTACCAGCAGCCAATAAAGAATTCTAGCATGACTATTATAAATCCAATGCCTTGATATTCCACATGGTAGAGTCAGGTTCTGTGGTCAAATAAATAAATAAATACTAATTGAAGAGTGATTATGACCATGATTATATCATCTCTTATGCCACCTAGTGGTTCATTTTAATTCTTCACGTACAGAGCCATTAAATCAAAATTAAAGTTTTGTGGCTTTTAGTCTATGTGTGACAGCTTTGAGGCATCTAAATAATATTGTACTCTGACATTTTGACACTTTGTACACATTTAAAATGTCCTTTTTTTTCTCTCTGTAAAATGGACCAAATACTGCATATACTGATAACTGATCCTGCTCTACATTTTGTCCAGTCAAATGCTCTCTAGAATGAAAATGTCCCTCCCCTTAATATCACCTGTACCCCACTAACAAGTAGAAAAGCCTAATGGCTATTAAAAAACAAAGGGATGAACACTTTGATATGCCCCACCCAAATGTCTAGTTTAATTAATACATCAACACAGGACAGAAAACTGTGCTTGTCAAGCCATTTCATGGGGTCTTTTTTTTAGAGGACATTAAGAGAATTTTCATACAAAACAACCTTTGTGAGAATGTTTTATAAAAATGTTTTGCATCTGATTCGTCTGTAACTATAAGCATAAAGCGCTTGTGAAAGGAAGAACATTGTTGCAAAAAAATATTTTCTTAATTAGTATTTTTGTCTTTTTTGCCAGTAACAATATCTAAACAAGATTATTTTTCTTAACAAGCAAAATGACATAAGATGTTTTGTCTTGTTTCCAGAGAAATCTTAAAACAAGAAACAAACATTTGCCAGTGGGGTGAGAAAAATAAACTTTTCATTACCCCATTGGCAAATGCATTTTTCTTGTTTGAAGCATAGTTTGACGTTTAATACATATTTGACAGATTTTGCTATCAGCCATTCAGATTTTAGGATTAGTAGGTTGATAAACATCCAGCCATATCCAGCAATCATTTCAGAGAATTCATGTGGACCAGAGATGAGCATTCAGACAAGAATACTTACAGGCCTCATAGTACCATTGGTGTTGCCTTTTACAGTGAGTGGAAAACAACATTACAAACATGAAAATCAGCATATGTTCACTAAAAATGTATATTCTGAAGTAGTAATAACACGATTGTAAAATTCAAAACAGACTTTATTTTTTTCTACATTAAAAATTACACAAAAATCTTACATTTAGCCAAAAGTTCAAGTCATGTCAAGTCACACTCTTTGATCAATGAATATTGATTACTTTTTCAGTAATTACCGTATAAGTATTTAAAAAATTTATCTATAGTGATTGCACCATAAAAGATCAATTTCTAGACTATAAAATATTATTATCTAATCTATAAAATATATATTCTCTATAGAAATGGCCATTACTTTTCCATGACTTTTTATGATTTCTATTTCCATGACTTTTCTAGGCTTTGAAATCACCATAGATGACCCAAAGAAAACATTTTACTACATTTTCATTTTTGCAAAAGTACAAAACAATTTCACTACAACTGTAGTTATGTTTTTGCATAATCATTTATAAAGGCTAAACACAAAAATGATACAATCCAGAAAGCCCATTTAAATTCTTTAATTCAGGGGAATTTTAGTGCCTTACCGGCTACTGTAAACAAGAACATAAAACATGAGATCTGGAATTACACTCCCCATTTTCCCATGCAGAGAACCTGAACTTGGAGAATGCAGCGGCAGCAGGAGGAGACGGAGGGATGAGGGGAGAGGGATGGATGTGTTGTCTTTTCTATTGCGCTGTACATGAAATCCTTAAAAGCATGAGCTCTCAGAACCTCTGCACACAAGAGACAGAGATTAAACATACAGTGTGTGAGACATATACGGCACATTCAATTACATCACACATCCAAATATGTCAATACTTACATATACACATGTGTGTGTAAAACACACAAATACACATAAACAGTCCAGAGAGCCCATTCATCTCATTCATATTCAAACTGTTAAAATTGTGCAAAACACATTGGTAGCAAATTTATTGTTACTCTTCTATTTGTCACAGTTAGTCCTCACCTTATTTGCAGCTTTTCGTTCTAAAAGAGAAACAATATTATGAGCATTAGAGTTGGCACAGGTAAGCAGAATAATAAAAGAGTTAAAGAGATAGTTCACCCAAAAATGAAAATTCTCTCATCATTTACTCTCCCACATGCTATATAAGATGTGTATGACTTTCTTTCTTCTGCTGAAAACTAACGAAAGATTTTTAGAAAAATATCTCAGCTCTGTAGTTCCACAGAATGAAAGTAAATGGTGGCCAGAACTTTGAAGGTCCAAAAAGCTCATAAAGGCAGCATAAACGTAATCCAAATGACTCCAGTGGTTAACTCGATATATTCAGAAGCGATATGACAGGTGTGCATGAGAAACAGATCAATATATAAGTCCTTTTTTTTAACTATAAATCAACATTTTCACTTTTTAATTCTTCATCTTTTGTTTTTAGCAATTTGCATTCTTTGTGCATATCTCCACCTACAGGGCAGGGAGGAGAATTTATAGTAAAAAAAAGGACTTAAATATTGAACTGTTTCTCACCCACATCTATCATTTAGCTTCTTAAGATATTCATTTAACCACTGGAGTCTTATGGATAACTTTTATGCTGCCTTTATATGCTTTTTGGGCCTTCAAATGTTTGGTCACCGTTCACTTGCTTTGTATGAATCTACAGAGCTGAAATATTCATCTAAAAATCTTTGTTTGCGTTCAGCAGAAGAAAAAAATCTGGGACGGCATGAGGGTGAATAAATGATGAGTGAACTATCCCTTTAAACAACAACATTCTACAACAGTCAAGAAGTTTTCCATTGAACAATATTTGATTGTTGGCTTGGCTGACTGATGAAATTGCAATAATAAATGACAAACATTTATATGATGTTTTAATGGTTTGCAATGGCTTCCTTTCATTAAAGTTTCCAAATATTTAGCCTTGATTAATCTTTCATTTTCAGCCACATTGTATTGGAAAATCTTTGTCTGAAGATGAATGTATTAGAACATTAGAATGTTCATCACAGACATTATGGGCTTAATAAGACCTTATTTGATTTCCTGTCACCAAGACAAATTCCTTGTATGTGTAAGCATACTTGGCAATAAAGCTGATTCTGATTTTGTCAAATATTGAAAAGTGACAAAGTGGAAGACCCACATTTTTATCCTTAATCTTGAAAAATTTACAGTATTTCCACACAATAATGTGACCTTAATTCAATCATGAGTTTGCTTACATCACTGTATAAAACTTATATCAACATGAATACACTCAGAAGAGTATGGTTTTCTGTTTACATTTTTAAAGTGTAAAACAAATATCCGAAAATGTGGACAATCCCCAGTCAATTGAGGGATGCACAAAAAATGCTTTAAAGTTGTTCAGAAACAACAAAGGTCTCACCTGCATAGAACTGAGGTAGCAGCCATAAAATGATTATTAGCATGACTAATATAAATCCAATGACTGCGACATACCACATTGTAGAGTCAGGTTCTGTGGTAAAAACAAAAAACAAAATGCATTGAGAAGAGTGTTTGCAAATTCTAAAGCTCTGTTTATGACCAGTACATCTCACCTGCCACCTAGTGATTATTATAATACTTCATTTAAAGGATACTTAGGGACTTTCCATCTAAACAGATCTTTGTGAGAATGGTTGTGTGGTCTTTCCTTTTGTATCTGATTCACCTGTAACTGTAAGCAGAAAGCTCTTGCGGATGGGTGTGAGCAAGGACTTATGAGATACTCTGCAAGTGTACATATATCCAGAGTCCTCAAGGCCTGGCTGCAGAAGGTAGAAGGCTGAGAGTGAGTATGTGCCATCTTGATGAAGCCGATGACTGGAGTACAGTATATTTGTCAGGAACACAGGCGTAGGGCTGCCTCGTGCTGGTTCTCGATACCACTCGATGTTCACATCCAGAGGATAGTAGCCCTCTGCATCACATGTAACCTTCTGCTCCTTACCGAGTATCAAAGACAAGGAGGAACCCACATTCAGAGAAACACGAGGTTGTTCTGTGAAGGTTAAAGAGAAATAAGACATTTTAAAGAGATAGTTCTCCCAAAAATGAAAATCGTCACATCATTTACTCACTCTCACACCATCCCAGATGTGTATGACTTTCTTTCTTATTCTGAACACAAACAAAGATTTTTAGAAAAACATTTCAGCTCTATAGGTCCTCGCAATGCAAGTGAACGGTAATCAAAAGCATATAAAGGCAGCATAAAAGTAATCCATAAGACTCCAGTGATTAAATCTAGAACTAGCGATATAACAGATGTGGATAAGAAACAGTTCAATATTTAAGTCCTTTTTAGTATCAATCTCCTCTTTCACATTTTTCTTCTTTTGTTTTAAGAAGGCAGGGAGGAGAAAAAGGACTTAAATATCTGTTTCTCAACCACACATATCATATTGCTTCTAAAGACATGGAGTCTTATGGCTTTATGCTGCCTTTATGTGCTTTTTGGAGCTTTACATTTTTGGTCACCCTTCACCTCCATTGTATGGACCTACAGAGCTGAAATATTCTTCAAAAAATCTTTGTTTGTGTTCAGCAGAAGAAAGAAAGTCATACACATCTGAGAAGTCATGAGAGTGAGTAAATGATATAGGAATCACTTTCAGATGTTCCCTTTGATAGAGCTGTTCTGTCATGATATCAATTTGTAGGCCAAACTGGGTTACATCGGGAACTTCCAGTGGATTTCTAGAAAATAAATTTGGATTTATGAGTAAAAAAGGATTTGTGGTTAACATTACTTTTTTTTTTTTAGAGACTTTCACATTTTGTTCTGTAACATAAATTACTCAGTCATACACCAAACATGAATTTTGAAGCTTATGTGCATTTTAAAAACATAAGTTGAAAACAAGATGCAAAAAAAAGGAGTACAACAGTTGTCTGATGAGTCAAGCATGTAAAATTACATCCTTATGGTAGTCGTAGTCCTTATTTAGCAACAATTGAAGCATGACTGTGTATACCTGTAATTCATGCTGCAGAACCAAATGTAAAAGTCACTTCAAGTAATGTTAACAACAGACAGTTTTATTAAACACATTGAAATATCCAGATAGTATCCCTTGCTCCAAAATGTTAAAAATGGAAAAGCTCTATTTCTATGCAAATGTTTTTCATCTTACCACTTAGGCTAACAGGAATATCATGGCTGCCATAGAGGGGAGGAACAAGGACAGAGCAGATGTATGTGCCCTCGCTGATTTTTCTGGTGAGTGGAAGTTTGAAGGAGGCGTTTCCAGTGCCGATGGCTTTGAAAGACACTCCGCTTCCTTCACTCTTCCCCGTGCGGCTAGAGTAGCTAAAGAGCCTGCTGCGCTCCCCGTGTCGCTGCAACCTCCACTCCACCGTAACATTAGCCTGTTTGTGATCCACTGCAAACTGACAGTGCAGAATCGGTTCCTTCAAGAATCCCACCTCTACCGAGGGAGTCTGTGTATAAACAACCATTGCAGCTGCCAAACACATATGGAAGATATGGTGATTAAGGTGGCTGGCAGGTTAGAATACATTAAAGGGATAGTTCAACCAAAAATGCTAATTATGTCATCATTTAATCACCATTATGTTGTTCCAAACCAATAAGATTTTCTTTATAAGCGTCAATCTTAGTCCCCATGAACTTCCATTGCATCTTTTTTCCATACAATGAAAGTGAATGGTAACTCAGGCTGTCATTCTGCCAAACATCTCATTTTTTTGTCACTCAGAAGAAAAAAGTCTTTCAGGTTTGAACCAACATGAGGGTGAGTAAATAATCACAGAAATGTAATGTTTGGGTGAACTATCCCTTTAAATGTAGAGCAAAATCATGACTGCATCATTCCAATAATAATGCCTACCTGATGTTGTCAGGAGTTCCCTGTCATTAACAGTTATCCATTGCAGATAGTCCACATTTCCTTTGGCAGGAGATGCAGGTGTGTGTCTGAGAAATGTGGTAACAACAAAAGAGCCTTCAGTATGGCGTAAAGTACAAGTGAACCAGACGTCATACTCTTGTGCTCCCACAGTAGGCCAGCGCATTACAATGCCTCCAGTGCTGTACCTACGGATCTCACATTTTAGTTTGTCCTCTCCTCCTTCCACATAACGCCTCATATCCACCTTAGAGGCTGCATTAGACACAATAAATAACCACACGTTAATATTGCGGATTAAAACTATTAAAGAATTATAACTTCAACGACATAAAGTGACTTTCACTCACCTGTGACAAGGAAGGTAATGGTAGGGTATAAAGCGCTGTCACCAGCATTACCAAATTGAAGCAAAGCCTCTCTGTGGATGTACTGAGTCTCTGGGTGGCCCTCATTATTTACTTGAACCTTCTCATCAACAAACTGACAAGGAAGCCACTGAATGTTATGGACAGACTGAGATCCATTTACACCTGGTCAAAAAACAGTAAATTAAGAAAAAATGCAGTGCCCCATGACAGGATTAAGAAATACAATGCTTGCCATTGCAAATGTAAATAAAACTTGGGAGCTCATGCTAAACAAAAATGAAACTACAAATAGTCAGCACTGCCCAATATTAAATCTACTACATGAAATGATCTCCATTTTAAAGACTTATTTCCTTAAAAATATTATGAATATAGAAACAAAACACAGTTACATTTTTATATTTATAATAGTAGATTTGACGTAATAGTATATAACATGCTTTGATATAAGTGTGCAACCAGCAATTGTACAGCAATAAGGAAGCAAACAAGGAAAAACATTTAGACTACTCTAAATCTCTAAATATAAACAACAGTTTAACCATTACAAACCGTCTTTATAAATACCTAAGCATAACAATGTAAGGATAAGACCTCCAACTGTCAAACCCATACTGTGTATTCCCGTCCTGAGGACAATCATACCAGTTACAAGGAACTGCCATGCAAGCAGCAAATGTACTTTCTCTTTCGTTTCACTGTTAATACTCTCTGAGCGTTGGACGCATGGGAATGGGGGAAGGCGTGTACCGCAAAGGGAAAAGGGGCGGCTCAGTTTGAAAACAAGCACCAATCCAGTGATGACAGACAGACAAGGCTCTCTAAAATATATATTTTCTACAATGTACCAGTTAACATGGAAACACTTCTGCAGGCACTCTCTCTAAAAAAACTACCTTTTTTAGCCTGGTAATAAATAAATAATAATGGACAAGGATGCGATGAATACAGCGCATAACATGTATGAGTTTTCCCCGGCATGTTTTTTAATTTTTTTAATTTTTATTTCAGAGCTTAGCTTGTCCAGCCTTTTCGAGATTCTAATCATCAAAAGATGAAATGCTCTCACTTTTGGACGCATGACGGAACCCTTGCGACATATATATATATATATACTAGTGTGAGTTGTAACACTAGCTGGGGATGGATGTAACAATGTAATTTGTTAAAATAAGATCCACACCATACAAGAACTTTATTGAAGAATAAAGAAGACATTGTATTAAATAAGATGAACAATTTAAAGTGACAAAAACACTTATTTTTTCAAAATGTTACATTAACTGAAAAAATATTTCTGTGTGTGTTTGTGTGTGTACTGTATTCCTGAATGTGCATGTGTCACAGGTTCAATCACTGTCATAGTTGTGGCAAATGTAGACTGCTGCCTCTGGAGTGCAGGCTTTGTGGGCCCAGAACTGACGGTTTACACACCGATATTTATTTTGGCCTTGAGTTTGCAAAGTGTTTACATTTACATTTATGCATTTGGCAGACACTTTTATCCAAAGAGACTTACAGTGCACTTATTACAGGGACAATCCCCCCGGAGCAACCTGGATTAAGTGTATTGCTCAAGGACACAATGGTGGTGGCTGTGGGGATCGAACCAGCAACCTTCTGATTGCCAGTTATGTGCTTTAGTCCACTACGCCACCACCACTCGTGTTCCATACACACAATGCAGAAATTCTCATCAGCTGAGGTTTCAGAGTCCTCTTGATCATTGGGCTTGTGCCTTTTGCTTGGCTTTCTTCTTTTGCCCCTTTCCATATGGCAGGGTTATTCTTTTTTCTTTTTTTTAATGGTCCTCTTCCTTGCTTCCTCTTCAAGTGCCTGTTTCACAGGTGTATCTCTCAAGATTTCTAATTTCCTCTTTCTCTTCCCACTGGCAGTCTTCCTTGGTCCTGCTTTGGGAAATGGATGGAGAGCAGATGGACTGAAACCTTTTTGAGCAGCTTGAGTTGAGAGGTCTGGCTGAGTCTGAGAAAAGGCTTGACCTGCCTGGTCAACTGGAAAAGAGGCTTGGGCTGGCTAAGCTGAGGTGGAGGCTTGGGCTGGCTAAGCTGATGTGAAGGCTTGGGCTGGCTAAACTGAGGTGGAGGCTTGGGCTGGCTAAACTGAAGAGGAGGCTTGGGCTGGCTAAGCTGATGTGGAGGCTTGGGCTGGCTGAACTGAGGAGGAGGCTTGGGCTGGCTAAGCTGATGTGGAGGCTTGGGCTGGCTAAGATGATGTGGAGGCTTGGGCTGGCTAAGCTGATGTGGAGGCTTGGGCTGGCTAAGCTGATGTGGAGGCTTGGGCTGGCTAAGCTGATGTGGAGGCTTGGGCTGGCTAAGCTGAGGTGGCGGCTTGGGCTGGCTAAACAGAGGTGGAGGCTTGGGCTGGCTAAGCTGAGGTGGAGGCTTGGGCTGGCTAACATGATGTGGAGGCTTGGGCTGGATAAACTGAGTAGGAGGCTTGGGCTGGCTAAGCTGAGGTGGAGGCTTGGGCTGGCTAAGCTGAGGTGGAGGCTTGGGCTGGCTAAGCTGATGTGAAGGCTTGGGCTGGCTAAACAGAGGTGGAGGCTTAGGCTGGCTAAGCTGAGGTGGAGGCTTGGGCTGGCTAAGATGATGTGGAGGCTTGGGCTGGCTAAACTGAGTAGGAGGCTTGGGCTGGCTAAGCTGATGTGGAGGCTTGGGCTGGCTAAGATGATGTGGAGGCTTGGGCTGGCTAAACTGAAGAGGAGGCTTGGGCTGGCTAAGCTGAGGTGGCGGCTTGGACTGGCTAAGCTGAGGTGGCGGCTTGGGCTGGCTAAGCTGAGGTGGAGGCTTGAGCTGGCTAAGATGATGTGGAGGCTTGGGCTGGCTAAACTGAGGAGGAGGCTTGGGCTGCCTAAGCTGATGTGGAGGCTTGGGCTGGCTAAGCTGATGTGGAGGCTTGGGCTGGCTAAGCTGAGGTGGTGGCTTGGGCTGGCTAAACTGAGGTGGAGGCTTGGGCTGGCTAAGCTGAGGTGGAGGCTTGGGCTGGCTAAACTGAAGAGGAGGCTTGGGCTGGCTAAGCTGAGGTGGCGGCTTGGGCTGGCTAAGCTGAGGTGGAGACCAGGGAGGCAGGTGGTTCAAGATGATCTGTGACCTGTGATGGTGCATAGTCACACTCCTCGAAAATGTCTGGATTGAAAGGCTAGATGCCTGTACATATAAAACCAGCTTGTATGTTGTTTGGCGTAGCAGCATTGGGGAATGCAATCTCGACCAGGCTTGGGATGTCATAGACTGTCATTGTTTTAGCAGGATTGATTCTCATCCATGCATCACTGGCTGTGTTAATCAACTCCTTGAATGGACAATAGACACTACAATCAAGGGCCAGTAGCTTATGAGAACAATGGGGTGGGAAAGAAAGGAGCTCTATCACATTTTATTTGCAGTAAGTGACTTCCTTCATCAAAAGGGGATGTTTGTAACATATTTTAAGAAACTGTTACAACAATCCCCACAACAACCAGCCATTACATAGCTAACTGTTTAAGGTATGTGGGTTTGAAGTTAGCATGAATGCAAAGCATCAAATTAAACTAGAGAAACGGCTACTTAAGGTGATGTAAGTTGCAACATTGCATCTACAATAGAATGATCACTAGGCAAAAAATAATCTTGATAAAAAAATATATATTTCATACCTGAAAATATTTTTTTTGGTTATATAATACACAGTGTTGCTATCAGAGACATGCCTCTCTCATGTGAGCTCGAAAAGGAAATGGGAGTCTACGATATTGATGACATCACCGCAGCTCTTTTCTGATTGGTCAAACTGACAGTGTTACAACTAACCCAGTGTTACAACACTCCCCGGTCTCCCCCTACATGCATTTTCTCTAAAGCAACTTACAAATAAGGGAAAGCAGGTCAGTTTGTGTCAAAATAGATAAGGATCTTTACAAACTCAAAAAGGTCTGTAAAATATGATTCTAACATGTTCATGTTTTGTTCAGGCCCCTGAAGTATCTCATAGACAAGATATATAAGTCGAAGTGAAAAATATAGAAACATGGGTAGTATGTTTCTATATGGACTTTGATTACACCCATTAACCCTTAATTTTCCCAATATTTGGGACTTTAGAGACCTGAAACTTAGATCTAACAAAAATGAATGTACAAAATGCCCAGATAGTGTAAATTTGTGTATATATTTTCAAGACGGGGCCTGGGTAGTTCAGTGAGTATTGACACTGACAACCACCTCTGGAGTCGCAAGATCGAATCCAAGGTGTGCTGAGTGACTCCAGCCAGGTTTCCAAAGCAATCAAATTAGCCCGGTTGCTAGGGAGGGTAGAGTCACGTGGGGTAACCTCCTCGTGGTCACAATTAGTGGTTCTCGCTAGTTGTGCGTGAATTGTGGAGAGTAGCGTGAGCCTCTACATGCTGTGAGTCTCTGTGATGTCATGCACGACGAGCCACGTGATCAAATGCTCAGATTGACTGTCTCAGAAGCGAAGGCAACTGAAACTTGTCCTCCACCACCCAGATTGAGGTGAGTAACCGTGCCACCACGAGGACCTACTAAGTAGTGGGAATTGGGCATTCCAAATTGTGAGAAAAAGGGGATGAAAAATAAATAAATAAATAAATATAAATCAATATATATAAAATACAGTTAGAAAACCATATAATAAAATACATTTTGATACAATTTTACGTTTTATTTTCACAAATTAAAGAGATAATACAACAAATCAGGACAAATCAATAACAGGATTCATTATTTTAACACTGAAATTTCATGAGATGCAACTGGCTGTCAAACACATAGTGAGCTACACCTAACACATAAGATACACATGTGTAATGTATGTGTAACTTATGTGTAGCTTATGTGTATGTTCCTTCATCAAATAGCAATGTTAAATGTAAATCAAGTCCATCACTGAAACATCAGTGCCACCTTGAGTAAGAAATAACACGAATGTTGTGTATGTGTACACGCCATTGTTGATAGTTCATTGTTGCACAGAAAGTCAAATCATACATTATTTATTTGTATGATTATAGTACTTTTTTCTCTTTTAATACACAAAGAAATAGATATCATGTGATAGTAAATGAATTGAAATTAGATTTGCATATTCATGCAAATATAATGAACAGAAGTGCAAAAAAAAAAAAAAAATGACACTTACATTCCTCAAGTCCCTATACACTTGTGATACTTAAACAATTATATATATATATATATATATATATTAGGCTTGTCAATCTATTAAAATTTGTAATCAAATTAATTATATGGTGTCCCGATTAATTAATCGGAATTAATCACATATAAATATTTACTTTGAGAAAGCCCCTCATATAACAATAATTCAATATATAATGATGAAATAATTATACATAGTTATCTTTAAATATTTTATATATATAATTAATATGCATTACATTCTTGTGGCAGTAGAGTTCATCATTGATAAGATGATACAAAAAGTGGCTTTAGAATACAATGTATTGTTTACTACCATATTGTAAGTCAATCATTGGCACAGTTCACAGATATCCATTTCACAAGTGAATTTGTCAATCAGTTCGAGATTTATTTTGAGGACTTGTATAAGCACCCGTCAATGTACACCTGCATCAGACAGATGCTTCTGTAGCGTCTCTGGTGCGTTGCATCATAAACATACAATTTGTAGGTCACTGTGTCAAGTTAAATATAGTTTAATACTTGGAACACATCTTGAGATTCCTTAGTTTGAATTTGCGCTCCTTCAAGTGTTTTGAACGCAAAAACATGACACATATTTGTGTTGTGCTGTCTGCTGAATTTTTGTTCACTGTATAAACTGCTTGTTGCCCATACAGCTGGAGTTTCACTTACTGCCCTCTGGAGTAAACAGGTGGTACTACAAGCTTGCATTACTCAGGAATCTTCCATATTACGGCCATTGCGATTAATTGCGTTATTCTTTTAACACGTTATCTGATTTGACAAGAACAACAGTTAGTTTTAATATGACAGATTTTTTTTTTAAACATTTAATATGTATTTTTTTTCTTCGAATGGACAAATTGATGTCTATGCTTCAGTGCGCTGAACGGCCCCTTTTTCATCAGGAATCGATGCATAATTTTTATTTTCTGAACAACAGATTGGTATCTGTATGGACCAGGTTATAAACAGAAAATGGTTGAATGTAGAGACTATATTCTACCCCTAAATGATCTCTACACACCAATGCAGTGTGAATCAGTAAGGAGTGTTTTAGTGACTACAGTTAAACAATGAAACGTCATGATAATCGCAGCTAAGGATTTCAATGTTGCCCCTACTGTGGCTAGGTCAGCAATTCCTCCTTGGTTGTTCCCAATGCCTTTGATTGATATCCAATTGCTTAAAGAAAAGCATAATGATAGAAATGGATTAGAAAATCTAGGTATACAGCAATACATAGATCAAACTTACTATAGTACAGTGCAAATATATACTGATGGTTCAAAAGACCCAGAATTTGGGAAAACAGCAGTATCATCAGATCATATTTTGGTATTCACTGCAGAAATAACAGCAATATGTCTAGCACTTCAGTGGATAGAAGAAATACAACCAACAAGGGCAGTGATTTGTACAGATTCTCTATCAGCTCTAAATAGTTTGGAAAGTGGAACATCATCAGCAAGGCAAGACATGATAATTGAAGTAATGCAGAGTCTTTACAGAACAAAACAGTATGGAATTCTGGTAAATCTTGTATGGGTTCCATCGCATATGGGTGTGAAAGGAAATGAGGAGGCTGACAATCTGGCTAAACGGGCATTCAATTATTCACAAATTGACATTGAAGTGGCATTAAGTAAAACAGAAATTAAAGTGATAATAGCGGAATACAAATACAGGAAATTTGGCAGAAGGAATGGAATGAAGGACCAAAAGGTAGACATTTGTACTTCATTCAAGGAAAAGTAGGTTCAGAGAGAAGAAGATTCGGAAACAGGAAAGAGGACGTATTAATAACAAGAATGCGTATTGGACATTGTTTATTAAATCAATGCTTACAAAGAATTGGTAAACATGAGAATGGAAATTGTGATAAATGTGGGTTAGCTGAAACTGTAGAACATGTGCTTATAGAATGCGAAGCTTATGAAAGAGAGCGGTTCCAGCTAAAACATGCTTTAAGAAATATTTAAATCAATGAGCTGACGCTTCAGGTTCTCCTAGGAGAAGGTACTAAGCAATCAAGAATTTATCATGAGTTATTTATATTTTTAAAGGAAACAGGATTATATAATAGGATGTAAAAATCCCTTCTATGTATTGTTTTTTTTTTTTTTTTTTGAAAGAGTAGATTTAGTCTAAACTTCCTTTCCAATATGCGCTTCACACTCCATTTCAGTAGGTGGCGGGAATGCACGTTTTAAGTTGGTTTGCCAACCGCCATTAAATCCTAGAAGAAGAAGAAGAATCGCAGGAAAGGACTGGCCTCATGATGCCGCTAGAGATACAGCGGGCAGCACATGAGCACGTGTCCTTCTCTGTCCTTCCTTCCGTCTACGTTGACGCGGAAGCACATGCAAGTCCTTCTTTTGAAAACTTGTAATAGGAACGTGTAAAGAATCGCCCTTGTGATTCAAAATTTGCAGTAATAAAACCTGAAATATTTTAAGCACACAGTCAAAGACGTTATATTTTCAGCGTAGTGTTTCAGTGGATATGAGTGATTTCAGCTGGTAACATTTCTTTGCGAGCAAAACAATGATGGACCAAGGTAATAGTCACCTAACACCTGAAATACATGTGAATTATGCACATCGAAGGAATTATTTATGATATACTTTCTGTATTTTCGTTTGTTGGTGAAATTATGCTGTGAAGTGAAACGCTGCCATTGAATTCATGTATGACATTTTAGGCCCATAAAAAAAGCTTCACTCTTCTCGAAGAGACCCAGTTTTACGTTACTGGTTTTCTGTAGTAACTGTGGTTCACTAATGTGTTCATGATGGTTTTCATCTAAAACCAATTATTAACTGTTCATACATGTAAAAAGATTTATATTTTTGTTATGTTAACTGACAAATATGAAAGTTATTACTGAATATGTTTTTTCCTTTTTAGAAATAACATTTAGAAATTCTTTGACATTTCAAAATGTACATATACAGCAAAACCAGTGCGATACATGTGAAGACATCATGTTTTCTGTGACATTTTATCTATATATACTATAACGTTCAATTTATATTAACATCTAATGTGAGAATTACTAGTAATTTGAATTAATTTCCTGTTACTCATAACTGCTCAATATAACTTGGTGGTCAAACATTATGAAACCAACGTATTCAAATAAACATCAACTATACAACTTAAGTACACAACATTAATACTTCTTTGTTTTTAAGCAAAATCTATAGAATGTTGATGTGTGCGTATGCTGTAAGCTGGTTCGGCATCAGATGGCTGTAGAGTAAAATGTGGACAATTTCATCTTTCAAGCCCTATTTAGACTAATGTGTGCGTGCGCACATGTCCATGTTTGTAAACAAAATGCTGTCCCAGTGAGAAATAAAAAAGTGTGTGAGAGAGTATGTGAAAGAGGCTAAATGTAAGTTGTTTATTAGAAAAATGTTATTCATAGATGTGTAAAGCCACAACTGATGCCGGGTCAAAATTGACCCACAAATGCAAAAGATGGAACAAAGCTATTCAAAAAATAAAAATAAAAAAATATATATTAAAAAAATTTAAGTGGAAATTAGTCATAATTAATAATGATTAAGGGGTGTTCAAACTTTTGACTGGTAGTTATGAGGATGAGCAATACCTGATTGACCTATGCTCTGTTTATAGAATCGTGGTTGAGCTGTGAGAAGACTGCTGTGCTACAGGGTGGATTTCTACTGGCCAATCAGATCTGCCAACCTGAGCCACTCTCCTCTCTGAGAAAAGAGGATTGGGATCGGGTTGGACGTCCAATTGTTAATGCAGTCAAAGAGATATGTGAACATTCACTTAGAGACAGCAAAGACAGACTCCACTGGAGAAAGAAGATCCTGTGTATTGTGTGGCGAAAGCTCCTGGAGGTGAGGAACAGAGAAGACATTGATATAAAATGGAAGGAAGACCCGTTATTTTCAATACAGAACAGTCTTCCTGACATTAACCACACTATCCTGTTTGAATTGGTAAAGTCAATGCACTTGTCTAATGTCTATGTGGAGCTGCTTTTGTCCTTTCTACCAGCAGAGCAGTGCAAAGAGCTTGAGCTTCTGGTTAAACATGTGACAAGCAGCAGCACAGAGGCAGACATTAAGCTTCTGTTGGAGGTGTGGTGGGAACTATTGAAGGGCAAGAGAGGATATCTTGATAGCTTAGACCATCTCTTTACAGCTAAATGTTCACACTGCAATACATCCACATCTGAATCATCATCACCACATGCATCAAAGAGATTCAAACTGGATCCAGAATCCACATCCACATGTATGGTGCACATACTATTCGAAGGGCTAAACCAAATTAAAGAGCATTTTACATCCTCAGACTTGTGTTTCTTTGCTCTCTCAAATTGCCTAGACACACTGTATACCTACTATCTTTTAAGCAGCCCTGCTGATCTCTCAATAGAGGTTAAACTCCAAAATATCTCTCGCACAGTAAGCCTTAGAAAGAGAAATGAAGTAACGGATGGATTTGACTTGATTGAGGTCATACGTGAGGCCCAGAGAGACCTTGCTGCGGCTCTCACTCCAGCTGAGTCCAAACCTTGTGGAATGACATTCATCCAAGCCATGCAAGTCTCACTTGAAATCATATGCTCTTGGGAGGTTATGAGGCTTTTGAAGATGCCCACTGATGAGCCAAGTGCCACAGCAATCCGTCTGAAAGATAGTCTGTGTAGAGTTCTCGCCTCTTTGGAACAACCGTCACACGCTAAGGACATGATTGGAAATGGACAGACTCTGAATAATCTGAAAATAACTTTAAAAGGCTTACTGGCTTCTTTAGTATTGACTGTGCCTGAAAGTTCTGCAACAGAAATGGCACATATTGCTATGGCCATCATAGACAATAATCTTGAAGGGTTTCAAGGCCTTCCTAAATGGTTTGCCTCCAAACTCAGTCAAGACTTCAATGAGGCTGAGTGGATTCAGTGCCTTGAGAGAAATAAGAGTGTGTTTCAAACAAAAGATCTTATGACGTTGATCTCCACACTTATAGACAAATGTCAAAGTGATGCTGACGTGCAATACTGCAAGAAGCTAAAGGATGTTATTGTGGACATATTCTGCCAGCTGTCCTCACCCAATAAAAATGTGACACTTTTAGAAATGCTCTCGCTTTCCAAGAAAGGCTTGCATGGCTTTCTTCCTAATTCGGTGACTGTAGGTTTCGCAGAGGAGCTAAATCTTGCCTTTAACTGCATAATTCAGGGCAGTGCAAACAGCAACCTTGATGCAGCAGTTTCTGCTGTTTCCCGAATCGCCTTCCAGAATCCTGAAGCCACCCTGCGTCGATGCTGCCACATTGCTGTTGTTAACGTCGGAGCTCACACTCTGATAGCTGAGATTCTTCAGCAGCTCCCAGGTCTCATATCTTCACCTAGAGACAGCCTGCTGTGTAGATGTCTTCAGGACACAGTTTGGAGCAAGCTGTCTTCACCTCAAGAGGAGAACCAGTTTCTGCAATTCCTGACTGAGCTGATGAAGTGTAACATAACTGGATGCACAGGAGAAAAGCAAAGTTTCCTTCCTCCTGAGGAGGCCTTGCGTGTTTTTGTCCAACCGTACCTCTCTTCATCTTCCAGTTCATGTAAGATAGAGTTGTGTCTGCGACTTCTCCAGTCTGCCCTGAACCAGGACAATACAAACGATTCCACACATTGGGTAATGAGCTGTTCTCCATTCCCACTTTTATATTGTCTGGCACAACATTTGAATGAATGCAGTAGGTGCTGGGAGCTGCCAAAAGGGGACAAGACACCCATCTCCATGGAGTCCAAAGAGCTGCTATTGTCTTTACTGAACACACTGGGGACAATTGTTGGCAAGGAAGTGGCCTGTGCACCTGATGTTTGGTCCAGAGCTCTTTTTTGGCTGTACAGTAAGGTGGAGGAACTTGATTGGACTGTGCGTTTCTATCTGAAGGAAATTTGGGGACAACATTTCAAATATGAAGTTCCAAACTCTCTGTTGGCTGTGTGCGATCTTCCCGAGCAGGAGTGGTCTGGCTTAGAGTTGCCTCAGTATGGACTAGGCACTGGACTGTTAGCGTGGTTGGAGTGCTGCACGCTGTCAGACCATGTTCTGGAGGCAATGCTGGACTGTCTTTCTCTGAACCTACTAAAACCTGATGATGTCAACATGTTCAGCAAAGGCCTTTTAGTGGCTGTGTCTCAGATCCTTCCCTGGTGTACAACTGGGGAATGGGATAGACTTCTGAAAGTATTACAAGAACTCTTGCAGTCAGGAAAGCTCTATGTGCCATTCTCTTTGGAATATGTCGACTTTCTCCCATTACTCGACCTGCGTTCGTTTGCTGGTGAGTTACGTCTGTCAGTGTTTCTTTTGCGAATCTTCCAGCTACTATGTGGTTCCAGCTGTTCTGATTGGCTGCCACCTCAAGGCTGGGTGCATACTGGACGTCTTTATGCTAATGCAATGAGGGGCATTACCAGCTCAGTCAGTGAGAAGATACAACTGTCATCTGCTATGGAATCCCCCAAAATCTTGATGTCAAAACACAGAGCTTGCAGTCAAGAGGTTTTGTTTGCGTTTACCCAGCTCTTCTGCCATGTGCTGCATGTGCAGGTGATGATTCCTGGCCAGCCAGAGTCTCTATTCCTGTGTGCTCTGGAGATGCTAACTCGCTATGAGGCTGTGCTCTCAGCGTATCCCGACAGCTGCACCGCCCTGCAGGGACTAAACACGCGTCACTTCCTCACTACAATTGCAAACAATTTGCAGTGTGCAGACATGAAGGCTGTTCTACATCAGAAGATAGCTCAGTTATGAGATCCCAGCAGGAACTCTAACAGTGAGATTTGACTGGTACACTATTAGTTCAACCATTTTTTCCTTTTGTTTGCCAACAAAGAAAGTGAAATAAATAATTGTGCATTGCAACTGATGTTTAACACTTCATTTCAACAAACATAATTTTTTATTTATATTTGTGAAAAGAAAAAGACTGCAAGTCTTGTAACTCGATGTTTATAAAAACTACTGACATTACTTGCATTGCTCTTAGAATTGTACAAAGGACAAAAGTGGTCTATTCTATTTCACTAATATGTTCTGAAAAGATGGTTTTAATTTACCTTTAAACCATGTGAGCATGGCTGTATTCCCTAAATTAACACCAGTAGATGCAAATATAAAGAAATGGCAAAGCATAGTTTCCCAAGCCAAAAATATGAATATTATCAAATCTACTGCATTTGTGATTTTATTGCTTTTTGCATCATGTGTGTGTAATATATATATATATATATATATATATATATATATATATATATATATATATATATACACTCACCTAAAGGATTATTAGGAACACCATACTAATACTGTGTACACTGTGTACACCATACTAACACCATACTAATACTAAAGCATTCTTTAGAAATGTTGGCCCATATTGATAGGATAGCATCTTGCAGTTGATGGAGATTTGTGGGATGCACATCCAGGGCACGAAGCTCCCGTTCCACCACATCCCAAAGATGCTCTATTGGGTTGAGATCTGGTGACTTTGGGGGCCATTTTAATACAGTGAACTCATTGTCATGTTCAAGAAACCAATTTGAAATGATTCGAGCTTTGTGACATGGTGCATTATCCTGCTGGAAGTAGCCATCAGAGGATGGGTACATGGTGGCCATAAAGGGATGGACATGGTCAGAAACAATGCTCAGGTAGGCCGTGGCATTTAAACAATGCCCAATTGGCACTAAGGGGCCTAAAGTGTGCCAAGAAAACATCCCCCACACCATTACACCACCACCACCAAGAAAAGGAGGGACGAGTTAAAATTATTTTCTTGTCAATCAACATTATGCTTCTAATGCTGTTATTCGAGCTTAACTTGTATGGAACCCAGAATATTCCTTTAAACATACCTCCATGAGCTACACGGAAAAATAGCTGTTTATATCTGCTATTCTATTTTCCTGTTCTCAATTGCTGCCATTGTTCAATGTACTTGCAGGTAAGCACACCTTGCTTTGCTGATTTTTATTTTACTTTTATTATTGTATATCTGTATTTCACTTAAGTTTTTAAAAACTCACAAATTTAAAATGGGGTTTAACAATCAATTAATTGTAAGGAAAAAATGCAATAAATGGCACAAGAATGTGTGCAAACATAACCAAATGCAAAGACTAAAGACAAAAAGATTTATATATATGTGAAAATTACAGCAAGCCTAATGTTAACTCTTATGTGGACCTGCTGGTGTGTGGTGAGCATACTGGCGCACTATGCATGCTGTCGTATCATCCAGGTGGATGCTGCACACTGGTGGTTGTTGAGGAGAGTCCCCTTATACTATACAGTAAAAGCGCTATAGAAATGTAAAGAATTATAATTAATTATCCGTGTGCCCAATGCAACTGTTCAGATGTCCCATGTTCTCCTTTATTACAATAGTAAAGAATACAAATGACAGTACATCAATATATTCATATTATTACATGCATATAATCATAATTAACAACTACAGACAGGTATCACCATCGGTTTTTGACTTTCCATGGACAAAACAATTATGTAAAGATTATGTTTCACGTGAACACAGGGAGAACATACAAACTACACACAGAAAGGCCCTGGGTGAGCTGTAACTCGAACCTGGACCTTCTTGCTGTGAGGCGACAGTGCTACCCACTGACACCTGTAATGCATATGTGAATTTAGGACAGGCCACTTAATGTCTCGCTCACTTCCCACAGCTTCTTGGCCACAGCATCATCCTTAGCCTTTGCCTTCACCTTCTGCACTGCACAGTTGGAGAAATACCTGCCGCTGAGGGATTCAGTGCCCTCTTGCAGGGCACAGTGTAAAGTCGTCTGGGCACCGGACTCTACGTCCTTAAAGAACAAAGCTGCAATGGGCCTCAGTAACAACCTCCTGAAAACTTTATTAGTGTAACGAGTCAATTCTGTGTTGATAACACCTGTTGAAATAAATGAAGTGGCATGGATGGTAAAGTAAAAGTGTTTGCATTGATGATAGTGACAATTGCTCATGCAAATAATTTAAATGTAAATATACAAATCTAGCTCTTAAGATGAAGCCTGCACAAATTAACGTAATTTGCATATATGGTTAAGACACAAACCTGGGTGGAGACTGTAACAGGTTACATTGGTTCCTTGTAGCCTCTTTGCAAGCTCATGTGTGAAGAGCACATTGCACAGTTTGCTGTGTGAATATATCCAAAAGACATCCATTGCAGACTCACCCACTCCAAACTCCTTGTGAGTGCGAAGACAGTCAAAGTCAAGGTTACCAAAATTATGTAAATTTGAAGACACGTTGATGATACGGCTTGGTGCACACTCTTTCATTCTGCCCAGCAGCAAATTAGTCAGAAGGAAGTGACCAACATGGTTGATGCCAAACATAAGTCCAAGACCATCCACAGTAGTGCCCTGCTTATAGACTCCTGAAATATGGATAATATATGCATTAAATATAAGCTTATTATGAATTTTGGATTTGGATTTAATATTCCTTACAAAGAGCACTGTGGTGGTGGTAAAATAGTACAGTAATTGTATGAAATTCTGTGCTATTTACTGTACATGGTATTCCAAGGAACTTCAAATAATACTGTTTATTACCACTGTTACAAAAAAAACATGCTATTAAGACTATAAAGAATATCTCAGCTCTGTTGGTCTATACAATGCAAGTGAATGGTGATCAGGCCTTTGAAGCTCAAAAATCACAAAGTCAGCATAAAAGTAATCCATACAACTCCAGTGGTTTAAACAATGTCTTTTGAGGCGATCCAGTTGGTTTTGGGTGAGAAACGAAACAAACTGGATCGCTTCAGAAGTTAACCTGGTCTGATGAATCACGTTTTCTTTTAGATCATGTCAGGGCTGGACTGGTAATCTGGTATACTGGGCATTTTCCTGTGGGCCGACACACTTTGGGGCCAATCAGGGGCAGACTGGCCATTAAGAGAACCGCTCCAACCAGTTAAAAATCGGACTGAACGCTCCGGTTGCAACAGTTATCGAGTCAACAGTACACTGAACTGAGAATCGGTGTCCGAATTACTGAGAACCGATGAGCTGCTAACATTGAACATTTGCAGGGCTGGATTGGTAATCTATGTAAAATCCAAGGCCGATTTCTCTTTCCAGTCCACCCCTTGATCATGTGGATGGCCATGTGTGTGTGTGCATCGTTTACCTGGGGAAGAGATGGCAGCAGGATGCACTATGGGAAGAAGGCAGGCCAGCAGAGGCAGTGTGATGCTCTGGGCAATGTTCTGCTGGATCCTGGCATTCATGTGGATGTTACTATGACACCTACCACCTACCTAAAGATTGTTGCCTACCACATACACCCCTTCATGGCAACAGTGCTCCCTGATGACATTGGCCACTTTCAGCAGGATAATGTGCCCTGCCACACTGCAAAAGTTGGGACTTACACCATATTTTGGCAGGTGGTTTTAATGTTGTGGCTGATAGGTGCAAGCGGTAACTGTACTAT